>NC_083696.1:37845000-39095000 GCF_033118175.1 Dama dama | reverse complement strand
CCTGAAGACTCTGTTAGAATCTTTTATTTCAATAATTAAAAGTTTTTGACTATGTGATTGACTATGTGGCCATGACCTCTTTTTGCCTTGCTGGGGGGAAGCACTGTCCACTGTCTCCGAGAGAGTCAGGAATTGGCGAGTGAAGTAAGGAAAATCCACTGACATCAAATACTGATAACTTTCTTGGGAATGAGAGGGGCTGGGGCATGGGGGCAGTGAAAGATGGAGAAGGCAAGAGAATTAAGGCAAAGATAGAAAAATCCCCTGTGTGTCACACTAAGGATTTTGGATATGTTTTGGTAAATAAGGACAAAAGGGTGGGGAAGCATAAGAGAGACCACTGGAAGTTTTAAGTCAGGAAATGCAGAAACATATTTGCATTCCAGGAAGTACAATGGAGACAGTGGAAAGACCAAGAGACAACTAAGGTGATTATTGCTAGCCCATGCAAGAGGATGAGAGGAATGAAAATCTGAACAAGGATACCAGCAGGGAGATGGAGGGGAGGATGGGGTAAATTCAAAACAATTTTAAAAAATAAAGGATTTAGTCTCATGTATCCAATGTATTTTTTTCACTTTCACATTTTATCACACTTTCAAAGTATCTAAGACTAAAATATTTTTTCCTAGATAAATATTTTTCAATTGTGACTGAATTCATCACTCATAGGAGCATCATCTAATCACTTAGAGGGGGAAAGAACTATGATCCTATTTTAGAATTGTAGTTGATTTAAAATGTGTAATCTCTGCTCTACAGCAAAGTGACTGTTATACACATAAATATATATTCTTTTTTATATTCTTTTCCATTATGGTTTATCCCAGGAGATTGGATATAGTTCCCTGTGCTCTACATTAGAAACGTTGTATGACCTTTCTCGTTCAGAGACTTTCTCTAATCAACCCAGTTATATTCTGAGAATTTCTTCTTCTCTTCTTTATGATTTTTCCATGTGCTCTTTCTTCCTCCCTCTTTCATTAATATATATTATATATGATATCTGTGTGCATGCTAAGTCATTTTAGTTTTGTCTGACTCTTTGCGACCCTATGGACTGTAGCACGCCAGGCTCCTCTGTCTGTGGGATTCTGCAGGCAAGAATACTGGAGTTGGCTGCCATGGGAGAATCCCATGGACAGCGAAGCCTGGTGGGCTCTGTACAGAAAGGTCAGACTAAGGCTACTAATTGCAGTCTTTCTCTTGATGTCTTAGGGCAGTGTGTTACTTATCAAAAATACTCCAGAGCAGAGGGTTGGACATATTGAATTAAAAGCAGTTAGTAAGCAGTTGCTGGTTCGGTTTGTAACAGGCATCTGTTGGAGCCTCTCAAATCTGAAATTTCCTGTCCAATTACTTACACAAGGCTTTAATCAGCACCACAGAATTGAAAAGATCTCATATTTTAGTTATTCTCGGTTTGCTTGCATGTAACAGTAATCTTTTTATCCAAGCTGCCTATGTTTTTACATACAACTAATTTAACCAATTGGACCGAACTGACCAATCAAATCAGACAAAAAAATCCTTAAAAATGATTCTTATTTTAATTAATGGGTTCACTTACTTAAATAGACATGCATACTTAATAAAGGCAGTTAAGTAGTTTGCATGCAAACACTATGAAATAATTTTCTTTAATATAACTTAGGAATCCATAGGGAAGGACCCTAGCGAGTAGCCTGCAATTGTTCCTGAACTTCATGGTTTATCAAACATTTCCCCTTTCACATGTCACTTGAACTACATCACCCTTATGATAGCAAGTATATTTTTCCATTTTGCAGATGAGGACATTAAAATTTAGAGAATATAGGCAATTTTACCCAAAACATGATTCTAATAAATTAGAAAGTCTGGGTTCAAAACTGAGTCTTTTCTCTAGAAATACCATGACACTTAACTTACTTGCTAGCTTGTCAGATGTTCAGTTGTGTTCAACTCTTTCTGACACCATGGACTGTGGTCCACAAGTCTCCTCTCTCCATGGGATTTTCCAGGCAAGCATACTGGAATGTGTTGCCATTCTCTACTCCAGGGGATCTTTGTGACCCAAGGATCGAACCCAAGTCTCCTGTGTCACCTGCATTGGCAGGAGAATTCTTTGCCATTAGTGCCCCTTGGGATGCCTGCACTTACATTACTAGAGGTTTATAAATGTTACTGGTCATTGGAATAACTTGGAATCTTGTTAAATGTAGACACCCAGGATAACAGTAAGGAACCCCCTGGGTTGACATTGTAGCAGGTGATATGAGTATCACACACTGAAAAATAATATCCTATATACCATCTTGCCTAGTTTATTAAAAAGCATAGTGGGTTTAAAAGAGTTGGACAGGTACGATGTTTAAGGTGTGCATCTTTTTAGTAAGTAAGCAAGAAATACTTCTTCTATTTGCAGCAATATCACCACAAAGGCACTAATATGAATATTAATCTACTTAGATTCTTCATATCAAGAATATGAAACTAGATATAAATTAGATCACTATGATTATGCATATTTCTTCCTGACTCACAAAAACAAGCAGTGATTATGTCATTATTTCAACAATACCAGGAATGCTACTCATCACATGTGCAGCATAACTAACCAAGGCTAAGACAGTTCCAAATAGCCTGATTTAGGTGAAAACCAAGGCACTATCCATAGGAAACCAGTTTTCTGGGCTATGTAACATTTTTTACTGAATGGTTTTAGTGATTTTACTGAATGTGGTTTTATGATAAATAAGAATAGTCACGTGGGATGGATAAAGTATTCAGTCTAGTTTTACCCAAATCTTACAGTTTCCAGAAGTATATATGAAATAAATACATGGAACATGGATTTTCAACATGTTTTTGAAAATATCAGAATGTTCCAAGATTAGGATAATTAACTCTACAAATTTGCCCAGGACTGAATGGGTTCCTATAGTGCGGGACTTTTAGTTTTAAAACTAAGACAGTCCTGGGCAAACCAGAATTACTCTACCCAAGATACTGCAAACTGAAAATTCTCAAATATTTAATTAGCTTGACATTTTAAATGAAGATATTCTTCGCAAACCAAGCCTGGGCAGATGAAAGTATGGGGTATGAAAACAATAACCATGGGGAATAGCGATTCTCAAATAAATGGTAATTAGATACTCAACAATTCAATTGAATTTGATGGATATGTGAAGATTATCCACCTAGTTCTGTGTTCTGGGCTACAGGCTACAGATTTAAAGATGATCAAGAATCATTCAAGAACTGGAATAATTAATAAGATATAAAATGGATATGGACTTCCCAAGTGGCTTAGAGGCAAAGAATCCGCCTGTCAATATAGGAGATGCAAGAGATGTAGGTTTGATCCCTGGGTTTGGAAGATTCCCTGGAGGAGGGCATGGCAACCCATTCCAGTATTCTTGCCTGGGAAACCCCATGGACCGAGGAGCCTGGTGGGCTACAGTCCATGGGGTCGTAAAGAGCCAGACACCACCAAGCAACTGGGCACACACACACACAACATGGCTATAAGAAGCACATATATTTCTTATAATAATTTCAAACAACACAAATTCTCAGCACACCAAAATGCAGCTCTAGGGGAAAAAACCGAATAGTACATAATGAAGGTAGATATAATTAGCCATAAATTATATGCATAAATAAAATGTAAAGGTAGTTCTACATATAATGAAAATGAGTACAATGTTGAAAGAAACACTATGAAAGCATTTTTAATAAAACTAATTAGCTGAAAGCATCTTTTTTTGATTACAGACATGCTTTTGCTCTCCCAAGTAAACATACCAATTGTCACTGGCATAATATTTTTTCCTTTTTAAAGAAGTTTTCCAGTTCTTTTGAAATTGTTGACAATCTGAGAATCTGGCATTCAGCATAAGTGTAAGAAAAATATTAAAAGACATTTTTCTAAAACAAAAAGCAGTAGTAATGCTAGAGAACTATTTCATATTTATTTTTACCATCTTGGCAATTTAGGAGGCTTCTATTTCATAAGTTATAAGAAAAGTCCACATTCACAACTGAAGAGGTTCCATCTGGGTTTCCCTGGTGACTCAGAGGTAAAGAATCCACCTGCAATGCAGGAGTCACAGGAGACAAGGGTTTGACCCCTGGGTTTGGAAGATCCCCTGGAGAAGGAAATAGCAACCCACTTCAGTTTTCTTTCCTGGGAAATACAATGGGCAGAGGAGCCTGGCAGGCTACGGTTCATAGGGTCTCAAAGAGTCGGATACGACTGAGGCAAATGAGCACACACATATATACAAAGAGGCTTAGCAATAAAAAAGAAAACAAACAATGTTTGGAGAATAAATTGGAATCAAGGGAGATTTGTTTTCTTTAAAGACTGAAATAGACAGAGGACTTAGAATAAGCATGGATGCTGGAAATACATAAGAGCAATGATTGAATCCATGTCCCAGAATAGGCTGAATAGAATTCTGTACAGACTCAAGATTGGTAATTCACTAATTTCAAGACTTTTAGGGTTTTTTTCTTTCCATAGGTTCAGTATTTTTAATTTTCAATTTGAAAAAATTATAGATTTCTGGGAGGTTGCAAAGAACTGCACAGGGAAACTCTGTGCACCTTTCCACAGTTACAACTAACCTATAACACAACCATAGTATAAAACCAAAGCCAGGACATTCATGCAATCTGTAAAGCATATTCATCTTTCAACAGTTATACAAGCATTCATTTGTGCATGTCTGTGTATGTGTATCTTTGCAATGCTATCACACGTGTACCTGCCTGCTATTGTTGTTTAGTCAGTCATGTCCAACTCTTTTGTGACCCCATGGACTGTAGCCCACCAGGCTCCTCTGTCCATTGGATTTCCCAGGCAAGAATACTGGAGCAGATTTCCTTCTCCAGGGGATCTTCCTGACCTAGGGATCAAACCTGCTTCTCCTACATTGGTAGGCAGATTCTTTATAACTAAGCCATGAGGAAAGCCTGAGTACCTTCCAAACCACCACCAAAATCAAGACACTCAACTGTACCATCACTGCAAGACTTCTTTGCATTACCTTTTTGTTACTAGACCTAGCTCCTCTCCCATTCCTAACCCCTGACAATCACTAATCTGTTCTCCATCTTGATAACTTTATCTTACAGATGTTACACACATGAAATCATATAGGATATATCTTATTGAAACAGCCTTTTCTTAATGAATACAGTAGTTTTCTTGAGAAAATTACCAAAAACAATGTTTTGCACACTTTGTACTGAAGTATTCTGTAAAGATGATATTTAGAACAGCAACTGCAGTTTCTGGATATAGAAACATCTTGACTAGAAAGTGCTTGTCATTTTTAGAATACAGTTGTATTTAAAGTTTGGGAATGACTTTTAAATGACTCAATGGTTTCTAAACACAAAAGACTATTGAAATAAGTTTTGAAAGAAGGTAATTCTTGTGGGATGCTGCCTCGTTTCCTACAGTAAATAATTACATAGATCCAATTATAGAGACTTATAAATATGCTCTCTCATGCTTTCAATATTCACACTTTCAGGCAAATGAGCTTCTCCAAGTTACTAATACAACCTTAACATTTATGAACCTTGACAATACTTATTTTGGAATGCAATATATTCCACCCACCTTGCTTTAAAAAAAATGGGGTAAACCCAATAGAATTCAGCAAACTTTTATCCCTGTAGGAAAAGTTGAAATTAAAATAGAAATCTTGAGAAGGATATCTGTAATACTGTCTTGATGGGATTCAGAGGAAGAATTCAGAGAAGTACTGCAGTGAATTCAATTATGTGCAGGGGCATATACAGGCCAGAGGCTCATCTTTAAAATTTTCTCTACTTCTGTGTCTGTATTCCTGCCCTTCAAATAGGCTTATCGGTACCATTTTTGTAGATTTTATATATTAATGCATGCATGCATGTTCAGACACTTCAGTCATATCTGACTCTTTGTGACCCTAAGAACTATAGCCCACCAGACTCCTCTGTCCATGAAATTCTCCAGGCAAGAATACTGGAGTGGGTTGCCATGCACCTCCAGGGGAATCTTGGCAATCCAAGGATCGAATCCACATCTCCTGTGTCTCCTGCACTGCAGGTGAATTCTTTACCCACTGAGCCACCCGGGAAGCCCTCCATGTATTAATATATATGTATTAATATACAATATTTGTTTTTCTCTTTCTGATTTCACTCTGTATGACAGACTCTAGGTTCAACCACATCACTAAAAATGACCCACTTGAGATATATATATATATACACTAACACGTATAACATAGCTGGCTAGCTGGAACCTGCTATATAGCATAGAGAGCTCAGCTCAAGGCTCTGTGATGACCTAGGGGGTGAGATGGGAGGGGGTGTGGAAGGGAGGCTCAAGAGGGAGGAGATATATGTGTACAAATAGCTGATTCATCTTGTTGTACAGCAGAAATAGACACAACATTGTAAAACAATTATACTCCAATTTTAAAAATTTAAATGAAAAAATAGGGAAAAAACACCCTTTTCTCCCATGCTGGAGCCCTGCATAGTACAGACCACCCAGGAGCCTAGGAACCACCTCAGCTACTAAAAGAACAATTGTCCATTTCTCCCCAAAACAAATCAGCCCATCTTATAATGATGGCTTTGTACCACTTTCAGCCACAGAACAATTTAGGGCATGTAGACTAGATGGTGAAATATTGTGAATCTTCTAGTATTTTCATGGTACTTGTAAAGAGAAGAATTTCAGAATTAGCATGTAAAATCTAGTAAAAAATGTCCAGTACAAATGTAAGAAGTCCTAAGCACTCTTTTTTGTGCAAAAGGTTAACACTAGTTTTCAAGGGTTGCCAAAACACAGTACCACCAACTGGACAGCTTAAATAGCAGAAATTGACTGTCTCACAGTTCTAGAGGCTAGACATCTTAGGTTAAGGTGCTGGTAGGGTTGATTTCATCTGAGGACTTAGAGAGAAGGATCTGTTCTAGATCTCTCCTCAGCTTATGGATGGCCATCTTACTGTTCACATGGCATTCCCCCTGTATGCATGCCTGTGCCCAAATTTGCTCCTTTTCTAAAAACACCAGTTGTATCGAATTAAGAGGTCACTCTACTCCAGTAAAACCCTTGTCTTAACTAATGACATCTAAAACAACCATGTTTCCAAATCGCTTCACATTCTGAGCTACTGAGGGGTTAGGGCTTGGATTCATGCCTTTGGAGGGATGGTATAATTCAACCCATAGTAGGGTTTATTTGATTAAAAGAATCTTTCAATCTACTTTATCTGAGCAGTATTTCCTGTAGGAACTGGTACCTGCAGAGGAGAACCTGATTGAGCATAACTGTAAAAACTGACCCTCATCTTCCCCTATGAGTGAAGACAAGTCACCTTTGACCATAATCCACCCCCAGCCCCTCACACCCCAGGAAAGAGATGCTTGTGTGGCTCTTTCCAGTTGTATAAATGTGAGGTAAGCTGACACTCATCACCTTGAGGATGAAGTATTACAGAACCTTCGTTGATTAGTCTAACAAGGATGACTACTTTCAACAACCTTTAGTGAGTGGATTTTGCCTGCAGAGAAAAGATTGGCAAAATTTTGGCATTGAGTATCCTGTAAGGAAAGTGATTGAGAACCCAGTTTCTTTGTTTTGTTGAGTCTGCAATGGACTGAGACAGTCTTAACTGAGGTTTGGCAGCACTGAAGACACCAACAGTCCCCAGGGATGACTTTTAGTAAGAGTAAGCATTTGAAACCGAGAACTGGTTTAAATAACCCTGGAAACTACTTAGGAGTGTGGGAGCAGAAAGGATTTGTTCAGGTATATTTTGAATCCCCTTCAAACCTCTGTGACTAGTCACAGAGTCATGGCAATGCTTTGGAGCACAAATTCAAAGAGAAAAAGCCTTGGGAGACTGAAAGGAGGGTGAATGTTAGCATGCATGATATAGTTGAAATAGTCTTTGCTAAAGATCAGAGGGCTGCGTGGGGAGGTAGATCAGAAAGACAATTATCACAGCCATGGATGTAACTGTGATCAAAACAATGGCAAAGTAACTCTAAGGTCCACTATTCCTCTTTTACACAGTGTTTGCAGTAGAAGTGGCCCCTTTGGCTGCAGTCAGTCTGCTAGATCTCTAGGCAAGTCAGAGGGAAAGGTGCTCAGAGCTGCAGAGAGTGGCTGGTGGCTTTCCTGGCACAGGTCATAGCTATCACATTAATTCTGTTAGGTCAGGTAAATAACATGACTATTGTCAAATGTGATTTTATGTATATGAAAAATGAGTATGAATTCATATTATTGTTATTGTTTTAAATATTTATCTCTCTATGGGAGGGTTGTTGGGGAAGAAAATGGCAACCTACTCCAGTATTCTTGCCTGGGAGAAGCCCATGGAAAGAGGGGCCTGGTGGGCTACAGCCCATGGGGTTGCAAAAAAGTCAGACATGACTTAGCGACTAAACCACCAATCACCACCAGGAGGATTATGTTGCTGCTGTTGTTCAGTCACTAAGTTGTGTCTGACTCTTTGCAACCGCATGGACTGCAGGGCTAGGCCTCCCTGTCCCTAGGTTCTGGAGTTTGCCCAAATTCATGTCCATTGAGTCTGTGATGCTATCCAACCATCTCATTCTCTGGCATTCTCTTCTCCTTTTGCCTCCAATCTTCCCCAGCACAGGGTCTTTTCCAATGAGTCGGCTTTTCACATCAGGTGGCCAAAGTATTGGAGTTTTAACTTCAGCACCAGCCTTTTTGCTGTGCAAAAAGTTTTTAAGTATAATTAGGTGTTATTTGTTTATTTTTGTTTTTACTTCTGTTACTCTAGGAGACAGATTCCCTAAAATATTGCTGTGATTTGTGTCAAAGAATATTCTGCTTGTATTTTCCTCTAAAAATTTCATAGTATCCAGTCTTCAATTTAGGCATTTAATCCATTTTGAGTTTATTTCTGTATATGGTGTTAGAGAAAGTTTTAATTGCATTATTTTCCATGCAGCTGTCCAGTTTTCCCAGCACCACTTCTTGAAGAGACTCTCTTTCTCCACATATATTCTTGCCTCCTTTGTTGTAGGATAATTAGCCATAAGTGTGTGGGTAGAATTCACTCTTAAATTGTAATGTATTTGTATCAGAATCAAGAATTTCAAATTCTCTCTAAGGAACATGTTGGTAGAATAAATTTTCTGGATTGAAAAAAATAAAAAAAGACATACATCTAGAAACCTTGGCTTGGAAACGATGCTTCAACCTGAAGAACTGCCAAACGTTTAAGTGTAGTAAATTTGATATTGCCTGTTCCTAGCTTAAAAATATTCATTCTCTTGTGATGAATATAAAACTCACAGTGGGGGAGTCATACTGCTGAATGCTGCTGATTTAGATGTGCCAATGATGGGATTATATCTCAAAATAGAAAGAGAAAACCGGGTGTGGTACAATTTATATATCAATAGCTACTTCCAACACCTACTGTACAAAAGGTTTACATTGCATATAAATGTTTTAGCCTTGGTTGCTTTTTAAAACTATTTTAACCGATATATTTGGCAAAATAAATACATTATTATGTTTCTTAGATTACAACAGGACATCCAAAACTAAACTATACTCTGATGAACTGAAGGCATGGAAAGACAGGAAGGCCTTTATTTCTTCTTTTAGCATACAGGGCAATCACATATACATAATGAAAAATACTACAAAATTAATTCAGTTTGTATTTTTTTCACTTTCAGAGAACAAGTGGCAGAATGGATTCACTTAAAGCTACATCACTGTGATTTTAACTTTTGAAAATAAAAAGCATGTGGAGGTGGAAAAATCAATGAATAAACAAATTAATATACACAGTATAATCTTCTATCAGATTCAGACTTAGCTTCATTTAGGAAAATACAAACACAGTAATTACTTGTGTTCCTGAATATGATCCTGTAGATAACATTCTTCTCTACAAGTCATTAATGGAAAAAATTATTCACATAATGATTATCTGAAATATGTTTAATAGCTCATCCAATTTAAACATAATACATCTGTAGATGTTATCTGAAAAGCATGATATAGTGAACAGTGCAGAGTTAGAATATCTTATCATGATTGACTTTTTTTTATTAACTATAGAGAAATGTATTGGTATAATAATTAATTAAGGCATATGTTACAAAAATATTTTAAAGAAATATCATTGAGCAATTTTATTTTGAATATTATTGACAGTATTATTCTGAATAATACTCAAAGGTTATGTTTACTGCTAGAATTATACAGCTCAAGAAACATAAAATTCCTAGAAATAAATGGAAACATCTTAGCTTACAAAATTACATTTAAATTTGACCCTTGGTATGATAAAGCATTTATACTTTACTGAACATAAAATGGGTTGGTGAACAGCTTTAGTGATATTTTATAAATATATGTATGTAGTTCTATGGGCTTCCCAGGTAATGCTAATGGTAAAGAACCCACCAGCCATAAGAGACACAAGGAGACCCACGAGACCCAGGTTTGATCCCTGGGTCAGGAAGATCCCCTGGAGGGCACGGCGACCCACTCCAGTATTCTTGCATGGAGAATTCCATGAACAGAGGAGCCTGGCTGGCTCCATTCCGTAGGATTACAGAGTCGGACATGACAGAAGTGACTTAATATATACACACATGTCGTTCTATACATTTAGTCATTAGTTTTTAGATGATTCTGCACAGACCTATTACTGCTGATCTTAAGAAGATCCACCACATAGGGCTTCCCTGGTGGCTCAGTGGTGAAGAGTCTGCCTGCCCATGCAGGAGAAGCGGGTTTGATCCCTGAGCCGGTATGATCCCACTTGCCATAGAGCAGCTAGGCCCACGCACCACAACTATTGAGCCCCTGCTCTAGAGCCTGGGAGCCACAACTATTGACCCCAAATGCTGCAACTGCTGAAGCCTGCATGCCCCAGAGCCTGTGATCCAAAACAAGAGGGGCCACGGCAATGAGAAGCCCATGTACTGCAACTAGACAGTATCCTCCATCGCTGCAACTAGAGAAAAGCCCAGGAAGCAATGAAGACCCAGCATAGCCAATAAATAAATAAAATTATTAAAAATAAAGAGAAGATCTACCACAGTACATCCCTCCAGCATGTGCTCTGCAAATGTGCTCATCTCAGCTGCCCACTGTCATGCAGACAGCTTCTGATTCAGGCACGGTGGCGGTGGGCTTTCCATCAAGCCCTGACCTTTGGCAGGTGTTCTCAGAGCACTGCAATAACTCATGAACTTTTCTGCAAGTGAGCAAACAAGTGAGCAAACAACAACAAATAACAAAGAAAAAAAATCCCTTGCTTTTTTTTCCTGTTACACTAAAATATGCCCTCTTTACCCTGCCTCTAACAAAGTCCAGTGTCCTGGCACTACTTACTGTCTCATAATCTCTTGAGCATCAGTAACCAAACACATGAAAAAGTAGAAACGTGTGCCAGGTTCAGGAAAGGGCGAGGTGAACTGTGTGATGAGAGTGAGGGACATTCTTAAGAATAGCAGCTAGAAAGTCGATTCAAGGCAACAAAGACAAGTTGTAGTCAGACAGTAAAGAATAATGTTGCTTGGCTAAGGTGTTTGGACTTGATTTTACATATATGCAGTAGATTGAGAGATTTTAAGCAGATACATAATTTGATCAGCTTTGTATTTTATATGTTTATAAAGGTCACTCAAATGTCAGGGTAATCTGTAGATATATACACCTTTGGACTTTCCAGGTGGTACTACTGGTAAAGAACCTATCTGCCAATGCAGAAGACAAGAAATGTGGGTTCAATTCCTCGGTCGGGAAGACCCCCTGGAGGAGGGTGTGGCAACCCACTCTGGTATTCTTGCCTGGAGAATCCCATGGACAGAGGAGCCTGGCTGACTACCGTCCACTGGGTTGCAAAAAGTTGGACATGACTGAAGTGACTTACCAGCAGCAATGTATACACCCTTGGGAAAATTTTTGCAATAATCAAGTGCACGTTGATGAAGGTCTGTGCTAAAGCCATGGCCTTGGGAAAATGGAGATGGGAATGAAAGAACTATTAAGGAGGGAGAAGTCATGGGATTTGCTCACTGGCTAGGTATTGGAAGAGGATATGCTACGGAGTCAGACAGACATGAGTGGAAGCACCGGTTCCACCACTAACTACCTGTGACTACTTGGACACTTAAACTCTGTGACTCAGTTCTCTTGTTTGTAAAATAGAGAAAATAGCAATGCATACGCATAAGGTTTTTATGAAGAGAAAATAAAATAACACAAAACTACAATGCAGTGTCAAGTACAGAATTAAAAATTAACAAATTTAGCCTCATATAGCTTCCCTGGTGGCTCAGATGCTAAAGAATCTGTCTGCAATGCAGGAGACCCCATTTTGATCCTGGGTCAGAAAGATCGTCTGGAGAAGGGAATGGCAACCCACTCTAGTATTCTTGCCTGGAGAATCCTGTGGACAGAGGAGCCTGATAGAGTCCATGGGGTCACAGAGTCAGACATGACTGAGTGACTAACACTTTCACTTTCATTTTCAGCTTCATATAGGATAGGTAAAAGCTTCAGGAGGACTGTTAAGTTCCTGACTGAGCATTCCATTAGGAATAGCACAGAGGAGATGGACACACTGGGCTTGATGAGAATCTATGATTACATGAGTGGAAGAAAATATAATTCCTCTGACAGAGATAAAGAATATTTTTCAGAGCACAGTTTTTATTGCCTTTAGAATCAATTAACTGTACCAGAATCTCTGGTAGCTGATCTCACCCTGGGCAACCTGTCCTGCTTCCTTTGATTAATTGATCCTTGCAGAATTCTAAGAGACAGCATTTGACTCTTCAGCTTTAGAGGCAATCCGTTATTTAGAACAGGCTGATCACTTTAGACTCAATTTCCAGCCTCAGGTCATGCCCTTGTCAGAACATCCCAGCTGCTCCAAAGCAGGAGGCCCTTGGTTCTCCATTAAATGCATCATATGAAGCCTTAGTAACCATGGCAATAATCCTCAGAAGACACAGTCCCATCACCATCCTGAACTTTTGATCATCCATAGTGAGAAACACAATTCCTGTTTAAATGTTTTAAACTGAACCCTCCCATGATCTGCTTTCAGTCAAGGGAAAATACCACATGTCTATGTTAACAGCTGCCTAATATCAATCAAAGCAAGATACCAATGATAAAATGCTGTTCTAACATAATTTGGGGCAAAAATGTAATCAGTCGTTTATCTCTAATGGGCAACCAACATTTTTCACTTCTTGCGTGATTCTGAAGTTTGAGATGTCTGATTACTATTTTAGAACATTTTCTGCATGAAGGAACATTTTTTGTGTTTCTCTAGGAGTAGTATTGGGAGAAAAGAAAATTTAAGAGTGTTACAATTAAAATGAAATCTAATAAATTTTCTAGTCTTCTGTGTAATTTTATAAAGAAGGAAGCTGAAGCACAAAAATCAGATAAAATAGATTGTCCAAAAACAAGCCTTGAGAGATCACTGAGACTTTAAATATTTCTCTTGGAAATCCCACGGCTAGAGGATCCTGGTGGGCTACAGTCCATGGGGTGGCAAAAGAGTTGGATGTGACTTAGCGACTAAACACCTACAACTTGATGTTCCTAGAAACTGTTCTCTACTGCATTATGCTCCTTGCCGTGTACCAGAACAGTGGCAAAACTGATTGTGCTGTCATTTTTACAACTAGGCTTTGATATTTTAGAGATCATCAACAACAAAATAACACCATTGTCATGGGAAGAATAGTCTTAAAAATCAGACAAACTTTAGCTCAAACCCAGCTTCTACCATTATCTTGGAGCCAGTAGATAATCTTTTGAGTTTTCTGTTTTCTCACATACAAAAGATAACAATAGTTATTTATACATAGAGTTAAAAGTGAGAATTAATTAAAGCCACCTCTATAAAGTTAATAGCCATCTCTGCAAAGCTAGTGGAGGTGATGGAATTCCAGTTGTGCTATTTCAAATCCTGAAAGATGATGCTGTGAAAGTGCTGCACTCAATACGCCAGCAAATTTGGAAAATTCAGCAGTTGCCACAGGACTGGAAAAGGTCAGTTTCCATTCCAGTCCCAAAGAAAGGCAATGCCAAAGAATGCTCAAACTACTGTACAATCGTACTCATCTCACATCCTGGCAAAGTACTGCTCAAAATTCTCCAAGACAGGCTTCAACAGTACATGAACTGTGAACTTCCAGATGTTTAAGCTGGATTTAGAAAAGGCAGAGGAACCATAGATCAAATTTCCAACATCCTTTGGATCATCAAAAAAGCAAGAGAGTTCTAGAAAAAATCTACTTCTGCTTTATTGACTATGTCAAAGCCTATGACTGCATGGATCACAACAAACTGTGGAAAATTCTTAAGAGATGGGAATACCAGACCACCTTACATGCCTCCTAAAAAATCTGTATGCAGGTCAAGAAACAACAGTTAGAACTGGATATAGACAACAGACTGGTTCCAAATCGGGAAAGGAGTATGTCAAGGCTGTATATTGTCACCCTGCTTATTTAACTCATATGCAGAGTACATCATGAGAAATGCTGGGCTGGATGAAGCACAAGGTGTAATCAAGATTGCCAGGAGAAATATCAATAACCTCAGATATACAGATGACACCACGCTTGTGGCAGAAAGTGAAGAAGAACTAAAGAGCCTCTTGATGAAAGTGAAAGAGGAGAGTGAAAAAGTTGGCTTAAAGCTCAACATTTAGAAAACTAAGATCATGGCATCTGGTCCCATCACTTCATGTCAAATCAATGGAGAAACAGTGGAAAGAGTGAGAGGCTTTATTTTTTTGGGGGGGGTGGGGTGGGGCTCCAAAATCAGATGGTGACTGCAACCATGAAATTAAAAGACGCTTGCTCCTTGGAAGAAAAGTTATGACCAACCTAGATAGCATATTAAAAAGCAGAGACATTACTTTGTCAACAAAGGTATGTCTAGTCAAGGCTATGGTTTTTCCAATAGTCATGTATGATTTTGGCCACCTGATGCAAAGAACTGACTCATTTTAAAAGACCCTGATGCTGGGAAAGAGTGAATGTGGGAGGAGAAGAGGATGACAGAGGATGAGATGGTTGGACGGCAGCACCCATTCAATGGACATGAGTTTGAGTAAACTCCTGGAGTTGGTGATGAACAGGGAGGCCTGGCGGGCTGCAGTCCATGGGGTCGCAAAGAGTCGGACATATCTGAGTGACTCAACAGAACTGAACTGAATCTCTATAAAATGTCTAGCATTTAGGCAAATACACAATAAATGTTCATTTCTCTCTTTTTTAGATTCTATCTTCAAATTATAGAAAGAAATGAATAGCATATTTCTAAAGTTAATCTGGACAGATAGAGCACAAAGATGGGTTTGCTTCATTATTTTTCTTCTCTTTGAAGAATAGAAAGATGATGTCATCATACACACATAGGTTGCATAAAGAAGCTAAAAGATAATTAAATCAGGTTTTTTAATTCACAGAGTGAATAGTATTCATCATCCTTTAAAATAAACAAAGCTCACTGAGGACCTTGACATGAGGGAAGCTGATCCAACAATGACAATGAATGGCAAAGTCACTGAAGTGAATGAAAGTGGAAAACAATTTATTTTCCTTGGAAACATGTTTTTCCAATAAGAAAGTGTTTCTAACAACCACATTTCTCACATACAAAGGAGAACAATGTTCACAATTCAAAATTGCAAGTAAAGAAAATAGACAAATATCAACAAGACCAAAAACCAAGATTAAGATACATCTTCATACGTGTATCAAGATGAAACCCTAATTATTAATCAACAGGACAGGTCAAATTAGGTTTAGAAGAAATCCTACTTAGGACTGATTTTAAACCAATATTTCTTCATAAAATAAAGACACAATGAAAAACAGTAATAAGGAAGAGGGCACCTGCTGTCCCCCCTGGCTGCCTTCACACTCCAGGCACCAACAAACACAGGTTCACAGGCGAAATGCCATGGCCAACCCTTGTCCTTCCTCACAACTTTCACGCTCTCAGTCACTCCAGCGTCTCACCATTCTTATTAGAGTTGTGTTTGATAAGAACAGATGCATGTAGAAGAGTGTGTCAACAATATATTCTTTCATATATTTATTGGGTTTCTACTGTGAGCAGTGGTACACTGGTAAATATTTAACCATCAACTCTCCAAAAATAAGATATTTGTATATATGTATCCCCTGGTAGCTCAGTAGGTAAAGACACCACCTGCAATTCAGGAGACCCAGGCTCGAACCTTGGGTCGGGAAGATCCCCTGGAGAAGGAAATGGCAGCCCACTCCAGTATTCTTGCCTAGAGAATTCCATGGACAAAGGAGTGCAGTGGGCTACAGCCCATGGAATCACAGAGTTGGACATGACTGAGCCACCCACACACGCACACACACAGGAAAGTGAAAGTGTGAGTGAATAGTATTCACCATCCTTTGAAATAAAGTTCACTTACAACCTTGACATGCAGCCGATCCAACATGCTCAGTTGTGTCCAACTCTTTGAGACCCCAGGGACTGTAGCCTGCCAGGCTCCTCTGTCCCTGGAATTCTCCAGGAAAGCATACTGGCACGGATAGTCATTCCCTTCTATAAGGGATCTTCCTGATCCTGGGATCGAACCTGGGTCTCCTGCACTGCAGGCAGATTCTTTACCATCTGAGCTACTAAATGTAACTAATTCAAAGATGGAAGACAGAAATTTTCAAATAATAATAAAATATATAATATTCTTTATTATAGATCCTGAACTACCAATTAATTATCACAAAATATAGTTCCTTGTTCCTTCATTTTTGCTAAACTTTTATGTCCATAACCAACCTACAGTTGTACCTGACAAATGGGTGTTGTGGCATAAATGTTGATGAATTGGTTGTGTTAACAGGAAAGAGGAAAATTGACACAATGAAGATACATGTTGGACCTTCATTCATTAATGACATGAACGATATTTTTGCTGAATCAGCTAATAATTTCCAAATATTTAGAAAACTAGTTCCTCTGATTCCAGTCTTAGTGACAATCGAGTGGCTATAGACAATAAATTTAACATTTTCTTTATTCTTAACATTTTCATCATTTTTCTAAGATTAGACAATCAACAAAACAATAAACAGTAATGGTTTCTGATTTCCATGATGCAAATACTGCCACCATAAGTGATTATAAATATACCTACATAGATCACTGAATGCAGAGAAGAGATCTATGGTAGCACACCACTATATAGTATTTCAACCATACAGATACAATATTCATACAAAATCTCAAGAGCAAAGGGTATAGGAAAATGTATAAAATAATTAGGAAGTAATGGAAAGTGAGTTTTTATTGCCTCTGTTTTTTACTATAAGTTTTTTAATTGAAAGTTTATATAATTTAATTTTAACAATTAATCTGTTCAATAACTGGCTCATAAAACTCCTGAAAATTTAATAACTTGCACTTGCAGACCAGAACAAGCTGACTCTCAAACAGAAATGAATGTGGAAAATGCTGTGTTCCATGCTGACATAGCCACTGTTTATCTGAAATAAAAATTCATGTAGGAGAGACAAATATAAAAAATATATTATTTTTTAATCTTCTGCCTTAATTCATTCATAATAAATATTTATTGACCTTACTATATACCACAGAAGTAGAAACATAAGGCACAATGGGAGTATACCAATGTGTTCCTAAAGAAATAGCATTTTCTAAATGATATGAAAGGATTTATACTGGAGAAGGTAGGATTTAGAGAGGTTAGGAGGAGTGTATACTATAGGAAAAAACAGCTGTACAAAATCTATGAGATGAGAAAAAGTATGATATTATAGGGAAGTTGAAAGTATGTTTCTAGTGCACAGTGGATGAGCATATAGCGTAAAATATTGGTAAGAAACTAAATCACACAGAACATTATAGGAAGAGTATCCATACACCCTGGTTTGCCTCAGATTCTCCTACTTTATTCTTATTGCCCTAATTATTGGTATAATTAGAAATAGCACCCCTCATTCACATGTAAATGTGTGCTATTTTAGATAACAAATTATATAGTCATCCTACCTACTAATCATGTTAGTTCAGTCACTTAGTCATGTCAAACTCTTTGAGACCCCATGGACTGTGGTATGCCAGGCTTCCCTGTCCTTCACCATCTCCCAGAGCTTGCTCAAACTGAAGTCCATTGAGTCAGTGATGCTATCCAACCATCTCATCCTCTGTTGTCCACTTCTCTTGTTCTCAATCTTTCCCAACACTGGGGTATTTTCCAGTGAGTTGGCTCTTTGCATCAGGAGGCCAAAGCTTCAGCTTTGGAGCTTCATCATTGGAGCTTCAGCTTCAGCATCAGTCATTCCAATGAACATTCAGGGTTGATTTCCTTTAGCATTGACTGTTTGATCTCCTTGCAGTCCAAGGGACTCTCAAGAGTCTTCTCCAAACCACAGTTCAAAAGCATCAATTCTTTGGCACTCAGCCTTCTTTATGGTCCAACTCTCACATCTATACATGACTACTGGAAAAACCATAGCTTTGACTAGACGGAACTTTGTTGGCAAAGCAATGTCTCTGCTTTTTAATATGCTGCCTAGGTTGGCCATAGCTTTTCTCCCAAGTAGCAAGTGTCTCTTAATTTCATGGCTGCAGTCACCATCTTCAGTTATTTTGGAGCCCAAGAAAATAAAGTCTGTCCCTGTTTCCATTTTTCTACTTGCCATGAAGTGATGTGATCAGACTCCAGCATTCATCATGAAAGATTTAAGCAAGGAAAATCTAGGAGGATTTTGGCTACATTTGTGTGTATCAAAGAGTGGATACTGGATATAGAGAGAATTACAAAGAGTCAAGAAGCAAAATAAGGAAATCCCGTTTGGAAGCTATTACAGTAATCCAGCGAAAGGCCATTGGAGAATAGATGAGAGCTATGGCAAGGATTTGAGGGCATTTAATTTGACATATAATGAATAGGCAAGACTCGGTGATTCATGGAACTGAGAGAGAGAAAGACAAAGAAATGTCAAAAGTATTCATGAATTCTGGCTTACCCAGCTGACTGAAGGGCTGTGCCAGTCACTGAGATGGTCAATATCAGAGGAATACCATGTCTAGGGGAACAACAGATAGGTTCTGTTTGTATGTAAAATTCAAGACTATGGTGAGACATACAAATGGATATGTTCATAGATCCTTGGGCCTCAAGTTTAGAGGAAATACCTGGGCTTTAGAGGAAAATCAGAAATAATCATTTAAATGGGAAAATCCTTACAGTCATGAAATTTTCTTAGAAAAGGGTAGCAAGAACAAAAGAAGCTCTAGGGCAGAGTTTTTTTGGGGGAAAAAAACTATCTATCTCATGTGATAAATCTCAGAAATTTTTTTCTGGTTTTTAAATGTTGATGACTACTTTATTTTTCACAAGATGTGAGGAATAAAAAATGTGTTGGTGGGCTACTCTGAACCTCTACTGTGTGACCTCTTTTTATTAATTTTTATTGCATTATGTTTGTTTTACAATGCTGTGTTAGTGTCTATTGTATAGCAAAGCGATTCGGCTTCACGTACGCCTCTGTCGCCTCCCTTTTGGACTGCCTCCCCACGTAGGTCCCCACAGAGCATGGACCAGAGCGCCCTGTGCTCTGATGGGAGGCTCCCAATAGTTATCTAGTCTATAGATGTAGTGTATTTTTGGCAACCTCAGTCTCCCAATTGATTCCGCCCCCTGCCCTTTTCCCCTTGATGTCCACACACTTGTCCTCTACATCTGTGTCTCTATTTCTGCTTTGCAAATGAGGTCATCTATAGTATTTTTCTAGATTCCACATGTATGCATTAACAAACTATATTTGTTTTTATTTTTTCTGACTTACTTCACTCTGTATGACAGTCTTTAGATCCTTCCATGTCCCTACAAATAACCCAATTTCACTCCTTTTTATAAATATCAGAATTAAATTAACCTTATCTCTAGAAAAGGAGGATCTTGGAATCCAATAAGTGGATCCTCAGCCACCTGCTAACCATGAAGAAGACAAACAAAAGACACAGCTAGGTAAAGGCACCTTTCTTTATGAGGTATTGGTGATCCATCACTATACGCCAGTTTGGAATTAAATTTGATGACTTGGACTAGGAAAACCTTCCTGGCAAGCAGCCTAAATAGACATGCTTCCTATGGCCCATATTGTTTCTACTGGGGAAGGGAACCTTTGCTGAGGAGGAGCTAACTCCAGTGTGGGAGTGGGAAGGGGAAGTATTGTTAGGGTGGGAGATAGAAAGAGAGAATGTTCCATGGAGAGACTGTAAAAATTAAAGTACCAAATGATAATTAGATTGAGCAAAATTTACCGAGGACCGAAAATATCTCACTGAATCATCACATAAATCTCATGAGGTAGATGTTCCCATCTGAAAGACCAAAGTCTGATCCATGGGGAGGGTAAATATACAGTAAATGAATTTTTAAGAAGCAGAGACATGATTTAATCTCAAGTCTACCTGACTCCAGCGTCTCTCTATATTTGTGAAAGTGAAAGTGAAGTCGCTCAGTCGTGTCCGACTCTTTGCGACCCCATGGACTGTAGGCCACCAAGCTCCTCTGTCCATGGGATTCTCCAGGCAAGAATACTGGAGTGGGTTGCCATTTCCTTGTAGTTACTGGTAATAAAGAAAACTGTTATTGATTCTTCATGGCAAAAAGTCTTCTCTTGAGTAGTGTGGTCCTTTTTTTTTTCTTTCAAGTGCTAGTCAAGTGAGGGAGAATAAACACAAGTTCACTCAGAGAAGAGAGAATAAACTCACAGTACAGTGATGCAATGGAAGACTATGCACTCAAAACAATTGACAAATTAGAAAACCCATTAATTATACAGGCAATGGCTTTCCATATGAGGTTGTCTTGTTTAGTTGCTAAGTCATGTCTAACAATTTGAAACCCATGGACTGTAGCCTGCCAGTCTTTTCTGTCCACGGGACTTCCCAGGCAAGAATACTGGAGTGGGTTGCCACTTTCTCCTCCAAAGGATCTTCCCAACCCAAGGATTAAACCCATGTCTCCTGCATTGCAGGTGGACTCTTTACCACTGCGTCTCCATGAGGTTGTCTACACTCCTCTAAGGGAGATGCCTGTTCCCTTACATGTGAGATGATGCTTGACACACAGGATAAACATAACATATCCAGACCATCAATTTCACTTAAATATATCTGAGGGACAATTCTTTAAAACTAATATGGATGTGTATTGCAATGCAAAATTCACATGAAAGAGAAAAGCACAAAATTCAAAGAAATTGTCTATTTTGGTGGACCTGGTTAGACTTCTATAACAAGACTCTCAAGGTTAGTTATCTCTCCTTGTTTAGTTTTAGGGAAAAAAATTTAGAAGAAAAATCTCTATGTCAAGAGAAAAAATCATGCCATACAGTGTATACAATCTCTATACAACACAATCTCTCTACAATTATACAATATAATCTCTGACTACAGAAAAACTATAAAATTTTACATAATACATATGGGGAGATATATTAAAATACTTCAATTAGAGAAAAAAATATACATAATGGAAATACACCAAAATCTTAACAGTAGTTATCTTTTGTATGATTACAATTGTTTACTTTCTTCTTTATGCTTTTTTATATTTATATAAATTTATAGTACATGTATGTGGCTTTTAAAAATTATTTTTAAAAATCTTTGCTATTTTTGAATGAGTAAAATCTAGAGGAACTCACTTCTGTTATTAATGACCAAAGACAAATTTCAAATTTAATAAAATAATAGCATGACTCTATTAAATAATAAAAATGAACATTAGAATATATGAGGTCTCTGGATTATTAACAGTCCTCCTCTGGAATAAATTATTTAACTTTCACAAAATGATTGAAGTTCTGGGAATGGAAGTTTATTAATATCTTTTTTAATTGTAAGGATATATTAAGTCCTGCAAGTGGAAGCTATATTTCCCCCATGTGGCAAATATATAAGAAACAATACCCTAGTATCTCTGCACCCAAATATAGTTGCCAAATATTTCACAGCTTTATTCATTATTAATCATGAAAAATCTTTTAACATGTGCTTTGCACTCCTTCTTTTGAGAAGCAACTTTAATTTTATTTTCTTGTACCTTACTCATAAATGCTAAAAAGGAAGGATATTTTAATAAATACTGAATTACCATGTCATCAGTCTCTGCTGTGCCATCAGAGGGCTTCAGTGC
This sequence comes from Dama dama, assembly GCF_033118175.1. Lineage (NCBI taxonomy): Eukaryota > Metazoa > Chordata > Mammalia > Artiodactyla > Cervidae > Dama > Dama dama. The sequence goes on along the minus strand of NC_083696.1, from coordinate 39,072,744 downwards.
ATTACAGAAACTAGGACAGGGGATCTGTGGTCCAGCAAGACCAAATTCTGTGAATTGTATATTCCATCTGGAGACGAATGATCTCATTGTGTATACAATCCAGGAGATAATCAGTGTTAGGAATGGAATGCAGTTTCAGGTTTGTGAAATACCAGAATGGCCTTTTCATGAAACCTCTCTAAACCAGTTTAAAAATCGTAGGCAATCTTTTAATTCTGTGTCTTCAAATATACAAATTATATAAATCATATGTATAATATGTGTTAAAATATTTTTGAGTGTAATAGACATAAAACACTCTAAGAGTAAGAATCAGGAGTCCTGGACCTGAGACCAGTTCCATCATCTTTCATGACTTTGAAGAAAGTCACTAACTTTTGGATATCCTATTTTCATCATCAACAAAATGTGATGAACAACACTGCTTTTTGCTATCTCACAAGACTTTTGAAAGAGTCAAGTGACTGGAAATACACTTTGAAAAGCATAAGAGAAAAATGCAAATACAAGATAATGTGATTTTTAAAACTGCAACAGTCATTTATTTATAGATCATTTTTCTCATGTTTGGAAAACGAAGGTGCTTTTCTTTTTTTTAAAAAAAAGAATGTGATCTGAGGCATTATATCTTTTTTAGGAGACACAAAAAAATAGAATAACTCTTTTATCTTGCCAGTGGACACTAATATTTTTTTACTTTCAGACCCAGCTGAGTCAAATAAAGTATATCAACTTTATCATAGCCTTCAAAATAGAAATCAAATATTTGCTTCAATTTTTTTTTTTTTTTTTTGGTATTAAAATAGGGAGGTGGCGTTAGTACTAAAGAACCCACCTGCCAATGCAGGAGACGTAAGAGATACCAGTTTGATCCCTGGTCAGGAAGATACCCTGGAGGACGGCATGGCAACCCACTCCAGTACTCATGCCTAAAGAATCGCATGGACAGAAGAGCCTGGCATGCTACAGTCCTTAGGGTTTCAAAGAGTCGGACATCACTGAAGCGACTTAGCATGCAGGGTTAAAAGGTGACCCCCTCCCAGTCTGTGTAGCCATCTAGCCTCAGGTCCCAGGGAGAATGACGCCCTTGACATCTTGAGATAAAATTCCAAAACAAGCAGACTGAGTTCTCTTTGGCACCGTGAAGTTGATCGCTTTTATATGAGACCTTACTCAGCATTTCCTTCTCTTCTGCCCCCACCCTGTAAGTTGTAGAGTCCTTGGGAACAGAGAATGTGTCTTATTTATCTTTTTATCCTTCCCTGCCTTACCATATAGAGCTATGTGAATTATAGACACAAATGACAGTTGTTAAATAATTACCATTTACATGCTTGCAACTGTTCTAAGAACCATTAATAGCATTTATTGAGCACTTACTATGATCTTGGTCACCTGGCTAAATGCTTTGCAGACAAATCTCCCTTCATCCCTAAGGGGATGTTACAAGTAGTACTTAGAACATAGCCCTTAGTGTTAACTGTGATTGAGATAATGACCCTTCTTATTATTCCCCTTCAACAGATGAAGAAAGTAAGCTTCAGAAATGTGAAGGTGATCAAGGTAACACGGTGAGTAAATGGTAAAACAAGGACTTAAACTCATACCTATCTGATGTCAGACCTTACACATGGCCGTTTTATTCCATGGAGAAGCAGTTACAGCTTTTATGCTTGTTTTTTTGTTGTTGTTGTTGTTTGTTTGTTTACAGTTTTCAGCCTTTGCACCTCTCCATAGATGGGGATGTGATTACTGAAGAGTTTCCCCAGACAAAAATGCCATCTTTGCTGCTGCTGCTGCTAAGTCGCTTCAGTCGTGTCCAACTCTGTGTGACCCGATAAACGGCAGCCCACCAGGCTCCTCTGTCCCTGGGATTCTCCAGGCAAGAACACTGGAGTGGGTTGCCATTTCCTTCTCCAATGCACGCATGCATGCTAAGTCACTTCGCTCGTGTCTGACTCTGCGACCCCATGGACAGCAGCCCACCAGGCTCCTCTGTCCACAGGATTCTCCAGGCAAGAATACTTTGTATTATTACAAAATTGCCTATCCCTCTCTATGGTTTGAGAGACCTTTTAAGGAGTCTGTGAATAGTCTGGGCTATTTACTGTGTGTCTCCTTAATCAGATTCAGCTTCAGACTCTTGTCTTCTTGTTCTGCCCCTCTCATACACTGGGATCCATAATATGTGCTTCAGGAAAGTGAAAGTGAAAGTTACTCAGTCATGTCTGACTCCTTGCGACCCCATGGACTATACAGTCCATGGAATTCTCCAGGCCAGAATACTGGAGTGGGTAGTCTTTCCCTTCTCAGGGGGATCTTCCCAACCCAGGGATTGAACCCAGGTCTCCTGCATTGTGGGCAGATTCTTTACCAGCTCAGCCACCAGGGAAGCTCAAAAATACCGGAGTGGGTAGCCTATCCCTTCTCCAGCAGATCTTCCTGACCCAGGAATCCAACTAGGGTCTCCTGCATTGCAGGTGGATTCTCTACCAACTGAGCTATCAGGGAAGCCCATGTGCCTCATGACTTCTCACTAAAAGCAGACTGAATTTCTGTGTAAATAGTTTATACTTACCAATTTATGTGCTATGATATTCCTTTGGTTGAAGCGTCTCAGTCTTTTTATTTTCAAAATATTATTGTTTAGTTTTATTCTTTATAAAAGGAATACTATGTTTATTATAGAATACCTAGTAATACAAAGAAGCAACAAGGAGGAAAAAGACTCATCCATTTACACTATTTTCAGCTGTCCACAATTTTCTAGATGTCCTTTTCTATATATGATATGTATGTGTACAAACACTATGTGAGTATTGTGCAAATACATGACCACACATACAATAGTGATATCATAGAATTCATACTACTAGGTGAATTCTGTTTTCAATTTGATAACAGATGTTGATTCTCTTCAGTTCAGTTCAGTTCAGTTCATTCGCTCAGTCGTGTCCGACTCTTTGCAACCCCATGAATCGCAGCTCGCTAGGCCTCCCTGTCTATCACCAACGCCCGGAGTTTACTCAAACTCTTGCCCATCAAGTCGGTGATGCCATCCAGCCATCTCATCCTCTGTCACCCCCTTCTCCTCCTGCTCCCAATCCCTCCCAGCATCAGGGTCTTTTCCAATGAGTCAACTTGAGTCTCTTACCGTTACATAAAAATATTCCCTAAAATTATCATGTATGTGGCTGCATAATAATGCTTTGCATAAACATATTACGTTACTTAGTCGCTCAGTCGTGTCCAACTCTTTGAGCCCCCATGGACTATAACCCACTGGGCTCCTCTGTCCATGGAATTCTCCAGACAAGAATATTGGAGTGGGTTGCCATTCCGTTCTCCAGGGGAACTTCCTAATCCGGGATCAACCTTCAGTCTCCTGCATTGCAGGCAGATTCTTTACCATCTAAGCCACCAGGGAAGCAGTCCTTTATTATTAAATACTTTATTTTCCATTGTAAACATAATGTTGCAAGGGTTATCAATGCAGTTGAGTATTTATCTGCATCATTAACCATTTCCTTAGAATGACTTCTTGATTTTTGTCTTCTCTAAATGTACAGCTTTGCAAAGGGGAGTTTGTTTTGTTTGGTTGTTAAGTGAATACAGATAGGTCATACAGCTAATGCATAGAGTGGCTTGGAGTCTAACCTTCAATATACATAACTTATATGTTTCACTGTACCATACGGTCTCTGATAACAGCATACTAGTCAGAAAACCATATCCAGTCCACTTGCCAAAAATGCATAAGGGAATTTTTAAAAAAAAAGAGAGAGAGAGAAATAGGAATGCTTATCCCAAGGAAATTGTAATTTTCATGATGTGGTCCTGTTTTGGAATCATCTTTGCATTTAAATTTTTAATTTGCAAAATGCTGCAGGGAGCTTGACATGCAGTCTCTGAATTCTAGAGGTCTAACCATGAAGTATATTGGTCTTTCTAATGAGCTCGGCAGTTTTAAGGGGAAGAAAAATGCATATATTGATTTGGCTCAGCTGTCTCGGTTTGGGAGCTGTCCCAGTAATCTCATTACTACGGTATGTATGCTTTTATTCCCTCTGCATCACAATTAAGTCTATATATAGAGCCAGCAGCTGCATTCTCAGCAAGACCTCAAGGTATCAAATGCACCCAGGAGCTCTCAGCTACACATTTTCATTAACACAAGGCACTGATGACAAATAACTTTTTTTCTTTTTGTGACCAGTATGTTATTTCTAGCCCACAGGCTTTTTTTTTCTCCTTTATATGTCTTTGTCTAAACTAATGCATGACTTTTATCATTTCTGGATTCAGGCCTCATATGCTTAGATTTTGGCCAAGATTTGAATATATTCAGAGAAAACCTTCTTTTTATCTGACTCATGAGATCATCAGATTGACCCTGAGAATATTGCATGAATCTAGTTACAAAGAAAACCACAGGGAATTTCCTGGTGGTCCAGGGGTTAAGACTTATGATGCAGGGAGTGCAGGTTTGATCCCTGGTCAGGGAGCTAAGATCCCATTAGCCTCACGGCTGAAAAACAAGACTATAAAACAGAGGCAATGCTGTAACAAACTCAAGAGACTTAAAGTGGTCCACATCAAAAAAAAAAAAAAAAGTAAAGAAAGCTTTGATAGCTAAGAATGATATTGTATATCTTCATTATTGTCCTTTGCATCAAAAAAATTAGTTTTAAGATAAGTATATACATTTTTTTCTCACCAAGAGAAACTCCCTTCAGGGCTAGTCCTTTACATTTTTCTCTCTTCTACACAAGGAAATACATGCTTATGTATAGAAAGTCTGGCTCACCCAAGTCTCCAATTCACACTCACTTGCCATATGCACTGCATAAATTTATAATGTGTTAAGCTTCAAGAACAGCTGACGACAAATTTCAACTTTGCAACCAAGGTTTAATTCCACCTAGACTCTCTCTCCTCTTATATCAGCTCTGTGCATTGTGAAATGCTTTTATGACTAATCAAATATCTTCTGCTGCAAAGATTTTAAGGGTTCTTAGGGAAAATGAAAACCTGTATTAATAAGAACTTGAGAAGTGCTAATGAATTGTATTTGTCTGAACACCACTTTTTTTTTCTGCCTTCACCTTGAAAGGTCATAGGCTTCCAGAGCAGAGGTTTCTCCCACGACCAGATTCTATGACATTCAAGTCAAATGTTGGGTTATAAGGTTATTTTCTTAATTAGTAAGATTAGTTCTTTCATTATTATCATTTGTTTTTAGTATCCTAAGTAGAAACTATGTTCAACTTCTATTCATCTACTTGGGGCAAAACATATCCATTAAATCTTCTTGCCACAGATAATTAGGCAGTTTTAAAGGAGAAAGAGAACGTTTCAACAACCTTTGGTCGTATAGGAAAAAATAAATGAAAATTAACACCACTCAATAGCAATGCAGCTACGGCTTTAAGTGTAGTCCTCCAAAGGACCTTCCAAAATAACACACCGAAATATATTTGATCTTCCTTAAATGCTAAAATACAAGTAGAAAACGTATTTGCCTGTTTAGTTTATCCTGGTGTCTTAAAAAAAAAAAAAAATGCTGATTGAGTGGATCACAGTTAGTAGCCCCACAGAGAAAGTCTTTTGCTATTTGATTAAAAATCTCTCACTAATGTGTCGAATCAAATCAAAACTAAGTACCTACTAATCTAAAGCTGACATGAATCAGCAGACTAGTGAAATAAATTATAACATAAAAAGAAAAGAGCTAAAATGATGCTAAGTAACATATCATCATGGATATGAGAGTATGAAGTAAATGATGGAGATGGAGACTAGTTCATTAAGTTATCTAAGGAGAACTTTAAAAGAGAGATTAAAGCACCTTCTAGAATGATGGCATTTTGAATAAAAACATCTAAGCCAGTTTCTTTCGTAAAGTACACTGAAATGACCAAAGGAACAGAAAATTGGAAGAAAATATGTAGCAGCAGTAGATACCAGAAAATAATGCTATCCACATCTTAGAAAACATGAAGTCATGCTCTGCTAAATACTGAACAAATAGGAATATATTGAGTAGAAACAGCAAGAATCAACTCATAATCACTCTCTCTGGAAAGCAATATGATTTCAAGTGTAGTAACAAAAGATATACCAGCAGAATACTACTAACAAATCCCAATTTGCAAGGGCAGAGGGAAGATATTGATGCATGGCAAAGCATTCTGAACCACATTTGCAAGAAAACCCTGGAGTTTTGCTATAACAAACTGTGAAAATGAAGCCTCTGTCCCAGCTCTACCATTTTCTCTCCATGCCAACTCAGGTTAGTTAATTACTCTTTCTGTGACTTTCATTACTCTAAAATGTCAAATAGTGATAATAATGGTACTTACCTCAAGGGTTTGTTGAAAGGAGATGAAAGAATATGTGCAAAGCTTGAAACATGGTGACTAGCTTAAAATAAGCACTCAATATGTGGCAGCCACTATATTTCATCATTTTCATCACCATCATCATCAAGACCCTTCCGTTCTTATAGTAGTTCAAGGAAAAAATCTGGACAAGCTCTCCTGTGTGAAGACAAAACAGAACAGAAAAGCAACTCCAGAAGGCTTCCGGTGGTAGATTTATGCAAAAAAGGAGCATGGAAACTAAGTTCTTTATGCTCTAACTGCATGTCAGGGTGCTCACCGTTTTCTCAGAATGTTAGGATCAAAGAGTTGGCAATAAAAATACATATTAACCAGTTCTTCAACTTCAGATCTGAAAAAGAATTTCAAAAGCTCTCAAGTATGGAGTTTCTTTTAGGGTTTCCCTGGTGGCTCAGTCCGTAAAGAATCTCCCTGCAATGTAGGAGACCCAAGTTTGATCCCTTGGTCAGGAAGATCCCCTGGAAAAGGAAATGGCAACCCACTCCAGTATCTTGCCTGGAGAATTCCATGGACAGAGGAGCCTGGCAGGCTGTGGTCCATAAGGCTGCAAAATAGTTGGATACAACCTAGCAACTAAACCACCACCAAGGATTTTATTTGAGGATACAACACCAGACTAGAATTCTCATTCTATCTAAATATCAAAGAACAAAAACACAAAACCAATATGGAGCCTGTGGTAGGTTGAATGATACCCTCTCCCCATGAAAGCTTCTCATCTTAATCCTAAACATCTTCAAATACATCATCTTACATAGTGAAAGGGGATTTGCAGGTATAATTAAATTAAGGAATTTTAGATGAGGAAATTATTCTGGATTATCGGATGAACCCGGTATAATCACAAAGGTCTTTTAAGAGGGAAGCTAGATCTTCAGACTTAGGTCGGAGTAGAAGATGTGACCATGGAAGCAAGAGGTTGGAATAATTCATGGAAAGAGTCACTAGCCAAGAAATGCAGGTTGCCTCTAGAAGCTGGAAAAGGCAAGGGACTGGATTTTCCTCTTCTTGAAGAAACCAGACTTGCTAGCAACTTAATTTTAGGCCAGTGAGGCTAATTTTGGACTTCTGAACTTCAAAACTGTAAGATAATAAATTTGAATTGCTTTAAGCTATTAATTTCATGGTAACCTGTCACAATGAAAAAAGGAAACGAACACAAAGTCCTTTAAAATTATTCTTTTTGAAGAAGGAATGTTATGATGCAGCACTCAAAAAAGTGTATATCAGAAGAACATCCTTGCAAAAAAGATAAATGCAAAAAAAGATGCAAAGAAAGAGAATCTTCTCTATGGTATAAGCAAAATTCAGGAATACCAAGACATAGTGAGAAATATGCAGAAATGATTACAAAACTGTACAGAAAAGGGAAGGAAAGAATCCAGCCTATTAAGGGAAAAAAAGGTAATTGTTATGGTCTGAATATTTGTGCTCCTCCCCCAAATTCATATGTTAAAATCCTAAGCTCCCAAAAGTGACATCATTAAAAGGTGGGGTCTTTGAGAGCTACTTAAGTTTCCACCCTTACAAATGACATTGTGTGTAGGTGTGTTAGTTGCTCAGCTGTTAGTTTTTCCAACTCTTTGTGATCTGGTGGACTGTAGCCCACCAGCCTCCTCTGTCCATGGGATTCTCCAGGCAAGAATACTGGAGTGGGTTGTCATTCCCTTCTCCAGAGGATCTTCCTGACCCAGGGATCAAACCCCAGTCTCCTGCATTGCAGGCGGATTCTTTACTGTCTGAGTCACCAGGCAAGCCTACGAATAACATCAGTGCTTTATAAAAGAAGCTCCAGAGAGATTTCTAGCCCTTTTGGCTTGGCGATATAAGGATACAACAGGAAGCCTACACCTAGAAGAGGGCCTTCACCTGGCCATGCTGACACCCTGATCTTGCTGTACCGCTTGCTGTTCATAAGCCACCCAGCCTATAATATTTAGTTACTGCATGATGAACAGACTATGAGTACTGATCATTTAAAGCAGAACTTAAAATGGCATTACCAACAGTCAAGGTCAGAAGGAACACTGCAGAAAAGAGATCCATTATACATAAACACAATGTCCTCAGGATGTGGAATAAAAAAATAAATACATGAAAGTGAAAATGCTAGGTCAAGAAAAATAACAGAGATCTAAAACACATGGTAACCTGCCTAAAGAAAATGGCATATCAAAAATAAGTAATAAGAAAAAAACACCTTACTTATAGTTTCCTTTGTAGTGCAAAAGCTTTTAAGTTTCATTAGGTCCCATTTGTTTAGTTTTGCTTTTATTTCCAATATTCTGGGAGGTGGGTCATAGAGGATCTTGCTGTGATTTATGTCGGAGAGTGTTTTGCCTATGTTCTCCTCTAGGAGTTTTATAGTTTTGAGTTTATTTTTGTGTATGGTGTTAGAAAGTGTTCTAGTTTCATTCTTTTACAAGTGGTTGACCAGTTTTCCCAGCACCACTTGTTAAAGAGGTTGTCTTTTTTCCATTGTATATCCTTGCCTCCTTTGTCAAAGATAAGGTGTCCATAGGTTCGTGGATTTATCTCTGGGCTTTCTATTCTGTTCCATTGATCTATATTTCTGTCTTTGTGCCGGTACCATACTGTCTTGATGACTGTGGCTTTGTAGTAGAGTCTGAAGTCAGGCAGGTTGATTCCTCCAGCTCCATTCTTCTTTCTCAAGATTACTTTGGCTATTCGAGGTTTTTTGTATTTCCATACAAATTGTGAAATTCGGTGAAAAGACAGCCCTCAGATTGGGAGAAAATAATAGCAAATGAAGAAACAGACAAAGGATTAATCTCAAAAATATACAAGCAACTCCTGCAGCTCAATTCCAGAAAAATAAATGACCCAATCAAAAAATGGGCCAAAGAACTAAACAGACATTTCTCCAAAGAAGACATACAGATGGCTAACAAACACATGAAAAGATGCTCAACATCACTCATTATCAGAGAAATGCAAATCAAAACCACAATGAGGTACCATTACACGCCAGTCAGGATGGCTGCTATCCAAAAGTCTACAAGCAATAAATGCTGGAGAGGGTGTGGAGAAAAGGGAACCCTCTTACACTGTTGGTGGGAATGCAAACTAGTACAGCCGCTATGGAAAACAGTGTGGAGATTTCTTAAAAAACTGGAAATAGAACTGCCATATGACCCAGCAATCCCACTTCTGGGCATACACACTGAGGAAACCAGATCTGAAAGAGACACGTGCACCCCAATGTTCATCGCAGCACTGTTTATAATAGCCAGGACATGGAAGCAACCTAGATGCCCATCAGCAGATGAATGGATAAGGAAGCTGTGGTACATATACACCATGGAATATTACTCAGCCATTAAAAACAATTCATTTGAACCAGTCCTAATGAGATGGATGAAGCTGGAGCCCATTATACAGAGTGAAGTAAGCCAGAAAGATAAAGAACATTACAGCATACTGACACATGTATATGGAATTTAGAAAGGTGATAACGATAACCCTATATGCAGAACAGAAAAAGAGACACAGAAATACAGAACAGACTTTTGAACTTTGTGGGAGAATGTGAGGGTGGGATATTTCAAAAGAACAGCATGTATACTATCTATGGTGAAACAGATCACCAGCCCAGGTGGGATGCACGAGACAAGTGCTCCGGCCTGGTGCACTGGGAAGACCCAGAGGAATCGGGTGGAGAGGGAGGTGGGAGGGGGGATCGGGATTGGGAATACATGTAAATCCATGGCTGATTCATATCAATGTATGACAAAACCCACTGGAAAAAAAAATAATAATAATAATAAATAAATAAATAAAAAAGAAAAAAACACAATAGAAAAAAAATGTTTTTGAACAAAACCTTGGTTGCTTTAGACAAGATAATGTGATTAAAGAATCTTAGACAAAAATACTTTCTTTAAAAGACTACCACTATAATTAAACAATCCAACTTACTAATTGTGTGACAGCATTAAATTAACATGGCTCTTGATGAGATGTAATATAAAGAACAGAATACCACCTAAGCATAATTTATAAAAAATATTAAACTGAATATGGAATTAACTTCCAGTTTACCTGGGAATTTTGAGGAAAGAGAAACAAGATAAAATGATACCACAGTCAGAAATATAAATGCAGAATATAGTCCATTCTATAGTACAACTAGTCTCCTCACTTCAGAAAAGTTATTAAATTAACATAGAACTCTTCTAAGGTAATGAGCTATAAAAACTTACTATAATATATAAACCTTAATTGGATTGTTTGGAAAAATACAACTATAGAAGTTATTTGGGGAATTGGAGAACTTTGAAGATGGATTACGTATAAGATGAAATTATGTAAATACTGATATTTTGGAGACAGTTGTATTATGATAATGTAAAAAAAGACCTTTTCTTAAAAATATTCATAAAGATGCTCTAGGGGTAAAGTCTGTAGTTTCTATGAAATGGTTTGGCATATATACGCATGCACACACTTACTTGTAAATAGGTATGATAAAGTGTTAATGTGATTTTTTTTCTGAGAAGTGAGTTTATGGATGTTCACTGCACTACTCTTCAACTATTTCATATACTCAAGAATTAGGAAAAAGCACTGGGAAGGATAATTGATATCAAAGTTACAAAAATAAGAGTACTGCCGTTTGAGTTTAAAATATGTCTAATTAAAGTATGTGGCATTATTAACACATGGGTAAATACTTCTATGTGTTTTAACATTCTCACAGAAGTTTTAAAAGTAAGGATTTGCATTGGATAATAATGTCATAACTCATGCTGTCATCTTTAGTGTAGCCATGGAAACAATGAACAAGTAGTTACAGGTTAATAGAAGAATATGAAGGGCTTCCCTGGTAGCTCAGTTGGTAAAGAACTCACCTGCAATGCAGGAGACCCCAGTTTGATTCTTGGGTCAGGAAGGTCCCGTGGAGAAAGGATAGGCTCCAGTATTCTCGGCTTCTCTGGTGGCTCAGACGGTAAAGAATCTGCGTGCCATGTGGAAGACCTGGGTTCAAATCTTGGGTTGATAAGCACTCCTAGAGGACGGAATGGCAACCCACTCCAGTATTCTTGCCTAGAGAATCCCATGGACAGATGAGTCTGGCGGGCTACATTCCATGGAGTTGCAAAGAGTCGGACACAACTGAGTGACTAAGTATAGCACAGAGGAAAATGCAACATTAAAAATGGGGGATTAATCTTAAAAAGGCAAGAAATTAGAAAAACAAAAGTAACATAAAACAGGCACATAAAATTGAAAATAAAATGTGGATGGAAAACAAAACCCAACTATATCAATAATGACACTAAAGTATAAATGGACTTTATGCTTTCACAACCACAATCACAGAAAACTAACCAATCTAAACACATGGACCACATCCTTGTCTAGCCCAGTGAAACTCTGAGCCATGCCATGTAGGGCCACCCAAGACAGACAGGTCATGGTGGAGATTTCTGACAAAATGTGGTCCACTGGAGGAGGGAATGGCAAACCACTTCAGTATTCTTGCCTTGAGAACCCCATGAACAGTATGAGAAAGCAAAAAGATAGGACACTGAAAGATGAACCCCCACCCCCAGGTTGGTAGGTGTCCAATATGCTACTGGAGATCAGTGGAGAAATAATTCCAGAAAGAACGAAGAGATGGAGCCAAAGCAAAAACAACACCCAGTTGTGGATGTGACTGCTGACAGAAGCAAGGTCTGATGCTGTAAAGAGCAATACTGAATAGGAACCTGGAATGTTATGTCCACGAATCAAGGCAAATTGGAAGTAGTCAAACAGGAGATAGCAAGAGTGAACGTCAACATTTTAGGAATCAGCAAACTAAAATGGACTGGAATGGGTGAATTTAACTCAGATGATCATTATATCTACTACTGTGGACAAGAATCCCTTAGAAGAAATGGAGTAGCCATCATAGTCAACAAAAGAGTCTGAAATACAGTACTTGGATGTGATCTCAAAAATGACAGAATGATCTTTGTTCATTTCCAAGGCAAACCATTCAATATCACAGTAATCCAAGTCTATGCCCAACCATTAACGCTAAAGAAGCTGAAGTTGAAAGGTTCTATGAAGACCTACAAGACCTTTTAGAACTAACACCCAAAAAAGATGTCCTTATCATTATAGGGGACTGGAATGCAAAAGTAGGAAGTCAAGAAACACCTAGAGTAACAGGCAAATTTGGCTTTGGGGCACAGAATGAAGCAGGGCAAAGGCTAATAGAGTCTACCCAGAGAACTCACTGGTCATAGCAAACACCCTCTTCCAACAACACAAGAGAAGACTACATATGGACATCACCAGATGGCCAGCGTGGAAATCAGGCTGATTATATTCTTTGCAGCCAAAGATGGTGAAGCTCTATACAGTCAGCAAAAACAAGACCAGGAGCTGACTGTGGCTCATACCATGAACTCCTTATTGCCAAATTCAGACTTAAACTGAAGAAAGCAGAGAAAACCACTACCATTCAGGTATGACTTAAATCAAATCCCTTGCAATTATACAGTGGAAGTGACAAATAGATTCAAGGGATTAGATCTGATAGAGTGCCTGATGAACTATGGACAAAGGTTCATGATATTGTACAGGAGACAGGGAGCAAGACCATCCCCAAGAAAAAGAAATGCAAAAAAGCAAAATAGCTATCTGAGGAGGCCCTACATATAGCTGTGAAAAGAAGAGAAGTGAAAAGCAAAGTAGAAGAGGAAAGATATTCCCATTTGAATGCAGGGTTCCAAAGAATAGCAAGGAGAGAGAAGAAAGCCTTCCTTAGTGATCAGTGCAAAGAAATAGAGGAAAACAATAGAATGGGAAAGACTAGAGATCTCTTCAAGAAAATTAGAGATACCAAGGGAACATTTCATGCAAAGATGGACTCAGTAAAAGACAGAAATGGTATGGACCTAACAGAAGCAGAAGATGTTAAGAAGAGGTGGCAAGAATACACAGAAGAACTATACAAAAAAGATCTTCATGACCCAGATAATCACGATGGCGTGATCACTCACCTAGAGCCAGATATCTTGGATTGTGAAGTGAAGTGGGCCTTAGGAAGCATCACAACAAACAAAGCTAGTGGAGGTGATGGAATTCCAGTTGAGCTATTTCAAATTCTAAAAGATGATGCTGTGAAAGTACTGCATTCAATATGCCAGCAAATTTGGAAAATTCAGCAGTGGCCATGGTACTGGAAAATGTTAGTTTTCATACCAATCCTTAAGAAAGGCAATGCCAAAGAATGCTCAAACTACCGCACAAGTGCACTCATCTCACACCCTAGCAAAGTAATGCTCAAAATTCTCCAAGCCAGGCTTCAACAACACATGAACTGTGAACTTCCAGATGTTCAAGCTTGATTTAGAAAAGGCAGAGGAACCAGAGATCAAATTGCCAACATCCATTGAATCATCAAAAAAACAAGAGTTCCAGAAAAACATCTATTTCTGCTTTATTGATTATGCCAAGGCCTTTGACTGTATGGATCACAATAAACTGCGAAAAATTCTTCTAGAGATGGACCTACCAGACCACCTGAACTGCATCTTGAGAAACCTGTATGCAGGTCAGGAAGCAATAGTTAGAAATGAACATGGAACAACAGACTGGTTCCAAATAGGAAAAGAAGTATGTCAAGGCTGTATATTGTCACCCTGCTTATTTAACTTATATACAGAGTATATCATGAGAAACGCTGGGCCGGATGAAGCACAAGCTGGAATCAAGATTGCTGTGAGAAATATCAATAACCTCAGATATGCAGATGACACCACCCTTATGGCAGAAAGTGAAGAACTAAAGAGCTTCTTGATGAAAGTGAAAGAGGAGAGTGAAAAAGTTGGCTTAAAACTCAAAATTCAGAAAACTAAGATCATGGCATCTGGTCCCATCACTTCATGGCAAATGGATGGGGAAACAGTGGAAACAGTGGCAGACTTTATTTTTGCGGGGCTCCAAAATCACTGCAAATGTTGACTGCAGCCCTGAAATTAGTGATTTACTTGTGGGAACTACGCCTCCTCGGGTGCTATCACCTTTATTACCATCCTAAATATAAGTTGTCTTCTTGGTGCCCCAAACGAATATATTCACTTAGTGAGGAAGGAACAAATATAACCTGGATGCTCAAAAAACAGAACCCATATGCGAACGGGCCATTTTTTTTTTTAGCAGGAAGGAACAGACTGTGAGAGTTTACATGTGTCTGGCAGTGGGGAGAGGAGCAATGCAGAGATGGAAAAGTGTTTTTATAATAGTTTTAATGCTTTTTGTTTTGTGTAAATATTTGCATTTCTTTGGTTCAGTTTGCTCCCAGTTAAAATTTTTTCACAGATTCTGATAATTATTTCTCAGTCCTAACTTTATATTCTTCTGGGGTGTCATATGGGCTTCCCAGGTGGTGCTAATGGTAAAGAACCTCCTGCCAATGCAGGAGACGTTAAAGACATGGGTTTGAGCCCTGAGTTGGGAAGATACCCTGGAGAAGGAAATGCAACTCACTCCAGCATTCTTGCTTGAAGAATCCGATGAACAGAGGAGCCTGCTACAGTCCATAGGATCGCAAAGAGTCGGACATGACTGCATCAACTTACCACAGGGTGGCATACCCTTCTTCCTTCAAAGGTATTTAGTAGGAAATTGGAGAAGGTTCATCAGAGGCTTGTAGCCAGACTCCATTTTAAACTGGGAATCTCTGAATCAATGATTTTTAATCAGATATATAAGCAATGTGCAGTAGAGCTGATTAAAACATTAAAATACAATTTCCTTAAATAGAATATTTCTGTTTTACTCTATATCTGTCACTGTATTATCCCAGGCTATCAGATATGCTAGAAGATAATTCTTACTTCCAGAATTAAAACCTGTCACCACTTAACACAACTTTCCAATACAGAGATTTACAAATTATTTTGGCACTCCCAGTTATGGTTCCCATACCACCCCCAAGAACCCCATTGACAAAGGAGCCTGGCAGGCTACAGTCCATGGGGTTGCAAGAGCTGGACATGACTTAGTGACTAAAACACCACCACCAACCCCCGAGAAAGAAAATCTTATATTTCTCAGTACATTTGATTAATTGTAAAAGAAAGTCTTTTACAGGCTATTTTACAAATAGTTTTGGTAAAATACATTTTACATATGTATTTTACCAAAATGATTTTACAAAAATTGTAAAATCAGTTTTTAATTGCTGATTTCATCAGAGACCTTGGGAAATATAATTTGTTGTACTTTAATTCTCATTCCCAGATGTAAAACAGAGATAGAGTTAGTTCTGTTTCTTTATTTGCCCATTTCTTCTGAGAATTTTCCTACATCATATGAACTCTATCAGTGTTGAAAAGACCCCATTTTAACCATGTGGAATACAAAGATTCATCTATAGTATATTGACTCTGTTTAGTAAAACTTACACCAACTTAATAAAAATAGTGATTTTTTTACACTCTCTATCAAAACAATTCTATGATATGACTCCATCAATGTACAGAATTACTTAAATCTGCCTCCTCCATCCTGTAAAGTGAATCATAAACTATCCCTCTAATACTGATATTTTACTAGATACGTGACATTTTCTGTTCCTATGTATGCTACAATATAAAAAAAATCCATTTTATAGGTTAGAATTTAGCTGACAGTTATTTTTTCTCATTTATTCACCATTTCAATTTTTTAAAAGTATTCTTGAACATACACTCAACTCAATACAGTAGGTCCTCAGAAGGGTCATTTCAGGTACCTTGATCTGATAAAAGGAGAGAAATGCAAAAGCAATAAGAGAGGGCTACAATTTTATTTTATTGTCCTTTCCCAAAAAATTGTGCAAAGAAATTTTACTTGAACCCAATTTTTACAAAATGAACAAATAGATTTTGTAAGTATTATCACGGGAATAGTCACAAACTTAGAAAATCTGTATTTCATATGTGTTTGGAGGAAATTTTATCACACTGTTTTTTTTTAATGCACATTCCATTATTTACCCACATTTGTTGAGTACTTAATATGTACTAGCAAAGTGTGCTACACTATGTTGTCACATTTTGTTTTCATGATCTCTTTTATTTTACTCCTCCATTTAACAGAAAAAAATTGAGACTTGGAGAGCTTCAATAACTTGCAAAAGGTCATGTAACTGTCAAAAGACAGAGTTAGACTCTGTTCTTCCAAAGGAGGCTTAATGCTACTAATGTCATAAATTCATGAATTCTCAACCAGTTAAAAAATAAAGATATCTACAGATAACATCATACTTTCTGATGGGAAACCAGAAGCTTTACTACTAAGATCAGGAACAAGTCCTACATGAAACTGACCACTTCCTTGAAAGACGCAAGATGCCAAAACTCACACAAGAAGAAATAGAAAACTTGAATAGGCCTATAACTATAAAAAATTGAACCAATAATTAATAATCCCCCAAAGCAGAAAACACTAGGCATAAATGGGTTCATTGGTGAAGTCTATAAAACATTTACAAAGAAGGTATGTTGATTCTCTACAATCTCTTTTTGTAAGCAAAAACAGAAGGAATACTTCCCAACTTATCCTATGAAGCCAACATTATCCTACTACCAACAGTAGACAAAGATGTTGCAAGAAATCTATAGACTAGTAATTATCTTGCATATCAATGCAAAACCCTCAACAAAATATTAGCAAATCTAGTGCAACAATGTATAGAAATAATTACATGCCATGACCAAGTGGGATTTACCTCAGGTATGCAAGGCTAACTCAATGTTTAAAAATCAGTTAATATACTCCATCACATCAACTGACTAAAAAAGGAAAATGACATGGTCATGTCAATAGATGCGGAAAAAGCATTTGACAAAATTCACCACCCACTCATGATAAAAACTATTGGTGAACTAGTAGTAGAGACAAACTTTCTCAATTTGACAGAGAATGTCTACAAAACCCCTTCTAGTGACATTATATTAATAGTGAGAAACTTGAAACTTTCTTACTAAAACCTTACTAATTTTCTTACTATAAGTACAAGGCAAGAATATCCCCTCTCACCACTTCTTTTCAACATTACACTGGAAGTTATATGAAATGAAATGAAATGAAAGTTAATGAAATGAAATAAAAGGAATGAAGTACGATTAGGAAGAATTAAAATGTCTTTGCTTGCAAATGACATTATTGTCTATGTAGAAAATCCAAAAGAATCAAAAATAACAAAAAAAGAAACTCTTGGAACTAATACACAATTATAACAAGATTTCAGAATACAAATTTAATATACAAAATTCAATCAAACAATGAGCAAGTGGAACTAGAAATTAAAAACACAACATCATTTACATTAGCACCAAAAAGTTAAATACTTAGGTGTAAGTCTAACAAAGTATGTATAAGATTTCTATGAGAAAATCACAAAACTATGATGAATGAAATCAAAGGAAGGCTAAATAAATGGAGAAACATTCCATGTTCATGAATAGAAGACTAAATACTGTCAAGATTCCAGTTCTTCCCATCTTGGTCTGTACATGTGACGCAATCCCAATCAAAATCCCAGCAAATTATTTTGAGGACATAGACAAACTGATTCTAACATGGTTTATGTGCAGAGGCAAAAGACCCAGAATACCAACACAATACTAAGGATAACGAAGTTGGAGGACTGGTGCTACTCTCTCTAAGACTTACTATAAAGCTACAATTATCAAGATAGTACAGTATCACAAAAAGATCAGACACATAGATCAATGAAACAGACTAGACCAACATAGAAATACTCAACTGATCCTTGACAAAGGAGCAAAGTTAAAACAATGGAGCAATAATAATCTTTTCAACCAATGGTGCGGGAACAATTGGACATCCACTTGAAAAAAAAATTAATTTAGGTACAGCCCTTTCACAAAATTTAACTCAAAATGAATCATAGAGTTAAATGTAAAACACAAAGCTATAAAAGTGCTAGAAGATAACACAAGAGCAAAGCTAGATAACCTTGGGTATGGAAATGGCTTTTTAAATACAACACCAAAGACACAATCCATGGAAGAAATAATGATAAGTGAGCTTCAAAATTAAAAATTTATGCTCCATGAAAGACAATGTCAAAAAATGAGAAGATAAGCCACGGACTGGAAGAAAATATTTGCAAAAAACACATCTGATGGAGATTGTTTCCTACAAACACACAAAGAATGTGTAAAATGCAACAATAAGAAAACCAATAATCTAATTAAAAAATAGGGTAAAGACTAACATATTCCTCACCGAAGAAGATATGCAGATGGCAAGTAATCATATAAAAAGATGCTTCACATCATAGTTAATCAGGGAAATGCAAATTATTTTTTAAATTTCCTTTTAAAATTTTTATTTTATATTGGAATATAGCTGATTAACAATGTTGTGTTAATTTCAGATGTACAGCAAAGAGATTCAGCTTTACATACACATATATCTATTCTTTTTCAAGTTCTTTCCCCATTTAGATTATTACAGAGTATTGAGCAGAGCTCCCTGTGCTATACAGTAGGTTCTTGTTGATTACATCTTTTAAATACAGCAGTATGTATTAAAACAAAGACAGGCCACTACATACCTATTAGAATGACCAAAATTCGGAACAGTGACAGCACCAAATGGTGGCAAGGATGTAGAGAACAGAAAATCTTATTCATTGTTAGTGGGGATGTAAAATGTTACAGACATTTTGGAAAACAGTTTGGCAGTATCCTACAAAATTAAATACACTCTTATCATCAGTCACTTAAGTTCAGTCACTCATTTGTGTTTGACTCTTTGTGACCCCATGGACTGCAGCATTCCAGGCCTCCCTGTCCATCACCAACTCCCAGAGTTTACCCAAAATCTTGTCCATTGAGTCGGTGATGTCATCCAACCGTCTCATCCTCTGTCGTCTCCTTCTCCTTCTGCCTTCAATCTTTCCCAGCATCAGGATCTTTTCAAAGGAGTCAGTTCTTTGCATCAGGTGGCCAAAGTATTGGAGTTTTAGCTTCAACATCAGTCCTTCCAAAGAACACTCAGGACTGATCTCCTTTAGGATGGACTGGTTGGATCTCCTTGCTGTCCAAGGGACCCTCAAAAGTCTTCTCCAACACCACAGTTCAAAAGCATCAATTCTTCATATATTCCAGCAATTGCATTCTTTGGTATCTAACCCCACCCATCCCCCCAGAAAAACACCTGAAAGCTTATATTTGCAGAAAACCTGCACATGGATATTTGCAGCAGCGTTATAACTGCCAAAACTTGGAAACAACCTAGATGACCTTCAACAGATGATGAATAAGTAAACTGTAGTATATCCAGACAATGGACTAGTGTTTAGCTCCAGGAAGAAATGACTATTAAGCATAAAAGAATATGAAGGAAACAAATGCATATGACTATGTGTAAGAAGCCAACCTGAAAAGGCCATATATTGGTATGATTCTAGCTATATGACATTCCAGAAAAGTCAAAACTAGGGAGATAATAAAAAGATCAATGGTTGCCAGGGACTTTTGGGGAGGAATGAACAGATGGCCCACAGTCCAGACTTGAGTGATTCTGAAATGTCAATATGGGCAACTCTGTGCATGTGTGGAAGCAGGGCTCTGTGGGCAATCTTTTACCATTCAATTTTGCTATGAACTTAAAACTGCTCTTAAAAAAATGAAACCAAGATACATCAAGCTACACAGGATCAATATGTGATAAAAGGAGGGATACTTTCAAAAGATCTTTCTCGATGTCAACCATTTTTTAAAAGTTTTTATTTGAATTTGTTACAGTATTGGTGCTGTTTTATGGTTGGTGTTTTGGCTGAGGCATGCAGGATCTTAGCTCCCTGACTGGAGATCAAGCCTGCGCCCCCTGCACTGGAAGGTGAAGTCTTAACCACTGGACCACCAGGGAAGCCCCCAAAAGAGAGATTCTTAAGTGGACAAACTGAAAATAATTTTTACAAGATCAAATTTCTAAAATGTTAGAGTGAAATATATTAAAATTACCATTAAAACTGTAAAGATTAAAACTGTAAAGATTAAGTCGTCTATGACTCCTACTGGTCTTTACCTGAGTCTGGAAAATGTGCTTCAGTTTCTTCAACTGAAATTTCTATAATTATAGGTTTTATTGTACATGATTTTTTCTACCTTATTAATTCTACTTATATTGCTTTTTCTGTCTTCAGCATTTTCACAGATCCACAAAGATGACTGGATTTCAGGAATCATGAATTCTGCCATGGTTGTTTTCTCCAGCGTTTCTTTTGTTTTTAAACTTTGCTGATATGCCTTTATAAAGATATGTTCTCTGACTGGTGTGAAACAGGATTTTATAGACCTCTTCAACTTTGAAAAAGAAAATCTCACAGCTGGCAAACTCACATCCATTACTTAGAAGCCATTTATTCTTTAATAGCTTTCTGTCTCCTGTTATAAAATAATCCCCTGCACACTCCTTGGCTAAAGTGTCAGTAACTGCCCGCATCATATCCATTTTCATGTGATACTTCTTCATTCAGCACATCTGTCATGTATCAGGGACTAATCAATGCAATAGGGAAATAGTAGTAAACAAAGAAACAAAACTTCTTGCCTTCTAGGAGTTTACATTCCAGTTGGGGAAACAGGTGATAAATGTGGTGATGCGATTAATTATGCAGTGGTAAGTATGAACTGATATCTGAAAGTGATGTGTTAACAATATTTTAAAGGACAAAAGGGGGATTCAAAGATGCTCAGTGTTTAGGAAGGATAACTGGGAAGATCTAACTTAGGTGACTTGAGATCTGGAAGAAGGAAGGTATTTGAGATTTGATATAAATTGAGCAGACTTAAGCACAATGGTGAAGAATCCGCCTGCCAATGCAGGAGATGAGGGAGATTCAGGTTCGACCCCTAGAGAAGGAAATGGCAACCCAATTCAGTATTCTTGCCTGGGAAAACCGTGGACAGAAGAACCTGGCAGGCTACAGTCCGTGAGGTCGCAAAGAGTTTGATATGATTGAGCACGCATGCACAGAGTTACACCTTAGCACCCGTCTGAGGACCAGGAGCCAAGGACTGAAAAAGGAGCATTGTGAACCTAAGTGTCCCAAAGGAGATGGAACCCGCAGTCTTGGCCTCACCTGTTCCCTGAAACAATAAGCTTTTTGTTGGTTAAGTTATGAATAAAAGTAAGTACTTCGAATCTGTAGGTTCTTCCTCCAAGGTCCTAGGTTTGTATCCGTTTTATATTATTCTGGTGAGTGCGCTTGGAGTTTACTCTTTTCTGATGAGGGTGTTTGCAGTGTTTAGATTGGCAGAAGTTTATGAGCATATACGTGAACTTGTTCCTTGATGCTGGGACCAGCAGCATACAGATTCCCCTGCTCATCCCTTTCCTATTTATAGCACCATCAACATACAAGTCCTTCAACAGACACCTGTCAAAGACTAGCAAGGACAGAGTGAGCAACTCTACACCATTGTTGCTTGAAGAAAGTTTTGTCTCTAGATCAATGAAACACCATTTCTACAAGCAATCATGAGCACAGAAAATGTTATCTTGTAGTATCAAAGACTCCCCTAAAATTTTATTAAACAAGATGCAATTTTTACATATTTAGCTGCCAATATTGAAAAAGATAATCTGAATATTTACTGTAGATTTTTGGTAAGATTTTTTTAAGCACAGAGATTTTTTAAAATATTCAATATTCCAAATAGCACCTTGCATTTATGAAATCCTTCCAGGTTGTGAAGAGTGAATTTTAGACCTCCTGTTAGATTACAGAAAACCCAAAACAAACAGCCCAAACAAAGGCAATGCCAAAGAATGCTCAGACTACCACACTATCACAATTGCACTCATCTCACACGCTAGTAAAGTAATGCTCAAAATTCTCCAAGCCAGGCTTCAGCAGTATGTGAACCATGAACGTCCAGATGTTTAAGCTGGTTTTAGAAAAGGCAGAGAAACCAGAGATCAAATTGCCAACATCTGCTAGATCATCAAAAAAGCAAGAGAGTTCCAGAAAAACATCTAGTTCTGCTTTGTTGACTATCCCAAAGCCACTGTGGATCCACTGTATGGATCACAATAAGCTGCGGAAAATTCTGAAAGAGATGGGAATACCAGACCACCTGACCTGCCTCTTAAGAAACCTGTATGCAGGTCAGGAAGCAACAGTTAGAACTGGACATGGAACAGACTGGTTCTAAATAGGAAAAAGAGTACATCAAGGCTGTATATTGTCACCCTGCTTGTTTAACTTATATGCAGAGTACATCATGAGAAACACTGGGCTGGATGAAGCACAAGCTGGAATCAAGATTGCCAGGAGAAATATCAATAACCTCAGATATGCAGATGACCCCACTCTTATGGCAGAAAGTGAAGAACTTAAGAGCCTCTTGGTGAAAGTGAAAGAGGAAAGTGAAAATGTTGGCTTAAAGCTCAACATTAGGTCCCATTGTTTCATGGCAAATAGATGGGGAAAGGGTGGAAACAGTGGCTGACTTAATTTTTCTGGGCTCCAAAATCACTGCAGATGGTGATTGCAGCCATGAAATTAAAAGACACTTGTTCCTTGGACGGAAAGTTATGACCAACCTAGACAGCATATTAAAAAGCAGAGACATTACTTTGCCAACAAATGTCCATCTATTCAAGGCTATGGTTTTTCCAGTGGTCATGTATGGATGTGAGTTCAGTTCAGTTCAGTCGCTCAGTCGTGTCCGACTCTTTGCAACCCCATGAACCGCAGCATGCGAGGCCTCCCTGTCCATCACCAACTCCTGGAGTCCACTCAGAGTTGGACCATAAAGAAAGCTGAGCACCGAAGAATTGATGCTTTTGAACTGTGGTGTTGGAGAAGACTTTTGACAGTCCCTTGGACTACAAGGAGATCCAACCAGTCCATCCTAAAGGAAGTCAGTCCTGGGTGTTCACTGGAAGGACTGATGTTGAAGCTGAAGCTCCAATACTTTGGCCACCTGATACAAAGAGCTGACTCCCTGGAAAAGACCCTGATGCTGGGAAAGATTGGGGACAGGTAGAGAAGGAAACAACAGAGGATGAGATGGTTGGATGGCACCACCGACTCAATGGACATGAGTTTGGGGGATCTCCGGGAGTTGGTGATGGACAGGAGGCCTGGCGTGCTACAGTTCATGAGGTCGCAAAGAGCTGGACACGACTGAGCGACTGAACTGAACTGAACTGAACTGAAAACAAACAAGCAAAAAAAAAAAAAAAAACCAAGATGGCACGTAAGAGTTTCATATCTTTATTTTCCCCTGAATGTCAACAGAATGGGGATTGCATAGAAAATTCTCTATCTACAATTTCTCAGTTGTGGACTTGGGAACACACTGACAAAGTTCATCCTTACTGTGACATCTTAATGTATCTTTCTCATGATAGCCCAGAGAAACCAGAAAATTAACTGGGTATTTTCATGACACACTCACTCTCACTTTCTCTTCTCATGCCCTGCTTGAGAACTCTTTTCCTCGGGTATCTTAAACAAGTCTTTGATTTTTGCTTTAATAAAGAAAAGGGTATTGAAAGTAGGATTCATCTTACATAAGGAGTTAATATAAGATTCAAGATTTCTTTAAGCACTGATTAGTGATGGGATCTCATAAAACGTTAAAGGGCATTTTTTCTATGAAAATAAGAGTAACAGTAAAATATAGTGCAATTTAGTCAAGGTATGTACACTCATATTATCATAATTTAAATTTTTCATTTGATAAAAGGCCTTGATAGAGGTAACAATATTCTTGTGGATATCAATGTCTAGAAGTATTTGAAATGATTAATCACTGTAGTCAGCAAGATTAAGAGGAGAAACTCACCTAGAGAAACAAGATTAGGAGAAAGAGGAGCAAATTGTACCTGCATATTTGAGGCTAACTGAGGGATATAAAGAAGAACAGAGTTGGAGCTTAGATAAGAGGGTCAAAATCTTCATACAGATTGAATTCTCCATAGTTTACTTCTAGAAACCCAGTGATACAGTTAGTCGTCCATTTACTGTTATACTTAAACCCACAGATAGATAAATAATAGATAGATGATAGGCAGGTAGAAATATCAATATATAAGTGAAGCAAGAACAGCACTCAAGTGTGAAGCATTATGTAGTTGGTTAGTTGTATTTTAAGTCAAAAACTATGAATGACTTTGCCCAGTGGGCAATAATATGTGTTTCCTGGTGGGGTGAATTTTGTGAAATTGTTAAGAGTACTGATGGTCACATGCCTCTCTTTTCATCTTGCTTTCTCCAAGGACAGCTAACCTTATCAAGGAGGACTAGTAAAAATGGAATGTCACTTTTATTACTATCAACTAGTATTTACTGAGAGCCTACTAGTACAGGCCATACTGCTCTTTGTTTCATTTATCTTCACAACACCCTGGTGGGGCAGTGGCTATTATCTCTTTCCTCTGCCTTATGAATGAGTAAACAGTTCAGATATGGTAAATAATTTATTGCAAAGAAAGTGTTAGAACTTCAATATGAACTAAGAATCTAACCACTAAACCTTAGGTGTCTTTTCAGCAGGCATTACTAGCCAGTTTTTATTCACTTACCTGCCACCTACTAAATTAGGTTTTGTGGAAAACGTGATATGGTCCTAGTTAATTACATAGAATTTTGAGTCAGAGAAGGTTAAAATTCCAGCTTTGTCATTTAGAAGCTATTTAGCCTTTGGGAAATCACTTTTCTTCTCTAAGCATTAAGTGTCTCATTTATAAAATGAGGGTTAAAAATATGCCAAGTCAGAGGATTGTTTTGATAAAGAAAATGTTTCAGAAAAATACTTAGTTCAGTGCCTCGGTCAAGGTAAACATTCAGGAAATGGAAACTTCTCTAATTGTGATAAATATGCCATGGCCTCTGCCCTCAAGGACAACAGATTTGAGGAAGGAAGATTAGATGTACATCAAATGACTGTAATAAATAATTGAAAAAGGCATTGTGAGAGTTGAGAGTCAAGAGTGATAAATTCAGGCCAGTGAGATCATGGGTATCATTGAGAAGGAGGACACATTTTATTAGGACCTTGAGGAATTGGCGTCTGTAGAACCAGTGACAGGGTATCCCAAGGAGAAACATGAGCAATGCTGGAGGCAAGAAAATACTAGTCTTGGTTAATAAACAGAGAATTGAGATTGACTTGACTTAAATGTAAAATCCATATAGGAAAGCAGTGGAGACCAGAAAATATCTTAGAGACTTTAATGTACAGCTAAGGAATCCTTTCTTTACTTCTTGTTTTTGTTCAGTTGCTAAGTCATGTCCAATTCTGCAACTGCATGAACTGCAGCTCACCAGGCATCTCCGTCCTCCACTATCCCCCAGAGTTTGCTCAAATTTATGACGATTGAGTTGATGATGGTATGGCCTCTCATCTTCTGTCACCCCTTCTCCTTTTGCCTTCAGTCTTTCCCAACGTCATGGTCTTTTCCTAGAAGTCAGCTTTTTGGATCAGGTGGCCGAAGGATTGGAGCTTCAGCTTCAGCATCAGTCCTTGCAGTGAATATTTAGGGCTTATTTCCTTTAGGATTGACTGGTCTGATCTCCTTACAGTCCAAGGGGCTGTCAGGAGTCTTCTCCAACACAGTGGTGGCATAATGGTAAAGAATCTGCCTGCCAATGCAGGAGACACAGACTCAATCGCTGGTTCAGAAAGATCCCCTGGAGGAGGCGATGGCAACTCCACTCCGGGAGTCTTCCCTGGGAAATCTCATGGATAGAGGAGCCTGGCTGGTTACAGTCCATCGAGTGGCAGAGAGTCAGACACAACTAAGCACACAGCACATAAGAAAGCCCAGTGGAGATGAAGCGAGGAGTAAATTTGCAACCTTTTCTACCCTATTCCCCAAAAGAGAAGTTAATTTTTAGTTCATTTGATCCATTCGTATGTAAATGATCATTACATAGTTGACAGATGTTTCTAAAATTCAAAATAAGTATCGGGGCATGAGATTGAGGTTTGGAAATCATCAGATAGTAATTTAAAACAAGGTGTGGAATGAGATTATCTAGGTCGATGGTAGACTGCAGATGAGGAAAGAGCTCTAGGGAACCTCCAGTGAGAGGCATATTGCTGTTGCTCTTAGTATGTTCTACCATTGTTCACTGTACATCTGAAACTTTGGACTCTCTCCTGTTGCCTTAGACCCAAGCCAGAGTTATCAATACAAGCTTACTTTTAAAACATTAGATAATTCTCTACTGCAATATCTATTCTATAGGATTTTGGAATGGATTAGTCAGAAAATGACAAAGCAAAGTCATCTCAGTGAAGTAACATTTTTAATTCTACCAATTCTACTAGGATCTCAGCAAGAGAGATAAAGAAAAAAAGGTGCCATTATCTCCTTTGATTTACACCTCCTGAAAATACAACTCAATCTTCAAAGCCTGCACTTTTCATTTCTTGCTTATTTGAGTCTTTAAATCCTTGTTCAAATGAAAATACAGTGATACCTTCTTATTTTAGCTCCCTTCTGAAGTGACCTTGACAACCTTAAGAAGATCTTACAGTAGTTTCTTTTCTTGGGCTCTTGGTAAAAGAGGATGAAAATGCTGACTTGTCAACTAAGCAGCACTGGATGGTTACAAATGAATGCACCCCTTCCCAGGGGATGAGGCTGTATCCAGGCAGAGACTGGCAGCCCTACAGCATTGCACATAAATGAGTGATGCACTGCAGATAAAATGCAAATCAACCTGTCTTCTGGGCAGCAAGCCCATTCAAGGAAGCAACCATGTTCTTTACTGGAAGCGCACCATCCTCCTTGTCTACATTCCCCAAATGCCTGTCATTTCTTCAAGAAAATATCAAATAAAGGACTAACCTCAGCAAAGAAGCCACTGTCCTACAGAGGAGGGACTTTGACCTTTCCAAGCAGCTATCAAATGATATTTTCTGAAGACAGAATCAGCTCCAAGGATTTAGACGTGAGGAGAAATTTTATTTCTTTACTGATTCATTTCAAAGGATGTTTATAAAACATCCCAAGTAAAGCTGACTGAGAACATTTATGTCTATTTTCTAGCATTTGGAAGGTTGATGGTAGCTTTAAAATCTGTAATTTTGTAATAATGAATATCTTAAAGACAGAAAAGATTTTTAGAGTACATTGAGTCTATATATGTGACATAATCTATCCCTATCAGGAAGTTTCCCTTACAATGTTTCAGGAGAAATTTTCTTTTGCAGTATTCCTAGATAATTCTGCCTTATCTGGGGGCAGTGGGCCCACCCACTATAAAACAGCTAATCTCTTTGATTCAAAGTTCTAACTAACAGACAGTTCCTCCTGATAGAAAGACAAAGTGTGCATTACCTATCTTCCCCCATCCTGTCACTCTATTGAATCCTACCTGTTCTTCTACATGAGAGTTTTTACATATTCCAAGGATTCTTCTGATTGGTCACCACCAAGACAGCTCCACTTACATTGTGGTCCTTTTTCTCAAGCAGGTGGTCTGGTGCCCCAGGCCCTTCAGGAATCTTACCCCTGGGGCTGCATGAGGCTCACTCTGGTGCTCAGGCGTGGCCAGAAGTGCAGAAAGCTCAGGGTCTGTTCAAAAAGTTCTCCCCCAAGAGGGGCACGGAAATAGAACTGCCAGGCCTTTTTCACTGTGGTAAGGTGGGCAGCTTTCTCCAGACCATATCTACAAAGCATCCTGTTGACTTTTTAGCTGTCCACTCTTAAATAGGATTTACGGTCAATATTTGTTGCACATTTGAGGAATATTTTATTGAAAAAGACAAAAATCACAAAAAGCAACAGGAAGGACACAGACATAATACAACGAGGAAAAAAAAAAGATTTTAAATCTATATTAATACCCTCTGAGATAAAAATATTACATCCATGAGGCAAAAACAAGCTGCTTCAAAAAATATTAAGCTAACAGCCAGAAAAAGATATGCACGCACAGTCACTTCAGTTGTGTCTGACTCTTTGCAACCCTATGAGCTGTAGCCTGCCAGGCTTCTCTGTCCATAGGATTTTCCAGGGAACATTACTGGAGTGGATTTCCATGCCCTCCTCCAGGGAAAAAGATATATAAAGAATTATAAATGAAAAAAAGTAAATTTGAAGAAATCTCCTAGAAGACAGAACCAAAATATAAAGAGTTAGAAAATGGAGGGGACTTCCCTTGATGGTCCAGTGGTTAAGAATCTGCCCTCCAATTTGTGGGACTGGGATTTGATCCCTGGTCGAGGAATTGAGATCTGATATGCCTTGTGGCAACGAAGCCCAAATGCTGCAACTAAGATCTGGTGCAGCCAAAATAAATAAGTAAATAGATTTAAAAAAATATTTTTAAAAGAGTTAGAAAATGGAGAGTAATAAGAAAATTGGACAACTTTTTCAGAATGTCCAACATACACACATAAGAGTTACAGAAAAAGAGGACAGAGAAAATATTAATAGAAAGTAAGAAATCAGCCATAAGATAACTGGAGAAAGTTTCTCAGAATTATAGGATATGAGTTTCCAGATTGGAAGAGCCCACTTCTTGCTCAGCACAGTGGATGAAAATAGACCTACACCAGAACTCCTGAAAATTTTCTGAAGGCTAAAGATTAAAAAAAGATTCTAAAACTTCCAGAAGGAAAGCTGATTTCTTGCAAATGATCAAGAATCAGACAGTGTCAGATTATGCAGTGGAATGGACTCATTACCTGGAACGATGGAAGTCAGAAGACCATGAAACAATACTTTCAAAAAGAAATTAGTTGCAATAAACAATTTTATTCGACCAACTTTCGATCAAGTAAAAGGGTAGAAAGAAAGACATTCTTAGATTTTTTTTTAAAGGAAAAGATACAAGATCTAGAAAGTAGGGTATTCAACATAGCAGCTGTGTGTATCAACCAAAAATATGAGCTGGTCCACACTGGAGTGTGTCAAAAAAAACAAAAACTGGGATATTTATTTTGCTAAAAGATATTGAAAAATACCTAATGAATTGGAACATATTGAGAGATTTACATCATTGAGAGAGAATTTGGGTAAATTAATGATAGGTACATGCAAACTAAATCAAATGGGAAAAGGGCAATTGTTAACTTCAGGGAGATCAAAAAGAAAATATTGATGAGAAAAGGAAAGAAACTGTGGCATATATAGGACTCATCTATAACAGATATTTTATAATGTAAAGATAAAATGGTTATGTCACCCAACGGTTTCCACAGTGTGGTGGTCCCTGGACCAATCCAACAGCATCATCAACGTCACCTGGAAACTTGCTGGAAATGCAAAATCTTTGGATCCTCTCTTACTGAATCAGAAAGGAGTAGGGGAGAGTTGGGGAGTTTGGGAGGGACATGTACACACTGCTGTACTTCAAATAGATAACCAACAAGGTCCAAATGTATAGCTCAGGGAACTCTGGTCAATGTTATGTGGCAGCCTGGATGGGAAGGTGTTTGGGGGAGAATGCGTGCTATCCATACATTGTTAATAGGCTATACTCCAATACAAAATAAAAGTTTTTTTAAAGAAGAAGGAAAAGAAGGGAGTAGGACCTCTGAGTGTGTATGTATTCAAGTGATTCCAAGGCACTCTAAAGTTTGAGAATCATTGATCTGACCAAAGTTACAAAATCTAAACCACAGAGAGTGACAGGCTGTTTGCACGTGTGTAATGAGGATTAGGGTCTTCCCAGATGGTACTAGAGGTAAAGAACCCATCTGTCAGTGCAGGAGATTCAAAAGATGCAGGTTCGATCCCTGGGTTGGGAAGATCCCCTGGAGGAGGGTATAGCAACCCACTCCAGTATCTCTGCCTGGAGAATCCCATGGACAGAGGAGCGTGGCGGGCTACAGTCCATAGAGTTGTAGAGTCGGACATGACTGAAACGACTTGGCACACATGATAAGGATGAGCAGAGGAGAAATTCAGTAGCCAATGCTTAAACCAAGCATTAAGAAAAACCAAGAAATGAAGCCTAAGCATGATATTTAGAGATGTGGAAGCAGAAAGGGTGAGAGAGCAAGGGGATGCTGCTGTTAAGTTTTATTTATGAATCTTGTAGGAAAGCTGACCCTTAAACTATGGCCATATTCCAATTGATAAAAGTAAAAATCATAAAAGGGTAACTGATGTGCTCAGTCCAATTGACCTGATAGTCTCAGATTTACCAAAATTAAGGATGTTTTCTTTTTGTAAATTATAAAGCGTAGCTGATCCATAAAAGAGACCTCGGTTATAGATATTAAAGACATATAAGTTATTTTTATTTATCTTACTTTAACAATCACTCATACATCATAACCATGAATATTGTAAAATATTCAGCTAAAAATTTGTATTACTTTATTATCCTATAGGTAAGGGATCTAACTGAACACGAACATATGGGGGAAAGCATGGCACCATGACTTTTGTTATTGAGCATGATATGTGTGGCAAATTATATATATATGGGATTAAATGAAATTAAAGAGATTATATATATTGATAATATATGTGTTAGGGCTTCCCTGGTGGCTCAGTGGTAAAGAATCTGCCTGTCCATGCAAGAGACATGGGTTTGATCCCTGGGTAGGGAAGATCCCCTGGAGGAGGAAATGGCAACCCACTCCAGTATTCTTGCCTGGGAAATCCCATGGCCAGAGAACCTGGAGGGCTACAGTCCATGCGATCACAAAAGAGTCAGACATGACTTAGTGATTAAAAAATAACATAATATATGTGTATATGTACGTATGTATATATATGTGTGTGTGTATATATATATATATATATATTCTCATTTAGTCCTTATAACAATCTTAGGGGAAATGTGCTCATGTCTGGTCTAGAGATAGGGAAATCCTGGCATCGAGAGGTCCTGAACATGATTAACATCACACAAGTGGTGGATGGGCCTTCCGTGACCCCCTGTTTTTTTAGCTTGTAATCATTTGTATTGCAGCTAGTCAGATGGTGCAGCATCTGCAGACAATTATAAGAGGCAGAGGATCCCATCCTTCTGCTTTGATATAAGGAGCTCAATAAGTTACAACAAGTAAGTGCCTCTGCAATTTTCTCTGTAGTCTTTAACTAACATAGTAATTTATTAGTCACCAAAATGTCAGAGGCAGTTTACCAGCCAGTGGAGGTATCTTCCTTCTCTAAAAGATCAGGCATAACATGCTTCCCAGGTGGCCCAGTGGTAAAGAACCTGCCTGCAACGCAGGATATGTAGGCAGTGCAGGTTTGATCCCTGGGTGGGGAAGATCCCCTGGAGGAGGGCATGGCAACTCACTCCAGTATTCTTGCCTGGAGAATCCCATGGACAGAGGAGCCTCGTGGGCTACAGCCCATGGAGTCGCCAAGAGTAAGACGCGACTTAGTGATAGAACACATCACACACACATCCCTAGCAGATTCAGGCTCCTAGCCTCTGCTCCACAGACCCCCCCTGGCTACTCCAACCTGAGTGCTGGGTTTCTTTTGCTCAGAACTCTTCACCCTCAAGCTGACTTAGTTCAACTGTGTGTCCACCCTGAAATCCTTTCACTCAGGAAATCGGAGGCAGACCCACCTACTTTTACAGATGTGGAGGTCCCTTAAATAAGCTCAGCAAGCATGCAAAATGATTACTAATGATGCTGTGACAGATTTCATAGTGATACTTGATATTTGGGAGCCAACTGAAAATAAGGGTGTTTTCTCTTTAGGGTCTCAGGACAATTTGATTCTTTCTACTGAGGTGAGAAGGGTTTCCCTGGTGGCTCAGAGGGTGAAGCATCTGCCCGCAATGTGGGAGACCTCGGTTCGATCCCTGGGTTGGGAAGATCCCGTGGAGTAGGAAATGGCAACCCACTCCAGTATTCTTGCCTGGAGAATCCCGCGGATGGAGGAGCCTGGTAGGCTACAGTCCACGGGGTCGCAGAGTCAGACACAACTGAGCGACTTCACTTCACTTGACTTCCAAAGAAAAATTCACTGAAATGATCCATAAAAGTAGTGTCAACACTATCCAAATCATTTCTAGCTCATCTCGCATCTTCTGCCTGAAGAAAGATCCAGGACTTTGCCCAGAGGCTCAGGCCCTATCACTGACTCAGATGGCTCGTAACCAGGTGGACATCAGATCTGACCTGTCGTCCATTCCAACCAGGGATAAGATAGAGCATAAGGATGGCAGTGAAGTGTTCTAACCCCTTCTATTCTTGGGTTAGCCAAAAAGTTCAGGTTTTTCCATAAGATATTAAAGAAAAACGCAAACAAACTTCTTGGCCAGTCCAATACTTCTCTCATCAAAGAAAGGTGTCTTCTCAATAGGACACATTTCTATTCTTTTTTAAGCCTTTCTTCTTGTGAAATGTAAAATATGGCACTTCCACAGAAAAATCCATAAAATATAAATGTAAAGTTTAATAAATTATTGTAAAGTAAATATCCCTAAAACCATCTCCAAGGACAAAAGAGAACATTCTTGCATTCCAAAAGCACTCACAATCTGTTCTTAATCAAAACTCTCTCCTATATCCTGGACTAACCCTGATCTAACTTGTATGGTAATTATATCCTTGCTTTTCATATATCAACAGTTTTAATATTTATGTATGAATTTCCAAATAATGTAGTTTAATTTTGCTATGTCTGAGTCTTATATAAATGGAATTGTACAGTCTGACTTTTTGGTCTGGCTTCTCTTGCACATTATTATTCATGTTTTTCATTGCTATATTTTTGAGATATCTTTACAGGCTTGGTTAATGAATGAATACCAGGCAGTCATTCATTTTCATTGGTGGATAGTGTTTCCTTACATAAAATATTAAAATGGATCCATTCCTGTTGATGAACATGTTTTTCTTGTCCTAATTTGGGACATTATGAATAACACTACTGAGAATGTTTTTATACATATCCCAGTTCACTCTGAAAGTCATTAATAGACACAAAAAAATGAGCAAATCTGAATTCAAAGCCCAAAGAGCCCAAAAGGGAATTTTCAAATCTTAATACATTTTTTTTTCTTTTGCTGTGAATGTATGGTCAGTCCTGAAGAGGAAGGCACAGATCCTAATACCCTACTGGTCCATTTATCCTGCCTGCTTTCTGTGAGCTGGAAAAAAATTTTTCATGACAATATCAGATGAGTTGAGAATCCTAAAAACCTTTTTTTCCAAGAGAACCTCGTAACACCTGGGTTCTAGAACCACTATGCTACTATTTGCCAATGGTAAGTCCGAGGAGAAGTGACCTAACTTCACTAAGATTCAATTTTTCTTTTACCTCAGACTCAAAAGGGAATCAATTATTGTCATGTGTAAATTATGTAGAAGGCATTTTTCCATTCATGTAGCTAACTAGCTTATTAAAACACTTCAAGAACTTTGTGAAATAGCTATTATTATCCACATTTTCTACTTAACTCTTCCTATCATCTCCCAGAATTGTTTTGAAGAATAAATAAAACAATAAATGCAAAGGGTTTAGCAGAGTTGAAATTAAGCACATTTTTATTATAATTGATCTTGTCCCATTATAATCTGTGGATTTGTTTTAATGTTTCGAGACACTAAATGCAGTTTATGCCTATCTGGCCAAAGCTGATTTTGTCCTCATATATACTTACATCTGATCCTTTTATTTTGATTCGTTTTAGTCTAGAGTTAAGTGTGGGCTTCCCAGGTGGTGCTAGTGGTAAAGAACCCATCTGCCAATGCAGGTGACATAGGAGACATGGGTTCGATCTCAGGATCTGGGAAGATCCCTTGGAGGAGGGCATGGCAACCCACTCCAGTATTCTTGCCTGGAGAATCCCATGGACAAAAGAAGCCTAGAGGCTACAGCCCATGGGGTCGCAAAGAGTCGGAAACAACTGAAGTGAATGAGCACCGACGGAGCACAGCACAGAGTTAAGTGTGGGAAGAAGAAAACAATAGGAACACAATTTACAGAGAGTCTCAACTGAGTTTTCACCCAAACTTAGTAACTTTCTTTAAAATCACTTCAGTCCCCTGATTAAACTACAGTGAAAAAACTGGAATCCAGATTTTCAAAGCAGCGCTTAATTAAATAAACCTCATGTCCCTGGAAAGTACTGCTTAGGGCTAAGCATTCATTCAGGTTACTAAGGAAAACAAAGAAGAAAATGTGAGGATTTCTGTGGCTGTATTTCAAATCTGTTTATTTTTCTCCATGTTTCAACTTGAAGCTTTAACACCTTATTTCACTGTGACAGGAAGGGAAAACAGTTTCTGCAACCCCAGTTTACAAGGCTTGTCTTGACACGGGATTAGGGAGGGAGTCACTTTGAATCTGTGTCTTAGAATAAGAGGAAGCTGTCAAAGAAGAGAAATGAAATAATTACAGAGCAGGTTCTCTTCCCCCCTCCCAGCCCTGCTGGTCCCCAGCTGTTCTTCTCTAATCTTTTGATGGCCAATGAGATAATGCATCCTGCCAACAAGATGAAGACCCCTTGGGCATCATGGCTGCCGACTCAAAATTAGAGGGAAAAGAAGTAGATGAGAACCATTATGCAGGGGAGATGTATACTGAGAACAAGCTCTGTATAATGTGCTATGTGAAATGATATTAGCAAACAGGGTTCAACTGTCAAATCACAGCGTTCTTGCGTAGATGTTATGTTTACCACTCAGCATTGTAGATAATGCAGAATTATTGTTTTGAAAAAAAGAAGATAAAGAACATCTATCCCCCAGGTGCCCATCCACCCTCTAGTATGGCAGTTTCTTAAATCTGATTTGTTTTGCTGCTTTTTTTTTTTTTCTGTACAAATTTAGTATCTTGAAGCCAATCCCTTGGGCAGGTGTGTCAGAATCTTTAGCTCATGTCTGTCTGAAAGATTGATTCCCGAGTGTTCTTTAACATCATGTGAGAGCCTGAGGTAGAGACAAGAGCCAAGAGGAGCAGTGGGGATGGTGTTCCAGAATCTGAGTGAAAAAAGCGCATCAGCGGAATGAAACACTAAGCTTCAGCCGTTTGCACCTGGCTGTGTACCAAACCAGAATTCTCATCATCAGTACAACCCTGGAATTAGATACAGTATAGTCCCTGACAAAGGACTCATCTGTGACAGAACTGAATATAATAATATAATGTGGCTGAGTGGATGGTATGGTGTATGTAATCTTTCCTTCTGGCTGTACTGTGATTAAGTCATCCGCAGTACACTTTCAGACTGGCTAAAGAATTTTACTAAATTCTCAACAGTTCACTAATGAAATTATACATGCATTTTAAGAGGAAGCTAACTATGACACCAATGAAATTCTGATTTCTAATTGGAAGGTTCAAAATAATACTCACGGCAGCAGGCTACTTTCAGATTATTAATACGCTTGCATCACTTGAAATTCCTAGTGGACTCAGGAAACAAAATACACCTTCTTCAAAGGGGAAAGACAATAGACAAGAGGAAACAGCCCCTGGAAATAGCTGAGCAATTTTAGGAAAACCCAGTCTTCTGTATAGTCAGACACCAATCAATTTAAATACTCCAGCTCTCGAAATCAAAATATGTATAGAAATGAATGAAAATGAAAACACAACAACCCAAAACCTATGGGACACTGTAAAAGCAGTGCTAAGGGGAAGGTTCATAGCATTACAGGCTTACATCAAGAAACAGGAAAAAAACCAATTAAATAACCTAACTCTACACCTAAAGCAATTAGAGAAGGAAGAAATGAAGAACCCCAGAGTTAGCAGAAGGAAAGAAATCTTAAAAATCAGGGCAGAAATAAATGCAAAACAAACTAAAGAGACCATAGCAAAAATCAACAAAGCTAAAAGCTGGTTTTTTGAAAAAATAAACAAAATTGACAAACCATTAGCAAGACTCATTAAGAAACAAAGAGAGAAAAACCAAATTAACAAAATTAGAAATGAAAATGGAGAGATCACAACAGACAACACTGAAATACAAAGGATCATAAGAGACTACTACCAGCAGCTCTATGCCAATAAAATGGACAACTTGGATGAAATGGACAAATTCTTAGAAAAGTATAACTTTCCAAAACTGAACCAGGAAGAAATAGAAGATCTTAACAGACCCATCACAAGCAAGGATATCGAAACTGTCATCAAAAATCTTCCAGCAAACAAAAGCCCAGGACCAGATGGCTTCACAGCCGAATTCTACCAAAAATTTAGAGAAGAGCTAACACCTATCTTACTCAAACTCTTCCAGAAAATTGCAGAAGAAGGTAAGCTTCCAAACTCATTCTATGAGGCCACCATCACCCTAATTCCAAAACCAGACAAAGATGCCACAAAAAAAGAAAACTACAGGCCAATATCACTGATGAACATAGATGCAAAAATCCTTAACAAAATTCTAGCAAACAGAATCCAACAACATATTAAAAAAATCATACACCATGACCAAGTGGGCTTTATCCCAGGAATGCAAGGATTCTTTAATATCCACAAATCAATCAATGTAATACACCACATTAACAAATTGAAAGATAAAAACCATATGATTATCTCAATAGATGCAGAGAAAGCCTTTGACAAAATTCAACTCTCATTTATGATTAAAACTCTCCAAAAAGCAGGAATAGAAGGAACATACCTCAACATAATAAAAGCTATATATGACAAACCCACAGCAAGCATCACCCTCAATGGTGAAAAATTGAAGGCATTTCCCCTGAAATCAGGAACAAGACAAGGGTGCCCACTCTCACCACTACTATTCAACATAGTGTTGGAAGTGCTGGCCACAGCAATCAGAGCAGAAAAAGAAGTAAAAGGAATCCAGATAGGAAAAGAAGAGGTAAAACTCTCACTGTTTGCAGATGACATGATCCTCTACATAGAAAACCCTAAAGATTCTACCAGAAAATTACTAGAGCTAATCAATGAATATAGTAAAGTTGCAGGATATAAAATTAACACACAGAAATCCCTTGCATTCCTATATACTAACAATGAAAAAACAGAAAGAGAAATTAAGGAAACAATACCATTCACCATTGCAACAAAAAGAATAAAATACTTAGGAGTATATCTACCCAAAGAAACAAAGGACCTATACATAGAAAACTATAAAACACTGATGAAAGAAATCAAAGAGGACACAAACAGATGGAGAAACATACCGTGTTCATGGATTGGAAGAATTAATATTGTCAAAATGGCTATTCTACCCAAAGCAATCTATAGATTCAATGCAATCCCTATCAAGCTACCAACGGTATTTTTCACAGAACTAGACCAAAGAATTTCACAATTTGTATGGAAATACAAAAAACCTCGAATAGCCAAAGGAATCTTGAGAAAGAAGAATGGAACTGGAGGAATCAACCTGCCTGACTTCAGACTCTACTACAAAGCCACAGTCATCAAGACAGTATGGTACTGGCACAAAGACAGAAATATAGATCAATGGAACAGAATAGAAAGCCCAGAGATAAATCCACGAACCTATGGACACCTTATCTTTGACAAAGGAGGCAAGGATATACAATGGAAAAAAGACAACCTCTTTAACAAGTGGTGCTGGGAAAACTGGTCAACCACTTGTAAAAGAATGAAACTAGAACACTTTCTAACACCATACACAAAAATAAACTCAAAATGGATTAAAGATCTAAATGTAAGACCAGAAACTATAAAACTCCTAGAGGAGAACATAGGCAAAACACTCTCCGACATAAATCAAAGCAAGATCCTCTATGACCCACCTCCCAGAATATTGGAAATAAAAGCAAAACTAAACAAATGGGACCTAATGAAACTTAAAAGCTTTTGCACTACAAAGGAAACTATAAGTAAGGTGAAAAGACAGCCCTCAGATTGGGAGAAAATAATAGCAAATGAAGAAACA
This sequence comes from Dama dama, assembly GCF_033118175.1. Classification (NCBI taxonomy): domain Eukaryota; kingdom Metazoa; phylum Chordata; class Mammalia; order Artiodactyla; family Cervidae; genus Dama; species Dama dama. The sequence continues at coordinate 39,034,521 of NC_083696.1, read as the reverse complement.
GACAAAGGATTAATCTCAAAAATATACAAGCAACTCCTGCAGCTCAATTCCAGAAAAATAAATGACCCAATCAAAAAATGGGCCAAAGAACTAAACAGACATTTCTCCAAAGAAGACATACAGATGGCTAACAAACACATGAAAAGATGCTCAACATCACTCATTATTAGAGAAATGCAAATCAAAACCACAATGAGGTACCATTACACGCCAGTCAGGATGGCTGCTATCCAAAAGTCTACAAGCAATAAATGCTGGAGAGGGTGTGGAGAAAAGGGAACCCTCTTACACTGTTGGTGGGAATGCAAACTAGTACAGCCGCTATGGAAAACAGTGTGGAGATTTCTTAAAAAACTGGACATAGAACTGCCATATGACCCAGCAATCCCACTTCTGGGCATACACACTGAGGAAACCAGATCTGAAAGAGACACGTGCACCCCAATGTTCATCCAAGCACTGTTTATAATAGCCAGGACATGGAAGCAACCTAGATGCCCATCAGCAGATGAATGGATAAGGAAGCTGTGGTACATATACACCATGGAATATTACTCAGCCATTAAAAAGAATTCATTTGAACCAGTCCTAATGAGATGGATGAAGCTGGAGCCCCTTATACAGAGTGAAGTAAGCCAGAAAGATAAAGAACATTACAGCATACTGACACATGTATATGGAATTTAGAAAGGTGATAACGATAACCCTATATGCAGAACAGAAAAAGAGACACAGAAATACAGAACAGACTTTTGAACTTTGTGGGAGAATGTGAGGGTGGGATATTTCAAAAGAACAGCATGTATACTATCTATGGTGAAACAGATCACCAGCCCAGGTGGGATGCACGAGACAAGTGCTCCGGCCTGGTGCACTGGGAAGACCCAGAGGAATCGGGTGGAGAGGGAGGTGGGAGCAGGGATCGGGATTGGGAATACATGTAAATCCATGGCTGATTCATATCAATGTATGACAAAACCCACTGGAAAAAAAAATAATAAAAAAAAAAAATAAATAAAAAAAAAAAAAAAAAAAAAGAACTAGACCAAAGAAGTTCACAATTTGTATGGAAATACAAAAAACCTCGAATAGCCAAAGTAATCTTGAGAAAGAAGAATGGAACTGGAGGAATCAACCTGCCTGACTTCAGACTCTACTACAAAGCCACAGTCATCAAGACAGTATGGTACTGGCACAAAGACAGAAATATAGATCAATGGAACAGAATAGAAAGCCCAGAGATAAATCCACGAACCTATGGACACCTTATCTTTGACAAAGGAGGCAAGGATATACAATGGAAAAAAGACAACCTCTTTAACAAGTGGTGCTGGGAAAACTGGTCAACCACTTGTAAAAGAATGAAACTAGAACACTTTCTAACACCATACACAAAAATAAACTCAAAATGGATTAAAGATCTAAATGTAAGACCAGAAACTATAAAACTCCTAGAGGAGAACATAGGCAAAACACTCTCCGACATAAATCAAAGCAAGATCCTCTATGACCCACCTCCCAGAATATTGGAAATAAAAGCAAAAATAAACAAATGGGACCTAATGAAACTTAAAAGCTTTTGCACTACAAAGGAAACTATAAGTAAGGTGAAAAGACAGCCCTCAGATTGGGAGATAATAATAGCAAATGAAGAAACAGACAAAGGATTAATCTCAAAAATATACAAGCAACTCCTGCAGCTCAATTCCAGAAAAATAAATGACCCAATCAAAAAATGGGCCAAAGAACTAAACAGACATTTCTCCAAAGAAGACATACAGATGGCTAACAAACACATGAAAAGATGCTCAACATCACTCATTATTAGAGAAATGCAAATCAAAACCACAATGAGGTACCATTACACGCCAGTCAGGATGGCTGCTATCCAAAAGTCTACAAGCAATAAATGCTGGAGAGGGTGTGGAGAAAAGGGAACCCTCTTACACTGTTGGTGGGAATGCAAACTAGTACAGCCGCTATGGAAAACAGTGTGGAGATTTCTTAAAAAACTGGACATAGAACTGCCATATGACCCAGCAATCCCACTTCTGGGCATACACACTGAGGAAACCAGATCTGAAAGAGACACGTGCACCCCAATGTTCATCGCAGCACTGTTTATAATAGCCAGGACATGGAAGCAACCTAGATGCCCATCAGCAGATGAATGGATAAGGAAGCTGTGGTACATATACACCATGGAATATTACTCAGCCGTTAAAAAGAATTCATTTGAACCAGTCCTAATGAGATGGATGAAGCTGGAGCCCATTATACAGAGTGAAGTAAGCCAGAAAGATAAAGAACATTATAGCATACTGACACATGTATATGGAATTTAGAAAGGTGATAACGATAACCCTATATGCAGAACAGAAAAAGAGACACAGAAATACAGAACAGACTTTTGAACTCTCTGGGAGAATGTGAGGGTGGGATATTTCAAAAGAACAGCATGTATACTAACTATGGTGAAACAGATCACCAGCCCAGGTGGGATGCACGAGACAAGCGCTCCGGCCTGGTGCACTGGGAAGACCCAGAGGAATCGGGTGGAGAGGGAGGTGGGAGGGGGGATCGGGATTGGGAATACATGTAAATCCATGGCTGATTCATAGCAATGTATGACAAAACCCACTGGAAAAAAAAATAATAATAAAAATTAAAAAAAAAAAAAAATACTCCAGCTCTGAGTCCAGAGGCCAAAATACATCATTGTCTTCTAACGAACAAGACTTTCATGCATTTTAACCTAGCTGAGGGTAAGAAATAGTCTCCATAGCAAATAACTGCAATTATTTAAGTACTTCCTTCTTGCCAAGCACTGTAGTAGAGGAGTCACACACCTAACAGCCAAGCTTCTCCACGACCTTACAAGTAAAATAGCACCATGTCCATTTCATGTCCTCCCAACTGAAGTTCAGAGAGGCTGAGTAATTTACAGAAATCACACAGTTGATATGTGACAGAATGGGGTTGAAAAATCTAATTCTGCCTCACTCCAAATCCTATTTTATTTGTATTTGTTATGCTACATCAGCTTCTCTTTTTTATTTACTTATTATTTTTAGCTGTGCTGGGTCTTATTTGCTATGCACAGGCTTTTTCTAGTTGCAGCACGCAGTCTCAGTAGTTGCAACTCATAGGCCACGGAGCGGAGCATGGGCTCAGCGGTTGTGGCTCAGGAGCTTAGTTGTCCCACAGCATGTGGAATCTCCCAGGATCAGGGATTGAACCCATGTCCCCTGCATTGGCAGGCAGACTCTAACCACTGGACCACCAGGGAAGTCCATACCTCTCTTTCTTTGGAGGATAATTCACTCATTCCTTCCTCCATGCAGAAATTAGTCCCTGTCTAACTTTCCTGGGCTCCAAGATCACTGCTGATGGTGACTACAGCCATTAAATTAAAAGAGGCCTGCTCCTTGGAAGAAAAGCTATGACAGACAGACCTAGATAGTGTATTAAAAAGCAGAGACTTCACTTTGATAACAAAGGTCCATATAGTCCAAGCTATGGTTTTTCCAGTAGTCAAGTATGGGTGTGACAGTTGGAGCATAAAGCTGAACACTGAAAAACTGGTGCTTTCAAATTGTGGTGCTGGAGAAGACTCTCTTGAGAGCCCCTTGGACTACATGGAAATCAAACCAGTCAATCCTAAAGGAAACCAACTCTGACTATTCATTGGAAGGACTGTTGCTGAAGCTGAAGCTCCAATACTTTGACCACCTGATGCAAAGAGCCAACTCACTGGAAAAGACCCTGATGCTGGGAAAGATTGAAGGCAAAAGGAGAAGAGAGTGGCAGAGGAGATGGTTAGACAGCACCACCAACTAAATAGACATGAATTTGAGCAAACTGCAGGAGATAGTGGAGGACAGAAGAGCCAGGCATGCTACAGTCCATAAGGTCACAAAGAGTCAGACATGACTTAGTGACTGGACAACAACAAATACGTATCAGGCACTGATCTAAATACTAGAGTGACAGCAGTGAATGAAAAAAAATCCCTAGTCACGTGAATCTCACATTTTAGTAGTCAGTCTATGAAGAAACATAAAATAGGATATGGGGTGAGATTAATGGAATAGCTCAGTTGGTATAGAATCCACCTGCAATGCAGGAGACCCCTGTTTGATTCCTGGGTCAGGAAGATCCACTGGAGAAAGGATAGGCTACCCACTCCAGTATTCTTGGGCTTCCCTTGTGGCTCAACTGGTAAATAATCTGCCTGTAATGCGGGAGACCTGGGTTTGATCCCTGGGCTGGGAAGATCCACTGGAGAAGGAAAAGTTTGCCCACTCCAGTATTCTGGCCTGGAGCATTCCATGCACTGTATAGTCTCTGGGGTCACAAAGAGTTGGACATGACTGAGTGACGAGAGAGAAACCTGTGAATCAAATAGTGAGGAAAGACCTTTCCAAAGACGGAGCCTTAAGATTAGTAGGAACAAGGAGCGGGAACAGGATAAGTAAACATCAGGAAGAAGTAAGTATTAGGAAGAAGAGTTTTCTAGGAAAGGAGGAAGGGTGTGAAAATGTCCTTTGGCACATCCTCTCATCCTTTTGAGAGAGAAGTGTGCCTCCAGAGGAAAGGAATGGCAAGGCCGGAACTGTTGGAACCAAATAGACAAGGAAGGAATGTTGGAAAATAAGAACAAAGTGGGTGGTAAGGATCAACCTGGCAAATTCTCACTGGCTCAGTGGGAACTGGGATTTTATTCTAATTATGATGATAAGCCAGAGGGTTGACAATACAGTAATGATATCCTATTTTCATTTAAAAATTATTACTTTGGCTGCTATGAGAAGAATCAGCTTTAGGGGTTTAGGTTAAGAATGAAAGCAAGCAGAGGAGTTAGGTGACTGTCTTAGGACAGTCAGGAAAGATATCTCATGTTCATGAATTGTAAGAATGAACTTGGTAAAGATGTTAGTAATACCTAAAGTGATCTACGGATTCAGTGCGATCTTTCTCAAATTCCTATGACCTTATTACTTTTTTTTTTCAGAATTGGGAAAGTTAATGGTGTATTTATATAAAATTGCCAAGGGTCCTGAATGTTGAAAAAGGATAACAAATGTCTGGTTTCAAAACTTAGTGCAAAGGTATATTAATCAAAACAGTGTGGTGCTGGCATAAGGATACCCATGCAGATCAATAGAATAAAATTAACAATTGCAAAATAATTTGTACATGTACTGCCATTTAATCTTCAGTGAGGGTGCCAAGTCCATTCAAAGAGGAAAGAATGGTCTCTTTAAAAAATGGTGCTGGGACAACTGGATATCCACATACAAAAAAATGAATTTGGATGTTACTTAACACTGCGTATAAAAATTAACTCAGAATGGAACAACCTAAATATAAGAGCTAAAACAGTGATACTCTTTGAAGAAAACATAGGGTAAATCTTCATGAACTTGGATTTGGCAATGAATTCTTAGACATGACACCAAAAGCACACAAAAAATAGATGCATTAGACTTCATTAAAATCAAAACCTTTTGCACATCAAAAGACCTCATCAAGAAAGTGAAATAATTCACAGAATGGAAGAAAATATTTGCAAATCATATATCTGACAAAGGTTCTGTAGCGAGGATATATAAAGAAATTTCACAGCTCCATGATAAAAACAATCCAATTTTTAAAAATTTAAGTATAATGCAAAAAAAAACAAAAAAAAAAAAGGAATCATTCTTTTTGGAAGAAAAAAGTGACCTAACAAAAAAGTAGCTAAAGAGATTATTTTTTCTAAAAGCCCATCCTGTTGGCCTCTGCTGAAGATCCTACCCTGCATTAAGAAGAGTCACTTTTATTTCCCCTATTTGCCTTGAATCCTTTCTTGATTATCCCAACCTTGGTTGGCCTCTTCCTTCCTCTAACCCTGGCAGCAGTTACAGTCCATATTCTACATCACAATCCATAGTCTGCATATCCACAAATAGTGAGACTTCCTTCTCAATAATACTCATACCCATGTTCTTTCATGCACTGTCTTTCCACCTCTTGAATGATTCTTCATTCATAAAATCTTTGTCTCCAAAATCTCTACTCTGCAGAACACTGTCAAAATGAAAGATTATTAAGTGTTTTCAAATGAGTCTCACATCTGCCAAACAGGGCTGAATAAATAATTCCTCCTCCCTTCCTCCATTTTGTATCTCTAGTGGCCAACAGAACTCTTGGGTAAAAAGTAAATGTGTCAATAAATAGGATAGAGGGTATTGATTGATTCAACCCATTTCTTATGCTGATCTTTTCTATTCCCCTTTGCATTATAGAATTTTTCAAAGCTATGGTGAAAGCACCCAATGCTCTTTATGCTCCACCCTTCAATTAATTTCCCCTCACTATTGTCCTGCTTAATTACACAGGGCCTCTTTAGGCCCATCTCCAGTGATTAGCTGATGCAAAGTCTTGTTAGTAGATTTATTTTAAATTTCAACTTTAAGTGCTAATTGATAACGTCATTAGAGTAACCAGTTCAGGAAAGCTGCCAATGTGTACACTATGAATTCATCACTGGTGAAAACCCTTATTCTGACAAGCATGCACAGAATGTATAAAATATTCAGAATGGCAGCAGAGTTGCTCACGTAGCAGAAAATATCCCAACAGATCTGCAGCTCAGCACAGAACAGCAGGCGAAGATTCGAGCCCAGAAAACTCCATCATCCAGGCCTAGTATTTCTAGTAATGGTGAAAGAGGAGAAGAAATTCTTGGCTAGGTTTAAATCATGACCTGAAATCTAGGGACAGTGAGAAGGCAGTGAGTGGACGTGAGCATTTCACTCACTAACACGGCAAGAGCATAAGAACCACTCTGCAGTCCCTGAGCACCCGGGACTTGATGACTCTAATCTCAGAGGGAAGGAAGTCAGTTACCCTATTTCACCCCAAATCTCAGCCGCTCGTAGCAACCAGCCATTCTGATGGTCTCCATGGCCCCTGACCAAGCCGTATAGATCACAATCTTGTACACAATAGAATATTAGACTAGAGTTCTTTATATCTTGGCGTCATTTTTTCCAGAAATACAGTGTTAAACTTCCCAGGGGGCACAGGGGTAAAGAATCTGCCTGGCAATGCAGGAAACGCAAGAGATGCAAGTTCAGTCCCTGGGCAGGGAAGATCCCCTAGAGGAGGAAATGCCAACACGCTCCAGCATTCTTGCCTGGGAAATTCCATGGAGAGAGGAGCCTGGCAGTCTACACCCCATGGGGTCACAAAGACTCGGGCATGACCAAGCAACTGAACACTCACTGAGAAACACGAAGAGCTTTTCTCAAGGTCACATACAAGTGGGTGTTGGTGATTCCATTGCATGGAAGCAGCCAACATAAATGAAGCATCTGTGAGCTGTGATTTCTGCAGTATATACTAGAAATTTTTCCTTCCTGCTACCTTAGAATTTCTTCTTGTCGCAAACTCCAGAAAGTGAACAGCTGAGTTTTATTCCTTAATTAGAAGTAAGGAACAGGATTGCAGATGCACCTAGGATAGGTGATCCAGCAACTACACTTGCACCAGAAAAAAATCACAAAGCTGCTCTCCTCAGATTGTGAGCCTCTTTGTGCAATCAGGAAGCTCTAATGGTAGATGACACACATTGATTCTTCATCTATTACTAGTCAGATAGTACTCATTAATTATAGCAGAGTGCAGATTAGAAATGCAATTTTTAAAAATGAGCAGAGAGACAAAGGCAAATGTGTCTTCTAGAAACAATAATTTCCATTGAAGTATTTTAACTGCTATTCTTTCAAACTCTCTAAATTATAAGATGCACAGAACTGACTTTGAAGACTCTGATTGGAAGGTAAAAATGTAGCCCATGTATTTAACACTCTGCCTCTCAAATCCAGTTAATATGATAAAAGAAATACAAAAATTTATCAAAATCTACACCTGTGTCAAGAATATCAACATCCTCAGGTATGCAGATGATACCACTCTAATGGCAAAAAGTGAAGAGGAACTAAAGAGCCTCTCGATGAGGTGAAAAAGGAGAGGAAAAAGCTGGCTTAAAACTCAGCGTTCACAAAACTAAGATAATGTCATCCAATCCCATCATTTCATGGCAAATAGATGGGGAAAAAGCAGAAACAGTGACAGATTTTATTTTCTTGGGCTCCAACATCACTGCAGATGGTTACTGTAGCCATGAAATTGATAAAGCACTTGCTTCTTGAATGAAAATCTATGACAAACCTAGATAAGGTATTAAAAAGTAGAGATATGACTGCCAACAAAGGTCCGTCTAGTCAAAGCTATGATCTTTTCCAGTAGTCATGTACAGATGTGAGAGCGGGACCATAAACAAGGTTGAGCGCTGAAGAACTGATGCTTTCAAAATGTGGTACTGGAGAAAACTCTTGAGAGTTCCTTGGACAGCAAGGAGATCAAACCAATCAATCCTAAAGGAAACCAACCCTGAATATTCATTGAAAGGACTGAAGCTGAAGTTGAAGCGCCAATACTTTGGTCACCTGATGTGAAAAGCCAACTCATTGGAAAAGACCCTGATGCTGGGAAAGATTGAGGGCAAGAGGAGAAGGGGGTGAAGGGGGATGAGATGGCTGGATAACATCATAGACACAATGGATATGAGTTTGAGCAAATTTCAGGAGATAGCAAAGGACAGGAAAGCCTGGCATGCCACAGTCCATGGTGTGGCAAAGAGTCAGACATGACTTAACGACTGAATAACAACAACAATGTGGAATTTAACAACACTTTAATTATCCTCATATAATATGTACCCTCTCCTAAGAGGTTAAATAAGAGTTTCAAGGGCAAAAATCCAGCTCTGATAGTACTAAAATTAGAACCCAGGACTAGGAATTCCTTGAGATATATTCCAACTAAATCAAGATAAGTGCATGAAAGAAGGGTATGGAAATAATGTTGAATACAAAATCTTTTAAGCCACTTGGGAGAAAACGCAAGGATAGCAATCTAGAGTATGTGATATTTATACAAAATTCTCAAAGGGCACAAACTCATTTTTCTAATCATTCTGCATCCATGAATAAGTATTCTATAAGTAAGAGTAGCACTCAATCTGTATCTTTTTAAAATTTTAAGATTTTATTATTGCTGTTCATTTCAAAAGAAACCTTTAATGTGATTTACATAAATCCATAAGAAATATCCCTTGAATCTCAATTGAATTGGTGGGAAATATGTTTTGCATTTGATTAATATATTGAAGAGTCATTTTATGGAAAAGGGAGGGAGAAAGAAGTTGCTGGAAGAAAATCATGTTTCTTCATTAAGAATTTATTTTAAGTTATCTCACCACCTTTTTTGATTAGGTTCTCATTTTTATCCAAACCCATTTGTGGAGGAAAAGTTTTTAATCAAAGTATTAATTCAATCAAAATAATTATGCAAAATAATTACTAATTTAATTAGAGTAATTTAAGTAGACTATATATGGAACCTTATTTCAAGCAAATGTTTGGGTTCAAACACTAGTGTTTAAAAACCTATGTAGTAACCAGTAATTTGATTTAATTCAATCTTGTCCTTATTCTTATGTGTCATTTAAAATAATTGTATTATTTTCACAAATTTACTATAGAATAGTAAGAAACTTAGATTCAGTCAGCTTGAACCCATTAACATTTTGATCTCCAGCCCTGCAAACATATATGTTGTTAGATATAAGATACATAGATTTCCACTAAAATGCAAATTTTGCAAGACCATAAATTAGTGATTGAATGAATAGGTGCATAATAACAAAATTAAATTATGACACATCTACCATTTTTACTTTTTATTTTTTTCTGAAGCACAGTTGCTGTACATTATAAGGTATACATGTATAAGATAGTGATTTACAATTTTTAAAGATTATACTCCATTTAAATTATTATAAAACATTGGCTAAATGCCCATGTTGTATAATATAGCCTTGTAGCTTATTTTATACCTAATAGCTTGTATTTCTTACGCTTACTTACAATTTTTAAATGTGGATTTGTTGTTTTTAAATTACTATTTTCCTTTAAGATATTGCCTTTAGGGTCATATTTTAGGAGAATTAATATTATGTAAATACTTCTATTTCCTTCTAATAAGTTGTTGTTCAGTCACTAAGTTGTATCTGACTTGTTGTGACTCCATGGAGTGCAGCACACCAGGTTTCCCTGTCCTTCACTAACTCCTGGAGTTTGCTCAAACTCATGTCCATCGAGTTGTTGTTGCCATCCAACCATCTCATCGCCTGTCAATCCCTTCTCCTCTTGCCTTCAATCTTTCCTACCATCCAGGGCTTTTTCAATGAGTTGGCTCTTCACATCAGGTGGACAAATACTGGAGCTCCAGCTTCAACATCAGTCCTTCCAAAGCATAGTCAGTTTTGATTTTCTTTAGGATTAACTGGTTTGATCTCCTTGCTGTCCAAGGGACTCTCAAGAGTTTTATCCAGCATCACAGTTCAAAAGCATCAATTCTTTGGTGCTCAGCCTTCTTTATGGTCCAACTCTCACATCCATACATAACTACCGGAAAAACCATAGCTTTGTCTATACAGACCTTTGTGGGCAAAGTGACATCCCTACTTTTTAATATCCTATCTAGGTTTGTCATAATTTTTCTCCCAAGGAGCAAGCATCTTTTAATTTCGTGGCTGCCATCAACATCCACAGATAAATAAAAACAGATATAAATAAATAAATTCATAAATAAAAATTTAAATTCACATCTCTTTAGCAATAAAAATCTCTAATAGGCATTTTATAATAAAACTAGGCTTCCCTGGTGGCTCAGCAGTAAAGAATCCACCTGCAATGTGGGTTCAGTCTGTGAGCTGGGAAGATGTCCTGGGGAAGGAAATTACAGTGCACTCCAGTACTCTTGCCTGGCAGGCTACAGTCCAGTCCGTGGGGTTGTAAAGGAGTCAGACACAACTTAGCAACTAAATATTTACCCATGTGTGATGATATTGTGTAAAGTGAGACATATCATCCCAGAATCCCTGTAAGGACTATGAATAGATTTATAATGCAGCTGTTTTGCAGATTGAAAAACCACAGCACAGGGGAAAAAAAAATGATCCTGGCATGCCCAAGACCCCAAGATAGTAATCAGTAAAGCATTCATAGGGTTTCCCAGGTGGTGCAGTGGTAAAGAATCTGCCTGCTAAGGTGGGAGATGCGTGATGATGCCCTCCTCACATGCCCCCAACTCACACCCACCAAGAACACCTCACCCTACTAAAGAGACTTCTGCATTCATTAATGGGCTGGCTCCATTTCCATATCCTTTCATTCTCCCAAAAACTCAGACAAGAATCACACACATTTCCTACATGGCTGCCATGCTTCCTTTCTCGTACTAGTGGCTCTTAAAAAACAGTGCCCAGTTACATGGCACCCCACTCCTCCATACCAACTAACTAGGATATCTGTTCAAAAAAGACTGATATAGGGACTTCCCTGGTGGTCCAGTGGTTAAGACTCTGTGCTTCCACCCGAATGAGAGGCCCAAGCACCTCAACTTGAGAGTAGCCCCTGCTTACTGCAACGAGAGAAAGCCCACGCAGCAACAAAGATCCAGTGCAGCCAAAATTAAATGAATAAATATTTTTTTAAAAAGGAGAGACTGTGACTTAAAGCTCAGACACTTTTTTTTCTTTCTTCCTTCTTTTTCTTTCTTTAAGTTAAAAAAAAAAAAAACATTTTTTGTCATTCTAAGCTATGTCTTTTGCCAATGCTGCATAATATAATAACAGAGAAATTTCTCTAGAGGGAGTCACTTACCCATTTTCCTTAGGACCAAATGTAAGCAAGATGTAGGAAGAAATTAATGTATGCTAATATCTTAAAACTCTGCCAAAACGTTTCCTGCTATTTACATTAACATTTAATATCTGGCCCATAAATCAGAGTGATACATTTTAGTTGCATAAATATAAATTTTAGTATTGATAGAGTCATTGAAATTCTGAAATATTTTTTAAAGATTACCTTTATATTAATCTGCCAATGAAAAGCAAGGTGACCGGAGTGTTATTAAATTGAGCAATGTCTCCTATACACAGAGAATGTTCAAAAGGTCCATAGGAGTAAAAATTTTTTCTATGATCTTGGTCAGGCTTTCAGATGTTAACAGATATTATTGTTCAAATGCCAAGAAAATTCCCAAGAGAGAAATTATGCAAAATTTAATTAATTTTTATCACTGGCAAGGCTTGGGTGTCATGCCAACATCCCTGTCACTGTCTCTTTCTGCATTTCTGGTACACTGGCACCACATTCTCTCAATTCTAGTTTTTATTCCATGCCCACTAGTATTCATAGTTTGTCTAATTCATTTCCAATGATTTAGTAAACTCATGTTAATGATTGAAAGTTGTGGAAGAATATTCTTCTGCTACTGTGTTTCCTAAATCACTCAAAGCCGTAAATTTCAAATAGTGACATTTTAGCTATCGGGGTGAGTTAAAAATAGAAGCCTGAGAAAAATGGAAGGAGGCTTTGGTTTCCTTCAGATAATCCCATGTGAGGCCATGTCCCACCAGTGTGTAAGGTAAGCCCATCCTGTGTAGGGATAAAGAGCCAAGGAAACTACAAGTGTTACATTCTTGCCTTCACATCTCTTTTCTCTGATTACTGTAGTGCATGACATTGTAAATTGTACTCAAACCTACAGCATTCTTGAAGATCAGTGTGTGTACGTTAGTCATTCTGTCACGTCTGACTGTTTGTGACCAGTGGACTGTAGCCCACCAGGCTCCTCGATCCATGGAATTCCCCAGGCAAGAATACTGGAGTGCATAGCTATTCCCTTCTCCAGCGGATCTTCCCAACCCAGGGATCAAACCCAAGTCTTCTACTCTGCAGGTAGATTCTTATCATATGAGCCACCAGCAAAGCCCTTTCTTGAAGATGAGGTTGTGTAAATAATGTAAATTGAATTTTTGTTTTAAAGCCACTTTCATGGGTACCAAGATGTTTCTAACCAACCCATCCTTTATTTAAGATTTAAGATAGCAGTTATATTCTCTTCTCATAAGAAATGACATCTAGTTCCACTAAACAGCATTCGTAGACTTTCAGAATGTTGCATTGGGAAGACTCCTGAAGGGCTGGTCTAGTTTATCACATTTTCCTGAACTCCACCTTGATTCTGATGATGAGAAAACTGAGACAAAAATATTTTAAAGAAGTAATATCATCGTGATAATTCTAATCTACCTCAAGAAACTGAAAGGGAGAAACTATCTCCTTGCTAAGGAAAGGATCAAGGATGACTTGCTTCAGATGTTTTTCTTAACATCACAGAGCAACCAAAGGAGTCAAGAGACCAACCAGGGAAATTAAGAGAAAGAAAAGTTAAAGCAGAGCATGCCAAGCTGAAGTGCTAAAGGTACCCAGAGGATTGGTGAGTAGGAGACTCTAGGATTGGGAAAGGAAACAGAACAGAGATCAGGCAGAGGGAAGAAAGAGGCCAGCATCTGTCACCTGTATCTCTATTCCATTCTTCCAGATTTGAATCTTCTGTCCTGACAGTTCCGGTAACAGAAGACTTTCTCTCAAGACAACTCGCCAAACAGACAAACACCTTACTGGCCAGGGCTCCAGTGTACACCCTGGTAGGGTTTAGAAGGTTTCCAAATTTGCTTGGTTTAAGGAATTATCAGGGGTCCCATCTAAAATACACATTTCTCAGACTGTTTCTTGGAGATTCTAACTCAAGTGTGAAGAGGTAGCAAGGACTCTGTGATACTAATGATCAGACAGACTGGGGAAACATGAGAGTAATGAAACATCTGGGCTTTCTGTTGTAGAGTCTGCTTCCATCTCAGATAGGGAGGTTATCCTTCTGAAACTCATCTATAGATTAGAGACGATAATGATGGAAGCATACATTAAATTGGACCCTATAAGTAATGTGCCATTGTGTGTACAGGCATGACCTGCACTGTGTAATTATCAGCATCTCTTATCTGTTAGTTTCCCTAAAAGCACTTCTAGATTTAAGGTTCAGGGCACCATAGACAATTTCCAATTAGAATACTTTATTGTTGTTGTTTAATCACTAAATTGTGTCTGACTCTTCTGTGACCCCATGGACTGTAGCCCACCAGGCTCCTCTGTCCACGAGATTTCCCAGGCAAGTATACTGGATTGGGTTGCCATTTCCTCCTCCAGGGGATCTTCCCGACCCAGGGATCAAGCTTGTGCTGTCAGTTCACACTCAGTCACGTCTGGCTCTTTGTAATCCCATGGACTGCAGCACACCAGGCTTCCCTGTCCATCACCAACTCCTGGAGCTTACTCAAACTCATGTCCATTGAGTCAGTGATGCCATCCAACCATATCATCCTCTGTCATCCCCTTCTCCTCCTGCCTTCAACCTTCCCCAGCATCAGGGTCTTTTCCAATGAGTCAGTTCTTCCCATTAGGTGGCCAAAGTATTGGAGCTTCAGCATCACTCTTTCAAATGAATATTCAAGACTGATTTCCTTTAGGATTGACTGCTTTTATCTCCTTGCAGTCCAAGGGACTCTCAAGAGTCTTCTCTAACACCACAGTTCAAAAGCCTCAATTCTTTGGTGCTCAGCTTTCTCTATGGTCCAATTCTCACATCCATACATGACTACTGGAAAAACCATAGCTTTGAATAGATGGACCTTTGTTGAAAAAGTAATATCTCTGCTTTTTAATATGCCATCTAGATTGGTCTCAGCTTTTCTTCCAAGGAGCAAGCATCTTTTAAGTTCATGACTGCAATCACCATCTGCAGTGATTTTGGAACCCAAGAAAATAGCCTGTCACGGTTTCCATTGTCTCCCCACCTACTGTCCTTGAAATGATGGGTCTGGATGCCATGATCTTAGTTTCTGAATGTCGAGTTTTAAGCCAGCTTTTTTACACTCCTCTTTCATACTCCTCATCAGGAGGCTCTTTAGTTCCTCTTCACTCTCTGCCATAAGGGTGCTGTCATCTGTTTGTCTTAGGTTATTGATATTTCTCCCAGTAATCTTAATTCCAGCTTGTGCTTCATGCAGCCCAGCATTTTGCATGATATACTCTGCATATAAGTTAAATAAGCAGGGTGACAATATACAGCCTTGATGTAGTCCTTTCCTGATTTGGAAGCAGTCCATAGTTCCATGACCGGTTCTAACTGTTACTCCTTGACTTGCATACAGGTTCCTCAGGAGGAAGGTAAGGTGGTCTGGTATTCCCATCTCTTTAAGAATTTTCCACAGCTTGTTGTGATCTACACAGTCAAAGGCGTTGGCATAGTCAAAAAAGCAGAGGTAGACATTTTTCTGGAGCTCTCTTGCTTTTCCTAAGATCCAATGAATGTTGGCAATTTGATCTCTGGTTCCTCTGCCTTTTCTAAAACCAGCTTGAACATCTGGAAGTTCTCAGTCCATATACTGTTGAAGCCTGGCTTGGAGAATTTTAGGCATTACTCTGCTAGGGTGTGAGATGAGTGCAATTGTGTAGTAGTTTGAACATTCTTTGGTATTGCTTTTCTTTGGGATTGGAATACCTTATCAAGTACTGTGGCCACTGCTGAGTTTTCCAAATTTGCTGGCATATTGAGGGCAGCACTTGCACAGCATCATCTTTTAGGATTTGAAATAGCTCAAGTGGAATTCCATCACCTGCACTAGCTATGTTCATAGTAGTGCTTCCTAAGGCCCACTTGACTTCACACTCCAGGATGTCTGGCTCTAGGTGAGTGATCACAACATCGTGGTTTTCTTATCTCTCCTTGCTATTCTTTGGAACTCTGTTCAGATGCATATATCTTTCCTTTTCCCCTTTGCCTTTAGAGGCTCTTTTTTTCTCAGCTATTTGTAAGGCCTCGTCAGACAACCATTTTGCCTTTTTCCATTTCTTTTTCTTGGGGATGGTCTTGATCACTGCCTCCTGTACAATGTCATGAACCTCTGTCCATAGTTCTTCAGGCACTCTGTCTATCAGCGCTAATCCCTTGAATCTATTTGTCACTTCCACTGTACAATCATAAGGGATTTGATATAGGTCATACATGAAAGGTCTAGTAGTTTTCCCTACTTTCTTCAATTTAAATCTGAATTTGACAATAAGGAGTTCATGATCTGAGGCACAGTCAGTTCCTGCTCTTGTTTTTGCTGACTGCATAGGGCTTCTCCATCTTTACCTGCAAAGAATATAATCAATCTGATTTTGGTATTGACCATCTGATGATGGCCATGTGTAGAATCATCTCTTGTGTTGTTCTTGGGAAGAGGGTGTTTGATATGATCAGTGTGTTCTCTTGGCAAAACTCTATTAGCCTTTGCCCTGCTTCATTTTGTACTCCAAGGACAAACTTGCCTGTTACTACAGGTATCTCTTGACTTCTTACTTTTTCATTCCAGTCCCTTGTGATGAAAAAAAAAATCCTTTTTTGATGTAAGTTATAGAAGGTCTTGTAGGTCTTCATAGAACCATTCAACTTCAGCTTCTTTAGCAATAATGTTTGGGGCATAGACTTGGATTACTGTGATATTGAATGTCAGACAAATTCTTTACCACTGGGCCACCAAGGAAGCCTAATTAGAGTATAGCCTACTTTAAAAAGAACTGAAAGAGGAGGGAAATGGGCAGGGCACAACCTTTGAAAGAATGACATAGCCCAAGACATTATGATATCAACTGATTAGGACAAAATAAGTCCAAGATGATGGACTGTTGACTTCCAGTAACAAGCTAAATTAGACTCCCACCAGCCCATTACAGTTCTGAGGCTGACCATCAAAAACCAAAAAGTGGGCAGTGGCCCAATTCCTGGAAATCTCCACCCCTTACCCCAAACAGTTGGATAAATCCTCCCACTCATTAGCCTCTGAAATTACCCAGCCCATAAACACCAACCATGCCATGTTTCAAGGCCACTGTCAGCTTCTGAGATGGCCCATACTCTGCCTGTGGAATATGTTTCTCTCTAAATAAATCCACTTCTTACCTATCAGTTTGTCTCTCACTGAATTCTTTCTGTGATGAGATATCAAGGACCTTAGTTTCATTAAGTTCTGAGACCACATGTGTGATCTCAGTGAAAAGACCAAGGGTTCAAGTCCCAATTTGAGTTACATGGTTTCAGAATGGTATTGAAAGCATCTATTGGGTGATAAATAAGAATTATCAAGGTAAGAATCTAAATGTGAGACTCTGTTTGCTAAGCAGAGAAGATAGACGAGCAGTGACTCTAAAGAGGAATATGTAGACTAACATATAATTAGTCATCTTTGCCTCTGGACAATGATCTATACACTTGGATGTCTACATCTACCTCATTTAGTCCTTGACTTTTCTGATGCTACTTTATGTGACATCCACCTTTCAGATTTTCTTTTGGCTGACTTTGCTTTGGTGCTGGAGGGTACAGGTAATATGGTCACTCAACTCTGCTTCATCCTTGACCCAGGAGTCCCTGCCACATGCCCACTTTCTGCCAACCTCCATGACTCCAACTTTTCAATTCCAGATTTCCATCCTAAAATAGCCTTTCTTGAGGGCAATATCAGAATAATGGATACTAGGGACAGATGGAGCTTGAAAATGGTGTCTACCTGTGTTGCAAGCTTTCAGTTTCTTCCCCTCAAAATATGTTACATGGTATGTCTCTGGGTACAAAATGATAACTCAAATATAAAATGAGGATCTCTATCAGAACTAGGAACACATGAATTCACATTTCCATTGAATTATAAATGGTTAATATGAGATCTTCTCCCTGGTCAGGTTCTGAAGAAAGTGAGTAAGAAAAGAGAGAGAGGAGAATGAGGAGAAAGAAGAAACAGGAAGGACTCATTTCGAGGAAAATGAGGAGGGCAGATAGAATGTTCAAAAACACGTCTGCCACCCAATGTTGACTTACAGTCCAGTTGTGTGCTCTTAGGTATCTCTTGAAGTTGAGGGATTTAATTTTAGTAAACATCTCAAGGTAACAGAAGAGACTAACAGAGCAAGGACTTTAGATGGTGATACAGTTTGTCTCAGTGAAAGTATTTCAACTGAATTCACCTCCCGTAAGAAGAGCCTGGAGGATGAATCATAGAGATATTCCAATGCCTTGAGGTTAGGCTGCCAAGATTTCCAGGAACACTGCCTTCTCCAGCTGCCCAGGGACTCAAAAGTATATGCAACAGAAAACAAGGTGAATCATTTTGGTATTTCTATCCACATGTATGTATAAATAGGCTATCATCCCCTTCACAAAGATGGAGATGAGACAGATATAAGCAACCCTGTTCAGTCTCATTCTACAGTTACCACATCTTAGGAAATATTTCTCTTTCAAGCATTCATTTCTAAAAATCCTTCTCAAGCATGATGTCCATTTTAAGTTAGCAAATAAAACATAATAAACCCTGATTAGAATCTGAAAGGCGAAAAAGTCTCACATACCTTTTAGAATGTTCATGATCTTCTCATCACTTTGTCTCCTATTTCTCTCTGTACCTTTTCCAACCAACTTTTTCTACTACCTGTAAGCTCACTATTTAACTGGTGTTTAAGTGGTTGGTAATGACAGCAGGGAAAAGTATCAAGAAGAAGAGAAGGAGGGTATCAACACACATTATGTACCTAGTATGTTTCAGGTACTGTCTACTGATTTCTGAGCACATTCATACATTTTATCCTCACAGCCATCCTGTCATACAGTTACTATTGTCTCCATTTGATAGATGAGAAAACTGAGGCTCAGAGAGGCTGTGACTTATTCAAAGTCACAAAAATTGTGAGTGCAAGTGTTGAGATTTGTCTTCTAAGTCCAAATCCAGCTCCTTATATTTCATCAGACATGAGTGACTTCTTGACACAGCACGACCTCCTGTATCTTCCTGACCAAAAGAACCCCAGTTTTGTTCAGGGAGCCACTGCTTAGGGGAAAATGATTCTATCCCAGATGGGGTAGTATTTTGGATGAGTCTATGCCAATTAGGCAAACATCAGCTTCCTTGCCATTTGCAGTGGTGTATGTGTGATCCAATTCTGGTCAATGAGGTATGTGAAAAAGCTTTTTGAGCAGTTTCTAGAAAAAAAATTCTTGCACTTAAAAATTAAACAAAAATAATTTTGTTCAGTCAGACATTATTGAAATGTCTGGAATAGTGATATCTATTTTTTGACCATGAGGCTCAAGTTTAAGAACAAAACCAACACGTAAAGGAAGACAAATCAGAGGTGAAAAGAACCTGGGTCTTTGCTAACGTCATTGAGCTACTGAGTTAGCCAGCCATGAAGCTGCCCTACTTGTGATGTAGAATAACAAATGCTTCTTGTTGTTTAAGACTTTTAGAGGTAGGTTATCTATTTCTTACAAATGAAGGCATCCCAACAGATTAAAGCTGCATTGTTGGAGATACAGAGATGAAGTACCAACATGGCAGAGAACCCCATGTCAGATATGAATAATTAAAATGGTATGGAAATAAAGAAGTCACCTGTAGGAGCTTGTTTATCCACACGTGAGTGCGCGCTAAGTCACATCAATCATGTTCAATTCTTTGTGACCCCGTGGACTTTAGCCCACCAGGCTCCTCTGTATCTACACATACTATCCTAAATAAGCATCTGAATGATATTCTAGAGCAAAATACTCTGCAAATGTTCACAGATTATCTCTCTGTTTCAGTTTTATAAAGCTTCATCATATGGGCTGCATGCTGGAATCATAGAAAAGCTTTAAAAATACTGAGACTGCCCCCCACCCCCCAGAGATTCTTATTTAATTAGCCTTGGGTAGGACTTTGGCTTTGAGAGTTTTAAAAATTCCCAGTATGGCTAATATGCAGGCAAGGTTGAGGATCACTGTCCTATAAGCTATGTCTGAAACAAGCAAATGGCATTGTTTCAAATGCTTGATTACCCCAGAAGATAACCCCAGCTTGGCCACATTATACTACATCGATCTGCATTCCCTCTCTCCAAGAATATATCAATTTTCCCAGGAGCAGAGGTGGAAATAGAAGCAAGCTGGAGCAGAATTCCAAGCACAGAAGGCCAGGGCACTCAGAGTTCTGAGAAATAAACCTCTAGGTAGTAAATGAGAAGGAACTCTGGTTTACAAACCAGAACATCTAGGTTTGATTGCTGGTCTCATCAATTCCTTAGGATCTCAGGAAATCACTTTCTGACTCTGGACAGCCATGCCCTTACAGGCAAGACAGGGTTAATAATTCCTCTACTTTCCTCTTGGGTGTTTTGAGGGTCAAATTAATTTAATTTGCATATGAGATCATCCAGGTGTGAGGTTTTGTGAATAAACAAGAACAGACTTTGCAGACTATCACTCATTAGTTATCCTAGGCTTGAATCACTTTGCAATAACTCCAGTTTTCTCATTCTTTCCCACTCATTATTATCCCTTGCAGAACTTTCAGGATCACAAATGCCCAGGTCCAACTGTTGAGGGTGGGAGCTGTGCATCGGTACTTTTTTAAACTTTCCTATTCTTTCTTACAGCCAGCCAACAGTCTCCACACCTATATGCAACTAAACAGCAGTATGCTGTTGATTTGTTTTCCTTCTTGGTGTTCAAAGAGCCCTCGGCTCAGACCTGCCTGTTGGAGATGAATGAGTCAGAGGCTGAGGCAGCTGCAATACCCATCGTCCTGCAAAGAATGGCTCTGGGAAGCCGCCTCCGGTCGCCTGCTTCCTCTCTGACTGCAGCTTCTGAGTCAGGAGGGGGCCTTCTATTCTGAGCCATCATTGCCTATCAACAGCCCTGCAGACAGGTCCAGGCTCATCCCGGCCCAGCCGCAGATGTCTCCTATTCGGTTTATTCCATTCACAGGCTCTGATGAAAAAGAGCTCTCCTGGGCCCTCCATGATATGTACATCCTATCTGGGTACCACCTGCAGGTCGTTCAGAGGCCACACAACAGCCGTAGACGGAGGAAGAGAGAAGAAATTTTTAAATCCCTCCACCCTGCAGTTCTATATGCAATTCCATCTGCTTTTTAAGAAACCATTTCAGACTCATCATAAATTCATAGACTTAGAGTACTGAACAGGCTTAAGGACATGCAGGTCAGTTCTTACCAACACCAACATCTCTTGTAGAATGTGCCCACGGGGACTCTTGGGTCCTTGGGTACCACCTCTTGATTTGGACTTTGGATAGATGGGCAGGTCTTGAAAGGACTGGTGACCCAGGAAAACAGGGCATTGTGCAGAGCTCACTCAGGAAAGAGGCATCCTGGAGGGCCCTGTGGGTGGATGGGCAGGACTGAGACCCTTAACCCTGCAGGACTGAGAGGGGGCAGCATCAAGTCCTATATACTATGGACCACCCATTCTTACTGATAATCTGGCAGCCTGCTTCTACCTCCTCTCCTAAGCTTATCAATAGTTTTCTTCTTCTTGTACTTATTGATACTCAGATCATTATTTCCCTCACTAGACTGTGAGCTCCTAAAAGACAGAACACATATTTGATTCATATTAAAATCTCCAGATGGACTCTTTACAGTCGTTCAGTTCAGTTCAGTCATGTTCAACTCTTTGCGACCCTGTGGACTACAGCATGCCAGGCCTCCCTGTCCATCACCAACTCCCAGAGTTTACCTAAAATCATGTCCATTGAGTCGTCCATGGATGGTGATGCCATCCAACCATCTCATCCTCTGTCGTTCCCTTCTCTTCCTGCCTTCAGTCTTTCTCAGCATCAGGGTCATTTCAAAAGAGTCAGCCCTTCACATCAGGTGGCCTAAGTATTGGAATTTCAGCTTCAACATCAGTCCTTCCAATGAAACCCAAGACTGATCTCCTTTAGGATGGACTGGTTGGACCTCCTTGCAGTCCAAGGGACTCTCAAGAGTCTTCTCTAACACCACAGTTCAAAAACATCAATTCTTCGGCACTCAACTTTCTTTATAGTCCAACTCTGACATCCATACATGACTACTGGAAAAACCATAGCCTTGACTAGATGGACCTTTGTTGGCAAAGTAATGTCTCTGCTTTTTAATATGCTATCTAGGAAGGTCATAGCTTTTCTTCCAAGGAGCAAGCGTCTTTTAATTTCATGGCTGCAGTCACCATCTGCAGTGATTTTGGAGCCCAAAATAATAAAGTCTGCCACTGTTTCCACTGTTTCCCCATCTATTTGCCATGAAGTGATGTGACTGGATGCTATGATCTTAGTTTCCTGAATGTTGAGCTTTAAGCCAACTTTTTCACTCTCCTCTTTCACTATCATCAAGAGGCTCTTTAGTTCTTCTTCACTTTCTGCCATAAGAGTTGGCTCTCAGTAAAAATTGTGTGAATGGGTGAATGGTGCATACATAAATAAAGGAGGGAAAGAGCGAGGATGATCAGATTGTTTTCTCAAACCACTGAAAAGCAATGGCTTCCTGTAATAGTTAAGTGTTACCTGAGTAGAAGAGGAGTAGGAAGAGAGGATTAGAGTGAGTTTAAGGAAGTTATGACTGTCTTTGGATGGGCTGTGTCTCTGCCTCCTACTCTGACCCTGTCATTTGACCATTGTCATTTCAGCAAACAACCAATTCTCTGCCTGCCTTTTAAGTTATTTTGCTCCACACTGGGCTTCTCTCATGGGCACTTGACAAGTTCCTTAATGATATCCACTGAGCGGAAATGCTGGTTCCTAATCACTCCTCCACTGTAATCCATAATAACTCCATCCTCAAAGAAAAGACTGTGCTTAGGTTGTGTTTTATTTTCTTTGCTGTTTTATATTTTACCCTGGTTCAGCCACAGCAAAATTTGGCCTGAGCTGACAAAATCACATGGAGACATGGCAATTAAAGTGAAAGTGTTAGTCACTCAGTCATGTCTGACTATGACCCCATGTGCTGTAGCCCACCAGGTTCCTCTGTCCATGGGATTCTCCAGGCAAGAATACTGGAGTAGGTTGCCATTTCCTTCTCCCAGGATCTTCCCAACCCAGGGATGGAACTCAGGTCTCCTGCATTGCAGACAGATTCTTTACAATCTGAGCCACCCAAAGGAAGCCCCGTTGCCAGGGGACATGGCAATGTCAAGGCTGAATCTGCGAACAGGTGCTCTGATCTCCTTCAACTTTGCCAGAGCTTGGAAAGCCAGTCCCCTGGGGAAAGTGATAAGTTATGCATGGAGAGACATTTTCGTCCAGAGTTTTAAACTTTACAAGATTTCCCAGGTAAGAAGCATAGTAACGCTCCATGCCAAACAGTGGCCTTCTTGTATTTCCTGCTTGTAATTCCTGTTGTGCCATTAGAGCTGTGCCATTTTATTTTGACACCTCTTTACTTGGAAGGTTGGCTTTCTCAGTTGAGTTGCTGCCACAGCAGTGTTTCAGTCTTAAGGAAATTTGGTACTGCTTTTATTTTCCCAATCACATTTGCCTAACCAGAAAGCAGATGCTGGTGGTTCTTACCCCAAGATGATTTCCAGTGTGTACATTTGTTTCTGTCCACCTTCATGGTGACTTTAACAGAAATAAGGTATCTAATGGAGCAGGCAGAAAGATGCAGATCTGGGGCCAAACACTGATTCAATTCAAAATTAATTAACATTTATTCAGCATTTACTATGCTTCAGGCTGTTTCTATCCACATATTTTATTTAATCCTTACATAAGTTATGAGATAGACATTCCCATAGCCAATTGACAAAAGAAAATATTGAGGCTCAAGATGACACAATAGGACAGATTTTTTTTAAGTAAATTAAAGAAAAGTATGTTTGCGGTAAAATCAGAAAGAAGCAGAATAATTGTGGTTCTTTTTGCACGTTGCTGTTGTTCAATTGCTAAGCCATGTCTGATTCTTTTCAACCCTGTGGACTACAGCATGCCAGGTTTTCCTGTCCTTCACCCTCTCCCAGAGTTTGCTCAAACTCATGTTCAATGATTTGGTGATGCCATCCAACCATCTCATCCACCGTTGTCGTCTTCTCCTTCTGCCTTCAATCTTTCCCAGCATCAAGGTAGTTTCCAGTGAGTTGGCTCTTCACATCAGGTGGCCAAAGTGTTGAAACTTCAGCTTCAGCATCAGTCCTTCCAATGAATGAATATTCAACATTGATTTCCTCTAGGATTGACTGGATGGATCTCCTTGCTGTCCAGGGGGCTCTCAAGAGTCTTCTCTAGCACCACAACTTGCAAGCATCAATTCTTTGGTGCTCAGCCTTCTTTATGGTCAAACTCACATCCATATACGACTACTGGTAAAACCATTGCTTTGACTATACAGACCTTTGTCAGCAAAATGGTGTTTCTGCTTTTTAACATGCTGTCTAGGTTTGCTATAGCTTTTCTTCCAATTTTCTGACCTCAGTCACTGATTCTGGAGCCCAAAAAACAAAATCTGCCACTGTTTCCATTTTTTCTACATCTTTCTGCATGATAGAATTGTAAATTGTAGTAGACTTTTTATAGTTTCTGCCCCCCCTCCTTAAAACTCTGCAGTAATTATGCATTATTTCTGAAGTAAATAAGATATGTAAACAAAATAAACATGATATATATTTAAAAAAAAAAGCAAAAAACCTTAGAGGTTGCAGTTGCCCCTAGTGGATTGTTATGTTGCTCCCAGGCCAGGATCTTAAGATTTTTTTAAAATATCCATTTGATGTATTTGTCTATGCCAGGTCTTAGCTGCAGCACAAAGGATTTTTAGTTCCATGGTAAGTGGGATCTAGTTCCTTGACCAGGGATGGAACCCAGAACCTTGGCATTGGGAGAGCAGAGCCTTAGCCACTAGACCAACGGAAGTCCTGACCTTAGATTTTTCTGATGGAAAACTCTCCCTTGAATCTCTCTACATGTGAGGCTGCCAGGAGCACAGGTACTGGGAAAGACCAACTCTACACGTGGGCTTCCCTGAGACGTGACCTGCCCTGAAGGAAATGGACTAAAGCCATCACTGTCATCTCAGACAGCTTCTTCTCCTAGCACCTGTCTTACATTTCTTTAGGCTCTCACCACTAGATTCACTATTATCATTATCAGGATCCCAAATCCCAATGATCTTCCCTTTTATCCAGGGTCAGTGAGCCATGATGTGGGTATGCACCATTCCAAGTGCAAGTTCACTTTCAAGACACGCTGTGGAATGAATTCTGAGCTCAGGAATGAGGGTCCTGCCAAAGAGCATTAAAGAGGCACTGACGTCGTGTCGGTGGCAGCTGCTCTGTTATGGCTGGACAGGGCTGGCTTATATAGTGTCGGGTTTTTGAAAATGCATTCAACTACATTATCCGATTTTGTCAGTCTTCCAATAAAAGCATTTTACCAGATGAGAAAACAGACCTTGAGATTCTAAGGGACATTTTGACTTAATTCAGATCACTCCTCTGTCAAAAAGGATTCAAGATGGCTTCAAGCAAGACTTTTAAACCATGCTGGTAGACAAAGAAGAATTTTTAAATCACAGCCACAAAAAAATGGAAGGAGATAATCAACCAGACAAGCTGATATACATTCTGGGAGGTACAAATATCACCCTGATTTTCTCTGCACCCAGGACAAAACGTAACTATGAGCAATTATCTCATTCTTATTACCACAGAGTAGTGGCAGGTGTGAGGAAAAAATGCTTTCTCGAAAAGGCAGAGTTCTTTCTAACCTGGTAGTAAAGCCTAAATGAAACTCTTTATAGGAGACATTAAAAACTGGCAATGACCTTAACAAATTTTACAGCAGATTTTGCAACAAATACCCCAAAATGAATTTCATGTGGCTTTTCTTTTAAGCTACAAATTATTTTAAAGCTATAGGGACTTATATTTTCCTTATGTCATTAAAATCTCACAAAAACTCTATGAAGTAGTATTTATTATCACCTTTTGCGAATTAAGAAATGGAGACAACATGGATAAGAAGCTCTCACAACATCATCCAGCCAATAGTTGATAGAGCCTGGCTTGAGCTCAGCTTTGACATCTTAAATTCTGAGGGTAAAACATCAAAATACAAGTACATAAAGGCAGATTTCCCAAAATGTAGTCTCCCAGTTGTCTCACTTAATCCAACAATAAAACTTAGATCTGAGAAGTGAATAGACGCTATATCACAATTTTTTTAAAAAATTTCTCTTTTCTAGACTTTTAATAAAATATAAATAGCTTATTAGATGGAGAAGGCAATGGCACCCCACTCCAGTACTCTTGCCTGGAAAATCCCATGGACGGAGGAGCCTGGTAGGCTGCAGTCCATGGGGTCGCGAAGAGTCAGACACGACTGAGAGACTTCACTTTAACTTTTCACTTTCGTGCACTGGAGAAGGAAATGGCAACCCACTCCAGTGTTCTTGCCTGGAGTATCCCAGGGATGGGGGAGCCTGGTGGGCTGCCGTCTATGGGGTAGCACAGAGTTGGACACGACTGAAGTGACTTAGCAGCAGCAGCAGCTTATTAGAGACTGTACTCTAGCAAAAGCTGCTAGTTGAGGCTACTCTCAAAGATTTCAAGCATACCTCTCACAGGCCCAAAAATTTACAGGCACAATAATTGTGCTCTGCTTTTATTGCACTTCACAAATATTGCATTTCTTTTAACAATTGAAGGTTATGGCAACCCTTTGTCAAGCAAATCTGTTGGCACAATTTTTCCAACAATGTTTGCTCATTTTGTGTCTCTGTGTCAGCTTTTGCTATTTCTCTCAGTATTTCAAACTTTTTATTATCATTGTGTTTGTTATGATGGTCTGTGATCATTGATCATTCATGTTTCTATGACAAAAATATTGACTCACTGAAGGCTCAGATGATGACTAGCAGTTTTCAGTAATTTCAGTATTTTTAATTTAGGTCCATACATTTTTTTAAAGACATAATGCTATTGCACACTGAATAGATTACAGAATAGTGTAAATATAACTTTTATATGCACTGGGAAGCCAAAAAATGTGTAAGACTTGCTTTATTGCAGTGTTCGTTTCATTGCAGTGGTCTGGAACCAAACCTGCAAAATCTGTGAGATCTACCTGCACCTAAAGTCACAGAGGTAGGTTTTGGCTCAGCCAGGTTAAAGCCCATCCCACTAACTATTGCTAGTCACAGATTCTCCCCTGAAATCATATCAGTCTTTCCCTATCTATAGTCATAGTTCTTGAAGTTTAGGGATGGGTACTAAACAGACAGACAGACACACATACACACATATCTATTGCAAGTTTTTATACTACATTGGAGTACAGTTAATTAAATGCTGTGTTAGTTTCAGGTGTGTAGCAAAGTGATTCAGTTTTATATACACATGCATCCTTTCTTTTTCCATGTAGGTTGTTGCATAATACTGAGCAGAGTTCCCTGTGCTAATCGGTAGGTCTTTGTTGATTATCCATTTTAAATATAGCAGTATGTGCATGTCCATCCCAAACTTTCAGTCTAGCCCTCCCTCCACCCTTCTCTCCTAGTAGCTATAAATTCATTCTCTAAATCCATGAGTCTGTTTCTCTTTTGGAAATAAATTCATTTGTATCATTATGTTTTAGATTCTGCATGTAAGGAAGGATATCATATTATGTTTCTCTTTCTCTAACTCACTTCACTCAGCATGACAATCTCTAGGTCCATTCATGTTGCTGCAAATGGGACTATATATATATGTGTGTACATATGCTGCTAAGTCACTTCAGTCGTGTCCGACTCTGTGCAACCCCATCCCTGGGATTCTCCAGGCAAGAACACTGGAGTGGGTTGCCATTTCCTTCTCCAATGCATAAAAGTGAAAAGTGAAAGTGAAGTCTCTCAGTCGTGTCCAACTGTTGGTGACCCCATGGACTGCAGCCTACCAGGCTCCTCCGTCTATGGGATTTTCCAGGCAAGAGTACTGGAGTGGGGTGCCATTGCCTTCTCCAATATGTACGTATACATATATATATAATTTTTAATCTGAAATAAAATAGTCTTCAAGTGCCTGGTGCTTCATAGGGCCCTGAAATGATTAAAGTCTGAGAAGCAGCAGCAAACTGGAGGAGATTATGTAACAAATCCTGCTGGATGGTGTTCAGTGCTAGAAGTGAATTAAGGACATTCTGCCCAGGAGGAAACCGAAAGGGAAGATTGCAGGGAGATAAATTTTCATAGCCTCCATGTTCTCTTATTTTCTCTTCCACACAATGGTTTACATCCCTTAAAACCTGACACTCAGTCTCAGTGGCATTCCTGAAGCACAAACACTTAATGAACTCAGCTATGACTCACTGCAGCAGCTCCCAGGGTAACAAGTTGGCTGCAAAATGTTAGATGTCTTTCACAAAGGGAACGCTTGCTGAAAAATGAAGAACGTTAGAACATCATCAACAGAATCACACTCTGTTACCATATGTAAGAATGTACATTATACCTGTAGGTGCAGTTTAACATAGCAAAATAGTCTTTTATAAACATTAAAAAAAATTGCATGCTTTGAAATGGGATAACTCTTGGCAAAGGCACACCCTGCCAGTGACTGGATTTGTGAAGGTGTATTTTTACTTTTTGGACCTCAGCTTTCTCATCTATACAATACAGATAATAGTACTACATTGTTTGGTTTTTTCAAGTATTCAGTTTATTATTACACAGGAAGCTATTGTACCTGACATATATAAGTGTATAATAAATGTTAAGTATGATTATAGGCTTCCCAGGTGGCACTAGTGGTAAAGAACCTCCCTGCCAATTCAGGAGATGCAAGAGACTCAAGTTTGGGTCAGGAAGAAGATCCTCTGGAGAAGACAACAGCAACCCACTCCAGTATTCTTTCCTGGAGAATCCATGGACAGAGGAGCCTGGCGGGCTACAGCCCATAGGGTCACAAAGAGTCGGCCATGACTGAAGCAGCTTAGCAGGCATGCACTCACGCATAATGATTATAATACATAAGGATCTAAGGAAAGAGCTGGAAGAGTACAAGGTTTATATTCTTAGTTCTCATTCTCAAGGAATGAATTTAAACAAAATTCAAATGAAGGAGTAATTCCTTCTTAATGAGGCTTTATCAGTTAGTTTCTGCTATGTAACAAATCATCCCTCAAATTTATAATATCACCCCATGTTGCACCCATGTCATGGCTCCTCATTTCTCTCTCCTTTTCCACTCTTCTCCAACCCCAAAGACATCTCAATGTGACTTTTTCCTGGCTCCAATTCCAAAGGTAGCTCTGCCCCTATATTTTCTTGGATAAAAACCATCATGCTTCTCAACACAAAGGATCTTCTGTTTAACAGGGTTCAGTCTTCTGAGACAGCAGTTGTGTGTTTCAACTCCTCTTCTTAGATATAGTTTTTATTATTTTGTAAGTAGTGATCTTTTTGAATCAAAGGAAAAATCAGCAATGGCACCATAGTTGTAAAGCAAAAAAGAAAGAAAGCATTATCACTGGATTGAACACACACTTACATGCAAAACCATATAAGAAGTGTCTCCTGAGACCCAAAAGGAGTCTCAAGAGACTCCTTTTTGATCTAAGTAAATAAAAAGAAAATAGTCCTGCTCCAAAGGCTTAGCATAATAGAATGTGAAGTTAGTGAGAACTTCTGTGTTATCTCCTCATTACTGGGCCACTTTGGACCTGAAAAGATGACCTATCGGGACTCAGGGGACCCACAAATACATACATCCATGCTTGTGAAATTCCTAGGAAAATCTCAATATTGAAAATATAAAAGTTTGAGTTGACTCCCATGCCATGTTTTTCAGCTTTTTTTAGGAAGTAACTAGTATACCAAAATTCCACATAATTTACACATATATATATAATCTGGTGAGTTTGGACATGTCTACAGTCATGTTAATCACCACAATCCAGGTAATAAACACACACACCACCTCCAAATGTTTCTCTGTGTCCTTATGGGGATTTTTGCTTTGTTTTATTTTATTTTGATAAGAACAGAACCTGATTTATACCTGCTTAATGAGTCTTTAAGAACACAATACCTTACTGCTAACTATAGGCACTATGTATGTAAAACAGTATGGAGATGCCTCAAAAATTTGAAGAAGAGAACTACCGTATGATCCAGCAATCTCACTCTGGGTATACATGCAAAAGAATTGAAATCAAGCTCTCCAGGAGTTACCTGTACTCTCGTGTTCATAGCAGCATTATTCACAATAGCCAAGACATGAAAGCAACCTAAGTGTCCATCAACAGACAAATGATAAAGAAGATGTGGTACATACAGAAAATGGAATATTATTCAGCCTCATAAAGAAATAAGAGAAAGAAAGAAATTTTGCCATTTGTGACAGTATAGATAGACCTGAAAAATAAAATGCTATGTGAAATCACTGAATGATTCCTCTTACATGGGGTATCTAAAATAGTCAAAGATACAGAAGTAGACAGTAGAATAATAGTTCTCCAGAAAAATTTTGTAGATGATCTTATTTGCAAAACAGAAATGGAGACACAGATGTAGAGAACAAATATGTGGATACCAAGGGGAAAAGGGGTGGTGGGATGAACTAGATTGGACTGACACCATTAATATTATGTATAAGACAGATGACAGATGAAAACCTATTGTGCAGCACGAGGAACCCCACTCAGTGTTCTGTGGTGACCTAAATGGACGGAAATCCAAAAGGGAGGAGATGTATGTGTATGTGCGGCAGATTCACTTTGCTGCAGAGCAGAAACTAGCACAACATTGTAAAGCAACTATACGCCAATAAAATTTAATTACAAATAGAATAGAAGAGTGGTCACCAGGGGGTGGGGAAGAGGGAAATGAGGAATTTCTGCTCAATGGGTGTAAAGGTACAGTTAAACAGGATGAGACCACTTCAGAGACCTGCTCTACAATATCATCTCATGACACTTTTCATGATCACATCTTCAGTCCTAATGTTGACATAGTAATTGACCCCTAGAAGGATGATCCAACATTCAGTTATTTCCAAATACTTTGTTACAGTATCAGGAAGTAGTAGTTTGTATTTCTCAATCATCAAGTTTGAAATAAAGTTGCAACTGTGTTTGGGATGCCCTGAAGGTCCTACCACCTTCATTAGATGATAAAAATATTGTGTTTCTCCTTTGTTGAGTTTTTACATCTCACATTATTGAGATTTAACTCCTCATTATTTAAGCTGACTGGATAAAATTTACCAGGCTTTCAAACTTGTCTTAATCTTTTCAAAATTTTTATTTTTTAAAAACTCTGAGACATCCAGCAATCAATAAGAGTAGAACCAATTATCCTTTTATTTCCTCGCATGTTCAGGAAATGAATCAGCAGCCCCAGCAGTGAGAGGCTGTTCTGTTTATTATGAGTCAACAATGCAAGCAGTAAAATGTCTGAGAGAGTTGTGGGGATTTATGCTGCCAAACTCTCTTTTAAAATGGAACAGACAAACATATCCACAGCAATTAGTATTTGAGTAATATCTTATCTTTCTTAGGCATTTTCACATGCCACCACCATATTTAAATCCTCACCAAACACCCGAGACAGGTATTTCCATCTTGAAGAAATCAAGGTACAGAAAGATCAAATGGCCTTATAAAAGTCACACAGAGGCCCCAGGTAGACTTCGGCTTCCAGACAGAAAGCTCTTTCCTATTTTACTGCTTTGTGGAAGAATCCATAAAGTTGCTGCTGAATTTTATCTCTTCCTAACACAATGTGTTCTCACAAATGGTTATTGTAAATGCAATCTCCTTGCAAACAGTATCTTTCTTGACAGTTTTTTAGTTTTTAGTCATACAACTTGGCATAATCATATTTGACTAGATATAGTTAATTTCCCTAACAAATTAAGAACTGGATTTTTATAAATGCTGTTGGGCATTTTTAAATCATAAACTTTAAGCAGCTATAGCTAAGATTAATTAATTACCTGTGATATCAATTATCACAAATGTGTGAAAGCAATTCTCAATTACAGTACCCACTCAGACCATCATGATTAATTTTCTAAATCCAGAATTATTTCTTCCTTTCTCTGAGCACACTTCAGATTACATCACCCTAATAGGGGAATAGGAACTCCTATAGTGGTTCAGTTCGGTTCAATCGCTCAGTTGTGTCCGACTCTTTGCAACCTCATGAATCGTAGCATGCCAGGCCTCCCTGTCCATCACCAACTCCCGGAGTTTACTCAAACTCACGGTGGTCCAGTGGCTAAGAGTCTGTGCTCACAATGCAAGGGGCCCAGGTTCAATCCCTGGTCAGGGAACTTGATCCCACATGCTGCAACTAAGACCTTGGGCTTCCCATGAGGCACAGTGGTAAAGAATCCACCTGTTAATACAGGAGATGCAAGAGACATGAGTTCGGTCCTTGGATTGGGAAGACCCCCTGGAGTAGGAAAAGGCAACCCACTTCAGTATCCTCACCTGGAAAATCCCATGGACAGAGGAGCCTGGCAGGCTGCAGTCCACAGGGTCACAAAGAGTCAGACACAGCAGAGCACACACACATGAGTTCATGAATCAGGCAATACAAGTGAATAGAAAGATTGGCTTAAAAGAAAATTTAATTAGGATAAAAGACATAATTTACATGTCATATATACAAATATCTTTTGCTGCTTTATTCCAACCTAATTAATAACCAAAGTTTGAAGGATAGAAATAAATAAGCTATTCAAATAACATGCACAAGCATGCATATATGCATAACAAATATCTGTGATGAATACACAGATATATATGTAAATGAGTTCATTCTAAAACTTTCAGTGACCACCCCAGAAGTTTGTTTTAGTCTTCCCCCTTTCTGTATCTTCAACTCCCTGCTCTGATAGCAAGAAATGTAGCTCACATTATACTCAATATATTTACTTGCTGGCCCAGTCGTAAAATACATAGCAAGTAATTTACTATAGTTAACCTATATCACTTCAAACAAAGTTACTAGCTGTATCTCAATATCTATCTGTAACTTAAAAAAAAACAACAAACTTTAATCTGAGGGCACAGAGTCAAAACACTGAGCTCAAAACAAACATCGTGTATTAACACATGTATGAGAAATGTAGGGGAAAAAATGGCACAAGTGAACGTAATTCCAGGGCAGAAATAGAGATGCAGACGTAGACAATGGACTTGTGGACACAGGAGAGGGTGGCGGAAAGGGGAGGTGGGATGAATTAGGTGATTATGTTTGACGTGAATACAGCACCATGTATAAAATAGATAGCTAATGGGAACCTGCAGTGTAGTCCAGCCAGCTCAGCTCGGGGCTCCGTGGTGACCTACAGGTGTGGGATGGAGGGCAGGGTGGGAGGGAGACCCAAGAGGGAGGGGATATATGTATACATATAGCTGATTCACTCTGCTGCCCAGCAGAAACCAACACAGCATTGTAAAGCAACTATCTCCCAATTTAAAGAAAAAACAGGTCATGTCAATGTATGACAAAACCCACTGCAATGCTGTGAAGTAATTAGCCTCTAATCAGCAACTAATAAAAAAAAAAATGAAGAAAAAACAAAGCTACTCAGGTTATATTTCCTCTCCATTCAATGTAGCAATGTTATTCTTCTGAAATGCACTTACAGGCAATTTTTTTGGTTCTGTTTTATTTTTAACTTTATGGTTACTTTGAGTATGTGCAACATTATCCCAGTTTCAAGAAGTCAAAGCTATCTAATAAGCACACTTAGAAAAGGGTCATCCTCACCCTGTCCACCTCATTCCCATTCTCTCCTATAGGATGCTAATCATTATTTTCTAGTCAACTGTCCTCCACAACTTTTTTTGTAAAATAAATAGGTAAGTCTATAACTTTATCTCTTTCTTTTCTCTTAACCAAAAGATTATGTACTATAGATATTTCTCTGCACTCGGTTTCCTGGAAATAACTTTATATCTGATAACGATCTTCACATTCTTTCCTTTGTTGTGTTAGTTTCTGTCCTACAGCAGAGTGAATCCCCTCATTTTCAGATTTCCTTCCTACTTAGGTGCCCGCAGAGTACTGAGTAGAGTTCCCTGCAGAGCAGGTTCTCATTAGTTATCTGTTTTATATATAAGGCTGTGTATATGTCAATTTCAGTCTCTCAAGAGATGGTCATCATTCTTTTATAGCATCTGCACTAAATCCTACCAAACTACTAGTCTATGTATGGCCGTTCATGATGCCCCAATATACGAAATTACAAACAAGAAACACTGCAACAAATATCCTTGTGCAACTGTACTTTTACACTGTTGGACATACAGCTTTAGGATAAACTCCTAGGAATAGTATTTCTGGATCAAAATGTGAAATGAATCTATGATTTTCTTAAATATTGCTGCAATCCCTTCCCTAAGGATTAGACCAGTATGCAGTCCCATCAACAATGTACAAAACTGCCTAGTTTCCCACATCCTCACCAAAAGCCTTGGTTAACTTCTTATCTTACGCTTCTGGAGGTCAGAAGTCCAAAAACTGGCCTTCACTGCACTGAAATCAAGGTGTAAGGAGGGCTGTGCTCCTCCTAGCGATTTTATGGGAGAATCCATGTCCCTTCCTTTCTCAATTCTGGAGGTCTCCTGAGTTCCTTGGATCATGTGTGGCCTTCTTTCTCCATTGTAAAGGCCAGCAACATCACATCTCTCTTCCTTCTTCTGCACTCACATCTCCCTCTCTTGATAACTGCAGCCAGTTTTTTTTTTTTAATTATTTTTTACTGGAGTACAGTTGATTTACAATGTGGTATTAGTGTCAGGCGTATAGCAAAGTGAATCAGTTATACATATACAAATATCCATTCTGTTTTACATTCTTTTCCAGTATAGGTCATTATAGGGTACTGAGTAAACTTGCTTGTGCCATAGAACAGGTTGTTATTAATTAATTCTTTTATATATAGTAGTATGTATATGTCAATCCCAGTTGATCCCAGTCATCCAGTTGATCCTTGTCTTGCCTTTCCCCCTCTATATCTTTGCATTGATCACTGAGAAAGGATTTCTTATCTCTCTTTACTATTCTTTGGAACTCTGCATTCAAATACATATACCTCTCCTTTTCTCATTTGACTTTTCTTTTCTCAGCTATAGGAAAAGGCTCCTTGGACAACCATTTTGCCTCTTCGTACTTCTTTTTCTTGAGGATGGCCTTGATCACTGCTTCCTGTAAAATGTGATGAACCTCCATCCATAGTTCTTCAGGAATTCTATAGATCAAATCGCTTGAATCTATTTGTCACTTCCACTGTATAATCATAAGGGATTTGATTTAGGTCATACCTGAATGGTCTAGTGGTTTTCCCTCAGTTCAGTTCAGTCACTCAGTCGTGTCCGATTCTTTGTGACCCCGTAGACTGCAGCACGCCAGGCCTCCCTGTCCATCACCAACTCCTGGAGTTTGCCCAAACTTGTGTCCATTGAGTCGGTGATGCCATCCAACCATCCCAACCTCTGTCGCCCCCTTCTCCCCCTGCCTTCAATCTTTTCCAGCATCAGGGTCTTTTCAAATGAGTCAGTTCTTCACATCAGGTGGCCAAAGTATTGGAATTTCAGCTTCAGCATCAGTTCTTCCAATGAATATTCAGGACTGATTTCCTTTAAGATGGACTGGTTGGATCTCCTTGCAGTCCAAAGGACTCTCAAGAGTCTTCTCCAACACCACAGTTCAGAAGCATCAATTCTTTGGCACTCAGTCTATTTATGGTCCAACTCTCAAATCCATACATGACTATGGGAAAAACCACAGCCTTGACTAGATGCACCTTTGTTGGCAAAGTAATGTCTCTGCTTTTTAATATGCTGTCTAGGTTGGTCATAATTTTTCTTTCAAAGAGTAAGCATCTTTTAATTTTATGGCTGCAGTCACCATCTGCAGTGATTTTGGAGCCTCCCAAAATAAAGTCTGCCACTGTTTCCACTGTTTCCCCATCTATTTGCCATGAAGTGATGGGACCAGATGCCATGATCTTAGTTTTCTGAATGTTGAGCTTTAAGCCAACTTTTTCACTCTCCTTTTTCACTTTCACCGAGAGGGTTTTTAGTTCTTCTTCACTTTCTGCCATAAGGGTGGTGTCATGTGCATATCTGAGGTTATTGATATTTCTCCCAGCAATCTTGATTCTAGCTTGTGCTTCATCCAGCCCAGCATTTCTCATGATGTACTCTGCATATAAGTTAAACAAGCAGGGTGACAATATACAGCCTTGACATACTCCTTTTCCTATTTGGAACCAGTCTGTTGTTCCATGACCAGTTCTAACTGTTGCTTCTTGACCTGCATACAGATTTCTCAAGAGGCAGGTCAGGTGGTCTGGTATATCTATCTCTTTCAGAATTTTCCACAGTTTAATGTGATCCACACAGTCAAAGGCTTTAGCATAATCAATAAAGCAGAAATAGGTGTTTTTCTGGAACTCCTTGGCTTTTTCGATGATCCAACGGATGTTGGCAATTTGATTTCTGGTTCCTCTGCCTTTTCCAAATCCAGCTTGAACATCTGGAAGTTCATGGTTCACATATTGCTGAAGCCTGGCTTGAAGAATTTTGAGCATTACTTTGCTAGCATGTGAGATGAGTGCAATTGTGAGGTAGTTTGAACATTCTTTGGCATTGCTTTTCTTTGGGATTGGAATGGAAACTGACCTTTTCCAGTCCTGTGGCCACTGCTGAGTTTTCCAAATTTGCTGGCATATTGAATACAGCCCTTTCACAGCATCATCTTTTAGGATTTGAAATAGCTCAACTGGAATTCCATCACCTCCACTAGCTTTGTTCATAGTGATGCTTCCTAAAGCCCACTTGACTTCACATTCCAGGATGTCTGGCTCTAGGTGAGTGATCACACCATCATGATTATCTGGGCTGTGAAGATCTTTTTTGAAGCACAAGCTGGAGTCAAGATTGCCCGAAGGAATATCAATAACCTCAGATATGCAGATGACACCACTCTTATGGCAGAAAGTGAAGAACTAAAGGGCCTCTTGATGAAAATAGAGGAGAGTGAAAAAATTGGCTTAAAACTCAACATTCAGAAAACGAAGATCACGGCATCTGGTCCCATCATATTTTTGATGATTTGCTATCACTTCATGGCAAATAGATGGGGAAACAATGGAAACAGTGGCAGACTTTATTTTGGGGGGCTCAGAAATCACTGCAGATGGTGACTGCAGTCATGAAATTAAAAGACGCTTGCTCCTTGAAAGAAAAGTTATGACCAACCTAGACAGCGTATTAAAAAGCAGAGACATTACTTTGCCAACAAATGTCCATCTAGTAGCAGCTATGGTTTTTCCAGTAGTCATGTGTGGCTGTGAGAGTTGGACTATAAAGAAAGCTGAGTGCCAAAGAATTGATGCTTTTGATTAATGGTGTTGGAGAAGACTCTTGAGAGTCCCTTGGACTGCAAGAAGATCCAACCAGCCCATCCTAAAGGAAATTAGTCCTGAATATTCATTGGAAGAACTGATGCTGAAGTTGAAACTCCAATACTGTGGCCACCTGATACAAAGAACTGACTCATTGAAAAAACCCTGATAGTGGGAAAGATTGAAAGCAGAGGGAGAAGGGGATGACAGAGGATGAGATGGTTGGATGGCATCACCAACTCAATGGATATGAGTTTGAGTAAACTCCAGGAGTTGGTGATGGACAGGGAGGCCTGGCGTCCTGCAGTCCATGGGGTTGCAGAGTTGGACATGACTGAGCGACTGAACTGAACTGAGCTTGCCTTTCCCACACAGGTAATCATATGTTTGTTTTCTATATCTGTGACTCTATTTCTGCTCTATAAATAAGTTCATTTGTATCAATTATTTCTTATATTCCACATATTAATATTAGCAATATCAGTGATTTCTGTCATTCGTTATCTGACTCACTCCACTCAGTATGACAGTCTCTACATCCACCCATGTTGCTGCAAATGGCATTATTTTATTCTTTTTTATGGCTGAGTAATATTCCATTGTATATCTGTACCATGTCTTTTTCATCCACTCCTCTGTCGTTTTCATGTCTTGGCTATTGTTAATAGCAAACTTCAGCCACTTTTAAGGACTCATGTGATAACAGTGGGCTATTCAGATAATCCAGAACATCTCCACCTCAAATGTCTGACCCTTATCACATCTACAAAGTCTTCATTTTCAAGTAATGTAGATTACTTGATTCAGATTCCTGGTGATTAGCACATGGACATGTTTGGGAGCCATTTTTTTCCTACCACATATATTTTATCATTCAGTGTTGATGCTTTTCTCTTTCTGGGGGTGATGTTGTCTGTGTTTCATCTAAATCCCTCTTTCTCCTCTTGCAATTCCAGCAAGATTCTGATGAAATGTCTTAAGACCTCCATTACCTGCTTTCTAGAGCAGCTCTGTTGTAATTCAGAGTTTATTTTCTCAGAGGTTACTTGAAGTTCATGATATTCTCCATCTCTTACTAGTGAAATTCTGAAATCATGAGTCATGTATGATTTTATTATACTTCTTGTTGAATTTTATGTTTTGGAGAGATTGTGTATGAGAAATTTGGATTCAGTTAGCTGCAAATTTGCAGGTTAAGGTATGAAGGGTATTTCTAAAGCTTCCCTTAGGAATATGATACTGTTACTACAAATGCATTTTGAAAATGAGAATGCCACCTATTACCTCTGATCACCAAAGATGTCAGTAAAAAATAAAGTTCAGAAGCATTTTGAAAAATGGAAAGAATATACTACTATTGCAGTCTGGCCATGAGAACTTGTAACTACAATGAGCTACAAGCTAATAAACAAATACCTCACTGGAAGACAAAGTTTCCTAATTAATTATGTTTGTCATTTAACACCTACTCCCTACAAGCTAGTTTTTAATCTTCAGCTGCTATAATCAATATTGCTTTGTTGCTGGCAAATATTTCCCTCTGATAGCTAGTAAAATGGGAACATAAAGCTTTAAAATGTCTGAGTATCTATGTTTGAATGTCTCACTACCTGTGCTCAGCTCTTTTTATTTGTAAATATTGGTTGTATTCTCTCTGATCACTTTACAGATGCTTTCTCCTTTCTAGAAAAAAAAAATTTTTCCATTATTTTATTTCTTAAGACCAGAAAGGACAAGTGAGACCAGTTTCATTAATCAAATGGACACACTATACAAAAAATTGAAAGGAACTTTAAGCAAGTTCATTTTGTAATGTTTTATTAACTGTATTTTTAAAAGAAATATGTTAAATGACACAAAAGGATAAACTGTGAAAAAGGTCTCCATCCAACTTTAAACCCTTAGATTCTCAGTTCTCAAAAGCAACTCATTTTATTCTTTTCTTATTTATTATTTCAGACAAAGTTATTTCTACTACAAAGATAAATGGACACATGGCCCTATATAATACATAAATGAGGGCAAATTATACT
Source organism: Dama dama (assembly GCF_033118175.1). Taxonomy (NCBI): domain Eukaryota; kingdom Metazoa; phylum Chordata; class Mammalia; order Artiodactyla; family Cervidae; genus Dama; species Dama dama. The sequence continues at coordinate 38,995,265 of NC_083696.1, read as the reverse complement.
GTCAAATCTTCTTTTCTTTTTACTTAACTATGAAACTTGTGATCTTTTCTTATCACCTTATCAACATATAAATCTGTCTCATATCTTCACAGCTGCATGGTATCACTCTGTATGAATAATGCATGATTTATCTAAATACCCCCTACTAATGAATTTATATAATTAAATTTTAATTCCCATTCCTATTTTTATGCACATTTATTTAGCACATTTATCTTCTGCAAGATAAGTGTTTTCATTTCTAAACGTAATAGTAAATAATTGGAGTATAAAATAGAATATTGGTTAGTGAATAAATTATAAAACACAGGGGCAGTTTCCCACATGGAAAGAACTTAGAAGTTAGCACTCCCATCCTTACAAGAAGCTGAACAAACTGAAAATCACTGGGCCCACCAGAGATGAGATCTGTCAACGTAAAGAAAAATGTACCACATGAGAAAAACGTTCCAGGCTTCCCTGGTGGCTCAAACGGTAAAGAATCTGCCTACAATGTAGGAGACCTGGGTTGAATCCCTGGGTTGAGAAGATCCCCTGGAGAAGGACATGGCAATCCACTCCAGTATTCCTGCCTGGAGAATCCCCATGGACAGAGAAGCCTGGAGGGCTACCGTCCATGGGGTCACACAAAGTCAGACATCACTGAACGATAGGCCCAGCACACACCACATGCGCGTTGTAAGTTTAAAGTTTATTTAGGGCCTTACTGAGGACTATAGACCAGGAGGTCGCCATTCAGCAGCTCTGAGGAACTGATCCACAGAGGTAAGGGTGGTAGGGGAGGAACCAAACATATATGAATTTTTTGGCTTGAAAATACATGTAGTCAAGCATACACCTTGATAAGAGATTACTGTCAATACAAAAGATAGATATCTCAAGTTATTTCCATTTTAGTGCTCTTCTCCATATGGGAAGATGCAAGAATCTGGAATCATTGAAATTCTTCTTGAAATATGCATAACTCTTTAGGGGGTCATTTATCCAAAGCACAGAACGGCCTTTTCCTGTTTTTACCATCCTCAGTTCCCGTGAGGGCTCTGCTGGAATTTTCCATTTAACCCTTTGTATGAATGGATGCTAGTGACAGTCTTTGTTCTGTTGTGTTTTCTGTTTTTTTAACAGATCAAAGGGCAAACTTATACTGCAAAACAAATAGTAAATTTTAAAAGCCTGCAGAGATTACTGGGGTTATACTGAAACTACAGGTCAATTTGGGGAGAACTGATGCCCTAATAATATAGTCTCCCAGTTCACAAACATGGTTTCTTTCTCCATATACTTATATCTTTTATTAATTTCTCTCAGCAGTACTTTGAAATTTTCATCACCAAGTCTTGTACAAATTTTATTGTATTTATCCATAACTAGACCATATGTACACTATTAAAAGTACTTCTAGGGCTCCCCAATAGCTCTAGTGGTAAAGAATTCACCTCCCAGTGTAGGAGATACAAGAGACAAGGGTGTGATCCCTGGGTCAGGAAGATCCCCTGGAGTAGGAAATGGCAACCCACTCCAGTATTCTTACCTGAAGAGCTCCATGGACAGAGGAGTCTGGCGGGTTATAGTCCATGGTGTCACAGAATTAGACATGACTGAGTGACTAAACATACACACAATAGTATTTTTATTTTTACTTTCTAGTAGTTTATATTATACACAGAATAAACTTTTCTCTATTGAGTTCTTTATTCATTCACGTGGGAGTTCTAGTATACACTTTTGCAGCTGCTTTAAAATTTTTATCATACATATTGATGGCAACTTCCTTTAGATCCTTGAACATACAGAGTTTATTAATGACAGTTTTTTTTTTAATGTCATGATCTTATTGCATCATCTCCATCAATTCTTGATCTATTTCTCTTGACTTCAGATCATATTTTCTTGTTTACATAACCAGCAAAAATTTTTACTGAATACTGAATGCTATGAACTTTATATTATTGCCTGCTAGATTTTATTGTAGTCACCTAGAAGGTAGTTAGGTTATTTACAGATTAGGTTTATCCTTTCAAGGTTTATTTTTCAACCTATTCAGAGTGGGTCTATAGTATTTCCTGAGGTTAATGTATCATCATTCTAAGGTCTCTACTCAATGTCCTACATATTTAATGAGATCTTCCCACTTTGGATGGAAAAAAACTGAATGTTCTCTATTCCAATGCAAGGTCTGGAAGTTGTTCACCTTAAAGATTTCTAGTAATTGCTCTTTCTTCAGAAGTTGTTCTTATCTAACTCCCTGGGGTTTTATACTACACATGTGCAGAGTCCTCAGCCAAAGAGGCATGAAAATAATTATTCACATTTCAAGAGTTCTTTCCATGTACTTCTTCCTCATCTTGGGTCCTTCCCTCAGAAATTCTAGCCACTTTGTCCTCCTTGAACTATTTGTCATATATACTAAAGGAAATTGCTAGAGTCATTGAACGCTCATTGCCCTGGCCTACAGTCCAGAAATATCTTCAAAAATCATTTTTAAAGGAACGTCCCTGGTGGTCCAGGGGTTAAGACTTCACCTTCCAATGCAGGGGATGCAGGTTCAATTCCCGGTCAAGCAGCTAAGATACCACTTGATTGTGGCCAAAAAACCACAACATAAGACAGAAGCAATACTGTCTCAAATTCAAGAAAGACTTTAAAAACAATACACATCAAAAAAACCAAACTCTTTTAAAAAGATTTTTTTACATTTTTTTTTCCTTTTGATGGTAGGGCTTATCCTATTTGTTTCTTTTCTCAAAAATTACAATCCTTGGCTGTTTGTGAAAGTATTAGTTGGTGAATCTTGAACTCTTTGCAACCTCATGAACTACAGCCTGCCAGACTCCTCTGTCCATGGAATTCTCCAGGCAAGAATACTGGAGTGGGTAGCCATTCTCTTCTCCAGGATATCTTCCCAACACAAGGATAGAATCCATGACTCCTGCATTAGTATAAGATATAAGTGAAGGTTACTCAATCTTCTCCAACTCTTTGCAACTCCACAGACTGTATAGTTCATGGAATTCTCCAGGCCAGAATACTGGAGTGGGAGTTCATTGGAAGGACTGATGTTGAAGCTGAAACTCCAATACTTTGGCCACCTGATGCAAAGAGCTGACTCATTGGAAAAGACCCTGATGCTGGGAAAGATTGAGGGCAGGAGGAGAAGGGGATGACAGAGGATGAGATGGTTGGATGGCATCACCAACTCAATGGATATGGGTTTGGGTGGATGCCTGGAGTTGGTGATGGACAGGGAGGCCTGGCGTACTGCGGTTCATGGGGTCGCAAAGAGTCAGACACGACTGAGCAACTGAACTGAACTGAACTGAACTGAGCCATCCCTTTCTGCAGGGGATCTTCCCAACCCAGAGATTTAACCCAGGTCTCCCGCATTGCAGGTGGATTCTTTACAAGCTGAGCCATGAGGGAAGCCTGTCTCCTGCATTATAGGCAGATTATTTACTGTCTGAGCAACTAGGGAATCCTGTTTGTGACCTTAGGTACAAAAGCAATTACTTTTATAATAACTCCAATTTATGGATGTTAACCATGGGAGATCAGTTCTAGATCAGCTGTTCTTTCATGGTAGCTTTTACTGAATTCAGTGTACCACCTGTTTCTTGCTAGATTTGATTATGCCCATCATTAAAAAATTGAAATGCCACAGTATTTCTACTTTTCTCAAAGTGTTTAAGAACGATTAAAGACATGGAAATTATAATCATGGCAGATTTTTAAAAGGATACTTCCCCTGAATGAATAATTTTTTTAAACTTATTATTTTTTATTGTGGTGTAGCCAATTAACAAACAATGTTGCGACAGTTTCAGGTTATAGCAAAAGGATTCAGCCATGCATATACATGCATCCATTCTCCCCCAATCTTCTCTTTCATCCAGTTTGCCATGTAACATTGAGCAGAGTTCCCTGTGCTGTATAGTAGGTCCTTGTTGGTTATCCATTTTAAATATAGCACGGGGTACATGTCCATCCCAAACTCCCTGACTGTCCCTTCTTCTCAACCTTCCCTCAGAAAACCATACAGTCCGCTCTCTAAGTTTGTGAGTCTGTTTCTATTTTGTAAGTAAATTCATTTGTAACATTTCTTTTTAGATTCCACAGAAAAAGAATGTCATACGAAGTAAGTCAGACAGAGAAGGAAAAATATAAACAATTTTTAACTTAAAAATTCATAACCCAGTACTTTGCACTGTGTAAATGTTTATTTTATCTGAGAATGTTAGATTCTTGGGCATTATAGGCAATTTCCTTCTCCTCTCACACCCACACACCAGGCTTAATGTCTAGCCTCTGTGAGAAGCTTCGCATTTTCTACTTTCTCTGTGATATTTCTTTGCCTACATTCCGCCCCCATGCAGCCATGCAATCTAGTGATGGGTTTTTAAGTATCTTGAGAACCATTAGCATCTTCCACCTACTCAATGATTATAGAGAAACAATCCGTGAAGAATATTTATTCCCAAAATTGTTTGGTTTCTGTTTAGATATGGGAAGCTGAGCTGTTTTCCTTCCACATACCAGGAACTTAAGATACAATTTTATAAAAACAAGGTCCTTACCTTTGTGGAAATAATATTCTACTGAAAAAAAGAAGCCACTAATTATCCAACTAATATATGTATACTTGGAAGTAATTGCAATTTCTTTAACGAAAAGTGTACTATGAGACATTATAACGGAACTCAGAACAGTTTTGGGAACTCAGGGAAATCTCAGTGAAGTAACTGCTGATGTGAACTAACGCTTGAGTGGGAATTCCATATGTAGACAAAAGTAATTGTAGGAGGTGGGGTGAGAGTGTTGTTCAGGTAAAGAGAATACATGTCCACGGCCTAGGTTAGGAGCATGACACGCTTAATCAATATGAAGAAGGCCAGCGTGGCTAAAACTGGGCCATGAGATTATTCTGGTGAGATGCAGGAACCCAACAGTTTATGTTAAAGATATGAGTCCTTATCTTAAAATAACAAGAAAATTATTTCAGGGTTTTAAGCAGAATAGAGATTTGATCAATCTAAGTTGTAAAAAGATTGTTGAAAGTGAAAAGACAGAAGAAAGATGGGAAGAGACACATTAGAATATTACCTTAGTATCCTTGAGTTGAAATAATGAGAGCATGTACTCGAGACTTAGCAGTGAAAAGAGAAAGCAGGAGATGGATTCAAATGATGTCAAAAGATCACACAACAGAATGTGAGTTGTTATTCCACGTGGGAATTGACAAAAGATCAGCAAAGAGAGAATGATGATTTCTAGGATTGATAGGTGATGGTGTCACCTACTAAGAAAGGAAAAGAGAAAAAAAAACAAAAACAGTTGTGTTGTTTGGGTAGGAGAACAACAAAGGCAGAGTCCAGTTTGGAGGTGCTGAGCTGAGGATGCCCTTGATGTCGAATTGCAGATGCCAGGCAGACAGTTGGGAATATGGAGCTAGAGCTCAGAGACAAGGCCAACCAAAGGGTAATGTTACTGAGTCCAGGCCTGCTCTGCTCACAGCATGACAGGCCAATAAATTGGGAGTCGAAGTATTGAGGTAAGGAATATAACTTTATTAGGAAAGCTGGCAGACCAAGCAGGTGGAACACTAGTGGCTCAAAATAGCCATCCTATTAGGGTCTGAATGCTGGTTTCTTTTATAGAACAAAGGTGGGGGAGGAGGAAGGAAGATATAAAAGCAAATACCTCCTGGAATGGCCAGCCTCGGGGAGGGACTGTATTAATTTTTTTCTTGCAGCCATTCACAGGTCAGTATGTTTCCCTGAACAAAGGCACTTTGGTTAAACATTCAGGCAAAGGGGCACGGTTCCCCAAGACAGGTCATAATGTAAAGCCAGTGTCCTTTTACTGAACAAAAGCAACAGGAAGCACAGGTTAAAGTTAAACAGACTGAACACTAGTTAGATTTTGTTCTTCCCTGTAAGAGTAATTGTAGATGAGTTTGCAAATGGACAAAAAAAGAGGTATCTGGAGTTCACTGCAATGAGCCCCCCAGGTCCTCTTTCATGTAACCACCAGTTGCTTCCATTGCTGAGAGTGCCATTGCCTGAGCGCCCTTATCTGTCAGATACCTCAGGAGTGTTTTATCTCCAGAAATCATGTCATATCTATTTCCAGGTTGGACCACAAACATACGAGAGATAATAAAGGCTAGGGCATCATGACCCAACCCAGAAACACTGAGGAACCATTTCAGTTTCAGAGTTCTCCACATTGTTGATTGAGGTTGTGGTTGGATCTTTATCACAGCTCAACTCTTCCCTCAACCAAACCTGGAATCCTTCTCCCATCCATAGGTGTGGATCCCAAGAATACTCCTTAACAAATACACTACATGCTAATTTTGGTGAAACTAACCTTAGTCAGAGTGGCTATGGAAAGAGCTTTAGGACTGAGCCTTAATAAATCTCAAATTTTAGGCCCACTTAAGGGAAGAAGAAGCATAACAAAGACAGAGACAGTATGACCAGATGAGTAAAGCAGAAGTAGGCAAGAGTGGATGTCACAGATGCAAAGAAGTTAAAGGATCAATTAAAATGTGAACTGAAAAATAATCTTTAAGTGGATGAGAGACTCTGGTGAGAATTTTTTCATAGCAATGCAAAAAGTCAAACTGCAGTGGGCTAAGGAGGGAATGGGATATGTAGAAAATGAGACAGTGAATGTAGGCAATTCCCCTGAGAAATTTATCTCTGAATAGAAAGAGAGAACTAAGCCTGGTGGTGGCTGGCAGAGGCCAGGAAGATTGTTTTAATTCTTAAGAGAGATTTCTGTCTATTCATTTATTCATAGAAAAGAAACAGTTGAAAAGAAGTTAAACCTTTAGAAGTGGTATAGAGAGGGCAAGAGAATAAGCTATTATATTGAGGATGTGTGATAAAAATAAAGATAAAACTAAGAAGTAAATGTGCCAATGAGGCCGACTGCAATGGAGTAAGGAGTGAACTGAAAGCAAGACAGGATTCTGCAAAGTCAGTTTTGCTTCTGTTTTTCAAAGATTTCTTTGATGTGAACCATTTTTAAACTCTTTATTTTGTATATTACAATACTGCTTCTGTTTTATGTTTTGGGTTTTTAGCCACAAGGCATATGGGATCTTAGCTCGCCAACCAGGGATTGAACCTGTATCCCCTGCATTGGAAGGCGAAGTCTTAACCACTGGACCTCCAGGGAGGTCCCAGTTTGTTTGTTTTTTTAAATCAAACTTCAATGTATGTAATAATCATTAGGGGGCTTATTAAAAATGGAGAGTCTAGGATCATTCTCAGAGACCTGGATTCAGTAGGAATGCAGTGGAGCCAAGGAATCTGTCTCAAGGCTGTCAAGTGTTTCTCCACCAATAGTCATGAATCATGAGGAGCACAGGGGCATAGAGGTGCAACTCATGAGCGTCCTAATGACTCTCTGACGAAGTAGAAAGAGAAAATGCATGTGGGTAAGGGGGAAATCAAAGTATTACCAGCACCAGAGCCACCCTTTGGTGGACTACAGAGTTTTCTTAGGAAATTATCTCCCTGAGGAAGTTAGAAGGCAAAGCACAGAGGCCTTGAGAAATGGAAATAGAATGAAATGAAGAGATAGAGGAAAGGGTATATTGATATGCTGGAGAAACAAACAAGGGGAAGGGGTGTGTAGGAAGAGACAACGCTTTTTAAGAGGTAAGCACTTACAGAGAAAGTGGCCACTGAAAAATTAAGGTACATGGATTGAAAGACTTTTAATATCTGAGTTGTTAAGTTAATTCTAAGTTTTTTGTGTTGCTGCTATTATGAAAATACTCTCTGACTCTACCGACCATCTCTAAACCCTGACTTGTATACAAGAGGTATAGTGATGAAAGGAATGGGTAGGAAAGGAAGTGTGATCTCTCCTGGGTTTCTCTATGATGTCTGGGTGGTCAGACCATGATTTGGGTCAATGATTAGTGGTCTATAGGAAAGTGCAGGCAAGTAACAGTTACTCCATGGAACCAACTCAGGGGTCATTGAGAGATCACCTCCTTTTTCCACACTATTAGAAATTTGACAAGTTGATTACATATTTATTCATCCATTCAACAAACATGGATTATAAGTCAATAATATCCTGTATGTAATGTGTTATACAAGGGAGCAAAAGCGGCCATGGTCCCTTTCCTCATACATTTTGCAATATGGTAAAGAAGCTAAAAGTAAATTTAATAATCATATAAACATAATGGCAACTTTTTGAGGTCCTGGGGAGATAAGACACTTGCCACTATAAGAGTGATTAATAAGGAAAGATGATCTAATGAGAGATGAGATAAATTTTTCAGATAATTAGAGTATTGGAAGATGAGTAAGAGTTAAATGGGGTTAATAATATCCTATTGCAGTGTCATTAACTGACACATCATATGAAAAGCCTCCAGCCGTGGCATATTTCCTTGATCCTGAGATGGTATGAATGAAAACACACATTTATTTAACAACAGCTTTGTGGGGGATAAAGAATCATGACCAAACTTATGTACAATTTAGTGTAAGGTGCTGCTTCACCTCTGAAATAGTAAAAGGTTAACTCTCTGGGGACTGAGGCACAGTATTCTTTATATTTCAAGCCCAGCATATTACCTGCCACATAGTAGATACTCAACAAACATCTGTAAAATAAATTGCTATCTACCTTTCATCTGTCTGTCTTTCAGCCTTCTTTTCTCTCAGGAGTTATTATCCCATTTCTCTTGTCAGGTCCACTGGTACTTAAAGATGTATGTATCTCTCCTTCATGGGTTACTTTTGTTTCAAAAGATGCTATGATCAAGACAATGATAACACTTAAGAAATGAATACATAATGATGAAATTTTAGGCATTTCTACCCACATGTTTTGAGGTGAGAGCCTTCCCAGCCACCTTTGAATCCAAGCATGTAAAAAGAAACTGGTATTAAGCCATGATGACAGAAGTTTAAAAAAAAAAAAAGTAATTCACTCAGGTATCTCTTTTCATCTTTCATACCTCTGCCTCTTCTGAGTTCTTGTAGTCCTCTCTGTTCAAGAATAGGATTTAGAAGGACAGTGTGGAATTTATAGTGAAGATATCCAAGGGCCAGGTTGGGAAAAGATAAACATCAATTCTCCTCACATTGCATGTGCAGAACTTGGTTTCATGGCCACTTGTAATTGTATACTTATACAAGGGCTGCCTTAGAACCAGAGTCTAATTTCAGTCCACAAACAAGCAAACCTAACCAGCCCAACTGATAGTGGATTCTGAAACAGGAGGCATTCTCTAGGGTAGCCCATGATTCCCACCTCTTGGTTTCCCTCTTTTGTGGGCAAGACTTGCATCTGGTCAATAAAATATGGCACCAGTCATTCCCATGATCATGTTACATTATATAAGATTCTGTCTTAGTAGACTCAGTCTCTTTTTCTCTGACTTTGAAGAAGCAAGCAGCCACACTACCAGAGAATGCGTGGAGGAGATCAAGTGACAATGAACCGTACGGGGCCCCAGGGAGCTAAAAGAAGCCTCTGACTGCCAGCCAGCAAGAGATTGAAGCCCTGAGTCTTACTATTACAAAGAAATAAATTCTGCAACAACATGAGTGAGCTTAGAAATAGATGCCTCCCCATTTGGGCCTTCAGATGAAAATACAATCCAGCTGACACTTTTCATTATAGTCTGGTGAGACCTTGAGGTGAGGACCAAGTTCAGCCAAGCCTGGATTCCTAAACCACAGAACTGTGAGAGCATAAGTGTATGTGGTTTAAGCAGTCAAGCGTGAGATAGTTTGTTAGGTACAAATCAATAAAGGAACCTCATTTGTTCCTCTGTCTGCATTGTGCAGCTACAACACAAATAGGTAATTCGAATCCTTAAAATCTGACTGTTAAAATGGGCTTGGAAACGGGCAGCACACACATCTGCCTAAGTGTTAATTCGGTTTCCCAGAAAGGGGCCTCCCTGGATCTGCTAGGCTAACATTCCTCCAACACTAACAGCATTTTCTTCTTTTCAGATTTACTAGGTAAACCCTCAGCTTTCTTATCTGTGCCATGACAGAAGTACCACCTTACATTACCTCCAAGCCTTATTGGATAGTAAATTTATAATTCACCCCAAACTTCTCACAGACAAATCATGAAAAGAGAAAATGGTAAAGTGAACAGAAATAAGCACAATAATTCTTATGCAAATTCCTAAGGAGCAAAACAGCGTAGAGCCTGTTGGCTGCCAACCCTGTACACCCTGGGCTGTTGGGATGAGAAGCTCTTGGTTCCAATGCCCTCTCCCTGGCATGAATATCAGGTCCTGAGAGAATAAAGAAATGTTCAGAAGCAGCCCGGAGTGGAGCTTTGAACTGCTGGACTCTTCAGCTGCCCGGAACAACTGACAGATGGAGCAGTTCTGGAGCCAGGTGGTGAGGCTGAGCAGCAATCTAGCCACCTGCCCATCAGCCCATCCTTCTGCAGCTCTGGGATGTCCCTCAGGAACCCAGGTGGCAGCAGCGAACTGAAAGGATGGGAAACACCTTAGCAATCGTTTCTAAGCAGCCCACAAAGCGCAACCAGCATTTAGGAATATAATCAACTGCCTCCCTTGCTTTGCAACACACACAGAAAAGATCAGGTCTTTCCCCATAATAGGAAGGGGGAGCTGCCGTGGACTATGGAGGAGGAACTGGCCATATGTTAGCTTCATCCTATAGGCCGGATTAAATTAACTCCCCACCGAGGCCCATAAAATCTCCATCCCATCTGAACACAAGGAATTGAAACTGGTATCATGCATATCTCCACTCAAAAAAATGAAGAATGTTGGTAGCTTTTCAACATCATCTAATCCACCTCTACAAACACCAAGTCCAGCCTTAATTTTTCTTCTCATTTGCTGTTTCTGTCTCACCAAAACATGAATCCAGTCTTTTCTTCTATATGTTATACCTTATTCTTTCATTCTCCCTCATCTTTTAAGTTTGCAAAAAGCAGAAATTCCCACACACACACCTGTCATTTGAAAATATATATTCCCAAAACAGAAAGGCAAAATGTAAAGAGTTGGAGACACATAACTTGAGAAAAAAACACCTGCCAATGTACTAATGCAGATAAACTGGATATGTATAAAAAACTAAAAATAGCTCCCTGTGGGGTGGGGCTGGGGGGAAAACCACCTTCATTTGCAAAGCAAATCAGCAAATGTTCATTGCTGCTGCTGCTAAGTCGCTTCAGTCATGTCCGACTCTGTGGGACCCCATGGACCGCAGCCCACCAGGCTCCCCCGTCCCTGGGATTTCATTGAGCACCCCTTAAACTCAAGACACGAAGCTTGGTGTTAAAGAAAATATAAATGTGCTAAAATTAGAATTTCCAGGAGCTGAGGAAAAGAGATTAGAATAACACCATAGTACACATTGTAGAGCGCATTTACAATTTACAAACGTTTTTACATTTGTAATCTTGATTAATCCTTAGATAAAGTTCGTTTCCTAAATGGATACATCTGTTTCTTATTAAAACTGGCAAGAAAAAAGGGGATGTCTCAGAGATGTGATCTGGTGAAGGTCACCGAGCAAATAATGTTTGAGTTGAATCTTAAACACAATTATTCTGATTTCAATTTCAATGCCCTTTTCACTTTATCCATCTGTCTCTAAATGAAACAAACTCGAAGTGTCAAGGATGTCCATGACTGGGAGAAACAACATAAAATCACATAAACCCATTTGGAATAGGGGATGTGGACTTTAATCCCCACCCCCTGCCAGAAGTTTTTGTAGCCAGGGAAGCAGAAAGAGGGAACTGTGGACTGGGGAAATGTTGAGAGCAAAGGCTTAGAAGCATGAATAAGAAGCAATATATTTAGGGCCCTGTCAGTATTTACATGGCTTCCCAGGTGGCGCTAGTGATAAAGAACCCGCCTGCCAATGCAAGAAACATAAGAGACGTGTGTTCAATCCCTGGGTCGGGAAGACCCCCTGGAGGCAGGCATGGCATCCCACTCCACTATTCTTGCCTGGAGAATCCCATGGACAGAGGAGCCTAAGGTCGCAAAGAGTCAGACACGACTAAAGTTACTCAGCATGCATGAACCATGCACAGTATTTATAAGTTACTGAAAGTCACTCTCATTTCACACTTATAATTATTTTCCATGCCTACAAAGCAAGAAAACACCTTTTTCCAGGGGCTGATGGAGTATAGGTATACCTCAGAGATACTGCAGATTCAGGTCCAGACCACTGCAATGAAGCAAATATTCCCTAAAACAAGTCACATGAATTTTGGGGGGGTTCTCAATGTGTGTAAAAGCTATGTTTACACTATAATTTAATCAATAAAGTGTGCGTAGTATTATGTTAAATATGGATACATAATTTATTTTTAATATACTTCATTGCCAAAAGGAGTGAAATTCTGCCATTTGCAGAGAAGTGGATGGACCTAGAGACTGGCATACAGAGTAACGTCAGAATTATGCATATATGTGAAATCTACAAAAATGGTATAGATGATTTTATTTGCAAAGCCTGACATAGAGACACCAAAGTAGAGAACGAATGAATGAATACCAGGGGCCAAGGGAGCGTGGGATGAATTGGGAGATTGGGATTGATGTATACACACTATTGATACTGTGTGTAAAATAGATAACTGATGAGAACCTATTACATGGCACAGAGAATTCTATGTAGTGCTTTGTGGAGACCTAAATGGGAAGGAAATCCACGAAAGGGGGACATATGTACACATGTGGCTGGTTCACTTTGCCTTAGAGCAGAAACTAACACAACATTGTAAAACAACTATATTCCAATAAAAATTAATTTAAAAAACAAATAGAAACTTTAAACAAAAAAAAAATCTCATTGCTAAAAAATTATAATCATCACCTGAACCTTGAGCAAGCTGTAATTCTTTTTGCAATGATAACATCAAAGGTCACTGATTACAGATCATCATAGCAAATATAATAATAAAGGAAAAGTTTGAAATATAGCAAGAGTTACCAAAATGTGAAACAGAGACATGACATGAATAAATGTGGTTGGAAAAATGATACTGACAAGACTTGCTCAATTCAAGGTTGCCACAAGCCTTCAATATGTGAAAAATGCAGTATCTGTGAAGCAGTATAAAGCAAAGTCTAATAAAACAAGGTATGCCCCTACTGGAATATTTTTCTCCTTTGAGGCAGGGGAGAAGGGTGTTGCAGGCACTTATGTAGGAGGCAGTACTGATGTATATGGGCTTGCTCCAAACTATCTGAGTTCAAATCTCATTGTCATTCCTAAGCATCCAAAGTAGCTCTTAGCTCCTTATTTCACCTAAACATTTACTATCTATTTTTAAAGATCTTAAATCAAAACATTCTACTTTTTTTGTATTTTGAATATTTCTAGTTTATACATGTCTCAATGTTCAGCTTTGATTTGGTTTCTGGTTTTTTTTTGGATTATGAGCAAATGCAATCTTTGACTTTCACAGATGTAAAATAGGTTCAACAGTATCATTTTTCTAGATTCCATATATATGCGTTAATACACAACATTTGTTCTTCTCTTCTGCTCTGACTTTCCTCACTCTGTGCTACAGGCTCTAGGTTCATCCACATCACTCCAAGTGACTCATTTTCATTCATTTTTATGGCTGAGTCAGGAAGCCCATCATCAAAAAAATCTACAAACAATGAATGCTGGAGAGGGTATAAAGAAAAGCGAACCCTCTCACACTGTTGATGGGAATGCAAACTGGTACAGCCATAGAACAGAACAGTGCAGTTTGGAGACTCCTTATAAAAGTAAGCACAGAACTACCATATGAGCCAGCAATTCTTCTAGTGGGTATATACCCTGAGAAAACCATAACCCAAAAAGACACATGTACTCCCAACGTTCATTGCAGAACCATTTACAATAGCTACAGGACATGGAAGTAACCAAGATGTCCATCAACAGAGGGATGGATAGGGAAGATGTGGTACATGTATACAATGAAAATACTTTTAAAGTTAAAATAATGAGTTCTGGAAGGAAGGAGAAGAAGAAAACAAAATAAGGGAAGAAGCAAAAGTGCCTTGAGGATACTTTGAAACTGCTTAGACAGGAAAGAAAGCTAGCTCCCTCTTGTCTCTGCCCCTGGCCAAAGGAGATACTTAGCTGATTAAAACAGGAACTGGTTCACTTCCAAAAAACTGCATCATCATCTATTTATTAACTTTTATCCTATCTACAGATGGAGGTCTGCAAACATTTCACTTGTTCAAATACCTTCTGTCTGAGACACAGGCTTAACCTGCAGTGAATTTCACTATTCTGCTGACTATACCTGTGACCCCTCTGCCCTTCACCTGTCTTGCTCTTTTCTTCCCATTTGCAACTTTCGCTGACCTGATCAACTAAATCATGCAATATACCCTTGCATGCGTGGCTGACTCTTTGCTACCCGCCAGGCTCCTCTGTCCACGGGATTTCTCAGGCAAAAATACTGGAGTGGGTTGCCATTTCCTACTCCACAATACAGCCTTAAATTTTCATTTTCTTTGGACTCAGAAGCATCATTTGTTCTCCAAAACTCTGGTGGCCTCTACTTCTAAACTTCTTAACCAGTGGTGCTGTGAAATTTTTTCATTTCTTCATTAAAGGCTCCATCCTATAGCTGTCTCACCCAGAATGGTATCTGTGCATCTTTTTTTTTTTAACATGTTTCTATTTTCCTTTGTAACTGTATATGTAAATCTAGTATATTTATATTTTCTACTTCGTGAGTTTCTTTAACTAGGCCAAAGGTTTTTTTAACTTTCCTATAAATGTCATCCAGTGGCTGAGATGGATTAGTCTGGAGGCACCCAAAGCCATTACTGGGCTGACCCAAGAGACCTGTGTCCTGGAGCTGGCAATGCATGGTCTCAGTGAATTTGTAAATAATGAAATGATGAAAGCTATTTAGGACTGCAGTATATTTCATCCATTAATCTAACAGTCTTTTTAAAACCAATCCCCTACTTTGTTCTCCTTGGAATAGAAAAGACATCTGGACCAACCCCGAGCAACTTATTAAAGACTTCAGAAAAAAACGTGGAGGGAGGGGCTACCTTTTCCTTGGTGATGCCCCTTGTTTCCATTCTTCTGGTTCATTTTGGAAAATATTTTATTTATTTTTTCATTTGCCTGTGTCAGGTCTTAGTTGCAGCATGCAGGATCTTTTTACTGTGACAAGAGAACTCTTAGCTATGGCATGAAGGATCTAGTTCTCTGATCAGAAGTTGAACCTGACCCCCTGAGTTGGGAGAGCAAAGTCTTAGCTACTGAACCACCAGGAAAGTCCTTTCTGGTCCATTTTTACTACACTTTTTTTTTCTTGCATGATTTTCTATTTTTCCAGCTTTAGAAGCCTCATGAACTGGGCTTTGCAAAAGTCCAATGTATCCCTCTTTATATTAAAATGATGGGTTTAAAAACATGGGTTTTAGACTTAGACAGCCTGAGTTCATGTGTTAGATGTGCTGCTAAGTTGCTTGGTGAACTCAGTCAGGTATTAATAATCACCTCTCTAAGCCTCAGTTTTCCATTCCATAAAATGGGAATAATATCTACTTCTCCAGGTTGTATCAGAGATTTTGTACATACTGATACATAATTGGGGAAAACTGTCTCAATGAAAGCTACTAATAAAGTGTACATACTTCTCAGGGAGTTTTTGAAATGATCTTTTTTCTTCCTGATAACTGTCTTAACATCTCTGAAGATCACTCGAGAAGAGAGACAAAGGATGGGAGTTGCTGAACATCAGAGAGGTTCACTGATCTGATAGGTGCCAGTGTGCAATAATTTACCCCTTCTGGACTGTCAGGGGTGATCCTTTCCTGCAGCAGGTCAACCGGTCTGCATGGGAGGAGCCTTAGCCTAATGTGTGTGCACTGGTGGGTGGAAGCAGGCTGGTAAATTGAGGAAACAAATGAACTTTTTTTCCATGAGGCTGTGTCAATTTCAGGTTGTTATATTCACTCAAGCTGGTTTAGGGCAGAATGTTGGCACCAAACATTTCGGGGGATGGGGGGGGTCACGTTATTTTTTTTTTCTTTTTTGCCTTAATATGAAGCTATCCTTAAAGGCATCACAATCTTAGTGTTGTTTTTTTTTTTTTTTTAGTTTACTTTTGGTGTCTTTGGGAATCCCAGAATTTTCATTAAAATAAAGGTTTCAAGGACTTATGTGGTGATCCAGTGGTTAAGACATTGCCTTCCAAGATAGGGTGTGCGGGTTCAATCCCTGGTCGGGGAGCTAAAATCCCACAGGACTCACGGCCGAAAAAACAAAATATAAAGCACTAGCAATACTGTAACAAATTCAATAAAGACTTCGAAAATGGTCTGTATCCGAAAAAAAAAATCTCAAAGGGTTCACCTTCTGCAATGTCTATTTTGCATGTTACAACATCAGAAAGTTTCTTTCAATCAGAAGGTACTAAAAACAGCACAGATCACTGAAGGTGACCTCCACCGGTCTTGCACGCACGGAGCCCTGATAGCTGACACTAGGTGCCTATGGAGGATTGAGCCCATGCCTACACCTTCCTGCATGCCACTCAGAATTGTGGCTATTTTCACTTAATCCTCAGCTGAATAGAAAGTACCTTGAGACAAGGTTCATATCTAATTTATTTCACCAGCATTCATAGTCTCTTCAGGATACTGTGCATACAGCAGTTACAGCAAGTGTTTGGGAATGAATTTTAATGACTCAGAACCTGAAGGATGTTGGCCCAACCAAATTTACTTGCCCATTACTTAAAGCCATGTTGGCAATTTCTCTTTTCTTAGAGGAAATTGCAGAACTATGCGGTTGCCTTCATTTCCCCCACCTAATCCCTTTGCTTCGGCAAGAGAGAAAAAATTTCCATTTAACCTCTTCAATAAACATTCTAATGCCCAGAGTAATGAACTGTGTTAATCTTGAGCTTGGGTCAGATAAGCTGTGTTACAAAGGGATCCCAGTGTGAACTTAGACTATTGACATAATCATCTAAACCTTGGCTTTCTCATCTTGAAAATGGGAATACAGTAATTAGTTGACAGGAAGCATACAACACATAACACACACACATTAGGAACTCAGTATGAGTTTGCTTCCCTTTGATTTTTGATTTTTTTTTTAGATCCATCAAGTATGGGAAGAAATGTTCAAATTCTCTATTGAAAAGGTGACAATGTTAGTCGCTCAATCTGTCCGACTTTTTGCAACCCCGTGGACTATAACCCAACAGGATCCTCTGTCTATGGGATTCTCCGACAAGAATACTGGAGTGGGCTGCCATGGGATTTTATTGACCCAGGGTTTGAACCTGGGTCTCCTGCTTTGCAGGTGGATTCTTTACCAGCTGAGTCACCAGAAAAACCCCAAATTCTCTAGCAGTCAGACAAATCCAAAATAAAACAACCGTTCACGCCCACCACATAATACTAAATGTTGGCAGAGTGTTTAGACAGGAATCTTCTAGGCTGCAATGGAGAGGATAAACTGGAATAGCCATTTGGGAAAGTACTCTGTCAATCCTTGTGAAATTGAGTCTTTACATTATTATCTACACATACAATCAGACACCCCAGTTTTGGGAATATATCTTAGAGAAATTCTCATATAAATCCATGAAGAAGCTAAAATGAGAATAATTATTTCAGACTTGTTGATTATGCTGGGAAGTTGAAGATAATCCATATAACCATCACAAAATAAAATGTGATAGGTGCACTTAACATTCATGTAAGTGTTAAATGATATAAACTAGATGTATACACCGTGAATGTAGCTTGTTGCAAGGAAAAAAAAAACTGATAGGCCCCCTTTAGGTAAACTGGAGACACATGAAAAACAACATTATATATTTTATGAGCACATACTGATTCAGGGCCATGTATCAAAGTCCTTGGAGCAGGTGTCCATGGGGAGAAAATGAGAGCAAGAATCTAATGATAAAGAAGAGAAAAATCTAAAGAGTGCCTTATACAGGCCAGTGATGACAGTATGCCATATACTGAAGGGGACGATTAATTCAAACTTCTGTACCTGAAGTCCAAAAAAAATTTTTTAAGCTGTGTCTGTGTGTGTGTGCACATGTGTACACACACATGTGCTGAAAGATTCAAATACATTGCAAACTGTATGACACAGCTATTAGCATAGTAACCAGTTGAGGAATTAGACCACCCCTAGCCATGAAGTTCCCTCTTTCAGAAAGTCTGGGGTAACCTAAATGACTGATCTTTGGAGTGACCCTGAGTCTCTACCCCTGTGCCCTAATTCCTGTTTTCATACTTTAAATTAACCAATAAACAGTGACTTTGTGATACTCTAGACATTGAACCTCAAGTCCTAATAAAGGTAGAGTCCTAGGTCCAATCTTCTGAAAACTGAAGTGATATCAGTATTACAGCTCCCAAAGCAGACCAGGATGTGTGTTCTAAACTTAAACAGGTTTAAAATAATCTGCTAAAACAAAAGATATAACTATCAAGAACCAGGAAAATCACAACTTGGGGAAGAAAAGACAGAAACAGATACCAGCACTAAGGTGAGTGACGTGCTGAAATTAACTGTCACGGATTGTAACGGATCCATCATGAAAGTACTTCAGCAGGAAATTACAGAGTCTCACGAAACCAATGGAGAAGAAAAGAAAATCCCAAGAAAAAAGTCATAAAAAGGAACCAAAGTGAAATTGCAGACCTAAGAAATACTGTGATAATTTTTCTTAAAACTTCACTGGATGGATTCAAAAGTAATGTGGAAATGGCATACAAAAGAATCATTGAAACTGAGCACAAATCAATAGAATTTACCCAGCTGGAAGAGTGGGGAAAAAAATAAGCCAAAAAAAAAAGCAAAAAGAAACCAGGGGTTTAGAAACCTGGGAGACAGTAAAAAGAGATTTAAAATTTGTCATCAGAGTCCCAGAATGACAAGGGAAAAAACGTGAAGTTAAAAAAATATTCACAAAAATCATAGCTAAAAATTTCCCAAATTTGTGAAAAACCTAAACCTACAAATTCAAGAAATTGAGGAAACTCCAAACAGTATTCACTGAAAGAAATCTACATCAAGACACATCATAATTAAACTTCTAAAAGCGGAAGGCAAAGAAAACATTCATGAAAGCAGCTATAAATAAAGGCCACATCCAGGGGAACCATGGTTTGAAAGGCAGTATCTCATCTGAAACAATCAAACCAACAGGATGCAGGACAATACTTTAAAAATGCTTACAAAAAGAAATGTTACCTTTGAATTCTATACCCAGCAAAAATATTCTTTAGCAGTGAAGGGGAAATAAAGACATTCTCAAAGGAAAGAAAGCTAAGAGAATTTATCATGAACAAACAAAAAAGAATTATCCTAGGAAGCTCTCCAAACAGAAAGTAAGTATAACAGAGGTGATGTGGAAATCTGCAAAGGAAGAAAGATCAATAGAATGGGTCAAAATCAACTCAGTAAAATAGGCTATCTTTCTGTTCGTGAGTTTTTAAAACTACCTTTGATAGTTGGAGAAAAATATATTATCCAGTGTGGCACTCAGTGTATGAAGAGAAAATAGAGGGTTGGTGAAAAACTTCATTTTGATATTGCTATAAGATCTTACAGAAAAATTCAAATGAGGTTTTGGCTAACTCACTACTAAAAATGCTATATTTTTAAAGTGGAGAGGGTAAATATGCCTAAATGAAAATAAGATTTCTACACTTCACTCAAAGTGGTAAAACTTCATTACCAGTAGAGAGTGATAGGTTATATATGTATATTGTAATATCCAGAGCAATCACTAAGAATATTATGCAAAGTGGTATATTCAAAATCATGACATATAAAGTAGATTCTAAACAAATGTTCAAGAAACCAAAAGGTGGGCAAGAAAAGGATGTTAGAGAAATGGGAAACAGAGGGAACAAACAGAAAACAAAAAATAAAACAGCAGACTTAAGCCCTAACATGTCATAACTTTAACTGTGAATGGCTGAAACATACCAGAGATTGTCATGCCTACTAGGGTGCTTCAGTTGTGTCTGATTCAATTGCCAGAGTGAATTAAAAAAAAATTACTGAACTATTTGCTTGGCATAAACAAATTCACTTTTCAAATATGACATAGTAGGTTGGGAGTGAAAATATGGGAAAAGAAACAGCAGGCAAGCGTTAAAGCAGAAGAGATAATCCTAATATTAGATAAAGAAGACCTCAAAGCAAAGAAAATTATTAGAGACAGAGGATCATTACACAATAATAAGGGGTTAATTCACTTAGCAGTCTTCAGTGTGTGTACACCAAACAACAGAGCATCAAAAGCTATAAAGCAAAACCCAACAGAATTGAAAGAAAAATAAAAACTCAGTAGTTTCCCGACGGATGAGTAAAGATCAAATATTTGAGAGTGTCAAGGAAACTCACAAAGACCACTTACAAGCTTCTTGACAAACAGTCATCTGTATTAAGTGCACAAATGCGCTATGGGAATCTGCTGTATTTCTGTATCAGATTTAAAAAAAAAGGTAATTCCTCTAAATTGGGAAAGATCTTTGTAATGATAGACATCTCTTGTGGTAAATATCGGCAGTTTTTTGCAAATGACTGCACCATATTAATGGTAATGTAATCCAATAAGTGGATTACAAATATTGCTTGGTAACTCAAGAGCACTGTCACTTTAAGGAAAAGAAAAGTCATGGCCATAGGAGAAATGTACAAACACACTTCCCTTCTAGTAAGCACTCAGGTATCTGGACACCTATTCCTCAGCCCATCCCCAGATCTGACCTGGCTATTTCCAAGAGCTAGTCATCATGAAATGATATTCCCTGGCCCAGCTTCTATTGGTTTTATATATAAGTACATATGGGGTTCCCCAATGGCTCAGCTGCAAAGAATCCACCTGCCATGCAGGAGACACAGGACATGCGGGTTCAGCCCTTGGGTCAGGAAGGTCCCCTGGAGGAGGGCATGGCAACCCCCTCCACTATTCTTTCCTGGAGAATCCCATGGACAGAGGAGCCTAGCAGGCTACAGTCCATGGGGTTGCAAAGAGCTGGACACAACTGAAGCAACCGAGCATGCATGCACATACATATATAATTTTTTACAATGTTGTATTAGTTTCTGCCATACAACAACAAAAATCCCCTCCCTCCCTAGCCTCCCTCCCCAGCCTCCCTCCCCTTCCCCCATCCCATCCCTCCAAGTCATCACAGAGCACCAGACTGGGCTCCCTATGCTACACAGTCACTTCTCACCAACTATCCATCTTACACCTGATAGAGTATATATTGATAGTGTATAAATGATGATGCTCTCTCCATTTGTCTCACTCTCTCCCTCCCCAACTGTGTCCACAAGTCCATTCTCTACAACTGCATCTCAATTCCTTCCCTGCAGATAGGTTCATCAGTATCTATCTCTAGATTCCACACATTTTCCTTAATACACTATATTTGTTTTTCTCTCTGATCTACTTCATGCTGTATAATAGGCTCTAGGTTCATCCACCTCACTAGAACTGACTCAAATTCATTCTTCATATGGCTGAGTAATATTCCATTGTATATCCTTTCTATTGGTTTTTGACAAGTGCTTTTCTTGATTTATTGGTTGCTGTTTCTACCACTCATGATCAACACAAACCTCTCCTTCTGGCCAAGATGTGATAATAGGGACCAGGTTTCCCTGCCACTTGAAAAAACACACACACACTCCAAATTAGTTATTTAGCGACATTATTTTGCCATCTTCTCAGTATTGATATATATATATATATATATACACACACACACACACACACATATATATATCAAAATATGAAATATAAATATCAAAACATTTCAAAACACTGTATAAAAGACAAGGAAGGATAGGGACCTCTGGGAGATGGAGAACAGATGAGATAAGTCATATGGCTGTCCCAGTTTCCTGCTTCAAAGGGCAGGGAGAAAGAATTCAGACAGAGACCAGCAAACTCCCTGAGTTGAGCAGAAGAGAACTAAGAGTCTGGGAGAGCAAGGCAACCAGAGTTCTTAGGAGATAATACCCACAAGAAGACTCTGTAGAGAGTGCCAAAGTTCTGTATGCAGAGAGAACCCCAGAGATCTCTAAAGCATCTTGCTGGATTATTCATCACTCCAGTGTTTGCAAGTGAGGAAATTACCTAAGGTCAGAAGAAAAAACTTTTTGAAGGATTAGAAGAAGCAGTACCCAGCAGCCAAACAAGTCTGGGGATAGTCTCTACGCTCATGGGACAGACTGGAAAACCTTATCATTCATGGAGCATTGCACATTGCATAGAGTACTCAGAATCATTTTGCTTCATTAGTGGGGAAAGGTACTGCTCTGATCCCACCTTAAAAGCAAGACTCTTTAACAGGGAAGAAAAAAGTCTGATTCCATGTTGGATCTGTTTCTTTTACTTTAACCCTTGCTTCTCATTGCTTTTTTTCACTGAAAGGATACTGTCTGTACATAATGGCCTGCCTCGGGGAACCCTGCCCCTTGGCCTGAATGTTAAACTAAAATGCCCCTATTCAGTGAAACATCCTGACCCTGTCCACCTGTGAAGATATTAACACACAGCACTCCCCCCTTCCCCGCCAAGGATGGCCATTTCAAGAGATATTTGCAAGATTAATGTCTTTTTTACTTTACTTCCTTAACTCCCACATGCTTGAGTTCTAAAAAGAAGTTGGCATCCAGACCCCAGTGAGATGGTTATTTGGGGACATTAGTCTGCCATCTTCTTGGAAGCCTGGCATTTCCGAATGAAGTTGTATTCCTTGCCTCAACACCTCATCTCCAATTTATTGGTCCGTTGTGTGGCAAGCAGAGAGAGCTTTGACTTAATAAGAATTCCAAAGGATTAAACTGTTTCCAAGTTTCTTAACTGCATGTTAAAATTAAGGTAAAGTGTATTTAGAGCAATACAAAAATGTTTGGCACTCAACAAAGGAAAATTCACAATGCATGCATCCAATCAAAGATCACCAGTCATGTGAAGAAATGGAAACACATGACCGATAATGAGATGGCTAAGAATACCACCTCTCCTCACCTCACCACACATGCCACTCCCACATAATCATGGCAACTAGCAATTATTGTATTTCAAGCTAAGTAATTAAACTGGTACTTATGAGTTATGACTCCAATGTTTTGGTTTTGTTTGGTTTTGGGTGACTTCTTGGATTTTGGTTGTTTAGGTTTTTTTAACTTCTTCTATTCAGGATAAAACAAGAAAATGAAGATCTCAATACGTTCTCAAGGTCAATGGTTTCTGTCAACTCAACCTCTACTTCAGCATTTAAAAAATACAGGCAAACACAGATTTCTCCCCGCCCCCCAATGGACTGAAGGTCAAAGTCTTGTTCTTGATAAGTCCTAAACAAAAGATCTCAGCTCTGAGAAGTGAAAATTATGAGATGCCTGAGCAGCTTTTTTCTGCATTTGAAGAACCCATGTGGTTAAGCACAAATTGAACAAGCCAAATAGTTGAAATTGGCCTGTGATTATGCTTACCTTGCCCAGCTGTTGAGAATGGCAAAGTGAAAGTCAATGCCGACCTTGCATTGTGAAGATGGATAGTGTCAATAATCAGATTACCCCCTGCACAAATTGTTTTTGCTGAAACCAGCTCTCCAAATTACGCATAAAGGAAATTCTAGGTCCTACATGAGCCCACGACTTAAAAATCCTCTGTGTCCACTTAATTTACTCTCTGATTCCGATTTGTCAGTTTTTCACCCTCACTCTCTGCATGACCTTGAGCAGGTCAAAAAACATTTTGGGGGCTTGTGTGAATAGATGCAAAGATGGAATTGAATCTATTTTTCATTAATCTCTCTCAGAGAGAATAAAATAAGATTGTGTGCATGGAGCTTTCTTTTGCCAGAAAGGCCTTTGATAGATATATAAAGCATTATTGTTTTTGGAACCAACCCCAGCCTGCTGCCTTGTAAACGGGGGGTGCTCAATCAATACGTTTGGTTGACAGATTGGTTCAGCAAATGAAGATGTTCAAGTGAGAAATCAACAATCATAAATAGCCCCAATAAAACAGATTAAGCAGAACTCCACTAAGTGTGTGGATGCAAATGCCTTATCATTTCTGAGTCAAATAAGAGACATTGAGGGAACAAAGTAAGGAACCAAATGTCTAAAATCCAAGTAGTCCCAATAAAATATGTGAATCTACTGACATTGAGCAGCTTCCCTAGTGGCTCAGATGATAAAGAATCTGCCTGCAATGCAAGAGACCAAGGTTGGATCCCTGGGTCGGGAAGAGCCCCTGGAGAAGAGAATGGCTACCCACTCCAGTTCTTTTGCATGGAGGATCCCATGGACAGAGGAGCCTGGCAGGCTACAGTCAATGAGGTTGCAAAGAGTCAGACACTAATGAGGGACTAACACTTTCACTTCACTTTTTCAGTGACACAGAGCACCCAAAGAAATCAGTGACACTAACAGGTATTTATGAAATATCCAAAATTCCATTTATTGGAAAGAATGTAAAACTCCATAAAAGATAAAACTCATACATGTGATACCTCTGTCAGCTGACTCTTCCAAACTCATAGGAATTGCTACCCACTTGGCATATGGTGGTCTGTTCTAGTAGCTGTTTTGCCCAGAAAAATGATACAGAATCATACTAGTCTCAGAGTCCAGGAAATTTTTCCAACAAAACACAATCCTCTTCTCTATATATATGATGCTAATGAGCCATAGCTCAGTAAGCCCTGCATATTAAGGGAGCTAAAGATCTGATCATTTTAGATGTGAAAAATTGACAGAGATTTTTAGAAAATCATTGCCTAGGTTGTATTGTTAACAACACTTGAGTTAGAAAAAATTTCATTTTGTCACACTGCAATATCATGCCAGTTGTTATTTTTGTTCAGTCATTAACTCACATCTGAATCTTTGTGACCCCATGAACCACAGCACACCAGGCTTCCCTGTCCTTCACAATCTTCCGAAATTTGCTAAAACTCATGTCCATTGAGTCAGTGATGCCATCCAACCATCTCATCCTCTTCTGCCCTCTTATCCTTTTGCCTTCAGTCTTTCCTAGCATCGGGGTCTTTTCCTATAAGTTGGTTCTTTGTATCAGGTGCCCAAAGTATTGGCATTTTAGCATCAATCCTTCCAATAAATATTAAGGGTTGATTTCCTTTAGGATTGACTGGTCTGATCTCCTTGTTGTCCAAGGGACTCTCAAAGAGTTTTCTCCAGCACCACAATTCAAAATTATCAATTCTTTGGCACTCAGCCTTCATTATGGTCCATCTGTCACATCTGTACATGACTACAGGGAAAACCATATCTTTGACTATAAGGACATTTGTCTGCAAAGTGATGTCTCTATTTTTTAACTGTTGTTTAGGTGTGTCATAGCTTTCCTTCCAAGGAACAAGCAGTTTTAAACTCACGGCTACAGTCACCATCTGCAGTCATGCCTATCTTGCACTATTTTAGGGATACTTGTACCCTCAAATCCCTGTCCTTTACCAGAGCACACCCCAGTACCAGCCTGTATATCCCTGCCACAATGTTCATAGCTGTCTATTGGCATTATTATTTTGGACCTTTGGGAGGAATGTAAATTAACCTTCCAATAATCTAAATTACACAATCTAGGAGGAACTGCATATTGAAAGCTAAAAAAAGTCATCGGAAATCATTTTATTTGATTAACTTAGAACCATCCTTTTGAATGAAATTGGGTCATATGTAGTGATGTGGGCGGACCTAGAATCTCATGGAGTGAAGTAAGTCAGAAAGAGAAAAACAAATATCATACATGAACACATATATATGGACTCTAGAAAAATGCTACAGGCGAACCTATTTGCAGGGCAAGAATAGGGACGCAGATGTAGAGAAAGGACACGTGAACACAGTGGATGAAGCAGACGGAGGGGTGAATTGAAGAGTAACACTGACGTATATACACTCTCGTGTGTACAATAGACAGCTGGAGGGAAGCTGCTGCATAACAGAGGGAGTTGAGCTCAGTGCTCTGGCATGACCTAGAGGGGTGAGATGGGGAGGGGGGTGATGTGAGGTAGGGGATATGTGTATACATACAGCTGATTTACTTCATTATACAGCAGAAACTAACACAACATTGTAAAGCAATTATACTCCAATAGCACAATTGTTAAGAACCATCCTTTCACTTAACAGCTAGGAGCTTGGGAATAATGAGAAGAACACCCAACAGGACTTAGAAAGAAAAATCAGTGTTAAGTCTTTAAGCACCTTATGTGAAAAGAATGGATACTCTAAAGGAACATGGGGGGAAGTAGATGAATAGGAGCAGACAGACAAATTCATTTTGCTCTGAATTTCTTCTCTGAGACTCAAACACATTTAATTTGTGGCACTATAAAAGAATGTAGAGAATGAGGAACCAGAGAGTCACAGACTGTCTCAGCTGGAGTGGATTTTTGGAAACTATTCTGTTTCATAATCTGAGATACATTAGATAAGACAGCTCCTTAGCTAGGAGAGAAGTGCCGTTTGATTGCAAGTGCAGAATTCACCTGCAATGCAGGAGATGCAGGAGACTCAGTTTCTATCTCTGGGTCGGGAAGATCCCCTGGAGGAGGAAATGGCAACCCACTCCAGTATTCTTGCTGGGGTAATCCCATGGACAGAGAGGATACTTGGCGGGCTACAGTCCATGGGGCCTCAAAGAGTTGACAAGGAGCCTGGTGGGCTACAGTCCGTGGGGTCTCAAAGAGCTAGACACAGCTGAGTGACTGAACTTGTATACATGCACGCATAGGCTGCCAAAACCTCACACGCATGCTCAGGCTCTCCTGCAAGCCATCAGAGGCAATGACTACAGATATCTGGAGGACTCTTGGAAGGAGGAACAGATGCCCCTTGTCAAAAACTATTAAAATTCTCCAAGAAGCAGGTAGGCCCAGAGGCTGACCTTGTAGAAGAGGACATAAGAATGGAGTGATGCTGTTCAAGAGGGAAGAAAGCCCTCAGGCAGACTCACTTTGATAAATGATTTCAACTGTGATCCCAAAACAACAGGAATGCATTAAGTAGGTGCTGGCAGCATCAAGGGACAAGCAACACTGCACTTGCATTAATCAGTCCAGTCCCCATCCCACTGCAGACATGATTCATAAGCCTGTGTGCAGCATTATAAAAAGCAGCCTGAAACAGTGAAAGAGGTACTCCACTAGGAGTCAGGAATACCAGGAAATACCTGTGAACATTACTGAGCATCTGTTATTTGCCAGACCCAGACCCTGTGCTAAGCACAGTAAGAGGAGTAGCTGCTCGAGCCTCCCACTGCCTTCTGTGATAAACAGTGATGTGTCGGAGCCAGCTTGTATCAGTTGGTGAGAGCATCTCTTTACTGTTTGCATCTTTTCCCTAGTCTGTTTTCAGTGACATCACATAGTACCTTGAAATTAGCCACGGTGGGACTACCTACTTACGAGCAGTCAGCAAATGCAACAATTCAGTTTTTTGGGTTTTGTTTTTCATCCGGAGAACTGGGTGTTAAACATTTACCAGCATATGACTGGTGACTAGTACCATTGTTACTCCTTCTTTATGAATAAGGACACAGTCCCGGAGACATGCAAAAACTCCCCACAAACCATACAACTGGGTAGCGTTGGAACTTAAGCTCAGTCTCAAGTCAGTTTGGTTCCAAAGCCAATGCTTATAAACCCTGTGTGCTCAGAAGATACCTGGGCCAGTGCCAAGTAAGACGATTTGACGTCACCAGACTTCCTTGAACTCTAGCCTTCTGCTCACTTTTGTTGTTCAGTTGCTCAATCGTGTCTGACTTTTTATGACCCCATGGACTGAAGCACACTAGGCTGCCCTGTCCTTCACTGCCTCCCGGAATTAGCATAAACTCATGTCCATTGAGTCAGTGATGCCATTCAACCATTTCATCCTCTGTTGCCCTTCTCCTCCTGCTCTCAATCTTTCCCAGCATCAGGGTCTTTTCCAGTAAGTCAGTTCGTAGCATCAGGTGGCCAGAGTATTCCAATGAATACTCAGGGTTGATCTCCTTTGGGATTGACAGATTTGATCTCCTTGTAGTCCAAAGGACTCTCAAGAATCTTCTCCAGCACCACATTTTGAAGGCATCAGTTCTTCAGTGCTCAGTCATTTTTATTATCCAGCACTCACTTCTATACATGACTACTGGAAAAACCATAGCTTTGACTGTATGGACCTTTATCAGCAAAGTGATATCTCTGCTTTTTAACAAACTGTCTAGGTTTGCCATAGCTTTTCTTCCAAAGAGCAAGTGTCTTTTAATTTCATGGCTGCAATCACTATCTGTAGTTATTTTGGAGCCCAAGAAAGCAAGGTCTCTCACTGTTTCCATTTTTTCCTCCTGCTCACTAAATTGGGTGATTTATATGAAAAAAATCCGTATTTTTAAAATTTTTATTGGATTATAGTTGATTGGCAATGTTCTGTTAGTTTCAGGTGTACAACAAAGTGATTCAGTTATACACACGTTCATTCTTTTTGGGGTTTTTTTCTCATATAGGTTATCACAGAATATTGATAGAATTCCCTGTGCTATATGATAAATAGGTCCTTGCCGATCATCTACCTTATACATAGTAATGTGCGTATGTTACTCACAAGTTCCTGATTCATCACTCTCTTCCAGAGATCAGCGGTTTTATCCAATTCCTCTGGTCTACTTGTGTGGTTGTCCAACAAATTAATTCACATCACATTATTTAAAACCTTTCTAGAGGAAGAGAGACTAACTCTTGTTGATCTCATTTAAAATTTCTGCAATATATTTATTCTCCAGTGATACCTACCCACTAAAAGTCATCCTTTAGATAGAATAGTCCATGGCTAGATATTATTTCCCTGGCTAAGGGTACCACATTTGGCATTCAAAGGCTTTAATTTTGCTGTAACGAAAAGCTTGGGCTTCCCTTGTGTCTCAGTGGCAAACAATCCGCCTGACAAAGCAGGAGATGAGAGAGATTCAAGTTCGATCCTTGCATTGGGAAGATCCTCTGGAGAAGGAAATGACAACCCACTCTAGTATTCTTGTCTGGAGAATTCCATGGACAGAGGAACCTGGCCGGCTACAGTCCATGGGTTCACAAAGAGTCAGACACAACTCAGCGATTGAGCACACCTGCAAGATTCAGTGATTACCTGAAACTTAACAGAATAAAACATATTTTTTCCACCGGTTTTATAAAGTAACTTCATACTGAAAGGAAGTATTGTGTTATGGATATGAAATAGAATTCCAAAATCAGACAATCCCAAATTTAAATCCAGGGTCTACCATTTATTACTTACGTGACCTTGAATAAGTTACCTAATGTTTATGAACCTTTAGTATCTTACCTGTAAAATGGATAATAATCTAGAGAATGTTAAGAGAACTGAGGCTTCCTAGATGGGCTCAGTGGTAAAGAATCAGCCTGCAAATGCAGGAGATGCAAGAGAACTGGGTATGATCTCTGTGTTGGGAAGATCCCCTGGAGTAGGAAATGGCATTCCATTCAAGTATTCTTGTCTCAAAAACCCCATGGATGGAGGAGACTGGCAGGCTAGAGACCATGAGGTCACAAAGAGTCAGACACGACTGAACACACACACATGCACTCATGCAAGAGAACTGAAAACCTACTGTAGACCAAGAACTGAGTACTATGTTTAGTTTATTTAATGCACTCAATAAATGCTTGCTTTTCTATTATTTTATACTAAATTTCTGAACCAACATTTTCTTTTCTGTGTTGTTAATTTTAATAAGGCAGTTGAAACAGTACAGTTCTGCTGTTATGAAAGAAACATCTATTCCCCATACTGAGAACAAAGGTTTGCTTAGAAGGCAAGAGAAAAAAGGAAGAATGGGAAGAAATTTCCCCTTCGTCTGGTAGCTCCAAGAGATGTTTGGGGTTTTTTTTTTTTTTCTTTTTGTACGAAATTTAATTTTTTTTTTATACTGTTAAAGCATGAAGAAGTCAAATTTCTCCTGCAAGAACCATAAGTGAGTAAATGGAATTACTTCTATCATTTCTGTTCATAAACATAGGGTATCTCTTACAAAAGGCCCTGATTAAAATCACACCAGCTTCTGAGACAGAAAAGATTTGTTTTCCTCAAAAACCTAGAGACAAATGAAAGTACTTAACAGAGATAACTAATGGGGATCATTGCGTTGGCCAGAAATTTTTTGAAAGAAAGATTAGGACTCTTACTTTTAACTACTAAGGATGAAAAAGAGAAATTAAAAAAAGTATACCCTGACTGACCTTAAGTAATTGAAAGGACCTTCTGCTCAATTCCTTTTTGTCACTTACTCCCAAGGGTGTCTACCTCCAAGCTTTCAGGGCAAGGTCAATTTTCTGCTAGAATCCATCTAGAAAAAAAATGCTTTGTGGCTGGAATGTGTCTTGCCTATCACAGCATGGGGGCTAGTTTTCATGCCAAGGCTCAGCAAACATCTGAAAGGACAAATGTGTTTGTGAGAGGTGATATCCCAGGTTATCGAATTGGAAGTTCTTTCCTCTACTGAACTTTTGCAGATCGTGAGAATAAAAGTCAGCCAATGACTCAAACTCTTCAAAGCATTCTTTTTCTCCTGACTGTCCCTGTTGGGGAGTTTTATCCCTCTGCAACCTGACCTTCTTGTTCAAAGCTTCCGATCAATTCCCCAGCTAAGTGTTGTCTCTACAGAGTTGAGATCACTGTTGAAATTTCAAATATTGACATTTTTGAACACCTGGGTGAGAAGCTCCTGGTGAGATAAGACAGAAAAATAACAGTAGGCTCATCAGTGTAAATGCAAACCTTGGGCATTCTGGAGACAGACTGACAATGATTCAAAGGGATTAACAGCTTAATGGGCTTCCCTGGTCGCTTGGCTGGTAAAGAACACACCTGCCAATGCAGGAGCTGCAGGTTCAATCCCTGAGTAGGGAAGATACTCTGGAGGAGGAAATGACAATCCACTCTAGTATTCTTGCCTAGAAAATCCCACGGACAGGGGAGCCTGGCGGGCTACAGTCCGTGGGGTCAGAAAAGAGTTGAACATGACTTAGCAACTAAACAACAACCACAGCTTAATACTGTTGGCCAAGGTTCCTAATGTCAACCCCATATACTCCTTTCACTGTGACACGCCCAGGTAGAATGAAATCTTCTCAGCCTTCAAAAATGTTATATTCTTCTGCTTTCATAACGAGATATAGGCAATCCTGAACTGTGGCTGAGATTTCTCCTTTTCAAGATAGAAAATCTTCAATGACCGATCCAATGTTTTCTGGAGTTTCTCTAATGCTTATGTCACCAAAGTTCTGAAGGAGACAAGACACATTTGTCTACATTAGGAAGGAAAAAGCAGGGCAGGCCCCTAGAAATCCCAGTGGCGTGAGAATCAAAGCAGCCTCTTGGCAGAAACACTGATAAGAAATTCAAGTCAGATAAACACAAGTGTCAGAGGCAATTCTCTCCTGGACACATAGCATGTGGAGCACTTTATCTCAAAGGAAAGCAGAGGATGTCCTTGTAGACAGGGTAAGAAATGGGAAAACTGACCATGCATTTCCATCCTAAAGGGAAAAGCAGCACACTTACAAATAACCAAGAGAGTAAGGAAAAGGAAAAATCACGTAAGCAGAATTGGGAGGTCGGGACCAACATGTACACACTACCAAGTGTAAAACAGCTAGTGAGATCATCCGTACCATCTTTCTAGACTCCATATACATGCATTAATAGACAATAATTGTCTTTCTCTTTCTGACTTACTTCGCAGGGAACAAAGGAGGCACAGACATAAAGAACAGACTTTTGGACTCAGTGGGAGAAGGAGAGAGTGGAATGATTTGAGAGAATAGCATTGAAACACACACATTACCATATGTAAAACAGATAGCCAGTGGGAGTTTTTATGACTCAGGATACCCAAAGCTGGTGCTCTGTGACAACCTGGAGGGGTGGTGGGGGGGAGGGGAACTCAGGAGGGTGGGGACACATGTATGCCTATGGCCGACTCAGGTTGATGTATGGCAAAATCCATCACAATATTGTAAAGTACTCCAATTAAAATTTTAAAGGTATATTCTAAGAAAATAACATTTCTAATTTTCCTCCTCCAAATCCTGTCCCTAGCATTCCTAATCAATATCTCTATCAGCTTTAGCAAATAAAGCCTTAAGATCAAGGAAAAAAAAAGAAAAAGCCAGTGGGAAGCTGCTGCATAGCACAGGGAACTCAGCTTAGTGCTCTGGGATGACCTCTAGAGGGGTAGAATGGGGGACTGGGAGGCAGGTCTAAGGAGGAGAGGATACATGTACACATATAGATGATTCAATTCATTGTACATCAGAAACTAACATGACATAGTTGTAGAGCACCTATATCCCAATTTAAAAAAAAAAAAAAAAACTCAGTGAGCAAGATAGATCAATCAAACATCCAACTATTGAGGCAGGAGCCATTCTCACCAGGTAAGATAAGCTCATTTATGGTGAAACAAGGCAAGATATGAAAGCAACAATCTGAAAACAACAATCAAGCAGAATGTACACATCCAAATCTTGAGGCAGGAGCCATTCTAACCAGGTAAGATAAGCTCATTGATGGTGAAACAAGGCAAGATACAAAAGCAACCTAAGTATCTGTCAGCAGATGAATGGATAAAGAAAATATGTGTAGACACACACACACATATATATATACACACTGGACAAACAATATAATTTTTAAAAATAAAAACATTTTTAAAAGATAGGACAGGGCTTCCCAGGTGGCTCAGCAGTAAAGAATCTTCCTGTTCATGCAAGAGACACAAGAGATGCGGGTTTGATCCCTGGGCTGGGAAGATTCTCTGGAGGAGGACATGGCAACCCAATCCAATATTCTTGCCAGGAAAATCCCATGCACAGAGGAGCCTAGCAGGCTACAGTCCTGAGAGTGACTGGCAGACCGCTTCAGTATTCTTGCCTTGAGAACCCCATGAACAGTATAAAAAGTACATGGGGTCACAAGGAGTTGTATGAAATTGAAGTCACTAAGCATGCAGTAAGGATGGGACAAAGGAGCTCTGAGGCAGAATTCAGCCCCCAGAAAAGAGGGGTAAACAGAAAATGAGGCGGTCATGGCTGTTAATCGGTTCTCAGACGTTAAAAACGAGGCTGCATTTTACAAGGGGAACCATCCAGACTGTCAAGAACCCTCCAAGAAAATTAGTTCAAAAATAGTGAATGTGTGTATAATTATAACTGATTCACTTTGCACACCTGAAATAAACACAACATTGAAAGTCAGCTATGCTTTAATAAAAATCAGAAGAAAACTTTTCCACATGTGGTGAAGATTATTGGGGTGGCCAAAAAATTCGTTCAGGTTTTTCCATCCAATGTTGCAGAAATGAACTTTTTTGGCCAATCCAATAGATTCAGTCAGCTAAGTTTCAGTTTTCTTATGGACACCAAATTAAATTTTTTCATCAGGTTTGTTATGCTAGGAAGGGCGGAAATCACTGCTGGAAGAATGAAGGAAACTGGGCTAATTAGACTACGTCTAAATAATATTTGCTGGGGAGTGGTTTCTAATTTTACCATGAAGCTTTTTTCTCATGGAGCTTGGTCCTGAGTGGGCTGGAACTGGTGGTTCTAGGATGCCTTGCATTAATCCATCTCTCCACCCTCCTCTTTGCCCTGGAACCCATCACTACCATGTCATGTGATAGACTGCCTTTTGTCATCTTTCACAATTTAGCTGAAGATTGTCAGGTAGGATGACAACTGGAGTATCACTTAAACCAGAGATACACTATGCACCTCTCAAAATTATTGTAAAGATTGAATGTGCTCAATCACGCACAGTTGATGGGTATGATGTCTTTACGTTCTCAATATATAGTAGTTGTAATCATAATCGTCATCTATGAAACATAAGTATCTTTCTCCCTGTTAGCTGATAACTAAGATATCCAAAGGAAATATAAAAATATAGGGAATCCAACATCAGTAATGAAAAAAATAAACAGAAGTGGAATCCTATAGGGGCTTCCCAGTCAGCACAGTAGTGAAAAATCTGCCTGCCAATGCAGATGTTAAGAGCCACAGGTTTGATCTCTGAGTCGGGAAGATCTCCTTGAGGAGGAAATGGCAACCCACTACAGTCTTCTTGCCTGAAAATTCCCATGGACAGAGAAGCCTGGAAGACTACAGTCCATGGGGTCACAAAGAGTCAGACATGACTGAGAACATAGCACACACAAACATTATCCAACAGACAGATATTCCTGTTAGTGGCGTTTCAAACAACTAACTCACAAAATCCCTTATCCAGAAATTGGTACATTGCCTTAAGTAGTAAATAGAAAAATATTTGCAAACTGTCGTGAACGCCCACTTATCTAAAAGAAAATATCTAAAGTTAAATGAAGGCTGTGAGAAAAACGGAGAGCACTCCATCTTATATCACTTTCACCCCTGTTTTAACTACAGCACACAGATAGAGTTTTCCTGGGACATCTAAGAAGAAGTCAGCAGGTGACGCGTCTTCTGACACAGCAGCTCCTAGAAGGAGCCCATTCACAGCTGCATCATCGCCAGGGAGTCTCAAGCCCAGCTGTATGGCTGGATCATTTAGGACCTTTAAGACACACTTACGTGTCTGAGTCCTTTTTGCCCAGAGATTCCAATTTAATTGGTGCATTTCACAGGTTACAACCTGTACCTGTACCTGGCATCTGAAGTATGCATTCAGGGTGGGGGGCAGTCTTAAAGGACTGAACCCTTAAACTGTAAGAGCTGACACTATCTCCTGGTACTAGGAGTCAGCACTGAGTTAAAATATAAAACACACAGCTGATGTCACAGAGTACTGCTTGGTGTGATGGAAAATCTTCGTGTATTTGGTGAATAGAAGTGACAAGAAGTGAGGTGTTCGATATAAGAGTAAGAGACTCACACGAAAGAAACACACAGACAGGAATAACGGGGTTTTCCTCTACTCAGGAAGAAAAATCTGAGTTTTTCTATTATACTGACAGAGCAATAAAAGAGGAATACTAATCTTAGATAAGATATCTGATACATTTGTACTCTAACAGGTCAAATGGCATCGAGAGGTCATGGTCTTTCATATCTTCCCCAGATTGGTGGATACCAGGCCTATTTGTATCACCGTTCTGTTAGCAAAGCTAAATGATTCTTTGATCTGTCTCCTTTGTCCCCACACACCAATGTCAGTGTGGCTTCGCATAATGAGGTCTGCAATTATGAAGACTCTGTTCAGCGCAAACTACTGTAGTTTTTGCTATGACCTTCTTCAGTTTTTTCAATGAGTTATCAATGAAACGCCTTCTGTTTTTTGGTTTTTTTTAACTCTCATTTCCCTCCATAGATCAAAACATAATACAAACTCATGCAAGTATTTTCCTCCACTGAAAGCATTCAAATTTTGAATTAAATTTTTTAAAATAAAATGCCAGTGACCAGAACTTGTATTGCTTATTGAGAAAAGAGACAGTTAATAATTGCCTTAACTAATTATAATAACCTTTTGAATTTGAGTAAAATTAAATTTTAAATAGAAATAGATTTTCTTAAGAAAATACTTCATGACACCACAAAACTCGTGGATAATACTATTTATTTTAGTAATACTAAATAATATTGTTACACAATGTTTTCAGTAATTCTTGCACAATTAATTTTTAAAAGTTCTCATAATCTGTCCCATTTCATCTGATCTCTAATCCCATGAGACAGGCAAAAAAAGATGCAATCCTATATTTCAGAAAATAGAACAAGGCCTCTAGAAGCAATTATCTCTCCTAATAGTTCATATTTTATGGAAAATGGTCCAACTGCCAAGAGTTGCACACTTTTGCTGGGACTGGGTAATTGACTACGAACATAGAAAGTTGGAGGAGGGAACTTCCCAGAGTGATTAAGACTCTGCACTTCCAATGTAGGGGGTGCGAGTCTGATCCTTTCTCGAGGAGCTAAGGCTTGGCCAAAATAAATAAATAAATCCCATAGAGCATTTTTAAAAGGGGGAAGGGAACCTGAAATTTTTTGAATACCTACTCCGTGTGAGACATCATTTGCTTGAACAAATAAAGGTGCACTCAACATTGTTATTTAGTACAGCCAGAGAATGTCGCGTTCAATTACTTAACCTGATTATAAGAATACCTAAATATTCATCAGCTGGCAGTCAAGGCAGAGTGCAGTCATTGTGAGATGTGTAACATTTGAACAAAGAGATGGGTTACAAGAATCAAAAATCAAAAAATTATAAATTACCTGCCTAAGAAGATAATCTATTGACAATATACATCATCATCTTTAGAATCTTGATTCCTTATTCCCAATACAAACACCATTTGGGGTTTAGTTCTACCCACTGGATAAATCATCTGATTCTATTAATATCCAACTCACCCCATATGGCTTAGCATTTTCCTAAATGGTTTTTCATTTTGTTAGGGGAAGCACACTGACTGAAACCACCCACCCTGGCCAGGCACCACGCAACCATTTGCATGAGTTGTTTTATGACAGGAGGTCCTGGTAAGGAACATGAAACTAATAAGCCACCACCAACAGGAAGAGTTTGAGAAAGGTCAAAAGGAGACACCACATTGTCAGACCACCTCCCAGAATCCTCGCTGGCATCCACCTTGGCTAAACAAGGCATGCACGCCATCACCATAAAACCTGAGACTGGGAGCCAGGCGGCAGAGCAGTTCTCCCTCTCACCCCACTGCTCTCCGCCCAGGTGTCCTTTCCCAGTAAAATCTCTTGCTTTGTCAGCACATGTGTCTTCTTGAACAATTCATTTCTGAGTGTTAGACAACAGCCCAGTTTCCGGCCCTGGAAGGGGTTCCCCCTTCCTGCAACAATTTCAGTTCTACTCTGTGCTGACATTTTTGGGTAAACCATGGTGAATCATGCATGGTCTATTTGGCATGGCAGCTAGCAGTCTTTGTAGGCTATCCAGCACTTGAAATTGTGGTTAATTTAAACAGAGATATGCTATAAGTGTAAAATACACACTGGGTTTTGAATTTTTAATTCAAATAAATAATGTAAGTTACATCATTAATAAGCTGTTGACTAAATATTGAGAGATTTTGTATTCTTGAGTCAAATAAAGTGCAATGTTAATATAAATTTCACCTGTTAACTTTTTACTTTTTTACTGTGGCTTCTGGAAAATTTTAAATTACATGTGTGATATTTCTACTAGAAGTACAATAGTATAGTCAAAGCTATGGTTTTTCTAATAGTCATGTACGGATGTGAGAGTGGGACAATAAAAAGTCTGGGTGCCGAAGAATTGATGCCTTCAAGCTGTGGTGCTGGAGAAGATTCTTGACAGTCCCTTGGACAGCAAAGAGATCAAACCAGTCAATCCTAAAGGAAATCAACCATGAATATTCATTGGAAAGACTGATGCTGATGCACTGAAGCTCCAATACTTTGGCCACCTGATACAAAGTAGCATCTCTCTGGCCATCTGATACTGGGAAAGACTGATGGCAAGAGGAGAAGGGGATGACCAAAGACAAGATGGTTGGATGGCATCACCGACTCAATGGACATGAATTTGAGCGAACTCGGAAATAGTGAAGGACAAGGAAGACTGGTGTGCTGCGGTTCATGGGGTCACAAAGAATCAGATATGATGGAGCAACTGAACAACAAGGAGTGCTATGTCAGTCTTGACTCTTCTTGTGAATGTAACACCACTCAGGTTCTCTAATCTATAGAAGAAATAAATAGCTTTCAGAGAATTAAAATGTATCAAAATATGTCTAATCCAAAGCATATACTAAATCAAAATTTATTTTCTGTGATAATTTTGAAGCAAGTTAAAATGTTATCAAGAGTCAGCACAATTGCAATGCATACTACTTTAGATTAGTGGAGGAAGTAAACTAAGACATGTGAATTCCATGTTACATAGAGTGCCCTACTCAGAGTTCCTGGCTGCAAATCATTTGGATAGGTTCTGGATAGTTAAGCTGAATATAAAAGAATATAAGATAGTTCACAGAATCACTAGAATACCTGAAGTAACAGATCCAAAACTAAATTTCCAAGAACATTATCCCAAAACCAAAATAAACAAAATTATATTTTTGCCAGCAAAATGGGAGCTCATTGTTGAACCTGTTCACATTACTCATTTCTAAATCAAAGTTCCCTGAGAGAATGTATGCTTGATGGAGTTAATGTCAGTGTCTGAGTTGTCGAGGAGCTGGGAGTCTGAGTTTTGAATTGTATGTTGGAAAGTTGATGTCTACAGCATCAGGATTTCTGGAAGTTCACTCAAAAGATGATGATCAACTGCAAACATAGAAAATCAGATAGCATGTGATGAACTATTTTCCTGGAAGATGAGTGTCTTTTGAATATTTGTTATTTTCTCTATAACTTAGCATGAACATGAAGCATTGCCAGTAAGAAAGTAAACTGGTACAGTCCCCAGTTAGACAAAAATAACACATTCCCAATGATTCCATTTAGATGAAGAACTGGACAAAGCAAGATTAATCTATGAAAAGAGATATCAGAAGGTCAAGTGAGGATTGTGGGAAGGAGTAATAAGGAAGGTTTCTGGGGTGATGGACTTGTTCTATGTTCTGATTATGGTGACGGTTACATCAGTGAATATGTTTATCAAAACTCACCAATTTGTACACATACAGTCTGTGCATTGCAATGTATGTAAATTCTACTTCAATGAAAAAAAATGCTTAAATATAGAATGAATAGCTTTATCAGTTTTAAGTGTTACTTTTCTAGTCTGTGTAATTCTATATACAGAGCCTCCCTTAATGTATGAACCTATGTATCACAAGCCACTCCAGGCCTCCTAAATTTCTAGGCAATAAATGAGGTAAGCAATAATGTAAGGGAGAAAGAGGTGAATAGAATCTGATAATTAAAAACTAAAATATTTATTAAAAATTAGCCACAGAGTGAAAGATCTATAATCAAAAACTATAATCACTGATGAAAGAAATTGATGAAGACACAAATAAAGGGAAAGATAGCCCATGTTTATGGATCAAAAGACTTATTATTGTTAAAATGTCCAGACTACCCAAAGCCATATATAGATTTAATGCAATCCCCATCAAAATTCCAAAGAATTTTTTCACATAAATGAAAAGAACAATTCCAAAATTCACATGGGACAACAACAAGCAAAAGATCCCAAATAGCCAAAGGGATCTTGAGAAAGAACGAAGCTGGAGGCATCAAACTTCCTTATTTCAAGCTTCACTACAAAGTTATGGTAATCAAAACAATATGCCTGACATATAGACACATAGAACAGTGGAACAGAATCCAGAGCCCAGAAATAAACACACACACAGTCAACTAAAATTTGACCTGTAATAAGAATATCAAAACAAAGGCAGAGGCACAAGAACTTTTATAAATAGGTTCATATCCAACCCTTCTCACACCATCTATCTGCTTGAGATGTTTTCTCACTAGTTTTTTTGTTGAATCGAATCTATCAAAAAATAATCACTTGTGATTACAATATCAAGGAGCAAAATACTTAGGAAGTAATAATAATAATAAAAACTCAAGGATGGTGGCTAGCTCTTCATCAACCCAAGTGCATTTTTAAAAATTAAACTTTTTAATTTGTTGATGGGGTGGGAGTTGGGCCACAGTATTTTCTATGATGTTTGTCTGGAGCAGGACAATTATCATTGAAAAATAATTTTGTATTGCTATGCTTCCTCTCTTCTGGTCCTTTGGATGGAGAGCTTTGGTTCAGGATTTTTTTTTTTTTCT
The DNA here is from genome assembly GCF_033118175.1 of Dama dama. Lineage (NCBI taxonomy): Eukaryota > Metazoa > Chordata > Mammalia > Artiodactyla > Cervidae > Dama > Dama dama. Next base: position 38,955,436 of record NC_083696.1, on the reverse strand, counting down.
TCTGCACCTGGCAATATTTCTGGGTTGCCAGTTTTTTCAGCCCCAAGTTTGGTATATATAAGACAGAAAAGGAACCCAGGCAATTAGCCATCATATCATTCCTTGGGTTTTGAGATCCATCACCCATCTGCCTTCATCTCTACACCTTTCCAAGTCATCTTATGTTAGTTTCTATGTAAATGTTCAAAATTTTTAATTTAACTTACCAAGAGAACTAGGAACAAGTACTGCTTCATCTTCCAGAAGCAGAAGTTTCCCTTGTGTGCATTATCATGTCCTTTATCACTTTATCACTCTAAATTGTGACTATTGACTTTTCTATATCTCCCATATTAGGCACTTACTACTATAACAAGCAAACCACCTCAAAATTCAAGGACTAAAAACTATATACATTTATTTGCTCATAGGTCTATGAATTGATGGTTTAGAACAGATGGTTCATCTGAGCTGAGATGGGCTCTTCACACACCTTATAGTTGACTAGTTATCAGCTAGGCTCACTTGGCTCTCTTCTGTGAGTTTTTTGCATCCCTCTCAGAGGCTAACCCTGATATATTCTCACAGTTCAAGGAGAAGAAAAGGGTGCAAATCCTTTTTTAAGTCTCAGGTGCCTCACCTCTGCTAAAATTCCATTAGCCAAAGTGAGTCACATGGTCAAACTCAGAATCAAGGTGCATAGAAATACACTGTCATTTCAGCCAGAAGAATTCAAAATTTCAAGTCAAATGATTCATGTACATATAGGATGATGAATTGGGGTCATTTGTACAATCAGTGGGCTTCCCTTGTGACTCAGTCAGTAAAGAATTCACTTGCAATGCAGGAGTTGCAGGTTTGATCCCTGGGTGGGGAAGATGCCCTGGAGAAGGAAATGGCAACCCACTCCAGTATTCTTGCCTAGGAAATCCCATGGACAGAGGGGTTTGGGGAGCTACAGTCCATGGGGTCATGAGAGTCACATCACTTAGTGACTAAACTACCACCATACAATCAGTCTACCACTCTCCCACCACCATGGGTAAGCTCCTTCAGAGCAAAGAGATATTCTGTGTTCATCCTTATGTCTCCAACACCTTAGGGGCTAAAAGACTCAGAACAAGTGTTCAATAAAAACTAGTATGAATAAATGAATGAATGACTAGCAGCATTTCATTTATTTGCCATCCACTTGCAGATGGGAAGGCAAACTTTCCAGGTCTCTGGAATTTATCTGTAAGTTTGAGTTGTTGGTGTCTAGAGGGATACCAATAATGTGCCCCGCGTTGGGGCATTTACCAATTATGAGATTCTGGCCACTTTTTTTCATGAATCTTAACTATTCATTGCAGCTTACCTTGCATTACATCAAATTCACTAGCTAAAAGATCTTACTGTACCAACAGTGAACATTAGAGCTGTCCAGAAATTTCAAAGCAGGCAATATTCCTTCAAAACTAACCAGATTTACTTCATTTTATATCAATCTGTTTGCTTGCCTGGGAATGGAATGAAATCTTGTTACATTCAGGGAGACTTGTCCATTTTGGATTACAGATGGCCCTTAGCTTCTGACCCTGCTGTTTCTCCAAGTATCCAACACTTTCTTCTGCCAATCTAGTGTCATCCATGCTGCTTACAACATGAAGAGAATTATTATATTATGCTTCTCACACTTATGGTAGAATCTTCTTTTCAAAGTTCAGCATACGTATCTATACTTAGTCAAGCCCTAGAGATGTCCTTGAGTCTTTAACTGGAATGATGCAATCTATATAAACCAACTTTTACCAAATAGACATATATTGAATCCTAAAGTTAAACACTCATTTCTTCTAAGATTGTGCAGACTGAAAATGCAATTTAAAGTTGACTTAGACATTCACTCCCAAGGAGTGCTATACTAATACCTTTGTAAAGAAAGCTATGGCATTTCATGATGCTGCTCTACACTTTTGAAGTCAATGCCACCTTGCTCTCCTCCAAAATATATCCCAAAGTCTATGACAAAATAATTTACTATTATTCTTGAAACCTCTCATTTCCCTTCCCAATATAATGGTACATGGTGAAAGATACATAGCAGATTGTGTCAGAGGAAATTTGAAACTTTTATATTTTGGTTTTAAAAAAACTCATCTGCTGCAAAAAGTATTCAAGAAATATCTTAAAAAATTTTTTAAATCCTCCTCATTGGAGAGAGAATATGATAGGTTTCACAATGCTCAAGAAAAATGAAATTTTCTGCCTTTACTCCTGTAAAGGGAACAAAATAAATTTATGGTAGTGAAGAGAACAAGAAAAGATGTTTCCTGTTTTCTCTTTCCATTTTTTATATTCTTAATCTTAACTATTTCTAATCCACTACCCGCTTGTTTTATATAATGAGAGTGATTGAAAAAGAAAAAAACAAAAACAAAAACAGAACCAAGGTCAAAACTTGAAATGGTTACAAGAATCAAGTTAATCAAGTTAGGGAATTTGTAATTATTGCAATTTTTAAAAAATCTATTATGCAGCAATGACCTGCAGAGATTTTCCTTGATTGACTTATCAATAAATATTTAATGAATATCTATTATAAGACCACAATTAAAGAATGCTGAATATAGTGAAAGAATACAAGGATAAATCAGTGTACAGAGTTACAAGAGAAGATTAAAAAATGAAACTAAGTAGCTGAATGGAGAATGAATGGATGAGTGAATGAGTGGATGAAGAGAAGATAGATAGATTGATAGAAGATAGAAGAAATATAGTATAAAAAGAAAGAGAATAAAATTGAAATGATGGAGGGGACGGTCCTAAGATGGCAGAGGAATAGGACGGGGAAACCACTTTCTCCCCCACAAATTAATCGAAAGATTATTTGAACGTTGAGCAAATTCCACAAAACAACTTCTGAATGCTGGCAGAGGACACCAGGCACCCCAAAAAGCAGCCCATTGTCTTTGAAGGGAGGTAGGACAAAATATAAAAGATAAAAAGATAGACAAACGAGTTAGGGAAGGAAACCTGTCCTGGGGAGGGAGTTGTAAAAGAGAAGTTCCCAAACACCAGGAAACCCTCCCACCAGCGGGTCTGTGGGGAGTTTTGGAATCTCAGAGGGCAACATAGCTGGGAGGAAAAAACAAATAAATAAAACCCACAGATTACACGCCTAACTGCAACTCCCAGTGGAGAAGTAGCCCAGATGCTCACATCCACCCCCAGCAAGCGGGGGCTGAACAGGGAGGCGCGGGCTGCATTGCTTAGGGTAAGGACTGGGCCTGAATGCCCTGAGGACAATCTGAGGGAGCTAATGTGAGATAGCAACCCAACCTGTGGGATAGCCGGCGTGGGGGGGTGGGGGGAAGGTTGAAAAAGAGAGAGAGAGAGAGAGAAAAAAAAAAAACCTTCCCGTGAAAAGATCTAACCTAAGGCACTGCTGGGCCTGCTCACAGAACAAAGGACTGAGTGAATACCAGAGGAGAGCTAGCAGGCAGCGGACCGACCCATCCCCTGCCAGAGGCAGGGAGGCAGGCAGGTGACAGCCAGAGCCGAAAGGTGAGGGGCAAACTAGTCCCAGAGGTGGCATCCCCTACCAAACTGCAAGCAGGCTTCCAGTTGCTAACAAAGTCTTCCTGGGATCCTGGACATTTGACATCCGCTAGAAGGGTCACGGCCAGAGATCAGCTCCACAGAGGAGACGCCTGGCACACCTGAGATGGCACTCCCACTCCGCACCCAGGAAACCCAGGGGCTGGGGCCAGGGAGGTGATAAGATGCACCGCATCTTATCTTGGGGAGTGTGCACTGGCCAAGCGCCTGGTCGCCTGAGCTGCTCGGACCTGGGCAGGGCACAAAACGCAGGCCCAACCGAGTCTGCGCCTCTGTGGAGTACCCGAGAACCTGAACCTGAGCGGCTTAGACCTGGGAAGTGCACACAACCCAGGGCCCGCCTCAGTTCCTGGGAGAGCAACCTGGAGCCTGAGCAGTGTAGACTGGGAAAGCACACACGCCGTGAGTGGGGGCAAACCCAGTGTGGCCCAGACACTGCGAGCACGCCACACACGCCACTGATATTTGCTTGCAGTGTTCCTCCCTCCCCGCAGCACAACTGAACAAGTGAGCCTAAATAAGTGACCACCTTTGCCCCCTTGTGTCAGGGCAGAAGTTAGACACTGAGCAGACTTGCAAACAGAGGAAGCCAAAATAAACAAAGAAGAGGGAACCGCTTTGGAAGTGACAGATGCAACAGATTAAAACCCTGTCATACATGAGACAAGTGCTCTGGCCTGGCGCACTGGGAAGACCCAGAGGATTCGGGTGGAGAGGGAGGTGGGAGGGAGGATCGAGATGGGGAATACTTGTAAATCCATGGCTGATTCATGTCAATGTATGACAAAAACCACTACAATATTGTAAAGTAATTAGCCTCCAACTAATAAAAATAAATGGAAAACAAAACAAAACAAAACAAAAACCCTGTCGTTAGCACTGACTACATTGGAAGGGGCCTATAGACCCTGAGAAGAACTATAAGCTGGAACAAGGAATAATCTGAAACTGAACTGACCCCACACTGCCCTCAACAGCTACAGAGAAATACCTAGATATATTTTACTATTATAATTTTTAATTTTTAAAATTTTTTTTATTTTTAACTTCTTTATTACTCCTTTAATTTTCATTTTTAAAACCTACTATTACCTTGCCAAAAAACACCTCATTTTTGAAGCAAATTTCATATATATATATTTTATAATTTTTGTGATTTTGTTTTGTTTTTTTAATATCATATTTTTGAGAGTCTAACCTTGACACTAGATTTTTAATCTTTGCTTTTTGGTATTTGTTACTAATTTTGTACCTTTAAGAATCCAATCTTCAACCTAGATTACTGTACCCAGCAAGGATCTCATTCAGATATGAAGGAGAATTCAAAAGCTTTACAGATAAGCAAAAGCTGAGAGAATTCAGCACCACCAAACCAGCTCTTCAACAAATGCTAAAGGATCTTCTCTAGATAGGAAATGCAGAAAGGCTGTATAAACGTGAACCCAAAACAACAAAGTAAATGGCAACGGGACCACACCTATCAATAATTACCCTAAATGTAAATGGGTTGAATGCCCCAACCAAAAGACAAAGATTGGCTGAATGGATACAAAAGCAAGACCCCTATATATGCTGTCTACAAGAGACCCACCTCAAAACAAGAGACACATACAGACTAAAAGTGAAGGGCTGAAAAAAAATATTTCATGCAAACGGAGACCAAAAGAAAGCAGGAGTCGCAATACTCATATCAGATAAAATAGACTTTCAAATAAAGGATGTGAAAAGAGACAAAGAAGGACACTACATAATGATCAAAGGATCAATCCAAGAAGAAGATATAACAATTATAAATATATATGCACCAAAGATAGGAGCACCGCAATATGTACAGCAAACACTAACAAGTATGAAAGAGGAAATTAATAGTAACACAATAATAGTGGGAGACTTTAATACCCCACTCACAACTATGGATAGATCAACTAAACAGAAAATTAACAAGGAAACACAAACCTTGAATGACACAATGGACCAGCTAGACCTAATTGATATCTATAGGACATTTCACCCCAAAACAATCAACTTCACCTTTTTCTCAAGTGCACACGGAACCTTCTCCAGAATAGATCACATCCTGGGCCATAAATCTGGTCTTGGAAAATTTTAAAAAATTGAAATCATTCCAGTCATCTTTTCTGACCACAGTGCAGTAAGATTAGATCTCAATTACAGGAAAAAAATTGTTAAAAATTCAAACATATGGAGGCTAAATAACACACTTCTGAATAACCAACAAATCATAGAAGAAATCAAAAAGAAATCAAAATATGCATAGAAATGAATGAAAATGAAAATACAACAACCCAAAACCTATGGGATACTGTAAAAGCAGTGCTAAGGGGAAGGTTCATAGCATTACAGGCTCACATCAAGAAACAAGAAAAAAGCCAAATAAATAACCTAACTCTACACCTAAAGCAATTAGAGAAGGAAGAAATGAAGAACCCCAGGGATAGCAGAAGGAAAGAAATCTTAAAAATCAGGGCAGAAATAAATGCAAAAGAAACTAAAGAGACCATAGCAAAAATCAACAAAGCTAAAAGCTGGTTTTTTGAAAAAATAAACAAAATTGACAAACCATTAGCAAGACTCATTAAGAAGCAAATAGAGAAGAACCAAATTAACAAAATTAGAAATGAAAATGGAGAGATCACAACAGACAACACTGAAATACAAAGGATCATAAGAGACTACTACCAGCAGCTCTATGCCAATAAAATGGATAACTTGGATGAAATGGACAAATTCTTAGAAAAGTATAACCTTCCAAAACTGAACCAGGAAGAAATAGAAGATCTTAACAGACCCATCACAAGCAAGGAAATCGAAACTGTAATCAAAAATCTTCCAGCAAACAAAAGCCCAGGACCAGATGGCTTCACAGCTGAATTCTACCAAAAATTTAGAGAAGAGCTAACACCTATCTTACTCAAACTCTTCCAGAAAATTGCAGAGGAAGGTAAACTTCCAAACTCATTCTATGAGGCCACCATCACCCTAATTCCAAAACCAGACAAAGATGCCACAAAAAAAGAAAACTACAGGCCAATATCACTGATGAACATAGATGCAAAAATGCTTAACAAAATTCTAGCAAACAGAATCCAACAACATATTTAAAAAATCATACACCACGACCAAGTGGGCTTTATCCCAGGAATGGAAGGATTCTTTAATATCCACAAATCAATCAATGTAATACACCACATTAACAAATTGAAAGATAAAAACCATATGATTATCTCAATAGATGCAGAGAAAGCCTTTGACAAAATTCAACACCCATTCATGATTAAAACTCTCCAGAAAGCAGGAATAGAAGGAACATACCTCAACATAATAAAAGCTACATATGACAAACCCACAGCAAGTATCACCCTCAATGGTGAAAAATTGAAAGCATTTCCCCTGAAATCAGGAACAAGACAAGGGTGCCCACTCTCACCACTGCTATTCAACATAGTGTTGGAAGTTTTGGCCACAGCAATCAGAGCAGAAAAAGAAGTAAAAGGAATCCAGATAGGAAAAGAAGAAGTGAAACTCTCACTGTTTGCAGATGACATGATCCTCTACATAGAAAACCCTAAAGACTCTCCCGGAAAATTACTAGAGTTAATCAATGAATACAATAATGTTGCAGGATATAAAATTAACACACAAAAATCCTTTGCATTCCTATATACTAACAATGAAAAACAGAAAGAGAAATTAAGGAAACAATACCATTCACCATTGCAACAAAAAGAATAAAATACTTAGGAATATATCTACCTAAAGAAACAAAAGACCTATACATAGAAAACTATAAAACACTGATGAAAGAAATCAAAGAGGACACAAACATGGAGAAACATACCATGCTCATGGATTGGAAGAATCAATATTGTCAAAATGGCTATTCTACCCAAAGCAATCTATAGATTCAATGCAATCCCTATCAATCTACCAACAGTATTTTTCACAGAACTAGAACAAATAATTTCACAATTTGTATGGAAATACAAAAAACCTCGAATAGCCAAAGTAATCTTGAGAAAGAAGAATGGAACTGGAGGAATCAACCTGCCTGACTTCAGACTCTACTACAAAGCCACAGTCATCAAGACAGTATGGTACTGGCACAAAGACAGAAATATAGATCAATGGAACAGAATAGAAAGCCCAGAGATAAATCCACAAACTTATGGACACCTTATCTTTGACAAAGGAGGCAAGGATATACAATGGAAAAAAGACAACCTCTTTAACAAGTGGTGCTGGGAAAGCTGGTCAACCACTCGTAAAAGAATGAAACTAGAACACTTTCTAACACCATACACAAAAATAAACTCAAAATGGATTAAAGATCTAAATGGAAGACCAGAAACTATAAAACTCCTAGAGGAGAACATAGGCAAAACACTCTCCGATATAAACCACAGCAAGATCCTCTATGACCCACCTCCCAGAATATTGGAAATAAAAGCAAAAATAAACAAATGGGACCTAATGAAAGTTAAAAGCTTTTGCACAACAAAGGAAACTATAAGTAAGGTGAAAAGACAGCCCTCAGATTGGGAGAAAATAATAGCAAATGAAGAAACAGACAAAGGATTAATCTCAAAAATATACAAGCAACTCTTGAAGCTCAATTCCAGAAAAATAAATGACCCAATCAAAAAATGGGCCAAAGAACTAAACAGACATTTCTCCAAAGAAGACATACAGATGGCTAACAAACACATGAAAAGATGCTCAACATCACTCATTATCAGAGAAATGCAAATCAAAACCACAATGAGGTACCATTACACGCCAGTCAGAATGGCTTCTATCCAAAAGTCTACAAGCAATAAATGCTGGAGAGGGTGTGGAGAAAAGGGAACCCTTTTACACTGTTGGTGGGAATGCAAACTAGTACAGCCGCTATGGAGAACAGTGTGGAGATTTCTTAAAAAACTGGAAATAGAACTGCCATATGACCCAGCAATCCCACTTCTGGGCATACACACTGAGGAAACCAGATCTGAAAGAGACACGTGCACCCCAATGTTCATCGCAGCACTGTTTATAATAGCCAGGACATGGGAGCAACCTAGATGCCCATCAGCAGATGAATGGATAAGGAAGCTGTGGTACATATACACCATGGAATATCACTCAGCCATTAAAAAGAATTCATTTGAATCAGTTCTAATGAGATGGATGAAACTGGAGCCCATTATACAGAGTGAAGTAAGCCAGAAAGATAAAGAACATTACAGCATACTAACACATATATATGGAATTTAGAAAGATGGTAACGACAACCCTATATGCAAAACAGAAAAAGAGACACAGATGTACAGAACAGACTTTTGAACTCTGTGGGAGAAGGTGAGGGTGGGATGTTTCGAAAGAACAGCATGTATATTATCTATGGTGAAACAGGTCACCAGCCAGGTGGGATGCATGAGACAAGTGCTCGGGCCTGGTGCACTGGGAAGACCCAGAGGAATCGGGTGGAGAGGGAGGTGGGAGGGGGGATCGGGATGGGGAATACGTGTAAATCTATTGCTGATTCATGTCAATGTATGACAAAACCCATTGAAAAAATAAATAAATTTAAAAAAATTAAAAACAAAAAAAGAATCCAATCTTCAGTACCCATTTTTACTTAGGAGTGTGATTACTGGCTTCATTGTTCTCTTTCCTTTTGACCCTCATTTTTCTCCCCCAGGTCACTTCTGTCTCCTCCCTCCCCTTCTCTTCTCTACTTAACTCTGAATCCCTTTGGGTGTTTGAGGCTGTGGAGAACACTTAGGGAACTGATCCCAGGCTAGATTGGCCTCTCTCCTTTTGACCCTCCCTCCTCTCGTCCTGGTCTCTTCTATCTCCTTCCTCCCTCTTCTCTTCTCTATGGAACTCCATGAACCTCTCTGAGTGTTCCAGACTGTGAAGAGCATGAAGGGAATTGATTACTGGTTAGATTGCTCTCTCCCTTTTGGATTCCCCCTCTTCTCCTCCTGGTTAGCTCTATCTCCCTCCTCCCTCTTCTCTTCTCCACGTAACTCTGTGTACCTCTCTGGTTGTCCCTCACTGTGGAGAGTCTTTTCTCCATTAACCTAGATGTTTTATCATCGGTGCTGTATGGAGATTGAAAGCCAGAGGCAGGAGGCTTAAATCCAAAACTTGAGAAACACCAGAAAACTCCTGACTCCAAGGGACATTAATCTACAAGAGCTCACCCAAAAGCCTCCATACCTACACTGAAACCAAGCTCCACCCAAGAGCCAACAAGTTTCAGAGCAAGACATACCAAGCTAATTCTCCAACAATGCAGGAACATAACCCTGAGCATTAAAATACAGGCGGCCAAAATTCACACCAAACCCATAGACACCTCAAAACTCACTACTGGACAGTTCATTGCACTCCAGAGAGAAGAGCTCCAGCTCCACCCACCAGAACACCGATGCAAGCCTCCCTAACCAGGAAACCTTGACAAGCCACTTATGCAACTCCACCCACAGGGAGGAACTTCCACAATAAAAAGGAACCACAAACTTCCAGCATATAGAAAGGCCACTTCAAACACAGCAATCTAAACAAGAATAAAAGGCAGAGAAATATTCAGCAGGTAAAGGAACATGATAAAAGCCCACCAAACCAAACAAAACAGGAGGAGATAGGGAGTCTACCTGAAAAACAATTCATAATAATGATAGTAAAAATGATCCAAAATCTTGAAAACAAAATGAAGTTACAATAAATAGTCTGGAGACAAGGATTGAGAAGATGAAAGAATGTTTAACAAGGACCTAAAAGAAATAAAAAAGAGTCAGTCAATAATGAATAATGCAATAAGTGAGATCAAAAGTACTCTGGAGGGAACCAACAGTAGAATAACTGAGGCAGAAGATAGGATAAGTGAGGTGGAAGATAGAATGGTGGAAATAAGTGAAGCAGAGATGAAAAAAGAAAAAAGAATTAAAAGAAATGAGGACAACCTCAGAGACCTCTGGGACAATGTTAAATACCCCAACATTCGAATCACAGAAGTCCCAGAAGAAGAAGACAAAAAGAAAGGCCATGAGAAAATACTTGGGAGATAACAGCTGAAAACTTCCCTAAAATGGGAATGGAAATAGCCACCCAAGTTCAAGAAACCCTGAGAGTCCCAAACAGGATAAACCCAACACAAAAAATCCCCAAGACACATAAAGACACATATTCATCAAATTAACAAAGATCAAACACAAAGAACAAATATTAAAAGCAGCAAGGGAAAAAACAAATAATACACAAGGGGATTCCCATTTGGATAACAGCTGATCATTCAATAGAAACTCTTCTGGCCAGAAGGGAATGGCAAGACATACTTAAAGTGATGAAAGAGAAAAACCTACAACCTAGATTACTGTACCCAGCAAGGATCTCATTCAAATATGAAGGAGAAATCAAAATCTTTACAGACAAGCAAAAGCTGAGAGAATTCGGCACCACCAAACCAGCTCTTCAACAAATGCTAAAGGATCTTCTCTAGACAGGAAACAGAAAGGTTGTATAAACGTGAACCCAAAACAACAAAGTAAATGGCAACGGGACCATACCTATCAATAATTACCTTAAATGTAAATGGGTTGAATGCCCCAACCAAAAGACAAAGACTGACTGGATGGATACAAAAACAAGACCCCTATATATGCTGTCTACAAGAGACCCATTTCAAAACAAGGGACACTTACAGACTGAAAGTGAAGGGCTGGAAAAAGACATTTCATGCAGATGGAGACCTAAAGAAAGTAGGAGTAGCAATACTCATATCAGATTAAAATAGACTTTGAGATAAAGGCTGTGAAAAGAGACAAAGAAGGAACTAGTAATGATCAAAGGATCAATCCAAGAAGATATAACAATTATAAATATATATGCACCCAACATAGAAGCACTGCAATATGTAAGGCAAATGCTAACAAGTATGAAAGGGGAAATTAACAGTAACACAATAATTGTGGGAGATTTTAATACCCCACTCATACCTATAGATAGATCAACTAAACAGAAGCTTAACAAGGAAACACAAACTTTAAATGATACAATGGACCAGTTAGACCTAATTGATATCTATAGGACATTTCACCCTAAACAATGAATTTCACCTTTTTCTCAAGTGCACACGGAACCTTCTCCAGGATAGATCACATCCTGGGCCATAAATCTAGCTTTGGCAAATTCAAACAAATTGAAATCACCTCAAGCATCTTTTCTTATCACAATATGGTAAGATTAGATGTCAACTACAGGAAAAAAACTACTAAAAATACAAACATGTGAAGGCTAAGCAACACGCTTCTGAATAACCAACAAATCACAGAAGAAATCAAAAGAGAAATAAAAATATGCATATAAATGAATGAAAATGAAAACACAACAACCCAAAACCTACAGGATTCAGTAAAAGCAGTGCTAAAGGGAAGTTTCATAGCAATACAAGCTTACCTCAAGAAACATGAGAGAAATCAAATAAATAACCTAACTCTACACATAATGCAACTAGATAAAGAAGAAATGAAGAACCCCAGGGTTAGTAGAAGGAAAGAAATCATAAAAAATAGGGCAGAAATAAATGCAAAAGAAACAAAGGAGACCATAGCAAAAATCAACAAAGCTAAAAGCTGGTTCTTTGAGAAGATAAATAAAATAGACAAACCTTTAGCAAGACTCATCAAGAAAAAAACAGAGATGAATCAAATCAACAAAATTAGAAAGGAAAATGGAGAAATCACAACAGAAAACACAGAAACACAAAGGATCATAAGAGACTACTATCAGCAACTATATGCCAATAAAATGGACAACCTGGAAGAAATGAACAAATTATTAGAAAAGTATAACTTTCCAAAACTGAACCAGGAAGAAATAGAAAATCTTAATAGACCCACCACAAGCACAGAAATCAAACCTGTAATCAGAAATCTTCCAACAAACAAAAGCCCAGGACCAGATGGCTTCACAGCTAAATTCTACCAAAAATTTGCACAAGAAAGTTAACACCCATGGTACTCAAACTCCTTCAGAAAATTGCAGAGGAAGGCAAACTTCCAAACTCATTCTATGAGGCCACCATCACCCTAATACCAAATCCAGACAAAGATGCCACAAAAAAAAGAAAACTACAGGTCAATATCACTGACGAAAATAGATGCAAAAATCCTTAACAAATTTTAGCAAAGAGAATCCAACAACATATTTAAAAGATCATACATCATGACCAAGTGGGCTTTATCCCAGGGATGCAAAGATTCTTCAATATTCACAAATCAATCAATGTGATACACCACATTAACAAATTGAAAGATAAAAACCATATGATTATCTCAATAGATGCAGAGAAAGCCTTTGAAAAATTCAGTATCCATTTATGATTAAAAAAAAAAAAATCCTCCAGAAAGCAGGCATAGAAGGGACATACCTCAACATAATAAAAGCCATATATGAAAAATCCACAGCAAACATTATCCTCAATGGTGAAAAATTGAAACCATTTTCCCTAAAGTCAGGAACAAGACAAGGGTGCCAACTCTCACCACTGCTATTCAACATAGTTTTGGAAGTTTTAGCCATGGCAATCAGAGAAGAAAAAGAAATAAAAAGGAATCCAGATTGGAAAATAAGAAGAAAAATTCTCACTGTTTGCAGATGACATGATCCTCTACATAGAAAACCCTAAAGACTCCACCAGAAAATTACTAGAGCTAATCAAGGAATATAGTAAAGTGGCAGGATGTAAAATTAACACACAGAATTCCCTTGCATTCTGATACACTAACAATGAGAAAACAGAAAGAGCAATTAAGGAAACAATTTCATTCAGCATTGCAACAAAAAAAAATAAAATACTTAGGAATAAAGCTACCTAAAGAAACAAAAGACCTATATATAGAAAACTATAAAACATTGATGAAAAAATCAAAGATGACACAAATAGATGGAGAAATATACTATGTTGATGAATAGGAAGAATCAATAAAGTGAAAATGAGTATACTACCAAAAGCAATCTATAGATTCAATGCAATCCCTATCAAGCTACCAACAGTGTTTTTCAGAGAACTAAAACAAATAATTTCACAATTTGTATGGAAATACAAAAAATCTCAAATAGACAAAACAATCTTGAGAAAGAAGAATGGAAGTAGAGAAATCAACCTGCCTGACTTCAGACTATACTACAAAGCTACAGTCATCAAGTACAGTATGGTACTGGCACAAAGACAGAAATATAGATCAATGGAACAAAATAGAAAGCCGAGAGATAAATCCACACACCTATGGACACCTTATCTTTGACAAAGGAAACAAGAATATGCAATGGAGAAAAGACAATCTCGTTAATAAGTGGTGCTTGGAAAACTGGTCAACCATTTGTAAAAGAATGAAAATAGAACACTTTCTAACACCATACACAAATATAAACTCAAAATGGATTAAAGATCTAAATGTAAAACCAGAAACTATAAAACTCCTAGAGGAAAACATAGGCAAAACACTCTCTGACGTTAATCACAGCAGGATCCTCTATGACCCACCTCCCACAGTAATGGAAATAAAAGCAAAAATAAACAAATGGGACCTAATTAAACTTAAAAACTTTTGCACAACGCAGGAAACTATAAGCAAGGTGAAAAGACAGCCCTCAGATTGGGAGAAAATAATAGCAAATGAAGCAACTGACAAAAAATTAATCTCAAAAATATATAAGCAACACTTCCAGCTCAGTTCCAGAAAATTAAGCAACCCAATCAAAAAATGGGCCAAAGAACTAAACAGACATTTCTCCAAAGAAGACATACAGATGGCTGACAAACACATGAAAAGATGCTCAACATTACTCATTATCAGAGAAATGCAAATCAAAACCACAATGAGGTACCATCACACACTGGCCAGAATGGCTGCCATCAAAAAGTCTACAAACAATAAATGCTGAAGAGGGTGTAGAGAAAAAGGAATCCTATAACACTGTTGGTGTGAATGAAAACTAGTACAACCACTATGGAGAACAGTGTGGAGATTCCTTAAAAAACTGGAAATAGAACTGCCATATGACCCAGCAATCCCACTGCTAGGCATACACACTGAGGAAACCAGATCTGAAAGAGACACGTGTACCCCAATGTTCATCACAGCACTGTTTACAATAGCCAGGACATGGAAGCAGCCTAGATGTCCATCGGCAGATGACTAAATAAGAAAGCTGTGGTACATATACACAATGGAATATTACTCAGCTATTAAAAAGAATGCATTTGAATAAGTTCTAATGAGGTGGATGAAACTGGAGCCTATTATACATAGTGAAGTAGGTCAGAAAGAAAAACACCAATACAGTATATTAATGCATATATATGGTATTTAGAAAGATGGTAACCATGGCCCTATATGTGAGACAGGAAAAGAGACACAGATGTAAAGAACACATTCTTTGGACTCTGTGGGAGAAAGCAAGGGTGGGATTATTTGAGAGAATGGCATTGAAACATGTATATTATCATACGTGAAATAGGTCGCCAGTCCAGGATTGATGCATGAGACAGGGTGCTCAGGGCTGGTGCACTGGGATGACCCTGAGGGATGGGATGGGGAGGCAGGTGGGAGGGGGCTCAGGATAGGAAACACATGTACACCCATGGCTGAATCATGTGAATGTATGGCAAAAACCACCAAAATATTGTAAAGTAATTATCCTCCAATTAAAATAAAAAATTAATTAATTAATTTAAAAAAATTGAAATGATGGAAAGTAAGTGCTATAGGAGGTCAAAGAAAAAAATTGCAATGGCTGGTCTGCAGAAAGAAGCAGTGGTTTAGAATCCAGAAAAGGTAAGGACAGAGTTTGGATATGAGGTGATAAGTACTCTTTTAGAAGAGTTAACTGAAGCTAGAGAAACACAAGAAAAGAGAAAAGGTTGCAAAACAGGAAACTGTGCAAATATCTAGGGAAAAAAAAGAAGTGGTTCAGTTTGATAGGTGCACAAAGATATTCAAGAAATGCAAGAAACAAGACTAGCAATGTAATTCCAGGAAACTTGCATCCGAGAGGGGAATGTTGCATACATAACCAGCATCAAAAACAAATCTTAAATTAAGCAGATGTGTTATGTCTCCTGTCTACTACATTTTAGTGTAGCTAATTATAAACTCTCTACATAAACTAGGATTATAAAAACAATCACTAAATACACACTGGGACATTTTTAAAAATAAGAATATATTCTGCTATAGCCCTAATACTTTCTCGTGTATAATTCCAAAAGGCAGCACAAGGTTTTTCTCTGCATAGTTAGATGATAACTGAAATAATTTTATTCCACCAAAAGCTGCACAACCAAAGCCAGAGCAAATAGCAAAGGCTAAACAGAAAAATAAGCACATATGTAACAAAAAGAGAGAGAGAAGTCAATATTGATCCAAAAGCCAATAAGCTATCTGAAGAATTTATGCTGTATTTTGCCCAATTTTGAAAATGGGAGGAAATAATATTGTCGTATCCCAAGCTGTGCAATTCTATATTTTACAGCAACTTCATTTGCTTTAAAACCAAGTCTAGAGCAAAGACACCATAAGCTGTTCCACATACAACCTTTATCTCTGAGAGGGTGTGTAAATAAAAGTATCGAAAATGCACTGAAAGCCGATACTTGGCAGTCAATCAAGATTTTGCCATTTCTGAAATGAAATGGAATGGCCCCTCCCAGAATGGGAGATGAGGGGACAATTGAAAGGCTGCTGCGTTATTTCTGAAACTATGAGCCAGATGGTTTTAAAAGTCAAATGCTTCATAAATGAGTAAGTCGCTGCTTTAAATGAATTACTTTGGGATCTGTAAAATTGAACCTGAGCTGTCTGTACTACTGGGACATGTTCCACTGCACCAACAACCTTTGAGAGTAAAACACCACCTCATCCGACATTTTTCCTAAAGAGAAATGGTGGCAAAGGACCTAAATAGCATGTTTAGAAAAAGCATCATGTAATCTTTAGCATGCATGGTTAAGACAGAACCTCAAATCATGTGTGGAATAATCTTCCCTTTCAGGCAGACGGGGACTTATAGACCAATAGCAGATGTGTAGAAAATAAATTGCTGCTATTAAAGTGAAAACTATGAAAGCAACACAACTTTAATGAAGTATAGGTTCTAGAGCTAAAGTAGATTTAGTGAAGATGTGGTGTCTATGAAACCCACACAGTCCTGAACATATGATTAAAAGATTTATTTTTTCTTTTTGAAGGTTAAATACACAATAGTAGGAAGTATAGGAGGGATGCTCTGAAAAGGTTTCATTAAAAATGTCTTGGACAAAAAAAAAAAAAAAAATGCCTTGGACAGCTCTCTGTGAAATAGCTGATGCTTCTTCTTTAACCAGATTTGTCTGCAATGTGTGTAGGGAATGCAGGTTATTTACACAGTAGTTCAGTTCAGTTCAGTCCAGTCACTCAGTCATGTCTGACTTTTCGCGACCCCATGGACCACAGCACACCAGGCCTCCCTGTCCATCACCAACTCCCAGAGTTTACTCAAACTCATCTCCATTGAGTTGGTGATGCCATCCAACCATCTCATCCTCTGCCATCCTCTTCTCCTCCTGCCTTCAATCTTTCCCAGCATCAGAGTCTTTTCCAATGAGTCAGTTCTTCGCATCAGGTGGCCAAAATACTGGAGCTTCAGCTTCAGCATCAGTCCTTCCAATGAATATTCAAGACTGATCTCCTTTAGGATGGACTGGTTGGATCTCCTTGCAGTCCAAGGGGCTCTCAAGAGTCTTCTCCAACACCGCAGTTCAAAAGCATCAATTCTTCAGTGCTCAGCTTTCTTTATAGTCCAACTCTGACATCCATACATGACCACTGGAAAAACCAAAGCCTTGACTAGACAGACCTTTGTTAACAAAGTAATGTCTCTGCTTTTTAATATGCTGTCTAGGTTGGTCATAAGTTTCCTTCCAAGGAGTAAGTGTCTTTTAATTTCATGGCCGCAGTCACCATCTGGAGTGATTTTGGAGCCCAAAAAAATAAAGTCAGTCACTGTTTCCACTGTTTCCCCATCTATTTGCCATGAAGAGATGGGACCAAATGCCATGATCTTAGTTTTCTGATATTGAGCTTTAAGCCAAATTTTTCACTCTCCTGTTTCACTTTCATCAAGAGGCTCTTTAGTTCTTCTGCTGCTGCTGCTGTTTCTAAGTTGTCTCAGTTGTGTCTAACGCTGTGCGATCCCTAGACGGCAGCCCACCAGGCTCCCCTGTCCCTGGGATTCTCCAGGCAAGAACAATGGAGTGGGTTGCCATTTCCTTCTCTAATGCATGAAAGTGAAAAATGAAAGTGAAGTCGCTCAGTCGCGTCTGACTCAGTGATCCCATGGACTGCAGCCTACCAGGCTCCTCCGTCCATGGGATTTTCCCGGCAAGAGTACTGGAGTGGGTTGCCATTGTCTTCTCCCTTAGTTCTTCTTCACTTTCTGCAATAAGGGTGGTGTCATCTGCATATCTGAGGTTATTGATATTTCTCCCAGCAATCTTGGTTCCAGTTTGTGCTTCATCCAGCCCAGCATTTCTCATGATGTACTCTGCATATAAGTTAAACAAACAGGGTGACAATATACAACCTTGACGTACACCTTTCCTATTTGGAACCAGTCTGTTGTTCCATGTCCAGTTCTAACTGTTGCTTCCTGACCAGCATATAGGTTTCTCAAGAGGCAAGTCAGGTGGTCTGGTATTCCTGTCTCTTTCAGAATTTTCCACAGTTTATTGTGATCCACACAGTCAAAGGCTTTGGCACAGTCAATAAAGCAGAAATAGATGTTTTTCTGGAACTCTTGCTTTTTTATGATCCAGTGAACGTTGGCAATTTGACCTCTGGCTCCTCTGCCTTTTCTAAAACCAGCTTGAACATCTGAACATTCACGGTTCACGTGTTGCTGAAGCCTGGCTTGGAGAATTTTGAGCATTACTTTACTAGCATGTGAGATGAATGCAATTGTGCAGTAGTTTGAGCATTCTTGGCATTGCCTTTCTTAGAGATTGGAATGAAAACTGACCTTTTCCAGTCCTGTGGCCACAGTAGAGTGTACAGAAATGGCAGAGTGAAAATTATCCTTTGACTTGCTATTAGAGAAAATTTTCTGATGGTTATTGAAGGCAAACAAACAGAGAATTCCTATAGGATGTTTAAAAGGTCTTTTTCTTTCTTCCTCCATTTCTCCAGGTCTCCCTCCATCCTGTTCCCCTTCTCCTCTATCCTTTGAATTAACAGTAAATAAACATACTCTGGAAATGATAGAAAACTTTACAAGATCATTTCACTTCAAATATTTGAACATAATAGAAATCTTTAGTTTTCCATTCACTTGACCTGATTAACCTTAATATATCAAAGTATAGGATAACTATAAGAACTGGAAAGCTCCATAATCATAAAAATGATTTTTCCTATCTCCTCCAATGGAGCTGTCATGATAAAAGCAATCCTTATTGATTTGATCTTTCCATATGTGAAACACTAATAGTGCTTGAGAACTGTTTTGCACAATGGAGCCCTGGACCTCAGTTACTCTCCGTTTTGCTTAACTGTTGCTTATAATGTATCATGCCTCTTCAACTTGAATGGAAGCTTCTCCAATAACTTACATTTGTTCTGTTTTCTTTTCAATACATGGAACAGCATTGAAAAAGTTTGACATTTACTAAACATATTTATTTGACTTATTGGTTGAAATGTGTACTGAAAATTTGTGTTGTTTTTAACCAAAATAACACTTTGGAAATTTACTTGTATTATCCTTTCTAGGAATTTTATTTTAAAGGGCATGATTTCTCTTAAGTCATCACATTATTTGCCTGCATTTTTTAGCCACATTACCATTCTTTATCATCAGCTTACCCCTTTCTTCCCAAATATTAAATGATTTATAAACAAACACTTCTTCATTTTGGAAAAAATTATTCAGTCTATCTTTTTTCCCCCATAACTTAGTCTTAAAAACATAATCTTTTAGAATACTATTTTAGTCCATTCAGGTTACTATTTTAAAACACCATAGGCTGGGTAGTTTATAAAAAAAGAAATTTATTACTCACAGTCCTGGAGGCTAGGAAGTCCAAAATGAAGACATCTTCAGGCTCTGTCTGGTGAGAATCTGCTTTCTTGTTCATAGAGAGTGCCTTCTTGCCAGTGGTATTCTTATATGATAGAAGGGGTGAAGGAACTCTCTCAGATCTCTTTCATAAGGTTATTAATTTCATTTATAAGAGCTTTGCCCTCATAACCTAATCACCTCCTAAACACCTCCTCCCAAAGACCACCCCCCACCACCTCTTAATATCATTACCTTGCGAGATTAGATTTCAACATATGAATTTGGAAGGAACACTTTTCATGGCAAATATGAAGGACACATATTCATAGCTAATATGAATAATCACTATCACTCTTAATTTATTCATTAGCCTCTAATATAATATTTTCTTAAAGAGTGCAAACTATAAGACAACTAACCAGTTCTAAAAAGGTGAGAAAATTAATATAGAGTAAGCTTCATGATAAACTGTGAGCTTTGGAGTCATCACAGGGATTCTCTGTGTTCATCAAAACACTCTTGTTTCTTTCCAACTTCCTAGCAGTGTGAAGAATAAGGGGAGATTATATACCAAAGACCCCCAAAACATAACATTTTCAAACTAATATCTCAAGATTTATATTAGTACCTGTAGTGTTTCAACCAGAGAACTGAAGGACAGCCAACTGGGTGGCAGAATATAAGGAAACAGCAGAAGTTTTAGTTTAAATCAGTTGACCAGCCTTCCATGGAAACAGAAAAGTTGTCCAAAGCAGAAGCAGTGACTCTATCATTTTTTCTACATGGACTCTCCCCAAGCAGAAATAAAAGCCTGTTTTCCTGGACTTGTAACTTGGAGAATGAAATGTTGATGAAGATATGAATATGCTATAAAAAAATGACATAAAGCTCATAAGAATCCCCTTAGATAAATTTCTACTCTTCTCAAATGTTTCAAGAGTTAGCTGAGCATGGGCATATGTACCTAAGATTATTCAAATTCACCTGGCTCTTTATTGACACATTATGACAGGAATTAAAGCCCATCTTCCAAAGAACTCTGAAGCACTGACCTTGGATATTCAACTCTCTATTGCTATGACAATTCAGAGACCTTTGGAAAATACAAAGAAATAGTCAGCTCATGTACCATGTACAAGCCAGAATTCAGGAGATTTCAATCTTATACATGGCCCTAATTCTGACAATTAGAGAGATGTTGAGTTATTGTACTTCAGCTTGCTCATCCAAAAACTGAGGAACATAGTGATACTCTCACCTCCTTGCACATGAAGACTCATTAGACCAGAGAGTTGATGCACTTTAACATCAAGAAAAATTATGCATATGTAAAAAGAATATTGAATACTCAGCAGGACATCTCTGCTTATGTCTCTGTTACCAAATTCTGTAGATCCCAGGCCCTATAAATTGAGACCTTAAGAGGAATATGCTCCCTGAAAGGCCATTCAGGGTAAAGTTATTTCTATTCATAGCCATTACTTTGAGAACAATCTGCCAAACACAAATTGCCTGCCCAAGAAAACTGACCAAAAAAGTCTTTGTTCCCAAAGCTATAATATCTTAATTTTGTCTTGGTTGGTTTCCACTCTCCAAAACCATAAATCCTAGACTATCTCCATCAAAGCTAGTGCCAAATTACAAATATCTCCTCTGGCTGTCATCTGAGAGATGGCTATTATTCAGGCTTCTATCAACTATGTGGAAAGAAAAGACTAATGATAGCCTAGGCATTAAAAGTCAATAGACAGAAATCATTTCTAAAAGTCCCTTAGGTGATACCTTTGATACCACCACTGTTTTTCATTAGAAAAGGTGAGTATTCCTGTTCATATTAATACAATGGCAGAACCATGAGAACTAACAAACTTAGAAGCAATTAATCAGTTGATGAAATTAGCATGAGCTAATATGCAGGCTCATGGCTGACACTCACAACCTGGGTTCAAATTCACTGTTTCAAGAGGGAGTTAGAGTTTGAGCTTGTCATTTCACTTCCTTATCCCAGGAACGTTCTTTTGAACATGGCCTTGAGACATCATAAAAAACATACAACATAAAAAACATAAAAAGAAGAACAAATGAAACTCAAAGTTAGTAGAAGGAAGGAAATAAAGATTAGAGCAGAAATGAAGACTAAAAAGACAAGTTAAAAGATCAATGAAACTGAGTTGATTCTTTGAAAAGGTAAACAAAATTGACAAACTTTAGTTAGACTCACCAAGAAAAAAGAGAATTCAAATAAATTAAATCAAAAATGAAAGAAGAGATGTTACAACTGATACCACAGAAACAGAAATATTCATAAGAGATTATTACAACTATATGTAAACAAACTGGGAAAAAACTGATTAAAAAGAACAAACTCCTAGAAACATACAACTTGCCAAGACTGAGTCATAATGAAGTTGAAAATCTGAACAGATACTTTACTAGTAAGGAGACTGAATCTATAGTCAAATACCTTCCAACAAATGAAAGTCCAGGACCAGATGGCTTTACTATTGGTTTGTACCAAGCATTCAAAGAATTGAATTATTGATAATACCAATATTTCCTCAGTCTTTTTAAATAGAAAGGGAGTAATTCTTCCTAACATGTTTTATGAAGTCAACATTACTCTGATGCCAAAACCAAACAAGTATACCAAAAAAGAGAGAGATTACAAGCCAATATCCCTGATGAAAATAGATGCAAAACTCCTTAACAAATTAATAGCAAAACACATTCAACAGTACATTAAAAGAATTACACAACATGATCAAATGGGATTTATTCCAGGGATGAAAAGATATTTCAACATCACAGTCAATTTGATACACATCATTAAGATGAAGGATAAAAATCATATAATCATTTTAATAGGTATAAAAAAAGCATTTGGGAAAATTCAACATCCATGTATGATAAAATCTCTCAATAAAATAAGTATAAAGGAAATGTACTTCAACATATGAAAGGCCATATATAGCAATTGCACAGCTAATAGCACACTCAATGGTGAAAACTGAGACTTTTTACTCTAAGATCAAGAACAATACAAGGATGCTCACACTCACTATTTCTATTCAATATAGTATTGGGGGTCTTAACCAGAGCAATTAGGCAAGAAAAAGAGATAAAAGGTATCCAAACTGGAAAGGAAGAAGTAAAACTATCACTATTTGCAGATGACATGATATTATGTATACACTGTAACTTGTCAGGCTCCTCTGTCCATGGAATTCTTCAGGCAAGAATACCAGAGCGGGTAGCCATTCCCTTCTCCAAGAGATATTCCAGACCCAGGGATTGAACCTGGGTCTCTTGCATTGCAGGCAGGGTCTTTACTATCTGAGCTACCAGGGAAGCCCATATATGTAATATATATACATGTGTAAAACTCCATAAAATGCACTACTGGAACAAATAAATGAATTAAGTTGCATGATATAAAATCAATACACAAAAATCTATTGAGTTTCTACATACAAATAATAAATTATCAGAAAGAGAAATTAAGAAAAGTATCTCATTTAAAACTGTATCTTAAAGAAAAAATATCTAGGGATGAATTTAAGGATGTGAAAGACATTAATATTGAAAATTATAAAACATTAATGAAAGAAACTGAAGAAGGCACAAATAAATGGAAAGATATTCTATGCTCATGAATTGGGAAAATTAATATTGTTAAATGTCTATATGCCCAGTGTAATCTATAGACTCAATGCAATTTCCTGTCAAAATGCCAACGGCATTCTTCATAGGTTTGGAAACAAATAATTCTAAAATTTGTATGAAATTTAAAAGACACCAAATATCCAAGCAATCCTGAAAAATAACAAAGCTGGAGATATCATGCTCCCTGATTTTAAGCAGTATTACAAAGCTATTATAATTAAAACAATATGATATTGCCATAAAAGGCACATAGATCAATAAAACAGAACAAAGAGTTCAGAATTAAATCCATACATACATGGGCAATTATTCAGTTTATGGCCAAAGAGCCAAATAGAGAAAGGACAGTGTCTTCAAAAATGGTGCTGGGAAAAATGGATAGCCACATGCAAAAGAATGAAACTGAACTACCATATCATATCATACACAAAAATTAACACAAAATGAATTTAGGATCTAAAAATAAGACCTGAAACTATAAAATTACTGGAAGAAAACATGGGCAGGAAGTTTCTTAACATGGGTCTTGATGATGTTTCTTAAAAATCTGACACCAATGGCAAAAACAACAAAAGCAAAGATAAACAGGTGGGACTACATCAAACTAAAAGCTTCTGCACAGCAAAGGAAGCCATCAACAAAATGAAAAGGCAATCTACCAAAAGAGAAAGTGTTTGAAAATCATATATCAGGTAAAGTGTTAATACCGAAAACATGTAGAACTCATAAACTCAGTAACAAAGAAAAAAAGCATTTAAAAATAAGCCAAAGATCTGAATAAACATTATTCTAGAGAAGACATACAGATGACCAATAGGTACATTTTTAAAAATGCTGTATATCATTAATCATCAGAGAAATGCAAATCAAATCTGCAAAGATCATGTCCATTAATGGATAAATGAAGAAATTGTGATATTCATATATTATATGTATGTAAGTATATGGTTACATAATATTCAGCTATAAAAAGAATGAAATCTTGCCATCTGAAGCAACATAAGTGGACCTCAAGGGTATTATGTTAAGCAAAATAAGTCAGATGGGGAACAACAAATATTGTATGATATCTCCTACATGTGGAATTTAGAGAGAAAAAAAGGAACAACAACAAAGCAGCAAGCTCATGGGTACAGAGAACATATTGGTCATCGCAAGAGGAAGGGAGTGGGACAGTGGGAGAAATGCTTTTTTTTGTTGAAGTTTAAAGAAATTAAAATTTTTGTTTCTTTAGGAATTAAGAAACCAAATCTTCATTACCACCAGTTAAAAAAAAAAAGAAAAGGAAATAGTCTAATGAGTCATGGTAAAAGAAAGAATCTGGAAAACTGATAGCTTGATAGAATTTGGTGGTCATGTTTCCTAAAATAAAATAAAAATTTAAAGATATGTGATGTTACACTTTGGTCTTCACGACTCCTAAAGTTCTAGTACATTGAAAAATCTGTTCTCCTCATTTTAAGGTTGCAAAATTCTCCCAAAGCTTTGTTTTATACCTAAAGTTATTACCTTCTTTCATATCAGCTTTGTTATAACCATTATAATCACCGCAGCTTAATTTAGCAGACAGTTGGAACTGAACAATGAACAATTCTTCTCAGAGGAATTAAATATGGTTATGTGATTTTCCAAGTTGATTTGAAAGAATTAGAGTACAAATAATATTTAAATTTCAGTATTAGCTCAGAATCATAGGTGCTTTCTTTTATTTACTTCTATACTTTGAATATCTATGATGAACTGGATTGGTCTTTTAGTTTTTTAGCTCTTTATGCTTTTTAATAAAAGCAATGAATAATCAATTTTTTATGCCAATAATGGGGGGGAAAGCAATCACACTGTTGGGAGAGCCCTCAGAGCCCAATCCCAACCTACTTCTGTTTGAAAACATCCTGAGAAAGAATGGTCTTAGGGTTTATGCCCTCAACCCCAAAGAACAGAATATCAAACTCAAAAGATTACTTTCCATTTTTTCAAGACTTTTCTCAAAGAGATAAAATTTCAGCTGGACTTCTAAGACAACTGGTGTTTCAAGGGAAGGTGTTACACACAATAAGTCCTTGGAATGCATGGCTACCTAACTTCAGAGAGTTGCTGAGCTGAGAGCTTTATCAGCCTCGCCACGGACCCGAGTTTTTTGCCATCATTCTTTTGAATATCCTCAGCATCTCTTCTCTGTCCCCAGACTAGCTGCCCTTGGGGCTATCAGTTGGCCTGCAGAGTTCCAGAAGTCATACCTGTGACCAGCAACACGGTTTTTTGGGGTACCTTTTTTTTAAAACAAGGAGTCCTTTTTCAAAAGCTGCTAGCAGACACACCTCTTTTCTCTTTGGTCAGAACTGGATCATACAAGTAACTAACCCTATCTATCTATTAGAAAATGGAATTATCAATACTGTGATAACTTAGGTAAATGCAAATGAACCTCATTTTAAAAAAAAAAAAAATGTGAAGTCATTCAGTTGTGTCTGACTCTTTATGACACCATGGACTGTGTACCAGGCTCCTCCATCCATGGAATTTTCCAGGCAAGAGTACTGGAGTGGGTTGCCATTTGAACCTCATAGTTGGTGATAAAGTCACCTTCCTTACAGTCAGTTGCATGAAGGAAGCAGCTATGCAAAGAATCCTGGAGATCTGTCAATAAAGAAGAAGGGGAACAAAAAATGAGTAGGCAACCAACTGTGTCCTCTACACTAATTAAGAAAAAAAAATGCTTTGTTTTTTATAAATTTTGATTAAATGGATTTATTCATTCATATGACTTGAAAAAGGCAGTAAGTGGAGATGTTTAAATTATCTGAAAGAGACACTTGCACCCCAATGTTCATCGCAGCACTGTTTATAATAGCCAGGAAATGGAAGCAACCTAGATGCCCATCAGCAGATGAATGGATAAGGAAGCTGTGGTACATATACACCGTGGAATATTACTCAGCCATTAAAAAGAATACATTTGAATCAGTTCTAATGAGATGGATGAAACTGGAGCCCATTTACAGAGTGAAGTAAGCCAAAAAGATAAAGACCAATACCGTACACTAACGCATATATATGGAATTTTAAAAGATGGTAACGATAACTCTATGTGCAAGGCAGAAAAAGAGACACAGATATACAGAACAGACTTTTGGACTCTGTGGGAGAAGGTGAGGGTGGGATGTTCTGAGAGAACAACATTGAAACAAGTATACTATCAAGGGTGAAACAGATCACCAGCCCAGGTTGGATGCATGAGACAAGTACTCAGGGCTGGTGCACTGGGAAGACACAGAGGGATGGGATGGGGAGGGAGGTGGGAGGGGGGATCGGGATGGGGAACACATGTAAATCCATGGCTGATTCATGTCAATGTATGGCAAAAACCACTACAATACTGTAAAGTAATTAACCTCCAACTAATAAAAATAAAGGAAAAAAAAAAGAAAAAATAAATAAATGAAAAACAAAAATCTTTTGCCCTACACCTCCCAATTTCTAGTTTTTCATACAGGAGTAACAATTTTTAACCTTTCAAGCTATTTCTAAAATTGTATTTCTGATTATTACTTTCAGTGTTTAAATTTCCACCCTCTTTCTTGATTTATTAATTTGAGATAATGACTTCCTACTTTGACATGAGATAATTCTCATATCATCCAAGCCCCATCCCACCAATGTGATACTTATCCTCTTTTTTTGTTTTTCTTTTAATTATTTTTGTAACTTTAAATAAATGTCCCCCATTATATTTCTTTTTGTAGCGACTATAAGCAACATCTCTTGCCTTTAAAATGTCAAGGTGGATAATGTTTACATCCTTTTCCAAGGGCAAAACTATCTTCTATGATTAGCTATAGTTTGATCGTAAAAATAGACCGATGTTTTGCTTGTTATTCCTTAGTAGGTACTGTTCTTTTCAGAGTCAAGTAGTTGGTTTTGCTTTTTGTATAGCTTTTGAATTTTTTTGGAGTTTCTAAGTACCTTATTATTTTCTCATTTTGATTGCTCTATTACATTGTTAAGTAGTTCTACCTTCTTGGGGATAATATCAAATGTATAAAATGCTTTTTTTTTTGCTAGGTGCCTCCCTCTTGAATCCTTTGTTCCCTTACTTTTGTCTAAACTGCTGCAAAGCTGCCATTCTGGGACTCCTGCCTTTCTCACCTACCTTCGATCTACCTTTCCCTGGAGTCCATGTTGTCTGTCCATTCTTATTCACTCTTCTAATTTTGCTAAAGTATATCCTCAAGTAAGGTCCTAGGAAAGTTTGTCTGGGAAGTAAACTCATTTAGCTTCTGTAAACATCTTCTTTACTCATCCTGATGAGAATTTTACTTGGTATTCAAAAACTCCTTGGGGAATTCCCTGGAGGTCCAGTGGTTAGGATAATATTTACCATATTATATTAATATTTACTATATACTTCCTTTTAGTATCCAGTATTGCTGATGTGAAATTAATATAGTCTGAATCTCATTCTTTATAAGTGAACACACTTTATTCTCTGGAAGATTTTAGAATTTTTCATTTATTCTGACATTGTAAAATGTCACTGATATGTCTAGTAGCATTTTTATAATTTGTGGTATTTAAACCCTTTCAATCTGAGGGCACTTGTACTTCATCTGTAGGAATTTATCTTCTAACATTTGCTCTATCCTTCTACATACTTTCTCTGTATCTCCTGTTAGTCAAATGACTACCTCCATTTTCAATCCTCTCACCTTTTCATTTAGTTTTTCTCTCTATTTGTCTATTTTTTTAGGTAGTGAAAAAATTTCCTAAAACTTATATTCCAGTTGTATGATTGGAATTTTTATATATTAACATTTTTACAGTTTTGATTTTCAAAAAAATATATACATATTTTATTCTCTAACTTACGTATTTTTCAAGCCTCTTCTGATCTAATTACAGAGATAATGTTTTCTTAAGTTGTTCTGAGGGTACTGAGGTATTTTAAAGATTACTTCTATACCTGAAGTGAAATCTTCTATATTTTAATTTTTGTTAGGGTTATCTTTTCTTATTGATTTTTTTTCTTTCCTCTGAAATGTTGCAAAATTGCCTCATGCTGATTGGATGATTTGTTTATGTGAACAGAGACGCCATCATCAGGTTTCTCCTCAGAAGTGGCCAGGAAGATGGTTGGGGGTGCCAGAATGCAAACGTCTTTATTTTATAGCTTTTTTAATTTTTGTACTGGAGTATAGCTGATTAACAGTGTTGTGATAGTTTCAGGAGGACAGAAAAGGGACACAGTCTTACATACACATATATCTTCTCCCCCAAACTCCCCTCCCATCTAGGCTCCCACAAAACCCTGAGCAGAGTCCCCTGTGCTATGCAGTAGGACCCTGTTGGTTATCCATTCTAAATATACCAGCATGTACAAGTCCATCCCAAACTCCCTAACTAGTCCTTCCTTTCTTCTTTCCCACCAGTAACTGTCAGTTCCTTCTCTAAGTCTGTGAGTATGTTTCTGTTTTGTAAATAAGTTCATTTGTATATTAAATAATTTCACAATTCAGACTAGCATCCTCAGTTTCTGATTCAGATGATCTGAGTAAGGCCTGAGAGTTAGCATTTATAACTAGTGATCAGGTGACAATGACACTGACAATCTGAGAATCTTACCTTGAGAACCAATGTTCTATAGCTCTATAAGGGACTGCTGCTCCTGCCTCAGTTGACCCCACCAGCCACACATATTTTAGAACCCAATTTCCTTCACTCTGCTTAATCAGCCATCTGTCTTCTTACCTTCTTTCCGTCTTCCACAAAGTTGCTACAATCTCTATTCTACTAATGGTCCACCCCCAATGTTTCATTAAGGGTGATACTTTGTTTTGCTTTTGTTTGTTTTCTTTACCTTTGTTTCCTTTAAAAACTTTTGAGAAAAGAGAAAATATAAATGTGTGTCATCTGCCTGCCTTGCTGAGTCAAAACCATTCTATTTCAATGCATAAGAATGCCCCTAGAACCAACATGTTTGTCTTCAGATCTTCCTGTGTCCATTATTCTCACTGTCAACTAAATAATTTCTGGTTAAATTGTTTAAAATCAATTCTAGTTGATTTTAAGTATATAAAGGAAGGTACATGGGGAATAGAAGATATTTTTAAGTAACTCAAAAATAAAAGGTAGCATAGTTGGTCTAGATGTTTACCAAGCCTGATTTCTCTTCTGGGACACACAGAAAATCCCCACGTTATTAGTTCCTGATGATGTGTTATGAGTAAAAATGACATATATCACCTCTAGGCTAATGTGTTTAATAAGTAGATGGACCTTCTTTACCCTCTCCTTCCTTTTCAGAGGCCCTCTCTCTGAGGTCTTGAGGATAATAGAGCTACAAGATGGACAGAAACTGAATCTTTGAAAGATTAGCACAAAGAAAGTGTCAAACATCTCATTATATTGCTATGTGCTAAGCCACTGAAATCTTAGAGTATATCTTACGGAAATTTACTTTACCCTTATTAATAAATTAAATGATTAAATAAGGTCTCTCTTGAGTCTATAAATGTGTTTAGGTTAAACTAACTCTGTGTTAGACTATTTTCTGTATGAACTTCTGATTTATGAGAGCTACAGATCCACATAGAATTTCACCACAGCAACATATTAAGTCATTTTTAGTTGACATATTGCTTAAAATTTGGTCTTATGAATCTAAAGACAATATTCTTGTTTCATCTCCACTTTAATAAATAAGATCTAAGATTTGCAATGATGATGAATTGAATGAGGTAATAGATAAAAATGCTTTCCAAAATTAAAAATATGATACAAGTGTTATACAATAAACTTTTCTGAGGAGCAAAGGTGAATTAGAGATAATTCTAAATTTCTCTTTGTATTAATTTGTTCAAGAAACTTGTAACTTTTAGATTCTTTCCAAAAGGAAGCAGACTCAAGGTTATGAGAGAACTTAAGTTAGCTTTATTAGCTCAACTCTTGACTTAGTACCACTGCATTATTGTAAGAAACTTAATTTTTACATTATGCAATTTTATAAATATGGGAAATTTTAATTAAACATCACCAGTGCTTTAAACCATTGGAAATTCTGAGGTCCCAACTGCAGTATGGCATAAGTCATCTAAGATGATTGAGGACCCCGAAGACCAAATGAGGTTAATCAGGCATATTTCTACTTTGGTAATTGAACCACTGTCTTCATGGCACATGCCTAGACTGGCCTCTTGAAAGTGAGTTATCCTCTAGCCTTAAGCATCAATGTTAAGATCTGCCTCCAAAGAGACAGGATAAGAGGAAAAGATTTTCAAGAGCACTACAATACTTCTGTGGATGTGACATTCAATTGGCCATTTAAAAAAATCTCATATTTCTACATTTAACTTAGAAAATGTGTATTAAGCACATAAGTTATATCATATTATGGGAGGCAGTCATAATGTGAGGGCAGGGAGTTAACTTATGTTGCTTGAAGAAAATTCAGTTCTCAAAAGCTTTATGTTTATAGGACAAGTTTTCTGTTTCCTGTACAATAAAACCTAAAATATTCATGCCTTAAATCAGCACCAGGAAAATTCACAAAGACCTCATGAAATCTTGTCAGTTCAGACTGAGTCCACATGTGATTGTTTTGACTGAGGGTGGCATTTACTCTAGTGACACTTTACTGGCACTTACTTTAGTACTCAATGGGGGGTCGGGGAGATTAAAATGTGATAAGCAAAAAAAAAAAAAATGTTAAAAAGATAGAAAAAACTTACCTTATTTTGTTTTAAGGTGAAAATTGGAAGGGCTTTATTAATATCTACATATGGAATAAAATTAGTGGCCTAGTACAAATCATCTATATTATGCCACGAACAAGACTAGAAAATTTTCCATTTGACAGTCTTTTTGCTCCATTGATGTTGCTGTAGATATTCAAAATGGCTTAACACTGCTTATTAGTAGTCTGGCTCTCTCTAAATCTGAGCCAAGTTAGTTGTTCACTAAGCACTCTCTACTAAAATTCAAGCAATGTTTATTGAACATCTACTCCATGCCACTGTGTTCATCATTGAGATAAGATTTAATAGGAGCGGTCCCTACCCTCAAAAACCTTGAATGAGCTGGAGAAATTTTAATGACATGAAAAAATAATTAGCAACAGATGACATTCAAATAATACAAACAAGTTCTACTACAGTACAGAGAATGCAAAAATCACTTTCAGTTTTCTCAAGACTTTTCTCAAAGCAATAAAATTTCAGCTGGACTTCAAAGACTGGCAGCAAGGAAGATGCATATTTCAGGGCAACAAAATATGTCCATAGTAAGATGGGAAAACCCATAGCAGTTTAAGAGCCATTGAGAGGTCAGTATAAACCAAGTAGGAGAGAGGGAAGAATAGAACAGTAACATTCCAAGCTGATCTGAAAAGATGATGAGTTTTGATGACAGAAGACTTCAGTCTGGTTTCTATCCTGAAAAATGAAGCTACATGACCTTGGGTAATTATTTAATCCCTCAGAGCTCCCCTTCTACATTTAAAAAATGGAAATTACAGACCTAAATCACTCATCTGTGAATTTCTGAATGTAAAGGTAAAATAAAGTAATATGAAAGTAATATATGTAAAACCACTAGCAAATTAAGCTTCAACATGTTAGTACCTCCTTTCTGTAGTACTCCAATTAGGTATTTCTTTATTTTCATAAGTAATAGATTTATATATTTGCTTTCAGACCAAAATTATGATCTGATATTACTATTTAAAAGATATACCAAGGGTCAGTCCATCAGATTCTTTCGGGAGTTGGGGATTTAAAAAATAACTAAGAAATTCTGTATTAAACAAAAAGGTTTACTCAGCTCAATGCATATCTTAGTCAATTTCTCATATTTCTCTTTCAAAAACAGTGGTCAAACATGATCCTCTACATAGAAAACCCTAAAGACTCTACCAGAAAATTACTAGAGTTAATCAATGAATACAATAATGTTGCAGGATATAAAATTAACACACAGAAATCCCTTGCATTCCTATACACTAACAATGAGAAAACAGAAAGAGAAATTAAGGAAACAATACCATTCACCACTGCAAAAAAGAATTTAATACTTAGGAGTATATCTACCTAAAGAAACAAAAGACCTATGTATAGAAAACTATAAAACACTGATGAAAGAAATCAAAGAGGACACAAACAGATGGAGAAACATACCGTGTTCATGGATTGGAAGAATCAATATTGTGAAAGTGACTATGCTACCCAAAGCAATCTATAGATTCAATGCAATCCCTATCAAGCTACCAACAGTATTTTTCACAGAACTAGAACAAATAATTTCACAATTTGTATGGAAATACAAAAAACCTCGAATAGCCAAAGTAATCTTGAGAAAGCAGAATGGAACTGGAGGAATCAACCTGCCTGACTTCAGACTCTACTACAAAGCCACAGTCATCAAGACAGTATGGTACTGGCACAAAGACAGAAATATAGATCAATGGAACAGAATAGAAAGCCCAGAGATAAATCCACGAACCTATGGACACCTTATCTTTGACAAAGGAGGCAAGGATATACAGTGGAAAAAAGACAACCTCTTTAACAAGTGGTGCTGGGAAAGCTGGTCAACTGCTT
Source organism: Dama dama (assembly GCF_033118175.1). Taxonomy (NCBI): domain Eukaryota; kingdom Metazoa; phylum Chordata; class Mammalia; order Artiodactyla; family Cervidae; genus Dama; species Dama dama. Next base: position 38,922,500 of record NC_083696.1, on the reverse strand, counting down.
GTAAAAGAATGAAACTAGAACACTTTCTAACACCATACACAAAAATAAACTCAAAATGGATTAAAGATCTAAATGGAAGACCAGAAACTATAAAACTCCTGGAGGAGAACATAGGCAAAACACTCTCTGACGTAAATCACAGCAGGATCCTCTATGACCCACCTCTCACAGTAATGGAAATAAAAGCAAAAATAAACAAATGGGACCTAATGAAACTTAAAAGCTTTTGCACTACAAAGGAAACTATAAGTAAGGTGAAAAGACAGCCCTCAGATTGGGAGAAAATAATAGCAAATGAAGAAACAGACAAAGGATCAATCTCAAAAATATACAGGCAACTCCTGCAGCTCAATTCCAGAAAAATAAATGACCCAATCAAAAAATGAGCCAAAGAACTAAACAGGCATTTCCCCAAAGAAGACATACAGATGGCTAGCAAACACATGAAAAGATGCTCATCATCACTCATTATTAGAGAAATGCAAATCAGAACCACAATGAGGTATCATTACACGCCAGTCAGAATGGCTGCTATCCAAGAGTCTACAAGCAATAAATGCTGGAGAGGGTGTGGAGAAAAGGGAACCCTCTTACACTGTTGGTGGGAATGCAAACTAGTACAGCCACTATGGAGAACAGTGTGGAGATTCCTTAAAAAACTGGAAATAGAACTGCCATAGACCCAGCAATCCCACTCCTGGGCATACACACTGAGGAAACCAGAACTGAAAGAGACACTTGCACCCCAGTGTTCATCACAGCACTGTTTATAATAGCCAGGACATGGAAGCAACCTAGATGCCCATCAGCAGACAAATGGATAAGAAAGCTGTGGTACATATGCACAATGGAATATTACTCAGCCATTAAAAAGAATTCATTTGAATCAGTTCTAATGAGATGGATGAAACTGGAGCCCATTTACAGAGCCAGAAAGATAAAGACCAATACAGTATACTAACGCATATATATGGAATTTTAAAAGATGGTAACGATAACCCTATGTGCAAGACAGAAAAAGAGACACAGATGTACAGAACAGACTTTTGGACTCTGTGGGAGAAGGCCAGGGTCGGATGTTCTGAGAGAATAGCATTGAAACAAGTATACCATCAAAGGTGAAACAGATCACCAGCCGAGGTTGGATGTAGGAGACAAGTGCTCAGGGCTGGTGCACTGGGAAGACACAGAGGGATGGGATGGGGAGGGAGGTGGGAGGGGGGATCGGGATGGGGAACACATGTAAATCCATGGCTGATTCATGTCAATGTATGGCAAAAACCACTACAATATTGTAAAGTAATTAGCCTCCAACTAATAAAAATAAATGAAAAAATAAATAAATAAATAAATGAAGCAAAAGCAATGGTCAAAGAGCAAGAAATTCTATTCCCATTTATTTTTTTCCAGTTTTATTGAGAAATAATTAACATGCATCCTGTATAAGTGAAAGGTGTAGAGCATGATGGTTTGATTCACATGTATTGTGAAATGATTGCCAGAATAGATTCAGTTAACATCTATGTTCTCATAATACAATAAAAAAGAAAAGAAGGAAGAAATTTCTCTTTGTGATGAGAACTCATAAGGTTTATTTTCAATGTCTTTTCTATATACATACAGCAGGCTTAGCCATAGTCATTCTGTTGTACACTGCACCCTTAGTGCCAATTGATCTTGTAACTTGAAGTTTATACCTTTAGACTACCATCCTCCAATCTCCACTTCCCCCATCTTCTACCTACAGTAACCATAAGTCTGATTTCTTTTTCTATGAGTTTGGTGGTGGTGTTTGTTTTTAATATTCTGTATATATGTGAAATCATATAGTATGCTTTTCTCTGATTTATTTCACTTAATATAATAAGTGAAAAGTCCATCCACGATGTAGAAAATGGTAGGATGTCCTCATTTTAATGGCTATATACAATGTTAACAATGTTAATGTTATACACAAACAATGGAATATTATTTATATACCACAACTTTGTTATCTATTCATCCATCAGTGGACACTTAGGTTGTAGCCATGTCTTGGCTATTGCATATAATGCTGCTACAAACACAAGGGTTCAGGTGCCTTTTCAAGTTATTGTTTTTACTTCCCTTGGATATATTCCCAGAAGTAGAATTCCTGGATCAAATGGTGAAAAGTGAAACTGTTAGTCACTCATTTGGGTGACTTTTTGCAACCCCATGGACTGTAACCTGCCAAACTCCTCTGTCCATGGAACTCTCCAGGCAAGAATACTGGAGTGGGTTGCCATTCCCCTCTTCAGGGAATCTTCCTGACCAGGGATCAGACCCGGGTCTCCTGCATTGAAGGCAGATTCTTTACCATTTGAGCCAGCAGGGAAGCCTGGATCATATAGCAATTTTACTTTTAATCTTCCATACTGTTTTCTGTAGTGGCTGTACCTGTATTACCATTTAATATCCAAATCTTATAGATAAGAATTATATGATATAATAAAAAATAACCTATACAGAATTTTTTTTAAAAAAATGCTAACTGATGTGCCATATAACTTTCTGGATTTCAATGTTTTCATAGAAATAATGAAATGAATAAATTTGCCCTAGCTAGGTGTCATGATTGTTATGAAAAGTAACATATGATAACATGGGTGAAAATGTCGTGGAAATTTATAGTCGGTAAAGAATCTGCCTGCAATGCAAGAGACCCAGTTCAACTCCTGGGTCAGGAAGATCCGCTGGAGAAGGGATAGGCTACCCACTCCAGTATTCTTCGGCTTCCCATGTGACTCAGCTGGTAAAGAATCTGCCAGCAGTGTGGGAGACCTGGGTTCAATCCCTGGTTGGGAAGATCGTCTGGAAAAGGGAAAGGCTACCCACTCCAGTATTCTGGCCTGGAGCATTCCATGAACTGTATGGGGTCGCAAAGAGTTGGACACACCTGAGCCATTTTCACTTGAAAACTCACCAGATCCACTGAGTCATAATCTGTGGTATTGAACATTCACTCAGAGCCGTTCTCTACAGTCAGTGTTAGATGTAGCCCTCATCTCACTCTAATTCTAACAATTCATGTAAACACATTGTTCATAACTCTTGCATTTCAAAGTGGCTCCAAGCATATCTCCTGTCAATAAGTACTAGCTTTCTTTCACATAGTTTCATTCTGATTAAAGTTATTTACCACTGTTAATAGACTGTAGGAGAGCATTTGCAGGTTTAATCAGCCATGAGATCAGATGGAAAGTTGGGTTGTATCATGGGCAATGCACAGGTTTTAGAATTAGGCAGAATTATTTTTGGTCTCTGATTCACTGACACTTACCAGCGATGTGTCATTGAGCAATTTAACCTCTCTAAAGAACTTCCATGTAAAATGGGAAAACATGTTTCTTACAAACTGTAAAATCTAGCACCTAATAAGTGCTAAATGTTCCATTTGTTCCCTCTTTCTGAGTATATAAACAGAATTCAGCTCTACTTTATAGCCATAAAGTAACTGTTATGTTAATTTATTAGACCTAGGCTGCTACAAATCATGTCATTCACTAATGGATAAGGATGATGATGAAGAAGGAGGAGGAAAAGAAGAAGAAAAGGGCAAGAGAAAGGAGGAGAAAGTTTGATAACAAAGCATATTAACATAGCAAACTGGAACTGGATTTCTTTCTTCTGGATCTTAATCCTGTTCATTTTTATATGATCTCAGTATTTGATGCTTTTGAATTGTGGTGCTGGGGAAGACTCTTTTTTTTTTTTTTTTTTTCAGGTTTGTTCTTTTTTTTTCTTTTTTTTGGGGGGGGTTTTGTCATACATTGATATGAATCAGCCATGGATTTACACGTATTCCCCATCCCGATCGCCGCTCCCACCTCCCTCTCCACCCGCTTCCCCCGAGTCCTCCCAGTGCACCAGGCTGGAGCACTTGTCTCATGCATCCCACCTGGGCTGGTGATCTGTTTCACCATAGATAGTATACATGCTGTTCTTTTGAAATATCCCACCCTCACATTCTCCCACAGAGTTCAAAAGTCTGTTCTGTATTTCTGTGTCTCTTTTTCTGTTTTGCATATAGGGTTATCGTTACCATCTTTCTAAATTCCATATATATGTGATAGTATGCTGTAATGTTCTTTATCTTTCTGGCTTACTTCACTCTGTATAAGGGGCTCCAGCTTCATCCATCTCATTAGGACTGGTTCAAATGAATTCTTTTTAACGGCTGAGTAATATTCCATGGTGTATATGTACCATAGCTTCCTTATCCATTCATCTGCTGATGGGCATCTAGGTTGTTTGCAGATGACATGATCCTCTACATAGAAAACCCTAAAGACTCTACCAGAAAATTACTAGAGCTAATCAATATTCATTAGTAAAGTTGCAGGATATAAAATTAACACACGGAAATCCCTTGCATTCCTATATACTAACAATGAAAAAACAGAAAGAGAAATTAAGGAAACAATACCATTCACCATTGCAACAAAAAGAATAAAATACTTAGGAGTATATCTTCCTAAAGAAACAAAAGACCTATACATAGAAAACTATAAAACACTGATGAAAGAAATCAAAGAGGACACAAACAGATGGAGAAACATACCGTGTTCATGGATTGGAAGAATCAATATTGTCAAAATGGCTATTCTACCCAAAGCTGTCTATAGATTCAATGCAATCCCTATCAAGCTACCAACGATATTTTTCACAGAACTAGACCAAAGAATTTCACAATTTGTATGGAAATACAAAAAACCTCAAATAGCCAAAGTAATCTTGAGAAAGCAGAATGGAACTGGAGGAATCAACCTGCCTGACTTCAGACTCTACTACAAAGCCACAGTCATCAAGACAGTATGGTACTGGCACAAAGACAGAAATATAGATCAATGGAACAGAATAGAAAGCCCAGAGATAAATCCACGAACCTATGGACACCTTATCTTTGACAAAGGAGGCAAGGATATACAGTGGAAAAAAGACAACCTCTTTAACAAGTGGTGCTGGGAAAGCTGGGGAAGACTCTTATGAGTCCCATGGACTGCAAGATCAAACCAGCTAATCCTAAAGGAAATCAACCTTGAATATTCAATGGAAGAACTGATGCTGAAGCTGGAGTTCCAATACTTTGGCCACCTGATGCAAAGAGCCGACTCTTTGGCAAAGATTCTGCTGCTGGTAAAGATTGAAGGCAAAAGGAGAAGAGGGTGGCAGAGGATGAGATGGTTAGGTAGCATCACTGACTCAATGGACATAAAACTGAGCAAACTCCAGGAGATAGTGAAGGACAGGGAAGCTTGGCATGCTGCATTCCATGGGGTCACAAATAGCCCGACATGACTTAGCAACTGAACAACTACTACTGGTAGCTAAGACTGTAAAGAATCCATCTGCAATGCAGGAGACCTGGATTCAATCGCTGGGTTGGGAAGATCCCCTGGAGAAGGGAATGGTTACCCACTCCAGTATTCTTGGCTGGAGAATTCCATGGACAGAGGTGCCTTGCAGGCTACAGTCCATGGGGTTGCAAAGAGTCAGACATGACTGAATGACTAACACACTTCTGGATTTTAATCCTGTACATTTTTATATGATTCCAGTACCATGTATATACTTCCTGGTATCTAATACAAAGTCAATTGGATATATAAAACTCAGAACTTACAGCTGTTGCTAACATTGTTATATCATTTTTTATTTTTATCTCCCTAACCACCCCTAAGTTGGATGAAGTAAATGAGTCTGAAGTCTAAGTAGGTGTCTATGCTGAATTTTGCACTGAATTTGTAAGTAGATTAAGCATGAATTTCAATAGGGCTCCATGTACTTTTGCCCCTTCACTGTTTTACAATTGAGGTTAACTTGTCTCATGAACAATGAGGTAATGTCAACAGAAAATGCTTTGTCTTTTAGATGATTAAGGTAAAATAACTGACTCATCCTCAGAAAACTGACATAATTTTGGCAAATATAAAAATGTAAACATTTTACATAATAAGGTACCGCATCTAGAGTCTTCTCCAAGAACCCTAGATTTCTCTGCTAGCCAAGTTTATCTACATTTTACCTTATCACTATCATTAAAATGACATTTTGTCATTATATTTATGTATGAAATAATAATCCATTGTTTGTGTATTATTTATAATATACACAGTGAGTAACTGTCACAAACTTAACCAGTCTATGGAGTCCTAACTTCACTTTAATGGCCAAGACACAGTGGTCCAAGTCAATAGCCAATTTGACTCAGTGTTTCATCAACTTTATCTTTTCAACTAGTGTTTAAGTTTTTCAGTGGAAATCCTTTCCTCTTGTTGAAAATGAAAATGAAACATGGAAATTCACTAACATTTTGGAACAACTAGAGAGTTTATCACCAGGGGTCATTTAAATGTTTCTCAAGACAGTTTTGTTGCAGCTGGCCCCTAAGCCAGCATCCAGTACTGAACAGTTCTTCCACCCTTCATTGGGCTTCTCTGGTCAGGAACTTTTTCTGACATCACTACATTTCCCAAGGTTGCAGGCATGCATGCTAAGTTGCCTCAGTCATATCGAACTCTTTCTTTAATTAATTTATTTATTTATTTTACTTCATGTCATTGTATTGGTTTTGCCATACATTGACTTGGATCCGCCATGGGTGTACATGTTCCCCATCCTGAACCCCCATCCCACCTCCCTCCCCATCCCATCCCTCTGGGTCATCCCAGCGCACCAGCCCAAGAGCATCCTGTATCATGCATCGATCCTGGACTAGTGATTCGTTTCACATATGGTAATTCACATGTCTCAATGCCATTCTCCCATATCATCCTGCCCTTGCCCTCTCCCACAGAGTCCAAAAGACTTTTCTGACCCTATGGACTGTAGCCCACCAGGCTGCTCTGTCCATGACATTCTCCAGGCAGGAATACTGGAGTGGGTTGCTATGCCCTTCTCCATGGATTGAACCCGCGACTCTCCTGCATTAGCAGGCAGCTTCTTTGCCATTAGTGCCAACTGGGAAGGCCCTGCTCAAGGTTATGGTTATTGAATTGTAAATAAAACCAGGTCCATAATTTCACAATCCAGACATTATGCTGAAACAATTCTAAGCTGATGTCTTTCCTGACGTTTTTTCCTCCTAGTTTCTCATCAAACTTTTCAAGTCCTTCCCACAATCTACATCCCAGCTCTACATCATCTGAAAATAATGGAACTAAGATGAACATAGCCACAGCTCCCCAAGAACAGGAAATGATATGCAGGTTTGGACACCTGAAACTAAAGTTCAGGGGAAAATATCCCGGTTGTAAGTGTAAACTACAAAAAAATAAGGGCAAATTAAAAAAGAAATATCTGTATTACATTGATCTACAGAATACTGTTTTTCAGGCTAAAGTGTTAACATCTGGAGTGTTTCATTGCATTCAGGTCTTCCACAAGAATAAGAGGTGGGAACACAGTCTTTATTTGCCTAAGTATAAGGATTCTTTCAAGGCTTAAATTATTTCCCCCAAAATCAGTGAGTCACTCTTTTTCAAAGTTTCTATCTTAGAGGGCGGAAATTGTTTATAATGTTTTAAACAGCAAGGAGGTGGTTATTGTTGTCGTTTTAGCTTAATAAAAAGGATAAGTACAAGTTTCATCTTCACCACCTGCTGAGAACCAATCACTATGTGCTAAAAATATATCTGATCTGATGATTGAGAAATGCAGAAATAGAACCACAAGTGCTAAAGGATTTGTCCTGCAGAATGTAACCTCGCATATGGAAAAACAAAAGCTATTACTTGTGCTCCTTTTTTTCAAATCCAGTAAGCCTCTATCTGTTCAGTGTTTGGACACGTAAGCCCTTAAGAATGGTTGACAAGGTGGTCAGGATCTAAATTTTATCTGCTTTATCCTTGCATTGAAAAATCCGTCTCCCACAGGGCGCAGGCACCCAACCGGTGCGGGTGGGGACTGGGGCTGGGGACGCGGAGGGCAGAAGGCGCACGCACCCGACTGGCGCCAGCGGAAACTGAGACTGAGTCCGTGGAACGGAGTGGGTGCGCCACACCTGGGGAGAGTGAGCCCACCAAGCCCCTGGCTGCCTGGACCGCTCTGACGAGGAAGGCACTGAGAGCAGGCGCAGCTTTTGTTCCGCGCTTTTGTGGAACACCCGAGGGCTGGAACCGAGCGCAGCGCCGGGCGCGCTCCATATAGAACAGCCGGGAGCCTGAGCAGCGCAGACGGAGAAAGCAGCGTCAGCCCCTCCCGGCAGCGCCAGCCCGTCCCCACAGCGCCAGCCCCTGCCCGCAAGGCCAGCCCCTCCCTGCAGCGCCAGCCCCTCCCCGCAGCGCCAGCCCCTCCCCGCAGTGCAGCCCCTCCCCGCAGCGCCAGCCCCTCCCCGCAGCGCCAGCCCCTCCCCGCAGAGCGACGGAAGTAGCTACCTGAATAAGAGTCCACCTCTGCCCACCTGTGTCAGGGCGGGATGAGGCTCTGAAGAGACCGGCAAACAGAGGCCAAATAAACAACGGGAACCGCTTCAGAAGGGACTGGTGCAACAGATTAAAATCCCTCTAGGAAACATTGACTACACCGGAAGGGGCCTGTAGATATCGAGAAGTGTAAGCTGGAACGAGGAGCTATCTGAAACTGAGCTGAACCCACACTGACCGCAACAGCTCCAGAGAAACTCCTAGATATAATTTTACTTTTTTCTCTTTTTTATTTTTTCTCTTTTATTTTCCTTTAAAATCCCCTATTACTCCCCCATTACTCCTTAACTTTCATTTCCATAGATTTTTACGATTTCTTTAATTAGGGAAAAAAAAATTTTTTTTTCTTTCTTTTTTTTATTTTCTTTTTCTTTTCTTTTTTTTTCTTTTTTCTTCTTTTTTTTCTTTCCTTTTTCTCTTCTATTTTCTATTTTTCTTTTTCTCTTATTTCTTTTAAAGTCCTCTAGTACTCCTCTACTACTCCTTAATTTTCATTTTCAATACACTATAACCTTACAAAAAAAAAAAAGAGAGAGAGAAGCCCTATTTTTAAACTGAAGATTATTCTCTCCCAATCTTGACTCTCTGTTTTCTACCTCAGAACACCTCTATTTCCTCCTTTCCCCTTCTCTTCCCAAGCCAATTCTGTGAATCTTTGTAGGTGACTGGGCTACAGAGAACACTCTGGGAACAGACAGCTGCGTAGATCTGTCTCTCTCCTCTTGAGTCCCCCTTTTTCTCCTCCTGCTCATCTCTATCTCCCTCCTCCCTCTCCTCTTCTTCATGTAACTCTGTGAACCTCTCTGGGTGTCCCTAACGGGGGAAAATCTTTTCGCCATTAACCTAGAAGTTTTCTTATCAGTGCTGTATAGTTGGAGAAGTCCTGAGACTACAGGAAGAATAAAACTGAAATCCAGAGGCAGGAGACTTAAGCCCAAAACCTGAGAACACCAGAAAACTCCTGACTACATGGAACTTTAAGTAATAAGTGACTGTCCAAAAGCCTCCATACCTACACTGAAACCAACCACCACCCAAGAGCCAATAAGTTTTAGAGCAAGACATACCACGCAAATTCTCCAGCAACGCAGGAACATAGCCCTGAACATCAACATACAGGCTGCCCAAGGTCACACCTAACACATAGACCCATCTCAAAACTCACTACTGGGCACTCCATTGCTCTCCAAAGAAAAGAAATCAAGTTCCATGCACCAGAACACTGACACAAGCTTCCCTAACCAAGAAACCTTGACAAGCCAATCGTCTAACCCCACCCACTGGGTAAATCCTCCACAATAAAAATGAACCACAGACCTCCAGAATACAGAAAGCCCACTCCAGACACAGCAATCTAAACAAGATGAAAAGGCAAAGAAATACCCAACAGGTAAAGGAACATGAAAAATGCCCACCAAGTCAAACAAAAGAGGAGGAGATAGGGAATCTACCTGAAAAAGAATTTAGAATAATGATAATAAAAATGATCCAAAATCTTGAAAACAAAATGGAGTCACAGATAAATAGCCTGGAAACAAAGATTGAAAAGATACAATCTTTTGTTTGTATCTTCTAGGTTTAATAAAGACCTAGAAGAAATAAAAAAGAGCCAATTAAAAATGAATAATGCAATGAATGAGATCAAAAACACTTTGGAGGGAACCAAGAGTAGAATAACGGAGGCAGAAGATAGGATAAGTGAGGTAGAAGATAAAATGGTGGAAATAAATGAAGCAGAGAGGAAAAAAGAAAAAAAGATCAAAAGAAATGAGGACAACCTCAAGGACCTCTGGGACAATGTGAAGCACCCCAACATTCGAATCATAGGAGTTCCAGAGGAAGAAGACAAAAAGAAAGGCCATGAGAAAATACTCGAGGAGATAATAGCTGAAAACTTCCCTAAAATGGGGAAGGAAATAGCCAGCCAAGTCCAAGAAACCCAGAGAGTCCCAAACAGGATAAACCCAAGGTGAAACACCCCAAGGCAAATATTAATCAAATTAACAAAGATCAAACACAAAGAACAAATATTAAAGGCAGCAAGGGAAAAACAACAAATAACACACAAAGGGATTCTCATAAGGATAACAGCTGATGTATCAATAGAAACCCTCCAGGCCAGAAGGGAATGGCAGGACGTACTGAAAGTAATGAAAGAGAATAACCTACAACCTAGATTACTGTAATCCAGCAAGGATCTCATTCAGATATGAAGGAGAATTCAAAAGCTTTACAGATAAGCAAAAGCTGAGAGAATTCAGCACCACCAAACCAGCTCTTCAACAAATGCTAAAGGATCTTCTCTAGATAGGAAATGCAGAAAGGTTGTATAAATGTGAACCCAAAACAACAAAGTAAATGGCAACGGGACCACACCTATCAATAATTACCCTAAATGTAAATGGGTTGAATGCCCCAACCAAAAGACAAAGATTGGCTGAATGGATACAAAAACAAGACCCCTATATATGCTGTCTACAAGAGACCCACCTCAAAACAAGAGACACATACAGACTAAAAGTGAAGGGCTGGAAAAAAATATTTCATGCAAACGGAGACCAAAAGAAAGCAGGAGTCGCAATACTCATATCAGATAAAATAGGCTTTCAAATAAAGGATGTGAAAAGAGACAAAGAAGGACACTACATAATGATCAAAGGATCAATCCAAGAAGAAGATATAACAATTATAAATATATATGCACCCAACATAGGAGCACCGCAATATGTATGGCAAACACTAACGAGTATGAAAGAGGAAATTAATAGTAACACAATAATAGTGGGAGACTTTAATACCCCACTCACAACTATGGATAGATCAACTAAACAGAAAATTAACAAGGAAACACAAATCTTAAATGACACAATGGACCAGCTAGACCTAATTGATATCTATAGGACATTTCACCCCAAAACAATCAACTTCACCTTTTTCTCAAGTGCACACGGAACCTTCTCCAGAATAAATCACATCCTGGGCCATAAATCTGGTCTTGGAAAATTTTAAAAAATTGAAATCATTCCAGTCATCTTTTCTGACCACAGTGCAGTAAGATTAGATCTCAATTACAGGAAAAAAATTGTTAAAAATTCAAACATATGGAGGCTAAATAACACACTTCTGAATAACCAACAAATCATAGAAGAAATCAAAAAAGAAATTAAAATATGTATAGAAATGAATGAAAATGAAAACACAATAACCCAAAAGCTATGGGACACTGTAAAAGCAGTGCTAAGGGGAAGGTTCATAGCATTACAGGCTCACATCAAGAAACAAGAAAAAAGCCAAATAAATAACCTAACTCTACACCTAAAGCAATTAGAGAAGGAAGAAATGAAGAACCCCAGGGATAGCAGAAGGAAAGAAATCTTAAAAATCAGGGCAGAAATAAATGCAAAAGAAACTAAAGAGACCATAGCAAAAATCAACAAAGCTAAAAGCTGGTTTTTTGAAAAAATAAACAAAATTGACAAACCATTAGCAAGACTCATTAAGAAACAGAGAAGAACCAAATTAACAAAATTAGAAATGAAAATGGAGAGATCACAACAGACAACACTGAAATACAAAGGATCATACGAGACTACTACCAGCAGCTCTATGCCAATAAAATGGACACCTTGGATGAAATGGACCAATTCTTAAAAAAGTATAACTTTCCAAAACTGAACCAGGAAGAAATAGAAGATCTTAACAGACCCATCACAAGCAAGGAAATCGAAACTGTAATCAAAAATCTTCCAGCAAACAAAAGCCCAGGACCAGATGGCTTCACAGCTGAATTCTACCAAAAATTTAGAGAAGAGCTAACACCTATCTTACTCAAACTCTTCCAGAAAATTGCAGAGGAAGGTAAGCTTCCAAACTCATTCTATGAGGCCACCATCACCCTAATTCCAAAACCAGGCAAAGATGCCACCAAAAAAGAAAACTACAGGCCAATATCACTGATGAACATAGATGCAAAAATGCTTAACAAAATTCTAGCAAACAGAATCCAACAACATATTAAAAAAATCATACACCATGACCAAGCGGGCTTTATCCCAGGAATGCAAGGATTCTTTAATATCCACAAATCAATCAATGTAATACACCACATTAACAAATTGAAAGATAAAAACCATATGATTATCTCAATAGATGCAGAGAAAGCCTTTGACAAAATTCAACACCCATTCATGATTAAAACTCTCCAAAAAGCAGGAATAGAAGGAACATACCTCAACATAATAAAAGCTGTATATGACAAACCCACAGCAAGCATCACCCTCAATGGTGAAAAATTGAAAGCATTTCCCCTGAAATCAGGAACAAGACAAGGGTGCCCACTCTCACCACTACTATTCAACATAGTGTTGGAAGTTTTGGCCACAGCAATCAGAGCAGAAAAAGAAGTAAAAGGAATCCAGATAGGAAAAGAAGAAGTGAAACTCTCACTGTTTGCAGATGACATGATCCTCTACATAGAAAACCCTAAAGACTCTACCAGAAAATTACTAGAGCTAATCAATGAATATAGTAAAGTTGCAGGATATAAAATTAACACACAGAAATCCCTTGCATTCCTATATACTAACAATGAAAAACAGAAAGAGAAATTAAGGAAACAATACCATTCACCATTGCAACAAAAAGAATAAAATACTTAGGAGTATATCTACCTAAAGAAACAAAAGACCTATACACAGAAAACTATAAAACACTGATGAAAGAAATCAAAGAGGACACAAACAGATGGAGAAACATACCGTGTTCATGGATTGGAAGAATCAATATTGTCAAACTGGCTATTCTACCCAAAGCAATCTATAGATTCAATGCAATCCCTATCAAGCTACCAATGGTATTTTTCACAGAACTAGACCAAAGAATTTCACAATTTGTATGGAAATACAAAAAACCTCGAATAGCCAAAGTAATCTTGAGAAAGAAGAATGGAACTGGAGGAATCAACCTGCCTGACTTCAGACTCTACGACAAAGCCACAGTCATCAAGACAGTATGGTACTGGCACAAAGACAGAAATATAGATCAATGGAACAGAATAGAAAGCCCAGAGATAAATCCACGAACCTATGGACACCTTATCTTTGACAAAGGAGGCAAGGATATACAATGGAAAAAAGACAACCTCTTTAACAAGTGGTGCTGGGAAAGCTGGTCAACCACTTGTAAAAGGATGAAACTAGAACACTTTCTAACACGACACACAAAAATAAACTCAAAATGGATGAAAGATCTAAATGTAAGACCAGAAACTATAAAACTCCTAGAGGAGAACATAGGCAAAACACTCTCCAGCATAAATCACAGCAAGATCCTCTATGACCCACCTCCCAGAATATTGGAAATAAAAGCAAAACTAAACAAATGGGACCTAATGAAACTTAAAAGCTTTTGCACTACAAAGGAAACTATAAGTAAGGTGAAAAGACAGCCTTCAGAATGGGAGAAAATAATAGCAAATGAAGAAACAGACAAAGGATTAATCTCAAAAATATACAAGCAACTCCTGCAGCTCAATTCCAGAAAAATTAATGACCCAATCAAAAAATGGGCCAAAGAACTAAACAGACATTTCTCCAAAGAAGACATACAGATGGCTAACAAACACATGAAAAGATGCTCAACATCACTCATTATCAGAGAAATGCAAATCAAAACCACAGTGAGGTACCATTACACGCCAGTCAGGATGGCTGCTATCCAAGAGTCTACAAGCAATAAATGCTGGAGAGGGTGTGGAGAAAAGGGAACCCTCTTACACTGTTGGTGGGAATGCAAACTAGTACAGCCACTATGGAGAACAGTGTGGAGATTTCTTAAAAAACTGGAAATAGAACTGCCATATGACCCAGCAATCCCACTTCTGGGCATACACACTGAGGAAACCAGATCTGAAAGAGACACGTGCACCCCAATGTTCATCGCAGCACTGTTTATAATAGCCAGGACATGGAAGCAACCTAGATGCCCATCAGTAGATGAATGGATAAGGAAGCTGTGGTACATATACACCATGGAATATTACTCAGCCGTTAAAAAGAATTCATTTGAATCAGTCCTAATGAGATGGATGAAGCTGGAGCCCCTTATACAGAGTGAAGTAAGCCAGAAAGATAAAGAACATTACAGCATACTGACACATGTATATGGAATTTAGAAAGGTGGTAACGATAACCCTATATGCAAAATAGAAAAAGAGACACAGAAATACAGAACAGACTTTTGAACTCTGTGGGAGAAGGTGAGGGTGGGATGTTTAGAAAGAACAGCATGTATATTATCTATGGTGAAACAGATCACCAGCCCAGGTGAGATGCATGAGACAAGTGCTCGGGCCTGGTGCACTGGGAAGACCCAGAGGAATCGGGTGGAGAGGGAGGTGGGAGGGGGGATCGGGATGGGGAATACGTGTAAATCCATGGCTGATTCATATCAATATATGACAAAACCCACTGAAATATTGTGAAGTAATTAGCCTCCAACTAATAAAAAAAAAAATAAAATAAAAAAATAAATAAATAAAAAAAAGAAAAATCCGTCTCCTTTTCTGTTTGGAGCTCTCTCGATTATACTTCAACGATCTTCTCTGTAAAACTTCCACTGAGTTTCTCACACCAGCTATGTTGTCTGTGCCCTATTTCAATGACAATCTTTATGTGACTGTGCATTACACAGAAGACAGAGTTCTTAATTTCATTTGCTTTTATTTCTCCACAGTTTACCACAGCTCCTAGCATAATCTTGGGCATACAGGTAGACCTTGGAGATATTTCTGCTTCAGTTCCAGGGCACCACAATAAAGCAGATATTGCAATGAAGCAGGTCATGTGAATTTTCTTGACTTGCCAGTACATATAAAAGTGACTTTGTACTATACTGCAGTCTATTAAGTATACAATAGCATTATGGCTTAAAAAAAAAAAAAAAGGTATACACATTAATTTTAAACACTTTATTTCTAAAAGTTTCTAACCATCATCTGAGCCTTCAGCAAGTTGCAATCTTTTTGCTGGTAGAAAGTTTGAAATATTCCAAGAATTATCAAAATGTGACAAAGAGACATAGAGTGAGCAAATGATGTTGGAAAATGGCACTGATACACTTGCTTGATCCAGGGTTGCCACAAACATTCAATTTGTAAAAATGAAATATTTATGAAGCACAATAAAGCAAAGAGCAATAAAATGAAGCATGCCCATATTGTAGTGTCATTAAGAAGAAATAAGGAATGAATAAATACATGGAAAGAGCATCTATAGGATGGCAGAAGAATTAGCTAGATTAATGTCTTTCAAAATTATATGTTCAATATCTTAGATTTATACACACGTTTCTGTGCCAGTGACTGTAGGTTGATTCCCTTTTTCCCCCAAAACAAAAACAAAGGTTGAGAAGATGGTAGCAAATAGCTATTTAAAAGGTTTAATATAGTAAAAATTTGCAGTTAGGTGACTTTTGAATAAGTAATAAATAATGTAGGATGAATTAAAGAGAAATAGTGTTCTAAGTTGTTTGTTGTTTCCTGGGGTTAGCTATGACCAACCATTTACATTCTTCAAGGTTCCCTCCTCCCTCCAACAAAGGTCATCAATGACACAGAAAGAGCTGGATTTTGGCAACACTAATCATAGCATCTGAGCCCAGAGAGAAGAAAAGAGAGCAAGGGAGAAGAGGAATCTGTGCACACAGCAATGGTGATGATGATATTTCTTGAAATAAGACTTGCTTGACAATAGTTGTTTAGAATGGATGCTAGTATTACCTCCTCCTAAACTTCTTATTGATACAATGTTCTTTACAGACACATGCATACTAACTGTCTTATCTTCCCACTCTTCTGACATGTAATCTAACTTATAAAAACATTAATTGGATACTTCATGAATTTTACCTTTTACACACATGCATTGTTTATGATTTTTTCAAATCAGACATGCCATCATACACTTCCACTAGTAATACAGGGGCTCTTTTTTTTTTTCATTTATTTTTATTAGTTGGAGGCTAATTGCTTTACAATATTGTAGTGGTTTTTGCCATACATTGACATGAATCAGCCATGGATTTACATGTGTTCCCCATCCCGATCCCCCCTCCCACCTCCCTCCCCATCCCATCCCTCTGGGTCTTCCCAGTGCACCAGTATGGGCTCTTTTAGACTTCTACATATCAATATAAATTTTAGAATCACCTTGTGATTTTGCACAAATAAACCTGCAGAGATTTTGATTGGAATTGCATTGAAATCCATAGATTGATTCTGAAAGAATGAACATTTAACAATACTGAGCCTTGCAATTCATGAACATATTACCATCCCGTTTATGGAGGTCATCTATGTTTAATCTCACTCAGCAATATTATGTATTATAGTTTAGCATAGCATTCTTGACTATCTTATGTTCAGCTTATTCCTAATTATTGCATATTTTATACTATTGTAAATAAATTTCCATTTGCTTGCTGTTAGTATATGGAAAAACAGTTGATATCTCTACTCATATTGCATTCTGCACTCTTACTAAATTTGCATGTTAGATCTACATTTTTCGACATCTTAGATCTTTCAGTGTTCAAAAAAATCATATCAACTATAAACAGAGATTGTTTGACTTGCTTTTTTACTGTCTATTGTAAATAATTACTTTATTTCTCTTACCTTATTACAGTGGCTTAGGCAAATTCATTTATTCTAATTTTAAAAGTATTAGTTCAGTTCAGTCACTCAGTCATGTCCAACTCTTTGTGACCATGGACTGCAGCATGCCAGGACTCCTTTCTTTCAAGGAGCAAGTGTCTTAAAAGTATTAGTGTTGGTAATTTGTCTCTTTCCAAGAATTTCTCCAATTTAAATTTTCTAAATTTCAGATTTGTTGGTTTGAAGTAATTCATAATATCCCCTTACTATCATTTCCATTCTATTGCATATCTGATGGTGTTCTCTCAATTATTCCTGATAATAGTAATATGTATTTTTCTCCTTCCTTTCTTGATTAATCTAGCTTGAGGTTTATAAATCAAAATGATGTGTTCAAAGAAACAGTTTTGCTTTCATTTATCTTCTTTATTTTATTCATTTTCCATTTTACTAATTTCTACTCTTATCTTTTTATTCCCTTCCCTCCACTTATTTGAGTTTACTTTGCTCTTTCTTCCTGGGTTCTTAAGATGGAAGTTTAGGTTTTTACGACCTCTGAGATGTTTTGTGAAGTTTTTTCTTTTATCATACCTTCTTAACATTCCTCTAAGCAACATTTTAATTAATAGACTTTATAGAACAGTTTTAGTTTTTTATAAATATGACAAGAAAACACAGAGTTCCCATATATCCTCTCATCATTACCTCTCATCACTTCTCCCTCATTACCTCCCCTTCATTTTTCCCAATATTCACATCATTCATAGCTATTATTGTTTAGTTGACTCTTTTGCAGCTGCATGGATTGCAGCCTTCCAGGCTCCTCTCTCCATGGAATTTCCCAAGCAAGAATACTGGAATGGGTTGCCATTTCCTTTTCCAGGGGATCTTCCCAACCCAGGGATCAAATCCACATCTCTGGCAGTGCAAGCAGATTCTTTACCACTGAGCCAACTGGGAAGTTAGAATTTATAAATATTGCTTTATTGAGCATCTGGATTTCGTTGTCCCCACTTAAAGATGTTGACTTTTATTTTGGCCAGTAATAAAGACATACATGGACCTCCTTGAGTCTCTTGAGCCAGGTTTTCAAGATTTGTTGGGGTGCATCCAGAATAGCCTATACCTCAAAGTGAGCTGAGCTCTACTACTAAGGCATGATTCTTCCAAGACATGTGCAGAATGTCTTGAGCATTCGATGAGGTATCTCCACCATGGTTCATGAAAACTTCAACATTCCCTACCATTCTGTTGAGCTCCTGGAATCTCAGCTTCCACAGACAGATCTTTGTTGTTGTTCTGTCTCTCAGCCATGCCTGACTTTGAGACCCCATGAACTGCAGCATGCCAGGCTTCCCTGTCCTTCACTATCTCTTGGAGTTTGCTCAAACTCGGGTCCATTCAGTCGATAATGTCATCCAACCATCTCATCCTCTATCATCCCTTTCTCCTCCTGCCCTCAATCTTTCCCAGCATCAGGGTCTTTTCCCGTGAGTTGGCTCTTCGCATCAGGTGGCCAAAGTATTGGAGCTTCACCTTCAGCATTAGTCATTCCAATGAATATTCAGGACTGATTTCCTTTAGGATGGACTGGTTGGATCTCCTTGCTGTCCAAGATGACTCTCAAGAGTCTTCTCCATACAGACCTTAGTGTTCGGTCAAAGTCTCCATGCGATTTTTGTACAGATTTCTGGAGATACTCCTTTGCACAGTTCCCACCTCTCCAATGTTCTTGCCCATAAATTTCAGCTGCCTCAAGTTACCCAAACCCTAATATTCTAATCTCTATGCTCTTGACTCTGGAATATCATATTCCTCTGCTTGAGTTCTCCTTCCCCACCATACAGAAGGTTCTTCCCAGCAGAAATCCAGGAAGATTATCTTTCTTATCTTGGTTTTAACTCTTCTCTCAAAAGTCTCAGTCCTATGCAACCTGCTTTCCAATGCCTACAGACAGTTGTTCCATATATATGCTCTGTTTTCCAGAAGTTTATGGCAGGAAAAAAAAGACTGATACAGTTGTTTCATCATGCTGTAAGTATTAGTTGATTTTTATGAATTAAAAAATATCCCATAATCACTAAAGTTTGATTTTTTTTTTTTGCATTGAAAGAGAGAAATGTGACTCATGTGCATTCTTAATACTTTGAGTTATCTATCATCATCATATACTTTTTTCTATAAATATGTATAATATTTGCACTATTAAATTCAGACTATACATATCATAGCTAGCTTTTTTTCACTAAACTCTACATTTTTTGTGATGTTACTTTTCGTGTCCATGGCTTTTAATGTCTTGACCTTGTGACATTATACAAATTATATACACCAGGACACACATAATTTATGGACATTTTTGGCCTCCATTGTCATATCAATGTTCCTCTTCTTCCCTCACCCTTATTCTTCTCAAGAAAGATTCAGAAAACAGGGGAAATAGTTAATGTCTCCTAGAGGAGGGTATATTGCTCAAGTTCAAGAATATGCATTATGACTGCATTTTTTTTTTTTTTTGGAGGATGATTACTTTTATTTTATTTTATTTTATTTTATTTACCATCTGGGTGTAATATCTTTATTTTTTTCTTTTTTTTTTCTTTTTTTCTTTTTTTTTTTTTGCTTTTCAGAGTAATTTTATTTATTTTTTTTTTCAGTGGGTTTTGTCATACATTGATATGAAGCAGCCATAGATTTACACGTATTCCCCATCCCGATCCCCCCTCCCACCTCCCTCTCCACCCGATTCCTCTGGGTCTTCCCAGTGCACCAGGCCCGAGCACTTGTCTCATGCATCTCACCTGGGCTGGTGATCTGTTTCACCATAGATAATATACATGCTGTTCTTTCTAAACATCCCACCCTCACCTTCTCCCACAGAGTTCAAAAGTCTGTTCTGTACTTCTGTGTCTCTTTTTCTATTTTGCATATAGGGTTATCGTTACCACCTTTCTAAATTCCATATATATGTGTTAGTATGCCGTAATGTTCTTTATCTTTCTGGCTTACTTCACTCTGTATAAGGGGCTCCAGCTTCATCCATCTCATTAGGACTGATTCAAATGAATTCTTTTTAACGGCTGAGTAATATTCCATGGTGTATATGTACCACAGCTTCCTTATCCATTCATCTACTGATGGGCATCTAGGTTGCTTCCATGTCCTGGCTATTATAAACAGTGCTGCGATGAACATTGGGGTGCACGTGTCTCTTTCAGATCTGGTTTCCTCAGTGTGTATGCCCAGAAGTGGGATTGCTGGGTCATATGGCAGTTCTATTTCCAGTTTTTTAAGAAATCTCCACACTGTTCTCCATAGTGGCTGTACTAGTTTGCATTCCCAACAGTGTAAGAGGGTTCCCTTTTCTCCACACCCTCTCCAGCATTTATTGCTTGTAGACTCTTGGATAGCAGCCATCCTGACTGGCGTGTAATGGTACCTCACTGTGGTTTTGATTTGCATTTCTCTGATAATGAGTGATGTTGAGCATCTTTTCATGTGTTTGTTAGCCATCTGTATGTCTTCTTTGGAGAAATGTCTGTTTAGTTCTTTGGCCCATTTTTTGATTGGGTCATTTATTTTTCTGGAATTGAGCTTCAAGAGTTGCTTGTATATTTTTGAGATTAATCCTTTGTCTGTTTCTTCATTTGCTATTATTTTCTCCCAATCTGAGGGCTGTCTTTTCACCTTACTTATAGTTTCCTTTGTAGTGCAAAAGCTTTTAAGTTTCATTAGGTCCCATTTGTTTAGTTTTGCTTTTATTTCCAATATTCTGGAAGGTGGGTCATAGAGGATCTTGCTGTGATTTATGCTGGAGAGTGTTTTGCCTATGTTCTCCTCTAGGAGTTTTATAGTTTCTGGTCTTACATTTAGATCTTTCATCCATTTTGAGTTTATTTTTGTGTGTCGTGTTAGAAAGTGTTCTAGTTTCATCCTTTTACAAGTGGTTGACCAGCTTTCCCAGCACCACTTGTTAAAGAGGTTGTCTTTTTTCCATTGTATATCCTTGCCTCCTTTGTCAAAGATAAGGTGTCCATAGGTTCGTGGATTTATCTCTGGGCTTTCTATTCTGTTCCATTGATCTATATTTCTGTCTTTGTGCCAGTACCATACTGTCTTGATGACTGTGGCTTTGTCGTAGAGTCTGAAGTCAGGCAGGTTGATTCCTCCAGTTCCATTCTTCTTTCTCAAGATTACTTTGGCTATTCGAGGTTTTTTGTATTTCCATACAAATTGTGAAATTCTTTGGTCTAGTTCTGTGAAAAATACCATTGGTAGCTTGATAGGGATTGCATTGAATCTATAGATTGCTTTGGGTAGAATAGCCAGTTTGACAATATTGATTCTTCCAATCCATGAACACGGTGTGTTTCTCCATCTGTTTGTGTCCTCTTTGATTTCTTTCATCAGTGTTTTATAGTTTTCTGTGTATAGGTCTTTTGTTTCTTTAGGTAGATATACTCCTAAGTATTTTATTCTTTTTGTTGCAATGGTGAATGGTATTGTTTCCTTAATTTCTCTTTCTGTTTTTCATTGTTAGTATATAGGAATGCAAGGGATTTCTGTGTGTTAATTTTATATCCTGCAACTTTACTATATTCATTGATTAGCTCTAGTAATTTTCTGGTAGAGTCTTTAGGGTTTTCTATGTAGAGGATCATGTCATCTGCAAACAGTGAGAGTTTCACTTCTTCTTTTCCTATCTGGATTCCTTTTACTTCTTTTTCTGCTCTGATTGCTGTGGCCAAAACTTCCAACACTATGTTGAATAGTAGTGGTGAGAGTGGGCACCCTTGTCTTGTTCCTGATTTCAGAGGAAATGCTTTCAATTTTTCACCATTGAGGGTGATGCTTGCTGTGGGTTTGTATGACTGCATTTTTTAAGCAGTGATGTTTTGAAGGGATAAATTTCAGCATTTGTAGCCATTGCTATTCTCACTTTCTTCTGTCTTTGAAAACACATTGTTCCAGGCAGAGATTCTTCTGAAATGTTAGAAAATCCAATCATACATTTCTATCAAGTAACTAAATCTGTTTCTACCAAGTATAGTCCACACCAGAAAAAGTTACACAAGACTGGATATTTGAAGAAAGTCAGGGAGAAAGTCCAATGATAGTGATTGAGAAGGAAACATTTACTCTTTTCTTTTTTGCTATTTTGTAGGCTCATGTCATCTGGTATAATGAATATGGATTTTTGACTCATTGAAGTGGTAAATTCTAAGACAATCCAGAGAAAAGGTCAAAGAATATTACTTTGCCCCTCAAGATCATTCAAGCTGACCTAGTAAAATAAAATTTTCTCTACATGGCCCAATTTGTCTGAAGTTCAGAGCACAGCTAACATGTAACTTTGCCTTCCACTGACACTTTTCTTTTCCTATATATAGAAATATATTTCCCTCTGGTCTTCTTAGGAAGATATGATGGTATTAATTTGTATTGACAAGTTTCTGGTTCTCTTAATAGCAAAGTAATAGCCCAAAGACCTGAACTTAACTTCTGATAGGCATTTGTTCCTAATATTTTACTATTCAAAACTGCAACTAATATATTTATATTAAATCTTTGTGTGTGACTTATTTTTATGGAAATTGATTCCTAAAATTTGACTTGTATTGTTAAAGAATAATGAATTGAACATTATATACATTTTTAATCAAACCACCAAATTACCCTTCAAGAGAGTTGTACAAATGTATAGTCTTGACTATACATTTTGTAGTCAAATGTATTGACTACAAACTGGACTTATCTTTTTTTCATATCCTCATCAATACTGGTCAATATTTTTTAAAAAAATTCTTTGCCAAATTAACAGAAAAAAATGATCACATTTTGTTTGTTCTACAACTTTCATTACTTTTTACACTTAGTGGGCCTTTGTTCTTTTTGCTGTGAATTGCCATTTCATGCTTATTAATTTTTCTTATTAGGTTTCTTAATCTTATTAACAACTGTCTATCTTCTATAATGTTTGTTTCTTCATATTGATTCAGAATGTGTCAGTCGCTTATCACCTTTACTTATGAAGTAATGTCTTACTTATGCTCTGAAATTCTGCCATCAGCCTATTCTTTAACTATGATTGACTTTCAAATCTATTTATACTTCTTTTTCCATCACCTGACCAGTTAAGTATCACAAGATCTGATGCACAGTGGCAAAGTTAACATATTGTCTAGACGCAGAGGCCCTTCAAATCACCTTCTGTCTCCTTACTTCTTGCAGTTTGACATCATCTAACTCAAAATAAGTTCTCACTTGTGTGCAAACTCCAGGTTTTTTGAGGCAGGCAGGGATTCTGATGAGCAAGAGCACATTAACTTTCCACATCCTGCTTTTGTTTTTTCTTCCCTGTCTATCAGAGTCCACATCCTGTACCCATCCCCACTCCCCACCCACCATGGTCTGTCAAAGACAAAGCCCTGCTCTGGCTCTAGACACATCTGGCCAATACCTTGAGGGTGTCTATCTATGAAAATTAATTGAGTGCTTGGATCAAGTGAAATGCACATCAAGATATCCTGATGGGGTAAAGGAGGGAGTAACGTTGGGGTGTACAGCCACAGACAAGACACCTTAGTCCAAGCACATGCCATGGAAGCACTGGTTTTCCCTACAACCAGAGTGGAGGGTGACAGGGCAGCTAAAGAAAGAGGTTGAGTGCTGAGATTGTCTAGGCTTTCTTTCAGCTTTCCTAGACTCCTGGAGGGGTTTCTAGTCCTTATTTTAGTTGTTTGGTTTTGGGTTTTTTTGCAGACACAGATAGCAACATCTAAAATACCAAACTCTCTGAAACGCCACCTTTGACATTGTCTTACAAAACAGCAGGTGCTTTGCTTTATAGACTGATACCCTAGAAATATACCCTCAAACTTAGGGTATGACACAATATACAATATTAAGCTTATTCAACAGGCAATATTGTACTAATGCTCTTGAGGATACTCAAGCCATCTTGCTCTGAGTAAGGAGATAATATGGATTCAAGATGTAACAGCGACAAAGAGATAAACATCAAGAGAACATTTCATGTACAGCTGGGCTTCTCAGGTACTGCAGTGGTAAAGAATCTGCCTACCAATGCAGGAGATGTAAGAGATGAGGATTCAACCCCTCGATCGAGAAGATACTCTGGAGAAGGAAATGGCAACTCACCCCAGTATTCTTGCCCGGGAAATCCCATGGACAGAGGAGCCTGGTGGGTTAAAGTCCAAGGAATTGCAAATAGTTGGACATGACTGAGCCACTGAGTGTGTGCGTGCACACACACACACATGCACACGAAGAAATTTACAATAAGGCTTCCAGCCAGTGATAGATAATTCCTCTTTCATTCTACATCACTAAACCATTGCCACTGCTATTAACCCATTTGTAAATGTTTATATAACTGAATTGGTATAAATAATTCAAAGGAATACTATCTTTGATGTTCAAACATATTTTCCTCTGAAGGCACCTTGGATAGTACTGGGGGTATAGCTATTTTCATTAGAGAAGGTTTTGATCTGGTGGTTCTTGTGGATTTTTTTTTTCTTAAGCCAAATTCTCTAAGGTTTAGTTTATGAAGGGCTGCAGTTGACTCTCTCGGAGCCAAGTCATTTTAGAAGTCATTCCAATACAGGAAGTAAAGATGAATATTCTTCTCTACTTCCAGTGGAAAATAAGGCACATTCTCCAAAAAGCAAAGTGAATTCAGTCCCTGTGGGGGATGACAGAAATCTGTGGAAGCAGAAAGAGAGACAAGGAGAGGAGGTTAAGATACGTGAAAGAAACAAGGCAATGGCAATGAAGAGACAAGGGGAGACATTCAGCCCACACCCCTGAGAGAAGTCAGCTTATATCCAAGGCTGGTCTTTAGGAGATTCACTCTCTCATTTTTCCTGTGATGAGTTTGCAGCCTCTACAGAGGAGAATGCTGGTGAGGTTAGTGCTGTGAGAACCAAGTTTGCCCTGGCTTCAGAATGTTAATGAACAATCAAATCCATCTATAATATATCTGCCCTCAGAATATGAAATAGCAACTCGCCAAGTGTCATCCAAGATGTTCTTCATCCCTCTAAGAATGAAAAAAAAGAAATCCTCTAAGAATCCATGAGAGGTCAGCCACATAATCTGATTTACTGGTGACCTTCCTTTGAAGGGGACTGGAGATCCATGGTCTCACCAGGTCCCTCCCAGCACTAGGCACCTACAAAAATACATCCTGCTCATTTCCTCCCCTGAGCGAATCACTCCCAGCAGCGTGCTGTCCTTGAATAAAACTGCCTGCAACCCTAAACTTCCCCTGGGAAGGCAGTGGAGGAGCAGGAAGTTGGGGAGCAAAGGAAACAGTACAAATTGGATTTGGAGGCAAGAGGGGGAGGGAACCTCCCTGGGATTTCGGCTCCAGAGCAACCGGCTGCATTGACCTCTGCCTGTCTCCTTCACTCTGCACTGTTCCTCTTCAGTTTGGTTTCTTTTATGCAGGGGAGTAGGCTGTGCGTGGGATAAGCTAAATCATCAGTAATCAGTATATAACGCCTCCCAACACCCAGAGAATTCTTAAAAGGAAGAAGATACATGAGCAAGCTTACACCTAGTCACCTTCCTTTTCCTTCATGCAAAACTCAAGCTACTCCCATGAATAACAAATAAACTCAGACTTCACAGGAAGGGACTCTCTTCCTGTGGGTCTATCCATTACCTACCTCAGTGAAGGGCAGGTGGCCCAAGCCACCCATGTGGGGGTAACAAATGCACCTTCTCTCTGAGAGCAGATATCCCTGCTGGGAGAATGAGGCAGTTTTTGCAAACCCTGTATCTCTGTGGGTTAGCCTGCTCTAGTTATGGGCTACCTCATTGTGGCATCAGATCTCTGCTCTCACAAAAAAGAAAAAAAAGAGGAAAGAAACTCTTAGTACAGTCGATCTAAATGCTTGTAAAAACTCATCTTGAGATTTGTTTCCGGCAGGGCCCACAGAAGCATCTACCAGGTGGGTGAGTTGGGATAGATGATCGGATGCTTAAAAAAAAAATTCTAACTCAGCCTCTTTGTTTCCTGCCAGCTGCAGTTCTCAGGATTTCAGTTGTCAGTCTTCTTGCGGAGGACATGCTTTCTTTTGGCAAAATGAACACCATTGGGCACCCCTTGCCTGTACATAATGCTGGGTCCCTCACAACCACCATCCAAAAGAACTCAGTCAAGTGACTGGAGGTTGGTGCTGCTTTTAATGAGAAAAAGATAAACTTCCTATACATTTTTTAAACTAAAAAAGCTTTATGAATTATTCATTTTTCACCTCCCTTCCTAAAAGAAAGTATGGATATGATTATGTTTTAAACGTCATTATTTTCCTCAATAGAATAATCAATTTCCTCCAGTAAGCTCTCCAGGATAACCTCAGCAGAAGTGCCTACTCTGAATTGCTATCGCATTTATGATCAGTCAGTCCTGCTCACGTGGTGCGTTGTGTGGATTGCTTTACAGCTATTTATGACCACAAGACCTGGTGGTGCCTGAGTAACTACCCAGGAGACAGGAAAAAGAACCTGAGCTCCATTTGTTGTGGTCACACTAATTCTAGGTGACTGGATGTTCACCCTGTCATTAACAACCCAAGGTGACTGAGGGACATCACAGAAGCTGAATGCAAGCTTGTCAAGAGCTGGGCACCCGAATTCAAATCTTCTCTAAAAGCATCAGTGGTTGAAACAGCATCTATCTTAATCAATGTTAAAGGTTAATGTACGGACATGGTTAGCTCTGAAGAAAGAACATTTTCTTCTCTTCCTGGCTTTTTGCTATAAAAAAAAAAAAATCATCTTCAGAAGCCAAGAGGAGGTAATTAAATAGCAAATGCCGGTTACCTTCCAAAGCATCCATTTTCTGTGTCCAACCACGTGATACTGTCCTTGCAGTGTCCTTGGCCGTGGGTCACCTGAGAGCTCTGCAGGACAAGGTGATGCTGACTCAGACAGAACTCTGCAGTCCTCATCTTAACTGCAATCTCCCTCCTCACTGGTGAATTCTCCTCCCCTGTTTGCTCAATGGGATAGTATCAGCTTACCAAGACCCAACCAATGAGTGGGTGCCTATTTATCTTCTCTCTTTTGCAGTCCCAAAGGATTTAAAAATATGCACCTAAGCCTCTAGAAGGCAAAAGGCAGAGGGAGTATCAAGCTGCCCTGCTTGCTGACTCTCGAGTCCAGAGAGGCTCCAGCTCTTTCTCTGAGTCAGTGCAATGACGAGGCACTTGGTTTCAGCACCTCTGTGCAAAGAACTATGTGTGTGTCAGCTCTGCAGAAATACTGGGCCAAAAGGGCGGATTGCTAGTCTGCAGTACAAACCCCCAGGAGAGATTTGTTTTTCTTCCTTCTTGCAGGGGACATACATCACAGCCAGCAAATGCTAGCAAAGGCATAAGACGAGGTGTACCAGCTGGTCAGAGGTGGGGTGAGGATATAGCCCCCGCAGAGCAGTGCAGTAAGTCAGCACTCTTCCTATATCCAGGCAGCAGCATCTGTAAACGGAGCTGTAGCTATTTAGGTGATTGTTCCATTGTTCCACATGGAAGTAATCCCTTCATCAGGTCTTCTTTTTTTAATTAGGATGATGATGCTTACTCACCATAGAACTTAGGCAAACTCTATGCCAAACCCTTTTGTAGAGAAAGCAACAAAGACACAGACAAAGACAAAGACATGGTGCTGAGGAGACAGGAGGCCAGTGTTCTCAATCTAACTCTGCACCAACTTCACAGAATCCAAGGGAAGGAACCACAGCACCTCTCTGGGTCTTGATTCTGAGGTTGCCATGAGCCGTGTCTTTCTCTCCATGTACTTTTTGCTGGCAGAACTCCAGTTTTGATTGGATAGGCAGCTTCCCCTGAGCTCAAGGAAGATGAGTAAGTCTCAGCCCCAGGCGATGAATATTGATTATAGTATTTCCATTACCCTTACTGTTATCATTATAAACATGGATATGTAAAGCAATCTGGCAATTGAGATCTAAGACAGCATGCCTCTAAAGACATTTTTCTCACTTGTTAGAAGGGACATAGATGGGGACTTGGCCCTTCCTGCATTTGGATCTTCTCTATGAGGATGT
Source organism: Dama dama (assembly GCF_033118175.1). Lineage (NCBI taxonomy): Eukaryota > Metazoa > Chordata > Mammalia > Artiodactyla > Cervidae > Dama > Dama dama. The sequence goes on along the minus strand of NC_083696.1, from coordinate 38,894,308 downwards.
AATTAGTGTTTGGAGCTGAGGCAGCCATCCTGTGACCATGAGGAGAAATGCCACCCATATAACAAAGATGGCAGGGCAGGAAAACAGAAAGCACTTGGGTGTTTGAGAACATGGTTATGCTGCTGAATTAACTCTGGGAAGGTAAAATAAATGATCTCTTGTTATTAAGCCACTCAGTCTTGTAGCTTTTAACATATAGTTAAAGTAATCATCTAAATCTATTAACCTTACAGCTGCAGGTTTTTTTTTTTTTCTTAAATTAATAGTTAGGGAGACAGAAATTCAATGTTCTCCAGAAACTTCTTCTCCTTACTAGAGAATCTGTCCACATAAAGAAAATGGGTAAAACTGGCTCTTTACCTAAGGTCACTGCTATCCTTTAGGAGGAATTCAAACACTCACTTTTCATTCCAACTTTGAGAAGGAGAGATTCAGACTTTCTCTTTTAGGCTGTATTTGGACATTTTTAGAGTTATAGTAAAGAGACTTAAACACATGATTTGTGCCATAATTGCCTTGCAGTCTTAAGTCTTTAGATGTCTTCTCTCTCTATGCACCCGTCTAGTTGGAACGTTCAGATAAACAAGGCCATTGTCTCTGTGTGGGTGACATCTCCTACTAAACAGAAGCTTAGCAGTGGGATGCTTCTCTTGACTCTAGCCTAGACTATAGGAAGAAGACATTCCTTTAGTACCATTTTACCTGGGCTTAGATGTCTTTCCTTCTTGTCCCTATAAGTGAAACAAAACAAACTCAGAATCTGGGGTCTTCCCAGCCTCCATCTGGTGAGACTCTTAGGCCTGAGTCCCAGAAGAAGTTTCCATAGTTCACAAGTGATTCAGTCCTACTTATCAGTTACAAGGGAACCTGAATCCAAAATTTAAAAGTGTCCATTTTCCCCCTTTCTATCCTTCTCATGAGACTGAAATTATATTAGAAGACAAAATCTTAAGACAACAGTCTTAAGACAAAAGAAGCATCCTATCACAGGACTTCCCTGGTGGTCCAGTGGTTAAAACACTCCCTTCCAATGCAGGGAGTGTGGGTTCAATCCCTGGTGGGAGAGCTAAGATTTCACATGCCTCTCAGACAAAAAACCAGAACATAAAACAGAAGCAATATTGTAACAAATTCAATAAAAAAGTTAAAAAATGATCCACAATAAAAAAAAAAAAAAAAAAAAAAAAACATCCTATCATGGATGTATGCTGTTGTTTTCCCAGTATTCCTGGTTCTTCTCCCAGGCACAAAGTAGAATAGCATTCCTTCACCCTAAGCGTGGAAGTGGTTGTGTGGCTGAATTTGAAATGTGAGAGTCACTTCTATTAGAAGCTATAAGAGCCAATCCATGATTTACCATGATCTTTCTCTCTGGAAAACATCTGACATTATTCAAAAAGGTGGCCCTCTGTTACCTCTGGGCCCCTGGGTGACAATAGTGAACCCTGCTGGGCTAGAATGGATGTGTTGCATTAACGAGAGATAATAAGTTTTCATTGGTTTATGCCACTGAACTTTATTTTTCTTGCTTGTTTTTTGTTTTCACAGCAAAATGTAGCTTGTAATGACAGCAACAGAGGCCACTGCCTCTGGCCTCTAGGACCATGTGCAGTGGCAGAATCCCATAAGAGTTGTGGCCCTGGACTTAAATATTCTGTAATAAAATTGGAATGCTCTAAGCCTCGCCCCATGAAAAATGGATTTTGGGGCTGTGTTTTGAACACGGAAGGTTTCTATGAGCAATAACCAAAATGACTAGGATGAAAAATGTATCTCTAATTATAGACTGCTTACTGGAAAATTCCCCCAGGTTTTTTTATTTTTGAGTTAATATGTGGAAAATTCCTATTTGGTCGGGGGAGGGGGGCGGTGGCTGGAAAGAGGAAGGAGGGAAATGAAAGAAAGGGAGCTTTGGCGGGCAGAAGTAAATTCTCATAGATTATATGCTACATGCTAGGTCTGAGGCAAAGTATTGCTGATGACATGAAATAGTAAACCAGAAGACCTATATGAAACTTACATTAGAAAGCAAACTAATCATATCACATTTACGTCTCTGAGGTGGTAAAATATAAACAGTTTTGGAGTATAGAATAAGTAACAGCACAAGAAAATAATACAAAGTATTAGCATGTCCTTCATGCTGCCATTCAATTAAAAATAGGATAAGAAAGACCCATAAGGAAAAACGCTCACTTGTAAACAGAGTTGAGAATAGTAATTGAGATGATAATACTTGACTGTGGGTATTACCCAAAAGAGATTTTTAAATTTGAAAGGAATTAATGAAAAGATAAATTTTTTTTTCTGATTGGTAATGGGAGATAATTAAGGAAATCAAAAAGAAAGGAAAATGGTGTTTCAGTTATATGTGTCTGATTTATTAATGATACAAGAAAAATAATATAAATGCTACAAGAAAATTAGATAATACACTCTACCAAGTAGCTCACTTAGTAGATGCAGTAGCCTGGCCCACAAAAGGGCCATAAGAAAATACTGGAATCCTTACTGCCATATGGAAGGGAGGAAGAGGTCACCATCCTACCTATACAAAGCTTTGGAAGAAGAGTTAAAACAGGAATTAGAGATTCTGACTCCACATAAAATGTTCTCTCATGGTCCAAGTGACATGATCACAGAAGTTCCAGGTAATAAGCTAAAATTCCTCTCAGTGTTTACAAAATTCAAGTTTGGATTTTCTTGGGACAATCAGGATAAAAAAGATATTCGACTACAAAGGTGATCAGTAAGTCAGTCATTTCAGTCACTCAGTCATGCACAAATCTTTGTGACCCCATGGACTGCAGCAGTCCAGGCTTCCCTGTCCATCACCAGCTCCCGGAGCACACTCAGACTCATGTCCATCAAGTCAGTGATGCCATCCAACCATCTCATCCTCTGTCGTCCCTTTCTCCCACCTTCAATCAGGGTCTTTTCCAATGAGTCAGTTCTTTGCATCAGGTGGCCAAAGTATTGGAGTTTCAGCATCAGCATCAGTCCTTCCAATGAATATTCAGGACTGATTTCCTTTAGGATTGACTGGTTGGATCTCCTTGCTGTCCAAGGAACTCTCAAGAGTCTTCTCCAACACCACAGTTCAAAAGCATCAATACTTTGGCACGCAGCTTTATTTACAGTTCAACTCTCACATCCATACATGACTACTGGAAAAACCATAGCTTTGACTAGACAAACATTTGTTGGCAAAGTAATGTCTCCGCTTTTTAATATGCTGTCTGGGTTGGTCATACCTTTTCTTCCAAGGAGCAAGCGTCTTTTAATTTCGTGGCTGCAATCACCATCTGCAGTAATTTTGGAGCCCCAAAAAATAGTCTCTCACTGTTTCCATTGTTTCCCCACCTATTTGCCACAAAGTGATGGGACCGGATGCCATGATCTTAGTTTTCTGGATCCCGAGTTTTAAGCCAACTTTTTCACTCTCCTCTTTCAGGTTCATTTAAAGGCTCTTTAGTTCTTCTTCACTTTCTGCCATAAGGGTGGTGTCATCTGCATATCTGAGGTTATTGATATTCCTCCCCGCAAACTTGATTCCAGCTTATGCTTCATCCAGCCCAGAATTTCTCATGATGTACTATGCATATAAGTTAAATAATCAGGGTGAGAGTATACAGCCTTGACGTACTCCTTTCCTGATTTGGAACCAGTCTGTTGTTCCATGACTGGTTCTAACTGTTGCTTCTTGACCTGCATACAGACTTCTCAGGAGGCAGGTAAGATGGTCTGCTATTCCGATCTCTTTCAGAATTTTCCATAGTTTTTTGTGATCCACACAGTCAAAGGCATAGTCAATAAAGCAGAAGTAGATGTTTTTCAGGAACTCTCTTGCTTTTTCGATGATCCAATGGATGTTGGCAATTTGATCTCTGGTTCCACTGCCATTGTTAAATCCAGCTTGAACATCTGGAAGTTCTTGGTTCACGTATTGCTGAAGCCCGGCTTAGAGAATTTTGACCATTACTTTGCTAGCATGTGAGATGAGTACAATTGTGCGGTAGTTTGAGCATTCTTTGGGATTGCCTTTGCTTATGACTGGAATGAAAACTGACATTTTCCAGTCCTGTGGCCACTGCTGAGTTTCCCAAATTTGCTGGCATATTGAGTGCAGCACTTTCACAGCATAATCTTTTAGAATTTGAAATAGCTCAACTAGAATTCCATCACCTTCACTAGCTTTGTTTGTAGTGATGCTTCCTAAGGCCCGCTTGACTTCACATTCCAGGATGTCTGGCTCCAAGGGAGTGATCACACCACCATGATTATCTGGGTCATGAAGATCTTTTTTGTATAGTTCTTCTGTGTATTCTTGCCACTTCTTAATGTCTTCTGTTTCTGTTAGGTCCATACCATTTCTGTCTTTTATTGTGCCCATCTTTGCATGAAATGTTCCCTTGGCATCTTTAATTTTCTTGAAGAGATCTCTAGTCTTTCCCATTCCAGTGTTTTCCTCTATTTCTTTGCACTGATCACTGAGAAAGGCTTTTTTATCTCTCCCTGCTATTCTTTGGAACTCTGTATTCAAATGGGTGTATCTTTCCTTTTCTCCTTTGCCTTTAGCGGCTATTCTTTTCTCAGCTATTTGTAAGGCCTCGTCAGACAACCATTTTGCCTTTTTGCATTTCTTTTTCTTGGAGATGGTTTTGATCACTGATCCTGTACAATGTCATGAACCTCCGTCCATAGTTCTTCAGGCACTCTATCATATCTAATCCCTCAAATCTTTTTGTCACTTCTACTGTATAATCATAACGGATTTGATTTAGGTCATACCTGAATGGCCTAGTGGTTTTCCCTACTTTCTTCAATTTAAGTCTGAATTTGGCAATAAGGAGTTTACGATCTGAGCCACAGTCAGCTCCTGGTCTTGTTTTTGCTGACTGTATAGAGCTTCTCCATCTTTGGCTGCAAAGAATATAATCAATCTGATTTTGGTATTGACCGTCTGGTGATGTCCATGTGTACAGTCTTCTCTTGTGTTGTTGGAAGAGGTTGTTTACTATGACCGGTGTGGTCTCTTGCCAAAACTCTGTTAGCCTTTAACCTGTTTCATTCTGTACTCCAAGGTCAAATTTTCCTTTTACTTCAGGTATCTCTTACTTCCTACTTTTGCATTCCAGTCCCCTATAATGAAGAGGACATCTTTTTTTGGTGTTAGTTCTAGAAGATCTTGCAGGTCTTCACAGAACCCTTCAACTTCAGCTTCTTCAATGTTACTGGTCAGGGCATAGACTTGGATTACTGTGATATTGAATGTTTGTCTTGGAAAGGAACAGAGATCATTCTGCAGTTTTTGAGATTGCCCCCAAGTACTGCATTTCAGACTCTTTTGTTGACTATGAGGGCCACTCCATTTATTCTAAGGGATTCTTGCTCACAGTAGTAAATATAATGGTCATCTGAGTTAAACTTATCCATTTGTTAAATTCACAAAGGTGATAGAAGGAACTTCTTCTGAACGTGAATCCTCTCTTTAGTCTCAATGAAGGGATTATGTTGCAAAAGGTTAAAAGGTATATTGGGGAAACTTGAGTCTCTAGGCACTAATCCAGTATCACAGACAGATAACCTCCTGGTATGATGATGTTTGCAAGAATTATTTTATACCCATATGTCTTAGAGGTACTGATCTATAAAAGTGGCCCCAGGAAAGAAGCCATGCCAAAGACAGCTTTATCAGCATTCTGAGAGGAAATGCATACAGTGGTTAAGAGCATCAACTTCAGCATCAGACAGACTTAAATGCACTCTTAATTCTGACATCTGCTCAGCGTGTGACTTTGTACAATTGTATCTCTTGCTATCAATCTTCCCATCGATGAAATGGAGTTAATAATGGAATCTACCTCATAGGGAAGACTCTGAAGATAAATCAATATAATACTTGTAAAATGTTTAGTTCCTGGCATTTGGTGCAAAATCAATGTATGTTTGCTATTGTTAGAGCTTAAAGTTTTCCCTTTGGGCCTGAGGAATGCCCCAACCTCATTCCAATATTAGATCAACAATCAATTGCAGTTGGAAAATTTAACTGGCTGATACTGTTGACATTCAGCCCAGAATATGAAATCCTACTTAGAATATCTGTAGGATGTTCCAGGATTGATCCAAGCAACAATAGTCATTAGGAATTACAAGAGGTAATATTATTAAGACACAAAATCAAATAATTCTCTTAGGACAAAGTGAAGTTGAAAAGATCTGAGCAGTTCTCCAAGCCTAGTCTGAATTTAAAGGTCACTTGAAATGGGTCTTTTATGCTTTAGTTTGGGACCCTGTCTTCCCTTTGGATAAAAGTCCTAGAAAAGAAGAAATCAAAGAAAGTCTTCATATGAGCCCACATCAGTACACAAGGAGTGCTTGGCACCAAGTGTGCCTTAGGAAAGATCAAGTCTTTGCTCAGAACACATCAGGTTTTCAAGTAGCTAGGAATCATGAGGATTTTCATCTCAAATTTCAGCACTCAGCACTGAATTCACAATAGTTCTATTTCCAATGTCTCAGCATATTTAAGAATGTGATCGGCACTGACATCTCTGGGACACTTTGAGTCAAATATTAAGAAAGATGATAGAACTTTGGTCAAATAAATTGCTTCCAAGGAGGGGAGGTCAAATAAAGTGCTTCCCAGGAGGGGAAGAGTATAAAAAGTAGGATGATATTGACCATAGATAGCTAAATCTCTATGTAACCTCTTTCATTTGGGTCACTTAGGTAAAGAATCTGCCTGCAATGTAGGAGACCTAGTTCAATCCCTGGGTTGGGAAGATCCCCTGAAGGAGGGAGGGTATGGCAACCCACTCCAGTATTCTTGCCTGGAGAATTGCTATGGACAGAGGAGCCTGGTGGGCTACAATCCATTGGGTCACAGAGTTGGACATGACTGAGCGACTAACCACAAGAATAAATACAAGCTTTATCTTAGAAGTCAAATCATGGATTTTTGTGACTCTTTTAATTCAGTCATTCTTTATCTCATTATTTTAAAAAAATCATTTATAATTGTTATAATTCACTTAGCTTGGAAGACAAATATGACATACATCTCTTTTAGTTTTCCAATTCATGTCTCTAGTGGTAACATGGCTTAATTAATACAAAGTTCAGTGCTGAAGACTTGTCCTGAATCATCCAAAGGAGATTTCTGTTGAGCATATAAGTTGTTGAGAAGAATGATTTCTATTGTCCTGAAATTATGACTCAGGCACAGAGCGAGGGGGAGAAATATCCTAAGGACTTCACATTTTAAGGTCGAGACCTACCAACAGCTGCACCTAACCACTTCCTAATAAGGTTTGCTGACAGGCACCAGGGCAAAAAGAACTTACCACATCAGCCATTATAGTAAGAGGATTAGGGGTGTGGGAGTAGGTTGTCAGCCTTTCTGGGGAGAACAATGTGCCTTGAAAGATATTATTTCCTTCTTTTTCCATGAGAAGCCAAGGAAGGGGCCCCAGAAAATTATTTGAGAAGAGTTCCTAAAGAACGGTAACTTGAATTTTGTTTCTTGTTTAAATACTGAATTATCCAGCAAGCCTTTCAAAATAGTCCTGTGCTACTTAGATGAAAAGGGAACTGGAGATAAATAGTGTAGGTAAGAGAGGGAATCCAACAAAGCAACCTAAAGGCCTATGTTTCTTTTCCCTTTCTTTCTTCTTAAGCTGTGTCGGGTCTTAGCTGGAGCATTTGGCTCTTTGTTGTGATGCACAGGCTTTTCTCCAGTTGCAGGGCATGGCCCTAGTTGCTCCACTGCATGTGGGATCTCGTTTCCCCGACCAAGGATAGAACTCTGGTCCCCTGCATTGGAAGGTGGATTCTTAACCACTGAACCATCAAGGAAGTCCCAAGCCTACTGTTTCATGTGGAAAAGGCAAAGAGTTTTCTTGGGGCTGAGTGAATACCTAGGAAAGTAGGCTCGAACCCCTTTTGCAGGTATTTCACTGGATTGGTAGTGATGGCAGGAGTTAGGGGCTTGTATAAGAGATTGAGCCAGAACTGAAACTCTTACATTACAGATTTATGTCATGAAGGGATCCCAATGGATTCTCTAAAGAACTCTCACATATGCCCCACAAAGGAGCCAACATTTGTATACAAGCTCTTCTGAAGGTAGGACAATCAGATTATGTTAGACAGAAAAACAAGGACAACTATGAAAGGAGAAACTGGGGGTGGGGGTAGAAACACTTTCTAAACAAAAGGAAAAATATGTGCAAAGATTCTGTGGTGGAGGTAAGATCAAGTAGCTATTTAGTAGGCAAAATTAATAGGAGTCAGAGATAAATATAGGAGAAGAAGACAGAGTGTATGGTTTTTGTACATTATAATGTCTTCTCTGAGTCAGAGGGCACTGAGGTAAAACAATCTGAACTAAAACCAAATTATGAATTTGGCTTATTGAAGTATACAAAGCTTTTTTTTCTTTTTAGATTGTAAAACAATTGCGTATCCATTCATTTAACTTCTTATTTTATATTGGAGTATAGTTGGTTAACAATGTTGTGTCCATTTCGGGTATACAGCAAAGTGATTCAGCTATTCTTTTCCAAATTCTCTTCCCATTTAGGTTGTCACATAACATTGAGCAGAGTTCTCTGTGCTGTAAAGCAGGTCATTGTTGGTTATCCATTTTAAATACAGCAGTGTGTATATGTCCCTCTGAAACTCCTTAACTATCCTTTCTCTCCACCGCCCTGGTATATGTCTGGAGAAAAACAAGGTCCAAAAGGATACATGCATCCCAATGCTCATTACAGTACTGTTTACAATATCCAGTCATATATTTTTAAACAATTTTATTTATATAATTAATTCTGTGCTAAACATAGTATGAATGAAATTAAGCACAGCTGGAAACTCAAATAAAGTGTGCTTAAAGCCATCTTCTCTGAAAATTCAATTCCTTAGGACTTAACAACCTTTTCATGTCACAAATTCATTCTTATCCTTCTCCTTTTTCTTCCTTCTTCCTCTCCTCCTCCTGCTTCTCTTCCTCCCCCCATCTTCCTCCTCCTTCTCCTCCTCTTCTTCTCCTCTTCTTCCTCTCTCTCTTCCTCTCTCTCTGAAATATTTTTGAGTACCTACTACATGCCTGGTATTATTTTACATGGTACAAAGACAGTGGCAACAGCATCTGTCTTCAAGGAGTTTATAGTTTTAGGAAAAAAAATTTAAGTAGACCATCACAATATACTGTTATAAATGGCTTCAGAAGGGGAAAGTAGAGAATTCTGTGGGAGTACATAACAAGGATCCATAATCCAGACTTGCAGAACAGGATCAAGAATTCTTCTCAGGAAGCAGTGACATCTAAGGTAAAGCCAGAAGGATAAGGAAAAGTTAGTCCATCAAACGAAAGGCATGGAAAGGAAGAGAGATCCAAAGAGAAGAAACTAAGAGGAGAGAGAGAGAGAGATGGTGGGGAAAGAGACTGAAAGAGAAGAGGCAAAGAAAGAAGAGAGGAAGAGAAAGACCATGAAATAGTCAAGGAGTTGTAACTAGCTTAATAAGACTAAGAGTAGACTTGGATAATAGTAATAGCAGGCGATAAGGCCACGAAGAAGTTTGAACTTTTCCTGAGAATCCTTGGAAATAAAAAAAGTTTTGAATGTAGGGGTTGCTGACAATATGATTAGATTTGCACTTTATTGCTTTCTTAGATTTACACTTTAGAAAAGCAAATTCTAGAGGTGTGTGTACTAGAGGAAAGGGAAATTGGACACCAAATGGTGTGCTGTTGCAAGGATCTAGGTAAGAAAGAAAGTTGGCTAGTGAAAACAAAGAGAAACGGGTGGAAAATACAATCTGGAAAATAGAATTGTCTTCACTTGTTCATTCATTAGGTGAATGGGAGAATGACAGAAAAAGATTTTCAAGACTGAAAAATACAGAGGCTTGACTTCAGAACAGAATCAGTAGTTGAATCAGTTTCTTGGGAAAAGTTTAAGATTTTGGACACACTAAGCTTTGGGTATCAGCTGAATATCCACATAGAGACGCTTAGTCGGTAGTTGGAATTTATGAGTCTGAAGCTCAAGAGGAGACTATAGGGCAAGAGATATAAATTTGATCACCATTAGTTAAATCAGATCATTGGGAAGGGGGAAAGAAATGAGATAGATAAGGACAGTGTGGGGAAATTGTGCATGTTTAGAAGGAAAGCAGGCTAAGTTGAAACCCTGAAAAACAGAGGCAACTAAGAGACAGCCGAGGAGTGGTGCCTGGAAAAGATATTTGGAAAAAGCAGGGAGATAAGAGGAACTCCAGGATCTGCCTTTGTCTAATAACTGGTAATGTGGAGCATATTTTCATGTGATTCCTGCCCATCTGTATGTCTTCTTTGGAGAAATGTCTTTAGGTCTTCTGCCCATTTTTTGATTGGGCTGTTTCCTTCTTTTGATATTGAGCTGCATGACCTGTTTGTGTATTAAGTCAGAAAAGGAAAAATAAATATCATCTATTAACACATATGTAGAATCTATAAAAATGGTACAGATGAACCTACTTGCAGGACAAGAATAAAAATGCAGAAGTAGAGAATGGACATGTGGACCTGGGGGTGAGGGAGGGGAGGGGAGGGGAGGGTGGAATGAACTGGGAGAGCAGCACTGACATGAACACACTATCGTGTGTAAACTAGACGGCTAGTGGGGACCAGCTGAGCATGGGGAGCTGTACGGCTCGGTGCTCTGCGGTGACCCAGACGAATGAGGGGGAGTCGGGAGGAGGGAGGTCCAAGAGGGAGGGGATACATGTATTAATGACACCACTGTTATGGCAGAAAGTGAAGAAGAACTACAGAGCCTCTTGATGAAAGTGAAAGAGGAGAGTGAAGAAGTAGGCTTAGAGCTCAACATTCAGAAAAAGAAGATCATGGCATCTGGTCCCATCACTTATGGCAAATAGATGGGGAAACAGTAGAAACAATGGCTGACTTAATTGTTCTGGGCTCCAAAATCACTGCAGATGGTGACTGCCACCATGAAAGTAAAAGGTGCTTACTCCTTGGAAGGAAAGTTATGACCAACCTAGACAGCATATTAAAAAGCAGAGACATTATTTTGCCAACAAAGGTCCATCTAGTCAAGGCTATGGTTTTTCCAGTGGTCAGGTATGGATGTGAGAGTTGGACTATAAAGAAAGCTGAGTGCCGAAGAATTGATGCTTTTGAACTGTGGTGTTGGAGAAGACTCTTAGTTGTCCCTTGGACTGCAAGGAGATCCAACCAGTCCATCCTAAAGGAGCTCAGTCCCGGGCATTCATTGGAAGGACTGATGCTGAAGCTGAAAGCCTAATACTTTGGCCACCTGATGCGAAGAGCTGACTCATTGGAAAAGACCCTGATGCTCAGAAAGATTGAGGGCAGGAGGAGAAGGGGACAACAGAGGATGAGATGGTTGGATGGCATCATTGACCTGATGGACATGGGTTTGGGTGGACTCCAGGAGTTGGTGATGGACAGCCTGGCGTGCTGTGGTTCATGGGGTCACAAAGAGTCGGACACGACTGAGTGACTGAAACGAACTGAACTGAACTGAACATATAGCTGCTTTCCCAGGCGGTGCTAGTTGTAAAGAATCTGCCTGCAAATGCAGGATACCTAAGATACACAAGTTCAATCCCTGGGTCAGGATGATCCCCTGGAGTAGGAAATGGCAACCCATTCCAGTATTCTTGCCTGGAGAATCCCATGGACAGTGGAGCCTGGTGGGCTACAGTTATGGGGTTACAAAGAGTAGGACATGACTGAAGCAACTTAGGATGGATGAATACATATAACTGATTCACTTCATTGAACAGTGTAAATCAACACAACATTGTAAAAAAAACTATACCCCGATTTTTAAAAAACAGGAAAGAATTGAGTCACAGATGCCAAAGCAAAAGACTGTGGAGAAGGGAGGGAGTGCTAATGATAGCCAACACTATCCTCTCTGAAAATTTAATTACTCAGGATTTACCCTTTTAATGTTATCAACTCTCTTCTTCTCTTTCCCTCTCTTCCATAAGTTTTTTTTTTTTGGGCACCTACGACACACCGGGCATTGTTCTAGGGGCTGCAGAGAGAGTGTCAGCAGGGCCTGAGAGTGGCAGAACTCTTCAAAGACTGCAAGTCTTTGGAAACAAAACAACTTAATAGGCAATTACAACATAGTGCCTTCAGAAGCGGAGACTTCTATGAGAGTACAGAATAAGGACCCATAATTTAGCCTCAGAGGGCGAGATCAAGAATACTTACTGGGAGGTAATAATGTCTAAGATAAAGGCTAGGCATACAGAGTTAAGATGGTAAAGTAACAGGTATCAGTGGCTCTCACACAGTGTTCTGGTTCTGAATGAATGAATGAAATGCCTTGTGAGGTTTCAGATACCTGCTGAAAACCTGATTTTAAAGAAGGATAGGAAACACTGTCAGACCTTCAAAGACATGTATCAAATAAAGAACCAATGCTGCTATATTACCAGGAGAATTACCCTAATCCTACAGGACTGCATACTTCATAAATAGTGGTATTTCTGCTAACTGACATGTTCTAAGGAAGCATTTTTATTTTAATCTTCAGCTATGACCTTATCACATCATTTCAGAGACTCTATTAATCCCCCTTTCTGAACCATCTGTCATTGCTAAATAAAGGATTCAAACCTCAAGATCACCTTTCTGGGAAAAAAATCATTCCTGTGTTTCTTGGGAGTATCCATTCAGGAAGCTTAGCTTAAGTGCTTTTCATTTTCTTCTGTGGTATTGATTGTTCTGCAAGCAGAACAGGAGACTCGGTTTATCTGCTCTCCATCAAGATCAGAGCACAAAGATTAAAATGTTTACCAAGGTTCCAGAAATAATGCTGATGACTGGCATTCATCAGGGTCACTCTAGAGAATGTATTGACAAAAAAAATGGGGGTAACAATGCCTCCATGTAGCTGTGATGTATTTGCCTGCCCTTTAAATACCTCCTGAGTCATCAGGGCCTCATGCCACTCTTTGTAGCACTGTATCTATGATGGAAAACTAATAAAAGCAAATTAGAAGCTCAGAGTGGCCTAATGCTCATTATTCACCAAGAGGAAACATACAGGAAACTGACTCATAAGTGGCCCTCCAGTCTTACATCTCTGTGATCCATTCATCACAATGTTACCAGAGTTGTTTTTATGAAGCACATGTCAATCTGGGTTTGCCTTGTTTAACATCCTTTAATGGCTTCTTTAACTTACAGGATAAAGCCATAGCTCCATATTGGGGTAATAACAACAACACAGTAAACGATAACAATAGTAAATGACACATACCAAGGATTGTTTTAAGCTTCTTAAATATACTCCGTACCTTTTAAAACCTTTTAAAGGACCTATGATATAGGGTCTATTAGTACCCACATTTTAGGAATCATCAAAAATTCAATTTTACAGGCAAGAAAACTGAGGTATGCAGGATTTCAGTGATATTTTCAAAGAAGATGAGTCTTAAGTGGTTCAGACAGGATTTGAAGCCTGGAGGTGGCTTAAAATCGAGGGCTCTTAACCACTATGGATATCCCTAGTGTGGGCACAATCTCTCCAGGATTTTCTCCCATCACTCCACTTTCTGTGTTCCTGCTACATCAACACTGTAACATTGCTCTTTTTTTTCTTCTGAAAACTAATCATAAAAAAATAACAACAATGGGACCTCCCTGGCAGTCCAGCCATTAAGACTTTGCCTTCCAATGCAAGGGGTACAGGTTTTATCCCTAGTCAGGAAGCTAAGATCACACAAGCCTCCCCCCAAAAAACCAAAACAGAAACAATATTGTAACAAATGCAATAAAGACTTTAAAAATGGTCCACATAAAAAAAAAAAAAGTTTAAAAAAAACCCAATAACAATTATCATCCTGTTTTTCCATACCTCTGTGTCTTTCATATGCTATCTTTTCTTACTCTAGGGGAAATTCTTTCTTCTTCGTTTATATTCATGGAATAATCTTAAATAATATTCAAGCCTCAAGTTCTCTGATGGCCTTTTCTTTAACTTACCACCATCCACCCATCCAGCGTTCCCTCATGTACCCTTGTAACAAACAGCTTTGTAATATAAGGACATATATTAATCTTCTTTGACAGGCAGGGCCAGTGAGGCTTAAAGAAATTAACCACCCATCTGAAAGTTGCAAATTTGTGGGTGAGTCAAACTTCTATGCCTAAATTTCTAAACCCAGGACCAGAAACTCCTTTTGCTTTTGTATAACCATTCTGTCAAAGGCTGAGCCAAGTATGTTGAAATTGTCAGCTATTTTTATCTGACATTTGATTCTTTTACAAATTTCTATATAGAAATGATTCACTTTATATATAGTCTGCTGATATGGTATCTGAACTACAAAGCTTCAAGACTATTTTGACATATTTTTGTATCCTATATATAAAAATATTATCTTTGTACCTCTCTTTGAAAATTACCATATTGATATGGCAACCACTGCATTTTTTTATTACACCAAGTTTTTATGTCTTTCTACAACTTATACTTTAACCCTCCTGAATCAATAAATTTTGGCCGTCTTATAAATAATATACTTATAAAAATTTTTACCCAATCTAGGAATTTACAAATTATCTTTCCTTTTTTCAACACATGTATTCTACATATTTTTGTAAGCATGAAGGTAATGCATGTTTTGGTAGTTTAGAAAATAGAAAAAGATAAAAAGAAATCAAAGTACATGGATTTCTTAAGCCAATGGATATTACAGAAGTTACACTTGTTTTTGTTTTGTTTTAGACTTTTATAGTTTAATCAGAAATTATTTGTGCAGGTCCAGTCTTTAGGAGGGGATGACAGAGGATGAGATGGCTGGACGGTATCACCGACTCGATCGGCATGAGTTTGAGTCAACTCTGGGAGTTGGTGATGGACAAGGAGGCCTGGCGTGCTGCACTTCATGGGGTCGCAGAGTCGGACACGACTGAGCGACTGAACTGAACTGAACTGACTGAGTCTTTTGCTTGTTTGCTTTGCTTTTGTCTTGCTTTTGTTTTTAGGCTGATGGATCTCTGTACCAGTGTTCTCACCCTAGAAGGTCATCCAGTCAGAAATCACGTCACACTTCGTCCCAACTCCTTTCTCTCATTCCCCAGCTCTCACCCCCAATCCTGTGGCTGTCTACAGTGTTTGTCTTAAGGATGTACACCCCCTGATTCAATAAGCAGGCTTCACAATACAACTGCCCTAATGGCCATCAGAGGCAAACCACCTCTGAAGCTGAAGTGTGACCACACCGGTCCCAACCATCTGTCCACCCACCAGGAATCTACCACTTCCAGAAAAGGCTACTCCACCAGACAGACATCCACTCACACCAAGAACTTCCATTTTCATTCTGTTGTTGATGCCATTATCTTTTTTGCTTTAAATCTACTTCCAGTTATTGGTTCACAGGGAAAATCTCCATTAACATTTTTGTGATCATTAACTCATCCAATTTCTTTCCTCATACTCCAGTGACAATTCTCATCCCCTATCTCCATTCTTTCACTTTTCCCTGTTTCCCAAACTCTGCCCTTTGGCCACACAAACACACAGACACTCTTTTTAAAAAAATATCTAGAATTATTAGACTATGCATTATTACTATTTTTAAAATATGCATCTACTCTTCCTATTTGAATAAGACTAGCTCTAGATTATCCTGGCATTTATCTCAATGGAGGTAGTTAATTTCCATACTACTATACTATGTGAAAGTGAGAGTGTTAGTCTCTCATCATGTCCAACTCTTTGTGACCCCATGATCTGTAGCCCACCAGGCTCCTCTGTCCATGGGATTCTCCAGGTAAGAATACCAAAGTGGGTTGTCATGCCCTTCTCCAGGGGATCTTCCCAACCCAGGGATCAAACCCAAGTCTCCTGCATTGCAAGTGGATTCTTTACCATCTGAACCCCCAGGGAAGCCCCCATATTCTATATATATTTTATATACTATATTTTCCATACTATTCCTCCAACTTTATTAGAATTCTCCCATGTGTTGTCTGGAGAAGGGATGATGCCAGCTTAAACATTTCTGACCCGTGACTTAACAGTATGAGAAAGACAGAGAGGGAACTGCACTAAGAATAATCCCAGCAGGTAGATTTTTGTCTCAGTATGACTTCTTCTCTGTGTTTATCGAAAATATTATACCAAGGAGGTTTTCTGTACCCAGTTTCTCTTCAGCCAAAGCTCCATCTTATACTCTGTGACTTGACTGGTATTACTACTGCCTGCACCATCTGGAGAGAGCACTGCAGTGGTCAGGAATTATCCCTAGAGCATGAGGATGAGCCCTGGAACATTCTGGAAAATAACTGAGTCAAAACAAATTCTACAGGCTCTGTTAAGTTTGGCAGCTTCACAAAGAACCTCCAAGTGCAGCCATCTCTGGATGCAAACATCTCTGGAACAACGCCCCCAACATCTCTCCTTTTCCTCCCTCTATCTTTCCCCTCCTCCTTCCTCCCTCTCTCCCTTCTCTCTCTCCACACCCTGCCCACAACTGCATGACTAGTGAATTTTCCTTGTGAGTTTCCAGCACGTTCCACGAGCGAGAGTGAGTTAGGCTTCTGACAGCTTTCACGCCGGTTCCATCTGCCTGAGAGCCGGCAGAGACTCTTTGTCTTTTGTGGCAATGACTGACACCCCTTCAGGAGATGTAAAGAAACGTGGGTTTGATCCCTGGGTCGGGAAGATCCCCTGGAGGAGGGCACAACTGAAGTGACTTAGCTCACATGCACATACATCACTGATCCTGGTTTTCTTCTATTTTTATATTTCTTTGTTCATTTCAGCCAATTCTCATGGAAACGGAGGGGCCGGGACCTGAGTATTTGTGTTCCCACTGCCATTCTTCCCAGAACTCTGCAGCGTCTGTTCCTTCTAATTAAGATAATCAGCATCATATTGGGTAAATGGGACTTGACCATTCTGCTGACAGAGATACTCTGGTTTTCCTAGCCATTGTGAAGAAGGTGCTATTTTAAAAGACCATGTGCCTTCTGACATGTATTATTATTTAATACATATATTTGAATTTAACTTAATTTCCCGTGACTTCTCCTCCTCAGAGAGACGGAAATCTGGATCCTATGAGACAGAGGCTTTGTCCAAAGACACTGAAGATTTGATTAGAATAGATCACAGACGTTTTCCTGAAACTATTTTCCCACTGTCCTGGGAATAAACATTCACCAGTCTCCTTTGAAATGCTTTGTTTAGACCCAACCACTATGATCACTAAATACCCTTCAGTGAAAACTTATCCATTTTCATCAGTCACGTAAATTAGAAAATATAACTGTCTCTAAATCAATTGTCTCTAAATCCTGTACATATTCTGGCCATTCAATGGTGTTGACTTTTACCCTAGGACAAGGGCCTCTTGGTACCAGATGAACATTTGTAAAAGCAGAAGGAGTCGGTTATCTTTGCCTAATAACATACCATAGAATGTTAGCATAAGCTACAGAGAAGTATGTAGTACAACCCCTCATTTTAGCAGAAGTTAAAAAATAAATGTGTAAGAATTAGAAATCAAGGGCTACATAGTCAGTTAGTAGAAAACAGTGCCCAGAATTCAATATAGTATGACCCACAGTCCAGCGTTCTCCCTTCCACACTATCATTTTAAATATTCATAAAGCACACACACAAACACACATTCCACACACACACAAATCCCTTTCTTTTGTACCAGGAACTGAATGGGATATTTCCAGTGACTGTTGTATAGGACAAAAAGTATCTCACATACCCAGGAGAACATTTAGTTTCCATCTATAAGAAAACCTGCACATTTCTTCTACACTGTGAAGTTAGAAGATACTAATATCTTCCTCTTTCCTCATGAGATAATGAAATAAAGCCGCCAGAGGGCTCCTTCATCCAGAGGTAAGTCACTATTTAGACCTACCTGAGCCCCCCATGTGCCCTGTTTCTCCCCTTCCAACTAAGTCACTAACACCATCCACATTTGCCTTCTTGTTCTTCTTCTCTCTTTTTGCTTCTCTTTTCTCTTTTTCTTTTCTTTTAAATATACTTATTGATTATATTGTCATGCTGCACCATAACTACTTTTAATTTCTAGGTAAGTTATTTTTACAGAATTATTTTTGATTCTTAGATGAGTGAAAAATTTACCCATAAATCCATTATCATCGCAGACAATAGTTTTCTAAAGAAAGAAGAGCAAGCTGTTGCAATCTACATGTGCATACAACTGAATACACATTCTTCAGATAACATGGTGTTATATTTTTCCATGGTGGAACACAGTTCTCATGCATGCTTGTGCTAAGTCGCTTCAGTCGTGTCCAACTCTTTGCGACCCCACAGACTGTAGCCTGCCAGGCTCCACTGTCCATGGGATTCTCCAGGCAAGAATACTGGAGTGGGTTGCCATTCACTTCTCCAGGGGATCTTCCCAACCCAGGGATCCAACCTGCATCTCTTACATCTCCTCCATTGGCAGGTGGGTTCTTTATCACTTGCTCCACCTGGTAGCCATCACTTAATATAGATGATGAAAAATACATATTCTTTAAAGAAAATATTGGCAATGGGTTAAACATTGTTAATTGTTTGAATATATCTGCATATTTTGTTTGGGTCTATTTTTGCTCCATTGTTGTTTTAGTTATGTCCAGTACTTTGCGACCCCATGGACTGTAGCCCACCAGGCTCCTCTGTCTATGAAATTCTCCAAGCAAGAATACTGGAATAGGTTGCCATTTCCTTCTCCAGGAAATCTTCCCAACCCAGGGATCGAGCCCACATCTCCTGCATCAGCAGGCAGGTTCCTTACCACTGAGCAACCTGGGAAGCCCAGTGGGCTCTTAGGGGTTCCATATTGATAATGTTCACTTTCTTACCCCAGGTTTGTTTTTTGGGTTTTTTTTTTTTTTTTTTTTGTCTCTCGTATGACAGGACAAAAATCATTACCCTTGATCACTCACAGCTTTTATGTTCCCATGACCTAATAAAACTTCTCTGTTAGCTGCTTATTCATGGTCATTAGCTTGATAATTAGGGCCCTGAACAATCTGACTGCAAGTTTCTGTTTTTTCATTCAGTAGCCCTCTTTAAAGCCATGTGCCCCTCAAAGTGGTTCACAGACTACCCTTAGCCCCCTACCCTCTCTACACTTTTATTAACAATGGTACACCCATCTATAAGGTCCTTCCCCACCGTCTCTACCCACACTAAGCTCCTCTTCAGCCGTCTCAGCAAGCCTCTCCCCAGATCATTCCTGCCTGAAGTCAAAGCCATTATGTATCTGAGTTTTGACAGAAGTCACTGCCTGAGCAATCTGTTGACTATTATGCATTGTGGCAGTGCTTTTATTGTTTCTTTGAATTATTCAAATACTTTAGTGTTACTTAACTTGCTATGTATTTCCCCTCATTTTAAATGTCTCAGCACTCAGGGTTTAAATATAGCAGGCTTTTACCAAATGTGCAGTGATATAAAGGCCATGATAATTGTTTAAAAGATAAATTGATGGATTAGTATGCTAAACAGCACAGTATCACAGAAAGAGCTTTTTATTAACTTTTTACTACTTATTTTTTCTGATGTCTCCAAACAGTTAACTGGAGAAGAGAGTCAAACAAAAAAATCTGATGTCAAACCTAGATCTTCTCAAAAACCAACTGGCATAGATGGCATTTGTTCTCAAATTCATACTGTTACTATCACCACTATGCCAGTTTGGCATGAAGTAAGAAAACAGAGAAATCTTGACAATCTTCTAAAGAAAATTGTTACTACTGTAATTGCTTTGACTTTTTTAGCTATAAAGTATTTTCTAATTAAAGTATGTACATAGTTTTTTATACATAATGCTACTACACACTTAATAAACTACAGTATAATGTAAACACAAATTTTATATGAAGTATAAAACCAAAAACTTCACGTTACTTGCTTTGTTGAAATATTTATTTTATTGCAGTGGTCTGGAATTGAACACACAACATTTCTGAAGCCTGTATAGGAGACTGAACAACAATATTGACACACTTGGTCTAAGTGACCACAGAGACACCCTCACCACATTTTAAAACATTAAAATCACATGCTTAATCAAAGCCTTATTAACATAAATAATTATTATATAAAAAAACAAACTATCTAGAAAATCATCTATTTTAACATTAGGAAACACACTTCTATTGAGAGGTCTGCGGTACAACATTGCGTGTCTAATTAACAGTGCGATACTGTGCACTTAGAATTTCTCAGAAAAGGAACCTCATGTTAGTTGTCTTTAACCACAATTAGAAAAAGGCCCCGTTAGGAACTTGACAATTTTCTCCTTTTGAAAAGAGATGTCTGGTCTATGCCTGTCCATCACTGCATCTTGGAAGCATGCAACCTGCTGTCTGGTTTCTCAGTTTCAGAGCTGGAGAGAAATTTTGACTCAGGATTAACCACACCTCAAGTCTCACCCACACCTGATTTAGATGATATGTAGATGAGATTTGGGGCTGCAGGACGAGTTAGGACCTTGGGGTCTATTAAGATGGAGTGAATGTCTTTTGCATGCAAGAAGAACATGACTTAGGGGAGCCAGAGAATAGAATACCATGAGTTGAATTTGTTTCCCCCCAAATTCATATACTGAGTCCTAACACTGGACTCAATGTAAGTCCTAACACTGGGTTCAAATTTCCTTATAAGAAGGAGTTTGGCCACAGAAAAGCTGAGAGGGAAGACTCAAGAAGACCCATTTCAAGCCGAGCAGAGAAGCCTCAGAAGGAATGAACCCTGTAGACACCTTGGTCTTAGACTTCCAGCCTCAAGAACTATGAGGCAATAAATGACTATTTAAGCCCCAGAGTCTGTAGTACTTTGTTACGGCAGCCCTAGAAAACTAATATACCACGTGATCTAGCAATTCCATTTCTGATCATGTGCCCCAAAGAAGTGAAAATAGGTACTTAAACAGATATTTGTACACTCATGTTCATAGCAGCATTATTCACAATAGCAAAAAAGGTGAAACAACTTGTGTCCATTGATGGATTAATGAACAACATATAATCTATTTATGCAATGAAATATTATTAAGCCTTAAAAGGGAAGAAAATTTTAACACATGCTACAACACAGATTAACATAAAAGACACTAAGTGAAATAAGCCAGTCAAAGGGACAAATACTGTATGATTCCATTTACACAAGGTTCCTAGGGTAGTCAACCTCTAGAGACAGTAAGAATGGTGGTTGACGGGACTGTGAAAGAAGAGAATGGGGAGTTAATATTTAAATGGGTACAAAGTTGCATTTGTGTATAAAGAAAAAGTTCTGAAGATGGATAGTGATGAAGGAAACATAACAATGTAAATGTATCTAATACCATAGACCAGTACATCTTAAAATGATTAAAATGATAAATTTTGTTTTATATATTTTAAAATAACAAATGAAGGAGAAATACTTTGAGACAAAATATGAAAAAATTCATCAGCAGTATATCTTCATACTATGAAATATTAAAGAAAGAAGGAAAATGTCACCAATTAGATATTGGTTCTACATAAATTAATGAAGAGCATTATAAAGGGTAAATATGTGGACAAGCACAAAAGACACTTTTTATCACTTTTAATCTCTGCAAAAGATATTTGATTATTGAAAGTAAAAATAATAATGCATTGTGGTGTTTATGGCATACACCAAACTAAAATGTCTGAAAATAGCTCAAAGAACAGGAGGGAAGGCTTGGGTGAATTCTGCTGTACATTTTTTATGCCATTTGTGAAGTGGAAGAGTAGCACTTGAAAGTTAAACCCTAACTTTCCAATGATACTAAAGTTAAATGCTAAAAAACAAAACAACAAGGTATAGATAATAAAAGAATCATATTTTTTTTAACTGAATCCAAAAGAAAGAGGGGGAAGGAACAAAGAGAAAATGGGAGAAAATGACAATAAATAGGAAGATGGCAGATTGAAACTAAATTATGCTGATAATTATATTAAACATACCTTCTTTCAGCTCAGGTCTTCCAAGAAACAGATGCCAAAATGAGATTAGAGGGGCGAGAGATTTGCTGGGAAGCATGCTTCTGGAGGAACACAAGGAGACCACTGGGGCAGGCTGGGAGAGCCTTTAGACCATGATACAGATTCAACATCTGTGAAAGAAGCAAAAAATGAAAAAGAAAATTGGAGTCTCAGATCATTTCATAGTTCTGAGAGTATCACAGCAGGCTAATGAAATCTCACTAGCAAAGTTTCCCATTAGAGGCAGAAATGTCCCAACTCTAATAATTCTACCATGCTGGGAACAACCCAAAGAAAGCATGGTTTCAGAGTGAGCACTCTGTTATTTCTAAAGGTATAATCGGAGATGTTTATCTAACTACGCTTCCTTCAGAAGATCTGCTTGCTGAGAGAGTGTGCAGTTCCCTCCATGGCCACCACAGTCCATCTTTGTCTTGCACAGAGGTGCACGGCTAGACATCTTCCATGGTTCTGTTGACCTCTTTCCCTACAGCCCTCATTGCTGCCATTGGTTTCAGGGCTACAGTCGATATTAATCATCTCCCTCCCTTACCATTCACTATACATGTCTCTACCCTTAGCTGGTACCTATAAAGGTTTTGGTGTCTTGCATGCTCATGCGTGCTCAGTTGCTTGTTATATCTGACTCTTTGCAACCCCATGGACTGTCTGTAGCCCACTATACTCCTCTGTCCCTGGGATTCTCCAGGCTAGAATACTAGAGTGGGTTGCCAGGGGATCTTCCCGACCCAGGGATGGAACCCGCGTCTCCTACAGTGCAGGCAGATTCTTTATCACTGAACCACCAAGGAAGACTTTTGTGTCTTACTTGGTACTTTAAACCAAACCTTTTCTGAAGAATCTGAATGTATGGTCATCATACCATCCTTAGGGGTTACTGCACGTGTTCAGTCAGAGTCACAATTGGGCAAGAGAGCACTACGAGGGATCTAAGTGCATCACCTGGGTACCACAAATGTTCCTCTCTACCTCTACTATGAAAAAGCAGATGTGCCTGTTTCTACTCTTGTCATCAATTACTCCTGCCAATACAATTTCTCCTCTTCTTATCTGTTGGTCCCTGTAAAAAGGACTCTAAGATACCCTGGCAGTTTGGATAGCATACAGTTCAATAAGTTCTTACAGTGTCTCCTAGTAACAGGGTGCCTCCTTTGGGGCCAGAATCTCTAACCTTGTAGAGCCTATAGTTGCAGAGATGGGAAGCACAGACTCTACCAAAAAGACATTAGATTCCACTCAAATTTTTCTGTAAACCTAAAAGTGTTAAATAAATAAATAGCATGTTAATTTTTTTTAAATGAGGAGAGTCAGGTTCCTCTGTCCATGGGATTCTCCAGGCAAGAATACTGGAGTGGGTTGCCATTTCCTTCTCCAGGAGATCTTTCCAGCCCAGGGATAGACAGATAGAACCCAGGTCTCCTTCATTGCAGGCCAGTTCTTTAACAACTGAGCTTTGAGGAAATTCCATTAAATAAATAAATAGTATGCTAATTTTTAAAAAGAGGGAAGAGTCATGCCATGTCATTCCTTTGCTCTGAACACTCCCCATTTCATTCAGAGTCCAAGCCAAAGATTTCTATAAGGTCTACAAGACCTCATTTCATTACCCTATGATTTCATCTGCTACTAAAATTTCCCTCCTATTGTTTTACTCCAGGCAAGCTTCTGGCATAGAACATTAGCACTGGACATTTTCTATTATCTGGAATGCTCTTCCCTTAGGTATCCCCATGGCTAATCCCTTATCTCCTTCAGGTCATTGCTTCAAAGAACATATAAAACATAAAATCCACAAAAAGATAAATAAAAAAGACAAATATCCCAGTTGAAAGAAACTGCGTATAAAATTTGAATAAACTCTTTTCAAAACAGGAAATCCAAATGGTTACTAAAAAAGGAAGATATGATCAGCTCCTTAGCAAGCAAATGAAAGCAAATTAAGACCATTAAGACCAAGGTCTGACAGAAAACCATTACAGACCTATTCAATTCACTTCAGATCAGTCGCTCAGTCGTGTCTGACTCTTTGTGACTCCATGAACCACAGCACGCCAGGCCTCCCTGCCCATCACCAACTCCCGGAGTCCACCCAAACTCATGTCCATCGAGTCGATGATGTCATCCAACCATCTCATCCTCTGCTGTCCCCTTCTCCTCCTGCCTTCAATCTTTCTGAGCATCAGGGTCTTTTCCAATGAGTCAGCTCTTCGCATCAGGTGGCCAAAGTATTGGAATTTCAGCTTCAGCATCAGTCCTTCCAATGAAAACCCAGGACTGAGCTCCTTTAGGATGGACTGGTTGGATCTCCTTGCAGTCCAAGGGACAACCAAGAGTTTTCTTTAACACCACAGTTCAAAAGCATCAATTCTTCAGCACTCAGCTTTCTTTATAGTCCAACTCTCACATCCATACACGACCACTGGAAAAACCATAGCCTTGACTAGATGGACCTTTGTTGGCAAAATAATGTCTCTGCTTTTTAGTATGCTGTCTAGGTTGGTCATAACTTTCCTTCCAAGGAGTAAGCACCTTTTAATTTCATGGTGGCAGTCACCATCTGCAGTGATTTTGGAGCCCAGAAAAATTAAGTCAGCCATTGTTTTCACTGTTTCCCCATCTATTTGCCATGAAGTGATAGAACAGACCTATTAGATTCACAAAAAAACATACTGTCTGACAATTTCAAGTGTTGGTGAGAAAGCTGAATAACAGGAACTCTCTCAGGAGTGAAAACCGATACAAATTCTTTGCAAATAGTTTAGCATGCTCTAATAAAGTTAAAGGTAGCATTCCACCCTGAATTAGACATACTGGAGAAACTCTAGTACACAGCTAGGAATTAGGTACCAGAGAGTTCACAGTAGCATCATTCAAATTAGCTCCAAATTAGAAATCATCCCAGGTGCATTGAGATAGAGTCAATACAAAAACTATTACTAATACAATATTAAGCTATACAACAGTAAAAAGGCATAAACTGTGTATATATCGATCAACATGGATGAACCTTACAAATATATTGTTGCATGAAAGAAGCCATCAAAAAAGAAAACAAACTACAATTTGCTTGTATAAATTAAGAAAGCAAACAAAATCCAGCTGAAGCCCTTAGTGAGTAAACTAAGGGTTTACCCTTAGTGAAATATCTATAGAGATAAGCAAGGCCAGATAGTCACCTTTCTTTGGTTGATTTTTTGTCTAATTGGGGAAAAGTCTGTTCTGACTGTGGAGAGGCATGTGGCCAGTTTCCACTTGGTCTGAGTGATTCACAAATGTTGCTCTGCAATTGTTGTTTAACCTGTACATATGTTTTTGTCCTTTTCTGTATGTATAAAACATTTCACAAGAAGAGAAATAAACAAACCTTAAAAAGACAGATTGATGATAGATCTAAATCCACGGGCATCAATATGAATGGAAGATACTGTCATAAAATTAAGCAAACATCTTATTTATCTTTTTTCTTCACTTTTCTCACTGCTTTGGCTTGCACTGAGTACTAATTATCCACTGTTCGTGTTGCTGCCTATGCATTTTAGTAGCTGTTCACTGATCTAGTCCGACCTTATGCTTAGTAATTTCAAGTAGTCAGCAGGAGGCATTAAATTGCATCAAGACATAATGCATTATGCAATATTGTAAAAACTAAGGTAAGATGATGCTAGGGCTTGCAAAGCAGCAATATGTAAATGAGACCCCTTGGTTACAAGACATGGCTTTAATTGGAAGAGAAATGTCACACGATTGAGGTGTAGTGGTCTCAAGGGCAAAAAAAAAAAAAAAGAGACTAAGAACTTTTGCTTCCTCCTGCTCCCAGGATTCTGAACTGAAATCCCTTTAATCATTTTCACACTTTTGATTTCAGTTCTGAGCAGGGCTATTACACAATTTGGCAAATCCATTTCAGAACGACTGTTGCCAAGGTTATTTCCTAATCATGTAGGGTAGGACGGCTTGAAAAATAAACTAAAGCAAATCCAAGTTTTGAAAGCGAAAGTCTCTAATTTAAAAAACTTTATTAGCTGCCATGTGACCTAGTCTCCCTAAAAGGGCTCTTGGTGATTTTCAGAACCATTTATTCAATATCCTTTAGAGGCCATACTCAAGCTTCATAAAACTGGTTTGGTATGTAATTGTGACTATAGAAGTTGTATGAAATTTTCCCTCTCTAAGTCAACTCAAAAATAAAATAGAAATGGTTTCAATAATACAATCAGTTTGACATTGAGACATTTCTGTAACAAAATACAGTGTTACAGCACGGGAAGCTGCCTGGATCAGGATCCAAAGACCTTAGAGTTTGTACGACTTTGGGCAAATCATACAATCTTTATATACACAATTTGTCTAATCTGCACCATGAATAACATCTATCCAGCCAATCTCACATTGGATGAACCAAATGAGATGGAAGATATGAAAATGGCCTATAAATTTTAAGTCATCCTGCAAGTGTTTTACTAGTATCACAAAAGCCAAATGGAGATTCTCAAAATTTCTCCTCCTTAAAGTCTTCAAATATTGTACACATTTAATGGCAATTCTCTTCCCAGTTACATGTGGCAGCACATCTCACCAGGTTTAGTTATGCCAATACCTTCACCTCCATATGTAAAATTTGTAACTCCTCAGAGATGCACATTATAGGGATGTTAACAGGAAAAATGAATAGAAGGGCAAAATGACACATAAAACTGGACTGAATTTTGGATTCTTATTTTCCTGTGTGACCTTAGATGTTTGAAACAGATGATTGCTTGTGTCCTATCTATTCTAAAGCTTAATATAAAGAGTGCATTGAGATAGGAGTCCTGCTGACTGTCCAGCCGTAGAACATATGCTTTGAAGTTTTCTATAATAATGATGAGGGCCTGGCTCCAACCCAACACTCACCAGGTCCTCCAGCATGGACTCATTTCCAAGATGAACCCACTAGCATTTGCAATTTCAGACTAGAGCCATAAGAGAAATTTCTGTCCTGTGTAAAGTAAACTGGATCATATGGGGTCTGAATCCATGACCTTGGCCTTGTTAGCCGAGCTCTAACTAGGTGAGGTAATACGTCCAGATGGTAACAAGATGTAGAACACTGCAGAAGTCATTCGGTACTTATATAGATCAGAGATGACTTCCAAAAACTGAATCCTTTGATAGCATGTACTGTTTCACCCCTGGGTCCTAGTCCACGCTTCTAGAGAAGCAAAAGTAGGGAGACAGATGGTCAAGCTGGAGGGAAGGAAAAAGAGAACAAACAAAAAGGGAAGGAAGAAAATGTTGGGATTCTGGCCATTGCCCAGAAATCTGAAATATAACAGAAAGCTGATAAATCTCAAAGCATCAGAAACTTAAGCAAAGACATTAGTTGTTGCAGTACAAAGCTTAGCCATCAACATGAAATATCTCCCCTTCAAGAGAACACACTATCATCAAAACAAAGTATAGTACAAAATTGGGTTGGTAAATATTCATGAAAGTTCTCCAACCATGAATAATGTGTTGACATGAAGGGAAATAATATTGAGGTTAGGAACACTTGAGAAGAATTCCAGAGTTAAAGGAATCAGGAACAAGGCTACGGGGTGGCTGGGGACACTTCCAGCAGCAAGGAGAGTTCTTTGCAACCCCTGTTACTAAGGAAATTTCAGAACTGGTCTATAAATAGCTCCCTGCCATTAGCCCCGCCAGAAACAAGGTTTTATAGCAACACTGCAGGCTCTGTGTGCTGCTGAAGGAAATCTAATTCTAACCAATTCTTTTTTCCAGTTTTTTTGCTTTCTGCCAGACAGAAAGATAAATATCACAGGAAAGAAAATGGAAGTGTGGATAGATGTATAGCTCGAGACTGCAATGCTTCTTTTACACAAGAATTTTAACTCATGCAACTATGAAAATAATTCATGTGCATTATTAATACTCCTTCCAGTATTAAGCTAGGTAGGAGTTCATTTGCTGTACTTTCAGGGTTGGCATCTAATGCCTGATTTTCATGGGTCCTAAAGAAGGAATTAGTATAATAATCTAGTATCTTTTCTTGTATTGAATAAACTCTAATTCCCTTACAAAGTTTCTTTCATCTAAGATGTTCACATAAAAGAATTTATTTTAGTTTGTCAGTACTCTTATTTTGATAAATTGTAAACTTTTCCTCCTACACATCACCATTCTTGCCTTTTTCTCCTACTATTTGTTTCTGTTTTCTTTTGAATTTGTTCCCAACAAATTACTGAGTAAATTGAAAATATTAATTTATTTAAACAAATGTAAATATCAGTTTGGGGGGAAATGGCTATGATGTAACTTACTGGACATTATTCCAGCAGGTAGTTTTTATCAAAATTACTGTATTTGTAAACTTCAAGTCTAATCTTTAGCAAATGCATGGAGATAAGGAAATTGATTTCAATATCTGCCCCCTTCTTTCTTCTCCCTTTGGAACTCTCCTGTCCAGAGGGTCTCAGACCATGTGTTTAAATCCACAAGATCAACTCAACTAACCCTGTTTAATATGTAGGTATTTTGCTTTCTTCTTCTTCTCCAAAGCAAAACTCTCTCTCCATATTAATTTGTAAACTCAATACAAGCAAGTCCCACTGGAATTGAGCAAATTATAACACTTGGTTGGAGGAGTAAACATATAAGAATACTCAAGAAGGGACTTCTCTGGTGGTCCAGTGGTTAAGAATTCACTTTATAATGCAGGGGACACAAGTTCAAGCCCTGGTCAGGGAACTAGGACTCCACATGCCATGGAGCAACTAAGCCTGTAGGCTGCAACCAGAGTCTGTGTGCCACAATGAAAGATCCTGCATGATGCAGTGAAGACCCAAAGCAGCCAAATAAATAAATATATTTTTTAAAAACAAACAGTCAACAAACATTTTAAAAGAAGGATAGGAAGAATAATGAGAGAGGGATTTACCCTGGAAAATAGCAAAATATGCTAAAAAAAAAAAAAAAAAAAAGATTTAAAACAGCACACAAGTGAAGACAAGCAAACCAATGAACAGAGAAGAGAAACCTGATACATGACTATATATCCACCTACGTATGTATGTATACAAATATAAAATATGAAAAGATGGTATTTTAAATCATTGGGAAACATTATTGGACAATTGGCTTTCCAGCCATCAAAATAACAGATTTCTTACCATATACTATATACAAAATTAAACTCTAAATGTTAAAGGTTCAAATGTAAAAAATTTGAAAAATACTGTAATAAAATATGGAAGACAATGCTCATAAGCTTACAGTGGAATAGAAGAGAGGAAGCCCAGAAGCCCAGAAGCTCCAAAGGAAAACATGAATATATTTGACCATGTAAACTATCAAGTCATCAATATAATGAAAGACACGGTAAATCAAGTATATACAATACCCAGAGAGAAAATAGTGCAAGATATATAACAAATGAAATGTTAGTATCCATTACATAAATCTTTAAAAATCAATAAGAAAAAAGGTAAATGACTAAGTAGGAAAAATAGACAAAGAATCTGAACCATTTTGGGGAGAGAAAAAAAAACAGTGACTAAAAAGGATAGTCTCCCTAGAGGTCAGAGAAACACAAGATGAAATAAAATGAGATTTTTGTTTTTTAGCTACCATGGTAACAAAGATTTAAAACTGATAATATCTAGAATTAGTCAAATTATACAAAAAAGGCTGAGTGCCGAAGAACTGATGCTTTCGAACTTTGGTGCTGGAGGAGACTCTTGAGAGACCCGTGGACATCAAGGAGATTAAATTCATCAATCCTAAAAGAAATCAACCCCAAATATTCATCAGAAGGATTGATGCTGAAGCTCCAATACTTTGACCACCTGATTCGAAGCGCTGACTCATTGGAAGAGACCCTGATGCTGGGAAAGACTGAGGGCAGGAGGAGAAGGGGACAACAGAAGATGAGATAGTTAGATGGCATCATCGGCTCAATGGACATAAGTCTGAGCAAACTTCAGGAGCTAATGAAGGACAGGGAAGCCTGGCATGCTATAGACCATGGGGTCACAAAGAGTTGGACACAACTGAGCGACTGAACAGCAAGTCAAATTATGGAGAAAGAGATCTCACATATGTTCCATCTATCCTGGTTAAATAAATCTTTCTGCTTACTCTCTAGCTGCTCATATACAGCCAGAACAATCTGGAGAAAAATACACAATTGCCCTGAAAGTTTAACTGCAAACTCATGACCACAAATCTCTTCTAGGCACAAAACACCATCCAACAATCTCATTACCCTTTCCGGGATGCTCAGTCACCCATTCTCCAAAAATATTGTAAGCTTTATGCTTCTATTTTTTCAAACCCTCAGTGTTTCCAAACTTCCTTTATAGTCACTTCCTTCACAGCTAATCTTGTCTGACATTTTATTAAGAAAAAATATGCAATTAGTCATGCCTCATTTTGCCATCACTATATCAACCAATTTCTGCATCTGCACCTATACCATCCTCTTTGCCTTTGTTACTGTAGATAAAATATCACTAACCCAATTTGAGGACAATCCTGGCTCTGTTCTTTGGATCTCACCACTTTTTTTAAAAAGGACTTTTGTTGTTGTTCAGTCACTCAGCTGTGTCCAGCTCTTTGTCACCCCGTACACTATAGCACTCCCGGCTTCCCTGTCCTTCACTGTCTACAGGAGTTTGTTGAAACTCATGTCCATTGGGTCGATGATGCCATCCAACCATCTCATCCTCTGTCACCGCCTTTTCCTTCTGCTCTCAATCCTTCCCAGCATCAGGGTCTTGATCCCACATTAATCATCACTGATTTATCCCTGTACTGAATCAATTTTATCTGCATACAAACCTAATCTAGCCTCATCCATCTTCACACACAGAGCATCAGAGCATCTAGCTGGTAGTCACTAAGTTGTGTCCGACTCTTGCAACCCCATGGACTGTAACCTGCCAGGCTCCGCTGTCCATGGGATTCCCCAGGCAAGAATACTGGAACTGGTTGTCATTTCCTTCTCCAGGGGATCTTCCCTATCCAGGGATCGAACTTGGGTCTCCCGCATTGCAGACAGATTCTTTACCAGCTGAGCTATGAGGGAAGCCAGGAATCATCTGCATCTAGATGGTATTTCATACCCATATACCCCACGTCCTCCTCCAGTTAGCACCCCATTTCTCTGTTTCCTTTCTAAGCAAAACTTCCATCCTATGAGTTGAGTTATCTAGCAAGGCTTTCTTCACTTCCTCTCATCACATCTTTTCTAGTCTGAGGCACTGGGCCTTCATCACTACCACTTCACCGAAACTATGAAAATTATACTGATCCGTGACATCCAGTCACTCCTGCTGCCAATGACTTTCCTGTCCTCATCTTACTTGACCTCTCAGCAACATTAAACAAAGTTCACCTCTTCTCCCTGTTTAAACAACTTCCTACTCCTGAATTCTGTCACTTCCCAAACTGTTAGACTTTTCCTTATGTCACTGACCACTTTGGTTTCTCCTTCTTTACTTGACATCAGTACATTAAACGATTCAAGACTCTGTTCTATGTTGTCCACTTTTCTGTCTATACTCTCTCCTTAAGAGATCCCTTTCATTCTGGTGTCCTTAATAAATACAGTCTAGATGCTAGTGACTTGTAAAATTTGCATCTTCGATCCTAACATTTACTGAACTCCAAGTTTATAAATCTAAAATCCCTCTTGTACCACCACACGGAAGCCTAACAGTCATTACAAAATTAACATAGACAAAGCAGAATTCTTCATATATCATATTATAGCCAAGTCTATTTTTTCTTATTTTCCCCGTTCCAGTAAATGGCCACCACAAACCAACCATTTGCTTAATCCCAAATTCTAATAGTTACTCTATTTATCCTATTTCATCATCACTTATGAAATTAATAACCAAGTCTTATCTCTTTCATCTACAAAACCTGTTTCTAACCCATTTAATTTTTCCCACTTTGCTACTAATATCTCAAGCCACTCTCCTTTCTTAAATGAATTATGATGGATTTTTAGTCTTCTCTCTTGTCTATTTGAAATCCACTCTCCACAGAGCAATTAGAAAACTTTCTAAAACACAAATCAGATCCGCTACAATGGCTTTCCACTGGATTTAGAATGAAAAGACTTTGCATTCATCTGATTTCAACCTATACCTTCAAGCTTATTATTTCCCATAGGGTCTAGCCACACAGATCTAAGTCCACTCAAAATACTAAATGTTTCAGGATCTGTCCATATGCCTTTCTATTCCTGTTTCACTCTGTTCTTAGCTCTCTATTTGGATGGCTATCTTTCTTTATATTTCACACCTCAATAAAACTTTTTCTAACCACCTAACCTAAAATAATAAGATCATCATCATTCTCTATCACATAATCACTTTATTTTTTCATACCTTATATAAACTCCAAATAGTTCTCTTGTTCATTTAATTGCCCATCTCCCTTCCACCCATCCCATCTCTAAGTCTTTGCTGGAATACAGGCTACATGATAGACCTCATCTGTTTTTTTCAGAACTGTATTCTTTGTGCCTAAGGAGAAAAAAAGCCAAATATAAACCAGAGATTATCCTGGATTATCTGAGTGGATCCAATGTAATCAAAACAGTCATGTAAGAAGGAGAAAGGAGGACCAGGGTCAAGGAGAGAGTATGTGAGGACAGAAGCAAAGGTCAAAGAGGAGATAGGAATGGTATGCTTCTGGCTTTAAAGATGGAGGGAGGAGTCAGAAGGCAACCTCTACAAACTGAGAAAGGTGACAAAGTAGGTCTCCCCTAGATCCTCCAGAAGGAATGCACACCTGCCAACATCTTGATTTTAACTCAGTAAAACTGATTTAATATTTCTAATCTCTAGAACTGTAAGATAATAAATTGGTGTTCTTTAAGTAGTTAAATGTGTAGTCATTTGTTACAGCAGCAAGAGGAAAGTCATATAGTCTGTCATCATTTGGATTAACATGGTTTTTAATGTAGTAATTTCACCCCAAGAAATCTATCCTATGAAAAGTCCAAACTATGATTTCTGTAAGTTTGTTGTTCAGTAGCTAAGTCACGTCCAACTCTTTGAGACCCTGTGGACTGCAGCACACCAGGCCTCCCTGCCCCTCACCATCTCCTGGAGTTAAGTTCATGTCCATTGAATCGGTGATGCTATCCAACCATCTCAATCATCTCACCCTATAGCTTAAAACTGTCCATTGTTGTTCTTCAGTATTGTGTCAGCTTTCCATGTAAACTTTTTCTTTTCCATATAAACTTTAGAATAATTTGTTTATATCTACAAAATAGCTTGTTGAGATTTTGATTACAATTGCCTTGAATCTATGGATCAAACCAAGAGGGACTGACATTTTAACAATATTAAGTCTTCTAATCTATGAACACAAAATATATTTCCATTTATTTAGATCTCCTTTGATTTCTTTCATCAGTATTCTCTATCATTAAGATCTTATACATAATATTTTTTTTAGATTTGTAACTAGGCATGTTCATTTTTATGCAATGGTAACTATCATTAATTTTTTATTTCAAATTACAATTGTTTGTTGCCAATATATAGAAAAAACAATTGATTTTGTGTGTAACCTCGAATTCTGCAAACTTGATAGACATGCTTAGTAGTCCAAATTTTTTTATGATAAATTTGGGCATTATCTGCATACACAATCAGGGCTTCCCAGGTGGCACAGTGGTAAAGAATCTGCCTGCCAATGCAGGAGATGCAGGTTCAATCCATGGGTCTGGAAGATCCCCTGGAGGAGGGTATGGCAACCCACACCAGTATTCTTGCCTGGAAAATTCCATGGACAGAGGAGGCTCGTTGGCTCCCTCCATGGGATCAGAGTTAGACACAACTGAGTGACTAACATTTATGGTGATAGATATTAACTAGACTTATTACGTGATTAGTTCACAATATACGCAAATAGTGAACCATATTGTTGTATACCTGAAATTAATATAATGTTATACATCAATTAAATATGTTTAAATTTTTAATAAAATAAACATAAGTCTATTAGGACTATTTCTCTTTGTATGAGTTTTGGTAGTTGGTTTCTTTCAAAGAGTTAGTCCTTGTTATCTAAGTTATCAAACTTGTGGGCACAGAATTGTTTACAATATTTCTTTATTATCTTTGCCATGTCCACAGAATCAGTAGTGCTGGCCTCTGTTTCATTTTTATTACTGGTAATTTATGTCTTTTCTCTTTATTTCCTCATTAACCTAGCTATAGTTTATTGTTTTACTGATTTTTTTTAATAACCAGTTTTGATACAACAGATTATTGTTATTGTTTTCCTATTTTCCATTTCACTGATTTCTGCTCTAATTTTTATTACATCTTTTTCTGCTTGCTGTAAATTTCTTTCTCTAGTTTCCTAAGGTGGAAGATTAAGTCACTGAATTTAAATCTGCCTAATTTTCTAATATATATATTTGATATAATTACTATAAATTTCTAAGTATTGCTTTAGCTACATCCTACAAATCTTGATTTTTTATTTTGCTTTACTAAAAATGTATTCTTATTTTGAGACTTTTTCTTTGGTCAATGGTTGTATAAAAATATGTTCTTCAATTTACAACTATTCTGGGAATTTCTTCCAGTTTAATTCTTTTGTAGTATGAAAATCCACTTTGTATTATTTCTATTCTTTTAAATTTGTAATCTTTTAAGGCCCAGAATATAGTCTGTCTTGGTGAGTCTTCCATAAGAGTTTGAGAAAAAAGCCTATTCTCCCATTATTTGATGAAGTAATCTATAAATGTCAATTAGGTCAATTTTGATTGATAGTGCTGTTCAGGTCATCTGTCTCCTTACTGATTTCCAAGCTATTTGTTCCTTCGATCACTAATCAAAGAATGTTGAATTCTCTAACAATAGTGGATTTGTCAATTTCTCCTTTCATTTCCATCAGTTTTTGCCTCACATATTTTAATGCTGTGCTGTTAGTTACATAAAAACTTAGGATTGATTTGTCTTCTTGAAATATTGACTCCTTTATCACGATGTAATGCTTCTCTGTTTCCCTGATTATCTTCCTAGCCCTGACATCTACTTCCTCTGAAACTAACATAGATACTCCAGCTTTCACAAGAGTGATATATCTTTTTCACTCCATTTACTTTTTAACCTGTCTGAGTCTTTACAGTTAACTTCTTGTATACTATATGTAAATGGGTCCTTTATAGCTACACTTTTAGATCAATGGAGAATATGAAAATTGAAAGTATTTATTTTATCTTTATTTCTCTGATGCCCTTTTTGATATAGATTCAATTTTTTCTGTATTTTGAATGGTGTGTCATAACATTCACATTTAGTGCAATTACTGATATAGTTGGATTGATATCTACCATGTTTGTAACCATTCTCCATTCATTACATTTGTTCTGTACTTTTTTTCTAGCTCTTCTTCTGACTTCTCTGATTTTAATTAAGCATTTTATATGATTCCATTTTACCCATTCTCTTAGCATATACTTATGCCTCTATTTTTTAGCCATTGCTAGTGATGCTATAGAGTTACTAATAAAAATTTTTAACTAATCTAAGTTCACCTTCACATAACATTATATGACCTCACACGGAGTACACATATAGGGAGGAATCCAAATTCCTTCTTCCTGTCCCTTGTGAAATTGTTTTCATTCATCAATATGATGTAAATCCCCTAATAAACTGTTACTCATTTATTTAAATAAATAATTATCTTTTAGATCAGCAGAGAATATGAAAAATAAAATTATTATTTTACCTTTATTTATTCTCTGATGCTTTTTATTATGTACATCCAATTTTTCATTCTGTATCATTTTCCTCTACTTGAAGAACTTTCAGCATTTCTTGCAGTAGAGGTCTGTTGCTGATAAATTCTTAGTTTTTGTTGTTGTTGTTATTTTTTCTGATAGGGTCTTTTTTTCCTCTTCACTTTGAAAGATAATGTTGTTGAATATAGAATTTCCTCTCTCAACACTTAATATTTCACACCACTCCCTTCTAACTTGCATAGTTTATGAAAAGTAGTTTGGTATGATTCTTATCCTTGCTACAGGTAAAATAATTTTCCCTCCTGGTTTCTTTCCAGAGTATCCTTTTGTTATTCCTTCCTGCAGTTTGTATGTGACATGCCCAGATGTAGTTAACTTTTGGTATTTATCCCTCAGCTTCCAAAATATCTGCTTTGTCATCTATACTTTGGAAAGCTTACAACCATAATTAATTCAAATATTTCTTCTGTTTCATCTTCTCTTTGTTCTCTTTCTGGTATTTCAATCAAGAAAAATTACACCTTTTGAAATTGTCCCACATTTCTTAGATATTCTATCTTTTCTTCATTCTCTTTGAATTTTAGTTTGGGAAGTTTCTATAGATCTAGTTTTAAGATCATTAATTCTTTCCTCAGTTGTGTTGAGTCTACTGATGGTCCATCAAATACTTTCAGTTGTATTATAATGTTTTTGATCTAACACCTGCTTTAGCTTTTTCCTTAGTTTCCATTTGCTTTTCCATTACACATTTGTTGTTATAGCTTGTCTACTTTTCACTTTTAGAGCCTTTAACAAATTAATCAGAGTTATTTTAAGTGTCCTTTTTGATAATTACAACATCTCTGTGACCTGTCTGGTTCCAATGATTACTTTGTCTCTTGAGACTGTTTTTCTTGCCTTGGGCATATATTGTAATTTTCTGTTGAAAGCTGGACTTGATGTATTAGGTAATAGGAACTGAGGTAAGTAGGCCTTTGACGTGAGGATTTATATTAACTTGGCAAGTTAATACAGACCTTGGCTGTATTTAATGTTTTCCATAGCCAGAAGCATCAGGTTTCTTAATGTCCTTGTTTTTGTCCCCCCTGTTGACTTTGGGCTTCCTTAAGTGCTTCTCCTTGGGGAGAATCTATGCCTCAGGGCTCTTTCCATGGTAATTCACTGTAATACCAGAACTCTGTTAGTGTGATGATAAGGTACGGGGGAAGAGAAGCATTCTATTATCTTACAATTAAATCTCAGCTTTTAGCAGAACTCTGTCTCTGGTCTTTGACCTTTACAAGTGACTTTCCAGTGGTATAGCTTTTTTTCTTCCCCATTAGTTTCTCAGGCTACAGTATTTCAAGTCTATTTCTTTAAAGCCCTGATCCCTGTTTGCTATATATTTACCACCTTTAGGTGATACAAGAATGGTAGAGGGTTCAAGAGTGGCAAGAACATCCTACCCCAGCTAAGACTGGCAAAGTCTCTTCCTCTGGAAAGAAGGCATTTGTTATGAAGGCAATAGTGGCTCAGATGATAAAGAATCTACCTGTAGTGCAGGAGGCCCAGATTCAATCCCTGGGTCAGGAAGAGCCCCTGGAGAAGGGAATGGCAACTCCAATATTCTTGCCTGGGAAATTCCATGGACAGAGGAGCCTGGTGAGCTGCAGTCCAAGGGGTTGCAAAGGGTCGGACTTGACTGAGCAGCTAACACTTTCTCTCACTTTCTCCTAGCCAGAGTTTTGAGGAGCTTTTCCTTAGGTCTTCAGGAGGAAAACCTGGTGGAGTTCATGGAGGTGAAGCCCACAAAAGTATGTGAGACCCTCTAAGAATGTTGCCTCCAGTTCCCAGTAATTCATCAAAATAACCACTTAAGTTTCTCACTCATTTATGACTGCAGGAGCTTCTGCAAGCAAACGAGGTTAGGGGATTATGAGTTTTAAAAACAAATACTATAAATCTTGAGTGAAGAATTCCACCAGGAGTGATGAAATACTAAAAATAGCTCCATGACCTGAGCATTGAGGAAGTTTCTCTGGACTCTGGGTAGGAAAATAAACTCAGCAATTCTTAAGGTTGAACAATTCTTAGCAATTCTTAATGTTGAACCTGTGCTTCACACAGGTTTGACATCCAAATTTACACACCCAGAAAGAGTAGAAAAAGATATTTTAGCAATGCAGAAACAACTGTGTCAGAAGTAACTATAATATTGTAAGTTGTGATGACAATAGAGCTTAAATGTTCTCACTATACAACACAATGAAATCGTAATCAATTGAGGTGAAGAATGATTGTCTAACTTTATTGTGGTAATCATTTTGCAATACATATGTGTATCAAATCATATTTTACAACTGAAACTTACACAATGCTATATGTCAATTACATTTCAATAAAGCTGGGGAAAAAGAAGTAAAAAAATTAAAATAAAAACAGCTCCGTGACCTCATGGATCTCTTTACTAAAAAATTGAAAGGAAGAACCCTTCTTATTTATAACTTTGTTTTTAAATTCAAGCTTCAAGAAATATTACAGAAAGAATACGAGGAGTAATCATGACACTTTTCCAAATCAATTAATTTTTTGCCTTTAGGTAGATTCATATTAGTATATATGAATATATGTATGTGTGTTTAGTCACTCAGTCATGTCTAGCTCTTTGTGACCCTTTGGGCTATAGCCCATCAGGCTCCTCTGTCCATGGGGTTTTCCAGGCAAGAATACTGGGGTGAGTTGCCATTTTCTTCTCCAGGGGAATCTCCCTGACCCGGGGATCAAATCTGTGTCTCTTGTGTCTCCTGTATTGCAGGCAGATTCCTTACCCACTGAGTCATCAGGGAATCCCACATATGAATATATATGAATATTATTATATATAAATACAGTATGTATGTGAATATTATTATATATAAATATAATATACACATGAATATGTTATATATGAGTATTATTTTCTCTGAATTATTTGAAAGGAAGTTGGAGACATCATATCCCTTTACCTGGTACTTCAGTGTATATCCCTTAAGAAAAAAATTAACTTACATAAACACATTACAGCTTTCAAACTCAGGAGATTAAACTTTGATACACTATATGACACTATTGAATTATCTACAGTCCATCATCGAGTTTTGCCAATTGCCCAATGACAATGTCTACCTGTTTGAAGATTACACACTGCATTTAATACCATGTCTCTGTAATTACCTTTGTAAGAAAATGACTTGAAATGCATTGGAGTAGCAGCAAGCTTGGGAAGAAATTATTTCTGTGGAAGGGAAGAGTGGCTTGGGCTGAACAAGCATCCCTTGAAGGCTTAAAGGTAAAGAAAAGGAAGAAAATGACAATTGAAATTATTGACGTTTATCAGAATCACAAAATGAGAAAACATACCGAGTCATAAGAATTATCACCAATTCAAGAAACTGCACTTTACGAACAGAATAAAGTAATTTTGATATAAGTAACAAAGAATACAATGAAACCTCTAATTCCTGCCAACATATACCTATTAATGCTGATTCAGAAAAATGCAACATTTAAAGATGAAGAGAAAGATAACAGAAAACTGTATACCTACAAAGCCAGTCTATGAAGAAAATGAGAATAAAAATATTGCAGCTAATGTAAAGCCTCCCCTTAAAGATCAACCATTCAACAGTACAGTGAGGAAAACTATTTAAAAAAACACTCCAACATTAACTAAATACCTTTTAAAATGCATTTGCAAATTTTAAAAATTCCTGACTCAAATTTTCAAAATGTAACAATTGAAATGATTAACAGAAATGACCATTCAAATGATGAAATGAAGAAAACAGTCATGGAAAATAAGGTGAAAGTACAAAATACTTAAGGATGGAATTGGAAAAATAAGTCTGACATGGTTGACAGCTATGTATGTACTAGAAATTATTAGACTTTGAAGATAAATAAAAATATAGTCTGAGCCTCCAGGTAAAAGACCAGGTTACTCACAAAAGAAATAAAATTATCTTGTTATCACACAACTTGAAGAAGTACTTTTAAATGTCAAGGAGAAAAGTGTGAGATAGTTTTAGACATAGTTAAATATTTCTTTAAATATCAAAGTTAAAAGAAAAAAAAACCCATAGTTGACAGGTTTAAAAACTCAGAAAAGATTTAAATAAAAAGAAATATTTCTTGGGGAATTTTCTAGATGACAAGTTTTATTAAACCAAGAATTTGAGGATATTGTAGCAAAAAGAATAATAACAAAATTTTGATGTATTTGCCTGGACATCTAAGATAAAAGCAAATGTAAAGGACAAGTGAAAGGTTAACATTTAACTCTAAAGAAAAAAAAATAGAAGTGATGCACTAAAATAATGGGAGAATAAAAAAGAGTACAATCTTCTCAGTTACTATCCCTAGATTATCAGTGAGAATTAGCTTATATTATTTAAAAAGGCTTCCCTGATGGCTTAGATGGTAAAGAATCTGCCAGCAATGTGGAAGATCTGGGTTTGATCCCTGGGTTAGGAAGATCCCCTGGAGAAGGGAATGGCTACCCACTCCAATATTCTGGTCTTAAAACTGAAAGCCAAATAATAGAAGCCTAAATAAGGAAAAGAGGATTGATGTCAGCATAGGAAAAATAATGACTAGAATAAAAATAAAGCCTTCAAACATTCAGAAAGAAACATCCAAAAAAAGTAAAGAAAACACACATCAAATAGAGGAAATATATAGTGAGTATGGCATAATATCTCATAATATTTCCCTGAGAAAAGTCAGTTTTGTTTCTGTTTACAGTAATGAACAATCTGAAAAGGAAATTAAGAAAACAGCTCCATTAAAAACAGCATCAAAAAGAAATACTTAAAAATAAATCTAACAAAGTAGGTAAAAGACTTGTACACTGAAAACTAGAAAGCATTGCTGAAAGAACTTAAAGATCTAAACAAATGGAAAGACATTCTGCACTCATGGATAAGAAGAGTTGATATTATTAAGATATCAATGTTAACCAGAGTGATCTACAGATTCAATGCAGTTCTCATGAAATTTTAAGAGTCCTTATAGTCAGTCTTCAAAATCATATGGAATTGCAAGGGACCGTGAATCACCAAAACAACCTTGAAAAAGAAAAATAAAGTTGATGGACTTACACCTCCTGAGTTTAAAATGATCTACAAAGCTACAGTGGCTAAAACAGTTTGGTACAGGCATAAGTGGAAACATATGAATCAATGGAATTAAATAGAAAATCCAGAAGTAAAATCACACACATACAATCAATTGATTTTCAACAAGTATGCCAAGGCCATTCAGCGGAGAAATAAATGGTCCTAGGACAACAAATGGTTCCAGGAAAACTGGATATTCACATGCAAAAAAAAAAAAAAAAAAAAAAAACCAATGATGTTGGACTCTTACCTAATACCACACAGAAAAATTTACCCAAAATGGACCAAAAATCTAAATGTAACAGCTAAATCTACAAAATCCTTAACAGAAAACACTGGGGAAAATCTTCATGACATTGGATTTGGCAAAGCATAGGCAACAAAAGAAAAAATAAATCTGCTTCATCAAAACTGAGAACTTTCGTTCATCAACAGCCACTATTAAGAATGAAAAGACAAAGTCCTGAAAGAGTGAAAATAATTACACATCACACATCTAATAAGGGACTCGTATCCAGAATAAGTAGCAAATAAATGGCAAATAGATAGAGAAACAATGGAAACAGTGAGAGATTTAATTTTGAGGGGCTCCAAAATCACTGCAGATGGTGACAGCAGCCATGATATTAAAAAGACGCTTACTCCTTGGCAGGAACGGAGAAGGAAATGGCAACCCACTCCAGTATACTTGCCTAGAGAATCCTGTGGACAGAGGAGCCTGGTGGGCTGCTATCCATAGGGTCGCATAGAGTCAGACACAACTGAAGTGACTTAGCATGCATGCATGCATTGGAGATGGAAATGGCAACCCACTCCAGTATTCTTTCCTGGAGAATCCCAGGGACGGAGGAGCCTGGTGGGCTGCCGTCTATGGGGTCGCACAGAGTTGGACATGACTGAAGCAACTTAGCGGCAGCAGCAGCCTTGGCAGGAATGGTCTGACCAACCCAGACAGCATATTAAAAAGCAGAGACATTACTTTGCCAACAAAGGTCCATCTAGTCAAGGCTATGGTTTTTCCAGTGGTCAGGTATGGATGTGAGAGTTGGACTATAAAGAAAGCTGAGCGCTGAAGAATTGATGCTTTTGAACTGTGGTGTTGGAGAAGACTCTTGAGAGTCCCTTGGACTGCAAGGAGATCTACCCAGTCCATCCTAAAGGAGATCAGTCCTGGGTGTTCTTTGGAAGGACTGATGTTGAAGCTGAAACTCCAATACTTTGGCCACCTGATGCAAAGCTCATTTGAAAAGACCCTGATGCTGGAAAAGATTGAAGGAGGAAGGAGGAGACAACAGAAGATGAGATGGTTGGATGGCATCACTGACTCAATGAGTTTGGGTAGACTCCGGAAGACGGTGATGGACCGGGAGGCCTGGCGTACTGCTGTCCGTAAGGTTGCAAAGAATCGGACACGACTGAGGTACTGAACTGAACTGAATCACAGAGTTTGGATAAACAATGCTAGAACCAAAATGAGGACAGGATTGATTAATTAGGAAAGCTAGGATCAAGGAGCAACAGGAGTCAGAGATAACTGGAAAGTGGTCAGATGACTTCCTGAAATAGAGTTCTTATAACTACGACAGCCTTTCTTCTGGTGCAATATACTTTTATGGATGAACTGGGTTCTTTGAAATTAGTGCTAGTTCATTTTCAAGTGTCATTCAGAATTTTCAAGTTATGGGTTTTATGTTGCCAAATAACCATATGGCTCTTAAACTCTCAAAATCATTGTATATATTATGTCTGAATAAATAAAGATTACATTAGTGTGACAAAGTAGAGGAGCCTCTGAAATAGAAGTCAGGAAATATGACTCTGGTAGAAATAGCTCTTTGACCTTAAACAAATAATAAACATTTGTTTGTGCCTCAGTTTTATCACTGACAAAATGTCCAGGCTAAATATGACTGCCACAGCCAGTTCTTCAAGTTTAAAATTACATAATTACATTATATATTTATATCCTTAAAATTTTATTACTGTAGTCACTACCCTTATTATTCTTGGTATTCTCTCTCAAACAGCCCAAAAGTACTTTGGACCAGGATTGTAAATATTGTATAGAGACAAATTGTCTGAACCAATTATATTAGCAACAGTCTGAAAAACAGAGCTATATAACCCAAATGACCCCAGAATATCTTTGAAGTCCTGCCTTAAGATATTTTGCCATTTTTTCTTTCTGTATCTTTTCTTTCTTTTTTTTTTTTTTTTGCCACTTCTTGTGGGATCTTAGTTCCCCAACTAGGAATTGAACTGGGGCCAGGGGATGGGCTTTGGCAGTGAGCACATGGAGTCCTAATCACTGGACTGCCAGGAATTCCCCTTATTCTTTTTTAAGAGCATGGTGTCTGGCAGAATTTATCATCCTCTCCAATAAGTTGCATCTATTATCATCACTCTGCTATGTGTCTTTCTTTCTAAACAATCTTATTATTGTGGTAAAATATACCTGGCATGTATCATTTTAACCATTCGTAGGTGTATAATTCAATACATTTGCAGTGTTGTGTGACTGTCAACATTACCCATACCTATACTTGCTACTAATTTATAATATATTATTTTTGATTACAGACATCCTAGTGACTATGAAGTGGCATCTAATAGCAGTTTTGATTTTCATTTTCCTAATGACTGCCAATGTGAAGCATAGGAGCATATTTTCTTGTGCTTATTGGTCATTTGTGTATCTTCCTTGAAGAAATACCTTTTTTAATCCAGTTTTGAAGTTAATGCTTGGTTTTTTTTTTTTAATTTTTATTTTTTGGTTGTTGTTGTTTTGTTGAGTTTTAGTTCTTTATTATGGATCAGTTCAGTTCAGTTGCTCAGTTATGTCCGATTCTTTACGATCCCATGGACTGCAACATGCCAGGCCTCCCTGTCTGTCATCAATTGCCAGAGCTTGCTCAAACTCATGTCCATCAAGTCGGTGATGCCATCCAACTATCTCATCAGTGGACAACAGAGGATGAGATGGTTGGATGGCATCACCAACTCAATGTACATGGGTTTGGGTAAACTCCAGGAGTTGGTGATGGACAGGGAGGCCTGGCGTGCTGCGGTTCATAGGGTTGCAAAGAGTTGGACACGGCTGAGCGACTGAACTGAACTGAACCGACCTGGGGAGTTCATCTTTCAGTGCCCTGTCTTTTTGCCTTTTCATACTGTTCATGGGGTTCTCAAGGCAAGAATACTGAAGTGGTTTGCCATTCCATTCTCCAGTGGACCACATTTTGTCAGAACTCTCCACCATGACCCATCCATCTTAGGTGGCCTTATATGGCATGGCTCGTAGTTTCACTGAGTTAGACAAGGATGCGATCCATGTGATTAGCAACCAAATATTGGCTTTTACTGCAACATAGTACTCCCCATCCGCCCATGTAGCCCATAATACTGGGTTTGGCAAAAGAAGCTTGTTAGGGCTTTTCAGGAAGATGTTATGGAAAAACCCAAATGAATTTTTTGGCCAACCCAATAATTTTATTATTTGTTCTATATATGTATGAGCCATGAGGAACAACATAAGACAAGAACACATGCTTGGACTACCTGGGACTGAGCATCCCTCTTCCAATGCTTGTCAGAGGTTACAGAAGGTTACTTGTTAGAGGAGACAGTAAGTGCTATCTGATTTACCAATACAACCAATGTTCAAATGTACTCAGTAA
Organism: Dama dama; assembly: GCF_033118175.1. Classification (NCBI taxonomy): domain Eukaryota; kingdom Metazoa; phylum Chordata; class Mammalia; order Artiodactyla; family Cervidae; genus Dama; species Dama dama. Next base: position 38,849,668 of record NC_083696.1, on the reverse strand, counting down.
CTTCAATAATAATACAATTGTCCAGCCCTGCCTGCCCACTTGTATCTCATAACTAAGCTGTCTATTTCTGACTGTTAGAGAATATTTTCTTATATTCAAATAAACTGTGTCTCCTTCTGACTTCTACTTCATTGGTTTCAGCTGTACTCCTTGGAGTAAAACAGAATTTACCAGCTCTATCCTCCACATGATATCTTCGAATATTTTTAAAGATTTTAGAAGTCACCCATCTAAATCTGCTGTTCCCTATTCTGAGATAAGGGGCAATCCCCTTATCTCAGAAAATGCATAAAATGAGTCTTTTTAATTTCTTAAAGTTTCTTTAACTCTTTCAAAACATCATCCAGTTCTTTCATGCTCCTCTTCAAGTGTATGCACAGAATTAGAACCCTCATCCTCAGGTGTCAATGTCTGTGCCTCCTGAGAGCAACAAGAGTAAGATTGTCTGTGTTTCAGATACAGCATCTCATTCCCATTTCTCCATTCTCCAGTTACATCACGCTGCCTCCAGCATCTTGCTCGATTTACAACTGCACCCTTTTTCAGAGCCAATGTTATTTTCTCTTCCCTAGGTGATTGCAACTCACCCTACTTGGAAAGAGCCTCTCTCTCCTTTCACGGAATTTCAGTGTTCTAGTTTCAGTACCTTATCTTTCTTCTTGGTGGAAAAAAGAAGGTAACTCCAATTCTTCCAGTAAACCTAGGGTGAAAGGTGTTTGACAAGTCTTCTGAGTGCAGTGACTTTTAGTTTACATATACTTAGCTGATAATTGTTTACCACAAGAAGACAAGTATGTCATATCTCCTGAAAGCTCTATTGTTTTACCATTGCTAGCAACACACTAAGATCTTTTCAAAACTAGGACCTGCCCACAATGCCCATACTGACCCTCAACCACACCTCTCAGTACTGGCTGTATCAGAATTACCTGTGAGATTTCCTAGATGTCTTTTTTAAAATGGCCCCTCTCCCAAGGATTCTGATTCAGTGTCTTCATCGTTATTGCTGTTGTTAATGTGGACGTTATTTTTGAACTCATAGGTGATTTTTCTATCTAAGGCTTGAGTTGAGAACAATGCTCAAGACTCTGAAGTTTTGCTCAATCTATTAGTTATGAGATATGGGAGAGCTGCTTAAAGAATGTGAACTTCAGTTTTTCACCTATGAAATGAAATATAAATAAATCATATTCCATAGGTTCTTAATATAATGCATGTAAAACATTTAGCACCATATTTGATGTAAAATTTGTACTTGATTCATGGTTGCTACCTAGGCAAATCCTACTATGCAAATAAATGCCTACTTACCTTTTTGGTCTATCTTTACCACTTCCCCGGACTTCCCTTGTGGCTCAGATGGTAAAGAATCTGCCTGCAATGTAGGAGACCTGGGTTTGATCCCTGGGTTGGGAAGATCACCTAGAGAAGGGAAAAGCTACCCACTTCAGTATTCTGGCCTGGAGAATTCCATGGACTGTATAGTCCACTGGGTCGCAAAGAGTCGGACATGACTGAGCAACTTTCACTTTCACTTCTCTATTCAAAGACAGAGTTAAAGGCTCCCAAATCTAGGTGCTAAGCACTTCATACAATCTCAATTATTGTACTTTTCAAACAATTGGATTATAAAGACCTAGCAATGAAATATTCCTCTGAACTTTTTATCAAAGCAGTATTCCTGAAGTCTTTAACTCTGACAATTTTTTAATAACTATTCAAAATTATTTATTTGTGATCTTTACCAAAAACTCATAGTAGATTATACAAAACAACCAATTAAAAATCATTCTGTAAAGTATCCTTCACTAAGGAACACAAACTAATAGCTAAAGAATGAAATTTTTTAAAACATAACCTGTAAGATGCTTTGAAATCTTCATTTCTTTGAGGTGGTTTTTCTTTTTGTTTCTTTACTTAAAAAACACAAAGAAGAAGAAAGACCTCTATATTCTACTTGCAAATCCATCATATAAATTATTGGCAGATTCACTTTTGTTGGATGAGCTAATGTGATTTTCAAAACTCCCTACTGAGCTAATGTAATTACACTGGGTTCCCATTAACCAGGGTCAGCCTGAGCCGAATCCCTGCCCCTGACCTAACACAAGCTGGGGTCAGTAATGGAAGAAAATCCTGGCAGCTGCTCAAAAGGGAAAGCATCCCAGTCACCAGATTGTATGCAGAAGAGCAAAGCTGGGTTGGTACTGCTCTCTCATCATTTACAAAATGTCCAAAGGGATGTATATAAACATCTCAAAGACAGCAAACTTGTCATACCAGACCTAGAAAACCTCACAGTTTAGCTCCCTTTTGCATACATGAGGAAGTTAGAACCTGGAAGGGAGAAACCACTAACCTTAGGTCCAGATTGTGGCATGATATTTTCAATACACCATAAGAGTTCAGATGATTTTCTAGCAAAAATGCAGGTGAGCCCAGTAAAGTGGGGGGTGGGGGGAGGGGTGCGTTTGAAAGTGCCCCACCCATAAAATATGCTACAGAGCTTAAAGATATTTCTTCTATCCTCTCTCCCCCCATCAAAAAAAGTAAGGAGAATTATGTTGTTGTTTAATTGCTAGGTCATGACAGACTCTTTGTGACCCCGTGGGCTATAGCCCACCAGACTCCTCTGACCATGGGATTTTCCAGGCAAGAATACTGGAATGGGTTGCCATGCCCTTCTCCAGGGGATCTTCCAGGTATCAAACCCATGTCTCCTGCATTGCAGGTGGATTCTTTATCACTGAGCCACCCGGCAAGCCCCAAGGAAAATTAAAAGCAACTTAAAATTAAGACTTATTTGCAATGGTTTTCAAGTGATTAAAATGTTTACTTTTTCCCTGAGTTACTTATAATGAATTGTACAATGTTGTTTTTTCTCCTGTGTCTCGGGAACTAAAAAGGATCCCACACTAGGGAAATAAATTTGCTCCTAAACTAAGACGGGCAAACCTTGATTCCAAGCTTCTGTGAATGAAGAAGCTTTGTCCAAAAATGTCTTTACAAAAATGATTTGCATTGACAGGTAAAGCATGTAAAACACCCCAAGGATATTCTGAATAGCTTACTCTCCATATGTATCACATTCATATCTGTGGCTTAGCACTCAATACACCAAAATAGTTTCTTCCATATCTCCCCTTTTCTCCTTCTGCTCCTATCACTGCCCTCTCTTCTTTCTCCCCACACCTCTCCCTTCTCTTTGTGTGTTTCTCTCCCTCTCCATCACAAAATCACTCCCAGTTTTTTCTTCGATTGCTAATATACACCTAGCTATAAGTCAATCTCATACCTAATTCATGGTGAGCATTACAAGAGACATAAACACAAAATAAATGTATTAAAGTTGAATTAAGAAAACTGAGTAAAATTGATCAAAGAATGGTATATTTTTGATGCATTTAAAGTCATAAAAATTGATGAAAGAGTATTGGACTTAGAGGGAATTATTCTCACCAAAGAAATCCCCCAGTGGCAAAATGCCTGGATTGCTAATATGTGATTGATGAACCATACATTCATCTTAAAATTTAAATTGAAAAGAATTGATTCTAATAAAATTAACTTTCTAAAATAAAAATGAAAATGGGAAAACTGGAAATGGTTTAACTGATCTTTTAAAAAAGCAGCCACAAAATTAAATTGATTTAATATCATTTACTACTGTCTTAAAATTTTATCTGCATCATAATGGTGACTAAAATGCTTGCATTAAAATGGTGAAGTCAAAATATTCTGTACCCCATGAGCGAATGCCAATAATGATAAAAAGTTTAAGACTGGTCTAAGAGTAACTCCACAGCTTCTATCATGGTAGATAATATCTTTATCTTCAATAATAAGTATATTCAAGTTTTTTAAAGTGCCAGAAGCCTACTGTTCTCCAGAAGCTGGTGCCTAGCTCTGAATGAAAGATTTCAGTCATGACTGATGTACACGGGCAGGTCCATAGATTACAGTACATAATTTAGCCTTACAAAGTTTAGATGTCCCTTATAAATCGAAACTTCCTCTATACTGCGGTTAATGCCAGTGTTTCACCATTCTGTCTGGCTTTTCACTGAGTTCTTAAGAAAGCAATTTCCCAAATCCTTGATCAAAGCAACAATGAAAATGGGAGAACCTACATCTATAAAGAGATATATAGGAATGAATTGACTGCTGTCTCTCCTGAGCGATTGCTGTTATGGAAAATGGCTTAAGTACACAGACAGTTGATTCATGTGGTAAGTGTGTGCACGTATGTAAATAAATATACATATGTGTATTATGTTTAAACATGAGAACATATATAGAGAATATTATATATATATAGGTATATATATAAGGCACATTTTAATCACTTGTAAACCATTGCAAATAAACCTCAATTTGAAGTTGCTTCTAATTCTCCTTGCGGCTTCCCTGGCAGCTCAGTTGGTAAAGAATCTGCCTGCAATGCAGGAGAGCCAGGTTCAATCCCTGGGTGGGGAAGATCCCCTGAGAAAGAAATGGCAACCCACTCCAGTATTCTTGCCTGGAAAATCTCATGGATAGAGGAGTTTGGTGGGTTACAGTCCATGAGATCACAAAGAATCTGACACAACTTAATGACTAAACCACCATAATGCACAATATATATAACTGACATATACATAGTTTTGTACAAATGTACACACTTTGCAGTGGGAAAGGGGGCTTTCCAGTGTGAAATAAAATTCATATTTTATGGCAAGACAAGAAAAAAAATTAGACATAACGATTGTCTCTCCCCTTTTTTCTCCCCTCTACTGGGCATTGTATAAAATCTCATCAACCAAACCTCCCCATGGGCAGAAATACCTGCTCAACCAGAAACAGCAATATTCTCCTAGCACCAACAAGACAGCTCCTTCAAAAACAGCATTCCTTCCTGATCTGATAAGAGGCCATGATGACCTCCACTTTGTACCTGCAAACCTTGGTTGTGCAAACTATCTAAGTCATTTGTCTCAAAAACTTAAACAACTGAGCTTTTTTACCTTAAACAGGGGGAAACAGTTTTCAGAGCTTTCTGAGAGGCTATTCCTGGATTCTAATCCACACTTTGGTTTGAATAAAATTTTCCATTTTTTTCTTAGATCAATTGATTAATTTTTTCCTCAACACCAGGCAGGGGTAGCAGCATGTTCCAAGTTTCTTCGGTGAAAAGGCAATAAGCTCAATCAGCCCCAAGTGGTGCTAAGTTTCTGGACTGTGGAAGACGAAGTTGGTGACTTCTGCATCCCTAAGTGAACATAATGGGTCTCAATGAATAACTTGCTAGTTATTTTTCCTTCCACTTTTATAAGCTCAAAGCCTAACCTAAAAGCAGCTACTTTACCCTAGATGTAAATACAATATGGAGAATTACCTACTCAATTATGCAAAGAAACCAAAAGCACTAAAGTCTCAGACAGCAGAAGGAAAAATGTGTGAAGATGAATGACTTAGATTGGAAGAGGAAAAAATCCATCCACCTATGAATGGCCCCAGACAAAACTGTCAAAATTAAGAACTTCTTTCCAGCTGCCCTTAATTTCTGTCTTTGTTAGATTTCCTTTTTCTTTGCTTTTTAGCTCTACCTCAGTGCTCTTAGCCTGTCACCAGGGTCAACTTTGTGTTTGATTTCCAGACTTACATTTTTAAAAAGTGGATATTTTCATGCTGGAGTATTTAGAAGGAAGGTTATTAATAGCTGCAATTTACCTTAAAATGCATCTAAAATAAGATACATTAAAATGGAAGGGGGCCTGGGTAGTGGGTAGATGTGTGATAAAAACAGTAGAGTAAACGGTTAACAGTACAATCTAGGCATAGGAGGAAAGGTGTATATACATTGCTGTATGTATGAATACTTTCCTAATAAAATGCTGAAGAAACTGTGGACATATTGGACCAAATTTGGCCAGCAGAAGACTCTGCAATTTTGTTCCTGGATCATTTTTATATGAATCTAGTGTCTTCAATAGCTTATTTGTTATTTGTTATGACAAAATGTTCCAGTCTCATCCTGTTTATTTCCTGTTTCCACCTAGAAACAGACAATTCAGTGGAAAACAGTGTTTCAAGACAACAATCAAGGTAAGCTAGGGATACTCATTGAGACTGGGCTGGACACTGTTTTATGGGCCTTTTCAGAGGACAGAGTGGAACTGAGAAGTGGTACCTTGGGGGACACCTTCGCCCCATGAAGTGCAAAGGCCCCGTGATGTCCCTGCCTCTCGTTTATAGAAAAGCTGATCTCCCAGGCCTCCCTGAGTCACAAAAGAGCAAGCTCAAGTAGCTAATGCTTAGGACAATAGAGGCAAAGGTCCCGGGTCTGATGCACATTCCTGAGTTGGTTTTTTTTGTTTGTTTGTTTTTTTGTTTTTTTTTTTTTATTAGTTGGAGGCTAATTACTTCACAACATTTCAGTAGGTTTTGTCATACATTGATATGAATCAGCCATGGATTTACACGTATTCCCAATCCCGATCCCCCCTCCCACCTCCCTCTCCACCCGATTCCTCTGGGTCTTCCCAGTGCACCAGGCCCGAGCACTTGTCTCATGCATCCCACCTGGGCTGGTGATCTGTTTCACCATAGATAGTATACATGCTGTTCTTTTGAAATATCCCACCCTCACCTTCTCCCACAGAGTTCAACAGTCTGTTCTGTATTTCTGTGTCTCTTTTTCTGTTTTGCATATAGGGTTATCATTACCATCTTTCTAAATTCCATATATATGTGTTAGTATGCTGTAATGTTCTTTATCTTTCTGGCTTACTTCACTCTGTATAAGGGGCTCCAGTTTCATCCATCTCATTAGGACTGGTTCAAATGAATTCTTTTTAACGGCTGAGTAATATTCCATGGTGTATATGTACCACAGCTTCCTTATCCATTCATCTGCTGATGGGCATTTAGGTTGCTTCCATGTCCTGGCTATTATAAACAGTGCTGCGATGAACATTGGGGTGCACGTGTCTCTTTCAGATCTGGTTTCCTCAGTGTGTATGCCCAGAAGTGGGATTGCTGGGTCATATGGCAGTTCTATTTCCAGTTTTTTAAGAAATCTCCACACTGTTTTCCATAGCGGCTGTACTAGTTTGCATTCCCACCAACAATGTAAGAGGGTTCCCTTTTCTCCACACCCTCTCCAGCATTTATTGCTTGTAGACTTTTGGATAGCAGCCATCCTGACTGGCTGAGTTGTTTTATAGGTGCTAAAGCTTCCGCGAGAGGGGAAGAGCTGACTGACTGATAACCAGACTGCAGCCGTGACAGACTGTCCCATCTAGAGCAGTACTGAGTGTGACCAGCATAGTTCCAAAAACTGGCCTTAAGAGGATAGGATTGATGTGGTTTTCTATGTCAAAAATGTGAAAGCAGTGAATACATGATTTATGTAAAATGGATTTGATAAAATTCAACAGATTTTTTAAAAAATTTTAAGCCATTAGCAAACTAAAAATAAGATAAACTGCTTCACCTGATTTAAAAAATCTATAATAATACTATAGAGATTCATAACTAAGAATAAACTCAATTGCTATATCTGCTACTCTTTATTCAATATTGCACTAAAGGACCTAATTTAAGTACAGGTAAGAAAAATAAATTTAGAATTAGGGTGATGGTGGCCTCATAGAATGAGTTTGGAAGTTTACCTTCTTCTGCAATTTTCTGGAAGAGTTTGATAAGATAGGTGTTAGCTCTTCTCTAAAAAATATGGAATGCCTCACGAATTTGCATGTCATCCTTGCACAGGGGCCATGCTAATCTTCTCTGTATCGTTCCAATTTTAGTAAATGTGCTGCCGAAGTGAGCACAGAAAAATAAATTTAAAAAGAGAATGGGATTAGCACTGTTGTTCATAATAATCTATACTTACTTTTCAAACATCAAAATAATTGAAGATTGTTCTGCCCATATAGATAAACAGGCAAGTACAACTGTCAGAAAGAGCTACTACAGACACATGTCAGAATCTTCCACCCTAAGAACATTACACCTTATGTCAGCATGAAGAAGTTACAGAAGACGAAACTTCATCCACAATCTAATAGAAATGGAATGATGTTCTGACAAGTGGGGATTTATAAGACCTCTTTCCAGGATGGAGCTCTCTGCAGGAGACCCCCTCTGTCTTGACAGGAACCTTAAATCAGGCACCCCCATGCTCTACTCATCTCTGGCCCTAGTACACCTTTTGTATCTTCTGATTACACAGTATCTTTCCGAAACTATTGGTTCTTTCCATAGATCAAAGAAGTAAAAATGAAAACCAATACTTTACAGATAACCAGATCTCTTTCCTAGCTTTCCCTTCAGTAATCTCACAAACACACTTCATGCAAAAGATAACCTCTGAGGAAAGATCACAAGAAGTCAACAAGCCTGCACCCAGTGAGTGATGGTGATGACTCTGACCCCCATCTCAATGATTAACTGAGACTACTTCCCTTTTTCCCTTTAAAAATTTTCACAGCTGAGCAGAATCTTCGGAGATAGTTTGGGGGGGACACTGAGTTCACCATCTGCCCAGATTGCCAACATTCTGATCAAAAGTTGTTCTCCAACCACTGCTTCTTGGGCATTGATTTTTGAGAATGAACAGGAGGACCTGAGTTCAGTAACAAGAACTAAAATAGAGATAAGAGGAAAGAGAAGCAGGGAGATTATTTTTTAAGATAAGATGTCTCATGAGTACATTTTCATATTTCCTTTTTAAATAAGTACTGGAGGAATTTCCTTTACCCAGTCCTATATTACTTCTGCATTTTTTCCACACTGAGAATCTTAATTCTCAAGGCACAGACATGATAGAACTAGAATAACCCACAATTCCTTTTTGCTCTATCCCACATTATACAAACAACAATCTTTGAAAAGTGATACTAATATAGCAATTTTGATCACTTAAACCAATTAAAAACTTTTGTATATGCTTACCCCATTCTGCTCCCATTTTTTAAAGTAATTTTTTAATATTATCAGGGCATATAGCTGTTATATACTATCCTCTCTTTTAATTCTCATTTAGTCTTATTTCTACAGGTAACTTAATGCTCACCATTGACATCTCCCTACTCATTTTCATCTAGAATATTCTCTAGTAGATTCCTCAAGAAAAGCTCATGGAAACAATATTTCTTTAGTTCATTCAAGTTAATTATAGTTTGTGTCCTTTATAAATGAAAATCAGTTTCTGTTAAAATCCTTAGCTCACATTTTCTTTCCTTGAATATCTTCATTACCCCATTTTCTTTAGGTATGAAAGATCACCATTGAAAAGTCTGATGATAATCTAACTTGTCTCCTTAAACATCTCTTCTATTTAGACATCCAAAGGATTTTTTTGTTTCTCTTTACAGTCCAGTAGTTTTACTAGAATAAGTCTTGACATTGGTTATTCTAGATTTATATTTTCAGGTACATGGTATGTTCTTTCCACTGAGCATCAATAATAAGAAGAAATACAAGAGATTGAAGCCTATCAAATTATATTTAAAACTAGGTGTTTATAATCATATAATAAATCAGTTGAAAAAATAATCAATTAGTCATGTTGGAGGAAAACAGGAAATCAACTCCTTAGCTTGAAAACTGATAGAGGCCCAGGGGTCAAGACTTGGTCTTCCAATGCAGTAGATGTAGGTTCAATCCCTGGTCAAGGAGCTAGATCCCACATGCTTCATGGCCAAAAATCCAAAACATAAACCAGAAGCAATATAGTAACAAATTCAATAAAGACTAAAAATGGTCACATCAAAAAAAATCTTTAAAAAAAAATACCCAATATAGATAATAGAGCTAGATTTTCCTGAGAGCTTACTGTGTGCAGCCCTGGTGAATGTCATCTGATTCTTGCAACAAAACTTTGAGGAATGGACTATTATTTACCCCAGTTTATAAACTGTACATTTCTCCTGGGTTATAGCTTGTTCCTGAAACTAGTCACTTTTATGAAGGTGACATTTTATTGACTGACTGACACTGAGTTTGACTATGGAGAAGTTTCATAGGAGGTTTGGAAACTTTTCCAAATATGCAACAAACATGGCAATAAAGAAAACCAGCATGAGTCTGAGAAACAAGAGATGGAAAGAATAGTGGAGAGCTTCTGTCTACTTGCAATGATCCTTACAGACATTCCCAAAGGTAGTTTCCAATTTCTCTTCCTAAGAAAGTTGCTGCGTCCAGAGAGCAGTCAGAAGGCTGCTTCTACACTTTCCGCATTGAAGAAGATAGGGATGAGGCTTCCTAATCTGTCCCATAAACTTGCAGAATCAAGTGCCTCCAGTATTGACAGAGCCACTGGTATAGCAGTTCCAGAACCCTAGAGGAGAACAATACTTGAAATGATGGAGGTCCCTGTTAGAACCGCCAACAGACCAGGTTATTCCTCAAAACCCACACTCTACAGAAGATGAGTCACAACTTTTTTGGCATAAGATACCTCAAGAGAATAGTAACAATTTCTATTAGTTCTGAAGCCCAAAGAGAAATCACTGTACTAGGAGAAATATCACAAAATAATAGACCTTTCCTTACTGAAAGATGAATAAATAGAAAATAACAATGAAATCTGAAAAATAAATGGAGCAGCATAAAAGAGAAAAATACAGCACACAAGGCAGGGAAAGGACATATTTTAAAAAATTATTTATTCTAGTAAACATTGGTTTTATAATCCCAATGAAAGGAAGAATAACCAAACATAAAGCAAAAGGTAAAAGATGATAACATCTAAAATTGAGAAGCCATTCTAAGGGAAGAACACAGGGAAACTATGATAAGATTTAAGATGGCATAGGCAGCAATAAAGGACAGAATCTATGTTCTGTTGTAGATTACGGACTTACTGCTATGATCTGAATGTTCGTGTCCCTGCAAAATTCATATGTTGATATCCCAACCACCAAGATGATGATATGAGGCAATGGAAACTTCGAGAGGTGACTAGGTTATGTGAGCAGAACAGTGCCCTTATAAAGGAGGCTCCAGAAAGTAAGCTTGTCTCTTCTGCCATGTGAGGTTACAGCAGGCTCTCATCAAACACTGAATCTCCTGATGCCATGACCTTGGATTTCTCAGCCTTCAGAAATATGAAAAATAAGGACTTCCCTGGTGGCACAGTGGATAAGAATTCACCTGCCAATACAGGGGACATAGGTTCAATTTCTGATCCGGGAAGATTCCACAAGCCACAGAGCAACTAACCCCTTGTGCCCCAACTACTCAGCCTACACTCCAGAACCCGCAAGCCACAACTATTGAACCCACATGCTGCAATTGCTGAAGCCTAGAGCTAGTGCTCTGCAACAGGAGAAGTCCCTGCAATGAGAAGCCCACACACTGCAGCCAAGAGTAGCCCCTGGTTGCTGCAACGAGAGAAAGCCCAAGCAAAGCAGCAAACACCCAGCACAGCCAAAAAAAAAAAATTTTTTTAAAGAAATGTGAGAAACAAATTTTGTTGTCACCCAGTTTGCAGTATTTTTATCACAGTCCAAATGGATTAAAGCACAAACTTGAGAATTCTCCTAAAATGAAAAATTACAAAAGCAATCAGAATGAAGAAATGAGATTATGAATAGCTTGTAATTTAAAATATGGATAGTCAGTGTAGTCAGTGCTTCAGTGAGATCAGAATCAATATTATAAAAGCAAAAATCAACTGCATAAAAGAAATATTTTCCCACCTATATGTACATCTGCAAATTTGTAGGACAGATCATTTAAAAAGAATATTCATGATAGAAACAAACATTAAATTTATGCCAGTGATTTTTTTAACTTTAAGCTTGAAGAATTAATGATGCCAGCATCTAGGCAACTACAAAGAAAAAAAATAGAAAGCTGAACTCCCAATTGTCTATAGCAACTCTAATTGCCAAAGAATGAAGAACTAAGATCTTTTGAGTGAAAAATAACCATGACCAAGAATTCTAAAGTCAGCACCTTATCATTTACATGTGAAAGCAACAGAAAGTCACTGAAATATGCAAGTACTCATAATAACCTTTGTATATAATTTTTCTGGGAAAAAAAGAACTATTTTCAAAGTAATAGGAAAAAAGCAACATAAATAACTAAAACTCAGAAAATATATAATGTTATAAGGAATAGCACCGAAAACAGTAAAATATAGAATTAAATCCAGAAATCTCATATAAATGTTTTATTGTGCATATCATAAATACTATTTGAATAAAATATGTAGCCTTAACCTTGGGTTAAATCTTTTTTTAAATTATTTTTAAAATAATAGTAATAAACTCCAAATAAATTTCCAAATTTTTCTGACAAAAGAAAATAAATGAGTGAAGAAAAATTGGAGGCAGTAAAATTTACTAATTGACTTTTGTAATAAGAGAGACAGTTTTATTGTTGACATTGCTTGGGAAGTATAGTTTTTAAGTTATTTTTTAAGAAAAGGAAACTATGAAACAGATACAGCCATCTAAGAAAGGGCTCTTTGAAATTTAAAATATTGTACCTAAAATAGAAGACTTAATACAAAAATTGAAAAATAGGGTCAAGAAAATCCACCAAAGCATTTAATAGTATAAAATAGAAAGGTGAGACAGATGGAAGAAGAGGTAGAGGATATGATAGCAACCCTAATCTCATTTTAGACAGTAGGAAATCAAAGGACATGATCTATATTTTATAGAATAAGAAATAAAGCTCTAATCACATTACTTAAAGTTATGAAGGAAATCAGGAGGGTAATAAAAATAACACTATAATTATCAAAACATGGGAGATAAGAAAAGGGAAAAAAAGGAAGAATGTTAGTGGGCTAAATATTTTTCTGAGCCCAGAGTCAGTGATCATTAAACATTCAGCAAATATTTGTTGAACATTTATATGCATTAAGCACTGTTCAGGATGCATGCGACCTATGAACAGACAACAAACTGCCTGTTCTCGTGGAGCTTCCATGATAAAGCAGAAAAACAGACAATAAGCAATAGGTCTATGATTAAGGAAGGGAGCCGCTATAGAAGCATGGAACCAGGAAAGGCCCAGCATATAGGAACAGTGAACCTGGGTCAAGACAGTTGGCCAGTATAATAGGATCCTGTCAAGAGCTCAGGTCCATGCAAGTTGACCTTCAGGGTACAGAGCATAGAGGTTTAGGGTGAAGAGCGGATGAGGAAGGACAAAGCGAAGACATCCAATAAAACATAATAAATAAAGGAAGTTGTTTGAAGATGACCCATGCTCTATGGGAAAGGAAACTATGGTAAGATGAATCAGAAATGATGGTGTAGGAAGGGACCTGCACTTTTAAATAAAGGTGCTCAGATAACATCTCACTGAGAAGATTTCATTTAAGCAAATTCTTGGAAAAGGTGAAGAGGTGAGCCTTGTGGATATCTAGTGCAAAAGTATTCCAAGGAGCAGAAGCAGCCAGTGTAAATTCCAATCATGGGACCAACCTTGAAGATAGAACACAGAACGTGAAAATAATCTTTCAACTTCAGAATATTAGAGAGGTAAGGGTCCAGTACCACAGCATTCATTCAAGAAACTTTTACGGATCACCAAGGATCCATGGACATGCTTGTTATTCTTCTAGGTCTGAAGGTCCAGGATATTTGAAGAGAGAAGTTTATAACCATTCTGGAAGCTTACATGCTAACGGGATAAATATCAACTACCTGTTGATATTTAAACAAGGAGATAAATAAGATGACTTTACATCATGTGTTCTGTAAGGGGCTTCCCTGGTGTCTAAGACAATAAAGAATCTGCCTGAAATGCAGGAGACCCAGGTTCAATCCCTTGGTCGGAAAGATCACCTGGAGAAGGGAATGGCTGCCCACTCCAGTATTCTTGCCTGGGAAATCCCATGGACATGTCCTGTAAGGAAAACAAAGCAAGGTAAAATTTTTAAAAGGGAAGTGGGAAGGCAGGGCCTGTTACAGATTGAGTGGTCTCCATAGGCATCTCTGAAGAAATGACCAGACACTGAGATAGTGAGGACGCAGCCGAAGGAAGAGCTGAGTGGGAGGGTTCCAGCCGGAGGGATAACAAACCCAGAGATCTGGAGTGAGGGAGAGCTCGGGGCATTTACACATTTGAAAGAAGATTGGTTAAGAAATAAAAAACAAACCAGAACAAAAAGAAATAATTAAGTCAGACAAAGACAAATATCGTATGACATCACTTATATGTAGAATCTAAAGAAGTGGTACAAACGAACGTATTTACAAAACAGAAGTTGAGTCACAGATGTAGAAATCAAATTTGTGGTTACCATAGAGGAAAGGAGGAGGAGAGGAATAAATTGGGAGATTGATATTAACATATACACACTATGACATACATAAAATAGGCAGCTATTAGCTATTGTAGAGCACTTATTATATAGCACAGGGAACTCTATTCAGTACTCTGTAATGACCTATATGGGAATAGAATCTATGAAAGAGTGGATATATGTATATGAATAACTGAGTCACTTTGCTCTACAGAAGAAACTAACACAACATTGCAAATCAACTATATTCCAAAAAAAATTAATTTAAGAAATAATTAAGCATCGATTGTCTTTAGGATGCAAAACTGGTAATGAAGATCAACAAAGGAAGAAACTATTTGTCTTTCAGTTCTATTTGATGAAATATAAAACTCTTGAAATACTGCAAGTTGTATAACAATATCAAAATATACAAAGTAAAAGCAAGGTGACTGAGATACGCGTCGGAACAATTGGAGTCTTTAACACATATCTGTTTGTCCTTCAGTTCATTTCAGTCACTCAGTCGTATCCGACTCTTTGTGACCCCATGAACCGCAGCACGCCAGGCCTCCCTGTCCATCACCAACTCCCAGAGTCCATCCAAACCCATGTCCATTGAGTCGGTGATGCCATCTAACCATCTTATCCTCTGTTGTCCCCTTCTCCTCCTACCCTCAATCTTTTCCAGCGTCAGGGTCTTGTCAAATGAGTCAGCTCTTTGCATCAGGTGGCCAAAGTATTGGAGTTTCAGCTTCAGCATCAGCCCTTCCAATGAACACCTAGGACTGATCTCCTTTAGAATGAACTGTTTGGATCTGTTTGCAGTCCAAGGGACTCTCAAGAGTCTTCTCCAACACCACAGTTCAAAAGCATCAATTCTTCGGTGCTCAGCTTTCTTTATAGTCCAACTCTCACATCCATACAAATTAAATGAAAAAGGGACAAGTTGGAGGAGTGGGAAGATCCTAAGCTCAGCACCTTCCACGAACTCACCAAAACTACATACAGAGAGCAACTATCTCTAAGAATGACCTGAAGCCAAGCAGAAACAATCTCCTATAACTAAGGACAGAAAGATAAAACCACATTGAGACGGGTTAAGAGCAGCAGAGACAGGCTTCCCAGGTGGTGTTAGTGGTAAAGAACCTGCCTGCCAATGCAGGAGACATAAGAGACAATGGGTTCGATTCCTGAGTCAAGAAGATCCCTTGGAGGAGGAAACAGCAACCCACTCCGGTATTCTTGCCTGGAGAATCCCAGGTACAAAGGAGCCTGCAGGCTTCGGTTTATAGGGTCACAAAGAGTCAGACATGCCTGAAGCAATGTAGCACACACATGAGCAGAAGGGCAGTTCTGGCCTCAGCCTGTAGCGTTGGCATGGCAACACACAAGCAGGAGGGATATTTACAGTGTTGGGGTTCTCCCCGAGGAGCAAGAGATCCACTCCCCACAACTGGGTACCCAGGCCAGAGAATCTTCTCTGGGAAGACAAGCCCCCTACGGTCTGGCTTTGAAAACTAGCAGGGCTCAGGTCCAGAAGAGCCAGGCTTCACTCTTAAAAGGAACACGGAGGGACTTCCTTCGTGGTCCAGAAATTAATACTCAGAGCTCCCAATGCAGGGGACACGGGTTCCCACCCTGGTCAGGGAACTAAGATCCTGCATGTCCCTTGATATGACCAAAAAATAAATTTTAAATAGGAACACAAAAACTCTTACACTCTCAGTCCTGGTGCAGAGGCAGCAGTTTGAAAGCACCTGGGTCATACATGAAGGAGATTCATAGAAATTTTAGGGCATGAACCCAACAGGCAGGGACTTGCTGGCACTTCTTCCAGATACAAAGTTATGGGCAGGCTACCCAAAGCAATCTGTAGATTCAATGCAAGTCTTATCAAAATACCAACGGCATTTTTCACAGAACTAGAACAAATAATACTAAAATTTGCAGGGAAAAAAGCTTTTGAGTTGGGTTTTTGATTATTGCCAACTCATTTCTCAAGTTTCCCACCAACATTTTTATCTAATAACATTCCTCTGTCCAAATATCAAGTCTTCATTAACCTTCTAATCAATTTCCTCCACCCTACTCAGCCCCCAACCTCAGTCCCCTCTATTTCATGATATCTCACCAGATCTTTCTGATGTATAAATAAGGTCAAATTATTTGCTTATTTAAGAGGTCACTGGATCCTCCTGGTTAAAATTCATACTCCCCCCATATGGACCGCTGGGTTCTCTCCGATTGGATCCCTTTGTTATACTATCCCACTGCCCCCCAGTTATTGTCCTGTAGCCATTCCCAAAAGTTTTGGATGCCATTCTGCTTCCCTCTTCTGTGCCTTTGTTCCCGCTACTCTTTAAATCTGGACATATACACGCTACCATGTGTAAAACAGATAGCTAGTGGGAAGCTTCTATATAGCACAGGGAGCTCAAGTCAGTGCTCTGCGACGACCTCAAAGGGTGCGATGGGGGTGGGAGGGAGGCTAAGGAGGGAGGGGATATATATACTTATGTACATATAAGTATATGTATATATAATATACATATGTATATAATATATGTAATATAATAATATTAATAAGTACCTATATTAATATATACATATACACTTAGAGCTGATTCACGTAGTTGTTCATCTAAAACCAACACAACATTTGTAAAGCAATTATATTACAATAATAAAATAAATAAGTCTGGAAAGTCCTCCCCATCTCCTGAATCTGAGTCCTGAGGAGTGAAGAAACCCAGGCTGCAGTAAATGGTTGATCACTGAAAAGAGAAACCAGCAGCCTGAATTGGGACACATGCAGAGAAAGAACATTCTCCGGGGCCTGAGACATGTCCCTGACACTAAACGTAGAGTTGTCCTGTGGTTTCCTTGAGAGTTAACACTGGAACAGAGACGTTTATGAGGTTGGTTCCCAAAGGTCAAAGAACTGAGGGGAATGCTTCATGATAATGAAGGAAAAGACAGAATTATACGTGGGAGAGAGAAGTGTGGTGGGGAAAGTTCAAAACATGAGTTGCTACTGATAAGGACATGGGGACCGTATAAGGAATTGGAATGAGAATGAGGCCAGAAAAGCTGACATCAGAAGTACAAAAACAGTGAAAAGGAGCTTTTTACACATGTGTGTGAGTGTGTACTTAGTTGTGTCCAGCTCTTTGCACACCTATGGACTGTAGCCCACCATGCTCATCTGTTCATGGGATTTTCCAGGCAAGAATACTAGAGTGGGTTACCATTTCCTCCTCCAGGGGATCTTCCCAGCCCATGAATCGAATCAGTATCTCCTGCATTGCAGGTGAATTCTTTACTGCTGAGCCAACGAGGAAGAGTTTTACATGTGTGAGCCTAGTTCAAAAAGAAAACAAGGAGATTGGTGATTCCTTCAAAGAGTTGCCCAGTTGCCCAGTTGCATAGTGGTTCCCTCAAAGAGCATCCACAGTTTTATGAGTAGAGTTGGAAAGCAAAAAGAATTACCACAAAATATGCATTTTTCTCGAGTCAAAGCCCTTGTCAGCCTGCTCTACATATGTCATAATGTCCTCAGAACTAGGAAGTGTTCAAATTTCATGCAACCTCAGTTATGAGGTTAATAATTAAAGCAGAAGATATGATCTGAATACACATTGTAAAATGCAACAGATGCTTTAAAAGGGTATTATTTCCTGCACCAAAGATAAAGTGTGAGTAAAAAATTCATGTATGAAATATCACCTTGAAAATATGAGGACAGCTGTACACACTATTAAATGAAGACACAAGTAAAAAATTTTCAGTGAGAAAGAATTTAATAGAGACTAAAAACACCAAAAAAAAAAAAAAAAAAGAAGAAGAAAGAAAGAAATGGAGGGGTGCAAGAAGCACATTTGAAATTAACTTACAGAGCTATAAAAGACAAATCTTTTGTAGTAACATAAAAACACTTTTGTTACAATAGAGGTAATTTGTGTACCTTATAAAAAGAACAAATGAGAAAAAGAAAATCAGAGTCACAAATAATCACAAACTAGCAATTACACCTATTAACATTTTGACAATTCTCCTTCCATATTTCTATGCATGCATGTACCCCAAAGTATCTTAGATATTATCAATAATGCTTTACAACCTGATTTTTTACTTTATAAAATATCACAAACACTTTCTGCATTAATGATTCTTCTAAACCATATTTTATTACTATCGTATTCAATTAAATAGATCTAGAATTCTTTATTTATAGAGCACCTACTCAAACATTTATGAAGTGTTAACTACCTTTGCTCTTATATGCGATGTTGTTATGAACATCCGTATAGCTCAGTTTTACAGGCTTTCATAATAATGTCATTGAGATAATATTTCTCAAACCATAATATATGGTGGTTTGATCTCTTGAAATACTCCCCCCCAACAAAATGGTTGTGTAGTCAAATAAGTTTAGACAAGAGTGTTTGTATTTTTTTGGAATATAAAAGTTCACAATATACATTAGCACATAAAAATTCTGAGAAATTATCATGGTTAACAGCTTTATTTAAGCAAGCATTTGCCAAACTGGTTAAACCACTGAAAATCCTTGCTGTTCATGTACAATCATTAATATGCCTCAGAAATGCTTATCTTAGAATTTCTAAAAACTGAATTCTTTATCAAAGTGTAGGATGTTTTCAGGGTTCCTAAAATCTATTACTAAAAAGTCTTCTAAAAAGGGTCTGCAGTATAAAAGGCTCTAAACTAATGACAACAATGAGGATAATCATTTTTTGCCTTTGTCAATTTTATTTTCTTTCCAGTGTTATTATTACATAATTGACATACAACACAGTACAGGCTTAATGTGTACAACGTATTTTTCTGACTTACATACATCATGAAGTGATGACTACAACAAATTTAGTGAACCACCATTATCTTGTATAGACACAAATTTTTTAAAGAAGAAACAAAGATCTTTCGTTGTGATAAGAACTCAGGATTTACTCTCCTAATCGTTAACTATAGTAATCGTGTTGTACATCACATCCTCTGTACTTAGCTTCCCTTCATAACTGGAACTTTGTGCCTTTTGATCACCTTCATTCATTCCTCCCCACCTCCACCTCCCACCACTGCCACCTCTGGTAACCACAAATCTGATCTCTCTTTATTTCTCTCAGTCTGTTTGTCCTTTTTTGTTAGTTAATTACAGTGTTGTGTTAGTTTCAAGTGCATTGCAAAGTGATTCAGTTATACATATATGTTTATATCTAGTCTTTTTCAGATTAGTTTCCATTATATGTTATTACAAAATATTGAATACAATATGCTATAGTGTATTCAATGCTATCCAGTAGCATTGCTATGTATAGCTATACTATACAGTAGCTAGCTCATTTCATATATAGTAGTGTGTACTATGTTAATCTCCAACTCCTAATTTATCTCTTCCCCTCTTATCTCCTTTAATATGTTTGTTCTTGAGGTATAAGTTACCTACAACACTGTGTTTTTTCCTGGCGCACAACATATTGATTCAATATCTCTATACATGACTAAATGATCATCAGGATAAGTAGAGTAACTTGTCACTATACAAAGAGCTTACATTATTATTGACTCTTTCCCATGCTGTACATCTAATCCTCATGATTCATTTATTTCATAAACGGACATTTGTACCTCATAATCTTCCACCTATTTCATTCATCTCCTCATCTCCATCCCCTTTAGAAACCACCAGTTCATTCTTGAATCTGTGACTCTGTTTCTGTCTTGTTATGTTTGTTCATTTCTTTTGTTTTTTAGATTCTGTGTAGAAGTAATCATACAGTGTTTGTCTCATGTATTTCAAACACTGTCTCAGATATTTTTCAAATATTTTTATGTTTTAAAATCTTAAGTTATTTCTTTTTACACAGACAAAACTGGAAAAAATGTTCATGCCTGATTTCTGCCTCATTGTCTTAGTAGAAGGTTTTTCCCACTTAAAAATCATATAAGCTTTAACTACTAAACTAACAAGAAAGATCAGGAAGGAAATATACATGGTACAAGAGCAATATACCACAGTCAACATATTTTCTATAAAAAGATTCTATTTACCATAAAAGAAGCAAACACTATAAAATTTCTAGGAATAAACTTTATAAGAGGTATGCAAGACTTTTATGGAAAATACTATAAAATTTTATTGAAGGGCATAAAAAGAATCCAGAATAAGTGGGAAAATATTATATGATATTGGAAAGGAAAACTCAATATTGCAAAGACATCAAACTTTCCAAATTAATCTATAAAGTTAATTCAATTTTAATAAAAGCCTCAAAGAATTTTTTTTAAAACTTGACAATCTAATTCCAGAATTAATATGAAAATGTAAACATGTAAGAACAGCCAAGAAAATTGAGAAAGCATTAGCAAATATTAAGAATTATAATATGTGGTAGCTAATGTATAGGACTAGAAAAATAAATCACTGAAATAGAATAAATAGCTCAAAACAAACCCATATGTACAAGGTATGTATTTTAGTATACTACAAAAGTGATATTTCAAGTTAAAAGAAGCAACTATTAACTAAGAACTGTTGGAACCAGTGATTATCTACTTAAAAAATAAAGAAGCTAGGTCCCAACTCATGTCATATAAAACAAAGCAAAAAAAAAAAAAAAAAAACCTAAAAGAATTAGAGGAAAATACAGTGTATACCTTTTCCTACTAATAGGAAAGTTCTTCTTAAACAAGAAATAGCAAACGGAATTTATAAATTAAAGTTGCTAAATCTGGTCACATTAAAACTCAAGTATCTGTGAAAAATGACTTCATAAAAAGATTTTTAGAACATGCAAGAAGTATTCACACCAAACATGAAAAATAAAAGAATAATCAGTAGCTCACTCAACTCATTACAACCTTACTGCACATTAGAGACAGGAAAACAAAATTACATTTTTCAGTGTCCTGTGCAGTTTGGATTTGATATACAACCTAACTACCACTAAGCAGTTACACATTTATGAGATTTGGAAGAAAAAAATGAGGCAAAGGTAAGACTCCTACTTCTGTTGTTCCATTTGGAAAGCTCAGTCATGGAGTACTTAGCTTTCCTTTGGGCAGTGGTGGCAAATATTTGAAGGTCAAGGCTCTAGAATCATGTATGTGGAGAGCCAGAATCCTGTGGACCATCCATTTGGAGAGAATGGATTACAGCTAAGATGCTGTGGTCCAGGAGGTTGACCTGCTAAGGAACTCTTGTCAAATTCACACTTGTACCTTTGGTATCCACTTACAGCACCTCTGAATCCCATTTCTGTTGCTCCAAGCCTTCAGCCAAGTCTGTTAAAAGTCATAGTCATGGTCTCAATTATGCTGAGGGGAATTAGCTATAGTATTTTGCCCCCTTCATGGCCAAGAGCAGAACAATAAGAGACACAGAAAGAGGGAAAGAGACACACACAGAGAGACGGAGACAGAGAACCTGAAGGACAGCCATATTACAAGCTTCAGAAGCTGCGTGTTGACAAATTGAGGGGACCAGAAAGAGGTATTCATGGAATTTGTTTCAGGTTGGACACCCAGTTGTAGAAACCACCAGATTGTGGAAGGGTTAATTTCCAGCAAGTTGGTTGGTGCTGGCTCGTGCTGGGGAAAAAAAGAGATGCAAAAGGGAAGTATAACCTATTTTATGGCCATGGAGTGGTAACACAGGGGACTTACAGGTTACAGTAAGAAATGTTATCCTAGTCCCAGATTAATTATTCAGGAAGCCACAAATGCCACTGAGATCATAAGATGCTCTCAGAAGAGTGAAACTATCATTTCTGCACTCCATGGCTCAATTAGGGAAACCATTAAGTCAGGTGAAAGCAGATTCTCATCGATAATGAGGCTACCAGGGAGACCTCAAGCATGCCTATTTTCCTGGACCCACATAAATCTGAAAACACACAGGCAACATGGGTTACAGCAGACTCTGCTTCCCACTCAAGAAAGGACTGGTTGAAATTCTGCTCAAATAATAATCTAAATTAAAGGGAAAGTCTTAAAAAAATAAAAAATAAAGGGCAAGTCTTAAAAACTAGAGATATGAAGAATCACTGGGATGTTACAAATCATGTCATCTAATCACTTGTTTTTCAGTTGAAGAAACTGAATTTTTTCAGAGAATTAAAGACTTCTTTAATTAAAAATTAAAGAAATTATATTCTTTATTAAAAATTAAAGAGAATTAAAATGTTTTTCCTAAATACTGACAGCTAAAAAGTCAGAAGCAATAAACAGTATTTAAAACTTTTGGCTTATATTACTGTTAGCCTATTTTTTTTAAAAGGATATGTAATTCTATGCCACCAAGTGAAAAATCAGTTGATTCATACTCTTTGGGAGTAACTGATTCTTTTTTATCTTGTTTAATCTCTTTTGTTGAATACTTTAGCCATGACATTTTGTTTAAGTATTTAGTGATTGCTCTAATGATTACAATGTGCATCTTTAATTGAAACACT
Source organism: Dama dama (assembly GCF_033118175.1). Taxonomy (NCBI): domain Eukaryota; kingdom Metazoa; phylum Chordata; class Mammalia; order Artiodactyla; family Cervidae; genus Dama; species Dama dama. Next base: position 38,826,952 of record NC_083696.1, on the reverse strand, counting down.
TTCTGTCCTGAATTAATACTATGACATTTTGTGTATAAAGCTATAACATTTAGATAATGATTCCAATCTCCACTTTACAGTAATATCATCTTACATTTCACTTCTCCAAGTATTAGAAACCCTACAATGTACTGTAAATATTTGTTTGCTCTGAATAGTCAAGTATCTTTTAAATAAATTAACAAATGTAAAAATTCTCTTATATATACCAACATGTTTATCATTTTGGCTGCTCTTCATTCCATCAGGTAGGTCCAAATATCTACTAATACACTTTTCCTTTATCCTGAAGAGCTCCTGTTAACATCTCTTGTAGTATAAGCCTGTGTGCTTAGCCACTCAGTAGTGTCTGACTGTAGCCCAACAGGCTCTTCTGTCCGTGGGAATTCTCCAGGCAAGAATACTGGAGTGGGTTGCCATGCCCTCCTCCAGGGGATCTTCCCAACCCAGGGATTGCACCCAAGTCTCCCACACAGATTATTCACCGTCTGAGCCACCAGGGAAGCCTACAGAGACAAATTCTCTTAGCTTTTGTTTATCTGAAAGTGTCTTTATCTTCATTTTTTGAAAAAAAAAAATGGATGAATGCAGAAATGCGAGGTTGACAGCTTTTGTTCCACTGTCAATCACTTTGAAAATACTAGTCCATGGCATTCAGGCTTGCTTACATTGCTTCTGTTGAGAACTAATGATAATTTTTACCTTTGCTCCCATATAACAAATATGTCTTTTAAGATTTTCTCTTATAAACTTGGTTTTTAGATATTTTACTATAATGTAGCCTTTTTTGTATTATGCTGCTTAGGATTGTATTTTCTCATTAAACATGGAGTTTGTTAAGTCATTATTTGCTTTTACAATTCTATTCAAAATAAGACTGAAGCTCCTAGCTAGTGCACTAAATGAAATGTAAAGATATTTGAGCCATACAGATTGGAAAGTAGAACTGGTTTTTTGCAGATGTGATGTATACATAGGAAATCATAAGAAATATGCAAAATATCTACCAGAGCTAGTAAGCAAACTTAGTACAATCATAAAAGACAAGTATCATATACCTAAGTATCAGTTTATCTGTAAAACAAGCATTAAACAATTGTAAAAATTTTAAGTAATACATTTTGCAATTGTTTTTAAAAAAAATAAATAAAACACTTGGATATAAATGTAATAAGAGATATTTTGTACTTCTACACCAAAAAGCACATCAACTTTCTGAGAGAAATTTAAAATATAAATATAAATGGAGAGATATATCTTCTTTCAGTCTTGGAAGATTCAGTATTTTTAAGATGTCAGTTCTCTTCAGATTAATCTCTATATTTAACATATTCCTAATAAAAATCACAATAGGCTTTTTGTAGAAATTGACAAGTTGATTCTAAAATTTACAGGGAATTACAAAAGACCTAGAGCAGCTGAAACAATCTCAGGAGGTTATAGTTGGAAGACTTGCATTCTCATGTCATAATACTTAATATGAAGCCACAGTAATCAAAATATTTTGGTGTTGGAAGAAAGTCAACAAATGAATCAAAGGAATGGAAAAGAGTACAGAAATGTACCCTCACTTTTAGAGGCATCAAAGCAATTCAGGGGGGAAAGAAAAGAATTTTCAACAAATTGTACTGAAACAACTAGATATCTATATGATTGAATCTCAATCTTTATCTCACCCATACACAAAAATTAATTTCAGATGGATCATAGACCAAAGGAAAAAAAATCTATAAAGCTTCTATAAGAAAACATGGGAGAATACCTTGATTGGATTAAGCAGAAATTTCTTGGATAGACACAAAAGGCACTCATCATGAACATATAATGATAAATTCAATTTCATCAAAATTCAGCACTTCAGCTCATAAAAGAAAAAACTATAAGAGAATAAATAGGTAAAACCATAGACAAAGGGACAACTTCACAATACATAGATCTAATAAAGGACCTCTTTCCAGAATACAATAAGAACCTCTGTACTTAATAGTGAAAAAAAAAAAAGACTAATTTTTTAAATGGGCAAAAACCTTGAACACTTTGAAAAGAAAGATCTGAAATGGCCAATAAGCATATGAAGAAGCATTCAGCATCTTTAATCACGAATGAAACTCAAACTAAAACCATTTTTAAATATCACTACAAACTCACTGAAATGTCTAAAATGTAAGAGATTAACAGCAGTTGGTCTGAATGTTGGGGTTTAAAATTGAATGTTGGTTAACCAACAGCAGTTGGTTAAATGTTGGCAGGGATGTGGTTAACCTAAACTCTCACACTTACACTACTCTTAGGAATGTAAAATGGTACTTTGCAAAGCCATTAGGCAGTTTCTTATAAGATTGCACATATACCTATCCTATGACTCAGCAATTATGGTCATGCATATTTACCCAAAGAATAATAAAACAAATGTTTGCAAAAATATATGTTTAAGAATATTCATGGCAGCCTCATACAAGGTAGCCCAAAACTAGACATAGCCAGAACATTCATCAATAGGAGAAAGAAGGAACAAATTGTGATATACATATATAAAAAATACTATAGAGCAATAAAAATTAACACAGTAGGGATACTAGCAGTTGTGCTTAAATCTAAAAAAAAAAAAAAAAGTATGGTAATCCAAAAATGGAAACAAAAGAGCCATGTTATTTCATTTAAATAAAGTTCTAGAAGTAGAAAAACTGATCCTTGATGAAAGAAACACAGAACATTGGGAGCTTGTGAGCAAGGACTTTTGGAAAGGGGAATGAGGGAAATTTCTGGAATGATGGAATATAGGTAACAACATCAAACGATGCCCTTAAGGTCTATCTATAATTTTTATTGTAAGTAAACTTGCCTTAATAAAATAAACAATTTTTAAAAGTTAAAACAATATGGTTTCTGGATGCCTTGTTAGGTCTCACCCCCTGTGTCTTTTTCTGTCTAATTTTGAAAGCAGTAGGCAGACCCCATTCTCTGTCTCCTGTCGCTTAAGTTGGGCACTAGTGTTCTAGATCAGTGTTCTGGATCTTCTTCCATCATTTTGAAATGCTGTCCTCCAGACGATGCATTGGCTGTGCAATTCTGACTTCCTCAGAGAACTCTAATTTTTGGTGCTGATCACAAAACATCCAGAATAGTGCTACTTACTATTATCATTCATGCAAAAGAAATTTCATTAGATATAATACTTGTTTTGTGTGGAATTTCTCCTAGGAATTTCCTCCTACCCCTGTAAAAACAGATGTTCTAAACAATGCTATATTTGATGAAGACCATGATGAGACAGTGATTGTGAAGGACATAGACATGTTTTCCATGTGTGAACATCATCTAGTTCCTTTTGTTGGAAAGAAATCAAGCCCTGGGCCTTTGGAGTGGGAACACTGACTCCAAGACCCTAGACTTCCAGAGAACTAACCCTAGGGAGTATCAAATAGTGAGAACTCACACAAAAGAAACCACTTGAATATAAGACCTAGCATCACCCAACACAGTAGTGCCCTGTGCAGGACACCTCATCTAAACAACAAACAAAACAAAAATACAAACCCAATCATCAGCAGACAGGATTACTGCCTCACTCAGCCTTGTCCATCAGAGGAAAACAAACAAACAAAAGCTCAGCGTAAATCTCACCCTGAACAAACACTTACACAAACCACTGGGCCAACCTTCCAAAAGGAAGAAAGAATTCAAACCTGAAGCCTGGGGAAAGGAGATCCCAAACACAATAAGTTAAAAAAAAAAAAAAAAATGAAAAGGCAGACAAACTTTATACAAATGAAGGAACAAACTAGAAACCCAGAAGTCCAAATAAATGAAGAGGAAACAGGCAAACTACCTGAAAAAGAATTCAGAATAATGATAGCAAAGATGATCAAAAACCTTGAAAACAAAATAGAGAAAATGCAAGAATCAAATAACAAAGACCTAGAAGAATTCAAGAATTAACAAACAGAGATAAACAACACAAATAATGAAATTAAAAATACTCTAAAAGGAATCAATAGCAGAACATCTGAAGCAGAAGAATGAATCAGTGAGTTGGAAGATAAAATGGTGGAAATAACTTCTGAAGGGCAGAATAAAATAAAAAGAATGAAAAGAGCTGAGGATAGTCTCAGATACCTCCAGGACAATATTAAATGCACCAGCACTCAAATTATAGGCATTCCAGAAGAAAAACAGAAAAATAAAGGGTATGAGAAAATTTTTGAAGAGATTATGGTTGAAAATTTCCCCAACATGGAAAAGGAAATAGTCAATCGATTCCAAGAGGCACAAAGAGTCCCATACAGGATAAACCCAAGGAGAAACACACCAAGACACATACTAATCAAACTAACAAAGACTAAACACAAAGAAGGAGTTGTGAAGTAATTAGCCTCCAACTAATAAAAAAAAATAAATAAATAAATAAAATAAAATCAGCAAGGGAGAAGCAACAAGTAACATACAAGGGAAACCCCATACACTTAACAGCTGATCTTTCAACAGAAACTCTGCAGGCCAGAAGGGAATAGTAGGATATATTTAAAGTACTGAAAGGGGAAAATCTACAATCAACATAACTGTACCCAGCAAGGATCTTGTTCAAAACTAATGGAGAAATAAAAAGCTTTTCAGACAAGCAAAAATTAAGAGAATTCAGTACCACCAAACCAGCTTCACAACAAATGTTAAAGGGACTCATATAGTTAAGAAATACAAAGAAGAAGAAAGATCTACAAAATCAACCCCAAACAATTAAGAAAATGGCAATAGGAACATATATATCAATAACTAAATGTAAATGGATTAAATACTCCAACCAAAAGACACAGAATGGATACAAAAACAAGACCCATATATATGCTGTCTACAAGAAACTCACTTCAGACCTAAAGACCCAGACAGACTGAAAGTGAGAAGATGGAAAAATATATTCCATGCAAATAGGAAGCAAAAGAAATCTGAAGTAGCAATTCTCATGTCAGACAAAATAGACCTTAAAATAAAGAATATTACAAAAGATAAGGAAAGACACTACATAATGATCAAGGGATCAATCCAAGAGGAAGACATAACAATTGTAAATATCTATGTACCTAACATAGGAGCACCTCAATATAAGATGAACACTAACAGACATAAAAGGAGAAATTGACAGTAACACAGTAATAGTAGGAGACCCCCACTCACACCAATGGACAGATCATCAAAACAGAAAATTAATAAGGAAACACAAGTCTTAAATGATACATTAGATGAGATGGATCTCATTGATATCTTTGGGACATTCCATCCAAATGCAGGAGAATACATCTTCTTCTCAAGAGTACATGGAACATTCTCCAGGATAGACCACATCTTGGGTCACAAATTGAACCTCAGTAAATTTAAGAAAATTAAAGTTGTATCAAGCATCTTTTCCAACAACACTATGAGACTAGATATCAATTACGAGGAAAAAAAACCTGTAAGAAGCACAAACACATGGAGGTTAAACAACACATTTCTAAATAACCAACAGGTTACTGAAGTATCAAAAGGGAAATCAAAAAATATTTAGAAACAAATGACAATGAAAACATGACAACTCAAAACCTATGGGATGCAGCAAAAGCAGTCCTAAGAGGGAAGTATATAGCAATACAATCCTACCTCAAGAAACAAGGAAAATATCGAATAGACAACCTAACTTTACACCTAAAACAACTGGAAAAAGAACAAGCCCCAAAAAAAAGTAGTAGAAGGAAAGAAATCATAAAGTCTGAGCAGAAATAAATGAAAAAGGAATGAAAGAAACAATAGTAAAGATTAATAAAACTAAAAGCTGGTTCTTCGAGAAGATAAACAAAATTGACAAACCTTTAGCCAGACCCATCAAGAAAAAAAGAGAAAATAATCAAATTAACAAAATTAGAGATTAAAATGGAGAGGTTATAACAGATGATGCAGAAATACAAAGGATTATAAGAGACTATTACAAACAACTATCTGGCAATAAAATGGATAACCTAGAAGAAATGGACAGATTCTTAGTAAGGTTCAGTCTTCCAAGACTGGTTCCTGGTTCCTGGTTCCTGGTTCCAAGACTGAACCAGGAAGAAATAGAAATTATGAACAACCCAATTACAAGCACTGAAATTGAAGCTGTGATCAAAAATATCCCAGAAAACAAAAGCTCAGGACCAGATGGTTTCACAGGAGAATTCTATCAAACACTTAGAGAAGAGCTAATGCCTCTTCTCTATCCTTCTAAAACTCTTTCCTATCCTTCTAAAACTCTTTCAAAAAATTGCAGAGGAAGGATCACTTCCAAATTCATTCTACGAGGCCACCATCACCCTGATACCAAAATCAAAGATAACACAAAAAAAGAAAACTACAGGCCAATATCACTGATGAACATAGATGTAAAAATCCTCAACAAAATCTTAGCAAACAGAATTCAGCAGCACATCAAAAAGCTCATACACCATGATCAAGTGGGTTTATTCCAGGAATGCAAGGATTCTTCAATATATGCAAATCAATGTAATATACCATATTAACAAATTGAAAGATAAAACCATGTGATAATCTCTATAGCCTTTGACAAAATTCTGCACCCATTTATGGTTAAAACTTTTCAAAAAATGGGCATAGAAGGAACCTACCTCAATATAGTAAAGGCCATATATGATAAGCCTACAGCAAACATTATCTCAGTGGTGAAAAACTGAAAGCATTCCCCCTAAGACCAGGGACAAGACAAGGGTGTCCACTTTCACTACTATTATTCAACATAGTTTTAGAAGTCCTAGCTACAGCAATCAGAGAAGAAAAAGAAATAAAAGGAATCCAGATCAGAAAAGAAGAAGCAAAACTCTCACTGTTTGCAGATGACATGATACTGTACACAGAAAATCCTAAAGATAATATCAGAAAATTACTAGAGCTAATCAGTGAATTTAGCAAAGTTGCAGGATACAAAATCAATACACAAAATCACTTTCTTTTCTATATACACACAATGAAAATTCAGAAAGAGAAATTAAGGAATCAATGCCATTCACCATTGCAACAAAGAGAATTAAATATTTAGGAATAAACTTACCTAAGGAGACAAAAGAACTGTACACAGAAAATTATAAGACACTAACGAAAGAAATCAAAGATGACATAAACAGATGGAGAGATATTCCATGTTCCTGGGTAGGAAGAATCAAGATTATGAAAATGACCATACTACCAAACACAATCTACAGATTCAGTGCTGCTGCTGCTGCTAAGTTGCTTCAGTCACATCCGACTCTATGCAACCCCATAGATGGAAGCCCACCAGGCTGCCCCATCCCTGGGATTCTCCAGGCAAGAACACTGGAATGGGTATCCATTTCCTTCTCCAATACAGATTCAGTGCAATCCTTACCAAATTACCAATGGCATTTCTCACAGAACTAGAACAAAAAATTTTCACAATTCATATGGAAACACAGAAGACCCCAAATAGCCAAAGCAGTCTTAAGAAAGAAGAATGGAGCTGGAGGAATCAACCTTCCCTACTTCAGATTATACTACAAAGCTACAGTCATCAAAAGAGTATGAAACTGGCACAAAAACAGAAATATAGACCAATGGAACAAGATAAAAAGCCCAGATATAAACCCATGCACCTATGGGTACCTTATTTTTGACAAAAGAGACAAGAATACACAATGGGGCAAAGACAGCCTCTTCAATAAATGGTGCTGAGAAAACTGGACAGCTACATGTAAAAGAATGAAATTAGAACACTTCCTAACACCATACAGAAAGATAAACTCAAAATGGATTAAAGACCTAAATGTAAGACCAGAAACTATAAAACTCTTAGAGGAAAACATAGGCAAAACACTCGATGATAAAAATCAAAGCAAGATCTACGACCCACTTCCTAGAGCAATGGAAATAAAAACAAAAATAAACAAGTAGGACTTGATTAGACTTAAAAGCTTTTGCACAGCAAAGGAAACTATAAGCAAGGTGAAAAGACAACCCTCAGAATGGGAAAAAATGACAGCATGTGAAACAACTGACAAAAGATTAATTTCCGAAATATACAAGTTGCTCATACAACTCAATGCAAGAAAAACAAACAATCCAATCAAAAAGTGGGGAGAAGACCTAAACAGACATTTTTCCAAAGAAGACCTACAGATGGCTAACAAACACATGGAAAGATGCTCAACATCGCTCATTACTAGAGAAATGCAAGTAAAATCACAATGAGATATCACCTCACACCGGTCAGACTGGCCATCATCAAAAAGTCCACAAACAACAAATGCTGGAGAGAGTGTGGAGAAAAGGGAACACTCTTGCACTATTGGCAGGAATGTAAATTGATACAACCACTATGGAAGACTGTGTAGAGATTCCTTAAAAAACTAGGAATAAAACCACCATATAACCCAGCAATCCCACTCCTAGGCATATACTCTGAGGAAACCAAAATTGAAAAAGACACATACATCCCATTGTTCACTGCAGCATTATTTATAATAGCAAGAACATAGAAGCAACCTAGATGTTCATCAACAGATGAATGGATAGAGTGGGTGAGATGTATGGAAAGAGTAACATGGAAACTTACATTACCATATGCAAAATAAATAGCCAATGGGAATATTCTGTATGGCTCAGAAAACTCAAACAGGGACTCTGCATCAACCTAGAGGGGTGGGATGGGGAGGGCATGGGAGGGAGGTTCAGAAGGGAGGGGATATATGTACACCCATGGCTAATTCATGTTGAGGTTTGACAGAAGGCAGCAAAATTCTGTAAAGCAATTATCCTTCAATTAAAAAAATAAATTAAGAAGGAAAAAAAATAAAAGTAGTCATGAATCTTCATCAAATGGGTTCAAAACAAAGCATGAACTGGCTGAAATGCATACAGCAACTGACAAACGTGAAAAGAGTAGGAACACCAATCACCTCCCAACATCATTATGGACAAAAGGATATACAGAGCAGAATAATACAGTTTTGGCAAAAAGGCAAGCTTAAACTTAAAAAAACTGAACTGGCTGTTGTGTAACAGGAAAATTAGAAATTCAAGATTAAAACCCCAGCTATTTATTTTTTTATTCTTTCTAGTTGGAGGATAATTGCTTTACAATGTTTATTGATTTCTGCTGTACAACAATGAAAATTGGTTAAAAAATAATAATAATAATAATATGGTTTCTCTTTTTATTCATATCATTTACTATTATAAACCATTTGTCGATTTTTTGTGAAACTTGGATCATGACATTCTTGCACAGCTTTTCTCATTGTCTTTTCTTTCTCTTGAAACAGAAAAAAAGAAACTTGTGCCTACATCACATCTTTAAAATTTCCCACTTTCTTTCTCATACAAATTGTAATGGCACTCACTTTAGTGTCTAATGGAATCATCACAGGACTTTCTGTTCTAATTGCCTTCAGTTGTATTTCAGGCTAGCAGTATAGCTCTCAACATATGGTTTCTTTTTATGGCATTACTGTTTTAGGCCCACTGTTTCTTCGACATCACTTTTTTAAGATTCCTTTTTCATTTTTCTGGAGTATAATCTCAAGCAACATTTCAGAAACTTTATGGGAGATAAATCTTTTAAATCATTGCATTCTGAAAAGCCCCTCTATTTTGCTCTTACAGTGGGTTGATAATTTAGAAATGTATAGAGTTCTACCAAAATTACTTTCCTTTAAACCCTGAAGATTTTTTGACAACCAAAAAGATCTGATTTTTCATTCACATGTAGGTAAACCCTTTTCCCTTCTTTTTTTAAAACACATTTCAGATCTTCTTTTATCCTTGGTGATTTAAAATTTCAAGATAGGTCGATGGGTAGGTTGAATTCCAAATTTGAGGTTATAGTAAACAGATTTAGAAATCAAATGCCAGCAGCGACAGAATTCATCAGAATTTAAGGTTCTTGGAACATAAAACATTTAATGTGTTAACATATATTTGTTTATTTCAACAAAGAGAATTGAAAACCTATCACATCCTGGGGACTACGTGAGGAACTTGGGATACAAGAGTGAAATAAAAATAGTTAAAAATCTATACCTTCCCTGTTCTCATTTATATTCTACTAGAGAGAGGCAGACAATAAACAATAAATACAAGCAAAAAATAAACAACTGTGTAAAATATACAAACATATAAAAAGTAAGCTGATAAGTACTATGGAGAATAATAGGCAAAATATAGGGGATTGAGGATATGAAAAATCTGCAATGGCATGGATTGAAATTTCAGATACAGAGATTAGGACTACTTTACTGAAATGGAAATGTTTGAGCAAAGACTGAAGAAGGCAAGGGATGCATCTAAGAAAAGAGCATCACAGGCAGAAGGAAGCGCTGTTGCCAGTGAAATACCTGGCATATTTGAGAAACAGCAGAGAGGTCAGAATGACCAGACAAGAGTGAGTAGGAAAGAAAATAATAGGAGATAACACACCTGGTGAATACAGAATAGGAGATAACATACCTGGAAAATATATAATCAGAGATAACACACCTGGTGAATATATAATAGGAGATAACGTACCTGGTGAATATATAATAGGAGACAACGTACCTGGTGAATATATAATAGGAGACAACACACCTGGTGAATATATAATAGGAGACAACGTGCCTGGTGAATATATAATAGGAGATAACGTACCTGGTGAATATATAATAGGAGATAACACACCTGGTGAATATATAATAGGAGATAACGTACCTGGTGAATATATAATAGGAGATAACACACCTGGTGAATATATAATAGGAGACAACACACCTGGTGAATATATAATAGGAGACAACGTGCCTGGTGAATATATAATAGGAGATAATGTACCTGGTGAATATATAATAGGAGACAACGTACCTGGTGAATATATAATAGGAGACAACACACCTGGTGAATATATAATAGGAGACAACGTACCTGGTGAATATATAATAGGAGATAACGTACCTGGTGAATATATAATAGGAGATAACGTACCTGGTGAATATATAATAGGAGATAACACACCTGGTGAATATATAATAGGAGGTAACGTACCTGGTGAATATATAATAGGAGATAACGTACCTGGTGAATATATAATAGGAGATAACGTACCTGGTGAATATATAATAGGAGACAACACACCTGGTGAATATATAATAGGAGACAACGTGCCTGGTGAATATATAATAGGAGATAATGTACCTGGTGAATATATAATAGGAGACAACGTACCTGGTGAATATATAATAGGAGACAACACACCTGGTGAATATATAATAGGAGACAACGTACCTGGTGAATATATAATAGGAGATAACGTACCTGGTGAATATATAATAGGAGACAACGTACCTGGTGAATATATAATAGGAGACAACACACCTGGTGAATATATAATAGGAGATAACGTACCTGGTGAATATATAATAGGAGATAACGTACCTGGTGAATATATAATAGGAGATAACACACCTGGTGAATATATAATAGGAGGTAACGTACCTGGTGAATATATAATAGGAGATAACGTACCTGGTGAATATATAATAGGAGATAACGTACCTGGTGAATATATAATAGGAGATAACACACCTGGTGAATATATAATAGGAGATAACACACCTGGTGAATATATAATAGGAGACAACGTACCTGGTGAATATATAATAGGAGATAACGTACCTGGTGAATATATAATAGGAGATAACGTACCTGGTGAATATATAATAGGAGATAACACACCTGGTGAATATATAATAGGAGATAACACACCTGGTGAATATATAATAGGAGGTAACGTACCTGGTGAATATATAATAGGAGATAACGTACCTGGTGAATATATAATAGGAGATAACGTACCTGGTGAATATATAATAGGAGATAACGTACCTGGTGAATATATAATAGGAGACAACACACCTGGTGAATATATAATAGGAGATAACGTACCTGGTGAATATATATGTGGGAAAAGCAAACTATATGTGGGGAAAGCAAATTATGTACAACCTTTTTAAGCCTTGAAAGGTATTTAGAATGATATCTAGATTACGTTTTTAAAGAGCCAATGATCAATCAATTATAGACAGATAGACATCATACATATTATATATGCACACTTCCATCTTTTTTTAAACACGTACTTTATTTTGGAGTAGAGCCAGTTAACAATGTTGTGATTGTGTCAGGTGAACAAGTGAAGGGATGTGCCCATCCATATAAATGCATCCATTCTCCCCCAAACCCCCCTGCCACCCAGCCCGCCGCATAACACTGAGCAGAATTCCGTGTGCTGTACGGTAGGATCTTGTCGGTTACCCATTGTAAATACAGCAGAGTGTACATGTCGATCCCAGACTCCCTAACTATCTCTTTGTCCCATTTTTTCCCCCTGGAAATCATAAATTCATTCTGTTTTTGTAAATACATTCACTGTATTATTTCTTTTTAGATTCTTCCAATAAAGGATGTCATATGATATTTCTTCTTCTCTGTCTGACTTACTTCACTCAGTATGATAGTCTCTAGGTCCATCCATATTGCTGCAAACAGCACTGTTTCATTCTTTTTAAAGGCTGAGTAATATTTCATCGTATTCACGTACCACATCTTCTCTATCCAGTCCCCTGTCGATGACATTTAGGTTGCTTCCACGTCTTGGCTATTGTAACAGCACTGGGTATATCTCCAAGAGTGGGATTGCAGGTCATATCATAGCTCTATTTTAAGTTTCTCAAGGAACCTTCATACTATTCTCCATAGTGGCTATACCAATTTACATTCCCACCAATAGTGTAGGAGGGCTCCCTTCTCTCCACACCTTCTCCAGCATGTTTTGTTTGTGGATTTTTTGATGATAGCCATTTTGACTGTCATGCACACTACAATATTTTTCATAAGAATATACTTCTGATTAATTGTTTTCTTGTCTTTTAGAGTAACCTTCTTTCCTTAATATAAATGAAAACCTCCACAAGCATTCCATGAGCCTCCAGTAGGTATCTGACACTATCCATGGTGCTGAAGATATTTAGGAAAATTGAAACAGTTGCTTCTTTCATGGAGAAAATCAAGAAATAATAAACTAGTAAATAAACAATAAAACAATCAGTATACCATTGACTGTGAGAGGGAAGTATAAGACACAGATGAGTTGTAGAATGACTTGATCGCCACTTTAGAGGTGATGGTTGGGGAACATCACTCTGGGGAAGTAGCAATTAAGCTAAGACCTAGGAAGCTATATATAAGATAGTCAAGGGAAGAGCTGAGGGAAAACAAGAAAAATAAACTCACTCTGGTCAAAAAACAAAAACCATAGTGTAGTAAATCATACTGGTTACCAGGAAACTAGAGACTTAAGTAGGGGGTCACATTATGGGGCTGGGGGGACACAGTTTGAATGAGGATGATAGTAAAAGAGATGGTGTGGACAAATTGAGTTCAGAATAGGACTGGAAGCAAGGGGAAATATAAGGCTTCCCTGAGTTAGTCATGCAGGCCTGTTATTCTCTGTCTTGCTAGAGAGAAGATGGTTTTCAAGTCCATGAAATCTTTAAACATTTATTTGGTAAAAATTTTGTGTAAGGCATAGTTTGAAATTCCATGGAGTTGTCTTTAATGAGGGCTTAAAGCTCCCTAGAAAAACTTCAGACATAGCAGGATTTTTAAATAAAACAACTTTTTTTTCTTGCCTCTAAAACTGGGACACAATGCCCTAGGTTTGCTTGCCAGGTCAGTGGCCACCAAAGTAAAAGGTGAAAGTGAGTGCAATCTAATGAAAAAAATACAGGATCAAAGCAGAGCACAGCCAGACTCGACTTGTCCAACATCATGGAGAAACAAGCATTCTGTGTGAGGGATCTCTCCAGCTACCAAGAAACTACTCAAACAAAACTTCTCAAAGAAACCAGCCAGACTTAGATTAGACTTATTTCACTGTTTTATTAAATAGGACATGAATTTTAGAGTCAAACTGGTGTAAATGTGAATTCTAGCTGTTTACTTGGTAGCCATGAGCCAAGGCACTTGACTTTTCTAAACCTCCACTTCTTCACTTACAAAGAAAATAATATATCTACCTCATGCGCTTGTTGTGAGAAACAGTGAATCAATTAATTCATTGAATTAATTTAGAAAGAAACTTTACATGAAATGTCAATACTGTCCAGTGGTCAGTGGCTGTTTTGTAATGTCTTCTCTGTAAAGTCACTGCCAAGTTGTACAGGTAATATAAATTATGTGGGTAGAAAATGATTCAATTGAGTAATCTTTCTTTAACAGCTGGTATGCTAAAGAAAATCACAGAAAAGGTTCCTGTTGCTTTCTCAGTTGGAAAAATGTACATCCTAATAAGTATAAAGATTGCCTGAAACTTCCCTGGTGGTGCAGTGGATAAGAATCTGCCTGCCCATGCAGGGGACACAGATTCGATTCCTGGTTCGGGAAGATTCCACATGTTGCGGAGTAACCAAGCCCAGGTACCACAACTACTGAGCCTGTGCTCTAGAGCCCGCGAGCAGCAACTGCAGAGACTGTGTGCTCTAAACTCTGTGCTCCACAGCAAGAGAAGCCAACACAACGAGAAGCCCACACACCACAAAGAAAAGCAGCCCCCGCTCGCCACAACTAGACAAAGCCTGTGTTGTCACTGACTCCATATTAATAGCTTAACAAAGTAAATGAATGACTTCTTGGAGAAAAGAGATGCTGAGTTTGTAAGATTTTCCACTGTGGAGCTCTCTAACTCCTTTCTTCCTTTTCACTACCTCATATTGTTGACTTACAATAAAAAGTGATCATCAAATACTGACATGATCAATGATCAGAGAGGCAGCAGAAGTAAGATGGGGAGAGGAGCAAGAGTTGTAAGCTGAGTACAAGGAATGCACCACTTGCTCTGCTGGATAGTTTTAATCTTTCCACCAATCCTCAGATGGTAAAGAATCTGCCAGCAATGCAGGAAACCTGGGTTTGATCCTGGGTTGGGAAGATCTCATGGAGAAGGGAATGGCAACCCACTCCAGTATTCTTGCCTGGAGAACTCTATGGACAGAGGAGCCTGACAAGCTATAGTCCATGAAACCGCAGAGTCACACAACTGAGTGGCTAACACTTTCACTTTCCAACTCTCAAGGAGGATGCTTTTTCCCCTCTTGCAGATGAAGAAACTGTTGCATATGGGAGTTATGTAATGTGTCCCAAGTCACACAACTATGAGGAGGCAGAAGAATTCGGACCCAAGACTGTCTGACTTCAAAGTCCAGGTGACTTCCACCACATCAGGAGAAAAGAGACACCCATCCCAGGCTGTTTGGCAGAAGGACAGCCAGCAGCCTCAAGGATGGGAGTGATTATGAGAAGAAAGTGAGTGTTGCCTAAATAATGACTTCATGCAATCTTAGTTTTTGCTTTGTCACATGTTATTTCTCATGTACGTTGTGTAGTCTAGCGAGCACTGTTCCCCTCTGCTCTTCCCCTGGTCTCTGCTGCATGGAGTTCTAAGTGGCTCTGGCTGTGGTCCTCTTCACAGGGGACCTTCAGCACCCAGGACCTAGAGTACTGCCATCTCCTTCCTCTCACATCAGTCTTGTCAAAGACTATTTACTTCATATTCTTATTTCAAATTTTTTTTCTTCTTGGCCATTCCAACACAAAACCACTCAACTCTGACTCACAAACTTTCAGTGGGAACTGAGAGGCACATTTTCATAGAATACAGAAAGGATGGCAACTTTTCAAAAGGAAATTCTCAGAGAAAGAAAATGTAAAGGTCCCAAAAGAGCAAAGGATGTTTTCCTTTGTCAAAAATTCTTGAACATTGATTAATGATGTGCTAGAAGGTACAGTCACCCAGGACTTTTGAAATATCTTAATGTATTTAGTGAGTGTGGAAACCCTGTCTCTCTCCATGAAACTTCTGAGACACATGGCTACTCAAATTTCTCCTTCATGAAAATTAGATGCATTTTTCTGGAAAGTATACCTTTTTTTTCTTACTATCCTTTTTCTCATTTAAAAATTATTCAGGGCTCATTGAAAGCAAATTTAATTAGTGAAAAGCTAGCCAGGTTTCTCTTAGGCTCCTAAATCATAGCCGTGGCCAACAAATGTTCTTAGTCACAAATCCATGTCAAAGGAGAAAAAAAGAAATAAAGCAAGAATTTAATACCTTTATAATTTATATAGATAATCCAATCTAAACCAATTCTATTCTCTGTTAGATAAAATACTAAAAACAATAACTGAAATCTCTCCTAATATGATCTTATATTTGAATCATTGCTTTTAATTTTCCAAAACACTTTCATACCCATTATACAATTTTATGTCCAAAACTATAGAGTAAAGGAAAAATAACAGTATTCCTATTTCACAAGTTAGAAAGGTGAGGCATAGGAGTCTTATGTGATGCCCTGAAATTCACATGGCTGGTTAGTGACAGAGATAGTCTAGATAATTTATTGTAACTTCTGAAATTATTTTCTCTCTTAGTTTGTTACTCTATCATTTTTTTCTATTTATATAAAAGGAATAATTATGCATCCATTCAACAAATATTTGTCGAGCACCTATTATTTGACAGGGGCATCTGGGAGGCAGAGACATATTGGTGAAGACAGATAATATCTCCACTCACATGAAGCATCCTTTCTGGTGGGGAAAGAAAAACAAAACAAAGTAAATTGAAAAATCAGAAAAATAAGGGACTTTTCTGGTGGTCCACTGGTAAAGACTCCATGCTTCCACTGCAGGGGACATGGAAACGGCAACCCACTCCAGTACTCTTGGCTGGAGAATCCCATGGACAGAGGAGCCTGGCAGGTTACAGTCCATGGGGTCGCAGAGAGTCAGACACAACTGAAGTGACTGAGCATGCAGGCACACAATGTCCCTCGCTGGCCTCAGCTTGTTGGCAGCTGCTCTTCTGCCTTCCTGTCCCTCAATGCAAAGGCAATTTACTCCAGTCATCATTCCCCAGCTTATGGCACCTTCCTCCAGGAGTTGGCCAAGCTCTGAATTCAGACCTTGTCTGCAATGCTTTGGGATTTCCATAAAACTCAAACAGATCTCTATATTCATGTCCTTTCAAGAGCTTCCTGTGGTACTTTTTCCTTTTAAGGCTCAGCAAAAATGCTTTCAAGAGCACATGAATGAAAGGACAGGAGAGCATAATACATAGTTTCTATCAGAAATCAGCGGCTACTAAAAATATTCCACATGAAACACCCTGAATGAAGCACTTCTAGTCTCAGCGGAAGTCTTTGGGGAGCACATAGGCTTTAGCTGTGAGGTCTCCTGGGGACACTTCCTGAAGTGAAAGGTATTTTTCTTTCAGGCAAGGACATTGCTTAAATTATGTGCTGCAGCTAACACTTAGATCTTCTCTCAGATAGATATATGCTGAGGCCTACAAAATGCTGTATTCACATAACCAATGATGCAAGAAGACTCAAGAGGAAATCTTTAATGTCCACATGGTTGAAAAACTGCCAATACTTCAGTGGTTGTCAGTGGCTGGTGAATGTCACCAGGTGCTGAGAACCCACAAGGGGAAAAAAGAGTGGAAATTTCTATCACAAACACATATAGATCCGTAGAGAGTTTACAATGTCAGGCTTGTTCCTCTCCCAATGATGCCCCTGGTTTTCATACTGGACAAAAGGAGCTGTTGACTAGTATGATTATAGTCACCAGATCCTCATTTCTATGTCTATAATCCATTTATTTCCCTAATTTATGTGCTCTCTAAGTCAAATTTCAAAGCTTAATCTACTCTCATTATATCATCTACATGCTTCACTCTCAGCACCCATCTTTCAATTTACTGAGAAGATAGGAGTGTTTAGGCAGGAATTCTCTCAACTGTGTGCTGTCTCACTTGTGGTTAGTTCCCACCATTCCACCCTTTCCTTCTTATTCCTGTTGCAAGAGTTGCCCTGTTTCCCATCTGCAGCTCACCCCTCCACCTGTACCCTAGATCTCATCCCTTCTTTTGGAGAATGAAAGAAAGTGAAAGTGTGAAAGTGCCAATCGCTCAGTAGTGTCTGACTCTCTGCGACCCCATGGACAGTAGCCCGCCAGGCTCCTCTGTCCATGGAATTCTCCAGGCAAGAATACTAGAGTGGGTTGCCATTTCCTCCTCCAGAAGATCTTCCCAACCCAGGGATCAATCCCCGGTCTCCTGCATTGCAGGCAGATTCTTTACCAACTCAGCCACCAGGGAAGATGCTACATACGCCAAATATCCCTAAATCTCTCCTTCTGTTGGCTTCCGCTTGTCAATGTGGGAAAAACACGTTCAGCATTCCTACACAGAGAAGGTAAGCACAAAAAACAAAACCTTCAGACAGGAAATTGCCAATGTTAAGTATTGTCCTGGGTCTGATTTTTTTTTTTCTATTCTGCACATTTTCTTTGCATAAACTCAAGCAATCTCGATGCTTCCATCATCCCCTGTTTGCTGATGACACCTAAGTCTCTCTAATCTCCAATGCAGGCCTCTCTTCTGACCTTTAGACTTGTGTGTCCATCTACTTCCTAGACATGGATGTACCACGAGGATATATCACTACCACATATACAAAACTGAACTTAGCATCTCTCACCACCACCCCAATTTCCCATCAAACTGGCTACTTCACCACTTCTTTCATTAAATGGCACCACACTCACTCTTACCACCTGAGCAAGGAAACTGGGATCGTCTTAGACTTTTTCTCTTCTTTCCTTACTAACCCTCCCACCATGTGTCATCACCAGGTCTTTTTGATTCCACTCCTTAGTTTATGTAGAATCTATCAGGGTGATACAGTATGAAATGCCAAGCAGAACCTGCCATAGGGATCCATCATCAAATAGGTGAATATTTAGGCAAAGACCATGTAAGACCATACACAATAAGTGGGACATAGAAAGATTGATAAAGCAGACGTGCATAACAAGACATGCAAAGTGTTGGTCTGGAGTCTGAAAAAAAATTTTAACAGATGGAAAAAGGGATCTTTCCCAAAAAATAAAGAGCATTGGAAGTGTAAATATCTGGCCAAAGAGAAAGACTATTTTCTTGTTAACTTCTTTAAAATACATACAAGTCCTTAAAGCAAGACAGTATCTTATTAGTTTTATATCATCTCAGTGTCATCATTTTAATAACTTTTAAAGAAAAAAAATTTAGTGACAATTTTGTAGATTATATCCCCCTGTTTTATATTCTTTATATCATTTTAATATTATCTTTTTGGTTTATAATATGTGTAGTTTTAATACATATTACAACAATAGCATAAAAAACATGGTACATCCACAATGACCATCTGGCTTCATTTTGAACGCCTGAACCACAGCTATCCCATTTTGATTTTTAAATGTATTCTTTTCTTTAATGATTAAAGCAGATGTACAATGAACATTTGACAGGTCATAACATAGGCTGTTCTAGTTAGTATAAAGTTTAAGGGAAATTATATACAAGCCAGAATGACTTCCCCATACTTCAATATGTGAAAATTTCTTCCATTAGTAAATAATGTTTCACTGAATATGAGTACACATTATCTTTCAATTAGGATTTTTATGTTCTTTGGATAAATACTCAGAACTAGAATTGCTAGATCATAAAGCAGTTCTAGTATTTATTTTCCTGAGGTCACCATATTGTTTTCAATAGTGATTGCACCAATTTATTTTTTCATCAGAAATTGAACTCTATTTTTCACTTTTTTAATGTTATTGAAGTATAATTGATTTACAACATTGTGTTACTTTCTGCTCTACAGAAAAGTGAATCAGTTATATATAGATACTGATATATATCTCCACAATTTTTTAGATTCTTTTCCGAAATAGGTCACTACAGAGTCTTGAGTAGAATTCTCTGTGCTATATAGTAGGTCCTTTATAGTTACCTATTTTACATATAGTAGTGTGATTATGTCAATCCCAATTTTCTATTTAAATTCCCACCAGTAGTGTATGAGGGTTCCCTTTTCTCCACATCTTCTCCAACTCTTGCTAATTCTTCTTTTTTTGATAATACCCATTCTAACCAATGTGAGGTGACATCTCATCATGGTTTTGACTTGTATTTCCATAATAATTAGTGGTGTTGAACATCTTTTCATGTGCCTGTTGACCATCTGTTTTTCTTTCTTTGAAAAAAATGTCCATTCAGCACTTCTACCAATTTTTAACTGGATTTGACAATTTTTATTTGGATTGTTTGGGTTTTTGTTGCATTGTATTCATCCTTTAGATCCTTTGGATATTAATTCCTTATCAGATATATGATTTTCAAATATACTTTCCCATTTATCAGGTTGCTTTTTCATTTTGATGTTGATTTCCTATGCCATGCAGAGGCGTTTTAGTTTGATGTACTCCCATTTGTTTATTTTGTTTCCCTCACCTTTGAAGTCAGATCCACAAAAACATTGCTAAGACTGATGCCAATGGGGTTACCACCTACACTTTACATTCGAGTCTTTAAACCACTTTGACTTAATGCTTCTGTATGGTGTAAGATGGTAGTTTCATTCTTTTCCATGTGATTGTCCAGTTTTCCCAGCATCATTTATTGAAGAGATTATCCTTTCTCCATCACATATTCTTTGCTCCTTTGTCATAAATTAATTGTTCATATATATGTGGGTTTATTTCTGATCTCTCCATTCTATTTCTTTGATATGTGGGTCTGTTTTTGTGCAAGTACCATACTGATTTAATTACTAAACCTTTGTAGTATAGTTTGAAGTCAGGGAGCATGATACTATCAGTTTCATTCTTCTTTCTCAAGATTATTGTTGTTACTGGGAATATTTTGTGATTCCATACAGATTTTAGGAAATGTGTTCTAGTTCTGTAAAATATGCCATTAGAATTTTGATAGCAACTGCACTGAATCCATAGATTGCTTTGGGTAGTATGGACATTTTAACAATATTAATTCTTCCAGCTCATGAACATGATATATCTCTTGATTTGTATCATCTTCAACTTCTTCCATCAAGGTCTTACAGTTTTCCAAGTGTAGGTCTTTTACTTTCTTGGTTAGATTTATTTCTAGGTTTTATTCTTTTTGATGCAATGGTAAATGGAATTTTCCTCTTAATTGTGCTTTCTGATAGTTCATTATTAGGATATAGAATTGTCACTGATTTCTGTCATTTTGAATCATATAACTTTGCTGAAATATTTATTATTTCTAACAGATTCTAGGTGGGATCTTTAGGATTTTTCTATATATATAGCATCATATCATTTGCAAATAATAACAGTTTCACTTCTTCTTTTCTGATTTGAATGTACTTCATCTTTTTTCTTACCTAAATGCTCTACCTAAGATTTCCAATACTATGTTGCATAACAGTGGTGATAGGGGGCATCCTTATCTTGTTTCTGATCTTAGAGGAAAAGTTTTCACTTTTCAGTACTGAGTATGATGCTGGCTGTGGCCTTGTCACATTTGGCTTTTGTTACACTGAGATATGTTCCCTCTATCCCGACTTTATTGAGACTTTTTTTGGTCATAAATGGATGTTGAATTTTCTCAAATGCTTTTTCTGCATCTATTGAGACAATATTGTGATTTTTCACTCATTTTGTTAATGTGGTGTATTATGCTGTTTGATTTTTCAGATGTTGAAGCATCCTTGCATTCCTGACATTAATCTTGATGTATAATCTTTACAATCTATTCTTTAATTCAGTTTGCTAATATTTTATTGAGGATTTCTGCATCTATGTTTATGAGAAATTTTAGCCTAAATTTTTCTTTTTTTGTGGTATTTTTGTCTGGTTTTGGTATCAGGGTAATGCTGGCTTCCTAAAATGTATATGAAAGTGTTCCCTCCTCTTCAATTTTGGATGACTTTGAAAAGGATAGGTGTTAATTCTTTAAATACCTTGAAGAATTCTCCAGTGAAACAGTCTGGTCCTGAGGTAGGAGATGCACAACCAATGCCCTGTGGACCCAGATAAACTTCAGTTCTACAGTTAAGTATCAGTTCTACAGCCTAAGTATCCTTAGGCTCAAACTGGGCATCTTGCTAATGATAATTAAGCAACTGATTGTGCCTTTGTTTCCTGTTGGTTCTAAGAAATCCAAATGCAAACTTATAGCCCAAATATAGCACTCCATGCTCTCTTTCATGATTATAAGTTATGTTCATTTTTAAATGTGATCATGGCTTTCCATTTTTTTAATATTTTCCTGGCATTGTTTCCCTATTTCTTGTATCACCTATCACTGTTTATGGCATGAATTTTTATCATTGCAGCTCTTCAGTAGTCCAAGTAGCCAGGAATTACTCAGGACTAGAGGTCTTCTTTCAGTCTATTCATTTCATTCATTCTGTTCATTCATCTCTTTATTTCATAAAATATATTCAATCTCTCCTCATCTCTGGAGGACTTTAAGTTATTAAAACTGATTGCTATAAATACCTAATATTTATTGTGATCAAGAATGATTTAAAATGGGAAGTAAATCAATAAAGGGATGTATAATACAGTGTTGAGGATTTAATATACCACTCCTTTCAGGAAGACTAACATACAAAAAAAATAAATAAAAACTGTTTAAACATTGTTAATTCAAGTTAAGCAATTCATGGAAGAGATTCATGAAAACAAGACCTTCCCCAAACTCCTGAGATAAGGTCTCCATAGGTAATTTTCTTGCTTCAAAATTCTAATGTAAAAGTGAGATCATCTGAGCATGTTCAAAACTCTTTCAGTAAATAAAATATTGTCTTCTCTCCTTTCTCTAATCCAGAAAAGTATTTATATCATGCAGCTTGTGAATCACACTTGTGTACATGAATGGGGAATGAGAAAAAAATTAACAGCTTTGCCAAATGAGCAGTGTATGTATACAAAGAAATTCACAAATTACAGTGATTATTCTGAACATCTGATTCAAGAGAGAATCACCCCCCAGTCATAGAAACATCTGAAGATGAAAATCCAAGAGTAAATCCTATTGACTCCAGCATATATACTCAATCTGTTTTAAATTTTATCTGCATTAACACCACCCTTGTCACAAGGACCATGAACATTTGCCTGGACTATCCAATTGCCTTGGAATTAGACCCCTTTATTCCTTGCATGTTCCTTACAATCCATTCTCCAGAAAGAATACAGAGAGAATTTTCTAATGTAATGATTCACCCAAGCTTTAGGACAGTACTTATATCTAAAGAGGGAGAAAGCGAGGAAGGGCTGAGGCAAAGAGAAGGGACACTTTAACTATAGTTCAATGTTTTATCTCTTTCAAAAGAGAGAAATCTGAAAGGTATAAAACAACAGACAATTTAATATCTGTTTTTATTCCGTGGTGGGAACACAATCTCTTTTAATAATTTCTGTTTCTTTTTTATTTTAATTGTGCTGAAATACATAAAATTTACCAACTTAATCAGTTTTAAGTGTACAGTTCAGTAGCTTTAGGTATATTCACATTGCTGGCTACCATCACCACCATCCACTCAGAAAACCCTTTTCATCTTGCAAAACCAAACTCTGTACCTGTTAAATAACAACTCCCCGCTCCCCCCTACTCCAAGCCCCTGGTAACCACATTCTACTTTGTTTTTCTATGAATTTGATCAATCAAGGTATCTCAAAAAAGTGGAATCACACAATATTTGTCCTCTCCATTTCTTGATCTAACTGAAATATACCATTATTTAAATACTTCTATGAAATAAAGTAAAAGCAAAGCTCTCTTCCATCACATCTTAGAGAAAACCAGTTTTAAGATTTTTTAATGTTAAGTGTTTTAATTTAACACATATCCTTCCAGATTATACACAGAGGGATACAATGGAACAGATTCTACCAGTTTTTGCACTAAAGGTATCTTGGTATCCTATTTATCTTTCTCGGATAATATTATAATTATCTATGTGTGAGTCTCTCTAGTCCACTAGAAAACTTTACCCTCAATTATGGGAATGGCATCTTACTTCCCTTTTCACTTCCAATGTTAAGCACAGTTACTGGCACATAACAGATGCTTAATAAATACCTACTGAATAAATGAATGAACTAACTTCTCTATTAAGACTGCTTTATTGTGAAACTATTGAACTTAGATTGATAATTTGAAAACCTCTCCTTGAAATATGTTGGGACTTCACCTTCCAGTGCAGAGCGTACAGGTTTGATCCCTGGTTGGGGAGTTAGGATCCCACATGCCTCACAGCCAGAGAACCAAGGCATGAAACAAGCAATATTGTGGCAAATTTGATAAAGACTAAGAATGGTCCACATCAAAAGGAACACATGTAAGTCAGGTCTAGTGAGGTGGGTGAACCTAGAGCCTATTATACAGAAGTAAGTCAGAGAAAAATAAATATCACATATTAATGCATATATATGGAATATAGAAAGATGGTAATGATGAACCTTTTGTAGGGTAGCAATGGAGATGCAGACATAGAGAACAGACTTGTGGACATATTGGGGGAAAGAGGGTGGGACAAATTGAGAGAGTAGCATTGAAACATATATATTACCATATGTAAATTAGACAGCCAGTGGGAACTTGCTACATGACACAGGGAGCTCACACCCAGTGCTCTGCGACAACCTAAAGGGGTGGGATGGAGGTGAGAGATGGGAGGGAAGTTCAAGAGCGAGGGGAAATATGTATACCTATGACTGATTCATGTTAATGTATGGCAGAAACCAACACAATATTGTAAAGCAATTATCCTCCAATTAAAAATAAATAAATTTTTTTAAAAAGGATGTACATCAAAAAAAGAAAAATATATAATTTGTTCCAAATACATGATCAGTTTTAAGTCATCTTCTTTATCTTTCTTTCTTGCCTTTACAGTAAACTCAACTCTTCTTGAAGCTTCAGTAGCACAAGGAGATTTCTCTTGCCTGCAATTCATCAGTCATATGAATGAATGCAAAGACAAGCATTCATTCATATGACTGATCTCTCTTCCTTACAGCCTTATCTTGCTACATCACGCATTTGAAACTCTAAGTAATTTCCAGGCAGCTGTAACTGAAGAGATATTATGGCTGTTGAAGTTGTGCCAGTTGCCGCTTAACCATAGCCATAACTCAAACACAGCACAGACAAGCACAACCTTCATGGGAAAAAAAGGCTTATCATTCATTATTTTATAGCAATTACTTCCTTTATTCTGCCAAGTCTGCCATTGCTCAGGATGCCAAGGAAAAAGAATTGATCATAACGAATCACAAATTCAAACTCCTGGGAAATGTTAAATAAATGAAATAAAACAAGGAATTAAATTATCCTTAATTAAATATATCAGTAAAAATGAACCCAAATCCAGTCTGTGTCTTAGATGCAGCAACATGGACCAGTGAAAGATCATATACTTTGGATGGAGAACACCTCAACTCATGTCCCGTTTTGATGTGTGACCATGGACAATTCTCATACTTTGCTAACATTTTATTTCCTCAAGTGGGAAGAATATAGAGGATTAAATGAGAAAGGGTAATGTTAATATTTTTTATATACTGTAATCTTACACTAAAAATGAGATCACATATTTATTAGAAGAATTTGTCAAAGAAATAGCTGAAGACTAAGAAGTGGGTATATCAAAGGGTAAAAGGGTTAAAAAAAAAAAAAGAGGGGGGTAAAATTGAGCTCAGATTTCTATGTTGAAGAACATTGACTTTTGTGACAAAGCACTTTCAGCTCAGTTTTCTATGTTCCTCTGTGACAATCACGGAGAAGGCAATGGCACCCCACTCCAGTACTCTTGCCTGGAGAATGCCATGGACGGAGGAGCCTGGTGGGCTGCAGTCCATGGGGTCGCTAAGAGTCAGACACGACTGAGCGACTTCACTTTCACTTTTCACTTTCATGCATTGGAGAAGGAAATGGCAACCCACTCCAGTATTCTTGCCTGGAGAATGCCAGGGAGGGGGGAGCCTGGTGGGCTGCCGTCTATGGGGTCGCACAGAGTCGGACACAACTGAAGCAACTTAGCAGCAGCAGCAGCTGTGACAATCGGAAGGGGATAATGGTGATATTTTAGACCATCACCTCATTAGGCTAACAAATCTGCATTCAGAATTTCAACTGGGCTCTCAACACTGTCCAGCAACCCTACTACTGCAGCTATTGCATCTCTTTAGTCAATTCATTTTCTCACTCTCCAAGGTGATTGTATTAAATCATTTGCACCAGCCTCAAAACCAAGGTACAACTTTCAAAAGCTCCCTCCATCTCAGCAAATAATCTCTCCTCAACCCCACAGAGAAACTAGAAGCCATTAGAGAGGAACCCTGCTCTCATACATACAACATACCTACATCTGTTCCCCTCTCCTTTTCAATTTCAATAAAGCCACCTGCCTTCTTCCTACTTACGGTCGTCATCATCGATCTGTATTCTGTAGTCCATCTCTTCAAGAATCTTATCCTATTACAGTAAATGCTGGAGAGGGTGTGAAGAAAAAGAAATCCTTCTACACAGCTAGTGAGAATGTAAACTGGTATAGCCACTATTGAGAACAGCATGAAGTTTCCTTAAAAAAGTAAAAATAGACTTACCATATGATTCAACAACCCCATCACTGGAAACCATCACTGAGAAAACCATAATTAGAAAATGTACACATACCCCAATTTTCATTGCAGCACTATTTATAATTACCAAGATATGGAGTCAACCTAAATGTCCACAGAGAGATGAATGGATAAAGAAGATGTGGTACATATACACAATGGAATATTACTCAGCCATAAAAAAGAATAAAGTACTGCCACTTGCAGCAACATGGATGCAACTAGAGATTATCATCACACTAAGTGAAGTAAGTCAGACAGAGAAAGACAAATATCATATGATATCACTTATATGTGGAATCTTAAAAAAACTGATACAAATGAATTTATATACCACACAGAAACAGACTCACAGACTTTGAGAACAAACTTATGGTCACCAAAGGGGAAAGATTGTGGGGAGGGATAAATTATGAGTTTGGGATTAACATATATGCACTTTTATAGGCAATCAACAGATTATCTACAGAAAATGGATAATCAACAAAGCTATGGTTTTTCCAGTAGTCATGTACAGATGTGAGAGTTGGACCATAAAGAAGGCTGAGCACCAAAGAATTGATGCTTTTGAATTGTTGTGCTGAAGAAGACTCTGTCCTTTACACAGCAGGGAGATCCTAAGAAAATCCTGAATATTCATTGGAATATTCAGTGGAAATACTGATGCTGAAACTGAAGCTGCAAGACTTTGGCCACCTGATGCAAAGAGTTTACTCATTGGAAAAGACCCCAGTGCTGGGAAAGACTGAGGGCAGGAGAAGGAAGCAACAAAAGATGAGATGGTTGGATGGCATCACCTACTCAATGGACAGGAGTTTGAGTGAACTCTGGGAGATAGGGAAGGACAGAGAAGCCTGGCATGCTGCAGTTCATGGAGTCACAATGAGTTGGACTTGACTCAGTGACTGAACAACAATAACCGTGCAGGTATACAACCTAAGGACCGGTAGTGATCCTAAGGCTGCCTTTGTCCGCTGGCCTTATAATGCTTGTGCCATCTCCCCAGCTATTGAAATGAACTTCTAGTTGCCCCTCCCATCTCCCTCCTACCTCGCTCCAGCCCATTCTTTATACTCAACCAGAAGGAGTAAGCTTTTTAAAACATTACCGGGTAGCTCAGAGGTAAAGAATTCGCCTGCCAATGCAGGAGACAGAGGAGACACCAGTTTGATACCTGGGTCAGGAAGATCCACTGGAGGAGGAAATGGTAACCCACTCCAGTATTCTTGCATGGAAAAATTCCATGGACAAAGGAGCCTAGCAGGCTACAGTCCATAGGGTCACAAAGATTCAGACACAACTTAGTGACTGAACACAAGCACAAACACACATCTTACACCCTAGCTTGTCTTCCTAGTGCGTTTAGGATAAAGATCAAAATTTCTCTAATGGAGTCACCAGGTCCTGCAAGATTCGGTCCCTACCTCCCACCCAGTCAAGGTTCTAACTACTCAAAATGCCATTCAGGCCCTAAAAGAGGCAATGTTCCTTCTTGCCTCAGGCCCCTTGCATATGCTGTTTTCTCTTTCTGGAATGATCCACCTTCTACCCACTCAACCCAAGTAACACCTTCCATCCATCAGATCTCAGCTTTAATGACATTTTCTCAGAGAAGCTTCTCTGACCCTCCATATCCCTAGGAAACAATACTGGGTCACCATAGCCATCAGCATAGTTGCAATGGTAACTAAACACCTAAGAGAATACAGCTGATCCCCTTTGTTCCTGAATTCTGTGCTCACTAAAGTTTATTTGCAATCTGAAAATCAGTACTATCAGAGCACTCTAGATTTTTTAGTCTTTTTTTCCAATTTATTGGGAATCCATTTTTGCATTTGTTCAACAAATTCTTTTAAAGTGTTAACCAGCAATGATTACTGAATAACAAAATATACAAATATCAGTTAAATGTTCAACAGGTACTCAAGTTAATTCATCACGGCCTTCTCCCCCTCCAAACAAGCTTCCCCCCCAAACATGCTTCTCCCCATCACTATTTCCCCTGTGACCCAAGTCAGAACCCTAGAAGTTATCCTCACATTTCCCAATGCTTCCTATGTATATCCACTAGTTCTCCAGAACCTCTTGATGACCTCCTTAGTGAAATTATAGCCCTTCCGAAGACTCCAAACCTGTCTTCCCACACTCTCCCAACTCTCTCTGCAATACCAGTTTGGGCCAGATTCAGTGACTTCTGGCTCCCCAGGTGTGCCGTGCTCTCCCTGCAGCTGGCTCATTTTGGATCACCCTTGAGAATCCCTTCACCTGGTTGGTTTCCTCCTGCTTGCCCTTCAGGCCCCAGCTTACATATTCTTCCACAAAGAAAGCTTCCTACATCCTTGAGGTTGGGTTAAGAGTCCTTCTTCACATTCCTTGTGATGACTCCATTACACTGCTTACAGGATTCCTATTTTCTAAGTTTATCTCATCTGTCTCCCCTAGAGACTCCTTGAGATCCTAACACATACAATATTTCATGGTTATAGCTTCTGAACTTAGCATAGTGTCAGACATAAGAAAGTTGCTCAGGTCCATTCCTGCCCTGCAAATAGGTTCATCTGTACCATTTTTATGAGATTCCACACATATGCATGAATATATGATATTTGTTTTTCTTTCCATTTCACTCTGTATGACAGGTCCAATCACATCACTAGAAATGACGTAATTTCATTCTTTTTTATGGCTGAGTAATATTCCATTGTGTATATATATACCATCACTTCTTAATCCTTTCATCTGTCATTGGACTTTTAGGCTGTTTCCATGTCTTGGCTATTAAAATTAGTGTTGCAACAAACATTGGAGTACATGTGTCAATTTGAATTATGATTTTCAGGGTATATGCCTAATAGTGAGATTGCTGGGCCATATGGCAGTCCTATTTTTAGTTTTTTAAAAATGTTCATACTGTTCTAAACAGGGGCTGTATCACTAGATGGATGGGATGAGGGGGAGGTCTAAAAGGAAGGGAATATATGTGCATATACATAGATGATGCTCTTTATGGCACAACAGAAACAGCACTGTAAAGCAATTCAGTCTCAGTTCAGTTCAGTCACTCAGTCGTGTCCGACTCTGTGACACCACAGACTGCAGCACGCCAGGCTTCTCTGTCCATCACCAACTCCTGCAGCTTGCTCAAACTCATGTCCATCAAGTTGGTGATACCACCCAGCCATCTCAGCCTCTGTCCTCCCCTTCTCCTCCTGCCTTCCATCTTTCCCAGCATCAGGGTCTTTTCCAATGAGTCAGCTCTTCCCATCAGGTGGCCAAAGTACTGACGCTTCAGCTTCAGTATCAGTCCTTCCAATGAATATTCAGGACTGATGTCCTTCAGGATTGACTAGTTTAATCTCCTTGCAGTCCAAGGGACTCTCAAGAGTCTTCTCCAATCCCACAGTTCAAAAGCATCAATTCTTCAGCACTCAGCTTTGTTTATGGTTCAACTCTTACATCCATACGTGACCACTGGAAAAACCATAGCTTTAATGTGATGGGCCTTTGTCAACAAAGTATGTCTCTACTTTTTAATATGCTGTCTAGGTTTGTCATAGCTTTTCTTCAAAGGAGCAAGCCTCTTTTAATTTCATGGCTGCAGTCACCATCTGCAGTGGAGCCCAAGAAAATAAAGTCTGTCACATCACTGTTTCCATTGTTTCTCCATCTATTTGCCAGGAAGTGATGGGACCAGATGCCATAATCTTAGTTTTCTGAATGTTGAGCTTTAAGCCAGGTTTTGACTCTCCTCTTTCACTTTCATCAAGAGGATCTTTAGTTCCTCTTCACTTTCTATCATAAGGGTGGTGTCATCGCATATCTGAGGTTATTGATATTTCTCCCAGCAATCTTGATTCCAGCTTGTGCTTCATCCACCCCAGCATTTCACATGATATACTCTGCATATTAGTTAAATAAGCAGGGTGACAATATACATCCTTGACTTACTCCTTTCCCAGTTTGGAACCAGTCCATTGTTCCATGTCTGGTTCTAACTGTTGCTTCTTGACTTGCATACAGATTTCTCAGGAGGCAGGTAAGGTGGTCTGGAATTCCCATTTCTCGTAGAATCTTCCACAGTTTGTCATGATCCACATAGTCAAAGGCTTTGGCATAGTCAATAAAGCAGAAGTAGATGTTTTTGTGGAACTCTCTTGCTTTTTTGATGATATAACGGAGGTTGGCGATTTGATCTCTGATTCCTCTACCTTTTATAAATCCAACTTACACATCTGGAAATTCATGGTTCATGTACTGTTGAAGCCTGGCTTAGAGAATTTTGAGTATTACTTTGCTAGTGTGTGAAATGAATGCAATTGTGCAGTAGCTTGAACATTCTTTGGCATTACCTTTCTTTGGGATTGGAATGAAAACGGACCTTTTCCAGTCCTGTGGCCACTGCTGAGTTTTCCGGATTTGCTGGCATATTGAGTGCAGCACTTTCACAGCATCATCTTTTAGGATTTGAAATAGCTCAGCTGGAATTCCATCACCTCCACTAGCTTTGTTCGTGTGATGCTCCCTGAGGCCTACTAGACTTCACATTCCAGAATGTCTGACTCTAGGTGAGTAACATCAGCATGGTTACCGGGGTCCTTAAGATCTTCTTTTTTAATTAATTTACTTACTTTAATTGGAGGATAATTTCTTTACAATACTGTGGTGGTCTTTGCCACTCATCGACATGAATCACTCATGGGTGAACATGTGTCCCCGTCTCCTGAACCCCCTTCCCGCCTCCCTCCCCTCAGAGCACCAGCTTTGAGTGCCCTGCTTCATGCATCAAACTTGCACTGGTTATCTATTTTTGTATAGTTCTTCTGTGTATTCTTCCACTTCTTCTTAATATCTTCTGCTTCTGTTAGTTCCATACCATTTCTATCCTTTATTGTGTCCATCTTTGCATGAAATGTCCCCTTGGTATCTTTAATTTTCTTATAGAGATCTCTAGTCTTTCCCATTCTAGTGTTTTCCTCTATTTCTTAGCATTGATCACTAAGAAAGGCTTTCTTATCTCTCCTTGCTATTCTTTGGAACTCTGCATTCAAATGGGTATATCTTTCCTTTTCTCCTTTGTCTTTCGCTTCTCTTTTTTTCTCAGCTATTTGTAAGGCCTCGTCAGACAACCATTTTGCCTTTTTGCGTTTCTTTTTCTTGGGTGTGGTCTTGATCACTGCCTCCCATACAGTGTCACAAACCTCTAGTTCTTCAGGCACTCTGTCTATCAAATCTAATGCCTTGAATCTATTTGTCATTTCCACTGTATAATCATAAGGGATTTAATTTAGGTCATACCTGAATAGTGTAGTGGTTTTCCCTACTTTCTTCAATTTAAGTCTGAATTTGGCAATAAGGAGTTCATGATCTGAGCCACAGTCAGCTCCCAGTCTTGGTTTTGCTGACTGTATAGAGCTTCTCCATCTTTGACTGCAAAGTATATAATCAATCTGATTTTGGTATTGACCATCTGGGGATGTCCATGTGTAGAGTTGTCTCTTATGTTGTTGGAAGAGGGTGTTCACTATGACCGGTGTGTTCTCTTGGCAAAACTCTGTTAGCCTTTGCCCTGCTTCATTTTGTACTCCAAGGCCACACTTGCCTGTTACTCCAGGTATCTCTTGACTTTCTACTTTCACATTCCAGTCCCCTATGATGAAAAGGACATTTTTTTTGGTGTTAGTTCTAGAAGATCTTGTAGGTCATCATAGAACTGTTAAACTTCAGTTTCTTTGGCATTAGTGGTTCAGGCATAGACTTGGATTATTGTGATATTGAATGGTTTGCCTTGGAAACAAGCAGAGATCATTTTGTTGTTTTTGAGATTGCACCCAAGTACTGCATTTTGGACTCTTGTTGACCACGAGGGCTACCCCATTTCTTCTAAGGGATTCTTGCCCACAGTAGTAGATATAATGGTCATCAGAATTAATTTCACCCACTCCAGTCCATCTTAGTCCAAGATGGTGGAGTAGAAGGATGTGCATTCATCTTCTCCAGTGAGAAATCCAAAATTACAAAGCAGTTATACTCCAATTTAAAAAAAAGTTGCTCAAAAATACTCATTGGAATGAATGAAACATTCCTCACTGAATCATAGTTTTACCTTTATGCAGTATTTTTTTTAATTTATTTACTTTTTAATTGAAGGATAATTGCTTTATGGAATTTTGTTGTTTTGTCAAACCTCAACATGAATCAGCCGTAGGTATACATATATCCCCTCCCTACAAAATATACTAAGATCTATTTCCAGATCCTATTTTGTTTAAGCTATGCCTGCTTATCTTTGCACCGGTGTCACATCATTTTAGTATATTATAGTTTTATGGCACATTTTAATATCTAATAAGGCACACCCTCCCACACATTACTATTTTCTCATTTCTTTAGTCCATTAGATGACCTTGAGAACTACGTGCTACGTTTTTAAAAATTCACTGTAAATTTTCTTTGGTGCTTTAATGGCAGTACATTAGATCTAAAGGAAAATGATATCATGGGGAAATAATACTTCTGTGTTCCTTTGAAAATGTTATAGTTCTCATTTCTGTTACTTGGGTTACTGCATTGGCTAGAACTTTGGGGAATAATAAATACACTGATGACGCAGATATCTCTGGAAATGTCTCTTTGGTAACCATATTTTACTAAAATTATAGGGTACTAAATGCTTAAGAAACACTAATGTATGAGGGAGGGTCAGGATGGGGAACACATGTATACCCGTGGCTGATTCGTGTGAATGTATGGAAAAACCACAACAATATTGTAAAATAATTAACCTTCAATTAAAATAAATTTTAAAAAAAAGATTAATGTAGTGCATTACTATATGAAGTAACAGCTTTGCGCAGTGGCAGTATCGTAGCCAATGAGGTTTATCCGAGGCACAATTATTGCTAATTGAAAACTATATGAAGTAACAAAGCTATTTACAGAAAGAAAAAAAAAAACCCAGAAACCTAATCTGCCTTAATGGTCTTCTATCCTAAGGGCTTTGATGTTCCCTCAGAAATGTAAAATAATAACTTAACATTCCAAACAGAATATCTGAGAGCTGCTAAGATTCTCATCCTCCATCAGATTTATCTTCCTTTCCAGCACTGACCTACAGGAAGAAATTTTATTGCGACCCTAATGAGAATGGTTAATAGACATCATGGAGTTTGTGTGTTTTTGCTTTGCTTTGTTTTGTTCTGTTTCTGAGAGAACTAGTTTCAGTTCAATTTCTCCACAGCCTTTCTAGAGAATTAGAGTTCTTCCTCCATCTTTGATTGTGAATAACAAAGTCATACTATCATTTATTGACCTCTTAGTATATACAGGAACCATGCCAAATTCTTTGCATGCATTGTCTCATTTAACATTCTATCAATTGATCAATGGGTATTCTCCAGAGAACAAAACCAATAAGATAGACAGAGCATTTCTATTATATGATGGTGGTGGTTTAGACATTAAGTTGTGTCTGACTCTTGCAATCCCATGGACTGTAGCCCACTAGGCTCCTCTGTTCGTAGGATTCTCTAGGTAAGAATACTGGAGTGGGTTGCCATTTCCTTCTCCAATATCTATTATATAATATAAGGTAAAATGTGAGACATATATTTATGTGTATGTGTGTGTATGCCACCATATGTCCATAAAATAAATCTATTATATATGTGTGTGGGTGTGTATATATATATATATATATATACATTTGAATGATAATGCACACACGCATGTATATACATATAATCAGTTCAGTCCAGTTCAGTCACTGAGTCATGTCCAACTCTTTGCAGTCCCATGGACTGCAGCACACCAGGCTTCCCTGTCCATGACCAACTCCCAGAGCTTGCTCAAACTCATATCCATCAGTTGGGTGATGCCATCCCACTGTCTCATCCTCTGTCATCCCCTTCTCCTCCTGCCTTCAGTTGTGCCCAGCATCAGGGTCTTTTCCAATGAGTCAGTTCTTCACATCAGGTGGCCAAAGTATACATATAATAAAGATATTTATTTTAAGATATTGGCAGCACTGAGGGAGGACACTGATACCAACTGCCCTTTGCAGCTGAGCATCTTAGGAAAAGGTGATTCTACTGAAACAGGGGCTAAAAATGATTTGTCAACAGTTTGCAAGTTTGACTTGCATCTGTGTTCATTCACATTTCAGTAACAGGCCTGAAAGAAAAGGCCTCATCTTTGCTCACTGGCACAAGTTCAGAAATATTTCACATAGAATGTGCAAATAACGTTTGTATGGTGTTCAGTGAGGAAAAGAAAAGAAATTGGCTCACAGGACTGTTATGACTGGCAAGTTTAAAATTTGTAGGGCAGGCCAACAGCCTGGAAACTCACGCTGAATTTCCATGTTACAGTCTTGAGGCAGAATTCTTTCCTCAGTTTATCTTTTTTTTCCCCTAGTATTTTACTGTAAACAGCAAAGACATGTCAGATCACCTCTTCCATGTTTTGTTTGGAAATTTCCTCAGCTAAATATCCATGTTCCTCATTCACACGTTCTACTTTCCACCAATGACAGAGCCATAATTCAGACAGGTTCTCTGCTTGTTTATATCAAGGATCTCCTTTCCTTGCGCGTCCATTAACACATTCTTCGTTTCCATCTGGGATCTTACCAGAAGCACTTTAATGTTCCTATTTCTAGCAACATTCTGTTCATCATTGTATACAGTCTCTAAGACAATAGAGCTCTCACTATAGCTTTCCTCTCCTCTTTCTGAGCCCACACCAAAATTACCTTTAATGTCCATGTTTTTATCAACAATCTCTTCAAGGCAATCTGGATTTTTACTATCAAATGCCTCAAAACCCTTCCAGCCTACATCCATCATTGTTTGTTTTTATTGTTTAGTCGCTAAGTGGTGTCCAACTCTTTGCAACCCCAAGGACCGTAGTCCACCAGGCTCCTCTGTCCATGGGATTTCCCAGGCAAGAATACTGGAGTGGCTTGCCGTTTCCTTCTGCAGGGATCTTCCCAACCCAGGGATCGAACCACATCTCCTGCATTGGCAGTTGGATTCTTTACCACTGAGCCACGGGAGTAAGCCCCCACACTCATTACCCAATTCCAAAACCCCTTCCATCTTTCCATGTATTTGTTATGGCAACATCACGCTTTTCAGCACCGAAATCTTTGTGAGTTCCCTCGGGCTGTCTAAACAAAGGACTGCATACTGGGTGACTCCAAACAACAAAAATGTATTCTCTCCCAATTCTGGAGGGTGCAAGTCACTTATAGAAGCTCTATTGATGATTTATTCAATTTTTGGAAGCAACCATGAGTAACTTTCAATAAGGAGATGGATAAATTAACTGTACATCCCTAAAATGGAATATTATTCAGCACTAAAAAATAATGGGCTATCAAGCCATGAAAAGACATGGAAGAATCTTAAATTCACAATACTAAATAAAAGAAACCAATATGAAAAGGCTATCTACCATATAATTCCTGGAAAAGGCAAAGCTGTGGAGTTAAAAAAGATTAGTGGTTATCAGGAGTTAGAGAGAGATAGGGATAACAGGTGAAATACAAAGGATTTTTAGGGCAACAAAACTATTTTATATAGTACTATAATGATGGATACATGTCATTTTACACTTGTCAAAACATAGAATATAAACACCAAGAGTGAACCCTAAGGTAAACTATGGACATAGGGTGATTATGATGTATCAGTGTAGGTTCATCAGTTGTCACAAATATACCACTCAGGTGGGGGATGTTGATAATGGGAACAAAGGGTGTGCGGCAATTCTTTGCATGTACCTTCTTCTCAGTTTTGCTAAAATTGATCTACAAATCCTAAAATTGCTCCTAAAAAGTCTATTTTAAAAACTGAAAAAGAAATTAAAATGATACAGATAAACTCTAGAAACCTGGAAGCCTAAGGTTGAAAGACAATGAAAGAAAGCATGGTAAAGGCAAGTGGTGACCGTCACTGATTTACAACTGGACTCAAGACCAGTCCTTCTAGCACATGCTCTCATATGCCAAGATCATTTGTGAGTTCTCAGTAGCAGTCATGTAATGACATATTCTATCAAGGAGGAACCTCCAAGTCCTCAGAACCTTTCATCTGGCTAAGCTCTGGAACTGATGGTCACAACATCAAGGTGGGTGCATGGGCAGCAGATAGACACAAAAATCAAGAAGTAAGGCAAGTGAATCTACCAACATGAGATAGAGTCAAATGGGAAACACACAAAAGAGAACAGCAGACCCATAAACCAACAACAAACAGATGCAGGTCTCCAGGAGAGAGGAACAGCCTTGGGCCTCTGAGGGTGCAGTGGAGTGAGCTCCTTGTGACAGTGATAACACCTTACCCTTGAAACCCAGGCCTGAGCATGGAGAAGAGGCAGCAAAAACACATAGCAAATTGAGGAAGAAATCAATCTTTTCAGTGCTGCAGTCCCTCCACATTAATAAAGCTGGTGGTCAGATGCAAGTCTCTCTGATTGCATGCTCTCTTCTTCCAGCAGCACTTAATGACTACAACTAGCACATTAAAAAGTCAAGGCAAACCAACATGCATACTTTTATATATTCTTCCATGGTCAGCAGGTTTGAGAAGCTGGATGTCTCTTCTCAGGAAGCTGGGAATGGGTTTTTTAAGAAATTCATAAATCCTAAGAACGGTGCCACAGAACAATCAGGCATTAATTTCTCACAGAGCTGAAGTGCAAATTACCTACCTGCAGCTTTCTCCTCTCCAGATTGTCTGTTGCCTTAATCTCGGTTCAGATTTAACTCACTGCTAACCATATTTCTTACTAGCTGTCCCTGCTCCCTGCCCCTGCACTACCTGCTGTACGCTAAGGGAATGCAGACTGGAGTAAATGACTGTCTGAACAAAGAGGCAGACCATTGGCACTACATCAAGTATCTGAGAGGAAATGACAAGCCTGGAACTGTGAGTCAGTCCCTGCTTCCTATTTCAGAGATGTTCTGCATCATGAACATAAGGCCAGTACTATGGAAAAGGCACATTCTGTGAGCAGCTGGAGGGGTCCTCTTGGAGACAGTGGTCAACACTGGAGAGAGGGGCTTGTCCCCAAAGAGATGGCTCTAGGCAGGCCAATAAGGCAAATCAGGAATCTCCTTTTGGTATTCCACAAATTTTGCATATTACAAAAAGTACAAATTTAGTAAAAAGAAAAAAGCAAAGGGGGGGTGAGGTGTGAAAAAAAACACAAGAACAGGAGACAAGTGAAGAATTCTTTTTTTATGCTGCAAGTTATATACCTTTTTTAACCTACCAAAACAGCACTAATTGTTCTTCAAATGAATGGCCTCTGGATACCTGACATTGAAATTCTGCCAGGCCTCCACTAAGATACCAGCGGCTTTTTTGCTTAGTCATTATGTTATGTTGTCACTGAAATCTTTACGCCTTTCATTCCAGATCATGGGGGTTGGTTACTCTTCTGTGGAGACTTGCAATTCAGTCTAGAATGTGTCAACCTCCCCCTCATTTCAAGGAAGAAGTACAACTGGATAGTTGAAGAAACAATAGATATGAGTAGCAGGGAACTCCTCCATCACAACCAAAATCTCCCTGGAGGTAAAGTTATTAAAGTTTGATGTACTTGGCAATTTGAGGGGAAAAAAATGTGAGGCAGGAACAAATCACCACCTCCCACGGTAATGATAGACTTTTCCCTAAGAGCTGACAAAGACAATCATGGAAAGATATTCATCAGCAGAGTGGGTGAGAAAAAAATGACTCAGGTATTGTATTTTCTGTATTTTAGTCAGGGAATGCATCACTCTGCAGATGGATCTAATTTAGTCATGTTATGGAAAACCAAACACAGTTCTGGTCCATAACAGTACTAGCCAGCATTATTTGAGGCCAGTAAGTAACAGGTAAAACTCAGCAGTGGCCACAGGACTGGAAAAAGTGAGTTTTTATTCCAATCCCAAAGAAGGACAATGCTAAAGAATGTTCAAACTACCATACAATTGAGCTCATTTCACATGTTAGTAAAATTATGCTCAAAATCCTTCAAGCCAGGCTTCAGTAGTATGTGAACCAAAAACTTCCAGATGTACAAGCTGGGTTTAGGAAAGGCAGAGGAACCAGGGATCAAATAGTCAACATTTGTTGGATCATAAAGAAAGTAAGGGAATTCCAGAAAAATATTTTTTAATACTTCTGCTTCATTGACTATGCTCAAGCCTTTGACTGTGTGGATCACAACAAACTGTGGAAAATTCTTCAAGAGATGGAAATATCAGGCTACCTTACCCATCTCCTGAGAAATCTATATGCAGTTAAGAAGCAACAGTTAGAACTGGACATGGAACAAATGATTGATTCAAAATTGGAAAAGGAGTACTGTCACACTATTTAACTTATATGCAGAATGAGTGAGTGAATGATAGTTGCTCAGTCATGTCCAACTCTTTGCAGCCCGTTGGACTGTAGCCTGCCAGGCTCCTCTGTTCATCGAATTTTTCAGGCAAGAATACTGGATTGGGCTGCCATTTCCTTCTCCATATAGAAAGTGAAGTCACTTAGTCGTGTCCGACTCCTTGTGAATCCATAGACTGTAGCCCACCAGTCCCACCAGCCCACTGTAGCTCCTCCAACCATGGAATTTTCTAGGCAAGAGTACTGGAGTGGGTTGCCATTTCCTTCTCCAGGAGATCTTCCCAACACAGAGATCGAACCCAGGTCTCCTGCACTGTGGGAGGACGCTTTCCTGTCTGAGCCACCAGGCAATCTCTCCATATATGCAGACTACATCATGTGAAATGCCAGACCAGATGAATCACAAGCTAGAATCAAGATTGCCAGATAAATATCTACAACCTCAGATATGAAGATGGCAGGAAGTGAAGAGGAACTAAAGAACCTCTTGATAAGGGTGAAACAGGAGAGTGAAAATGCTAGCTTGAAACTCAACATGAAAAAAACTAAGATCATGGCATACAGTTCCATCACTTCATGGCAAATAGAAAAAGTGGAAGTGGTGACATATTTTCTTTCTTGGGCTCCAAAATCACTGTGAACAGTGACGGCAGCCATGAAATTAAAAGATGCTTTCTCCTTGGAAGGAAAGCTATGACAGACCCACACAGCATATTAAAAACCAGAGACATCACTTTGCTGACAAAGGTCTGTAGAGTCAAAGCTATGGTTTTTCTAGTAGTCATATACCGATCTGAGAGTTGGACCAGAGAGAAGGCTTAGTGCCAAAAAATTGATTTTTTCAAATTGTGGTACTGGAGAAGATTCTTGAGAGCCCCTTGGAAGAGGGAGGAGATCAAATCAGTCAATCCTAAAGGAAATCAACCCCAAATATTAATTGGAAGGACTGAGGCTGAAGCTGAAGCTCCAATAATTTGGCCACCTGAAGGGAAGAGCTGACTTACTGGAAAAGACACTGATGCTGGGGAAAAAAATGAAGGCAAAAGGAGGAGGGGGAGGCAGAGGGTGAAATGGTTAGATAGTATCACCAACTCAACGAACATGAATTTGAGCAAACTCCAGGAGATAGTGAATAACCAGGGAGCCTAGCGTGCTGCAGTCCATGGGGTCACAGTGTCGGGCATGACTGAGTGACAGAACAACAGATGTAACAGGTGTGGTGCATGTATTTGCTGTGATTCTCACTCAATTCCTTCATAGCTGCTCATTTTTCAATTTTACTGATAAGTCACCTGCACTCTCAGACAGTAAGTAATTACTTAAGATCACATGGTTAGCAAGTACCCCAATACTACCTCCTTACCCTTACTGAGACCTATGCTAAAAAGTTGGCTGGGTAAACTAAAACACATCCAGAGAAGCCTGGAACTCTCTCACTTATTCACTGCAGGTAGCTGAGGACCTGGAAAACAGAAATGTTTTCCACTTTACGAGAGGAATAACTCAAGTGATAATGAGCAGAACAAGTTAAGCAGTGTAATCCCAGAAGACCATAACCAGCAACAATGTGTGAGAACAATCACAGAGAATAGAATAATCTAACAACTTCTACACAAATAAGGAGCTGCTTACTCATATCCCATCTAGAAGGCACTCTTTCTGGAAAAAAACAGGCACTAGGCCTTTCTGTAGTTTCAGTAGTTCACTGTCAACAGGAGAGACCCATAGTGCTGCACAATATGTAGATGCCTTTCATATTTATGTACAAGTCATTGGTGATAGATGTTCTCAGAACACAATGGAAGAAGTAAGCCTCTTTCAAAATGCAGTGAATACAGCCGCTATTTAAATATTTAACTCTGAGCAGTTTCAGATGAGAGACTCTCTGCAAGCATCCCAGCTCAGGACAGAAGTTACCCAAGAGTAGATAAGAACAGAGAATAAGAATCAAGAGAACACAGACAGCAAAGAAGGAGCAATGGGGTTCATCGAGGCCTTGGGTCAGACTAGATTCAGCACATTCGCTCCTTATTTAAAGATAACTTGTTCTGCTTCTCATACAGCCATTTATGTTGCTTGTTGAATATTTACGTGCACTAAAGCTGCCAGCAGAATAAATGGGATATGGTAACTTTTTCCTCCTGTGTAAGCACTCACTCTCAACGAATAACTGTCATCTGTAATTGTGGTGTAAGGGACCTCATATACAGACAGCTGACTTAACCACTCAGCCATGCTGTCTTATTGTATTTTATTTTTCTCTTTCATCCCCACTCTTGCTCTAGAATCCTCCCTCCCTCCTATAGGCACCCACTCTATTGAATTTTATACATCATCTACAATGCTTCAGTTCAGTTCAGTCGCTCAGTTGTGTCCGACTCTTTGCGACCCCATGAATTGCAGCACGCCAGGCCTCCCTGTCCATCACAAACTCCCAGAGTTTACTCAAACTCATGCCCATTGAGTCGGTGATGCCATCCAGCCATCTCATCCTCTGTCGTCCCCTTCTGCTCCTGCCCCCAATCCCTCCAAGCATCAGGGTCTTTTCCAATGAGTCAACTCTTCGCATTAGGTGGCCAAAGTATTGGAGTTTCAGCTTCAGCATCAGTCCTTCCAATGAACACCCAAGACTTATTTCCTTCAGGATGGACTGGTTGGATTTCCTCGCTGTCCAAGGGACTCTCAAGAGTCTTCTCCAACACCACAGTTCAAAAGCATCAATTTGTCGGTGCTCAGCTTTCTTCACAGTCCAACTCTCACATCCATACATGACCACTGGAAAAACCACAGCCTTGACCAGACAGACCTTTGTTGGCAAAGTAATGTCTCTGCTTTTTGATATGCTATCTATGTTGGTCATAACTTTCCTTCCAAGGAGTAAGCGTCTTTTAATTTCATGGCTGCAGTCACCACCTGCAGTGATTTTGGAGCCCAAAAAAATAAAGTCTGCCACTGTTTCCACTGTCTCCCCATCTATTTCCCATGAGGTGATGGGACCAGATACCATGATCTTAGTTTTCTGAATGTTGAGCTTTAAGCAAACTTTTTCACTCTCCTCTTTCACTTTCATCAAGAAGATTTTTAGTTCCTCTTCACTTTCTGCCATAAGGGTGGTGTCATCTGCATATCTGAGGTTATTGATATTTCTCCCGGCAATCTTGATTCCAGCTTGTGCTTCTTCCAGTCCAGCGTTTCTCATGATGTACTCTGCATATAAGTTAAACAAGCAGGGTGACAATATACAGCCTTGACGTACTCCTTTTCCTATTTGGAACCAGTCTGTAGTTCCATGTCCAGTTCTAACTGTTGCTTTGTAACCTGCATACAGGTTTCTCAAGAGGGAGGTCAGGTGGTCTGGTATTCCCATCTCTTTCAGAGTTTTCCACAGTTTATTGTGATCCACACAATCGAACTCTTTGGCGTAGTCAATAAAGCAGAAATAGATGTTTTTCTGGAACTCTCTTGCTTTTTCAATGATCCAGCGGATATTGGCAATTTGATCTCTGGTTCCTCTGCCTTTTCTAAAACCAGCTTGAACATCTGGAAATTCTTGGTTCACGTGTTGCTGAAGCCTGGCTTGGAGAATTTTGAGCATTACTTTACTAGCGTGTGAGATGAGTGCACTTGTGCGGTAGTTTGAGCATTCTTTGGGATTGCCTTTCTTTGGGATTGGAATGAAAATGGACCTTTTCCAGTCCTGTGGCCACTGCTGAGTTTTCCAAATTTGCTGGCATATTGAGTGCAGCACTTTCACAGCATCATCTTTCAGG
Source organism: Dama dama (assembly GCF_033118175.1). Lineage (NCBI taxonomy): Eukaryota > Metazoa > Chordata > Mammalia > Artiodactyla > Cervidae > Dama > Dama dama. The sequence goes on along the minus strand of NC_083696.1, from coordinate 38,784,216 downwards.
ATTTGAAATAGCTCAACTGGAATTCCATCACATCCACTAGCTTTGTTCGTAGTGATGCTTTCTAAGGCCCACTTGACTTCACATTCCAGGATGTCTGGCTCTAGTTGAGTGATCACACCATTGTGATTATCTGGGTCATGAAGATCTTTTTTGTACAGTGCTTCTGTGTATTCTTGCCACCTCTTCTTAGTATCTTCTGCTTCTGTTAGGTCCACACCATTTCTGTCATTTATCGATCCCATCTTTGCATGAAATGTTCCCTTGGTATCTCTAATTTTCTTGGAGAGATCTCTAGTCTTTCCCATTCTGTTGTTTTCCTCTATTTCTTTGCATTGATTGCTGAGGAAGGCTTTCTTATCTCTCCTGGCTATTCTTTGGAACCCTGCATTCAAATGGGAATATCTTTCCTTTTCTCCTTTGCTTTTTGCTTCTCTTCTTTTCACAGCTATTTGTAAGGCCTCCTCAGACAACCATTTTGCCTTTTTGCATTTCTTTTCCATGGGGATGGTCTTGATCCCTGTCTCCTGTACAATGTCACGAACCTCTGTCCATAGTTCATCAGGCTCTCTATCAGATCTAGTCCCTTAAGTCTATTTCTAGTCCCTTAAATCTATTTCTCACTTCCACTGTATATTCATAAGGGATTAGGTCATACCTGAATGGTCTAGTGGTTATCCCAACTCTCTTCAGTTTAAGTCTGAATTTGGCAATAAGGAGTTCATGATCTGAGCCACAGTCAGCTCCAGGTCGTGTCTTTGCTGACTGTATAGAGCTTCTCCATCTTTGGCTGCAAAGAATATAATCAATCTGATTTCGCTGTTGGCCATCTGGTGATGTCCATGTGTAGAGTCTTCTCTTGTGGTGTTGGAAGAGGGTGTTTGCTATGACCAGTGTGTTCTCTTGGAAAAACTCTATTAGCCTTTGCCCTGCTTCATTCCGTACTCCAAGGCCAAATTTGCCTGTTACTCCAGGTGTTTCTTGACTTCCTACTTTAACATTCCAGTCCCCTATAATGAAAAGGACATCTTTTTTGGGTGTTAGTTCTAAAAGGTCTTGTAGGTCTTCATAGAACCGTTCAACTTCGGCTTCTTCAGCATTACTGGTTGGGGCATAGACTTGGATTACCGTGATACTGAATGGTTTGCCTTGGAAACGAACAGAGATCATTCTGTCGTTTTTGAGATTGCATCCAAGTACTGCATTTTGGACTCTTTTATTGACTATGATGGCTACTCCATTTCTTCTAAGGGATTCCTGCCCAATGCTATGTCATTGTAGAACCATAGTTCTAGAACTTCCCTGGTAGTAGTTAAGTATCTGCCTGCCAATGCAGAGGACATGGGTTCAATACTTGGTGTGGGAAAACTCCACATGCCACAGAGCAACTAAGCCCATGAGGTTCAAATACTGAAGCGCACTAGCCCTAGAGCCCATGCTCTGCAACAAGAGAAGCCCTCACATACCCCAACTAGAGAAAGCCTGCCTGCTCAACAACGAAGACCCAGTGCCCCAAAAGTAAAAAAGCAATTTTTTTAAAAAGCTAGTTCTGCATATATATATATATATATGCTTAGTTGTGTCTGACTTTTGGTGACCCCATGGACTATAGCCCACCAGACTCCTCTGCTCATGGGATTTTTCCCAGGGAAGAATGCTAGACTGGGTTGCCATTTCCTCCTCCAGGGGATCTTCCCAACCCAAGGACTGAACTCACGTCTCCTGTGTCTCCTGCACTGGCAAGCAGGTTCTTTACCACGAAGCCACCTGGGAAGTCCATGCATGTTTGTGTATGTTTGTGTGTTGGGGCGGGGGTGGGGGTTAATTTAGAAATGATATTATGTTTTATATCTTGCTCTGCTTTTTCCAGTTTCTTTTTTTTACTAAGCCACAATGTTTTTAAGATCTCTGTATATGCCATATATATCATTATTTCACTGCTTCTGAATACTGCACAATACTCCACAGAAGGCATTTCCTCTTTTCACTTATCCACCCCACTAGTGATAGACAATCAGATGACCCCACTTCCACAGATATTCTCATATAGGTGCTCTATAAACCCATGAGTTTTTCTGAAGCAAATACAGAAGTGGCATTTTTTTGGATCTTCAGGCATGTGTGTATTTCATTTCAGTAAATCCTGAAGGAGCACCTTCTAAATGGCTGCATCGGTTTCTCCTCCCACTAGGAGTGCTTCCTATTTCCCTACATCCTTATCAACTCTCTGTTCTACAATTAGCCCTTTTTTGCTGAACTTATATATGTTGGATAGTATCTTATTTCAATTTGCAGTGACTGGATGACAAATGCAGTCAATCTTTTCTTCCTGTGTGTGGTAGTCAATTCATATTTGTTACTCTTTGACTGCCTGGTCTTCTTTTCTTTAAACCACCTAGGAGCTTCTGCCTTTTTCGCACTGATTTGTCTGAAGTTCCTTTATATTTTAGATATTAACACCTTGTCACTTTTACATTGTGAACATCTTCTCCCAGTCTGTCACTTGTCTGTTAACTTATTCTATGGGTCTTCTGTCATCTTTCTAAAGTTCCAAGTTAAAAAAAAATTGAATACTGTTATAATTATATTTCAGAGCAAGATGAGTCCTGACAGTTGCAGTAAGGATTTGGTATCCACAATGGGCAGACTAGATAACTATTTTAGAGTGTGGTCCCAGGAAAATATATGCCAGTCTGGCTGTCACATTTTAAAAACATTTGGGGACTTCACTAAATTCACTTAATTTATTTTACAGCTGATGCTTGTCTGCCTCCATTTCCCCGAGACAAACTATTCTGAAACTACAGATAAATTATACCCATAGCTTGTTGGTGATCTCAATTTTAAAAATTTCTCACTGCCTCATCCCTAACCCCTGACACAACAGGGCACACACTTTCTTGGAGAACTCGCACTTCTTTCACAATATTATGTTTTTCATGATGACTACACTTTGAAGACTATTGCACCCACTCTTGTATATCACTAGAATGTGCTTCTCTGTTCAAAAATTCTTGTTTTGTCAACCTCTCTGCATGGAAGTCTAGTAGATTCTTGACCTTCTAAAATCAAGTTGGCTGGAGCACTCTCCCACATTTCTTTGATCCAGCAAAGTCCCCTTGTGTTATGCATGGACCTCAACCCAAAGGCTGCATGACCCAACAAACATTTTTTTCCCATCATATCATGCTACTTTCTGCCATCAAGGCTGACTTGAATCATTCAAGAGAAATAAACTAGCACCTTATCATAGGAACCGTCATCTGGACCAGAAATTATACTTTGAGAAAAAGCATTAATTATAATAAACTATACAAAGTTACTCTTAAAATACCTACAACCAGAGGAATTCCCTGGAGGTACACTGCAGGGGCAACTACAGCTTCCACCCCTGGTCGAGGAACTAAGGTCCTGCAAGCCATGTGGTGTGGCCAAAAATAAATTAATTAAATAAAATATCTACAACCAGCAATCATTTACTTAGTATATAAAGCACAAAGTGATGGCTCCACAAGACCTCTGTATATTCTATTTCCTTCACCTTCTTTCATCACAAAATGTGGGGCTTCAATTTTGAGCTACACAGTGAAGGCTTAAAGCATTATCAAATGGTATGTATACTAGCAATCTCCAAGCCTTTTACCTTGAGGAAGAAAAAAGCGTTAGGAGTTGGCCTGGCCTCACAACTAGGCCAGGGAGTTCTCCTGTTGGACATGAACAATTTCTCCAAACATCAATATCAGACAAGCCATTCTGAGGCTGCAATGCGCTGAGACAAAGACAAACCATTCCACAGTCATGTCAAAAACAATATGAGAATATTATCCGAGTCACAGGATATCAAACATCCCAACTTGTTCAACTACAGGTATGCTCATGGTATTTTTTTTTTTTTTTTTTTTTTTTTGGCTGTAGGACATTTGAATTTCATTAAACTCATGAAATATGATAGCATATAGTATAGTGAGAAAAGCATAGACTTTAGAATTCCGACTCTACTTCTTGTTGGCTTTATTATTTGAAAGTGTTACTTGATTTGTCCAAATCTCATTTTTTTTTCATTTATCAATTAGAATAACTTAGATTGTTCAAAAAGTCTGCAAATATACTTCATATGGGTTTTTCGAGCAGGTCCTCCATGGACAGCCAAACAGATTGCACACAACACAACTCCAAAGGACACCATTCGCTTGGACCTGGAATCAGCTGTAAGTAGTCCTCTATGAAATAATGTGGGGCTTCCCTAGTGGCTCAGACGGTAAAGCGTCTGCCTGCAGTGCAGGAGACCTGGGTTCGATCCCTGGGTTGGGAAGATCCCCTGGAGAAGGAAATGGCAGCCCACTCCAATATTCTTGCCTGGAAAACCCCATGGACCATGGAGCCTAGTAGGCTATCGTTGACGGGGTCACAAAGAGTCGGACACAACTGAGTGACTTCACTCACTCACTATGAAATAATGTAAGACAGGGGGTTGGCATCATGTCTCTCATGCGTTAGAGGCACAAGAAGTGGTAACTGGAACCACAAAACATGCTTGAGTTTGTAACAGAGTCAGCATTGTCTTAAGTATCAGTGCTGCCCTTCTAACTGAGCAAGTGGCTGCCTACTGATGTGATTCGATTAGTAAAATCAATTCAAAACAGGTGCCAAGACAGACACAGAGAACCGCCTTATGGTTGCCAAGGGGGAGAGGGGATGGGGAAGCGATGGACTGAAAGTTTGGGATTAGCAGATACAAACTAGTGTGTATAGGATGGACAAACAGCAAGGTCCTACTGTTTAGCACAGGGAACTATATTCTATATTCTGTGATAAACCACAATAGAAAAGAATATGAAAAAGAATGCAATGCATGCATATGCATAACTGAATTACTTTGCTGTACAGCGGAAATTAACACAACACTGCAAATACTTCAGTAAAATAATTGCTTTGAAAAAGAGGTGCCAAGAAACTAGTAGCTATAACAAAAAAGAAGCAGTCAAACAGATATAGAGAACAAGCTAGTGGTTACCAGTGGAGAAAGGGAAAGAAGGAGGGGCAGTATAGGGACAGAGAATTAAGAGGTACAAACTATTAGATGTAAAAATGCTGCAAAGATATATTGTACTAGATAGAAAATATAGCCAATATTTTTATAATAAATGGAGTACAACCTCTAGAAATTGTAAATCACTATATTGTACACCTGTAAACATAATACTGTACAGCTACCATACTTCAATAAAAATATATATTCATATATTTCCCCAAAAAAGTGTACCAAGAGCACCATCTGGCCTACACACAGAGGATTATAAAATACCCAGCATCCCACAATCCAGACCCTATGTGATAAAAACTGATGCCTTCTCCCTGAAGACAGTAAGCCACAGGAATGATAGCGATAGTATGACATCTCCAGTTCACAAACCTTTCCATCCCTTATTTCTTTTAATCCTCACATTCTCTTGTCAAGGTAAGTATCTAGGGAATGTTCTCAGGACACCTATTTCACAGACAATAAAAATATGTTCAGAAAGGTACAGTGACTAATTCAAAAATATACACCAACTCTGTGCAAAAGCAAGACATTAACCGAGACTTCTTCTGACCCCAAACCCACTGCTCATTGGCAACAACACACACACTAGATTCTCAGGACTGAGAACATCTGGCTGCAAGTGCCAAACTCTTGGGACGTTATGAGAAAGCTTCAAGAGGGCCCTTGCTAATGGCATGATGTCCACGCAGCAAATGAGGACAGTGACACCATAAGAGGTCATCTTAGGTGTTAGTCTAGCATCTGTAAAGTGGACTAGATAAGCTACCTCCCAGCTGTGACATGTCAAGATTTAATGATGCTGTAATGAATGTAACCACCCAATCAGTGTGGTTAGTACACCACTGATAGTACCTCTTTGGCTGGCATACTTCTTTGATTTCCGAATTATCAGTCAGTCTCCTCCAGATCCTAGTTTCAAAGGAAGGAGAAAGGAAGGCTAACACAGATCAAGCATCTGCTAGAGAAGGTGCAGTGCCAAGTGACTGACAAGAATTATCTCACTGAAATCTCGCAACAAGCCTGTGGGATAGGTGTTATTTTTGCCATTTAATGGATAAGGAACTGAGGCTAAAATGTTAAGTCACTTAGCCACACTGTCAACGTAAGTGGAGTCAGGATTTTATAATAATACCAGACTATGTAACTCTAAATTCCAGACACAGTCCATTTACCACTCTGCTTGCCAAACATGAAAAAGTGGAAACATGTCAAGCTGGTCTGAAAATGAGCACAGGGAAGCACACTGTGTTACCTCTTCCTCTTCTAAATGCCTATTTCAAAGTCACTTTTACTTCCCAGGGGGCTTCAATGTCTTCACTAAAAATACTGGCTGGTTGGGACTTTCCTGATGGTCCAGTGGTTAGGACTCTGAACTTCCACTACAGGGGACACAGGTTTAATCCCTGACCAAGGAACTAAGATCCCACACGGCATGGCCAAAAATAAATACAAAAAAAGCTGAGTTTACCAATAATTAGATTCTCAGCATAATCAGAAACAGAACTGCCCCACCTCCTCAGAGCTCTGAGTTTCCAGACCCTCCTTTCACCTGCTGCTAGACTCTCTTCTTTAAAAAAAAAAAAAAATCAAGCTAGTTAACATGGGGACTATAGCCAATATTTTGTAATAAGTGCAAATAGAATGTAACCTTTAAAACTTGCATCAAAGGTTTTATAACTAAATTTAGTCACAAAAATTCTAAATTATAAATAAATAGAAAAATTGTGGCTAGTGACATGAATTGTCAGCAGACTAGTGGGAAAGATAGTGAGAGATCTTGAGCCAGAATGACCCAGCTAAGCTGTTTTCCATGGTTTTTCCAGTAGTCACATGTGGATGTGAGAGCTGGACTATAAAGAAAGCTGAGCGCTGAAGAATAGATGATTTTGAACTGTAGTTTTGGAGAAGACTCTTGAGAGTCCCTTGGACTACAAGGAGATTAAACCAGTCACTCCTAAAGGAGATCAGTCCTGAATATTCACTGAAAGGACTGATGCTGAATCTGAAACCCCACTGCTTTGGCCACCTGATGCGAAGAACTGACTCATTGGAAAAGACCCTGATACTGGGAAAGCTTGAAGGCAGGAGGAGAATGGGACAACAGAGGATGAGATGGTTGGATGGCATCACCAATTTGATGGACATGAGTTTGAGCAAGCTCAGGGAACTAGTGATGGACAGGGAAGCCTGGTGTGCTACAGTCCATGGGGGTGGTAAAGAGCCAGACACGACTGAGCAACTGAACTGAACCCTCAGAAATTATGTGGGATAATTTCAGACAGTGAAGAATTTGCCTACAGTGCAGGAGACCCAGGTTTGATAGCTGGGTTGGGAAGATCCCGTAGAGAAAGAAACAGCAACGCACTCCAGTATTCTTGCCTGGGAAATCCCATGGACAGAGGAGCCTGACCGGCTACAGTCCATGGAGTTGCAAAGAGTCAGACATGACTAAGCAACCAACACTTTCATTTTCTAATAAACTGTTGTTTTTAAATGACTAAACCTGGGATATTTGTCATGCAGCAGGAAATAACTAACTCAGGGGGCCTTTGAGGAATGACTGATTCTCTCAGTGTCACCCACAGATTAGCCACAGAATCGGGTCTGAATGTCACCCCTTCACTCTTTACTCCCCCAAGTTGCCTCCACAGAAGGCTTATTCCTCACACGACGGAAAGCACTGCCAGTCGTTAATGTACAAGACCATCTCCAAGCCGAGGGAAAAGAGGACGGAGGACACACAGGGTGGGGAGGATTCGGGGAGAAGTAAGGGACGGAGGTGTTAAAGAACTTGAGTCACCTTGGCTTTAGGCTCACCTCTGCTGGGCCTTCTCTGAAGCCACATCTGTTTTTCAGGAGGAAGGAACAGGAACCGTTCACTGTAAGGGCCCGCCTAAACCAGGCGCCAAGCAAAGTGCTTGCTTGAGTGGTCTCATAGCAGGAGACCCTGAGAAGGAACACGGTGCTGCCTGCTGCCGCCGCGGCAGAAAAACTGACCTGGAGAATTTCGGAGCAGGCAAAAGGAGCCGGGAGACCAGCAGCCCATAGTGTGTCATAAAACTAACTTGGGAGAATTTGGGAGGAACCAATGGGTGGGAGAGGTTTCCACGGTGGTAAAGAATCCACCTGCAAAGCAGGAGACCTGGGTTAACCCCTGGAGGAGGAAATGGCAACTCACTCCCGTATTCTCCCCTGGGAAATCCCATGGACAGAGTGGTCTGGAGGGCTACAATCCATGGGGTTGCAAAGAGTCAGACAGGACTTAGGGACCAAACAACAGAAAGGAGGAGTTGGCAGCCCATATGTCCCACTGTGAAAGAAAAACTCAAAACGGCTCCATTTTAGATAGCACCGCCATTCTGAGTGAAAACCCCTCCCGAGAAGAAGAAAGAAACTTTTTCAAACCAACCAATCAGAAGGAGACAAGTTGCCCTCCACCCCTAGGCAATCTAAGAAGGGCGGGAAAGTCCCTCACCCCAGCCTCACCCCACCAAGACTTCCCGCTTCCCCTGCTGCGCAGTATGAATTAACCAATCCCCTTAAGCCTCCCTTCCCGCTTCCCCTGCTATACAGTATAAAAAAGATTCGCCGCTTTCACTCGGGGCTCCTTCACCATTGTGTGAAGAGAGGCCCTGCTCGAGCTTGTAATAAAGTTCCTCACTGCTTTTGCATCGATCCGCGGCTCCTGTGGTGTCTGGTGGGATTCCGCGATCCGGGTACAACACCACCTATATCCCAGGAACCTTGCGCCGGAAACCATCTTAACCAAGAGATGCACAGACAACAGGTGAAAGCATTAGTCTCTCAGTCGTGTCCAGACTCTTTGCAACCCCATGGGCTATACCTCACCAGGCTCCTCTGTCCTTGGAATTCTCCAGACAAGAATTCTGGGATGGGTTATTGTTGTTCAGTCAGTAAGTCATGTCTGACTCTGCGACACCATGGACTGCAGCTTCCTGTCCTTCACCACCTCCCCGAAGTTTGCTCAAACTCATGTGCATTGATTTGATGATTCTATCCGATCATCTCATCCTTTGTCTCGTCCGGCCCTCAATCTTTCCCAGCATCAGGATCTTTTCCAATGAGTCAACTCTTTGCAGCAGGTGGCCAAAGTATTAGAGCTTCAGCTTCAGCATCAGTCCTTCTAATGAATATTCAGAGTTTATTTCTTTGTGGGTAGCCATTCCCTTCCCCAGGGGATCTTCCCAATCCAGGGCTCCAACCCAGTTCACTTTCACTGCCCCAGAGAGGGTGTTGAATTGGACAAAATATGGGCACAGCCAAGATGATTGGCCAGAGACAAACTGGAAAGCTAACCTCGTTACCATAAAACCTAAGACTCCAAGCAGCTTAGCTGAGCAGCTCTTCTGGGTTCCCCCACCCTGCTGCTCTCTCCACTGGCACCCTTCCCCAATAAGGTCTTTTACTTTGTCCATATGCGTATCTCCTCTGAAAATTCTCAGGCTCTGGGAGGGGGCCCCCTTCCCGCTAATAGATGGGGCACCATTAGAGGAATGTATTCAAAGAGAAAAGCAAAACCCATGTCCACAGGTTGTGGAACAATGGTGGGCCACTAACGAATTTGATTATTCAAAGCAACTCACAACTTGATGGAAGAGCTGCATTCTTAGAAAACTCATCTTCTGATTATAGCTCAATCTCCAGATGCTTGAAATAGAGAATCTCTTATTGCAAACCCATCAGTCAAGCCTCAATTAGATATAGAGCTATCCACACTAGGTAACTGGTTTAATTTGTCAGTGTCTTACAAAATAATAATCCTATTAGATAATCCACTTGCAAATCACATATGGAATTTATTTGCAGGAGCCAAAGGCAGTGGGATGAAACTCAGATCATATAAAAGGGCTTTGCAAGATATCTATTACCAGGAGCAATTCTTTCATTGTATGCACATTCAAAAGTACAAGCCAATATCTGTCTACAAAACATAACATTGTCACATGGCTATTTTTTAGAGGAGACGGGGTAATAACCAGAAGTATTTGGACAATATAAATTCGCATCTGCAAAATATCTGCCTAGAAAGTATTGATTTTTGCCTTCCCAAATAGCCTATTAAAGGGAAACATTTTTCTAATGCTTTCCAGGGGGCCTGCAGGAAATCATTACTGGTGGTGACTGTTGTTTTATGATCCTTTGGAAAGGGAGCTTTAAATGGGAACATGAAATGTGAAAAGGAAGGAAGTGATATGCAGAAGCCTGCCTTTTACTCCTTGCCATCCCCTCATCTATTTCTCCAGGCAATTAGCCCAGGGTGTCATTCTGGGAACCGTGCATTGAATGATTCCTCCTTCTGCAGGAAATTTTTTCAGAGCCCAAGGCTGGATTCCTCATCTGGGCTCCCCACCCCCGCACACCCCGCCCCATCCTTTCTACCTCTTCCTGAAAGCCACTTTTTCCAATCACCAGTTTCTCACTGGGGTTCCCGCTCTCACATGTGTAGACTAACGCAGGACACACACGGAGCCTGGGCTGCAGCATAAGACCAGGAAGAGCTAGGAAAACCTCTGTGCAGAGTTAATCTCTGCACCAGGGTACGTGGAGGGGGAGGGGAGGCAAAGCAGGCTGTCTAAAGGTGTGGCGCCATCAGAAACTGTTGACGCAGGCACAACACATTCTTACTTAACAAGAGGTCACCCTCCTGGGATTTTTGTAAACCTTCAAATCTGAGAGCTCCATCCTAGTGATGAGGATGCAAATGATGAAGATGAGGAAGTTAAAAGCAGCTTGGTTCTATTAAGTGCCTGCTGTGAGCACGTGCTCCCTGATGTACTCCTTACAACTCTGGGAGGTAGGCACTATCATCCCCAGTTTACCAATGAGGGGTGCATTTGCCTTTGGTCACTTATGATTACTGATGTGGGATTCAGATTCAAGCGCAGTGGATTCCAAAGCCCTCACTCTAAGCCACTGACCCCCTCTGAGGGATCAGACTAGACCTGCTCATTGGGTTTATGGTAGTTATAGACTGCCCATTTCTCTATAGTAGTTAGAGCAAGCAAGTGCTATTCTCACTGCGGCAGCTTCTCTTGTGGCGGAGCACAGCCTGCAGGGTGCGTGGGCACAGTAGTTGCAGCGCAAGGGCTTAGATGTCCCAGACATGTGGGGGTCCTCCCAGACCAGGGACCAAACCCTGTCCCTTGTATTGGCAGGCAGATTCTTAACCACTGGACCACCAGGGACATCCAAGACCTGCTCTGTTCTTGCTCACAATCAGGTTCATCTAACTAAGCCTTGAGAACAGGTGACTGAGCTCTCTCCATAAACTTGAGGCACAGCCAGTGGGAACATATTTCACTGAATATTTAATCACAAAACATCTATTCTGTCTCAGGAATGTGCAATGGAAATAAAGAGTAGGATGCTAGGGCAGAAGGGAGATGGTCCATAAACCAATTAACACAAAAATAAAGACAGAACACAAATCAGGAAAAAGCTATGGAAGACCTGTGGTGAATGCCATGGGCACCGTGATAGGAACCTGACTGATGTGAAGGGGCCAGAGAGGTCTCTCTAAAAATAAAGGGATGAGTGGGAATTAGGAGTTAACCATGAAGGGAAGGAGGAGGAAAGAGCAGATTCGAAGACCCTGAAAAGGGGGCAGGGGATTAAGGCGTTTGAAGAACTGATAAAAGTTCCTTGTGGCTGCCAAAGAGAAGCAAGGAGAAAGGCAGTCCATACAACTGGAGAGAGGGCAGAGGGAGAAGCCCTTGTAGTCAGGGAATTCCGGTGTCCTCCTGGGTGAAATAAAGAAGCCTTTAAAATGTCCTGGCATGGGAAAGACATTGTTATCATGTGTATTATTAAAAGCTCACTGGGGCTGCTATAAGGAACTGGACTTGAGCCAAGAATCATTAAGAGATGGCTGCAGTGGGTTAAAAGAGACAGACAAGATGGGGGTTAGGACCCAGAAGTGGAATAGAAATGAAAAGAGCTAACTAAGCCTACTTCATTTAGTTCCCTGGAAAGAGGGGAAGGGTGTCCATTTCCTAGAGCTGCTGTAACAACAAATTACCACAAACCTGGCGGCTTAAATTAACAGCAGAAACTTTTTCCTTCATCTTTCCTGAAGCTAGATGTGCAAAATCAAAGTGTCAACGGGGCTTACTCCCTCCAAAGACTCTAGAGGAGGCCCTCTGCTTGTCTCAGCTTCCGAGGGCTCCCAGAAGTCCTTGTCATGTCTGGGCCTGTAAATGCATCACTCCATTTCCTGTGTCTATTTTCACATGGCTTTCTTCCCTATGTGTCTCTGCTGTGCCTCTGTATCCGAAACTCCCTCTCTTTTCCCTTATTTTTTAGTTTTCTTATTATGTATTTATTGGCTGCATTGGGTCTTGTGACATGCAGAACCTTTGACCTTCATTGCAGCACGTGGGATCTTTTAGTTTCAGCATCTGTACTCCTAATTGCAGCATGGGGAACCTAATTTCCCAACCAGGGATTGGGAGCACAGGACTCCCTGCATTTGGAGCACAGAGTCTTAACCACTGGCCCACCAGGAAAGTCCCTCTTTTCCCCTGCAAAGACATCAGTTATTGGATTGATGGTCACCCTCACCTATAAGGACCTCATCTTACCGTGGCTATGTCAGTAAAGAAGCTATTTCCTAAAAAAAGTCACTTCACAGGTCCTGGGGATTAGGACTTGAGCATCTTTTGGGGGAGACAGTTCAACACACTATAGGATGTAAAGATGTCAGGTATAGCTTCCAAATTCCTTTTAGGAGCAACTTAGTCAATTGCTCAGTCGTGTCCAACTCTTTGCAACCCCATGGACTGTAGCCCGCCAGGCTCCTCTGTCCATGGCATTCTCCAGGCAACAATACTGGAATAGGGCTCCATTTCCTCCTCTGGGGGATCTTCCCAACCCAGGGATCGAACTCATGTCTCTTGTATCTCCTGCATTGCCAGGCAGATTTTTTACCACTAGGGCCACCTGGGAAACCCAACTTGGTCAATGTGTGACCTGTGCGCTCGGTCTCTCAGCCGTGTCAATGGAGATATTCAATTTACTAAATTGGAAAGAATGAAGGAGAAGCAGTTTGGGGTCCAGTCCAGGGCGTGTTATGTATGAAATACCAATGAATGCAGATGTTAAATTGATAGTTTATATGAAGATATTAAGCAAAAGAGAGAAGTCTGGGCTGGAGATAAATATTAAAATGCAAAGCACTCACTCAAGGAGTGAGTATAATAATGCAGTATTATAAACAAAATTTTTTTCAACAAATTTTAATGCCATCAAAAACTGCTTAAACTGCTTAAAACTGCTTTCCAAGTTACTTATGTTATTACTTGTCTTCACCATCCCTTTCAATGGGTGATGTAATTCATTTATAATACATTTAGTTTCCTTTGTTTAAAAAAGAAAGAAAGAGGAGGAGCTAAGATGGTGGAGGAATAGGACGGGGAGACCACTTTCTCCCCTACAAATTCATCGAAAGAACATTTGAACGCTGAGCAAACAGCATAAAACAACTTCTGATCGCTAGCAGAGGACATCAGGCGCCCAGAAAAGCAGCCCATTGTCTTCGAAAGGAGAGAGAAGAAATCCAGTTCCACGCACCAGAACGCACCGTCGCAAGCTTCCCTAACCAGGAAACCTTGACAAGCCAGTCGTCCAACCCCATCCCCTGGGAGAAACCTCCACAATAAAAAGGAAACACAGACCACCAGAATACAGAAAGGCCACTCCAAACACAGCAATCTAAACAAGATGAAAAGGCAGAGAAATACCCAGCAGGTAAAGGAACATGAAAAATGCCCACCAAGCCAAAAAGAAAGAAAGAAAGCCTGCTTAATGACTGGGAAAATGTACAAAATTGTATATATTTATGTGGTTAATTATGTTTTATGCGAAACAAATAATACATACATTTATTTTTATATAGAAGAAGAAAGGAAATTGACAAATATTGATAGTGACCATCCTGATGGCTACTTTTGTTTTCTTATGCCTTGCAGAATTTTTCAAATTTACTACAACTGATTATATGTTTCTTTAATGAGATTTTTTTTTTTTTTTCAAAGACAAGCTGCATTCAGAAATTTAATGTGACTGGAGTATGAGTGTGAAAAAAGACTGAAAAAAAAGGTGACTTCTAACTGGTCTAATTTGCTAAACAAAGCAATTTCTTTTTCATCTTATATGCAACAGGGAATTCAAAAAGCCTTGAAAAATGGAAGCAGGATGATTACCTCATGGAATTTAGTTAGCTATTTTCCTGACTGTAGAAGTGATACATTCTCATTATAGAGAATAAAAAATAGAGCTATAGGAAATTACATATCCACCGTTAACATTTTTTCAGTATTTCCTCCAAATATTCGATTTTGCACAGATTAAATCAAATTTTAAACAGATTCCTTTCTTAAATCCACCATAATATGATACATCTTTCACAGTGAATTTGAAAATCCTGAAAGTATAATTTTACTATCTGGCCATACCGTGGAGATAACATTATTTACTTACCCATCCTTCTACATTTGAATGTGTTTGTCATTTCTAATTTTAAGTAAATTCTAAATACTGTTGCAATAAGCATCTTTATCAATAGATTTCCACCAGAACATTTATCGATCACCAAGTGTGCACAGACACTGCAGATGTTAAGAAAGCCAAGCTGAATGCCATCTCCTACTCTCCACCTGGTCCTAGAGCTGCGCCTGGCTCCTGACATGCAATAATGCCATCTGCCCAGTAGAGGGAACTCTCTGCATATTTAAGTCGGTCTCCTTGGCGCTGAGCTAAAATAGCAAACTGGCCAAGTCAGCCATGAAAAATGTTTTCTTAGCTGGGCGGTGCAGTTCAATCCCATTGCCTCGCATTCCAGGCTTCGGATGCCCCTGTAACTGGCATTGTTCTGCTAACCTAGTAAGTAGCTCTTTTGACACTGACTAGTCAAGTCGACTTTGATGCTACATCTGAGATGCTCTGGGAGCCAGTCGCAAGCAATCAAGTGCCCTCTGAAGCATTCTGTCCGTAGGACATTTGAGCTTCCTGAAACCACAAGTTTCCATTCATCTATTCTGCCCACCATTTCATTTTCAGTGTCTGGCTTGGTGCCTGGTACTTCATGTTGTTGTTGTTTAGTCGCTAAGCCATGTCCAACTCTTTGCTACACCACGGACTGTAGCCCGCCAGGCTCCTCTGTCCGCGGGATTTCTCAGGCCAGAACATTGGAGTGGGTTGTCATTTCCTACTCCAGGGGACCTTCCTGACCCAGGGGTCAAACTCACATCTCCTGCATTGCAGGCAGATTCTTTCCACTTCACCACCTGGGAAGCCCATCTGGTACTTATTGGACATGTAGTGAGCATTATTATGTGAATGACTAACCATAGCTTCTTTTGAGTTCCTGGAGGTCAGTCCTTGAAGTCGTGTCTGTTGACTCTTCCCACAAGACTGATTCTGCTGCTTGTTCCGCCCCAAACAAAGACCAGCTTTCCTCTTTGCAGCCTTCTTTCCTCATTTCCTGTGATGGACAACTCTACCTGCTTTGAACACAAGGGCCTATGAACAAATGCAGGCAGCTTGTTGATAAGTCACTGGGTACATCACACTGCTACAACCTGAGAAGTATTTTTATAATGCAACAGCCACACAGTGAAAGCCATCTAAAGATATTTTCTAATACAAACGTTTATCACAGTCTTCTCCTGCTAGTGCAGGAGAAGTGAGATCGATCCCTGTCTTGGAAGATCCCACATGCCGCAGAGTAACTAAGCCTCTGTGCGACAACTATTGAGACTGTGCTCTAGACCCCATGAGCTCCAGCTACTGAAGCTCACTTGCCCTGGAGCCCGGACTCCGCAACGCAATTAGCAACCGCAACTGGAGAGTAGCCCCCACGCACCGCAACTAAAGAGAGCCTGCGCAGCAACCAAGACGCAACACAGCCAAATATAAATTAATAAATAAAATGTTTTAAAAAATAAAGATCATGCAGGTGATTCTGGCGGGTGTGAGTACACACACACCTACACACACACACTGGCACACACCCCATGCCACTCCCATGCCCAGCATTCTGAGAGCCACTACTATGGACTAGCTGTTCCATACCTTGGATGCACATCAAAATCACCCAGAGACATTTTTTAATAAATTATGTTGATGCCCAACCCAAATCTCAGACAAATTGAAATCTCTAAGAAAGAGGCTTGGGCCTCAGGGACTTACTTGTACAGCCTTGACTGAGATTCTAGATGCTGCAGACACTTGGAGAAGCTAATTAAGAGTCACCCTAGTCCCGCCCTGCATACAGAACCTTCCAATTCAATGTGAACAGCAAGGAGATTACTACACAATGACCACACCCAAAGTGGCCCAGAGTGCAACCTAGTGAGAAAAGCACTGGCCCCAGCGGGCTTAGATTTATCACTTGATATGTTACTTCTGGTCTTAGAGACTTAGTTTTTCCATCTATGAAACAAGAATACTTATAACACAGAGATGGTAAAAGGACCAAATAAAACAATGAGGTGAATTATTTGTAAACCGTAAACAGTTATGAATTTGGAAAGGAGTATTATGGGAAAATATCACATAAATATTTTTAGATAATTTTTAAAATAATTTTTAAAATTAGTTCTGTCTTGGGACTTCCCTGACAGTCCAGTAGTTAAGAGTCCCTGTATCCACTGCAGAGGGCCCTGGTTCAATCCCTGGTTGGGGAAACTATAATCCCATATACTGCTCAGCACAATCAAAATAAATAAATAAGTTTTTAAAAAAAAAAAAACTAAATTAAAAAAAAAATAGTTCAGTCTTGAAATTCACTTAGTATTTATCGTGGCATCTGTCAGAAGATTCCTATTTCTTTAGTGTTTCAAGCCTGTTACCCGGCTTCCACAGCCTTCTCTTTTTCTCTTTCTTCCTTGGCCAATTGCATTCCCAACTGCTACAAAACTCCCTGACATCATATCACCAAAAAGTCAGAGTATCTCTCACCAATGTTTTCAGTCAGTTATTTTACATCATCACAAACTCCCACTATTTTCCTTTATGATATTTTCTATCAATAGGATGCTAAAGGTAATTGAAGTCCTTTATTCCAGTAGCAGGCTTTTGAAATCCCAAAGTAGAGTCTTTTCTGGTGCAATTTCAGCCATCACCAACAAGCCAGTCAGAGAGCTGTTTCTGATCAATGATCTGCCTTTGACTTCACAAACAGTGCCCTTCAGCGATATCAAACCACAAGCAGAGTTGTTAAGAAACTCTGGATAGCTTCCCACCAAACTCACAGGATGTCTTTGTCTTAAATAAGTCAACTAGACTTAATTTTGAGATGTGCCGTTAACCTAGACACTAATGAAACCAGCATGGGAAATGCTTACATATGTCACACAGATTTTTTTTTCCCTAAATTGTGACTGTAGGTAAGATTTTTGGCCCTGATTTTCCTTAGTGGCAGATCAATAAAATTTTGTAAACTATGGAGGTGTCATGAAAAGACAGAAGAGAGCTGGTTGTGAGTCTAAAACTGGGCAGTAAAGAGAAGCTCAGTGTGAATGGAAAAACATTGGTGGCAGGAAGGAGAACTCACTGTATTTATTTGACACAATCCTACAATGAAGCAAGTAACCCTTCATTTCAACCCCAAGACCCCAACTCATGCTCTATCTACAAAGAAAAAAGCAAATGAATGGTTAAAGAATTATCTAATTGGAATGGGACAAGCAGATAAGGTTTTTGTTATCAATTATATTTAAGGTTTTGGTCTCCTCATAGTTTGAAGATAGTGGTTTATCTGTGTTTGTTTATATGAATATATTCAGCCAGAGCCATCCAACTTACCAATGTTATGATTAAATCAAAGAAAGTAAATCCATTTGGAAAACGGAATAAGTCTTTGAAATCTAATTGAGTCTATCTACTGTTAAAACTGAGACAGAATATAGTCATATAAGTAAGATTCAGTTCAAATTTAAGAAATAATCATCAATAAAATAAAAAGCTTCAACCCTACTGAATAAACTGGAAGATTAAAATGCAAGTAGTCCTATTTTACATTAAAGACATTGTACTTAGATTTGTGGTGTTGATGGTCTAGGTCAAGGGAATTTTCCTCCTCCAATGAGAGTGGATCTGCTGGAGGTCCAGATACACCACACATTTTTATATTCTTTACAACTCCTGGTACAGTTGTTCTTCATATAAGCTTCACGGTAGAGTTTCCTGGTGATTTTTTTAATAAAGTAATCATGTGTCTTTGTGTCTGCCCAACTCTGCCTCTGGGTCCAAACATAGGTTCTCATTTTCTTTTTTTCACTTTCCCATGTGATTCTCAGTTTCTGAGAACAACTATTCAGCCATTTTCTCAGCTGAATTTGAGCAGAATGTGGTGGAACAGTAGTAACTGGGAATCAAGAAATCTGGATTCTAGTTTGGGCTCAAATGCTAAGAAGCAAAGCAGAACTTTGCTATGCCCCATTTCTTTATCTCTGAATTTACATGGTTGGCCTAAATAAAACATGCAAAGACTGCTTCCAGCTCTCAATTTTCTTTGTTCTGTTCAATAAATCAGACTTTTTACAAATTCAGAGTTGTCTTTCCTTAATCAATGTGACTCAGGAGGATGTGGAATAATCTTTGAACTAAGACTGAGGCTCAATTTTCCTCAAGCCTGCGTCTCCGGTTCTTACCACAGTACCTGGCATGGAACTGATCCAATAAATACTTGACGACATTTATTGCCATCAACAGTGGAGTTGGTATTTGTTGCAAAATGCGCAGACCGGTATTAGAGGATATATTTACATGAGCTGTAGATGAATGGACATAGAAGATAAACATAACTCCAAACATTTAGCACCTTCTGACTTCTATCCACTGCAAACCTGCAAGCAGTCCTCAGTCTCACACTGCGCTTTGTTCTCACACTGCAACCCAGAAGACAAAAAAAAAGTGGTGTGTAAAATAAAGCTCCACCTCTGGAATTAGAGGACGGGTGTTTGGATGTTTAAATTCTGTTTTCTGGGTGAGTGACCTTGAACCCATGATGTAAATTTTCCATTTTCTCCTGTATAAACTGAGATCAGATTACCCAGAATCTTTTTTTTTTTTCCCCTAGTGCTGAGATCCTATGATTTGGAGAATAGGCAAGATGAAGCTAACCACAGCTTTCTTGTCCAACATTTTTTATCTCTAGCAGCTAGGATGATGATCAAAAACTAGATGGAAGAAGCCATGCTAAGATCAGGAAGAGTTTGTGGGGTTTGTTTTTTGTTTTTTTTTTTTCTAAATAATAAGTAACAGACTCAGCAAATATAAAAGATGTCAAGAAACTGATTACTCAGGCCCTCTTTCACATGAGGAGACTAGAACTTGGCAGATCATTCCCCATTCTTGTTGACATAGATGCTCTGGGGTAGACTGCCTTATACTCAGTATTCTGGCCCCAAATCTGCCTTGATACTGAGGAAGTGTTTATTAACTGACAGACATGTCCTTAGTGAGGTCCAAGAAGAAATCTTGTCTTTATTAAGCTAGGACTAGACCACAAATTTTAATTAGAAAAAATAGGAAGTGAAGCATCCAACATGACACTCAGGGACTTCCCTGGTGGTCCAGTGGCTAAGACTCCCTGCTCAAAATGCAGGGGGACTGGGTTCGATCCCTGGTCAAGGAACTAGATCCAACATGCAGCAACAAAGATCGAACATCCCACATGCCACAACCAGGACCCAGAAGAGTCAAATAAATAAATAAAATATTTTAAAAATATGACACTCAGATTTTAAGCAAGAGTGATCGAAGAAGTGATGGTGGCAGCTTCAGATAGTTGAGAATCACTGGCCAGAAGATCATCCTAGAGGGGTCTTAAGCAGTTGAAGTTTGAGATCAAGAACTGAGAATCCATCCGTGTATCTACAAAGATGTAGAAACTCTGTTACAAATTAGTATTTTAGTGCACAGTCTGAAGCCAATAAGATTAGGTATTGAACTAGTAAAATGGGTTCCAGAATGTAAGTCAAGCTGTGTCCTCTATAAATCCAAGTATATCCGAGTATAGGCGTATATTTTTCCTATACTGATTCGCTCCTTCTCCTCCCTCAACTTCTAATTCCTAGATAGAAAAAGGGAGAAATTTATATTTTTAAAAATATAAAAAAGCCAAGTTGCACAAGGCTTGTCGTGTTCAGGGCTCCCTCAAATCGTTACATTTATTGTTATTCTCAGATGATCTCCTAGCCTTATGACTTTTCGGCAAACAGCATAATCCTGGAACAAGAGAAGCAGCAAATAAAAGATTGCACCCCCAGATTTTCAGAACAAAACTCAGGGTACAAAGCAACGTGAGGATCTGGCCAGATTACACTTAAGCTCATTACTCTTGCAGGCATTGAGCATTTCTTTTTTACTATTTTTTATTGGAGCACAGTTGGTTTACAATGTTGTGTTAGTTTCAGATGTACAGCAAAGTAAATCAGTTACACACACACACACATATATCCACTCTTTTTCAGTCATAGGGCATTTCTACCCACCTGCCTCAGCAGAGAGGCTGTAGAAGTGAAAAGGCAAAATGATCTCATCGGGAGAGGAAAGGATATTCTGCAATAAATGAACAAGTGAAGGTAGCAGTTCATAAACCAGCTAGAAGCCCCACACACTTCTTCCCAGCCCACCCTCAAATCCACCCGTCCCCTGATCACATATTCCCACATTTGATAATATCATTTAATCCAGACAGAAGACTTAGAAAGAGGTTGAGGATCCAGATCCTTAAGAATTCACTATGGCACTACCCAGATTGGTGTGACCTGAAGGAACTGGAGGAATCAGTGTGAAAAACCATGTTTTCCAGAAAGAATGTGCTTTCCCATTCCAGCTCTGTGGTTCATTAACTAGAAAGAACTTTCTGGAACCTGGTTATTTTAGTCTAGAAAATGAGAGCAATACTGAGCTTACAGTGTCATTTGGAGGGTTAAAACTAATGTACATAATAGCAGTTACCTTCCTAGAGCATTGCTCCTGACTTCTGAGCACTCCACCTGCCATTGTTTTAAAGTCTGTCTCCACCGTGGTTTCTCCAGATACTAGCCTGGTCTCATTTGTTTCTGATTTTCCAAGAAAAGACCACAGTGAAAATGGGGTAACAGTTGCTTTAAACTGTAGGAGGGCTCTGTACGAAATCATTCTCACACTTTTTAAGGCAAGCCTTTATTTATCATCAGAAATTTGTCTGACAATATTCAGATCCAAGCTGGACACATTTCTAACTCTACACCCTGAGACCTGTGAGGAGTGTTCACAA
The DNA here is from genome assembly GCF_033118175.1 of Dama dama. Classification (NCBI taxonomy): domain Eukaryota; kingdom Metazoa; phylum Chordata; class Mammalia; order Artiodactyla; family Cervidae; genus Dama; species Dama dama. The sequence continues at coordinate 38,762,887 of NC_083696.1, read as the reverse complement.
CTCCTAGCCCAAATTTTAATCATTGTAGAACCCCATAGCATGATCACGGACTAGTCAAATGAATGAATGAACACACCTCTGTGAGGCAGTTTAGGAAGACCAAATTGATCAAAGTCATTTAAGAGATGATTTGAGGGCCAAGGTACCGGTAATCATGGGTTAATGATGTGATTCTTCTTTATTTTAGAGACCTAGTCAGTACCAGGCAAAGAAACAGTCTAAGGCACTGGAAGAATTGAGGAAATTTTCAATTGTGAGAACTATAGCTTATCCCAGAAGAAATACCAAAGTGGAACCAGAGGAACAGTACACTAAAGAAAATGCTTATCTTTTTTTTTTTTTTTTATTTTTTCAGTGGGTTTTGTCATACATTGACATGAATCAGCAATAGATTTACACGTATTCCCCATCCCGATCCCCCCTCCCACCTCCCTCTCCACCCGATTCCTCTGGGTCTTCCCAGTGCACCAGGCCCGAGCACTTGTCTCATGCATCCCACCTGGGCTGGTGACCTGTTTCACCATAGATAGTATACATGCTGTTCTTTTGAAACATCCCACCCTCACCTTCTCCCACAGAGTTCAAAAGTCTGTTCTGTACATCTGTGTCTCTTTTTCTGTTTTGCATAAAGGGTTGTCGTTACCATCTTTCTAAATTCCATATATATGTGTTAGTATGCTGTAATGTTCTTTATCTTTCTGGCTTACTTCACTCTGTATAATGGGCTCCAGTTTCATCCATCTCATTAGAACTGGTTCAAATGAATTCTTTTTAATGGTTGAGTAATATTCCATTGTGTATATGTACCACAGCTTCCTTATCCATTCATCTGCTGATGGGCATCTAGGTTGCTTCCATGTCCTGGCTATTATAAACAGTGCTGCGATGAACATTGGGGTGCACGTGTCTCTTTCAGATCTGGTTTCCTCAGTGTGTATGCCCAGAAGTGGGATTGCTGGGTCATATGGCAGTTCTATTTCCAGTTTTTTAAGAAATCTCCACACTGTTCTCCATAGCGGCTGTACTAGTTTGCATTCCCACCAACAGTGTAAGAGGGTTCCCTTTTCTCCACACCCTCTCCAGCATTTATTGCTTGTAGACTTTTGGATAGCAGCCATCCTGACTGGTGTGTAATGGTACCTCATTGTGGTTTTGATTTGCATTTCTCTGATAACGGGTGATGTTGAGCATCTTTTCATGTGTTTGTTAGAGAAAATGCTTATCTTATAGGAGAATTATTACAAACTGTGTGGGAAATAGTAGGATAAATAACAAATAACTCGTAATATTGTATTTCTGAACCTTTCATTCTATTCCAAAAAGAAAGGTATCAGTATTTCTGGGCATGATTTTCTACATTTTGATTTTTAATGAGGTATTTAACATTAACCCAAGACATATTCCTGCATTTTTAGTAGTCTTTTATTCAACCACTTAAGAAAATACTTTGTTTTAACTCAATGTGGATTCTCCTCTTGATAGGGTTTTTTTGAACAAGCTAATTTCCATCTACTTAAAATCATTTTGTCTCAATCATACCTGGATTCAGTTAATCTTTCAAAGAAATTTTCCAGTTCAGACTCTACCATTTTGTTCCATCGGTGGGATAGATCACTACCAATCAGGGGCTAACAAAAAATAGGGTCTAAAAAATACTTTCACAGATACGGCTCATAAAAACACTGTCACTGACAAATTTGAGTGCTTCCAAATCACTTTGGAAATATAAAATGTGATATAAATGCTTAATTAAAAAATGACATGTGACACAGTTGCTATTTTTACTACCTGTCTAACAAGAACCCACGCATGCTTTTCTAAAATAACTGAATTTGAAACCAAGAAGAAACTGAAGACAAGATATGGAATGCTGCACTTTGATTTCAGAGGGAATGCATATTCAGACCCCTTGCAATTGTTCTTGATATCCAAGAATGGAGCAGATCCCTTAGGGGAAAAAAGAAAAAGGAGATATCCACCAGTTTGGAAGACCTCCCCTCTCAGATCTTCTTTGAAAACCAAAGGTTCCACCTCCAGACAAGGATCTCCAGCAAGCATCATCACCAAAGGGCTTTTCTTCCCTTTTCTCCCTTTCTATGCAAATTCACTTAAAGTAGATACAATGCCTACTCAGCAGCAAGCAGAAATCAAAAGGGCAATCGATGACATTAATGATCGATTGCCTGCATGGGGTATAGACGGCACCTCAAGATAAGAATTCTCCTTTGGGAGCCAAAAGGTCAAAATTAACAGTTTTCTACATATGGATTAGAAGAGATCAATGGGGAAAAGAAGCTCATTTTTTTCTCCCCTCACTGTCCTTCAAGTTTGCCATCTGCTCACCAAACATTAATTGGCCACTGACTCTGTATATAAGATGCCGAAACACATAATCATCCTTGTCACTTTATGTATGTTTTAGTGGCTTGGTAGTGTCCAACTCTGTGAGACCCCATAGACTGTAGTTCACTAGGTTCCTCTGACCATGGGATTCTCCAGGCAAGAATACTGGAGTGGGTTGCCATTCCCTTCTCCAGGGGATCTTCCTGACCTAGGGATCAAACCCAGGTCTCCTGCATTGCAGGCAGATTCCTTACCATCTGAGCCACTAGGAAAGTCCATGCTTGTCATCGGTCCTAGTTAAAACTTGCCTTATAAGGTGATGTGGCTGTGCACTGTCTTCATAAACATGGGAGATAAGCCGAAGTGTGGAAAGAAGTCCGGAGTTCCATTGCTGCCGGTTGTCATTGTTACAATCCAGGCACCTGAAATGACCGTGACTCCTGGCTGCTGCCATCTTGGTTTTGATTTTGCTTGACCTACACTCTAAGGAAGGCATTCCCAAGTGAACGTCCTGGAAGGATTCTCCCCAGGACATCAGGTGGCCAAAACTTAAACTTAAGCAAACCTAATGAAGTTGCCAATCAAAAGGCCAGGAAACAACAAGGGTCAAAACCCTGTTTCCTCTGAGCCTAGGAAATCTTAACTCTGATGCTTTCTTTGATTTCGTTTAAATCAATGTGTCTGTTTATAAAGCACATGCTGTTACTCGTTATTGTTCTACAGGGTTAGGGACTGAGAGTGGTGAAACAAAGCAGCATTAAGAAGCAGTCTTTGGCTTCTGCCATACACCAACATGAATCAGCAACATGATATTGTAAAGCAATTATCCCCCAATTAAAAAAAATCTTAAGTAAATCTGAATCAAGAAAAAAAAAAAGGTCTGTGGGGACTTCCCTGGTGATCCAGTGGCTAAGACTTCGCCCTCCAGTGCAGACAGAGCAGGTTCGAGCCCTGATCAAGGAGCTAAAATCCCACATGCTTCAAGTCCAAAAAAACAAAACATAGAACAGAAACAATATTGTCACAAATTCAATAAAGATTTTTTTTAATGGTCCACATCAAAAAAAAACTTACATTTTTTTTTTTAAAGTAATCTTTGACTTTAGAAACTGAAAGTTTCCCTGCAAGAACAAGATTTATCTACCAGCTTAATGTAAAACTTAAACTTCCCTTGTGGCTCAGCTGGTAAAGAATGCAGGAAACCTGGGTTCGATACCTGGATTGGAAAGATTCCTGGAGAAGGGAAAGGCTACCCACTCCAGTATTCAGCCTGGAGGATTCCATGGACTGTATAGTCCACCGGGTCACAAAGAGTCGGACACGACTGAGTGACTTTCACTTTCACTTTCCTTAATGTAAAACAACAGGAACCAGGGCAATCACTAAATCCTACTACACCAACTTAGTGCTGGAAGAACTTAAAGGAGAGAAGAGAGGAAGTAATGAAGTCTTCACGAAGAGGTAGAGACTGAGCTGTGTTCTAGCAAATAGAATTTGGATAGGAGCTGAGTCTTTACCATCTGAGCCCAGGTGGTACTAGTGGTAAAGAACCCGCCTGCCAATGTTGGAGACATAAGAGACACAGGTTCGATCCCTGGGTCAGAAAGATCCCTTGGTGGAGGAAATGGAGCCCATTCCAATATTCTTGCCTGGAGAATCCCACGGACAGAGAGGCAGGTGAGCTATACCCCTAAGAGCTGCAAAGAGTTGGACATGACTGAAGCGACTTAACACAGACACAAACAGAAGCTGAGTCATGGATGAAACATTCAGGAAGAACAGAATATCATCACAAGGGAACTCTAAGCATAGTACCCTCTGAACACCCTCCAATTCAGTAAAATCTCACTTTAAAAAAAAAATATGATATTCTTTTTATTTTTAAATATTTATTTTATTTATTGACTGCACTGAGTCTTAGTTGCAATATGTGAGATCTTTAGTTTTGGCATGTGAATCTAGTTCCCTGACCAGGGTTTAAACCTGCGTCCCCTGCATTGGGAGCTCGGAGTCTTAGCCACTGAACCACCAGGGAAGACCTAAAATCTCATTTTTGGAACTGTGATGTGGTGGAGAACACCTTGTTTTGGCATCAAATAGATGTATTTCCACCCCCAGACATGCCAGTATGAGCCCTTTGAGCTTGGCTAAATTGTGAAACATCTATGAAGCTCTGTTTTCTTCTGTGGTATAATGTCATTAATATCTACCTTGCAGAGCTATTGAGATAATAAAACACGGTGTGTACTGAGCTAGCTCGTAGAAGAAGTGCAAACGGCACTAGTTTACTTTCACCTTCAGAGCACACAGACAGTTCTAACTGTAGCACAGGGTGTTATTTATCCACTAAATCTCTCTTTCTTCAATAGTAATAGAGACAGCATGGGCATCCCCAGCCACAGACTGCACTTGCCAGCACCCCGGCAGCTTCTATATTTTTAAGGTTTTTTAATATTAATTCATTTGGCTGCAATGGGTCTTAGTTGCAGCACGCAAGCTTCGTTGCTCTGTGGTATGTGGGATCTTAGTTCCCCAACCAGAGAATGAACCCTGTTCCCCTGCATTGCAAGGCAGATTCTTAACCACTGGACCATCAGGGAAACCTCCCTGACAGTTTCCTGATCTGTGTGAGTTTGTGGCATGTAAGTGCACTTATAAGCAGAAGGCTCTGTGTCTCTTCTAGGCCTGGACTTGAAAAGATCCTGTCACTTTTTCCTCTTCCTGTGATGTAGAAGATGGATTTGCTGAAAATCATTTCAGACCATGCAGACAAGGACCTTAGGATGTGGCAAAGAAACATGTGGTGAGGAACCCAGAACCACCTCACTTCCCGACAAAGTGACTATGCGGAGAACAGGCTACCTACCTTCCAGGATCAGTAGAGAAAAGAGGAACAACCTTCTTTGCCCTTTTAGTCACTCTTCTCTTGGATCTCTTGTTACATCTTCTTAGCCTTTTCATCTAACTAATGCGAGACCTCATTTAACCTTTGAAAAAAGTAGTCTCTTTTTAGGTAGATCAGATATTATCCCCCATTTGACAGAGGAACAAACTAAACCCAAGGAAGGCCAGACCCTCTGACACATCAGTGTCACTGATTCCCAGAGCCTCAGTCTGGGAAAGTTGCATGTGACAACTTTATCACTTCTATTGCCTGAGGTTTCAAACAGAAGAACCGTTTAGATTTAGGTGTTGATGAAAGCTTGACAAGGTTGAATATTACATTTCAAATATAGAATCAGGAAACTAGATTTTAAATTAAGCAGCACACTGCAAGTGGTTCTCATAATTATTGCTGTTATACATGTGTTGCTACTGCAAAATTTCAAGAAGCACTGGAAGATGTAATTGCCACACAGAGGTCTGAAATCCAGGGCAGAAATGTTTGGCATTGGGGGTAATTTACACCCATAATGTAATTAAACAGGAGAAACAGGAGGCAATTTGCATTCAGATTTACATGTTACGGGATTTTTTTCTGATTTCAAAAAAAAAATTTTTTTTTAAGCTTTGGCAAGCATAGGAGGTTTCTGAGTGTTCTGACAATTCATATTTTAGACAAATGACATTGGGAAAGAGGGCTTTCTCATCCTTTTCTGGAGCTTTTGCAGTTTGCTAAGAAAATAAATAATAAGCTGTCTGTCAGATATTTTAATATGAAATATGCTGTGATAAATAACTTTTCACCCCCACATTATTTTTGCTCATATATATTTATAAGACTTCTCTGATTCTCACCTATTGATAGGATCTTCCTATAAATCAAAGATTTGAAAGGCATAAACCTAAACACTCAGGATAGATAAGAATTGAAGCGTCATACTGGCAAAGAATTTAGGACTTAGGGTGATTTTTTTTCAATATATTGATTATATCAAAAAACCGTATTGAATTTGAAAAGGGTACTAGACACGGTGCCCTTCCTCTCACTGCCTAAAAGAGACACCTCAAATATCTGCCAGATATTTCAGCTCAGTAGGTCTCACCCTCCTGTTTAAACAAGAGAAAAGAAAGGAAGCAGAAAGAAAAGTATAGTATTATCTCACTTAGCTGATGGAAATATAAAGTAAGATATTTACAGAAGTGTGCCCAGCATACAATAGGAGATCAGTAAATACTTGCTAAGTTGTTAAAGTCAAAACATAGGGAAAGTACTTATTTAATCATAACTAGCATTTATTGTGCACTACTTGAAGGCAACTCCACAAGAGGGTACTAATGTTGTCTCTACCTTATTACAGATGAAGATAATGATGAGTGGAAGGAGTTGATGTTTGTCTGAATTCACACAGCTGGAAAGCAGTGAAGCTAAGATTTGAACTCTGGGATCCAGATTTTCTAGATTTTGTAGGTAACTACCAGGCTATATTGGGCTTCCCAGGTGGTGCTAGTGGTAAAGATTCTGCCTGCCAATGCAGGAGGCATAAGAGATGCAGGTCTGATCCCTGGGTCCAGAAGATCTTCTGGAGTAGGAAATGGCAACCCACTCCAGTATTCTTACCTGGAGAATCCCATGGACAGCGGAGCCTGGCAGACTATCGTCCATGGGGTTACAAAGAGTCAGACACGACTAAGCGTAACACAACAACCAGGCTGTATTACATCACCCCATAAAGAGGCTTCCTCTCCTGAACTAAAGTCCACAGGACTTTTGATTTGTGCTTTGCCAGATACATCACTGATGGCCATGAGACAAAAGATTTGATCTCTACTCAAGGTCGAATGTTTATTCACAAAGATACATGTTCTGTTCATTTGATTAGTCAACATGTAGCTCATACAACTGTAAACAGAGAAGGAATGGAAATTAAAAAGAAAACAAAATAAGAACAATCTGCCCTGTGTGTGTGTGTGTGTGTGTGTTTTTGTGTGTTCACTTAACAAGTCGTGTCCAGCTCTTTGTGACTCCAGGGATGTTAGCCCACCAGGCTCTTCTGTCCATAGGATTCTCCAGGCAAGAATATTGGAGTAAGTTGTCATTACCTACACCAGGGGATCTTCCCAACCCAAGGATATAACCCATGAATCTGCCCTATATCATCTACTATATGTGTTACGCTCAACAAGGCAATTTTCTCTGTCTGCTATATCTGTATGCAAGAAACTTAGTCGGGGACGGGAGGGAGTATCCTGTTAAATATGTTCACATACTCGGTCATTTGAGAAAATAAATGTTTCTGTTTTCTTCACATTGAACTATTTGCCTGAGATTACGTACCCAATAACATTCTGATTGAATAGGTTTATAATCATCTCAGTTCTTTTTACTGCCAAACCCAGGGAGCTAAAACACATCAGTTTACCTCTCTTCTACCCAGGGAAAAAGTCCTGCCTCTCTGACAAGCCTTTAAACTCTTCCTGTTAGGGTTACATGACACACCTGTCTTTAACCTTTCCTGGGGGAAGGGGGACCACATACCCCATGCCCAGCACCGTGAAAAGCACCGCGGAGGTGAGGTTAGTCATCACCATCATAGGAGTAGGAATAACCGTCACTGACTAAGCACCGCGAAAGGCACTGAGCTTTTATATATGCTGTTTCATTTAATCCTCAAAACCACATTGTGAAGTAGGTGCCGTTATCATTGGGCTTCCTTGCTGGCTCAGAAGGTAAAGAACACGCCTGCAATGAGAGAGACATGGGTTCAATCCCTGGGTTGGAAAGATCCCCTGGAGAAGAAAATGGCAACCCACTCCAGTATGCTTGCCTGGGAAATCCCAAGGACAGAGGGCCTGGTGGGCTACTGTCCATGGGGTCACAGAGAGTCAGACATGACTGAGCGACTTTCACTTTTCACCGTTATCATTGCTGTTCTGCAAATAAAGAAAATGAGACACAGTATGGACTGTCTGTCCTATAGAGAGCGGGTCTTCCCTTCTAAATGAGGGAACTCAAACACCTGGAAATTTCTTCATGCAACAGCTTCACAGACACCCCAGATTCAGCATGCACAGCAGGAGGGGCAGAGTGTGAGGAGAAGGAATTGTGAGAGGAGGCAGATCAGAGAGGAGAAATGTGTGCTGCTGCTGACTCTGAAAACAGGGGAAGGGGCCATGCATCCAAGAACATAAAAGCCTCTCAGAAGCTGGAGAAGGCAAGGAGATAGATTCTCCCTAGAGCTACCAGAGGAGCTTCCCAGGGTGCAGTGGTAAAGAACCTACCTGCAGTGCAGGAGACAAGTGTTCAATCCCTGGGGCAGGAAGATCCCCTGGAGAAGGAAATGGCAACCTACTCCAGTATCCTTGCCTGGAGAATCCCATGGACAGAGGAGACTGGCAGGCTGCAGTCCATGGGACCACAAAGACTTGGACTCGACTGAGCATACACAAACACACACACACACAGACACACACAGACACACACAGACACACACACACACACACACACACCAGAAGACACATTGTCCAGTCAACCCCTTGATTTTAGTCCACTGAGAATGAATTTAGACTTTTGGCCTCCAGAACCATAAGATAATAAATCTGTGTTATTTTTGGCTACCAGGTTTGTGGCAATCCATGACAGCAGTCATGGCAAAAGAAATCGGGGGATGACCCGGCCATTCATCTGTTCCTCCAGATCTTGTGCTTCCTCATTGTCCCTGCCTTTCTCACCCTTCCTTTCTGAATTGACACCCTTCTCCAGTCGCATCTGGATGATCGCAACAGCTTGCAAACAGATTTTCCTTCTTCCAGTCCCGTTTCATCCTCTATTCTGCTCATGTTTGTCCATGTGATTTGTCTAAAATTTCTTCTTAAGTGCTTCACTGACTGTAATTACCTTTAAGATAAATGCAAAGGTCTCATCACTACATTGTCTTGGTCTCTCTTCTGCTTCAACCTCCAGCCCAGGCTACTTGTCCCTGATCTTGTCCACCTTGCCTCTTTGTCCTCTTTCTTTTTTTTAAATTAAAAAAAAAAAATTTTTTTTTTTTGCAACACTGCAGTTATATGGGATCTTAGTTCCCCGACCAGGGATTGAACCTACACCTCCTGCCTTAGAAGCTCAATGTCATAACCAGCGGACCGCCAAGTAACTCCATGTGGCCTCTTTCTATCCTCAATCACCTGCTCCCCTTTCCTCCTGGACTGCATCTGCCTTTCTCCAGGTTGTGTTATACGACTCTATCTCTTATCCAGGCTGCATTCGCTCCCCTCCAGCCAAAGTTGTAGGCTCCCCCTGATTCTACTCACAGTTGAGTGCACTGATCCTACCCTCACTCCAGGGCCTTTGGTTGCTGGTCTCTCCGTCTTTATCTAAGCACTACTTATACCTCCAAACTCACCTCAGGGGTCCCCTCCTCCAGAAAGCTCTCCCCGAGGCTCTTCAAACCTTATCACCAATTGGTTTAGTTGCTCATCCTCTCATGTTCCCGTGATACACTTTGCTTCTCTCCACTTTGTTTATCTCTAGCGTAGCTAAGGCCTTACCTCATAGCTCAGATAGTAAAAAATACACCTGCAATGTTCAATCCCTGGGATGGGAAGATCCCATGGAGAACGAAATGTCTACCCACTCCAGTATTCTTGCTTGGGGAAATTCCATGGACTGAGGAGTCTAGTGGGATACAGTCCCTGGGTTGCAAAGAGTCAGACACTGCTGAGTGACTTTCACTCACTCACTCAGCATAGCTAAAGATAGTGGCCCCACAGTTATCCCATGGTAACTATGTCTTATGTGCCTGAATTCTCCATTGGAATCCATTCATCCGTTAATTCTCCAATGGTCCAGTGGTTAGGATTCTGCCTTCCATACAGAGGGGTCACAGGTTCAACCCATTGTTGGGGAACTAAGATCCCACATGCCACTCAACAAAACAGAAACAAACAAAAAAGAATGTGTTCAGGACTCCCCTAGTGGTCCAGTGGCTAAGAATTCACATTCCCAATGTGGGGGGGGGTCCAGGTTTGAGCCCTGGCCAAGGAACTAGACCTGCATGCTGCAACTAATGATCTCGTGTGCCACAACTAAGACCTGGTGCAGACAAACAAATAAATAAATCAATTTTTTAAAAGAATATGTTTATCCAAGCTAGAGTTGTGTCTTTCATATCACTCTCTAATGTCCAACACAGTGCCTGGTATTGAAGAGACTGGTGTTGGTTGGAAGTCACTTTTAGAAAAAAAAAATGTAGAACTTCATTTACTCATTAATGCAATAAGCATTGATTTAGGCATCTACTATTGGTAAAATATTGTGTGTGTGTGCTCAGTTGTATCCAACTAATTGTGATTCTATGGACTGTAGCTCACCAGGCTCCTCTGTCCATGGGATTTCCCAGGGGAGAATACTGGAGTGGGCTGTCATTTCCTACTCCAGGGATTTTTCCTACCCAGGGATTGAACCCACGCCTCTTGTGTCTCCTACATTGGCAGACAGATTCTTTACCACTGCACCACCTAGGAAACCCATACATCGTGAAAAGTCAAAACATTGTGGGACTCACAAATACATACAAGACTTGCTATCTACTCCTTGGAATTTTAAGTTTAGTGAGAGAGTTGAGATGTTACTTAAATGTCCAGCAGGTGGTAGTACCTAACCAGACCACAAACACAGCCTCAGGGATGGAGAGAAAGAATTCTTCCCTGAAAAAAATGAAAAAGATCTGGAGAAGTGAAAGTTTCCAAGAGCCAAGTCACAGGAGTACAAATGAGACCAGAAACCCAGAAGCGGAAGGCTCTCATTGATGTGGGGTCTTCAATAAACACCTGAAGTCTTGATCATTACATGCACACGTCCTGTGTTAAAGCACACTTGTCACTCTTAGGAGTTTCCACGATAAATTTCCAAGGTATATCAACATGACAGAAGGAAAGGACCATGTAGACTAACAGAAAGCAGGAGAAAACACAGCAAACTGTACTGAGTCACAGTGGCTAAGCAAGAATTTCATCACTAGGCATTCGGTTCCTAATAATTTTATATAATCTGAATCCAGAAGCTGACTGCTATCATGACTAATACAAGATACATGTTGTTTCTTTTCAAGGTCACCTTTTGTTCAGGAAAAATGGGAAATAGTTCTCTTCTTTGACCTTATATGATACAGCAGAAGCCAAAGCAGATTTATACAAATGAAAATAAGGGTGAGTGAGCGCACTTTATCCCATAAATAACAAAAATGGATTAAGGCTGACTTGTCTCCAGGCAACCTATATAAATACAGTCACATAACCATGATTTTAGTATATGAAATAGATAATCAAGAGATTCACTTAAAATTATTCACGGCTGTCTCTTCACTGATTTAACAGATTTAAAAAGCTGCTTCCCTGCCAGCCATTCCATTGTAAGCCTTCCCTGATGAAGACTGTGGGGTCAAGCTATTTCTTCTGTTGAGATTCACATGCTTACTATTAGTTTTCTCAAAGTAGATTTGGTTTCAAAAGTTTCACATCTACAAAAAATAGTGAACACATAACAATTAAAGATTTTCAATTTAAGCGTAAGTATATGGCTATATAGCAAATGAATGATAAGATAAATGAATGTATAATACAAATTAAAACCTCCTAAAAACTAAACCAAAAGTGCAGGTAAACATGAATGATAGATACTAGATAAAATAATAGATAAATGATTAAGGATACTATCCACCTGATCAAGGACTAGAACGAGTGAGCTAAATGTCCTTCAAATTACATAGAAGCAAGTTAACTTAGGATAAAAAAAAAAGACAAGTAATCCAAAGTTTTCATCTTTAATATTTTTAATAAAGTCACAAAGCAAGAAATAATGGCATCTGAAAAATATTAAAATGTTTCATATTTATATAAATGGGTGGAAAAGGCAGCATAAGAATTCATAGTGAATGTCTTTGGTTTTCTTAATATGACCTAACAGTAAGTAGTTTTAAAAGAAAATGTTTAAGATGGACCGCATGTTTAAGACAGACCGTATGGATGCTGAAGTGGCCTCACACTGCAGCGAGGACCATCTCTCCTGCAGAGCCCAACACGCAGCGATTCCGTCTCGGTCCATGCCTAGCTGCGTGTGGTTCTCAGCCTCTCTATGCCTGTGTGCTCAGCTCCATTTTCCCACAAAATGCAGACACAGTGGTGTCACCTCAAAGGGTTGCTGCAATAGTTAAGTGTGATAATCCAGTAAAATCTTGGCACAGTGCTGGCCACCTAGTAAGCACTTAATAAATACCAGTTATTGTTGCTGATATTGCTAATATCTGCCTACCTTTAATTTTCATTCATGCTGGTGGAGACTGGATTTGATGCCCTACAAAAAGAAATTTTTTTTTTAATGTTAGCCCTGCTATCAGAAGAGTGGGAGGGAGGCTCTAGAGAGAGGGAATGTATGTATACATAGAGCTGATTCACACTGTTGTACACCAGAAAGTAACACATCATTGTAAAGCTTTATACTCCAGTTCAAAAAGAAGTAAGTAAATAAATAAATAAATCTGAGGTCTAGTTTTGGCTCCATCATTTACCAGATATGTGGCCTTGGACGAATCTCTTCATCAGTTTTACCAACTGTAAAATGGAAATAATAATTTATGTTCTGCCCTGTCTATCCCTGGTACTCAGGCCAGATGAGATAACACAGTTATGTTTTGCTTCTTTGATGTAAAGTGTTATTCACATATAGAAGCTGATGGTGATGATTATGATGATGATGGCTTTGGGATTCAGGATACCATTAGAATACAAAAAATACAGTAGTCAGACCTGACGAGGCCAGATTACAGGTCACCATTTCTGACTATCACATCACCGCCTCCAACTTCATGATGACACTTCTCTCAATAAATAAGGAGACAGAGAGGCAGACAGAAAGAAAGAGAGAGAGAGAAATTAATACTCAGACCCAATTAGATATCCTGACCTATTATTAATACTCTTGTATTATTAATTGTTATTATTATGTTATCATTCTTGATCTAAATCCTTTCTTAAAGAAGAAAATGAAAGTCAATGTTTAGCCAGAACCCAGATCTCATGACAGAACCACATTCTTTCCTCTAAAGTAGTAATTTACATATTGAGATACATTTATAAAGTGGGGTATGAAATTCCATAAGCAGAAATATCCCCTCTATATTTAAATTACAGAGGGAAAACTAGAAGGAAATACTTCAATTATTATTTCTCTGAATTTTAAATGTCTACAAGTATAAGTTAATTTTAACCAAAAAAAGTAAGTAAAAGTATTTTAAAATATATGAGACTCTTGACAATCTAAGTGAAAAGAGATGCCTGTGACAAGAAGTCCATTTCCTGAGGATAATGAAAGAATACTGCTTTTTTAGAATAGCTAAGATCATGGAGAAAGAATCCAGTCTTGGGACAATAAGACTTGTTAAGTGAAGCTGCTTTTTGAATTTATGTCCTGGGCTTAGCTCTTCTCAGAAATTTGTTCCAAAGATAATAGATCATTGATCTACCTCAGTTTTACAAGGCTCATTTTAATTAAGAGTTTCTAATAAAAGAAGTATGCCTCTTGTTAAGACAAGCCTTGGTAAGCTAGGGATAAAATATACCATAAATATTACATGGCTGCACTGGTGCAAAGTTATATGCAATGCAGGGTTTTAAAAATTCAAGTGCATAATACAAGATCTGCCGTTTGATCGGTAAAGCCAACACTACCCATTAAAAGCATGCTGAAAATGAATACAACAGTGCTATTTCATTAGGCATCTACTTAACCTTATTTTTAGACTTTTAGGGAAGCTACCTCAAATACTTTTTAAAAATTCTAAGTCCTTTTCTTCTGGCTTTCACAAACTGTTTCCCGGTGGTAAGGTGAAGGCATTACACAGCAAAAAAAAAAAAAAAAAATCAGCAAGCTATATTAAAGCTGAAAGCTAAGTCTTTCCCCCATAAAACAAGACATTTTCTGATATAGAATTTCAAAACTGATTAAGCTTATATTTGGAACAACAGAAAGATATAAAATATTTTTAATTTTATAAATACTTAAATTAACTTTTCATAAAAGCAGTCACTCACAGAAATACAAGGCAGTGTTCAAGGAAAAAAAAAAACTGGCCAGGAAAACAAAACAAACACCATAACGGTGCTTAGTGTTTCAGATGGATTTGTTTTAATTAAAGACAATAGGGATATATATGTCCCAATTCTTGGCAAGAAACAGCTTCCTCCCTGAGGATATTTTTATTTTGCTTTCAACATTTCAAATCAAAAAAGACCAAGAGTCCAGGCTGCTTTTCAAGTTTGACATTCTGAGGCTCCAGTAGAAATAAGTATCATAGTTTTCACTTCGCCTGTGTTCCACCCCAAGGGACTCAGTCCCGAGTTTCCTACATCAACAAGCCCTGAAACAATCAGCAAAGGACAATTTATTTAAAAAATTACTTATCATGAGTTCTAGAATTAGATTCCAGGCAAAAGGACAAGATTCAAGACATCACAGCAAATTGGGACAAGGTCCAGATCATCTAGTCTGAAACAGATTCAGCCCACCAATTTCACAGTGGTGTCTTCCACCCGAAGCATCTTGCTTGTTGGCCAGTTCTCACATCCTCCTTAAATTTTTGTGTCTCAAAAACGTATTCTTTAAAATGGAAGGAAATATACAAAGGAGGAAGAAAATGTCCAACTTCTTATTTTCCTAACCTTATTTTTGACCCAAAGAATAAACCCCTTATGCAAAGAATATTTCTCCATTATCATTAGATAAGACGTCACAATAGCTATCTCTTAATTACAAAGTCAACATTTGCACTTTACCTACGGAAGGAACACACAGCATGCTGTGTATTTCTCTATAGAAAGAAATCGATTCAAAATACAGTGTAGCCACTGGTACAGCAACCCAGATATAATTTCATTTAAAATGTCTTTTATCTAAATCACATGTAACTTCTTGGTTTTTTTTTTTTCATTTTTTATTATTATTATTATTTTTTTTTATTATTATTTTTTTTTTCCAGTGGGTTTTGTCATACGTAACTTCTTGTTTAAAATAAATTATAAAAGTATTATTGTCAGACTCAACAGTGTTGTAAATTCAAATAAATCCTTATGCTTGTTTTCTCTCTTGTTAATAATTTCAGAAGATTCCATAGCCTTAGTAAATGTAAGGTGAAAAATGCATTAAGGTAAAAAATGTAAAAGTTTACATTTCTTTCCATATAAAATATTAAGGTAGTCAATGTTCTTCAAAAACATGAGACAAAGAGGGAGAAAAGAATGTCATAACTTTTTTTAAAAGTTTATATACTAAATTCACTGACCATAACCTTCAAGTCACCTTCAGAAAGAGTGATTAAAGTGAAAAGTCTGATGTAAAATAAAACTTTTTGCTAAATCTGGAACTGGATCAATCTTTTTTCATTAATTTATTTATTTTTATTGAAGTATGTTGATTTACAATGCTGTGTTAGTTTCAGGTGTACCAGCAAAGTGATTCAGTTATACATACATTATATCTATTTTTTTCAGATTCTTTCCCCTTATAGGTTATTAGAAAATATTGAGTATAGTTTCCTGTGCTCAGAACAGTATAGTTTCCAGCAGGTCCTCAGAACAATTAATTTTTAAGTCCTGGAAATTTTTTCCTTGATAAGGTGACTGTTATAATTCTCTGCATTATCTCATGGCCAGACTGAGCAACACTTCCTGTGATACTGAAGTTACAATTTTAAGCTGCAGACACTAACTGGACTTAGCCTGGGTAGTTAGCCAGTATTTCATTTGTATACAAGGCTTTCTTCCTTCTGTCATCAGTTAAAAGCGGAACAGTTTCTGAGCCAGCTTAGATACAATGTAAAGCAGACTAACTGTGAAGTTAGACTTGTGCTCCTTTGTAAATTTCTCTCTGCAGAGTCATCTCATTTTCAAAATCCTGAAAGAAAACTACCAGCAGCCGCCTGCCGGTTACCCTTTTGCTCTCACTGCAGAAAGTGCTGGCAGAGCATTTGCAGCAGCAAACTAACAAGGGCTTGCGTATTTTTTAATAAGAAAGTACTAAGTATATAAATAAGGCATAATTACTACACAAGTAGTGCTTAGCTTTATCTGATGACATCTCTCAGAGTCCAACCTGGAGACTGGCAGTACTTTACAGGACAGGGAATTCTCTTTCTTTTATTTTTAATTTATCCCTCTGAAGCCAGAAAATCTTCTTGCAATATTCACAAGTCAGTCCTTTTACTCGGCTGTCACCTGTCTCTCCCAACAGCTTGATACACAGGCTCTCTTGGCTTGAAAGATAACCTCTCTCTTAGTAAACTAGAACACCCTCTCCTCACAGAAACTGCAGTGCTGCAGTTTCACATTAATATGCCAAAAGAAATTCCCTGAATTAACCCATTCTATTTTAAAATACAAAAAGACCAAGACCAATTATTTTACTTTTAATAAAAGTAAAAACCTCCAGAAACCCAAGATTTTTCTGATTACTTACTGATCGAAAGGACCTCATCACTTCATAAAACAATGACTAAAGAAAGCATGCTGTGAAACAAAATACACTGAAGTCTGGGGTCTCGACTTTTCGCAAGCAATGGGTTTGTTCTTAGCAAGGATTTAGCAGGCAGTCACTTATGCCTGTGGTCTCAGCAAGCATGACTTCACTTTGTCTTGCAGTATTCTGAACTTTTTTTTACTCTGAATTACCCCCAAAGCACAATGCAAAATAAAGGAACATTTTAACAGCTAGCAGTGCACCAGACATCAGGAAGTCTGTGTAGGTTTCTTATTTAAGTAAACATGTTTAAAAATATAGATAATCTATTGCAAATCAGTCACTAAAATCTAAATGTAAGGAAAAAAAATCTGGTTTTATTCAAAGTTGTGGTGAATCTGTTTGGGAACTTTCCAATTAATCTGAAATTAACTCAGTGCTTTTCAGTCATGGCAGTTACATACAGGGAGTACTGAACAGAGGATGACAAGGCAATTGCTTCTGTTCAAACTCATCATAAACTATATTTCCCTGGACTTTTCATCTCAACAGATTTCATCTCAAATTCCCCTTTCCAAGAGGTACTTGACCTTCAAATTTCAAGTCCTGTATGTCTTGATTTCCTGCTTCCATCATATGTTAGAAAACTCAAACTTGGCTACAAGTATATTATCTCCGTTACCTGACTTTAAAAAATTTTGTTTTCAAATCTGCAGTCTGTTCTGTGCCAACCCTGCATTGCAGAGAGATCTTTGCGTGCGATCCCAGTTTGGCTCCTTCAGACAGAGTCACTACGAACTGGCTTTTAACCGTATTTACTACTACAGAAAGCAGGGAGGAAACCCCCGCCAACCTAAGCAGACTAGCAATGCTGGGCGACAAACCCCCAGAGTGGCTGAATCTTCCAGCAAGCCGAGCTGGGCGCTGTCCTTGGTGCTGCCGGCGCCATAGCGAACACAAGCGCCTTACCTTCTGCCCCTGCGGAAGCTGCGGACGTCCCCCAAACGTTAAGCAGAATGCAGCGCCTTATCCCACTTTTAATACAAATAAATACCCCAGCCCATCCGCTTTGTCCCCTTCCCGAAGACTTCAGGCTGACCGTTCCTCAAAAGTCTTTTTGTTTTTCTCTTCTAGGCCCAACTCGGGGCCTGCGCTCATCTCGGGCTGCTTTAAGGCAGGGAGTGGGGGAAGGGGAGGGAGGCGAGGGGCGACGAGGCTGGAGGAGGGGCGGGACGAAGGGGGAGGGGAGGAGGGAGGCGGCGGGGGGAAAGGCTGGGGGGGAAAGGTCCAGGAGGAAGGGGCTCTGCAAGAAGGGAGGAGTGAGTGGAGCTAAAGAAGGCTTAAAGTGGGAGGGCGAAGAGATGCCAAAATCAGGGGGAAGTGATTAAGCACAGAATATGGGTAAAGAAAAAAGTAATAGAGAAAGGGCAAGAGAAGAGAAAAGTGTGAGGATAAGAGTGCAGAAGGGGGAAAAAAAAAAAAAAAACCCACAAGGTGGCCAGGGGGTCGTTAGAAAAGCTGCCCGAACGGCGGAAGAGTGACTACACAAAGAAAGGACTTTGGGTGAATTTCCCACCGAGGGTGTAAAATGCAATCTGAAGGTGAAGAGAAATGGAGAGGGGGCCTGCGGGGAGAGACAGGTGGTCTGGCACCGAAAGAAGAGCTGGGGGGAGGGGTCGGGCCCAAGGCAGCGAAGTCCAGGGTCCGATGCGGCTGGGCCCACGTGGAGCCGGCGCTGAATCACTGCTGGGCTCTCTTCACCCCCCATCCTCCACCCTCTCCCGGCCGGGTGCCCGCAGTCCCCGCCTTCTCGGCCGCCGCCTCCACGGGGCGGGGCCCTGGCCCGGGGACCAGCCGCCGCGGCTATAAATGGGCTGCGGCGAGGCCAGCAGAACGCTGTGACAGCCACACGCCCCGAGGCCTCCAAGATGAGCTACACGTTGGACTCGCTGGGCAACCCGTCCGCCTACCGGCGGGTGACCGAGACCCGCTCGAGCTTCAGCCGCATCAGCGGCTCCCCGTCCAGCGGCTTCCGCTCGCAGTCGTGGTCCCGCGGCTCACCCAGCACCGTGTCCTCCTCCTACAAGCGCAGCGCGCTGGCCCCGCGCCTCGCCTACAGCTCCGCCATGCTCAGCTCGGCCGAGAGCAGCCTCGACTTCAGCCAGTCCTCGTCTCTGCTTAACGGCGGTTCTGGGCCGGGCGGCGACTACAAGCTGTCCCGCTCCAACGAGAAGGAGCAGCTGCAGGGCCTGAACGACCGCTTCGCGGGCTACATCGAGAAAGTCCACTACCTGGAGCAGCAGAACAAGGAGATCGAGGCAGAGATCCAGGCGCTGCGACAGAAGCAGGCCTCGCACGCCCAGCTGGGCGACGCGTACGACCAGGAAATCCGCGAGCTGCGCGCCACCCTGGAGATGGTGAACCACGAGAAGGCGCAGGTACAGCTGGACTCGGACCACCTGGAAGAGGACATCCACCGGCTCAAGGAGCGCTTCGAGGAGGAGGCACGGCTGCGCGACGACACGGAGGCGGCCATCCGCGCGCTGCGCAAAGACATCGAGGAGTCGTCGCTGGTCAAGGTGGAGCTGGACAAGAAGGTGCAGTCGCTGCAGGATGAGGTGGCCTTCCTGCGGAGCAATCACGAGGAGGAGGTGGCCGACCTGCTGGCCCAGATCCAAGCGTCACACATCACCGTGGAGCGCAAAGACTACCTGAAGACGGACATCTCGACGGCGCTGAAAGAGATCCGCTCCCAGCTCGAGTGTCACTCCGACCAGAATATGCACCAGGCCGAAGAGTGGTTTAAGTGCCGCTACGCCAAGCTCACCGAGGCGGCCGAGCAGAACAAGGAAGCCATCCGCTCCGCCAAGGAAGAGATCGCCGAGTACCGGCGCCAACTGCAGTCCAAGAGCATCGAGCTCGAGTCAGTGCGCGGCACCAAGGAGTCCCTGGAGCGGCAGCTCAGCGACATTGAGGAGCGCCACAACCACGACCTTAGCAGCTACCAGGTAGGAACCGCGGCTGCGCGGCCAGCCTGCGCCAGCGCCAGCGCCGCGCGCCCCCGACACTCAGGCCCGCGCCCCGCCGAGCTCTCCGCCGCGCTCCCTAGCGGCCGCTGGCCCGTGCGCGCGCGCGCGCGCGCCGCAAAGCCAAGTTGGAAGCTCAAAGCTTCCTCGCCCCTTCGCATCCCCTCCGCGCCCCTCCCCCCGCACACCATCCCCAACTCTAAGAGCCTTGGCCTTTTCCAAAACGTGCTTCTTTTCCTCGGAAGTTCTAGTTTTGCACGCTTGCGAATTTCAAGTAGGAAGTGTACATTGGGGTAGTTGATAAAGCAGCAACTTTAGGAGAGGCGTGAAGAAACTCATGTATTCTCAACTTTTCCAGCTGCGATCGGAAGAATTCCCAAAATTGATTTCAGCCCAAAGGGCTCACATGGGAAGGGCCAGATCAGCCGTGGGGTTTCCCCATGGATGTTTGTTTCCTGCTGAGACGTTCTAGATCCACTGGTCCTAGTGCGTGACATGCCCAGGAAACGTCTAATTGTCTATTGATTCTGTTTGTGAATTCCTTAGATTTTTGTTTTAAGCGGGGACGTCTAATCAAACGTCTATTGATTCTGTTTGTTTGTGAATTCCTTAGATTTTTGTTTTAAGCGGGGACGGGGTCTGGAAGTAGTACCCGAAGTACGCCAAGCTGGAGGGGCTCGAGGGAGGGAAGGAAGCTGGAGGGAGTAGCAAGTGTTTTGCGAAAGAAGGGGCTGTTTGGAAGGATGAGTTTGTGGCCGTGTCGGTTTCAGGACACCATCCAGCAGCTGGAAAATGAGCTTCGGGGCACGAAGTGGGAAATGGCTCGTCATCTGCGAGAATACCAGGATCTCCTCAACGTCAAGATGGCTCTGGATATTGAGATCGCCGCGTACAGGTAGGCTGCTCACTGCGGACGTGGCCGAAGTACCAGCCGCAGTGCAGAGGCCATGTTGGCATAACCTTCACCACTTGAGTTAAAGCAAGTAGGTTGCAGGAGTCTTAACTCAGTGCCTGGTTTTCTTTCCTAATTAATAAGTAGTTACTCTAAAAAACTGCAACTTTTATGCAGCTTAAAAAAAAAGTAAGCAGTTAAACTAATGTATTTGAATAAAAAGTGTTTTGAGGGAGAGCGGCGATTAATTTCAGTGCTTATGCTTAACCTTTATTTTAGTGAAAAATGCTTTCCGAATATTTGAAACAAAAACAGTTTTAATTTTTTTTTAATATTTTTCTCTAGTGCTTTCAATTTTTCAACTTTATAATGTCAAGGACAAACACCAGGACATTTCAGTTATCTCTTTCTCAGTCACAGCTTACTATTGCCATCATCTGGCTGGGAATAAATATGATTGGTAGAATATATACTTTTTATTCAGACTGCTATTTCTAGATCTAGATAGACAGACATCCAGAGAAGGAGAAGAGATTTATATATATATATATATATATATATAAACTGATGTCACCTTGCTGTTGATTAAGTTCATAGGTGAAAATTCTTGGCTGAACAGTTTTATTTTCCCCAATAAAGTCATTCATATTACAAGAATAAATCGCACTCAACTCAGAGCCATCTAAGTTTTCAGGAAAGGTGAAAAATTATATAAAATAGACACTTTATGATTAAAATTACAGACTAATTTATACAATATATATATATTATCACTTAGCTATGACATATATAGCCTGAATTCTGATGTATTCTAAATAGCTTTGTAAATTTTCTGGATAGTATATTTGTTAAAAGACGTTTCGTATACACCTGAAAGTCCAAATGCTCAAGAAGGTGACTTTAAGGGGCTTTTGGGGGGCCTCTGGGGAGCTTATCAGCATATTCATGTTGCAGCAAAGGAGACTGCGGCAGAGCTGAGAGTTGGCAGTTAGGTGTAGGGAGTGGACTGTTGGGTGTGGTTAGTTACTGCACTGGGCGATTGGCTGATTGTCCCTGAAGATCCTTCTCTGTCATTGAATATGACACAATGGACTGGTGAAATGATAGCAAGTATTACATTATGTGATTCTATTTATTCAAAGGTATCCACCACCTTACACATACTGTAATGAAGGTCACAAGGCCCAATGAGATTTTAATTACCTTTTGTCTTCTTTGACTCTCTCCTTAGGAAACTCCTGGAGGGTGAAGAGACCAGATTTAGCACATTTGCAGGAAGCATCACTGGGCCGCTGTATACACACCGACAGCCCTCCATCGCCATATCCAGTAAGATTCAGAAAGCCAAGGTAGAGGCTCCCAAGCTAAAGGTCCAACACAAATTTGTTGAGGAAATCATTGAGGAAACCAAGGTGGAAGATGAGAAATCAGAAATGGAAGAAGCCCTGACGGCCATTACCGAGGAATTGGCCGTTTCCATGAAAGAGGAGGTCAAGGAAGAGGAGGCTGAAGAAAAGGAGGAGAAAGAAGCAGCTGAAGAAGAAGTTGTCGCTGCCAAAAAGTCTCCAGTGAAAGCTGCTGCACCGGAACTTAAAGAAGAGGAAGCAGAAAAGGAGGAGGAAGAGGGCCAAGAGGAAGAGGAAGAGGAAGAGGAGGCCGCTAAGTCAGACCAAGCCGAGGAAGGAGGATCTGAGAAGGAAGGTTCTAGTGAAAAAGAGGAGGAAGGAGAAACAGAGGCTGAGGGGGAAGGAGAGGAAGCCGCCGCCGAAGCTAAGGAGGAAAAGAAAACCGAGGAAAAGGCCGAAGAAGTGGCTGCAAAGGAGGAGCTGGTGGCAGAAGCCAAGGTGGAGAAGCCGGAGAAAGCCAAGTCCCCGGTGGCCAAGTCCCCGCCGGCCAAGTCCCCAGAGGCAAAGTCCCCAGCGGCAAAATCCCCGCCGGCCAAGTCCCCAGAGGCAAAGTCCCCAGCTGCAAAATCCCCGCCGGCCAAGTCTCCAGAGGCAAAGTCCCCAGTGGCCAAATCCCCAACGGCCAAGTCCCCAGAGGCAAAGTCCCCAGCGGCAAAATCCCCGGCGGCCAAGTCCCCAGCAGCAAAGTCCCCAGCGGCAAAATCACCCGTGGAGGAAGTGAAACCCAAAGCAGAAGCTGGAGCTGAGAAAGAACAGAAAGAGAAGGTGGAGGAAGAAAAGAAAGAAGAAGCCAAGGCATCTCCCAAGGAAGAGAAGGTAGAGAAAAAGGAGGAGAAGCCAAAGGATGTGCCAGAGAAGAAGGCTGAGTCCCCAGTGAAGGCGGAGTCCCCCGTGAAGGAGGAGGTGCCCGCCAAGCCAGTAAAGGTGAGCCCCGAGAAGGAAGCCAAAGAGGAGAAGCCACAGGAGAAAGAGAAGGAGAAGGAGAAAGTGGAAGAGGTGGGAGGGAAGGAGGAGGGAGGTTTGAAGGAATCCAGGAAGGAAGACATAGCCATCAATGGGGAGGTGGAGGGGAAGGAAGAAGAACAGGAAACTAAGGAGAAAGGAGGCAGTGGGGGAGAAGAGGAGAAAGGAGTCGTCACCAACGGGCTCGACGTGAGCCCAGCGGATGAAAAGAAGGGTGGTGATAAAAGTGAGGAGAAAGTGATGGTAACCAAAATGGTAGAAAAAATCACCAGTGAGGGGGGAGATGGTGCTACCAAGTATATCACCAAATCTGTAACCGTCACTCAAAAGGTCGAAGAGCATGAAGAGACCTTTGAGGAGAAACTAGTGTCTACTAAAAAGGTAGAGAAAGTCACTTCACACGCCATAGTAAAGGAAGTCACCCACAGTGACTAATATTTGAGTCCATCGCAAAAGGTTAAGCCATATGACAATTTCAAAAATGCATGTGATTGACAGCTTCAAAACAGAACGGGTTCTCCCATGGGGGCTCCAGGCATTGTATTTTACTTTGTGCAATATGAGGGACCTGCATGCAAGCTCAGGGTGCTCCCCACCCCCAGTCTTTGGGTGATTCAAATGCATGATAACTGTATGTACCTGGGGAATTGGCCAATTTCCTAAGCTGTTGGAAGGGGGGCACTCGGGGAATGTCTTGAGGTGTATTATGCAAAGAACCAACTGAGCCAAAAATAATAAATGAAACACAGAACTCTCTTAGCCTTAAGAAAGCTATATATGAATAATTATGTTTACCTCACTGGTGCATTTAAAAAGGACTTTTGTTCATGGGAGAACCTCGTTGACATGCACAGTTTGCAACTTTTAGTTGATTGATGTTAAACGTCACAGCAGTACTTGCTCAATAAAGGTCATATTGGAAACATAGTCAATTGCTTCAGGTCGTGTCATTTTGAAGTGAATTCTCCACTGCCTGACCCTTCTTTCCCTAAGCAGAATATTTGGGGGGCTTATGACTTCCCTGGTGACTCAGACGGTAAAGCGTCTGCCTACAGTCCGGGAGACCTGGGTTCAATCCCTGGCTTGGGAAGATCTCCTGGAGAAGGAAATGGCACCCCACTCCAGTATTCTTGCCTGGAAAATCCCATGGACAGAGGAACCTGGTAGGCTACAGTCCATGTGGTCGCAAAGAGTCGGACACGACTGAGAGACTTCACTTTCACTTATGAACCACTTGCATTTCTTATCACTATTTCCCTGAGAGTGGTTACTGGAAAAACTGCTGAAAAAAGCATCTGTAAAAAGGTAAAAATAGGGGCATGGAAGTCTTCCATCTTCAGGTGTTCTGATGGAACTCAGAAAACCTCAAGGTAGGAGGGGCAAGAGTCTTAACTTGCTCCTTGGAGTTGGGGCAAAAGGACCTCACTGCGTTTATATAAATGTGTTCAGAAGAAGCAGGACTGGAACCTCTAACAGTCTTAACAGGAAACACCCAGCCTCAAATGCATGATTCTGGTACACACACATGCTTATCTGCAGCACTGATTCTTAATTTGGTCAATAGAGGTTTATACTTTCCGTGTCTTCCTAATTGGGGAAAATAATGCCCCACTCCACCTAGAAAAAGTATAACAGGATTCTCTGATATGAGCAGCAAATGTTTTTAGTTTGGGGGTGAGGTGGGGGGTTAAGTCCTGGGAAAAAAATTAAAATTAAATTTAAAAAAAAGTTAAAGTTCTGATCTTGACCATGGAAATAATACCACACCCTTTTCAAAATATATCTGTCATAAACCTTTAAAACCACTAAAAATATATTTGTTCCAAGTCTTTCTTATCAATAAGGATCATCCCAATAATACAGTCCAGGATGATCTCTTTAATGGCTTTCCAAGATATCTCAGTTTTAATCCCAGAATACATCCAGGAAGTTTGTTGCTAATGTAAATAATTGTAATGATGTTTTCCAATCATCAGTCCTTTACCAGTCCTCACAATGTTTGCTATTTCTGCATATCATTTGTACTATTACTTAGTTACATATTTTTTCTTTAAAACCACCATGTTTTATGTTAATACAATCCTTTTTATAAAGCAGTAACATCCAAAGTGAAACAGAATTTTTCAGTGTAGTCAGAAAACCTTACTCTAGTTACGTAGAATTTTACACATTGAAAAGAGTATACTGGAAAAATACAGCATAAATTCTAGGATGGAGGGATAAGTCAAAGAGGCAACTGGAGGGAAGGACAGTTCCAGGAATGGAGATAGCAGAAATCATCAGGCAGTCACATGGCTAACGAAACTTGAGACTTTGTCACTTCATTGGAAAGTCAGAAAAAGAGCACGCATTTGACCAGCAGGGGAAGAAGCACTTTGACTGACAGCCCCATCAAGACTGACAGCAGTCATTTCCCCAGAGAAAAGTCTGGGAGCTACTGCCTGAAGTAGGAATAGGGCCTCCCCTGGTGGCTCAGATGGTAAGGAATCCGTCTGCAATGTGGGAGGGTCGGGAAGATCCCCTGGAGAAGGGAATGGCTACCCACTCCAGTGTTCTTTCCTGGAGAAGCCCATGGACAGAGGAGCCTGTGGACTGCAGTCCATGGGGTTGCAAAGAGTCAGACGCAACTGAGCAAAGTATATATATATATGTAGAGAATAGGCTGGGCTTCCCAGGTGGCGCTAGTGGTTAAGAACCCACCCGCCAGTGCAGGAGACATAAGAGACTTGGGTTTGATTCCTGGGTTGGTAAGAACCCCTGGAGGAGGGCACAGCAACCCACTCCAGTATTCTTGCCTGAAGAATCCCATGGACAGAGGAGCCTGGTGGGCTACAGAACTGAGGGTCACAAAGAGTCGGACACAACTGAAGCAACACAGCATTCACTATAGAAGAGGCTACTTGAATTTTAAAATACCTACTAAATATATAGCCACTGCTATAAAAATCTTCATCTGTCTACACTTAAAACTCTCATAACGGTGCCACCTCGTGAGTTTAGAAACCCCTTGTGTAACATATGCTGTCTAAAAATGACAGGATCAATCAACAAACACCCATCCACCCACCCAAAGGTCAGCACTAGACACATTCCTTCAGCTCGTAATTTTATTTTTAATCATCTCCTTTTCTTTCCTGATAAGGAAAAAATTTAATAACATTTCTAAGTATTCCAAAAGACAGACCATTGTTTTGCCCCCTTTAAAAATAACAGAACAGCATACCCTTGATAAGCCAAGAAGACATTTCTAAATATCAAATTGCTCGGTTGATTCCTAAATTTAATGAATATTTTACTGTGGACTATGGCTCGGGTAAGGGGCTTCCCTGGTGCTTCAAGGGTAAAGAAAGCAATGCAGGAGACATAAGAGATGTGGATTCGATCCCTGGATCAGAAAGATCCCCTGAAGTAGGAAATGGCAACCTACTCCAGTACTCTTGCCTGGAAAATTCCATGGACAGAGGAGCCTGGTGAGCTACAGTCCACGGGGTTGCAAAGAGTCAGACATGATTGAGCACACACACCCATGACTTGGGTATACAATGATCTTACCTTGAAGAATTCACTAATTCTGTTGTCAATTATCACACTGCTATTTAAAGAGAAAGCAATTTGAAATTCATGTTTCCAATTATGTTCAGTGACAGGGAGAGGCTCTATTCAAAACTAGGCACAAACTTCCAATTTATTAGGAAATTAAGGTATCTTTTCTCTGCCTATAGTCAGTCCCTGGCTGCAGAGACATCAAGCCACTGAAAACAGGATTTCTACTTTTCCAGTAAATTCCCTTAGAGATACTATTTTGTTTTAAGGCTTGTAAGAAGTCCTAAAGCTGATTAGCTCTCAATCTTCAAACATGAGGAAACTGAAGCACAGATTTTCTTTTTAAGCTTTCTTTAGGTTACACAGCTAAAAGAGAAAACCCACATAGTCCAGCTCCAGAGCATATATTCTTTCTTTATTTTGGGTGGATAATTGCTTTACAACATGGTGGCAGTTTCTGCCATAGCACAACAGTGAATCAGCTGTAAGTGTGTGTGTATATATAGCCTCCCTCTTAAAAAAAAAAAAAAATTTGACCACACTGTGTAGCATGTGGGATCTTAGTTTCCTGACTAGGGATCCAATCGGTGCCTCTTGCATTGGAAGCACAGTGTCTTAACCGCAGGATCACCAGGGAAGTCCACATATCCTCCTTCTTGAGCCTCCTTCCCACCCCCCCACCTCATCCCACGCCTCTAGGCCATCAGGGAGCACTGACCTGAGCTCTATGTGCGATGCAGCAGCTTCTAAATAGCCATCTGATTGACACACGGTAGGATATATACATCAGTGCTACTTTCTCAATTTGTTCCACCCTATCCTTCCCCCCACAGTGTCCACAATGCCATTCTCTACATCCAGAGCACATATTCTTAACCCTCTGTACTATTACATTGCCCCTCAAACCCATCCATCATGGCCATCTCAATTTATAAGGAGGATTTACTGCATTCCCTTTTTTTCTTTCCAGCTTGAAAGAAAGAAAATAGATCTATGCCATGCATCTTTCATTTAATATGCTTACAAATCTCTTCACATTAAATAAAAATGATGCAATGGCACTCTTTGCATCATGAGAAGAGTAAGACATCCAGATACAACATAAGTGGTGATTCTTTCCACCACAACAGCTTGCAGTGTACAAAAATGTGGCAGCCACTTTCTCCTGGTAACTTTAATAGTCAATGGAAAAGGAAAGTGTTATTTCTAGCACCGCCTTCTATTGCCAGTCATTGCAGAGACAGTATTAAAACACTGGGATATTCATTTCCACAATAAATAGGTTGGTCGTTCCAGTTTGGAGCAAGTTATTTTTTCTTAGTGGTTTATATAATTGGCCCAAAGGAAAAGAGGAGCTATTTTTAAGTGAATTATTTTATCCAGTCAACACAAAACTCATCTACTTCGAGAGCTCCTCTGCCCTTAGAAGTGTAGAGCTTTTGCAAACACATTGAGTCAACAGACAGTAAAATCGTGTGTTGTGGGTCCACTATATTATTAATGTATAAAATATACTAATTTATTAATATATAGTATAGATATTATATAATATACATATTATATATATTAACATACACATATATAATATGTTTGTGAAGTTTGTGTTCCTTTGGATGTGGGGCCAGTATGAGATGATGAGATCATGAGAGTGGGGCCCTCATGAATGGGATTAGTGCCCTTGTTAAAGAGACCCCAGAGAGTTCCCTTGCTCCTTCCACCACATGAGAGCATTGAGAAGACAGTCATCTATGAACCAGGATATGGGCTTTCACCAGACACAGAATCAGGAGGCCTTGACCTTGGACTTTCCAGCCTCCAGAGCTGTGAGAAATAAATTTCTGTTGTTTGCAAGCCACTCAAGTCTTCGAAATTTTGTTAAAGCAGACCAAACTAAGACAGCTTCCACTTTCCTATCTGTAATATATGGGCACTAAGATACTTCAAAGGGCTGCTGAGGGACTTCCCGTGGTCAGGTGGCTAAGAATCCATACTCCTGATGCAGGGGGCCCAGGCTCCACCTCTTTGCTGGGGAACTAGATCCTACATACAGCAACTAAGAGTTTGTACATCACAAATGAAGATCTGGCCTACCACAACTAAGACTTGACACAGCCAGATAAATAAATAAAATCTTTTTTTATAAATGGCTCCTCAGGTTATTAAATGAGATAATATCTGTACAAAGTGCCTAGCATTGTAACAAGTACATAGTAGCTTGTCAAAATCATTTGTTGAATGAATTGAATTTAAAATTGAATCAAAGCTATAGGTGTAGAATTTACTTAATTTGAAGGTATCAAATAGAACATTAGTTTCCTTACATATTATTTCAATACAGACTGCATTGCAATGAGTTAACAAAAATAAGCACACAATATAGATATGTACTCACATGCACATATATTTCTTCTTCAGTGTATTCGGATAATACATTGTACAATATATTTACTGTTCATATAGAAAACTGGGGTGGAAAATAGTTGCATTTTGCACTGCAATAAACTATAGAAATTACTTAGACAACCAATAATCCACCTACATAATCATGGGGCTTAAATTTTTCTTGATGCAAATTATTTAAAACAATATTGAGAGCAGGAGAGAGAAACAATTTTGCACTAGGCCTATGAAGGCAACTTTAAATCGCCATATCCATGCTGGTTGTGCTCAACAGCATAGTGCAAAGTTTTCAGAGTTCTCTTCAATTTCTTATTTGAGATCACTTGAAAATCATCACATCATATCTTAAATAAATTACTAGTTTTAGGTAATACTCCTTAAGTCATTTCTGTGAGTCAATGTTGTCTTAGAAGGGAGCATCGTTTTAAAAATTAATAGGTGACTTGGTCAAAAACCCTTTTTAAAAATAATACTTAAAAGGAAGGTGATCATTCTAAAGACCATTGGAATTTAGGCCCTTAGGCTTATAGCTCTGTTTTGGGGGGCAGGTGTTGTGGGGAGATGAGTAAGTACCAAATGAAATTATTTCCATGCATTGTTAGTTTTGTATGGCTCCAGTAAAGTGTACCTTGAATATAACTTGTTAGAAATTTGGACAAATTTGGATATGTCACTTCCACATCCCACCCGCCATCATCTGTTACTGTCATAGCTTGAGAGGGAATTTCTCTTTGCTGGGCATTATTGTCCAGCTTAATAATCACCATGTTGCTGTGAAAGCAGTTTCCCTCCACCCACTGAGCTCATTCCCTTGGCCATTATAACTAGACGCAAATTATGTGTCCATGACATTTGGAGAGCTGATGCCTGTTTTTTATTCATCAGCCACCCATGAACAGCCACCAGTGTTTCTAAAGTGATCACTTCCTCATTAGCAATTAGTAAGTTGCTTTGGCTCATATTCTTAGTGAGAAACGTGCTTACAGTTCTCAGGAAGACACGTGGATCTCAACATCCTCATTAAAAGATGCAACATATAAGATCCAGGGAGGAAAAGTGAAAGCTCCCGAAGTATCTACCTTCTCCACCAATTTGGTAGAAAGAAGTAAACTCTTGATGGAAAAAGGAGAAAGACTTGACAAAGAATGAGAAAAGTAAATAACATTAAAAATGTGTCCCTTGCCCACATTAACATTCAAAATACTATGTGCTCTCAGAAAAGGAAAAAATGCATAATTCACTGCCAAGCTAACATGTCATGCAGCTCCAGACTTAACATGTCATTGCGGGATAGATTTCATGAAGTGGAAAGGAATACATCCCAGGTAGTGTGCATACAATACCCCTGCCCCTTTTGCTGCCACTTTTTTTTTTTTTTTTTAACTATTTGTTCAATTGTCTGCACCAAATCTATTTCCCTGATCAGGGATCGAACCCTGGCCCCTGCATTGAGAGCACAGAGTCTTAGCCACTGGACCACCAGGGAAGTCCCTGCTGTCACCTTCGGAAACAGCAAGACCACTAACTGACGTATTCCCTCTCCAAACATCCCCCACCTCAAACATCCACTTGTAACTATAAAAGCGGTATCCAAAAGGTCATATGGAAGCCTCTGAAAACTTGAAACTTTTTTCCCATTTCCATCTGTTTTGGTGACACAGGCCACACAAAGCCTTTGTTATTGCTAGTTGCTAAATCATGTCCTACTCTTTTGTGACCCCAAGAACTGTAGCCGATCAGACTCACCTGTTGGTGGGATTTCCTAGGCAAGAATACTGGAATGGATTGCCATTTCCTTCTCCAGCGGATCTTCTCAACCCTTCGGATCAAATCTGTGTGTCTTGAATGTGTCTCCTGCATTGCAGGCAGATACTTTACCTCTGAGTCACCAGGGAAGCCCACATAGAGCCTTGGCTTCATATTATTTACTTGCCCTTCCCACCCAATCTCTACAGACAACCAAAACAATCTAGGAAGCGCAACAGCTTTTAAGAGCACAGAGTTTGGTGTCTTTTCAGACCTTGGCTGGAATCTCAGTTCTGAACTTCTGAGTGAGTCAGGGGCCAGAAGGGGGAAACAAAAGCATAAAAACATCACAGGCGTTTCAAACAGGAAGCAGGAATTGAATGCAGGAAAATGGCATCCCAGAGGTAAAGAAAAGAAGCAAAACGTGATATATCTGTCAGCTTGTTTATTAGCTATAACAACATAGCATAGGCTGGGTGTCTTGAAAAACAGAAATTTACTTTCTCACACTTCTAAAGGCTAGACATCCAAGATCAGGATGCCAACATCATCCTGTTCTGATGAGATCTCCCTTCCTGGTTTCCTTAGAGAAGTCACTTTCTCCCTTACAGG
This sequence comes from Dama dama, assembly GCF_033118175.1. Classification (NCBI taxonomy): domain Eukaryota; kingdom Metazoa; phylum Chordata; class Mammalia; order Artiodactyla; family Cervidae; genus Dama; species Dama dama. The sequence continues at coordinate 38,731,570 of NC_083696.1, read as the reverse complement.
CAGGGGAGAGACAGCCTTTTCCTGTCTCTTCTCTCTTTTTTGATTGGAATATAATTGCTTTACAATTATGTTAGTCTCTGCTGTACAATGAAGTGAATCAGCTATAGTATGTATATACCCTCTCCCTCTCGGATTTCCCTCCCACCCCTCCATCTCACCCATCCAGGTCCCCACAGAACATTGAACTGAGCTCCCTATGCTACCCAGCGCCTTCCCATGAGCTGTCTATTTTATACACGTGGTGTATATATGTCAATGCCACTCTCCCGATTCATCCCACCCTCCCCTTTCCACCCAGTGTCCAAACACCCGTTCTCCACGTCTGTGTCTCTTCTTTAAGGACTCTGATTCAATCAGATCAGGGCCCCACTCTTATGGCCTCGAGGGGGAAATGGCAACCCACTCCAGTATTCTTGCCTGGGAAATCCCACGGGTGGAAGAGCCTTCCAGGCTACAGTCGGTGAGGTCTCAAAGAGTCCTGAGCAACTCAGCACACACTCATTTATGGCTCATTTAACCTTAATTACTTCCCTAAAGACCCTATCACTGAATACAAGGGGTTAAAGCTTCAACGTGTGAATCTGGAAGGGACACAGTTCAGTCTACAGCAGGAGATACAAAGCAATGGAAAGAAACCTCAGTAATCGCCTCTGAAATTGGAGTGACACCCGGAAGTAAATGTTGTTACCAGAGCCCAGAAGCCAAGGCCATCCAGCTGGAGGTGGAACCGCAGCAGCAGAGGCAGTTTAGTGAGAACTCAGGCCCTGGAGGGAGGAACAGTCCAAGGAAGACAGAATCCAGAAGGAGATGCAGCTGCCTGAGCAGGGTCATGATGGCAGGGAGGCATTCTCCGGTTCTCCCCTCAGGGCCCCCTCCACCCTTTCCACTCTTTCGCTAGTACCTCTAGCACCTCCAACTGGCCAGTGTTACCAGGAATCCTCACCAAGGGAGCGTGGGACATGTAGTTTCCTGCCTTGCAGGGCAGAGGGGCACAGGTGAGACGTGGAGCTGAAAACAAACCGACAGAGGAAGCATACACTCACTGTGTGACCTTGGGCAATTCACTTTTCTGAGCATCAGTTTTTGTATCTGTAAAATGGGACCAATAAAAGAGCTATTTTAAGGACTGAAGAATAGAATTTTCTAATACATTTGTTGTGGTGGTGGTGGTTGTCGCTCAGTCGTGTCTGACTCTTTGCAACCCCATGGACTGTAGCTCACTAGGCTCCTCTGTCCATGAAATTCTCCAGGCAAGAATACTGGAGTGGGTAGCCATGTCCCTTTTCCACAGAATCTTCCCATCCCAGGGATCGAACCCAGGTCTCCTGCATTGCAGGCAGATTCTTTACTGTCTGAGCCACCAGGGTGTGAAGCATTTAGGACAGTATAAATTTTCTATGATAAGAGCTCAATAAATGCTACTTATTGTTAGTCAGGGCATGTTTATTTTAACTCTGGTGTTAACAGTGATTTTAATGTAAAAAAATATGAAACAGATATTTTGATATTGATTAATTAGTTGATGCTATTCTGGAAGCATTGTTAAAGTTTTTAAAAATGATCATAGTATGGTTATCTTTTTAAAAGAGTCTTATGAATTTTAGAGTTACATACTGTAATACAGATAAATGATATGATATTTGGGGATTTGCTAACTATTATCCAATGGGCATGGAGAGTAGGAATTTTGTAGAGCTAAAAGAAATTTGACTAATAAACTGATCATGGTTGAAATGGAGTCATAACAGACTTTTATATATGTTAACATTTTTCTGTGATAAAATTTTTGTAAAAAAATAAAATAAAACATAAAATATAGAAAAAATGACTCTGCCTAGTCAGGAAACTATGGTCAATAGAAGAGGATCAATAAACCAGGAAGATCCAAAAGTTGGATTTGTAAAGCAGAACTTCTAAGAAGGTGAGAACACCTGCAGTGTCCTTCCCAGCTTCCCTTCTGCTTTTCTACTTCTTTTCTCCTTCTTATACATCCATCAGAGGTCCCTGCCTTCTTCTCCCTCTGAGCCAAAGGCTCCATGATTGTGAACATGCATGCCTGTGTGTGACCATCAAGATCGTTCATTATTGGATCAATTGATCATTCATCTATTCAGATTTTTCCCCACTTCCCATCTTAGACAAAGGGAACGCATAGGCCTGCAATGTAAATACTCTTCTTTATGAAATGGTTCAAAATATTCAGGAATGTGGGTCTTAGCAGATGTCCTTTGGTGATAAAGGATGAATAATGGGCAATAGAGCCACTCAGCATATGCCCCACAATCTTGCACTGCTTGTCAACAGGAAAGTTGTATCATTCTGCTAAGGTGATATCTCTCCCTACCAGGAGGAGCAATGCAGCAAAGATGGCAAATGGAATGGATCTCACCTATTCTATGTGTCTCTCTCTGGAACAACTGCACATCTCAGACCAAAAGAGGCCCAAGGCAGAATGCCACCAGTCAAGCAGAGGCCCCAGAGAAGGCTCCAGCTATTCCCCACATGAATCACGGTGAGGGCACCTGTTCAGCTTTGGAACTAGAAGAATGGTAGGAGCTGGATGAAATTACAAGAAGTAATCAGGCTTCCCTGGTTGCTCAGTGGTAAAGAATCCTCCTGCCAGTGCAGGAGATGCAGGTTCGAACCTTGGATCAGGAAGATCCCCTGGAGAAGGAAATGGCAACCCACTCCAGAATTCTTGCCTGGAGAATCCCATGGACAGAGGAGCCTGGCAGTCTACAGTCCATGGGGTCACAAAGAGTCAGACTCAGTGACCAAACAACAGTAAGTAATCACGACACGGCAGCGTTGTCAAGGATAGGAGGGCCAAAGATAACAGATGCAAAATTCACAGCTTTACCTACTTAAAATAATGCTTAAGCAGGAATCTTTCAAGGACTAAGGTGCCAGGAAAACCAAAATCTTGCTGAAAACAATCATGATCACGTGTGCTCAGTCGCTAAGTCATGTCCAATGCTTTGCAACCCCATGGACTGTAGCCTGTAAGCTTCCTCTGTCCATGGGATTCTCCAGGCAAGAATACTGGAATAGGTTGCCATGCCCTCCTGCAGGGGATCGTCCCGACCAGGGATCGAACCCACATCTCTTGCATCTCCTACACTGGCAGGTAGATTCTTTACCACTGCACCAAAAACAGTGGTGTTTTCTCATTCCAGATCTTCCTTTTTCACCTGAACACATGCAGTGTGGTCACTCAAGAGGTAAATGAGACCTGAGTATTTCTACCCCAAAAAAGACAAGACAGTCAGAAGATATTCTGGGCAAGAGCCACATCAAAGATAGCTGTTCACCTGAGTCTCAACAGCAAGGCCAATAATTAAATCATCTGAAACCATACATTTCTCTACAGTTTAGAAAGCAATTGCAGATACATCATCCCACTTAAACTTCACATGTGTAGAACAGATGTTGTGATTTCTCTTTTCAATTTGCACAAAACAGAAGCTCAGAGAAGTGATTTATCTCCATGAGAGGAAAGCCTGCAGGACTCTTTTTTTTTAATGAAAAGATATTTTCATTTTCAAATTCAAAATACAACAAATATTCTTTGTAGAATACTCACCCACATTTTGGCCATCTTAGATAACTGTTTATTTCAGTGTATTTCTACCTTTCTTTTATGCACAAATTTGATAAGGCTGTGATCATTCTGAAAATATCATTCAGTAACCCACTACTTCAGTAACAATATGCTATAATGTTCTCACATTTTATTTCAAATTCATCATCATGACAAGGTATTGCATGAACCCCTGGCATTTATCACATCCCCCTCCATCCTTCTGCACACAACTCCCCATGTTTATTGCCACTGTAACCCTTTCATTCCAGTTGATTCAATAGTCTCAAAATCATAACACAAAAGCCCACAAATATTCAAGTTATGAAAATAAACATGTTTGGTTGACAATAACAATCTTTATTATGACAAATACTATTATCCTCGACCCTTTCTTGAAACCTGAGCGACCAATGCTTATCAACAGATGTTTACTGAGCATCCAGTTTATGCAGAAGATATATCAGCTCTAGGAGTGAATGAGTTGATACTCTGTTCATCCCACGTAACGATGAGTCAGTGTAAGCAATCTGGGGTGACGTTGTTTTTGGTTTAAAAATTGACATTAGGCAAAATAACTATCAGTGGCAAAGATCGCAATGTAGGCAAGATGGGCTTGAGAAAAAAATTTCAAAATAGAAAGCAATTCGAGAGACCAAGGGAGAATCAGGAGAGGCAAGAATCTTCCCAGAACTAAAGAAGAAATCCTGAAGGGAAGAAACTGACAATATATAGGGTTGGCCAAAAAGTTCATTCATAAAACATTATGGAAATCCCTAACTTTGTGGTCAAATAGTCTGGTGAGAAAAGCATGATCTAACTAGAGTCAGTAGGTACGTTCATCACTCGGGTGGCCTTGGGCAGGTCCCCTACAGCTTCTCAGTATCCCAAGGCTGAAAAGGGGCATTAGTATCATCATATATCATGTTTGTTATGGATTTAGTAAGTATCAGAAACCAGGGCAACTGCTTTACATAGATTATATTAGTAATAACCACCGTATGAGAATGTATAAAATGTGTTATGATTTTGAGACTATCAAATTAACTGCAATGAAAGGGTTACAGTGGCCATAAACATGGAGAGTTGTGTGCAGAAGGATGGAGGGGGATGTGATAAATGCCAGGTATTCATGCAGTACATGCTGCTGCTGCTAAGTCGCTTCAGTAGTGTCCGACTCTGTGCGACCCCTTAGACGGCAGCCCACCAGGCTCCGCTTTCCCTGGGATTCTCCAGGCAAGAATACTGGAGTGGGCTGCCATTTCCTTCTCCAAATGCAATACATGAATCCCTCCTAATCCTAAAGGACTGCGGTTAGGAAAGTTAAATACATTATCCAAAGTCACAGAACCGGTATCAGAGAAAAGACTCAACCCAGTTCTCTCTGACACACGCTTTCTACTCTACACTATGCCGTTTTCCTTGAAGGACATCAAATTTGGTCAAACTCCTGTGATCTTTCAGTCCATTTATATCAAACTGCCAATATGGGAAATTCCTTCGAGGATGGGATCTCCTGGCTACTAAGGCAGCCCATTCCATCTTGGAATATCTCTGAACTCGTTAACTCACATTCATTCATTCAACAAGTATTTCTAAGTACAAACGGGACAGGTGTAGTGACAGGCTACCCCCAGGCAACATAGGAGTGACCAGATTAAGTCCCTGCAGTCATGGAGTTTATACTCCTGTAAGAAGAAGGGGAAAAAAAAATAAAGGTTTAGAGGGTGATAATTGCTTTGGAAAAAAAAAAATAGAGTAAGGAGGTTTAGGAGAGGGGATAAACAGTTTGTTATTTCATATAGGGAAGTTAAGGAAGGTCTCTCTAATAAAGATATGAGACATTTATGAGATAATATGCACATATCTATGAGAGATTCACAGATATATAAATATGACAGAATCCATTCCAGGCAGAAAAAGAACAAGTACAAAGGCTCTAGGTAAAACCTTATTCAGCATTGTTGTAGAATAATAAGGAACCATGGTGGTGGAAACAGAAAGGGCAAGGAAGCAGGGGTCAGAGAGACGGGGGACCTGATCAGTGAAGCTCTTGTAGCTACAGTCAATGCAGAGCTTTAGAAGGTTTTGAGCAAAGACGTGACACAGGTATATATAGAAAGAACCGCTTTGGATGCTATGTTGAGTACAAATAGTCCAGAACAAAAGGGCCAGTTAGGAAGCAATTATACTCCTCTCCTGGCTCAGTGGTAAAGAATCCACCTGCAGTGAAGGAGCCTGTCTGTGATTAAGAAGACATGAGTTCAGTCCCTGAATCGGGAAGATCCCCTGAAGAAGGACATAGCAACCCACTCCAGTATTCTTGCCTGGGAAATCCCATGGACAGAGGAGCCTGGCAGACTACAGTCCATGGGGTCACAACAGTCGGACACGACTTAGCGACCAAACCACCACCACAGGAAAGTATTACAAAAATGTAGGCAAAAGAGTTTTGTGCCTAGAATCCAAAGGTAGCATTGGTGATGCAGGCCACTGGTCAATTACATATGATTTGCTGATGGAAATTTGTAAAGAGTAGGACAAAAGAGAAAGCAAAGATGATGTGAGGGGTGTTTGACCTCAGAAACAGGAAGAATAGGGTTTCCATCTATTGACATGGGAATGACTGGGAAAGACTTTAGAAAAGGGCAGGAAGGGAGGGAAGAGAAAGGAAAACAGGACATTGACTTTGCCCTGGGAAGTTGACAACTGCCCATGAGACATTAGTAAGCAGATGGGAATGTCCCTGGTGGTTCAATGGTTAAGATGTCACACTTCCAATGCAGGGAATACAGGTTCAATCCTTGTTCTGGGAACTAAGATCCCACATGCTGCTCGGTATGGCCAAAAAGTAAAAATTTTTTAAATAAAAAAAAATAACATGCAGAAGGCAGCTCAAGGGAAACTAATTGCTATAAACCCCGTGCTCTTATTTTACCTGCAAAATGTGTGAAATACACATCCTCCTAACTCTCAGTGTTAGGAGAAAAGATGTTGAGTGCTCTTGAAAGTAAAGCACATCATCAAACCAAGACTTGATCCTGATAATTTTTTATAATCATAGAAGTTAAAATCTCAACAGTGAAGAATGAAAGGAACACACAGATGGGGAATGTGGCCCCATATGGGTAGTAGGATGAGAACAGAGGAGAAAACAAGCCTGATCGCGGAGATGAAAAATGAACGTGTTGGCTTTAATGGTGTGTTGTAGCCTTGGAGATGATGACTCGCTTGGGCAGCTTGCAAGCTCCACGTGATTAGTTAAGTCTTTCAAAGCCATTTTCTCATTCTGATGCTTCATGATCAAGTAATTCCTGGCAAGAAAGATCTGCTTTTATTCCTCAGGAATGATGATTGCTCTAAAAAGAAATGCCTGGCTTTGTTTCATGGCCTTTCATGGGCCTTATTTCATGGTCCACAGCGCCTCATGCTTCAGCTTCATGTCCCACATGTCTCTGGAGAAAGGGACTCTCACAATAGATACAGCTTCAGACTCCAAGTTGATAGAGTGACAGCCATATCTTCCAAGATGACAGCACTGGGCGGGCATCACCACCTTGCTCTCCACGCGGGAATGCTGGCTCCTCCTCTCGGGGAGAAAGAGCAGTGTGGGCTCTCTCTGTGACTTACACACAGTGTCTAAGTTCCGATTTACTCAAACTAGTTCACTGAATTCAAAACTAGGCAGTTAAATTCAGCTTGTTTATTTCAAAAGCAAACAGTTAAAAAGAAGAAAACTTCAAGGGATTCCTCAAACTGCCTTTCTTTTGTTTGTTTTTTTTTTTTTTTTAACATAAACAATCCACTGTTGATTTGAAGAGCAAAAGAAGATGAATGAGTGTTCACGACACTTGGAGCTAGCCTGATTTTGGTTTTGGCTGTGGGATTTTTTTTTCTTTTTTTTTTTTTCTGCTTGTGGGATCTTAGTTCCCTGACCAGGGGATGAACCTGGGCCCTCAACATCAGCAGTGAGAGTTTGGAGTCCTAACCACTGGACCGCCAGGGAATTCTGGGACTGGCCTGATTTATACACTTACTTTTACTTAAATCAAGGTGACCTCTAATAGTACTATTTTATGCATCAATGTGCATGTAGGTACGTGCCCAGTCACGTCCAACTCTTGTACAATCCCACAGACCGTGGTTCCTCTGTCCATGGGATTTTTCCAGCAAGAAAACTAGAGTGGGTTGCCACCTCTCCCTCCAGGGGATCTTCCCAACCCAGGGATGGAACCCGAGTCTCCTGCATTTCCTGCACTGGCATGCAGATTCTTTAGCACTGCATCACCTAGGAAACCCAAATAATCAGTAATAAAGTCAAAAATCCCAGAAAGAGAGGAGAAAGAAGAAAAAAAAAAAAAAAAACCCAGAGACAGGAGGGAAAGAAAATTCCATGTTAAAATGGTACCAATCTGTTCATTGTTGTACTAATGCTGCTATAACCAAACAAGACTATTTTTTACTAAGCAACACAGTCTGCTAAAATCTGGGCCATCAATAAAGAGCTGAAATAACAATAACATTTTTTCTGAGGAGGCAGCACTCTGTAGGTCAGGGAAAATACACTGGAATCTTAGAATCTAGCTCCAGCTCAGCTAAAACCAATGACATCATGTTTGGCAAGTCAATTTACCCACCCTAAATCTCTGTTTCCTTGTATTTAAAATAAGAAATTATTTCTTAGGTAGCTTCTCACTTTGGAGTTCTATCATCCTATTATATTATATTATATTATATTATATTATATTATATTATATGTGCTTAGAGGACTGAAGGGAAAACTGCCAAACACTAGCAAGGGGACTGCCCTCGAAGTCCAGTGGTTGACTTCCCCTTCCAATGCAGGGGGTACAGGTTTGATCCCTGGTCAGGGAACTAAGATCCCACATTCTCCTCCACCAAAAAAAACAAAACGAAACAAAACAAAAACTTAAAAAAAGAAGAAGCAATATTGTGACAAATTCAATAAACACTTTAAAAATAATCCACATCAAAAAAAATCTTAAAAAAAAAAAATTTGCAAGACTTGTATCTCAAGCATTGAACTTCAGGCACACACATCTGGCCACACCAGCCTCCTCATTCTTATTCCAACCCACTGAGCGTGCTCAGACCTCAGCTCCCTGGATGGTTGCACCCTTCACCTGTATGACTTCTGCATGACAGTGGTGAAGAATCTGCCTACCCATGCAGGAGAAACAGGAGATGCAAGTTCAATCCCTGGACTGGTAAGTTCCCCTGGAAGAGGAAATGGCAACCCACTCCAGCATTCTTGCCTGAAGAATTCCATGAAAGCATGCCATGTTCACACTTCCCTCTAGGATACGGCGGGGCGGGGAGTCTATCAGGCCGATGACCTGACTTGTGCTGACCAGAGGATTTCTGATTGACTGGTTTAACCCTCCATTTCCGGGAGAGACCAAAACTGTAACTGAGTCTCAATTTGATGACAGGGACTGAGCGTAAGTGACTCCATTTGTGGATTACTGTCTTGTTCTTAACAGGAGAATCATTCCTTGTGCATTTTTTTTTAACATCACCACCTCTATCCTGAGGAGATGACAAGAGAACATACACTGGTAACTTTTATTCAGAGTCCCCTCTGAGTTCATACGGCTCTGCCATAGGGGCCTGGGCAGCCTCTACCATTCAGAGAAGGAAGGCTCCAGAACATCATAAAAGAGAGGTTCCCAGCCCTACCACAACAGGCCTTCAGAGGGAAGTGCACACTGGCCCTCAAGATTCCACACTGGTTCTTCCGGCCTGCAGTATGGGGTAGTGAGTGGATGTTTAGAAAACCAGGGGATAACCTCTTGCCTTCCCCCAGTACTTAGCTAGTGAAGTGAAGTCACTAAGTCATGTCTGACTCTTCGCAACCCCGTGGACTGTAGCCTACCACACTCCTCCGTCCATGGAATTTTCCAGGCAAGAGTACTGGAGTGGGTTGCCATTTCTAGTTACATGCAAATGAAGAACATTCAGCCTCTTGTTAAGCAGCAGTGTTCTCCTACCTTCTTCAAGGTCTCCCCTGCACATCTAAGTGCTTTATGCGGTGCTGGGAGTAGGGGCTGGAATAGGGGGCAGTGAGCTGCAGTCCCCAACGCAACACTTTACTAGAGATTCTCACTACCTGCTCCTGAATCACCTGAGTATCTAGTTAAATGCAGCGGTGCTTCCATTGGCATTCTTTGCTTTGGGCTTCGCTGATGGCTCAGACAGTAAAGAATCTGCCTGCAATGCCGGAGGCCTGGGTTCAATCCCTGGGTCTGGATGATACCCTACAGAAAGAAATGGCAACCGACTCCAGTATTCTAGCCTGGAGGATTCCACGGACAGAGGAGGCTAGCGGGTTGCAGTCCATAGGATCTGTACTGCCCTATGGACTGTCTCATTCGACTGACAATTCATAGCGTCTGTCCATAGGGTACAGTCCATAGGGTCACACAGACCCTATGGAGTCTGACACGACTGTGTGACTAACACTTTCACTGATACTAGTTCAGAATGCCTGGACTGGGGCTATGACTGCATTTCTAACAAGCAAGTGCGCCAAAGGTAGCCGGCCCAGGCTCCACTAAGGAGTCTGGATGCGCAGGCTCTAGGCTCGCCGCGTACCTTCTGCGTGATCTCCTCTCGCCAGCTTCCACACCCACTGCAGCATGGCCACAGCCTCAGAGTCCGGCTTCTTTACTTTAAAATCAAATTTCAGAACGTCTTGAGCTCCAGGCCAAGCCTCAGTGGGCAGGGGGTGCCCCCTTCCTCGTTCGCGCCTGGGCTTCCCGACCTCCCCACCTCCCACGATCTCTCCGGTTACAGAGAAGAACCGGTGATATAAGTTTCCAGAAAGAACTCCCGCCCACCTCCAAGCCTCTCCTTCCAGCAGAGCGCTGCGTTTCTGGCGGTGCTCCAGGTCGCGCCAGCCGGCCGCCAGGACGCAGAGGGCGTGGTGCCTCTGCGGCGTTCTCTGGGCGGGGCGACTTGGAGAAAGATCTAGCAAAAACAAGATTCCGGTAGCATCTCCCATTCCTTTCTCCGCTCCATCCCCAAATGACTTCCTGATGAAAAAAATGTGTCACCCGGTCTGCTTTAAAATATTTTAAATCTCCGAGCCGTACTATTTACGCGGGTGGCGTGGAGGTGAGAGTCTTCAAAGGGTAAGACTTAGCAGCCGCGGCTTTTTGCACTTTTTGCAGAGATCGCGCTCAGCAGGGAGATGCGGGCTGTGCGCAGTGCAAAGTTTCAGGCAGAAAGCATCCTTGGGCTCCGTCTAGGTACCAAGCGATGGAAGCCGCCTTATAGCCCTTTCCACCCCCCCATGCCCCATGAAGAAGATACAGTGACCTGGGGCTTTTGGAGGCTGCGGTGGCTCCGTGCTGCTCAATCGTCTAGTCGGGTCCCACGTTTTGCGACCCATAGACTGTAGCCCCCGCCCCGCCCCGCCCCCAGGGTCCTCTGTCCGTGGGATTTCCCAGGCAAGAATGCTGGAGTGGGTTGCCAGTTCCTCCTCCAGGGCATCTTCCTGACCCAGGGATCCAATCCATCTCCCCTGCATTGGCAGGCGGATTCCTTACCACTGAGCCACCAGGGAAGCGGTGACTCCGAGGCAGAATTGAATGTGCAGAAACCCGAGGGGAACGTCTGCTCTTAAAGGGGGGCGGGGCGCAAAAAAGTGATAGTTTTGATTTTTCAAAGCCTTTCAACTCAGTTCATTAGATTCTCACAGGCTAGGGAGGTTTGTTGTTAAACTACAGAAAGATGATTAAATGTTACATATTTCCAGTGAAATCCTAAAACACCATCAGATGCTCTCGGGCCTGTCGGGAAGCACGCCCAGCTCCTCACAGAGGACGCCACACCAAGGGCTGGCTGGAGTCCCGGAAGGAAGAAGTAGGCGGGGAGCAGAGGGGGCCGATCCCGGAGGCCTTTCTGCTTTTCCCCACACCGCAGGCGGGGGAGGAGGTGTCGGAGCATCTTGCTGCCGCGAGGTCCAGCCTGGGAAATGAGACGGATAGCTTCGTCAAGAAGCAGACCTCCATCTCTTCGAGAAACAGCCAGTGGCTTAAAGGAAGCACGTTTCTTCTCGTTTTGTTTAAATTATCCCTGAGTTTGAGCAGTGTTGTCTTACAGGTGGGAAGGGGAGGGGGCGGGGCTTCAAGGCTTCTAACTGGAAAAGCAAGAAGGCTGTCTTGCCTCTCTGGGAACAATAAGATGAAGATGTTGCTGGTCACTTGCTCAGTCGTATCTGACTCTGCGACACTCTGGACTGCAGCACGCCAGACTTCCCTGTTCTTAACTATCTCCCACAGTTTGCTCAGACTCATTGAGTCCATTCGTGTCCACCTAGCTAAGGATATGGGGTCTAAATAATATCCCTCCCACTCCCCACCCCCTCCAAAAAAAACGACCTAGTGATTGCTTGTTTTGCTTGAGCAGGGGACATTTGTTTAAGCGTTGTGACCCCATCCGCACCCCCACACACCCAGAAGGGATGCTGTAAAAGCTGAAATCAGCTCCCTCTCTATCGTCTGGAGAGTTCGGAGGTTCTCAGTGGTTAAAACACTTTCAGAAGTCACACTTCCCAGTTTCTGCTCTTTGGAAGAAATTGGGAGGAATTAAGGGCAGGACAGAGGGGAAACGGAGCAAGCTCAGTCTCTTGTTCCTTTTTTCTTCCATCCCAGGTGCTCTAAGTCACTGAGGTAGCCCTGGTTCGCTTATCCACCCCCGTCCCCCTTCCTCCCGTGGACACAGAACATGTTACCACGGCTTTTAGTCTTCGGAACCCAGCCAACCCTGGAGGCCTACCGACTAACACCCTGAGTCCGTGTCCGGAGAAGGTGGTGCGTCTTACTCTCACCTCAATATCGCCCTCCGATTTCACACTTCTGACACCAGTTTTTCTGTCTCAAAGTGAGAATGATTTGTGACTTACAGCTGAGATGCTCTCTTCCGCATTTTCTCCTGTGTGATTGTCTTCGTGGGAGGAAGAAAAACAGGAAGGGTGGGGGGCATCTCTCTCTTCTGAAGTAAAAAGGGGAGATTCTCCAGTAAATAAATGACTCCAAACAAACCAACAGGTCAGAATGAGCAGATTATTCTTTCCTCTTCAGCCATGCAGGTAAGTTGCAAGTAAAATGCAGATAGAGATTTTAATGTAGGGTTTCTGTCTTTCCTGGTGGTCTGGTTATAGAATAAAAAGGGAATATTTGTTTTGCTGCATCAAAGCATCCTTCCTGATAGTTGTTTTCTTTTAAATGGTTATATCAGGAAATGGTCTGTACTCCACATGAAATTAATAAGGATGTGGGGTGGTTATAGACTGAAAGAATGGCATTAAGCTAAAAGCAGAGGAATTAATGGTCATCAGTACACAAGCAAAAATGTCTTTAATAGCTCCAGAAACCTGAGCCTCTCAAAGTGAGAAACATAGAGCATTTCAGTTATTTTTATAAAGCCATTTCATATTTGATTATTTGTAATCCATATTACTTGTGTTTATTAGATATATCCACTTTAAAGTCATGTGTGTACTATATCAGACCTGAAGGTATTAAAAAAATCTAAGGTGTCAACTCAGATGGGTCTGACCATCTAATAAAACAATAAGCACTTATTTTTCTTAACACCTTAAGTTCTGTATTAGCTGCCACTGTATTTATCTCAGTTAACTAGACTAATACTGCATTTCAAATGAATTAATGCAGGGAAGTTAAGGCCTTGAAGTATAGCTATGATGCTTTATAGGAAAAAAAAAAATTGTGGAGAATTCCTTGGTGGTCCAGTGGTTAAGAATCTGCCTTCCAGTGCGGGAGATGAGGTTCGATCCCTGGTGGAGAAACTAAGATTCCACATGTTGTAGGCCCTCACACAGCACCTGGAGAAGCCTGTGTGCTTTACTAAGAACCAATGGAGCCAAGTAAATATTTAAATATTGTTTTACAAAAAGATAAAAAATGTGGGGATACATATGAGGAACTAGTAAAATGTGAACTAGTAAAATGCCTAGAACTCTTTGAACAGATATCCCACTAGGGATATTAATAAAGAAATCCTTCATTAGAAGGACAAACTGAAAATAACCATTAATATATTCATTACCAGCCTGTCCATAGTTTTCACAAACACATTTTTAAACTTAAATTAGGACACATGATCAGGTAAGAATGAGTACATGAATGAGAACAATAGAGCACGATATTTGAACCTGAAATGGTTTCAGAATTTCTTGAGTGGATGATTGCTATTCATAAAAGAAATAATGCCCATAATTAACAACTTTATGGAAGCCTCTGGTGACCTTCATACTCAATGCTCATGTCCTTGTGTAGTTCCTTCCCACAATGAATCAGACAGACTGGTCTCTGCCTCCAATAGAACAATGGTAGTGATGATGTGTGTCTTTCTAAACCAGGTCATAAGAGGCATAGCTTTGATTTCTTGAATGTCTTGCTCCAGGGGCAGCCAGCTGCCATGTTGTAAGAATCTGCAAGCAGCTGTGCAGAAGACCCACACGGACAAGAAATTGCCATCCTAGTGAGTGAGCCACCTTAAAGGAGATTCTGGAGGCCTAATCAAGCCTCCAGATAGATAACAGTAACCTCATACAACATCTGACTGCAACACCACTAGAGCCCCAGAGTCAGAACATCCCAACAAAGCCATCCCTAAATTCCTGATTTGTGGAAATTATGAAATAAATGATTGGGATTGATCCTAAATGTTTGTGATCTTTGAAAATAAACCTCAAATTCATCTCTGTTTATAAAACCTGGTTCTTGTCTTCCTGCAGCTTAAAATTTGGCAGAGGGGCTTATATGGACATAAATAATCAAAGGATTGGAAGAAAAACTTAAGCATTCTCAGTTACTGCAGTGGAACACTGTGAATGCAGATGTGCCCTTGAACTTTACAAAGACTGTAAGAATGCCGGTGATTGTGTGAAAGTTTCCAAGGTGCTATCACAACACATGCCTGTGAAAATATGCTCTGATTCCACAAGGAATTCCCAAGCTGGACCGCAAAGGATAGTCAGTGCAATAGTTGGTTGAGAGCATGGACTTTAGAGCTGGCCTGGGATATTTGAGGGGCTCTCCCCACGTGGTACTAGTGGTAAAGAACCTGCCTGGCATTGCAGGAGACATAAGAGACGCAGGTCAGATCCCTGGGTCAGGAAGATTCCCTGCAGGAGGGCATGGCAACCCACTCCAGTATTCTTGCCTGGTAAATCCCGTGGACAGAGGAGCCCCAAGGCTACAGTCAGTGGGGTCACAAAGAGTTGGACACGACCAAAACAAATTAGGAGGCATGCACGCATGGGAGATTTGGCTCTCAGCCTGCCACAAACTAGCTTGTGACCTTGGTCAAGTCACTTAACAACTCATCTGTAAAATGGGGATGATAATCATACTGGACTGATAACATTGTCATAAGAAAGAAATCCATGAGATGACACATATTAATAATGCACTTAGATCAACGCCTGGGACACAGCACATATTCTTATAGCACTACAATCTCCATGGAGGGAAAAAAGCAACCCAATTAATTGCTAACCAACTTAATGCTAGGGAAGAAACTTTACATGAAGTTAAGCAATTCCCTTTAAGTGATGGACTTTAGTGTAGACATAATAATGATATGTACATTTCCCATTCAGCCATTTATCTTGAACTTTTAAAAGCTTTTCAGGAAATTTTGAATCATTCATCTAGAGTGGATCTGAGAAATTAAGTGCTGAAGCCTTTTGTAGCTAAGAAGACTGAGGCCAGAGTTGGGATGGGGCTGGGGCTGACCAACCTTCCCTAACAAACAACACTAAAACCAAGAATAGACAGCTGATTTTTGGTTCTCTGCTCCTTCCACGAGTGTTCACTGGACTGGGACTGAGTATTGAATACTCTTGACTTTCTAGTCACCGCAAAGGCATTTTACCTATCAAGAGAGTATTAATTCAATCAACATTTACTGTGATGGCTCAGCAGTTGAAAAATCCACTTGCAGAGTAGGAGACGCTAGAGACAAGGGTTCAATCCCTGGGTCAGGAAGATCCCCTGGAGAAGGAAATGGCAACCCACTCCAGTATTCTTGCCTGGTAAATCCCATGGACAAGGAGTGTTATGGGCTATAGTCCAAAGGATCACAAAGAGTAGGACCCCACTGAGTGACTAAGCATGCCCAGTGACAGGAATGATGCTAGATGCTGAGGAGCAAAAGGTCTGATTGCCATGTTTCTGAGGACCACTCTACAGTAGAGGTTGCAGACATTTACTAAATGATTGTGAAAATAGGTGCCACTTCCGACTGTGTAAGTATCTTGTTGTTGTTCAGCCACTAAGTCACGTTTGACTCTTTGCAACCCCATGGACTTCAGGGGGTTTCACACTAGGCTTCCCTGTCCTCAACTAGCTCCCAGAGTTTGCTCAAGTTCATGTCAATAGAGTCAGTGATGCTTATAAACACACTTGGTAGAGGAATTTGGCTCCATCAGGAAAGACTTCCCCAAGGGAATGACAGTTGAGCCTAAATCTGGGCAAGGCTGAGGACAGGATAGAAAAGATGAGTGTTCCAAACAGAGAAAGCAGCCAAAACATTTACAGAGGGCAGGGGTGGCCAGAACACCGAAGTGAGGGAGGGGAAAGGGGTACACAAAGGGTGAGGCTTGAGAAGTAGTTTCAGGTCAAGTCTAGATAGACCTTGAAGGTCATCTTAAAGATTTGGGGTTTTATATTAAAAGAAATGGAGAACTACTGGAGAGTTTTAATCAAAGAGACAGTGTGATCACAATTCCCTTTTCTAAAGATCACCTTTCTCTGGAACAGGAGTCCCCAGACTCTGGGATCTAATGCCTATTGATCTGAAGTGGAGCTGATGTAATAATAATAGAAACAAAGCGCACAATAAATGTAATGCTCTTGAATCATCCTGAAACCATCCCTCCTCCCTCGGTCCGTGGAAAAACTGTCTTCCATGAAAAGAGTCCCTGGAGCCAGGACACAAGAGGTTCCTTAGGGTGGCAGCAGTGTAAATAGGGAAATGTGGATGGATTGAAGATACCTAGGTAGTAAAATCAATAGGCTTTGGTGATAGATTAGAACAGAAAGATTGGAGAAAGGAAATGGGAGGATGATGGCATGCCCGATATCTCGTCTGCAGAACTGGATGGCTGGGGAGTGACGTCATTAACTAGGGGAGGGAATACAGAACAAGAGTTTGAGAGGAGCAGAAGGGAGAGGTAGATTGGCCAAGGTACCACATTTGAGGAATTTTTTTTTTAAAGACTCCAAATCCAATCAGTTTAGATTTTTCAGTATTTTATTATGGCACACAGGATAGAATATGGTACAGTGTTCTTACTTCAAGAAATTCTTAAACCAACCATTTCCATTTGGCTAAGGTTACTTTTTCACATGTAATTTGCTTCTGTCTGAAATTGACCATGTGCAGCATCCCATGTGTAATGAACATAAATGTGAAAAGCTTGATTTCTGAGGCAACTCCTAGTCATTACAGAAGCCAATGTACGGAGAATCCTCATAGTTCAAATCCATAGCATCAGGGCAAATAAAGAAATATTTTACATATTTGCTTTGGTGAGATATATGTAACTCGAAATATGTGGTGTGATGGGATCTGTAAACTTTAAATGGAGACCACTTTGCTTCCAGATTAAATTCATGACCTTTAAGAGGTGTCTAAACAACAAATATTGAACAACCTTAGCTGACAAAGCAATTTGTCTAAGAACAGAAGCAGAACAAAGGATAATCAGCAATTTCATTGACATTTCACATCAAGTGCAAGTGCAAGAGCTTTCATAACTTTACAGTGAACGGGATGGACGGGTGGGGGTGTGTATTTGATGCAATGTCCAACCAGTTGGAGCTATCACTGAAATCCGAATAGTCCCCAGTAAAGACATGCAGACCTATGGCAATGTAACACACAAGTATAGAATCCCCCCCTTTAGTGACTGATCACAATTTCATTATCTATATCTGTAGTTCTTAAAAAATTGAAATAGGTGGTATTGAAGGCTACTTGAGGCAACAGAATTAAGCTAACTATACACTCAATCATGAGCTCAGGACTGCAGGCAACATGTTTGCAATGGCAAATAAGCTTCAATATTCTTAACTCCCTTAAAAATTACACATTGAGAAAAATTTATTCCTTCTGATTACATCATTTGCTTGGGCTTCAACTTCTGCTCATGATAGTTAGACTATACTTTTTAAATGTGGTTACAGTGACAGATGAGTGGGATTTACATTCTACCCATATGCTTTTACTATTATATATCAGTGTTCAAGTTACCTGTTTACTGTAAAGGTAAACATGATTCAGACTGCCTCCAAGAAAGCCATTCCCAACATTATACAGTACACTTACGGGGCAAAGTATATTGCCATTTACCAAAGAAAGAGAACCCCAGGGATTCTCATTTATTCAAGTTTATTATCAGTAAAATTTTCGAGGGGAGAGACTTCATGAATGCTCATGACCTAATCGTATCCTCAGAATTACCAATTAAGGGGGGAAAACCGCATTGTAATTGTTAAAATTTTGACTTGAAAAAATTTGGAAGTCAATAGTCTGCATCTACGTGTCTGCTATTGGTGCCCTCTTTAAGATATCTGAATTAAGTCAACAAGCACAGCAAGGAACGTCATTCAGTGTAACTTTATTTACTATTTATTGCACATAATTCGAGGTCTTTAATTTCTAACCACCAAAGATTCAAAGGACTATTTTTTCCCCATGAAGTTTAACATTAACATTAGTGAATTCATTTATTCATGGTGTGGCTTTTTAATTGTAAACATCTGAATTATTCACATTGCCATAGATCCTGAACTCATAAGCGAACCATGCACAGGCTGGCAGCAAGCCAGGAAGCCACTCTGCAAGCAGACAGGTACTCTGCGGAAGGAGAAGATTCATAGCACAACATTTAATGTCCAGCCTAAGTCATCTCAGAATTATACATAGATTGACTTCTTAATTCATATAGTATCTGCAACTCAACTGGTTGGTTGGTGATAGGGTTGACCTGATTTCGGGAGAATTACTCCTGGAATAATTAAGGGAAGGGAAGGGCTCAGTCTTTCTTCTTGGTGGCTTGCTCCTCCCCAGCACCTTCATCTTTTTTCTCTTCCTCCTCCGCTTCTTTGGTTTCTTCTACTGCTTCGCCTTCACCTCCTTCTTCTTCCTCCTTTGCTTCCTCAGCATCTTCCTTGGCAGCTTTAACATAAAAAGCAAATGTACAAACTCCAAATGCAGGGTGAGTCCAATCAAAACATTTCTGCTTTAGTTTTGTGGAGAAATACAAGTGTCAGAATACTTCCCCCAAACCTCCTTCTCCATGCATCCAAGTGACCACACCTGCTGGGCACAATTTGCCACTGAACAGATATTTAAATAGAATGGATTATGTTCTAGGTACTGGATGCTCTGTTCTTTCCAGGACCTCGGGTTTTCTTTTATTATGTGTTCGGAATTTATTTTTGTTTTTTAGGACACCAAATGGCTGAGTTAAATGAATAGATTTTAAAATGTTTAATTAGGAATAAAAAGCAGCAGGAGGATTTTTTTTCTTTTCTTATGTTACTTTCAAAAAAGTACCATGCTAATCAGAGATCGTGTGTCTCTGGGAGAACAGCCAATTTGAGCAATGAGGTGCTTACTAAAGATCTGTTGAGGAAATAGAAAGATGTATCTTCTTTTTAAGATCATCAACTCTTATCTGAATAACATTTCCTGGGCATAAGTGAGGTTTCATGTATCTTACCCACCTCCTAACCAATATCCATGCCCACAGTGCCCCTGGAGTCAGAGGGTGGTTTTGTTTTTTATTTGGTTTTGTGTTTTGTTTTAATCCTACCTTCTTCCTCTTGGGCTCCCTCCTCTTCCTCAGCCTCAGCTTCGGCTTCGGCCTCAGCCTCGGCCTCAGCCTCTTCCTTCTCCTTCTCCTCCTCCTCAGCCTCTCCTTCAGAGGGGGGCTCGTCCTTGGCTTCCTCAGCTTTAGCAGCCTCGATGGTCTCCTCCACCTCGATCTGCTCCTCCTGGACATGGCTGGTGTAGTAGGACGGGAAGGAGCGGGCGGACATCAAATAGGAGCTGGTCTGCAAACCGCCATAGGCAGATCGGCCGAAGACCTGGGAGCTCTGGGTGTAGCCGGTGGTTAGGCTGCCCACACTCGTGAAACTCAGCCGGGTCTCCTCACCTTCCAAGAGTTTCCTGGGGAGGCAGGGGTAAACAAACATGAACACCGGAAGTGTGCTCAGCCCACCACTCACCACCTTCCCCAATGCCAGGCTGAAAGGCAAAGGCAGGGTTGGGAATTATTATAACTGGGGATGCTGTGACTAAGTCCAGGAGAAATACACAAAACAACAATGAAAAAAGCGCCTTAAAATATAGTCCTGTTCGTTACACTTGAAATGTAATGGGAAGCTAAGAATAGGCCTCATTATTACAGGATTAAATTCTTCTTGGAAAAGGCCAAAAAGTAACACAATTACTCCAAAGGACTATTTTTGAAGGTTTCTGATTCAACACAGGAAGTCTGATTTTCTAAGGCTGACAGGCTGCTACCTTGGCACTTCCATTTTTACCTGTAAGCTGCAATCTCAATGTCCAAAGCCATCTTGACATTGAGGAGGTCTTGGTATTCCTTGAGGTATCTTGCCATTTCGCTCTTTGTGGTTCTCAATTCATTTTCCAATTTGTTGATTGTGTCCTGTTGGAAGACAACCGAAAAAAAAATCTAAGTGTAAATCTCCACTACTATCATTTTACTACAGCATAGCTGCAAAGGCCTAGGTTTAGTTAAAATCAACGTGCACATCCTAGATAAAATCTCCCCTAAAATAACTGTCATTTTTCTTTTTAAACCTTTGCTTGCCTTAAAAAAAAAAAAAAATCCAGCTTCACAAAGCAAGAGATGAAAACCAAAGAGAAAAAAAAACTGATAGAAGAAAAATTTTTTGTTTTCATTAATATACCTAATGATCATCATAAAATGCCTGCAAAGAACTAAATGGATTTTTTAAAAATTGTTTCTCACTCATTAGTTAGCTTTATCAACTTTATCCAGATTATATACAAGAAATCCACTTATTTATAGGAGAATGAAGTAGATAAATTTAAATTTATCTCTAAAATATTTTCTATGTATCTTATTTTTTCTTCTCTCTAGAAAAAATGGAGATCCTTAAAAAAAAGAAATGTTTTACTGTGACCATCATCACAATTTTGACTGTATTCCTGTCTCACTGCTAAGGGAAGGCAGTGGTTGGTAAAACTAGTCAGAAAGGATAACTGGTCACAGTTATCCTTCAGAACTAATGAGAGCTCGTCGCTGTATTTATTAATCAGATGATCCAGTCTCTGCAGCAAAGCACCTTGGGCTGAATGCAGGACAGCAGAGAGGCAGACCAGAGGCAAAGTCCAGGTCCAGTCCCTCCTCCCAGCCCCACCCAATATCCTGCAGGGCTGGGCAGCTTTAATGAGGAACGGAGATCCAACCGCACTCAGCACCTCTTAGCACACCGCAGTCGCCCCCCGCCCCGCCGTCCAAGGGCCCCACCCCCTCCCACACTGCCTCCAAGAAGTCAAGTTCCACCTCCTTATTATCTGCTTGCAGGAGCCTCATCCCTGTTCTCCTCTTTCTAGGCGCGCCCTCAACTCTCCGCACCACCCCCACTCCCGCCCATCCTAACTCGATTCTGCAGCACCCTCCCCGCCCCCTCTGCCTTTCGCCCTGCGCCTTACCTGCATAGCGCTAATGTCGGCGTTCTGCTTGTCCTCTAGCTCCTGCAGTTGCTTCTCCAGCGCTTCGTTCATGCCCCGGCATGCTTCGATCTCCAGGGTCTTGGCCTTAAGCAGGCGGCGGCTCTCGGACACCTCGTCCTTGGCGGCGCGCACCGCATCGGTGTTCTTGGCGGCGCTCTCGGTCAGCACCGTGAAACGGCTCTTGAACCATTCTTCGGCATTCTGCATGTTCTTGGCGGCCAGCTTCTCATACTGGGCGCGGATGTCCTTGAGCGCGGCGGACAGGTCGGGCTTGGAGGACACGTCCATCTCCACGGAGATCTGTGCGTACTGGATCTGCGCCTGCAGCTCGGCGATCTCCTCTTCGTGCACTTTCTTCAGAAAGGCGATTTCGTCCATCAGGCTGTCGATGCGCTTTTCGAGCTCGGCGCGGGCGAGAGCCGCCTCGTCGGCCCCTTTGCGCGCTTCCATCAGCCGGCCCTCGGCGTCCTCACGGCTCAGCACCTCCTCTTCGTAGCGCGCCTGCAGGTTGCGCAGGGTCTCCTCCAGCCCCTCGCGCTCGCCCTGGAGCGCCTGCTTCTCGTTGGTGGCGTCTTCCGCTGCCAGACGCAGATCGCGGATCTCCTGCTCGTAGAGCGCCCGGAAGCGGGAGGGCTCGGAGTGCTTCTGGCGCAGCACCAGCAGCTCGGCTTCCAGGACCTTGTTCTGCTGCTCCAGCTCGTGCACGCGCTCGATGAAGCTGGCGAAACGGTCGTTGAGGTCCTGCAGCTGCGCCTTCTCCTGGGTGCGGATCGACTTGAGGTCGTTGCTGATGGCGGCCACCTGGCTCAGGTCGAGGCTCTCGAGGCTGGGCATGAGGGAGCCGGAGCTGGAGGAGTAGCTGCGCCGCACGGACAGCGAGGAGGAGACGGGCGCGGAGTAGCTGGAGTAAGCGGAGCGCGCGGTGCTGTAGCCGCTGCGCACGCTGGAGATGTGCACCCGAGGCGTTTCCACGTAGCGCCGTTTGTAGGCGGTCGAGTAATACGGCTCGTAGCTGAAGGAACTCATGGTGCCGGTCGGTGCCCCCCTGGCCGGCGGCGGAGATGGGGGCCTAGAGAGAAGAACGGGGAAGAGAGGGAGAAGGGAGGATGGATGGCTGTGTGCGGCTCAGCTCGGTCCTGCCACCCCTATTTATACTCAGAGAGGACTCTGACGCAGCTGCGATCGATCACGGCGCGCCTGGCCAGTGGGGGCAGCGCGCTGCTGCAGCCGAGGCAAGGATTCTGCGCAAAAGGAAGGTGGGGGCGAGCCGCGGCCCGCGGGGATGCTGCGGCTGTGGTCCTTTGCACTTTTCTCTGAGACCCTCTGTTTTCTCTCAGACCCCGAACCCCCTCACTCATTTCCTTTCCCTAACCCCACCCCATCCTACTTAATCCTTGACCCCTGTATTACTCAGATTCGATCGTGCCTCCAATAGGTTATCATTCCCAACTGACACCTTAGTTTTCCATACCCCACCCAGTACCATGGAGACTGCTGCTGCTGCTAAGTCGCTTCAGTCATGTCCAACTCTGTGCGACCCCACAGACGGCAGCCCACCAGGCTCCGCCGTCCCTGGGATTCTCCAGGCAAGAACACTGGAGTGGGTTGCCATTTCCTTCTCCCCATGGAGACACACTACCCCTCTAAGTCGCCCCTTCCCCACCGGGGTTCAGCATGCCCCTGGTATTTATGGTGCCTCCAGGGCATTGGAGATACAAATGATTGTCTAAGGTTGCATGTATGCGGCATATATGGAGGAAAGTTTTCTATTTCTCTGTAGCTCTTTCTGGCACTTTATCTTTTTCACCTGATTGTTTTTTTGTTAATTCTTTCATGCGCTCCTCCTACACGCGCGCGCGCGCGCGCGCACACACATACACACACACACACACGTGAAACTGCGGCACCGCCGCTGTTGATTTTACTGTTTCTAAACCCTTTGCGCAGTTCATATCAACCTTTTAGTGTTCCTAGATTTTCTCATTTCTTTCTGGGGAATGAGGCCTCGAATACTTTGAGCGTGTTGAAGCGTATAAGTGGAGGGGAGCTGAGAAGGTGTTTGAAACTAACAGGGGAGAAAACCGACTTGCAAAGGCAGCGGCCAGCTCTGCGGCGGGGGAACTTCGACTGTCACACGTTGCCTGTATGTTCTTCATCCCTAAATTCCTGCTCCACACCACTAACTCCATCACATTGAAAGCCTCTTTCCCTCTTTTTAGACTCGTGTTGCACCCAACCTGATGATTTCAAGGAGCTAGGCAGGTGGCTGATTTTCAGAGGGAAGCTGCTGCCGCCGCCGGGAGTGCGGAGCATGTCTCCAGGGAGCAGAGCTCCGACCGAGACACCTTGTTCTGGGACGGGTGGAAAATAGCTGTGTGGTTCTGCCCCCGAACTCCTCTGATAAATACACAACAGATACAGTACGAAATCCATTGGTTTCTTTTAGGGAAAACCCAGATACCTGAAAGAGTGTGCACGCCGTAATGCACATTGATAAAACCCTGCGGTTACAGAGCATTTTCACACACGTTATGTTAGGGAGTTCTCCGGTTTCAGGGACAGACTGCAGAGATATACGTCGGACACCTAAGCTTTTTCTAAGCAAGCATTTAATCTGTGTTTTCTTTGTATAAGAGTAGCACTTGCGGTGCAACATTCTGATTTTTTTTAAAGAAGCAAAGGAAGGGGAAACCTGAGAGTTTTCAAACAGAGAAGCCGGTATCGCTTTCGCTGTGATGCTGAGAGGGACGAAGTACTTGGAGCTGGTACCACAGATGCTGCCGGAGCAACTGCAGCCTCTCCCCTGGACAAGACAAGATGAGGTTCTTTGTGACTTTAAAAAACCTTTCCCTTTTTGTGGTCGAGACTGCAGCAGAGAACTTGTATGAGATTTCTAGACAATCTTTAAGGTCTCAAGTAATGCAACTTTAGAAACATTAATATTAGTCATTTAAATCTATCAAGCAGTCCATCCACACTCAGTCATCCTGGGATCTTCAAGCCGAGGCTGTCCTGCATTTTGCCTGACCCAGGCAGATGTGATTAGGCACTTATTATGATGCCTTTTTCGGCCCATGCATCTTTGGTCTTCTCATTGATCAGTGACTCAACAGTGGGAAAGGCTTCTCTGGGGAAGGAGAGGGGAGTGTTGGTAAAACTTCAGTAAGCCATATTTTTATCCGCTCCCAATTACCTATATATGGATGACAAGTGACAGAATGGATTTTTTTAACCTGCCCCCATTTAAACCACATTGTTTCACACTCACTGTGTGAGTCCGCCTATGCCGCTTAGGTATTCATGAGTTCGTTTCCTTTGTGCCAGCTCCTTTCCGTCCAGTTCAGGTCACCCTCAGAGATCTTAAGTCCATCAGCGTTTTTTTTTTTTTTTTTGCCACGGCTCCTGGCTGAAGCCTTTGACTGCGGAGGGAGTGGCTCAGAAAGAGGGAGGCGGCTGACGGATGCTGCAGGGACACGGAGATGCTGCGGAGAGAAGGAACCTGTGGGCCTCTGCTGCGGTCCTTTGAGCAGCTGAAAAGAAAGGCACCCTGGAGTGTGAAGGGTAGGAATGAGAGGGCAGGGACCCTTGTCTTTGCTGAGCCTGGTGAACAGGGTGTGGGGAGAGGGGCAGATCAACGCTATTTATGAATGTAGAGCTCAGGTCTTTTTCAATAGCTCCACTACAGCTTTGCTTTAGAGGGGCTCCCAGAACCAGCCTGTGTTTGAGTTTTGGTGACACTACCTTCAGCCTTCCTCTGCTAGGTACCAGCTCCTTTTTAAAATATTCTGTCCACTGAGTGAAGTAAGTCAGCCAGAAAAGGAAAAATATCATACGGCATTCCTTATATATGGAATCTGAAAAGAAATAATACAAATGTACTTAAAAACAGAGACTCACAGACTTAGAGAATGAACTTGTGGTTCCCCAGGGAAAGGATGGAAGGAAGGGGTAGTTAGGCAGTTTGAGATGGACATGTCCACTCTGCTATATTTAAAGTGGGCGACCAACAAGGACCTAATCTACAGCACATGGAATGATGCTCAGTGGTATGCAGCAGCCTGGATGGGAGGGGAGTTTGGGGGAGAATGGATACATGCATATGTATTTGTATATGTATGTGTATATATGTATAGATAGATAGATATGGCTGAGTCCTTTTGTTGTTCACCTGAAATTATCACAACATTGTTCATCGGCTATATGCCAACACAAAATAAAAAGCTTAAGTAAATAAATAAAATATTCTGTCTAGTCATTCTTCTTTTTAACTCCTCTTCCCAGCACTTTGTTCTGGATACCCCTGTGGCATCATTTCTGTGTGTCAAAGCAAAGGTAAAATGAACAACTTTAGAATCTGTTTTAAAAAAGAATCTTGACTTTCCTTCCCTTATCACAGATGATTCTGCATTAGTGCTATTTGCAGGGGTGTCGTTATTTCTTTAGAAGAAGGCTCTGGGGTCTTGTTACACATCTGTGCATTTATTCCCCTTTAAGCACATTCTCCACCAACATGAAATTGGTTGAGGACTGCCAACAAAACCCACTCCTAGAAGATAAAAAATATTTTTTAAAATAAATAGACAAGTATGTTGATGAAATTCATAGAATTTCTGCCACTCTGGTTATCCCTGATAGCTCTGTAATGCCCCTAAATGACTGTTTGAAGTAGTTTAGTTTAAAAGTAAAATGTTCTCGCATTATCACAGAGCTCATAAAATATAACTCTTCGAAGCACTGAAAAAATTTAACCCTCTCATGCTGGGAGAGTCAGAAGGGTCAGATGGCTAGAACCTGGTGACTTTCATTATTTTAAAATCCTTTGGCAAATGAGAAGTACTGTATTTGCATTTGATTGGAAAAGCTCAGCTCTAGGCTGAGATTCTTATGAGGCAGATCTCCTGAGAACATCATTCCTGGGGTCAAGAGAACAAAGTTCTCCTGCCACCAGTGAGCAGCAGGAATAGTCCTCTTCCCTATCTGGTCTCCACGCCTCACCTTCCAGTATATCCATCATTGTGAGCAACATTGGCATCAGCTTGTCCATGCAAAGAAGGATGAAAGAAATAAACATGTGCAGGATGCCTACCCTAAGATAGGCGTTTGATATCTTGTTATTTCATAATTCCCACATCTCCATGAGATGGTTATTGTTTGTTCTGAGCAAACAACTGAGGCCCAGAGAGGGTAAGTCATGTGCCAACTCACCCAGCTACTCCACACCTAAGCTCAAGCTGCTTCCAGTCTGACTAGGCCTCTATCCATTACACATGCCGCTGGCCTTTGCTGCTGCTTGCAGTCTCTGCGGAATGTGATCATTGTATGCTACAGTCTCTGTGCTTGCGCTAAACCACTCATGTTTGCGGGGGAGACCAGTAGGAACTGATTTATACCGTGAAGAAACTGTTCAGGAGCCTGTTTTATTTGGACAGCTAGTGCTGGCAATAAACTGCAGAATTATTATAGGTTTCTTAAGAGTTCCAAAAATAAAATGGAAGCTACCCCCAGAACATGACACATAACTGATGATGTGACTTTCTCAACACTCCTCTAAACATCAGTTTACAAGACACCTTTTCTGGAATGAACGACCTAAATGCAACTTCGCTGATTTAAACGCTTTAGAATAACTACATTGTGACATCTACCTTTTTACTAATTAAAATATCTTTGTTTTCCACTCTTGTAATAGGTCTTCTTTAGCAAAATGACCTTTAAAATTGCTCTAAAGAATAAAAGAAGAAATGCTGGCAGCCAACATCTCATTATGGGAGTTTATCATGCTTTCTCTACATCTTTACCTTTTTTGGAAAGAAATACAAGTAAAATCAACAGAAAATGTATATCATATGGAAACCACAAATGTATTACCTCTCTACTTTTTAGAACCAGTTTATTTCCTGATATATTATGCTCACCATTGGAATCATCATACACAAATCTCTCCATCCCTGGGGAAATATATTTGAAAGAAAACTTTGCTCCTTGTAATATAAAATATGACTAATTTTACAGCATCACATTCTGAAGTGATGTATCGTAAAAAGGGCTATGCGGCGTTATGACATGTAGACGGCGGCAGGAATGAGAATGTCACTTGAATAAATTAAAAATGAACAGTACCCTTGTATTCAGGACACGTGCAATATTGGAAATGACAGGAAGTTGCTGCCGTCCAAGCAGAAATGATGACCATAGGTTTAAACTCCTAAATGCTTGCTGCATGGAACCAGTCAAGGGAATGTATGTTCTCCCTAGAGACCTGTTTCACAGTGCCTTGCCCTTAATCACAGTCAAAGATGCATAGGTAAAAAGAGGCTATAAAAGGGACTTTGAAGGGCTTCATTTGCAGTCAGTCCAGGCAGGTCCCCGCCTTATGGGTCCCAACCAGCAGCACTAACCGTGATTGTTGAGATGTGCTTGTGTAACTGCCAGGATTACTCCAGTATTCTTGCCTGGAGAATCCCAAGGACAGAGGAGCCTGGTGGGCTGCTATTGATGGAGTCACAGGGAATCAAACCTGACCGAAGTTACTTAGCACACACACAGGTGCAAAGACGTACAAGCTGCTTCTGCAATCTGGGTAGCAACTAGCCACAAAGACATGCCAGGAAGCACCTGGATTTCTTGGCCAACCTTTGCAGTGGTTTAATAAATCAGTCGGAGGAATGTGAGGTTTACTGTTTGCAAAGACAGCGGATAAGCATTTCCGTCTGCAAGAGACAGAGACCCAAGGTCGGCTCTTTCACAGCCAGGCTGGAGCCCCAGCCAGAGCCGCGGTTCCTTTCATTGCCGTGGGAATGCAGCAAATGCGGTTGCAGCACTGCTCATGGGCGGATCCCTGGGTTTTTCCGGGACAGCAGACAGACTGCTGACACCAGGACAGATGCCTAGCACTGGTGTTTGGTAAGTTGAACGTACAAGAGACAGTCTGGATTAGAAAAGCAAGACCAGATTGTGTCTAAATGGCTTCTTGATGGATTAAATAACTCCTATGTGCATTTATACACTGCGTCACCGTATGCCATTAGAACACTTAAAATACACACAATTCTAAGTGCCTGGTGAAGCGGGGGCCTGCAAGGAGTTAGAGCAGAATCCTGCCTCCAAGGGCTTGAAAAATACCTGAGCACAAAGAAGGACCAGCTACTGATACACAGAGCATGGATGAATCTGATACTGAGTCCAAGAAGTCTTATACCCTATGCATAGAAGGATACATGTATATAGTTCCATTTATATGAAATTCTAGAACAGGCGGACTAATCTATGATGGAAAACAATCAGGGCAGTGGTGGCTTCAAGGTGAGGAATGACTGGGAGGAGGCAGGAGGGAATCTTCTGGGGGATGGTATTGTTTTAGGTCTCAATGGATGGGACAGGTGTCTGCATTTTTCAAACTTCAGAACCTAGTAGGATTTCTGCATTTCATTGAATATAAGTTTTACGTCAGGAGAGAAAAATGTAAACCATACATAGACATATACACCTCTAATTATAAACATAAATTAACAATATAAAATATATTTACAAATAAAAAGCACATAACCAATCACTTTAAAAAGAGCTAAGCAGACAAGGCCCATGTATGTGAAATTTCAAAGAACTATGCAAAAGTCATTAATAAAAAGCAAAATTCTAGGCATTGTCTCAAGGAGGAGAAGAAAGTTTCTGGCCAAGTTTGCCATGATCTCAGAGAAAGGTCACATGAATGAAGAGAATCAACATTCTGTAGCTGGTTACTGTGCCAGATGCTCTGTGCAGATTTTGAATTTAATTCCCACAGTAGCTCTATGAAATGGATGTTCTTATTATTCTAAAGATGAATAAGTGGGGGGGGGGGGGGGGAAGGGTTGAGAGGTTGGGATTAGCAGATGCAAACTAGTACATACAGGATGGATAAACAAGGCCCTATGGTATAGGACAGGGAACAATGTTTAATATCCTGTAGTAAACCATGATGGAAAAGAATATAAACAAGAATATTTATATATATATATATGTATAACTGAGTCACTTTGCTAGACAACAGAAATTAACACATCGTAAACCAGCTATTCTTCAATAAAATTAAAAAATTTTAAAAATAAAGATGAGTAGGTATTGTATTTCTGTTAGTCCACCCTAATATTGCATTTAACATTTTTAGCCATCTTGCTTTGCTGCCTCATACTGAATTTGTATCAACTTAAAAAGAAACCTTGAAAGAGAAGGCTATTCACATATACTGTGACTTTTATAAAAACCTAAAAATATACCTTTTGTTTCTTTTCTTCAAATCTAATCTTTAACATAAATGCTTTGAGTCCATTGGTCAACCCTGCTGTAATAGTTTTAAAACCTTCCAACTTTATATCAAATTCAATAATGGATGAATTTTCTAATTTTTTAAAAATTAATGCCATTATAATGGGGGTTTTTTGTGCTGTATTTCATAGACTCTTGGGATTGGGAAGTAATTTAAATGCTTTTCACTCAAGTCCTCCACTGGCTGCTTCATCTTCAGCAGCTCTTAACCTTTCCTTTGCTTGTCGCATTTTTCGGAATGAGTTATATCTTCTTACCCTCCTCCCACACCGAAGCCACTGGACATTACTTCTAAACAGAGCTGAAATTTCTAGAAAGGCAGCAACATTAGTGCCCCAAAATGAGCTTTGGTTTTCACTTTTTGTTTCTCATTATGCTCCAGTTTCTTTTCCACATGATTCAATAGCATCGTCATAAAACAGAGATGATAACAGCGATATTTATGTGGAGAACAGAGAGTTTCCCAGCACTTCAGCATGATATCACTGGATCCTTGTAACCATGCTGTGAGACCAAAACATTTCTACAGGGGTTACAGTCCTTGCTTCCTAAATAAGGATGCTGAGAAGTCTTAGCAGAGGCAAAGGATTTCTTCCCAAATCCTATCTCCTGTAACAATGAGGCCAGAGCTCTTACCCAGGTTATCTGTCATCAAATTCACTGGGAATTTGTCCTCCGCATCTTACATTTGACTATGTAAGCCTATCCCTGTCCAGATCCCCTCCTAGTCCCCTTCCAGAAAGATAGGAAAGCCCTAGGTGCTTCTCACTTTTAGGTTGGATTCTTCTTCTTCTTTTTCTTTTAGTGTTTATTTATTTGGCTGTGCTGGGTCTTAGTTGCGGCATGGAGGATCTTCAATCTTTATTGCGGCATGAGGGATCTTTAGTTGCAGCACATAAACTCTCAGTTGTGGCAGATAAACTCTTAGTTGTGGCAGGTGGGATCCAGTTCCTTGACCAGGACTCTGCATTGGGAGCACAGAGTCTTAGCCAGTGGACCACCAGGGAAGTCCCTCAGATTGGATTCTTGATATACAATTACTCAAATCAAAGCTTCATCTCTTTAGCTTGCATGGCTATTAAAATGTCAGTATCAGTAGGAAAGGTAAGAGTTAAAGTTGATATTAGTCCTTTATACCTAAGACTAAATATAGGTTAATAACTCCTTTTGAAATAATGAAAGTTTGAGAACCTTGAGCAGTGAGGAACTGGAAAAGGACAGTAAGTGTCATTATCATAAAGAAGCTGGTTAGAGAATAAGCCAGAAAGGCTCCTGTCTCCCTGATATGAGTTGACCAGGATATAATTCATATCAGTCAGAACCAATGAATTCTGGGATGACCCAGATGCATTTAAGTCAGGGAAGACACTCAAAGCTTTATTTTGAGATGTCTTCTCCCATCTGAACTTTGGCCAATGAAGTTCTCACATAGATAGACATTTGTCTGAGCTTCTTTGCTCTTACATCTTCAGGAAGGTACCAATCAACCAACTGGGAAACCATCAAATGGAGAAGGAGATGGAAAGAGAAGAAGTAAAATGGCATAATAATTTAGCACATACCAAGTACCCAAGTCTGAGCAAGGAAATTAAAGCATAAACCTAAATTTAAAAAGGAATATGAAAGTCTTGAATGTATTAAGCATAATTGCATGCAATAATATTAATAGAAGCTTTATATCAGGCACAGTCCTAAGTTGTTTTCTTGGATAATTTCATTTAATCATCACAAAATTTGATGAGTTGGGTATTTTTTATGTGGATCATCTTTTTAAAGTCTTTATTGAATTTGTTACAATATTGTTTCTGTTTTATGTTTCGGTTTTTTGGCCATGAGGCATGTGGGATCTTAGCTTCCCTGCACTGGAAGGCGAAGTCTTAACCACTGGACTGACAGGAAAGTCCTGAGTTGGGTATTTAAATAGTCCTCATTTTAAAGATGTGGAATATAAGGTTTAGACTAGAGCCTACACCATATATCTAAAGAATTCAGGCATATGTCACTGACCTCTAATGAATTACGTATTACTGTCATTCCATAAGGAGAAAGAAGGAAAACGAGATTCAGAGAGTTTAAGACTATTGATCAAGGTCGCTCAGCTGGGTCAAGGTTTGTCTGAATTCTCACACTTCCTGTTATGACCAAAGTGCCAGAATGTTCTTGAGAGGTGCTAGGCAAATAGCATCACTCACTATATTTTTCCTGTGCAGTTTCAGTTTGTAGACTGATACAAGAAAATGCTGCAACAGAGTTGAGGTTACACAAATCATGAGCAAGGAAAGTAATCCATATAATGGTCATTTAGACAAAGCACCACAAACACACTCCAAATAAGTCATCTCTTGGTTTCATTAGCAGGCTGTAAAAATAGCCATCCATCACTGCAGTCATTTACAAGAAGCAAATTGCATTGGACCACCTCTCTCCAGACACAGGCTCCCTGCCTTATTGTTAACTAGCAATTTCTTTTATTATATTATCTGGAAGAGAAAAAGGCACACTGACAAAGATTCCCTGCATCTTTCAGTATCACTTTATCCTACGAATTTAATAAACTGCACTACCAAATCTCGTTACAGCAACAGATGTGCTGTTAAAGAGGCCTGAGATATTTCAATTTGCAAAGTGTTTTCTTTTCTTTATGCCAAAAAATTTTTTGTCCATTACACTGATTAAAGCAGCTTCCAAATTAAAATTTTCTTCCAAATGAATTCCCCAAT
The DNA here is from genome assembly GCF_033118175.1 of Dama dama. Taxonomy (NCBI): domain Eukaryota; kingdom Metazoa; phylum Chordata; class Mammalia; order Artiodactyla; family Cervidae; genus Dama; species Dama dama. The sequence continues at coordinate 38,699,176 of NC_083696.1, read as the reverse complement.
TCAGAAAGGTCACTTAAGTAAGGCACACAGCTCTGTCTTAACAATTAAATGTACAGATGAGTGTAAGACTTGGTGGAGGAGACTGCTCCGGGCACAAAGTCACAGCAGTTCAGAAAGGAAGCACTTCAACTCTGAGCTGGCCTTGACCTTAGATGGCATCTCAGATCCTCTGCCAACCTGAGATTTTCTGATTCAAAAGTATGGAAGAGGCCAAAAGCGCTGGGTAAGCCAGGACCAAGGAGAGCTCTCACCTTTTAAGTGATGACAAATGAGAGTTCAAAAGCATAGGGTTGCAACAAAAACTGAGAGTTGCTAATATCTTAGTTTAGATAGAAGCCAGACAGAATATGAGCAAATGCCATCAGAATGAGATTTTTGGGGGAAGAAACCATTACTAATTGAAGTTTTCAGGGAATTATATATTTGCTTATTTGTATTAAAGTCATCTTTCCTGGGGCTTCCCAGATGGCTCAGTGGTAAAGAATGTGCCTACCAATGCAGAAGATACAGGAGACGTGGATTTGATCTCTGGGTCAGGAAGATCCCCTGAAGAAAGAAATGGCAACCACTAAAGTATTCTTGCCTGGAAAATCTGATGGACAGAGGAGCCTGGTGGGCTCACAAGGAGTCAGACCCCACTGAGTGGCCGAGCACGCATGCTTGCACCTTCTTACAGCACAGAGCTAATAGTAAACAGCCGAACAGTTATCAATATTTTATCAGTTGAATTGGTTCCCGTTCACCTAAGACAATAGAATTTCATTTTCTCTCCTCTGTTGTTTACCGAACACAGTAGGATTCAACTTCTCGTTTCTAATTTTTTCTTCTCGTGGGTTGATTATGAAAGAAATGAGAGAAAAACAGATCCTCCTCCTAAATCTTGCTTCAGGATTAAGTGTTGAAACAGAGCATAGATAGAGCTTTTGGCATTTTTTCCCCCTAGCGCCCAAATCCCAGGATGAAGAATAGAAACAACTTCTCTCACTGTCTCTGTCTTCCTTTCTCCTTTTTAAAGTCTTTGGTTCTTTCTCTCCTCCTGAAACGTATGTATTGCTGATTTGTCTTTGAAGAAAGGAATCTAAGCCTTTGAACTCAATGCCCAGGAAATAGTAGGCTGTGGCATTTGGGGTTAAAGAGAGGACAGGCAAATAATCTCTAGGTATCACTATGGTAACCATTCTAGACAGTGAGTGGAGCCTGCTGTTATTAAGAAAAAAAAAAAAAAGACAAACAACTAAAAGAAATAAATAAGCTAAATGTATCAAATATTATCTTTTCCAGATAATGAAATTTGGGGGATGCACTGTTGTTCTACAGCTCATACAAAGTCCATATAATCTTGGCAGACCACATTGAAGAGTGGGAAAAGCGCTGGATTTGAGCCTGAGGTATTTGATCCTAGATCTAGCTCTGTCGCTAACAAAGCACAAATGCCTTTGAGCTGGGCCATCTGTTCCCCTGAAGGGACTGTAAGACTTTTTAAGGGGTTCACGGAGAATAAGTAGTGCTAAGGGAGTCTATTTCCAGATCCCCAATTGCCATATGTAGTCTTTTGTAAAATCTATCTGCTTGAGAATTTGTGCTAATTCTGCTTTCCCCCCTTCACTATAAATTGAATGAGCTAAATCTGCAACAACAAGCTTTTGACAAAAATGAATTTAAATCACATGGGAAATAAGATAATTTTATTAATAACGTATTGATAAAGATGTATTGAAATTAAAAGATTAAAAGTTTTCTTTATTCCAACCCTTTCTAAGTTTGATGAGTTAAGTAAGGTGCCTCTCAGTGAAAATAAACAGGTATAATTAACAGTCATTTGGTAAGACTTGGTGAAGCCTCTTTTGGTATCTTCCCAGAAATGAAGGGAGTAAATTACTTTAACTATGCAGAAATAAATCTTTATGCAAGCTAGGTGTTTTCTAATTCTATGCTTTCAGCAAAATTAAAGGAGCACCTAATTAATTAGCAGATCATTAAAATAATTATTTTATTTTTTAATTGAAGTATGGTTGATTTGTAACATTGTGCTCAGTTTCAGGTGTGCGGTAAAGTGATTCAGCTATATTCCTTTTTGGAATCTTTTCCTTTATAGGTTATTATAAAATATTCAATGTAATTCCCTATGCTATACAGTAGGTCCTTGTGGGTTATCTATTTTATATATAGTAATGTATATATGTTAATCCCAAACTCCTAATTTATCCCTCCCCAATATTTTTATAATAGGTCAATATGTGCTTTTTGGCTTCAAATTTGGAAAGATTTTAAATACTGAGTAACATTGTTAAAGCAATAAAAACACCACCAATATTTCTATTCCTGTATACTTATATATTTTTTTACTTTTATACTTGTATGTGTACTTGTATAGTTTTATATTTATTTAGGTAAACAAAATTTCTACAATTTTATGTTATATATATATGTGTGTATATAGTTATTTAAAAGAAGGGAATTGTTTTATTATTTATTCTAGCCATCAGTACTATTCATTTATAAATGTATAATTAATTGAGATGCATTCTAAATAAAAGTTCATTCTTTATTTTAACTCTGTATTTCCATTTTGCCAATGATCAAGACTGTCGAATTCATGTGCTCATCAACCACTCATATACCTTCTTTGGGGAACGTCTATTAAATCAGATCCAGCATTTCTACTCCTAGGAATCTACTCAGAAGAAATGAAAACATATGTCTACACAAAGATTTGCACATGAGTATTCATAGCAGCGACTGAAGCGACTTAGCAGCAGCAGCAGCATTCATAACAGCATTATTCATAATGGCCAGAACGACTGAAATGCCCATCAGCTAGATCAATAAAATATATTTTAGTGATGGAATGTTATTTGGCCAGGAAAATGAACTACTGATACATGCCATAGTGTGGACGAAATTTGAAAACAGTATGAAACATTATATGAAAGAAGCCAGTCACATAAAAACACACAGTCGATAGTCCATTATATGACTTTTTGAGTGACAGAATGAGATCTGGGCTCTGTGAGCTGCCTTGCGTCACTACCACCAGAATGGTAAAATGCGGAAGACTATTCTGAGGCACTTCTATAGTTCTCTCTAGACAGTTTGGTCAGTTTCTTCAGAAAAACTCTCCCATCTTCCCATGGTATTATGAGTCTGATTGGGGAGGGGAAGCGGTCGCAGTGACTGAATGCCTGAAGGACCTGGGCTGGGCTAGGCTGGTAATAGGGAGTTAAGGAAGAGAATGGGGGGATCAAGTGTTTCATAACACCGCCCATCAATCTCAGGGCTCTGTGCCCGTCCACCCTGCTCCTTTGTTTTATCTGCAGTCTCTACACTATAGCTTCTCCAGGGCTGTCCCTGGGCAGGTCGGCAGCCTCCTTACTGCAGGGCCCTCCATGCACATCGAGGGGTTTGCCTTCTTCACTTCACAGATCAAAACCCTTTAATCTACACCTGACTTTCAGAAATGTGTTGAACGCAGGGAAAGGAGAGGGTGGGACAGATTGAGAAAACAGCATTGACATATATACGCTCTCGTGTGTAAAACAGCTAGCTAGCGGGAAGCTGCTGCGTAAGTAACACAGGGGACACGGCCCGGACTTGCACTCTGCAACAACGCAGAAGAGTGGGATGGGAGGGCGCGGGGAGGGGGCAGGGAGGCCAAAGTGCGAGGGGATATATATATATATATGCATATGTGTAAATATATACGTAATTATGACTGATTGGCATGAACCAACACAGCACTGTAAAGCAATTATCCTCCAATAAGAAAAAAAAAATCTGTTGAGCTCTTCCTTAGTCTGTCTAGTCTCAAAAGCTGTTGTGGAATTATATCTTTCTTAACTTATTAATTATCATCAAATGGTGTCTCAGAAGAGAGGATAAATATATTCAGTTTAACATCTTGAATTAGATAAGTTTTATAATTCTATTATTCTATCTCCTATGTAGAAAAAAATTTTTTACAGTGTTTAAATCAGCTCTGTCTGCATTTTCACCAGTCCAATCCTATGATTAGTGTCAGAGCAGACAATCAAAATCAGTAAGTAAAAAAAATACCAGTAAGAACCAAGGGCCTAAATATATTTATATATATATGTACATATGTGTGTGTATATGTGTTTCATGTGCCATATTTCAATCTGTTTCTTTTCAGAATCAAACAGTGGTAATTTAAATTAAAGTTTGAATGACAGATTTTTATTGAAAATCTTCTAGCAGGCACGATCAGCCCCTGGAAAGATTTTTTTTTAATTACAGCTCACAGAAAACTATAAAAAACATTATAATAAGCACCATATATCTCTTGCTCATCTGTCAAAATTTAACATTTTATCAGATTTACTTAGAATCTTAAAACAAAAATTACGGGTACCATCAAAGACTTCTATACAGCTTTCCTCAATCTCTTTCTCCATCTTTTTTCCCAGAGAAAAGCAACAGACTGAGTTTAGCATATTCATTCCTTTGCATGTTTATTGTCCATGGGATTCTCCAGGCCACAACACTGTAGTGGGTAGCCTTTCCCTTCTCCAGGGGATCTTCCCAACCCAAGGATGGAACCCAGGTCTCCCACATTGCAGGCAGATTCTTTACCAGCTGAGCCACAAGAGAAGCCCAAGAATACTGGAGTGGGTAGCCTATCCCTTCTCCAGTGGATCTTCCCAACTCAGGAATCGAACTGGGGTCTCCTGCATTGCAGGTGGATACTTTACCAACTGAGCTATCAGGGAAGCCTGTTTTTCAAACTCCTATCCATAAATAATATGGATGTGTCTATAATAATATAGACATAGTCACTAATAAACACTATCATGCTTTTTTCCTTATTCTGTAAATGTGATCAATTACCTTAATATTTCTAATGTTAATTCATCTTTACATTTTTGTGATTAGACACAGATATACAATATTCATATTCATATACATATACATACATTCAATCTTAGGTTCAGTTTGCCTATATGTGTTTAAGATTTTTGCATATATACTCATAAAGTCAGGTTAACCTCCTCTTTCTTCCGTATTCTTTGCCTGATCTAGGCTAACCTCAGTAACTGAGTTTAGTAGTTTCCTTATGTTTTATTTTTTGGAAAGATTTACATAACTCTGGGCTATCAGTTTCTTGGATGTTTAGTAGAATTTGCTTATAAAATCATCTACATATAGTGTTTTATTTTGTACAAATTTTAACTACTGAAAAAAATCAATACCTTAATGGTTACAGGATCATTAAGTTTCTCTATTTCTTCTTGAGTAAGTATGAGGACTTTATATTTTTACAGACAATTGTACATTGTAAGTTTTCAGTCACGTTAATATCAAACTATTGATATTGGTGATATTCCTTTATTACTTTCATGTCTTGGATCTTTTGAAAGTTATACAGCTCTATAAACCCACTTTTTGTTCTTTGTAAAGAGAAATCTTTACTTCTTGCTTTTCCTCACTTTCTAAATATATACACTTAGCATGCTCTGTTCCCTCTGCCTGAAATGCTTCTCTCTCAACTCTTTTCATAGATGCTCATTCCTGTTCTTAGGGTATTATTTTATTTCATTATTTTCATATTCTTGCCTTGAAAACATCATGAATAGTATGAAAAGGCAAAAACGTAGGACACTGAAAGATGAACTTCCCAGGTCAGTAGGTGCCCAATATGCTACTGGAGAGAATGGGGAAATAACTCCAGAAAGAATGAACGGACGGAGCCAAAGCAAAAACAACAACCAGTTGTGGATGTGACAGGTAATAGAAGTAAAGTCCGATGCCGTAAAGAGCAATATTGCATAGGAACCTGGAATGTTAGGTCCATGAAAGAAAAAGAAAGAAAGTGAAGTCGCTCAGTCATGTCCAACTCTGCAACCCCATGGGCTGTAGCCTACCAAGTCCTCTGTCCATGGAATTTTCCAGGCAAGAATACTGGAATGGGTTGCCATTTCCTTCCCCAGGTGATCCTCCCAACTCAGGGATCGAACCTGGGTCTCCCACATTGCAGGCAGACACTTTACCATCTAAACCACCAGGGAAGCCCATAGGTCCATGAATCAAGGCAAATTGGAAGTGGTCAAACAAGAGATGGCAAGAGTGAACATCAACATTTTAGGAATCAGTGAACTAAACTGGACTGAAATTGGTGAATTTAACTCAGATGACCATTATATCTACTACTGTGGGCAAGAATCCCTTAGAAGAAATGGAGTAGCCATCGTAGTCAACAAGAGTCCAAAACGCAGTACTAGGATGCAATCTCAAAAGCAACAGAATGATCTCTGTTCGTTTCCAAGGCAAACCATTCAATATCACAGTAATCCAAGTCTATGCCCCAACCAGTAATGCTGAAGAAGCCGAAGTTGAACGGTTCCATGAAGACCTACAAGACCATCTAGAACTAACACCCAAAAAAGATGTCCTCTTCATTATAGGGGACTGGAATGCGAAAGTAGGAAGTCAAGAGATACCTGGAGTAACAGGCAAATTTGGCCTTGGAGTACAAAATAGCAGGGCAAAGGCTAATAGAATTTTGCCAAGAGAACACACTGGTCATGGCAAACACCCTCTTCCAACAACACAAGAGAAGACTCTACACATGGACATCACCAGATGGCCAAAACTGAAATCAGATTGATTATATTATTTGCAGCCAAAAATGGAGAAGCTCTATACAGTCAGCAAAAACAAAACCAGGAGCTAACTGTGGATCAGATCATGAACTCCTTATTGTCAAATTCAGACTTAAATTGAAGAAAGTAGGGAAAAACCACTAGACCACTCAGGTATGACCTAAATCTAATCCCTTACAATTATACAGTGGAAGTAACAAATAGATTCAAGGGATTAGATCTGATAGACAGAGTGCCTGAAGAACTATAGAAGGAGGTTCTTGACACTGTACAGCAGACAGTGGTCAAGATCATCCCCAAGAAAAGGAAATGCAAAAAGGCAAAATGGTTGTCTGATGAGGCCTTACAAATAGCTGAGAAAAGAAGAGAGGCTAAAGGCAAAGGAGAAAAGGAAAGATATACCCATTTGAATGCAGAATCCCAAAGAATAGCAAGGAGAGATAAGAAAGCCTTCCTCAGCGATCAATGCAAAGAAATAGAGGGAAACACTGGAATGGGATAGAATAGAGATCTTTTCAAGAAAATTAGAGATACCAAGGGAATATTTCATGCAAAGTTGAGCACAATAAAGGACAGAAATGGTATGGACCTAACAGAAGCAGAAGATATTAAGAGGTGACAAGAACACACAGAAGAACTATACAAAAAAGATCTTCATGACCCAGATAACCACAATGGTGTGATCACTCACCTAGAGCCAGACATCCTGTAGTGTGAAGTCAAGTGGGCCTTAGGAAGCATCAATATGAATAAAGCTAGTGCAGGTGATGGAATTCCAGTTGAGTTATTTCAAATCCTAAAAGATGATGCTGTAAAAGTGCTGCACTCAATATGCCAGCAAACCTGGAAAACTCAGCAGTGACCACAGGACTAGAAAAGGTCAGTCTTCATTTCAGTCATAAGCAAAGGCAATGCCAAAGAATGCTCAAACTACCACACAATTGCACTCATCTCACATGCTAGTAAAGTAATGCTCAAAATTCTCCAAGCCAGGCTTCAACAGTACATGAACTGTAAACTTCCAGATGTTCAAGCTGGATTTAGAAAAGGCAGAAGAACCAGAGATCAAATTGCCAACATCCACTGGATCATCAAAAAAGCAAGAGAGTTCCAGAAAAACATCTTTATTGACTACGCCAAAATCTTTAACTGTGTGGATCACAATAAACTGTGGAAAATTCTGAAAGAGATGGGAATACAAGACCACCTTACCTGCCTCCTGAGAAATCTGTATGCAGATCAAGAAACAACAGTCAGAACTGGACATGGAACAACAAACTGGTTCCAAATCAGAAAAGGATTACGTCAAGGCTGTATATTGTCACCCTGCTTATTTAACTTATATGCAGAGTACATCATGAGAAATGCTGAGCTGGATGAAGCACAAGCTGGAATCAAGATTGCCAGGAGAAATATCAATAACCTCAGATATGCAGATGATACCACCCTTATAGCAGAAAGCGAAGAAGAACTAAAGAGCCTCTTGATGAAAGTGAAAGGGGAGAGTGAAAAAGTTGGCTTAACGCTCAACATTCAGAAAACTAAGATCATGGCATCTGGTCCCATCACTTCATGGCAAATAGATGGGGAAACAAAGGAAACAGTGAGAGATTTTATTGTTTTGGGCTCCAAAATCACTGCAGGTGGTGACTGCAGCCATGAAATTAAAAGAAGCTTGCTCCTTGAAAGAAAAGCTATGACCAACCTAGACAGCATATTAAAAGGCAGAGACATTACTTTACCAACAAAGGTCTGTCTAGTCAAAGGTATGGTTTTACCAGTAGTCATGTATGGATGTGAGAGTTGGACTATAAAGAAAGTGCCAAAGTATTGATGCTTTTGAACTGTGATGTTGAAGACTCTTGAGAGTCCCTTGGACTGCAAGGAGACCCAACCAGTCAATCCTAAAGAAAATCAGTCCTGAATATTCACTGGAAGAATTGATGCTGAAGCTGAAACTCCAATACTTTGGTCACCTGATGAGAAGAAGCAACTCATTGGAAAAGACCCTGATGCTGGGAAAGATTGAAGGCAGGAGAAGGGGATGATAGGGGATGAGATGGTTAGATGGCATCACTGATGCAATGGATATGAGTTTGAGCAAGCTCCAGGAGTTGATGATGGACAGGAAAGCCTGGCATGCTGCAGTCCATGGGGTCACAAAGAGTTGGACATGACTGAGGGACTGAACTCACTCATTCCTGTTCTTAGGGTATTTTTTTTTCATTATTTTTAATGAAGTATCATTGACATGTTATTACATTAATTACATTAGAATCAGGTGTACAACATAATGTATTGATATTTGCATATATTACAAAATGATCATCTCAGTATCATGTCTTTGTTTTATCTGTAATTATGTCTCCTTTTTCATTACTCCTCTGTATCTTATCTTTTTGAAGTATAGCTGATTTGCAATATTTTGATAGTTTCTGGTATACAGCAAAGTGATTTGGCTGTAAGTATACATATATGGGCTTCCCAGGTGGCTCAGTGGTAAAGAACCCACCTGCCAATGCAGAATATGTAGGTTCTATTTCTGGGTCAGGAAGATCCCCTGGAGAAGGAAATGGCAATCTACTCCAATATTCTTGCTTGGGAAATCCCATAGTCAAAAGGAGCCTGGTGGGGTGTAAGCCATGGGGTCGAAAAGAGCCAGAGTCAGACATGACTTAGCCACTAAATGACAACAACATATATATATGTATATTCTTTGTATCAATTCTTTTCCATTATAGTTTATTACAATGTGGTTTCCTGGGTTATGCAGTAAATCCTTGTTGTTTGTTTTATACATAGTATTATGTATTTGTTAATTTCATACTCTTAATTTATCCCTTCTTTTTTCCCATTTAATAACTATAAGTTTGTTTTCTATGGCTGTGAGTCTATTTCTGTTTTGTAAATAAGTTTATTTGTATTTTTTATATTCCACATATATGTGATATCATGTTTGTCTTTGTCTGACTTACTTAACTTAGTATGATAATCTCCAGATCCATTCATGTTGCTGCAAATGGCATTGTTTCATTCTTTTTTGTGGCTGAGTCCATCATATACATACCACATCATTTTTATCCATTCATCGGTCGAAGTACATTTAGGTTGTTTCCATTTCTTGACCATTGTAAATAGTGCTGTTATGAATATTGGGGTGCATATGTCTTTTTTCATTAAAATTTTCATTTTTCTAGATATATGCCCAGGAGTGAAACTGCTGAATCATATGTTGTTATTGTTGTTCAGTTGCTCAGCCGTGTCTGCTTCTTTGCAACCCCGTGGACTGCAATACACCAGGCTTCCCTGACTCTCACCATCTCCCAGAGGATCATGTTAGCTCTACTTCTAGTTTTTTAAGGAACCTGAATGCTGTTTTCCACAGTGGCTGGACCAATTTACATTCCTACCAATAGTGTAGAAAGGTTCTCTTTTATCCACACCCTCTCCAGCATTTATTATTTGCAGGATTTTTTGCATCTTCTCTTTTTAAAAATTTTAATTGTAGTGAAAGACATGTAACATAAAATTTATGTTAACCATCTTTCCATATACAGTTAAGTATATTCATATTGTTTTACAACAGATCTGTACAACTGTTTTCATCCTGCAAATCCGAAACTCTATAGCCATTAAACAATAACTCCATGTTTCTCCCTCCCCTATGCCTTGGCAGCCACCACTGCATTTTCTGTTTCTATGACTTTGACAACTTTAGAGACCTTATGGAAGTGGAATCACACAGTAATTTTTTTTTAATTGGCTTATTTCATTTTGCATAATGCCCTCCAGGTTCATCCATGTTGTAACATATGACAGGGTTTTCTTCTTTTTTAAAGCCTAAATAATATTGCAGTGTGTTGCTATACCGTAATTTATTTATCCATCCATCCATCAATGGACATATCTATTGCTTTGACCTCTTGGTTATTGAGAAAAATGCTGCAATAAACACGGGTGTGCAAATATCTCTTCAAGATCCTGCTTTCATTTCAGTGTTGCCCATCCGTGCCTTTATTCCACCAGCCCACTCAGGTTATCTGCATGTGGGTTTGTTTGCGTGCCCAAGAACATTATTTCCTCAATGAAAATCCCCGTGTGCGTAGCTGCAGTGTGGGGAAGGGACCCTGGATTTCAAGCCCAAAGTTTTGCATTCACATCTCAGTTTCACAACTTACTAACAGCAGGGTCTTGAAACAACTTTTCTGAGTTTTAATTTTCCATACACAGAGTCAATATGCCTATCAATATGTTGGGAGGGTTAAATAAGATAATTGTGTAAACCATCTATTATGTTACTTGAGTAATAACTGGTGGACAATTAATATTTGGTAGCTTCTCTGTTGTTTTACTTTCAAAGTCTTGATCTTGAGTCCTGAAAGACTTACTAAGTTTAAACAATTTTATGTTTTGATTCCTTTGTAGATGAAGGTGCATTGCTGATTATTTTGTGTGCTATCATTTTTTGTTGTTTTGGTTATAAGAAATCAGCCAGTTTCCAAGCCATAAACCTGCGTATCATCTTCTAAACAAAGAAAATGAATCAGTGCTCTCTTCTAAATTGGACTGCTAAATTTCTCCACTTTCCCTCAGCTTGTTAAGTTTTCTTGGAGCTATATATGTGTAATTGCACAGGCATTTTCCTGACAGATTAAACATTCAGGCCAATAAAGAAGCAAGACACAGATCCATTTTACAGTTCACTTATTTTTGTTGTTAGTCAACTTGATTGCTGAAAGGAAGCAGGAAAATTTCAAAAGGTGGACTTATTAAATGAACAAAGAATAATTTAATTCAAATAACATAAGTGCCAATTATCTCAGTGTAAACCCCATGCTGCTAAGGTCAGAAGATCTTAGCTTCTGGACTAACCTACAAGACTCAGTAGGGTTTTGGAATCAGAGGCTTAGATTTTGTTAAACCCACTGTAGGTATCCAAGTAACTCACGCACAGAACTCTGAATGAAGACACAAGTACAGTTTCAGGAAGCACTATAAAGTCGTGGCTTGAATCTGTTTGATTAATTCTTATACAATTATCTACACTATTTATTAAGAATTAATCGGATTAGTTGGATGTTTTTAAGGAGTTTTCTATATCTTAAAAAGTGCCCTTAACACTTTTTCTGAAGGGCAAAACAACCTTTCAAAGTTATCAAAACGGCAAGACCAACATCTAGTGGTGAAATAAGTATACTGCAGGATGAATTTAGACCTTTAAATGTTAGCAGTATTTCCAACTCTTCCAGAAAGAGGTATCTGCTTTAAAAAAAAAAAACGGGATACCTAGAGTTACCCCAAAAGACTGTCAAAAATGGTTAAGAAGACAGTATAAGTGATTCAGACTTAAACACTTCATGAAGCAGTCTCCAGAGAACTGCAAAATGGGACAAAGATAGGAAACTTTTATAGGAAAAAGAATAAAGAACAAGGAATACAAAAATAGAAATAGACAGCCTCCAATCAGAGGACTGCAAAATGGGACAAAGACAGGAAACTTTTATATGATAAAGAATAAAGTACAAAAAAAAAAAAAAAGAATAAAGTACAAGGAAGAGAAAAGTAAAAGGAGAAGGTATAGAACGTATGTTGGCTGAGGCCACATGGTCAACCTTGATTGGGGTGAGAAGGAACAGGAAATAAGTGTGGAGCCCAGAGTTGGAGTGGTGTCTGGGAACTGGCTGACTGGATGCAGTGTATTTCTGGTCAAGTGGAGGAATGTTTGCCAGGATGCAAAATTTACCTGACTTTTGGCTTGCTGTGTAGCTCTGTGAGCAGGAATGACTCAATCTTGGCCCTAGAAATCTACTTCAACACGACTAAATCATTAGTGGTAGAATTTCAGGTAATTAACTGTTAAACAGAGGAAATCTTTGGGAAAAAGATGAGAGTGGTCTTTTGGTGCTATCCCATACAATAAAAGCAAATGACTAACCAACTTATTTTTAAGAGCTCTAAGCTGAAAGAAGCTGTGCCAGAATTTTAGAAAAATTTTATATCCACTGTAGAAGATGCGGCTTGAAAATCATTTATAATTTTTACTGATGTTCCTGACACACAGTAGAACCATTACTGCTTTAAATAAATGTCTAATGTAAAAGTTAGCTTCTCGTCAAGTAGTTAACTACTTTATACATTATTTTTACAGCTAGATTGCCTCAGCAAATAAATCTGTTTCTCCTGAATCCATAAAGCTCATTAGGAGCACTTATGAAGCATACTCTTTATAATTTATATCTCAGGATCATTATTATTCGGATGCATGAAGCTGCTTCATGGGAGTCATAGATGGTTAAGCCTAAGACAATGACTCTGAGACCATTTGAAGAGCCCCAGTCCTGCCCACATGTTCTCAGAGATCGCTGCCTACGTACTCACTCCTCTTTCACCCTGGATTTTTAGAATGCTTCTCCTTGATGAGATGCTTGAAGGCCCATTTGCTGTTGACCAGAAATATAGACAAAAGCCATCAGGGCCAAACTTGCCACGATCCCAAGCCAGCTTCAGTAGCTGTAGGGTGTTACAACAACTCATTTTGGCTTCAGAATACAAATACATCTTCCAGTTGGCTAGCTCTGGATGGTTTCCCGTGACGACCACGGGTAAAATAGAAGCTGGTGAGAAGTTTCTGTATCACAAAGGAAGCCTAGCCAGGTGTTCTGTGATGATCTAGAGGGGTGGGATGAGGTGAGGCGGGGTAGGTGATATGTGTATAGTTATGGCTGATTTGTGTCGTTGTATGGCAGAAACCATCATCACACTGTAAAGCAATTTTCCTTCAATTAAAAAATAAATTAAAAAAAGACAAATGTATATCTCTGTCCCTTCTTCCCAGGAACCGACTGGGAGGCCCACTGAGCACATTCAGTGGTTCTGGGTGCGGGTCCTTATGGTTTCTGACTCAGGCACAGTGTGGAGGCTGGCTTGCCTCCTTTGCCCCGTCTCAAAGTGCCCTTCTCCCCTGGAGCAACGAACAGTTTCAACTTCACAGAAATGAAACTGTGACAGTCTTTTATAAATAGTGCCGGGTAAGGTTTGTGTCCTCAGCTGTGTCCGACTCTTCGAGACCCCATGGACTGTAGCCCACCAGGCTCTTCTCTCCATGGGATTTCCCAGGCAAGGACACTGGAGTGGGTTGCCATTCCCTCCTCCAGGGGAATTTTCCAGACCCAAGGATAGAACTCTCATCTCTTGCATTGCACGAAGATTCTTTACTGACTGAACCACCAAGTAAGGTTTAAGGGTGGCTGTTTAGTAAGTTCTCTTTGGCTTCATCACATATGCTTTGTTCAGCCTCCACATCAAGAAAGAAAGGGTGAGGGCATTGTAAATAAATGGCTCTTTTCACCAGGTTATGTTATTCACTGGCTTGCTGTCTGTTGCTTTGATGACTCACCCAAACTGAGCTTTGTGCTCTGACTTCAGCCACTGTATGGCTTTTCATCCCCTCTCTAATAATGTTCTGTATCTGGATTTTGATGCTAAAATTAACACCGGGATTCAGGATAATCCAACAGAAGAACCAATGGCTCCATACCTGAATACAAAGCATTTAAGAGAGAACAGGCTCCCTGGGTCCTTGATTTCCTGAATCACATTCAGGAATCCAAAGTTCCCTCTGCCTCTGTCCACACTCTCACTGTGCGGAGGGCAGATTTGACATTGTCATCAGCCCCTGATCAGCCTCGTCCTTGGCAGTGCCTGCTCGATCCCTTTCATGACCTGCACCAAACTTGCCCTTGTCTTGCCCATACTATGCCCTTTCTTTCCACTACTTTTTTACCCACCCTTCAAGGTTGAGTTCAAATGTCTACTTGTTTATCTCCTCTGAACTGCAGTAACTCAGATATCACATCTTTCTATTTCGTCTTCGAATATTTCCTTATTCATCTCATTCTCCTTTCATGTAGCTATTTGCTTGGGAGGTTCTACAGTTTATCTTTCTCACTTCTGAACTCCCCGAGTCTGGTTCTTGTGCATGCATGCTAAGTCGCTTCAGTCGGGTCCAACACTCTGCGACCCCATCAACGGTAGCCCACCAGGCTCCTCTGTCCATGGGATTCTCCAGGCAAGAATACTGGAGTGGGTTGCCCTTCCATCCTTCAGGAAATCTTCCCAACTCAGGGATCAAACCTGTGTCTGGGGGGGTTCTTTACAACTAGCGCCACCTGGGAAGCCCCTGGTGCTTACTAGGAGTTAAACAAATGTTGCTTCAATGAGCAAACACCTTTTAAAAAGTGCAGTGGTCCAGTGACTTTAATTTGGGGAGCCTCTTCCTTGGCATGTGTCCACTTTGAAGGCTTGGCTGCACTATGAATGTAAAACAGAGGGCTCCATCCTCATTTCTGGAGAAAGTGGGATATCTCATTCTCCCATATCCTTGGCAGATGAATCCCTCCCTCCACTCCCTGTCTGAGTGAAACGCAGCAATAAGAGCTAAGTTGAAAATATATTGCAGAGACAGTCCGTGACTGGCGTAAGTTAAAGTGTTGGGATGTGAAAGGTACCACAGTGCACACGGACAGCACACCTTGTACCCGTGAACTCAGCAGTAGCCTGATACGAGCGGGGGATGCACTGGGAGTGGCGTAGACGGTCTTTCTCTTTGTCCAGAGAAAGTGCCCTGTGATGAAGGTCTGGGGGACGGGACCAGCACCTACTCACAGCCTCGTTTGGTTCTGTGAGACTGGCCATTTGAGGATTATGACGTGTTTTGTGTGGTCTGGCATCTGTAGCACAATGAAGGGCTTCAGTTTCATCCTCTAATAACGGCCTCCGCAGACTATGTTCTCATGATGCACCCAGGACTGGGCTGAGCTGTGAAATAGGCCCTGCGGTTACCAGCATTTGTGGCTTCCCTGGTGGCTCGATGGTAAAGAACCTGTCAGCCAATGCAGGAGCCTCGGGTTCGATCCCTGGGTTGGGAAGATCCCCTGGAGAAAGAATCGGCAACCCACTCAAGTATTCTTGCCTGGGAAATCCCATGGACAGAGGAGCCTGGCAGGCTATACTCTGTGGGGCCTCAAAGAGTCAGACACGACTAAGTGACTAAACGATGACAACAAATGGATATTTGGGACAAAAAAAATTACTTGTCCCAGGGTCACTGCTGGTGAGCAGGAGGGTAGATCTTGTGATCAGGTCTGGCTGCTCCCAGAGCCCACGCTCCCAATCTGTGTGCTCCTCAGCCTCCCCCGAAGGAGCACCCAACGAAGGGTCAGAGCGTCTGCAGTTCAACCTAAACTCCACCTCTCGTCTGCTATTGACTCTAGAAAACTCATTTCATTCCCTCCTCAGCTATACAATGTGATTTTCTGCCATGCCTATCTCATGTGAAGCCCAAATGAGATCATGGTAAGTAAAGGTAATACTTGAAGAATAAATGAGCTGTAAAATATCAGTCATCCTTTTACTTATTAAATGCCTGGTTGCCAGCCCCTGGGGCTTCCCTGGTAGCCCGGACAGGAAAGAATCCACTTGCATTGCAGGAGATCTGAGTTCAATCCCTGGGTCAGGAAGAGCCCCTGGAGAAGGGTATGGCAACCCACTCCAGTATTCTTGCCTGAAGAACTCCATGGACAGAGGATGTTGTACTATACTACTGTACTTTTCAAGGTATTATTCTAAAAGATTTAAAATGTTTTCTTTAAAAAAATTAATTTAAAAAATAAATGTCTCATATACATTAGCTACTGCAGCAGGCATTTGATATGAAGAATTTAGGTTCACAGTCCCTGTTCTGGAAGAGTTTTCAGTCTAAAGAAGGAGATAAACAATCTGACGGTAGCTAGAATAGTAACTGCTATGCCAGGGCTGGCACACAGGCAACTGGACCATAAAATAAAAGGCAGCATCTTTAGGCCGATGGTGGGAAAGGAAGTGTCGGGGAGGACTTCCCTTCTGAGGACAATCAGAGCCAACATTCACCAAGAGTTTAGCTGTGTTCTCCTAAAAGCAAATGTTCTCATGAATTATTTCATCTCAGCAGCTGCTCTCCATTGAAGGTTCTCCACTTGTGCCCATTTAACAGATGAGATGCTTCTTGAGGTGAGGGTGCATGATCACGTTACAGGGGCAGGACATGGAGTCAAGTCTGTCTGATAGGGAAGTCAGCATGCTTAGTGGCCGCACCACTGCAGCTCTGCCTTCCTCTGGAAGCCAGAAAAACCCGAGTCCTGACGGACATGTACCCACTGGCCAGGTCAGTAACCAAGTGTATTTTGGATAGGAAGAACAGCATGAGCAGAAACTTAAAGATGACAGTTGGGAGAGTTTGAGGACCAGTTTGGCTGGAGCTTAAGATGCCTTTGGGAGAAGCAGCCAGGGTGGAGGAGTGGAGATTAAACGGTTGCCTGGTTCTGAAAGTTCTCATCCAGTCTTCTTTAAATCTATGAACCTTGACCTTTCTGATGGCCCGTGGAGAGTGTCCCAGTTTCTCAAAAAGAAATGAGATTTGATTCGATGACTCTAGTACTGTTGGTAGATAAGTCAAAAGACTGCTGAAAAAAAATGCACTGGGTTTCCAGAACAAAGATAGCAGGACTCCTGGTGTCTTTCTCTCCTTGAGTGCCTAAAAACATCAAAGCAGTCACTAGAACTAATTAAGGTGTCAGGAAAGATCCACTGGAGCCAAACACACCATTTGCAAAATTGCATGTAGAGTCATAAAACACTGGATCCATGAAGCATTCGTTTTGGGAAAGGAACTTTTGACACGTTTCTCCGTTAACGCACTTTTTCTTTTCCCCGACCCTCAGTCTAGGGCTTTCTTTTGGTGAAACAGGGTGTGTATGTGTCTGTGGCGAGGGAGTGTGGTGTGCAGCATACTGGTGGGGAGGAAGCCTGGGCTTGGAGGCAGCCAGGCTGGCTCAGAGTCGGCCTCTCTCACATGCTCTTGCTGTGACCCAGACCAAGTTAGTTAACCATGGGAAGCCTTTGTTTCCAGGTCCATAATCGAAGCTAACTGTTCCGCTCTATCAGAGCAGGCTTGGGGAGCCAGCAGTGCACAGATGCCCAGCACAGTGCCTAGCCTGTTGTTATAGCTTAGTCACTCCATAGTTGTGAGGCGAGCAGAAGTAATGCCATGGCAGGCAGCTTAGATTAGGAGTAGGCTTTCCTACTTCTGGTTGGTAAGATTATCAGGCCACCTGGATCAGCTTTCGCTTAACACTGACCGCTGTTTGCCAATTAGGAACGGGGCGGAAACCCCCGGGAAAGTCCCGCGCTCGCGAAAGTTTTGACCATGCAATCCGCTTAAACCAACTACCAACGGCGAGTGCTCACCCTATATATTTGTGTAACAGCTTGGGCTCAGGGCTCTCTGACCCCGCACCACTGCGTTGGATGCGGCAGGAGCCCTGACTCAAGTCAGCAATAAACTTCCCTTTTTGTGAGTTGCATTGTCTTGGAGGCCTTCGCTCTTCCCGCTTGGGGATTCGGACATCAGGCATGACATAGTGTCCGACTCTTTTCGAACCCATGCACTGCAGCCCGCTAGGCTCCTCTGTCGATGGGATTTCCCAGGCAAGAATACTGGAGTGGGCTGCCATTTCCTTTTACAGGGGATCTTCCTGACCCAGGGATCTAACCTGTGTCTCCTGCATTTCCTGCATTGCCATGTGGCTTCTTTACCACTGAGCCACCAGGGAAGCAAGTTGTTAGGCCTCTATTAATGACAAACATTATGATAATGAACCATGACGCCTCAGTTACCATCCAGACTCCCAACCCCACCAAACACATACTGACCGTGAAATATCCACTCCATACAGAGGGAACCCCAAACTGGTGCCAGCTTCAAACCTACATCACAGGGCAATTCTCTGTGGAGAAGGGCAGGGACAGCACTCTTGTGGATACCCCCACTCCCAGAAGTAATCAGACTCACATAGGCTGAGTTCAGTGACTGGAAAGTGTGCTGTTGATCTGCACAGAAGCTGCTTTTCATTGCACTAATCATTCTATTTTTGCCGGTCATGGACGTAATTGCTCCAGTGTGTCTCAGATTCAACTCTTTTATTTTTTAAAATTTATTTATTAATATTTATCTTATTTTTTAATAATTAAATTTATCTATTTTAATTGAAGGATAATTGCTTTATAATACTGTGTTGGTTTCTGCCAAACCTCAACATGAATCAGCCATAGGCGAGCCTATGTCCCCTCTCTCTCGGACCTCCCTCCCAGCTCCCTCCCCATCCCATCGCTCTAGGTTGTTTCAGAGCCCCTGGAGCCAGAGCCCAGTGTGAGTTCCCTGAGTCATAGAGCAAATTCCCACTGGCTATCTCTTTTACATATGTCAATGTACTTTTCCATGTTACTCTCTCCCACCCTCTCCTTCTTCCCCCCTCCCCACCGTGTCCAGAAGTCTGTTCTCTATGCCTGTGTCTCCACTGTTGCCCTGCAAATGGGTTCATCAGTACCATCTCGCTAGATCCCACATATAAGCATTAGTATACAATATTTGTTTTTCTCTTTCTAACTTACTTCACTCTGTATAATAGGCTCTAGATTCATCCACTTTTCAAGTTCAACCCTTATGGCTCTTATTTTGAGCCAACAGTGATGATGATTGGAGGAGAGTGGGGAGCAGGAATCAGTCCTCAAGGCCATGGGAGAATGACAACCAAGTGTAATTTTGAATCATTGTTTTTTTTTTTCAATGTATGTGCAGCTAAGGATTTCAACTGAATACATATCCTACAAGTGACTCCAGAAATGAATCACTGGATATTACACATTCTGTTCAGCATTCACTCAGCATCCAACAACATCGACCATGTGCCTGGGTTGCTGAAAAACAGATATTAATAAGATATTGAGGACGTCCCTCATGGTCCCGTGGTTAAGAATCTGCCTGTCAGTGCAGGGGACATGAGTTCAATCCCTGGTCAGGGAAGATTCCACTTGCCACAGAGCAACCAAGCCCATGGGCCACAGCTACTGAGCCCATGTGCCTAAAATCTGTGCTCTACAATGAGAAAAACCACCACAATGAGAAGCCCACACATTGTAACTAGTGAGTAGACCCCACTCACCACAACCAGAGAAACCCCATACACAGCAACAGAGACTCATTGCAGCCAAAAATAAATAAACAAATGAATAGAATTATATATAGAAAAGATACTGACAGAGTCAGTTTGGGCTGCTATAATGGGATATCATAGACTCTGTAGCTTAAACATTTATGTTACAGTTTATTCGCACTTCAGGAGGCTGAGAAGTCCAAGATCAAGGTGCCAACAGATGTCTGTTTGTTGTCTGGCAAGAGCCCACTTCCTGGTCTTGTTGCTGTGTCCTTACATGACAGGGAGAGAGAAAGAGGGCTTATCTCTTTCATGTCGCTTCTTATTAGGACACTAATCCCATAGGTGGCACAGGGGTAAAGAATCCATCTGCCAGTGCAGAGATTCAGGTTCAATCCCTGGGTCGGGAAAATCCCCTGGAGGAGGTAATGGCAACCCACTCCAGTCTTCTTGCCTGGAGAATCCCATGGACAGAGGAGCCTGGCGGGCTACAGTCCACGGGGTTGCAAAGAGTCAGACATGGCTGAGTGACTGAGCACATACATACTCAAGGGGGCTTCTCCCTTATGACCTAATTACCTCTCAAAGGCCCACCTCCAAATGTCACCCCAATAGGAATTAGTGTTAGGAGAGGACATAAACAATCCACAGCAGATATCCACGTCACCCACCAGCAGCTTTATCTGTAGAGCTTATGGTATGTAAATAAATTATCTTAAGGAAACTGTGAATACTATAGGAGAGAGAGAACCAAGTTAAAGGAGTTCACAAGACTGAGAAAGAGATTATTTCTGGTTGAGGACTCCGAAAAACATCCCCAAAGAACCAATATTTACATTAGGCTTTGAAAGAAAGAGGGCTTCCGTGACTCAAGTGGTAAAGACAGCACCTGCCAATGCAGGGGACCTGGGTTCAATTCCTGGTCCAGGAACCCTGGAAAAGGAAATGGCAACCTACTCTAGTATTCTTGCCTGGGAAATCCCATGGACAGTGGAGCCTGGTGGTCACAAAGAGTCAGACTTGACTGAGCAACTAATGGAGTTACTATCTCCAGAGTAGATACAAAAGTTACTTCTGAGAAAAATTGGAAATCTCTGTTATTTGCTTAGATTTTGCCTCTTCTGGCTGGATTTCTGTCATGTGGGTTCTTGCTCACAGTGGAAGGAGTCTTATAGTGTGTCTGGGATCAAGATGTCACATGCCCTCTAATTACCTAAGTATCAGTTTCCTTGCTGTGAGCCGCAGATGCCAGAATAGAGATAATAAAGTCCCCAGGATTGCATTTGCAGTCAATTATTTTTAATGATATGATAGAAGTCAGGTCATCAGATTGAAATCCCTCTGTGTATGGTAGAAATGTCTCATAATGCATTCTGTGAGATCAGGGCAAAGTCTTCAAAAAGCTCACATTCTGTTCTAGCCAACTCTTTTTTTCTGCTAACAAAAAATGATACATGCCAACTTTAGAAGCTACCAAAAAATGTATGCTGAAGAAAATATATTATGGTTTTCAAAAATCTTCACATAGTTAATTTTGATAGGCTTTCTTTAAATGTATGTATATTATAGTCAACTAAAGATATTTACATAGCCTATTCACATAGTTGGGTTTCCCTAATGGCTCAGATGGTAAAGAATCTGCCTGTAATGCAGGAGACCTGGGTTTGATCCCTGAGTCAGGAAGATCCTCTGGAGAAGGGAATGGCAATCCACTCCAGTATTCTAGCCTGGAGAATTTCATGGATAGAGGAGCCTAGCAGGCTACAGTCCATGAGTTGCAAAGAGTCAGACAACTCTGAGCAATTAACACTACCACTATTTACATAATTAGCAAGTCTATAATATCCATGTATGATGTTTTCACTTAACTTCATATCAGAAGTCTTAAAAAGGAAGTTTATTTAGTACTTGAACTCTATAAAGAAGATAGCATTGAAGTGAATTGCACAGGTTCTCCTATGGACACTTCGGTAACACAGTACTAAACTCATTTTACCCCACTACCACAGGAAAGTAATAAGTCCAGATACATCACTGACAGGCCAAGAAACTGGCTTCCAGAACAAGTGATGGATCACCACTGTCTCAGCACAGCTGGAAATATCTTCTGAGCCTAAAAATAATGGGCCACGTTAGCTAATGCGGAACAGTTATTTGGCTAAATTAAACTTCAGCTACTATCAAGAGACTCATTCCCAAATGGGATTCTTTTTTTTAAGTAATAATAGTAGTGCCTTATTAATTATTTATAAAATAATTATAGTTGAGCCCCTGCAGTTTCCATCTATCCAAATGGCACCAAAGCTGAAGTGAAGGAAGGAGATAGATAGGTATATACTCCCATTTTTTTAAAAATCAAAGATGGTATTTTTAGAGGTTGAGAGGGTGTCTCAGTAAAGGGTATAATCTAAGATTTTTATAATGTTTATATGGGTGTGTTTTGTAGAGGTGATGTTTCATCACATGTCTGACGTTCTATGATGTTACAAGCTTTTCTTTAAATTCATAAATATACTTAGGGCAAATGAAGCTGAAGACAGGAACGTCTGATCACATCCAATCACGGGATGCTACTAGTTACAATTTCAGTGACAGCAGACAGCCAGTTTTGTGTGCTGTAGCTGAAATTCCCATTAACTTTCTCTCAGCAGAGACTCAGGACAAAGAAAATATACAACCTCCTCCTGACAAATCCACTGAATGAAGACTTCATCAAGTCTTTCGTCCAGAACACTCAGTAGTAAAATTCTGGGACAATGAATGCTCCACTGAGGCATAATACCAACAATAGCAAGAAAAAAAGAAAGCATACAGCCAGCTCTCTGACCTAGGAATAAGGCCCAGGTCAGTAGCTGGAATAGCTGTCACACACATACACATGCCTAATGATAACTAAATGAATGGCCATGATGTTCCTTCCAGTCTTTTAAATTCACAAAGGATGAGAGGTGATGGGTAAGTGAGGAGGCGGATGTGGGGTGGCTTCAGGGTCAAATATGCCTAGTATA
This sequence comes from Dama dama, assembly GCF_033118175.1. Classification (NCBI taxonomy): domain Eukaryota; kingdom Metazoa; phylum Chordata; class Mammalia; order Artiodactyla; family Cervidae; genus Dama; species Dama dama. The sequence continues at coordinate 38,676,523 of NC_083696.1, read as the reverse complement.
GAAAATCCAAAACAATTTTGCACAAGTAAAATTCTTAGAAAATCACCAAAGAAAATTGCTGTTAATATCTTAGCATATTCTGGTTCAGACTTTTCAAAACATTCATGCATGTTTATGTGACATTTTACCTAAATTGGGATTATGTCTATTGTAATATTAAATCTTATTTTTTTTAACTGAATATTGTGTATTTTTAAAGCATACTTTCAAGTAGTTAAATATTCATGACTCATTTGAAAAGCTTCTTAAATTTCTTTCACATGTTGTGAATTATAATATGTTTAATTTATCTCATTTTGTTGAACATGAGACTAGATTTCCAGTTTCTTATTAATATTAATAATATGGCAAAAAATATCTCTACACATACATTTTTGTCCCTTCTTATACTGTTTCCTTATAATATGTCCCTATACCTTATTTTGTTCAGAGTAGATGAACAGTTTTCAAGCCTACACTCCCTCCACCAGAGTATGGTAACATCTAATTCTCAAAATCTTCATTAATATTGAACATAATCATTATTTAAATCTTTCAGATTAGGCAAGTGAAAAATTCGGGAGATGGATGACGATGAGAGTTGCACAACAAGGTGAATGTCTTTACTGCCACTGAACTATTCAGTTAAATATGGTTAAAATAATATGTTTTATAGTATGTGACTTTCACCACAATAAAAAAAAAATCTTAAGCAACCAGATGAAATTTGACATCAATAAATCTAACATCTTGAAAAAAATATTAATAAATTTCATTATTTAGTAGGCAAAGTACATATTGTCACTGCTTTGACTTGTCCTTGCCTGATTAAATAGGTAGCTAAATGGTTGTTTTTCATTTTGTTCTGTTTTTTTTTTTATTCTGGAAACAGTACATTTATGTCCACTCCCTTCCCTTTTGGATTGTTAGTTTATGTCTTATAAATTTCTAACCAAATGCTTTTATTATATTTGTGGCAAATAACTAACTGGTAAGTAGACTAGCATTTTTCCCTTTGCAATTCTCTTTATGGTTTTTACATGTAGGAAGTTCTGCTTCACGCTAAGATAAGATACATCTTTGTGATTATCTATTAAAAGTATACATGTGCACACACACTGCGTCAATCCAGTGAGTCCAACCCTTTTGTATTAACTCATGGTTTGCTTTAAAAATTATTTTCAAACAAGCACAGACTCAGTCTCCCCACGTTGAAAAATGGCGAGATGAATGTGTCCCTTTCCCTCCCCTTTAAGGTTTAGTTGAGACATGTGCTTATGTGTGGGCATTCCAGCACACACCTCGATCTGGTAACTGTGTAGCCAGGGGCGTGTTCATTCTATTAAACCTACTGGAGTTGGCTTGATTTGCAATACTGCATTCTACTCTACCCCTCCTGTGTTCGATTTTGATACAATGAGAGATTATTTTTACTTAGTTTTTTGAGAATTAAAAGGTTGAGGAAAACTAAATTAATCTAAACTGAACTGGTCTTCCAAGAGAACCCTTAAAAAAAAAAAAAAAATCAATGCCCAGATTTAAATCGAGAGAAAACCATGCCTAAATTCTTAGCCTTAACCAAATACTACTGGGTGATTTAGACAAGGACCTCTCCTCTTGTTAGGTTTTGGTTTCCTTATTTATGAAGCCCTAGTTTACATCACTACGTGATGGTTAAGCAAAATAATGTTCCTAGCCCAGGGCTTTAGTAAATCGGCACTTAATAATGTATGCTGAATGTGAATTTAAGGGAGGGTGAATCAAAGTAATGACGGCTGTATGCATGCATGCTCCGTCACTAGGCTGCTACAAGGCTTTAAATTCCGGCCTGGCAAGATTCAGGCCCTCTGTTCTTTCCTTAATCCTTAAGTCCTTCTCTAGAGTGTAATTTACTGCAGTTACTGACACAAGAACTGGGGACATTGGAATGATATGTTCCAAATGACTTGAAAACTTTTTTTTTTTTTTTGGCTGCACCACACAGCTTGGAGGATCTTAGTTTCCTGACCAGGGTTTGAAGCCAGGCCCCTGCAGTGAAAGTCCAGAGTTCTAACCACTGAACCGCCAAAAAAATTCCCTTGAAAACTTTTAAAGAAGAAAATTCTTCAAGAAATGAAAAACAGGGAAAATAAGTATATAAACAGGAAGCCTGATCTCCTAACACCTAGGTTTGTGTTTAATTGTAAAAGGAAAAATAATTATGGTGAAGATATATTGAGGGCTGACCATGTCCCAGACACTAAGTAAGCAAGGTATTTTATCATCCTCCCACCACCCTGGATGGTGTGGGCACTGTTGTGAGCACTGTTTTACAGATGAGAAGACAGAGTCTTGTCTACATCTACAGAGTCTAGTCTTGTCTACAGAGTCTTGTCTACCAACCTGAACGCGCCTGATCTTGTCTGATCTCAGAAGCTAAGCAGGGTCAGGCCTGGCTAGTACTCGGAAGGGAGAAAACAGAGTCGTGCCCAAATTCCAACAACTAGTAAGGGATAGAGAGGGGACTCTGCAGATGTGACCCCAGCACCCAGGCCTAACGGCTACACAAATACAGCCGTGCACTCATAAGAATTGATGCTTTTGAACTGTGTGTTGGAGATGACTCTTGAGAGTCCCTTGAACTGCAAGGAGATCCAACCAGTCCATCCTAAAGGAGATCAGTCCTGGGTGTTCATTGGAGGGACTGATGTTGAAGCTGAAACTCCAATACTTTGGCCACTTGATGCAAAGAACTGACCCACTGGAAAGGACCCTGATGCTGGGAAAGATCGAAGGAAGGAGGAGAAGGGGACGACAGAGAATGAGATTGTTGGATAGCATCACCAACTCAATGGACGTGAGTTTGGGTAAACTCTGGGAGTTGGCGACGGACAAGGAAGCCTGGTGTGCTGTTGTCCATGGGGTCCCAAAGAGTCAGACACGACTGAGCAACTGAACTGAATTGAACTAATTCATAATAATAACTTGTCATCCAATGAAACCACACCTCCATCACTTATCCAGCCAGGATTATTTCCAAGGTGTTCTGGAAGGAATTTCTCCTTCCCTGATACCTTTTCTATTCCTCTTATCAGAATATTTTATGTTCTGGAATCCAAACCTTTTCATTTCAAACTCAGATATGTCTTAAAATGTCACTGCCCTAGTGGCGCTTCTATTTTGATGTATGTTCCCATGAAGGTGTGACTGTTGCTAGATTCTTAGCAACAAAAGGTTTGGCTGGGTGAGGAAAAGCTTGTGAGGAAATAAAGGGCAGGAGAAGGGCAGATTGGAGGAGCTGGGGAACTCCAAAAAAAAAAAAAAAATCTTGATTCCACAAGCTTGCTTTGAACTGCCCTGAATACAATATAACATTTTTTTAATGTATTAGAACCAAATTGGCAATTTGCTGTGTGAAGAATTAATAGAGAAGAAAAAACCTATTTCTACTTTACTTGGATTTTATTTTTCCTCTTAAATAACAGGACATCCAAACACTTTAAAAATTTTTAATTTTGTAATTTTTTATTAAAGTATAATTTACAGTTTCAAGTGTATAGCATAGTGAATCAGTATTTGTAAGAATTATGCTCCCAAACTCTTTCATTAAATTCCTTAATTAAAATCTTTCACTTCTTAAAAGTAGAATTTTTGCTAAAATAAGAAGATGTAGAAAAATATTTTTTATTTGAATGTTCCCTCTTTGTCTGCTCATAATCTTTATTCCTTAATGTTCTTTCTGGAGACTGTCATGATTGAGTATATTGAGTCTCTGTTCTATGTTTGAAACAAAATCATCAAAGGGCTTTTATATTTAATATTTCTTGCCAAAGTCAAATCCGAACAACTTTAATGGCCATATTATATATTCAGCTTGGTTTATTTGTTTCCCTTCTCTTCTCATAATACAACCTATGCATCATGAAGCATGGAATTATGGTAAAATTTACAACATCATTCAGGGACAAATATATTCTTTTAGCCAGAGGGGTGACATTACAAGACCCAAGGGGACTGTAGGAGCCATGACTATGAGATAAACATCTTTGATTTATTGATGAACTGTATTTGTGCTTATTATTTAAAAAGAAGAAAAAAGGTAAGTGATCAGAGATGTCCATATTTCTTAAATTATGTTCCTGTCTAAACAAGCCCATCTTTGACTCCATAAGGTCGTGTGGCTGACAAAGCATTATTGCCTATATGACCCTGATACATCCACACAATGTAAAAGTGCACAGAGGACCAGTAAAAAGTCACCATAAGATTTAGAATCTGAAGCCCAAATGCCATTTTCCTCATTGGTCCACCACAATTGCTCTGAGTAGCTCCCACTTTCCAAATCTGGGTGTAACTGCGTTTATTCCAGCAGCCCTTCTTAGCTCAGCTCACCCCCTTAAAGCTGACTAGTGACTGGCTGCAGCCGGCTCGTTTATGAAGAAAGCTTTTAGATGGATTAAAATGTCAGACACTCAGACAGTTTAAATTGAGAGCTAGGGCTGTTTACCTAAGCATGTAGCTCTCTGCCGCATAAGGGTGGCCCTCACCCACCCACCCCCTCTTCAGCAGCCAGAAGAGAGACAAAGAGGTTTGAAGGATGGTAAGCAGTTCATCTTGGCGTGTCTAAAGCAACTGTTTGAGCTGTACACAGACTGGAACGGAGACTGCGATGTGTCTGCCTTCCAGCCAGACTGCACATTAGGCAGGAACGGTCCTCTGCTGCTTGACCTACACGCTGCCCTCAAGTGCCCTAATGTGTCAACTGGAAAGATATCCAAGAGACTCCATGGTGACAATTTTTTCACAACCCCCTCACCCACCCATCCTCGTGCATCTCTCCTTCCTTCAAGACATTGCCTGATGATGAACATACTACTGACTTGTAATAGTAAAAGAAAACGAATTGTTTTACTATTAAAAGTATTAAAACGCAGTATTGGGACCTCCCTGGCAGACCAATGGTTAAGACTTTGCCTTCCAATGCAGGGAATGTGGGTTCAATCCCTGATCAGTGAGTTAAGATTCCAGGTGCCTTGCGGTCAGAAAGCCAAAAAAAACATACAACAGAAGCAATGCTGTAACAGATTCAATACAGACTTTTTAAATGGCCCACATCAAAAAAATCTTTTTTAAAAAAAAACTAATATTAAAAGATATTAACACATCGATCTTCCCAAAGATAAATGTGTGTGTGTGTGTGTGAGAGAGAAAGAGAGAGACAGACAGACAGACAGAGACAGAGCATCCTGGTTTCCCAGGTGGCTCAGGGGTAAACAGAAGATGCAAGAGACATAGGTTCGATCCCTGGGTCGGGAAGAGCCCCTGGAGGAGGAAATGGCAACCCACTACAGTCTTCTTGCCTGGAGAATCCAACGGACAGAGGAGCCTGGCGGGCTACAGTCCATGGGGTCGAAAAGAGTCGGACACAACTGAGTGACCGACACAGCACACACAGAAAACACAGCAAAGAGAACGAAGGGTCTTGGGCTCTAAAGTTAGAACTAAATAAAGCTAGCCAGCCCCTTAACCTGCCCAAGCCTAGTTTCCTATTCAGAAAAGGAGATAACTGGACTAGTACTCCAAGGTTTGCAGGCATGTTTCAGTCTAAAGGGAGGTGTGTTAAAAGCACAAAGTCCTTTCTGCAGCACCTTGTCTTTACGTGTGGCACTGGCAACGGACTTAACATGCCTACCTGTAAACCAGGCACCTGGTCTCTCTTGAACTGTATACATTCTGATGGGTCAGATTTGCAGCGTGACTGCACTGTCTGCAAATGGCACATCTTTTGATCAGTCCCTCAGCAGGAGAAAGCACACACCAGTGTGTTTCAGAGTTGTGCCAACAAGAGTCCACAGAGGGATCTGAGGTTGGTCCAGCCATTAACAGGTTACAGCCCAAGTTCGTCTTTTCCACCAGAGACATTATCTCATTGGCAGGTCTCGCCAGAGGCCCAAGTTCTGTCTCATTAAGATTCTCCCAAGCACTGAGAATCTGCTTTGTCACAGACAGTCATTTAGTTTATAGTTCTGCTATGTCATTAGGCAACCTTTCCGTAGGGACACAGCAAAGAAGAGGCTTCGATTAACCCATTCAAGGCAGAAAGGAAGGAAGACAATCACAGAACCACAGAATACCCAAGATAGCGACAAAAAAATTCAAATTTCTATCATAACCAGAGACTTGAGGGCATGGATTGCAAAGAGAATGCCCAAAGCATGTAAAAATGAGTGAGTGAATCGCCCTTTCTCTGCTAGGCATAGGGTGAAGGAAATAGTACAAAGCACTAGAAAACAACTTGGATGAGTAGGGGGAATTATGAGGCCGGAGGCCGGACCCAAAGAGAAACTGAGAAGATGTCAGAGGAATTGGAGAGGAGGGACACACATGGATCTGGATAGGAAAGGAGTCAATAGACTTTTTCTATAGATTAGCGGCTGCACCAAGAATCTGGGATAAATATTTAAATAGGTTGGGCTAGAAAATGGCATAACATAGAAGGAAAGAGGTGGCCCTTACTTACATCTAATATTTTCTATTAACTGGGCTAATTAAATTTTCAGCCTGTCAACCAATGAGAATCAAAAAGAGAAACTTAACTGCTTATTTTTAGTGCCTTTCTTTTTAAAATTAATCTTATTGGAGTATGAAAGTGAAAGTCACTCAGTCCTGTCTGACTCTTTGTGACCCCATGGACTCTACAGTCCAAGGAATTCTCCAGGCCAGAATACCGGAAAGGGTACCCTTTCCCTTCTCCAGGGGATCTTCCCAACCCAGGGATCGAATCCAGCTGTATAATTGCTTTATAAGGTTGTGTTACTGTACAGCAAAGTGAATCAGCTACACATATACACCCTCTTTTTCGGATTTCCTTCCCGCTTAGCTCACCACCTCCCTGGATTTCCCTGGTGGCTCAGACGGTAAAGCGTCTGCCTACATTATGGGTTCAATGCCTGGGTCGGGAAGATCTCCTGGAGAAGGAAATGACCACCCCACTCCAGTACTCTTGCCTGGAAAATCCCATGGATGGAGGAGCCTGGTAGGCTACCGTCCATGGGGTCGCAGTGTCGGACACGACTGAGCGACTTCATTTCAGCTCACCACTCTTTCTTTTGGAAATGCTTTCCAGTTTTCCTCTCCCCTGAACTATGCAGTTGTGCCCAGAACGCTCTGTGCCATGCCGGCCTCCCCATTTTTCTGGAAGAACTCGCCACCACAATGGCGGCTGCCCATTCCTTGGGACAGCGCCTTGCCCGCTGCGACAGCGCCCCTGCTGGTGAGATTCATTAGGGCGCTGAAGCGGGAACAGCGAGTGCCCAGGGCGCAGACCCGGCTCCTAGCGCGTCGCCTTCAGTTTCTGCAGAGTTGGGTTCCCCATCAATGCGCTGTTTGGTGCAAAACATGTGTGGGAAATCTTTGTTTCACACTGGCTCCCTCCTCCGCCCCGGAGTGGGACGCCTACGCGGGTACCCAAGCCTCTCCCCTTCCCCGGCCCCCGCAAGCTGCCGCTGCAGCATCCTTTAGGGTCCAAGTTCAACACTGCTGCAACTTTTCTGGGAAATTTAAAAAAAAAAAAAAAAAGAGCTGAGAGCAGGAGGGTGCGAGGGAGAGCGAGCCAAAGGGCGCTGCAGAGGGGTACTCTATCTCTCCCGTGAGGGCTACCACAGGGCGGCCAGCCAGCCTGTATGGACTCAGGGGCGCGGCGTGGGTCACCCGGGAGGCTGCATCCGGAGTCCGCGGGGCCCGGGGCCAGAGAGAAGGGAAGTTCCTCGGTCAAAAGAGACATCCAGGTTGGTGGCAGCCCAAAACGCCAAGCGCGGGGGAGCTCGGGCTCTGGGCGGTGCCTCTCCTCTCCCGCGCCCGGCGGAGGATGCTGAGTCACCCCTTCTCTGCAGCGCGGGCGCGCCCCCTCTTCTTCCCACTCGCAGAGGGTAGACGTCCCAGCTGTGGCCCCAGACCCCGTCCCCGCACTGTAGACCAGCTGGGGGGCTATGCAGGAACCCCCTAAGAATGCGCCCCACCTGATGTGTATTTGTGCACTGGCGGCGTTTCTGGGGAGAAAGAATAAATCGAGCTTTCGTTGCCTTATAAAGGCGTTCCTGACTCCGAAAGGACCTTGGGTCTGGCTGTCCGAGCAAGGCCACTGTTTCACAAACAGCTTTCCCAAGCCTCCGGTCTCCCGTGCGAGCCCCTTTACACTAAAGTCCCTGCTCTAGCTTTTACATTTTGACATCTAGAGACTCCCTGGGCTCTGTCCTTTTCCCTATCTAATTACTCCCCTCCGTGGTTGGCCAGGAGAATCTTCTCTGTCCATTTTTAGTTATTTCTGCGGCTTCCCCACAGAGAATTCCTCTGCCCATTCCCAGATCTGTTTTCTCTTCAGAGGGCGCCACCCTTTCATCACACCGGTTTTGGGTTACTGCTGCAGGCACCAGAAGCACCCTGGGGAAAGGTGTGCTGTGCTGTCACTCAGTCGTGTCTGACTCTTTGTGACCCTGTGAACTGTAACCCACCAGGCTCCTCTGTCCATGGGGTTCTCCAGGCAAGAATACAGTAGTGGGTTTCCATGCCTTCCTCCAGGGGATCTTCCCAACCCAGGAATTGAAGCCAGGTCTCCCGCATTGCAGGCAGATTCTTTACCAGCTGAGCCACAAGAGAAGCCCAAGAATACTGGGGTGGATAGCCTGTCCCTTCTTCAGGGGAACTTAGCCACCCAAGAATCGAACCGGAGTCTACTGCATTGCAGTCGTATTCTTTACCAGCTGAGCACCCGGGAAGCATGGAAAATGTGTGCTGGTCTGTGCAAAATGCTGCAATAACCAGTCCAGGCACACCCCCCCCGCCCCCACACACAAACACATACACATACGTCCTTCTGGAATCTCTTAGTGGTTTGAATTTTAAGGAACTTTGTAGTTTTTTTTTTTCTATTTAATTTTTTTAATTTTTTATTTTATAGTGGAGTATTGTTGATTCACCATGTTGTCTTAGTTTCAGGTGTTCGGCAAAGTGATTCAGTTATACATACACATGTATCTATTCTTTCTCAGATTCTCCTCCTACATAGTATTGAGCAGAGTTCCCTGTGCTATACAGTCAGTCCTTGTTTCTGCTCTTCTTGATGGCAGCTTCCCAGGGTGGAATAAGGAGGTGGGGACTGTGGCTGGGAGGAAAAAGCCAATCCTAAAAGATCTTATATTGCATATATTGGGCTTCCCAGGTGGTAAAGAATCTGCCTGCAATACAAGTGGCGCAGGAGACTTGGGTTCAATCACTGGGTCAGGAAGATCCTCCCAAGGAGGGCATGGCAACCCACTCTAGTATTCTTGCCTGGAGAATCCCATGGTCAGAGGAGCCTGGCGGGCTACAGTCCATGGGTTGCAAAGAGTCAGGCATGACTGAGCAACTGAGCAGGCACTGCATATACTACTGCCCCTTGCTAATATGCCAAGCGCCAGGCCAGAGAACCAGGATGACCCTACCCTTTCTGAGCATGGTATACATAAAGACTCTCTCCTAGGGTAGCCACGGGAGATGTGGACAGTCCTCACTGTATCCTAAACTGTCCAACCCTTCCATTTAGTCTGATCTTTTTAAACCAAGGAGCAGCGCCCAGAGTAGAGGGCTTGAGCTGCTGGAGCAGAGGTGGGCACTGGGGAAAGGGGTGTGGAGCATGCAGCCCGCGCATTTCCAGTCTCCTGATCCCATTTCTCTACTATTTCATTTCTATTGAGTTGGTCTGGTCTTTCAGGATCTCAAGCTTTCACTCCAGTTTTTGCTAGTCAGTTGAACAGGACTCCATATTAATCACTCATCCTTGAAACTGTTTGAAATAAGATCCATATTCTAGTGGTTTAAAGCTCTTCTCTCTGTTCCAGGAATCAGTTTATTTTTCTGCCTTTCTTATCAGACTGATTTTAGATTTCCCCCATGGGTTTTTGGCATAGCCCCCAGGCAGGCTGTATTATTTACTGTGTCATTGTGGAGGGCAGGGCTACTCTGTAGTTGTGTGTCTTTGACTGCCCTATCTTTGTTCTTGAGTGAGTAAGCAGCTGTATTCCATAATACATGAAGGTTTTATCTGAGAGCAGCGTCACTCACCCGTATCAGCCGGGGTAGATAAAATTAACTAGAGGGTCATGGTTGTATCTTCTGGGCACTTGCTTATTGCTGTAATCATACAGGTAGTGAGCATTTGACTATCTTCTCTGTGCTCACACATTTTTAACCCTCACAACCCTGGCAAAAGAGGGATGATTTTTCTGTGTTTTTTCTTTTTTGGTCATTATTGTTTTCTGTTTTGTTGTTGTGTGTGTGGTTTGGTTTTGTTTTTGGCTGCAACTCAGCTTGCAGGATAGTTCCCTGAGCCAGGACCCCTGCCATGGAAGTGCAAAGCCCTAATCACTGGACCCCCATGGAATTGCTGTTTTCCTCAATTTTTTAGAGGGTACCAAGGTCTGGATTTGAACCCAAACCTATTTCAAAGCCTTTTCCATTGGCTAGGAAGAGATTTGGGGGCATGAAGGCTAAGAGGTCAAGACTATTGGGAATTATTTCGAATTCTAGGAATTCCAGGATTATGGAATCAAAGGTTTTTTTGTTTTTTGGGGGGTTTTTTTCTTTTTCTTTTTTTTTTTTTTTTTAGGACAGAGGCAATTGGTAATGAATACAGCATAGGGATTGGAAGTACAGGCTGAAGTCTTACGGCCCTCATTAGACTCTGTGCTGATTACCATCCACTAGAAACTACTTATGTCCCCAAACATTATTATTGTAATCTGAAGATGAGGCAAAATAATAATACACACCTCACAGGTTCACTGAGGAAATTAGGTATGTTTGCAATAGTTAGGTCAAGGGCAAACAGAAGGTGCTTAATTGATGTTAGTGCTTATAAATATTAAGATAAAAGAAGGGTGAGTGAAAAATTGGCTTCTTAAACTAACATTTCGATATTACCTTTCTTAGCTTGTCCTCTTAGGTGTAGATAGGCTGACTTCAGCCTTGGGAAAATTATACCATGTCTTATCTATTTCTGCTTCCTCAATATTTGCATGCGAGTAAAATCAGTTTAAACCAAAGAGTAAGCCACAAACAGATAGCCCTGTGAATCATGCCCTGTGAATCCTGGCAGGAGCCAGGATTTCCCTGTTGGTCCACGGGCTAACATTCCGGGCTCCCAGTGGAGGGGGCCTCACGTTCAATCCCTGGTCAAGGAACTAGACCAGGAGCTGCAACTACTGAAGCCCATATACCTTGTGGCTCCACAACAAGAGAAACCAGCTCGATGAGAAGCCCGCACACTGCAGCTAGAGAGTAGCCCCCACTTCTCTGCAACTGGAGAAAAGTCCACACAGGAACAAAGACCCAGTACAGTCATAAATAAATAAATTATTTTTAAAGAGTGAAAAAAGCTTTCTCATTTTAAAAAAAAATCAGCTTCCACCTGCCGAGGGTCCCCCAGCACACTTCAGCTCCCCTTGGCTTGGAAGTCTCTGTCCAAAGTAGGGGATAACATGTGTCGGTGGCTGCTTTCTAATGTTAAGGGAAAATGTTGCGTCTCTCAGAAACTGATCATAATGCGGGAAATTGTGTGTTAGGTAAGAGACATAACAGGTTCCCTCTTTCCTACTCAGTGCTCTGGAGATTCGAAATTGAAGAATATAGCCGACCTGCTCTTAAGGAGCAAATGGTCCTTCAGGACAAGACACTTCTGAATGAAAAGAAAATGCACCTTCTAAGCACAAAAGAGCAGCACAGATGGTAAGCACTGAGGTGTGTAGACGGGGAAACCATGAAGACTTCTTGGAGGAGGTGAGATGGAGCATGGTTAGAGAATGAGTGCAGGGAAGGAAATTCAAAGCTACGAAACCGAGAGATGGGTAGATTTCACAGGTGGACTTGGAGAGATTTGTGAACTTACCTACAAGTTTTCCTGCATCTGCGCATTTTTCTGGAGAGAGGGACCATATATAGCATAAGATTTTCAGAGGAGTCTTTAACAACCTCAAAAGTCAGAACAAGTACTGTAGGGGCTAGAGAATTATGAGCAGCTTTTCATTGGTCTCACAGTGAGACACCAGCTGCCTTGACGTCTTTTTTTTTTTTAATTACCTATAACTAATTCAGATCTAGATCATTTCAGAACTATAGGGAGGGTGCCAAGGCCAGCAGTGGGGGAGACACTGAGGACAGAAAGTTCTTTGGGCACTTCTAACACATGGGTTATTGAAGTGGCTGCCTCTTTGAGAAACAGCTGTGCTCATTAATTCTGGAATCAGAATACCTGGGGTGTCCAATAGGAAACCATGTCTCTTGATTTGGAAAATGTCAGCTATGGTAATTTTCTGGTGTGTTTACATGAATAATACTTGACCTACATGTGGAAGTATGAAGGTTTTCATCTTTCTTCCTCCTCAGGGCCACCCCCAGAGGATTGCAGTGGTCAGTAGCCCCTAGACCTTTGAAGAAGCTTATTTAATATTCTTGCCCTCCCTTCCCCTGCCCACAGCAACCCCATCTTCCACTCCAATTCCAAATTTCTCCTATTTCTAGGAGTATTTTGGGATGCTGCACCTCCTTGCCTGCTTTCAAGAATATTATCATCTAAAACCTGAAAGCTTTTTTTTTCTTTAAATTTAGATCAAAGCAGAGAGAAACCATTTTGCAAATATCTTTACTAGATACTTTAGTTACTTTAAGCTGTGAGTTGATTAATTAGAATTGATTTTTGTCAGGAAAATGAGGCTGGAGGATTTTCTGGTGTTATACCCAGGCATGAGTCATGACGCCCATATTACAGTGACTCATCACTTCAGAGAGAGTCATTTTGATGCTACGAGAGTTTTGCTCCACTAGGAGTTTCAAAGTGAAGTTCTTTTTGTTCTCACTTAGACACCAACAACAGGCAACCTGGGCTTTGCACAGATACCAAGTTTTCTTAAATAAAATCTGTTTTCACTTTCAGGGTAGGATTTTTTTTCCCTGTCTCCTCTGCCTCTTTTTGAGAGAAAGAATCTTTAGACAGGAAAAAGCTCTGAGCTACTAAAAAATTCTCCCTAACGTTGTGGAAACGTATTTCACTCTGAAACAGTATAGAGAAGAGATAGAGCCTCTTGATTGAAGAGCAAAGCAGAGACATCGTGAATGGTGTAGGAGTTTAATCTTCCACCCTGATACCATCTCAAGAATATTGCACTCCTGGAGTTTCTTTATTGCCATCTATTGCTTAATGCCAGGACAAAAGGAATAATTTGATAACAAGCAAAGACAGCACAGTCTGTTCCTCCTGCTTTTGAGTTTCTTTCAGTTTTTCTGTCATTTTTTAAATTATTTTTTTAAATGGCACTCAAAATGTATCAGGTGCAACATGGAAGCTATTTAGTACCTCGGGCTATATTGCAGACCCTTTGATAGCTTAAGACAATGGATGAAAGGAGCTCTCTGCTTCTTGGGTAGTTAACAAAATGATAAAAGGATCCTGCATGGGATATTTGATTCATTCTCCCTTGGGAAAGGAATATATGTTACTCTTAATTGCTGAGTTATGGATCTGTTATAATTAGTTAGTTACTAGGAAATAAATGGGCTTCCCTGGTGGCTTGGATGGTAAAGAATCTGCCTGCAATGCAGGACACCTGGGTTCCATCCCTGAGTCAGGAAGTCTCCTGGAGGAGGGCATGGAAACCCACTCCAGTATTCTTGCCTGGAGAATTCCATGGACAGAGAAGCCTGGGGAGCTAAATCCATAGGGTCACAAAGAGTCAGACACAACTGAAGCAGCTTAGCATGCACGTTCAGTATACCAGACACTCACTATTGGATTGGAAAGGGGACCAGAAAGAGTAAGGTAGTACTCATGAAAGGCATGTGGTGCTCAGCAGGCACCCATAAAGGAAAAGGACAGAAATGATGGTAGAAGTCATTTCCCTCCAGTGGAGTTCAAGATTAGGACACATCAGATGCTGAGTCTCAAACATGGGAGGTGCTTAAACAGCCTGTGCTTTAGGTTAGGTTCAGACTTGTTCCACAAACTGAGGGTGGGGGGAAAATCGTAAGTGATGAGCAGGTAGGGAGAAAGAAGGCATTCAGAGTCCCTGCAGAAGGCAGGTACAGAATTCAGGAAGTCACATCCCCCTTTGCATTTCACTTGGTTGTGGCCAAGAACAGAGAAGACTGTCTTGTTCCTGCACCCCACAAGACAAACCACGCCCCTTCCTTCCTACCCTCTCTGTCCACGCCCCATTCCAGAAGAGTCATGACTAACAGACAAAACAAGTCACAAAGCGGTGAGTGCTGGCAGATGGATGCTATGCTCACTTCCTTTATCTGAGATGGAGGAGGTACCACAGCAGACTGTGCCTGTGTGTGTGTGTCTTCAGCGTGTTTCAGCTGCAGCAGTTAGGTCCTAGGTTGTTCCTCTCCATGTTCTTTCAGAGTCAATCTCCAGCTACCGAAACACTAACCAAGATATGAACACTAAAACAATGCCCCAGGGTATGTTAAACCCCAGGAACAACTATGGGGATGGTACCAACAAGAACTTGATCAGAAGGGAATGCTGGACACCAGATGGAAACCAAGGTCACTAGATCAGAGGTTGACTTTGCTATTCTCACACCCAGGACCACAAACTGGAGATGTGATGGGGAAGATTGGATAAATACTTCTTCAGTAAGAAAAAGAGTCAACTTCTTGGTTCTCTTTCAAGCTGTTATGGAAGACCTTTTCTAATTAAAAGACTCTTCATGGGCAACACAAAAATGAAAAGATACGTCACGCTGTGGATGTAAGGAGACTAATTACCTGATAACCCATGACTGTTTCTTACAGTTTATTTCCACTTAATATTCCTCATAAGCTAGTGTGCAACAGAGGGATTCCCTGCTGGCTCAGTGGTAAAGAATCCACCTGCCAATGCAGGAGACCAGGGTTCAGTCCCTGGGTCAGAAAGATCCCCTGGAGAAGGAAATGGCAACTCACTGCAGTATTCTTGCTGAGAGAATCCCGTGGACAGATTTTTCCTTTGGTCAATGACTGTGCATTTACTTCAATACTGTATGACAGGAACAAGGGTCCTTGAATCATGCCTGATCTCTCTTTGAAAGAATCTTAAAAACAAATATGTATTTACCAGAATTGGGGTGAAAATTTCAGATGAAGAGCTTAATCCCTTTCTGAGGAGAGCAGAATTTTGCCTTAATAATCAGCCCATACTCAAGACAGCTGCTGCTGCTGCTGCTAAGTCGCTTCAGTCAAGTCCCACTCTGTGCGACCCCATAGACAACAGCCTACCAGGCTCCCCGTCCCTGGGATTCTCCAGGCAAGAACACTGGAGTGGGTTGCCATTTCCTTCTCCAGTGCATGAAAGTGAAAAGTGAAAGTGAAGTCACTCAGTCATGTCCAACTCTTAATGACCCCATGGACTGCAGCCCACCAGGCTCCTCCATCCATGGGATTTTCCAGGCAGGAGTATTGGAGTGGGTTGCCATTGCCTTCTCTGACTCGGAGACAGCAATTACAGTTAAAGGCAGGCCTCTTGACACAACTAATAAATAGTCCCTTGTTTCTAAATGAGGAAAGGATGTAATAGTGCTTAGGGCTGAAAAATGCCTAAGAGTTCTGTCATCCTCTTTGGTTTGCAAATTGATTGAAAGAGAATTTAGAGAAGAGGTCAAAGATTTTTCTTGTTTCTTGGGTCCTACAGGAACTACAGTGTGGCTATTCATGTTCTATTTCTCTTTTCATTGATCATAAAGGTTCAATAATGCTTCACAGAGAACTCTTAAAACTAGTTTCTAACCAAAAAAAAAAAAAAAAATTGTCTCCAAAGTCTTGGTTATCATCTTTTTCTTTTCCCACTCCTACCCTCTCATTACAAGTTACTTTTCTTGAGTGGTTGAGGGGGTAGGTGGCAGGGATGGGTTACACTGGGGACTGGGTAAAGCATAGCCAGTTAGCAAATGTTGTCTACTAGTGTTTTGCAAAAAAGACATCAGCCTGGCTTCTAGTCTAGTCTACAGGACTCTGCACTCCCTCAGCCTTCCCATCTTTATGTGGAGGAGTTAATAGAAAATCACTTTCAATCTAGAATCCTATGATTCCGTAAGTGTTGAAGTTTCTCATGTAGGCTGTTAGTTTGGGTGTTTTTCCCCTGCATACACACACACACACACACACACACACACACACCCCTGTTCCCTGACTTTCTATGAATAGGAGAAACAGGATCTGGTTTATTTTGAGATCAGAACCACAGAAGGAGTTGGCGTCTCTGCTGTCAGAGTCTGGAGGTTGTTCTGTCCTCTCTGAGCTGCTGATGCCTGAGCCCTGGCAAGTATGACTCAGGCATTTCTGTGTCCGCCGTTCTCACTGCAGCATCTCTGCAGCAGTCAGTCTGGGAAGCAATCAACTCCGGGCTTATAGCTGGGCCATCAAGCAAGGCACGTGGGCCATCAAGCAAACCATTAGCTCCGCAAGAGCCGGCCACCTCCTCGATAATCTAAATGGCCTCATTGTTAAAGTAATTTACTCTCCTAGGAACTGCCACAAACCTGGTGTTTTCTAATCACTGAGTGTTAGAAAGGGTGGAAATCTTGGAAACCAAACCACTGACACATTTTGCTGTTGAGAAAACAGAGACCTAGAGAGTGGGTGTGGCTTATTCACCCACATCCTACTCCTGGCTAGAAGCAGAGCCTGGGCAGGGGTCAAGAGACCTAACTTGGACCGCTCTAATTGCTCCTTCTTTTATACTGGGATGCCTGAACAATGAAAGCAGATGACAGCCAGAGTCCAGAAGGACAGACAGATGCAAGAAGAGGAAACTGAGGAAACTGTGACAAATGGTCTACACAGCGGTTTGTCTTTTCAGTGTATTGTTGTCAGCATGCAGTAGATACCAGCCCTGCACAAGGTGACTTGTCATCTAAGCTCTGCCCTATACCTGCTTTTGCACTTTGACCAATTTCTTCTGTGAGTCTCCGTTTCTACACTCTTAGAATGTCCTCGGCTTTCCCAGGTGGCTCAGTGGCAAAGAATTCGCCTGCCAATGTAGGAGCCACAGGAGACTCGGGTTCCATCCCTGGGTCAGGAAGATTCCCTGGAGGAAGAAATGGAAACCATTATTCTTGCCAGGAGAATCCCATGGATAGAGGAGCCTGGTGGGCTACAGTCCTTGGGGTCGCAAAGACTTGTACACAACTGAGCAACTGAGCAATTTCCTTACAACACAGGATTATTGAAACAATTAAATAAAATAACTTGTGTCAGTAATATCTGACACATAGATGATCAATAATTGGTTATCTTCCTCCTTTCATTGTGGTTTCCTTTTCTCTATTCCCTCTCTGTTTTGAAAGGAATGGGTTAGGGTTATGTGTTTTTTCTGAAGCAACTTAACATACACATGTTTTTTCCTACTGTGGAAAAGTAGCAAAAATCACAAGGAAAAGTAGCAAAAACATATGCTCTACCTGATTTTGGGTTCTCCCAAACCCATCCTAGTATTCATAATAGACATTCTATGTGAAAATATAGCACTACTCTCTATTAGATTAATAGGATGTTTGTTTGAAAATGATCGCTTACCATTATCATGAAGTATTTATGGAGACCTCCTATATAGTACTGTGTGGTGTCTCGTACATGGAATTACCACCAACATTTTTCAACATAGTTCTTGTAGGAAGATGTAAACAGAAAACCACACATAGAAATTAGACACGTTTGCCCCAAATATCACAAATGATTATGGCCCCTGGCCTCTGTGAGCTCCTCACGTTGTTACTGAGAAATCACAGCATAGGGCTTAAGAACATTTTCAGGGCATTTCCATAATGCAGAGATCAGGCATTTTTAAGAGCACAGTATGAATATCAATGTCCTTCCCGTTACTGCTATTTCATTGACTGGAACTGTCATGACGCCTGTGATATAATGACACACCTACATTTTTTTTTCCGTAGAATAAAATGGTTCATTAGCCAAAAAGAAGGATGCTCAGTACTCACTGATGTTCAGGGCCTTGCTATGTGAAAGTGGATGAGTGTGTTTTATTAGGATGATTAAGTATGGAGGAGGCAGCCAGACCTGCCTGCACTATTCTCAATGCAATGAGGATATATAGGACATATATATAGGACATATAGGAAATGATTCTACTCAGCCTTGAAGAGTGGTGAATTTCTGTCATGCATAAGTAACAGCTCCTCTTTAAAAATGCCTCTGAAAGCTTCCGGCAGAGGACTTGATAAAATATTTTGTTTCACTTATGGCTTTCCTTTGTGTTCCATGACTCTCTGAATAAAGCTCTACCATGAACTGATTGTATTGTATTATTGTAATTTATTTGTTGTCTTCCTCATTAGAGGGATTAGGAACATATGCAACTCCTGACTCATTCTCATCTCTACTGGACCAGGCATCCAACCCCCTGGATGGAAATACCCTCAGCTCTCTACCCACTGATGAGGGAGTGAGTTTTCTCTGCACAACCATTCATCAGGGCTTTCTTGCATTCCCTGTTCTTCACTAGTTCCATAGAAAACTATGATCTTTACCATTGTCTGATCTTTTCCCCTTTCTTTCTTATAGTTAACCCCCGAGTGAAAATCTTTCACATCCTTTTTATTCTAGCTTGAAGTCAACTTCCCTTTGATCAGGAATCAGGTAAAATTATACTTGCATGTCATGTAAGAAATTGGAGACACTTCCCATTTATTAGAATGAGACTTTCAGCAGATATGAAATGTCTTTCTCCCTCATACCACTAGCCCACAGGGATGATGCATCTCTTCCTGTTTTATAATCTATATTTGGAATATAATCTATATTCCATTACATGAATGCAATTGTTGCTGAAATGCATAAGCAAAGCAAAAAGTCTGTGTGCCGTGTGCAGGAGCAAGGTCTGAGAAATCGCAGGCCGAAAGAGTGACGATGAACAGAGGAACACAGGAAATGGATTTAAACCAGGTCCAGAAGATATATTACCCTAACTATGCTTTAGAAAATGCTCTCCTTCTGAGTTTGGGAGGACTGATAAGGAATGACAGAATCAGACTGCAACTGAACATATATCTTTTTAGTAATTTCCTTTGAGTCTCTAAGTGTACATTGACTAGATCTTTGATATTTCATTCCATATTGTAGGTTATCTTTCTGGTCTATATTGTATTCATTTTAAAAACTATATTATTTTTTTAAGAAAGACACCAGAGCAGATCAGGTTGACACAAATAACATTGTGGTTATTATCCTGACACCAGGTTGAAGTGAGTAGTTCTAAACACGAATTATTGTCAGTTGGTGCAGATAATAATAGCTACAGTATATTTATCCCTTTAACCACATGCCAGGTACTGCAGTAATTGCTTTAATATAATGTGTTGAATACTCATACAATGTGGCCAGATTGGTAGGTTTTATCATCATGTTACATTTGAGGAAACTGGTGCAGAGAGGTTAAATAATTCATACATTTGATAAATATTTATAGAACATTCACTGTTTGCAGGAACAGGACTGAGCACTGGGGTTACAGTGGATGAAGAAAACAAGCTTATAACCTAACGGAGTTTTTCACTTCTTTTTTCTTCTCCTTGTGAGTTTGGTACTTTATGAGAAATTAAACACAGCACTGAAGAAACAAAAATCAAAATATCAGCAATATTATTGATAAATTCTATTGTACCTTCTCCCCCCTGGTCACTGGCCCTGCTGGACAAGTACAGACCCACTTTCTTTCCAGGATATGCCTCTTACCCAGGATGACATTTCTGCCAGCAAACAACCAGTAGAAAAGTTCACAAAGGACTAGGTCACATCCACCTAGTTCTTCCACGCATCTCTCGAAACTTGAGAATGGAAAGAGAAAGAGGCACCAGGATAAAACAAGCCAGAGGGAAGGGTGTTGCCCCCTTCCCAGCAAAATCTAGTGTGGAAGACAGACATTAAACCAAAAAATTAAATTCTCACTTAATTTTTGGCTCCGTAGTGTAGAATCTGCCTGCCGATGCAAGAGACATGGGTTCAATCCCTGTGTTGGGAAGATCCCCTGGAGAAGGGAATGGCAACCCACTCCGATATTCTTGCCTGGGAAATCTCAGGGAGAGAGGGGCCTAGCAGGCTACAGTTCATGGGTTTGGAAAAGGGTCAGACATGACTTAGCAACTAAACAACAAACAATGAATCGGAAGCAGAGGATGCCACAAGAGTATACAACAGGAAAATTTCCCAAGACTTCCAAAGGAAATAATATGAATGAATAGGAAGTGTCTAGGCATAAAGGGAGAATATGCCCCAGGGAGAAAGGCTCTGTACATGCTAAGACCCTGAGGCAGGAAGGGATGTGTAGTGTCTGGGGAAGCAAAAAACCAGTGGGCTGTCCTACAGTAAAGTTCAGTCGCTCAGTCGAGTCCAACTCTTTGAGACCCCATGGACTACAGCACACCAGGCCTTCCTGTCCATCACCAACTCCCAAAGTTGACTCAAACTTATGTCTGTTGAGTCAGTGATGCCATCCAACCATCTCATCCTCTGTCATCCCCTTCTCCTCCCGCCTTCAATCTTTCCCAGCATCAGGGTCTTTTCAAATGAGTCAGTTCTTCATATCAGGTGGCCAAAGTATTGGAGTTTCAGCTTCAGCATCAGGCCTTCCAATGAATATTCAGGACAGATTTCTTTAGGATGGACTGATTGGATCTCCTTGCAGTCCAAGGGACTCTCAAGAGTCTTCTCCAACACCACAGTTCAAAAGCATCAATTCTTTGGTGCTCAGCTCTTTTTATAGTTCAACTCTCACATCCATACATGACTACTGGAAAAACCATAGCTTTGACTAGATGGACCTTTGCTGGTAAAGTAACATCTCTGCTTTTTAATATGCTGTCTAGGTTGGTCATAACTTTTGTTCCAAGGAGCAAGCGCCTTTTAATTTCATAGCTGCAGTCACCATCTGCAGTGATTTTGGAACCCAAAAAAATAAAGTCTGTCACTGTTTCCATTGTTTCCCCATCTATTTGCGATGAAGTGATGGAACCAGATGCCATGAACTTAGCTTTCCCTGTAGGGCTGTCCTATAGGGAAAGAGAAAAATTGTTAGAAGAGCTTGGTGTGGTCTGAATTGTTCATGTCCTTCCCAAATTCACATATGAAATCCTAGCCCCTGAAGTTGATGGTAGTAATAGATGGGGACTTTGGGAGCTGTTTAGATCATGAAGGTGGAGCTCTTATGAGTGGAATTTGTGCTCATGTGAAAGTTACTCCCCAACTCCCTTCCATCATGTGAAGACACAGCAAGAGTGTACCAGCTTGAGGCAGGAAGAAGGCCCTCATCTCATTATACTCACACCTGATCTTGGACTTCCTGACCTCCAGAACTGTGAAAATCACATTTCTGTTGTTTGTAAGCTTCCCAGTGTGTGGTATTTTATTATAGCACCTAGGACAAGGCTGCAGAGATGGACAGAAGCTCTTCCACCATGCATGCCTTTGTGGAGGGCAAAGGCTTTAGAACTTTAGATTAAAAACCATGTATGTGTGCTAAGTCGCTTCAGTTGTGTCCAACTCTTTGAAACCCTATGGACTGTAGCCTGCCAGGCTCCCCTCTCCATGCGATTCTCCAGGCAAAAATACTGAAGTGGGTTGCCATGTCCTGCTCCAGAGGATCTTCCTGACCCAGGGATCAAACTCACATCTCATGTCTCCTGCACTGGCAGATGGGTTCTTTACCACCAGGGC
Organism: Dama dama; assembly: GCF_033118175.1. Classification (NCBI taxonomy): domain Eukaryota; kingdom Metazoa; phylum Chordata; class Mammalia; order Artiodactyla; family Cervidae; genus Dama; species Dama dama. The sequence goes on along the minus strand of NC_083696.1, from coordinate 38,654,827 downwards.
CACCTGGGAAGCCCATGAGAGGGCAGGAAGTGACTAAAATGAGAAGTCAATAAAATGTACTAAGCAGGGCGTTGAGGTCAACAGAATTGTCCAAGATGACCTTGCTTCCATAGTAATAATCAGCAATTGTTGTTATTCAGTCAATAAGTCGTGTCCAACTCTTTGTGACCCCATGGACCACAGCACACCAGGCTTCCCTGTCCTTCACTATTTCCTGAATCAATTATTAGCAGATTAGAACTTTCTAAGAGCTTCCAATTTTCTTTGCCACCAGTTACTAATTCTCTCCTCTGGTACTGTCTCATGCATTCTCAGCAAACTTACAAGTATGCTGAAAGCTCTGAGGTTATTTTTAGTTTCATGATGAAGTCGTATCCAAAGGGGCTTCTAGTGTGTTCTGGAGCTTTCAATAGATTCATTTTCATTTAATAGGCTGGCCTTCAACCAATGATTTCATTTATTCATGCCTTCCTTTTTAAATTTTAATTTAGCAAAGCTTAGTAGATGTCAAAGCTTATTACTTCTTGGTCTGTGATTTAGCTAGTCTGCATTTGCTGATAACATGTTCCTTCCAATCCATCAATGTCACTGTACATCTGAGATCTCTGGGTCTGACATGGTCGCTGCTATTGCTCCCTGACTTTCACGTGAAAATGTTTTCTTCCATGAAATGTTCTCTGCTTTAGCGAACTGCTTTTGTGCATATTGGATGCCTCTTTTTTCAAAATGTTATATAGTTGATTCGACCAACACAGGTTTGAATGGCACGGTCCACTGCAGATTTTTTTCAGTAGAAAATACTACAGTTTTACACGACCCACAGTTCACTGAATCTGTGGACAAGCAACCAGGATACAGAGGGCTGACATTTTTTTTTTCCTTAAAGAAGTATTCTTTCTTTTAAAAAGAGTAATTTTATTTATTTATTTTTGACTCTGTTGGGTTTTAGCTGCTCTATGGGCTTTTCTCTAGATGCAGCAAGCGGGGCCCTCTCTTCATTACAGTCTGTGGGCTTCTCACTGCGGTTGCTTCTCTTGTTGTGGAGCACAGGCTCTAGCTGCTCAGGCTTCAGTAATTGCAGTGCATGTGCTCAGTAGTTGCAACTCCGGGACTTTAGCGCACAGGCTCAATGGTTGTGGCACACAGACTTAACTGATCCGCTGCATATGGGATCTTCCCAGACCAGGGATCGAACTTGTGTCTCCTGCCCTGGCAGGTGGATTCTTCACCACTGAGCCAAGCCACCAAGGAAGCCCAAGAGGGCTGACTGATACTTGAATTTTCTACCTTGCAGAGGGTCAGTGACCTTAACCTCCACTTTTGTTGAAAAATCAGCTGTAATTCCAAAATGTGGATAGTGTCTGAGGAATTCTTCCTTACCTGGATGAACCATCTAGTATTTGTTGAACATCTGTTGGAAACAACAAATCTAAGTGCTGTGGGAAATTTGAGGGAAAGGTATACATAGGTTATCTACAAAAACCTATATATTGTAGGTTTTGCCTTAATTCTGCTTACATTCTAGCTTCTAGGGAAAACACACACACATTAAAGGATAACTGATAACACAACTGATACTTGCCTTATACATTTAATTAATATCATTTAACAAATGATATTAAACCCAAATACTGCAGGAGTGCAGGGGAGGGAGAAACCCTAGTAAAGGAAATGGATTGAGTAAATGGATCTAGGGGGATGGATGGGATTCAATGGGCAGAGAAGGTGGTTAGAGCTTTCTAGATGGAAACAATTTCCCAATGAGGGGAAATGGTATATGAGGAATAGAGAAGCTGGGGTTTGAGTGGTTATTTGAGGAACAAGCAAGATTTAAATGGTAAATGGTCATAGGATCAGATTATAAAGATCTTTCATATAGGAATATTATTAGATATTAGTAAATCTTAGCTTTAACTATAATGTTTTTAGAAATGGAAGAGATGGTGTCAAATCTCACTTTTTTAAATGAGGAAATTAAAACTGAAGATAAATGTTTTATTTCAGTTTCTATCTATCTATATTTCATACTTTATCTACTTACAAAGCTTTTGAGGTATTTCCATTTTGCCCAAGTCATTATTTTGAGTGTTGTTCAACCAAGCAGAAAGATAATTTCAAAATAATCTCCTGTTGAATATGGCTGTTGTAAACACCAAAGTTATTTGGTTAGCCTAGAGTTTTTAGTGTTGGACTATAAAGAAAACTGAACGACAAAGAAATGATGCTTTTGAACTGGGCTACAGCTATGCGTGTATAGCAATGGTATGTAACTTTATTAGAAACTATCAAAGAGCTTTCCAAAGTGTCTGAAGCACAAGCTATTCCTATCAGAAAAAATATAAATATTGCAATTGTTCATCATTTTCACCAACTTTTTTGTTGTCTGCCCCTTTAATTTTAGTAATTCTGAAAATTTTAGAGGTACGTCATTGTGGTTTCCATGTTACCTGATATTTCATGATGAACACCAATTCGTATACTTAAGAAGTCTTCAGATGACATTTTTTCAAGTCTATGGTCCATTTTTACACTGGATTGTCTTTTGACTTTTAGGAATTCTTTATGTATTTTCAACACAAGTCAAATATATATATATATGTATATATATATATATATATACATATATATTTTTTTTTTCAACATTTTCTCCCAGTTAGTGGCTTTCCATTTGACTTTTTGACATTGTCTTTCAGTAAGCAGAAGTTTTCTCATTTGATGAAATCCAGTTCATCATTTTTTATTCTAACAAATATTTCTTCACTAATCTTTATGATTAGTGCTTTCTATGTCCTAAATAATCTTTGCTAGTCAAATATTAAGAAGATACTCTTCTAAGTTCTCTTTTAAAAACTTCATAGTTTTAACTTTCACTTCTACGTCCAAGATGCATGGTAAACCAAGCTTTCATGTGCAGAGCGATGTGTGAACTGAGGTCACTCATGTGGTCACGCAGCTCCAGGGCCTTCTGTTGACAATGTCTCTATTTCACAAGGAGGTTTCTTCCACCTTCTGGCTTCCCTGACGGCCCAGATGGTAAAGAGTCTGCCTGCAATGCAGGAGACCTGGGTTTGGTCCCTGGGTCAGGAAGATCCCCTGGAGAAGGAAATTGCAACCCACTTCACTGTTCTTGCCTGGAGAATCCCCACGGACAGAGTAGCCTGGCAGGCCTCAGTCCATGGGGGTCACAAAGAGTTGGATATGACTGGGAGACTAACACTTTGACAAAATTTTAACTCATGGTAGTAAGCTTTGAAATCTAATAAATAAGCCCACTGGCTGTGTTCCTTTTCTTCAAGATTGTCCTGGATACTCTCTGCCCTTGCATTTCAGTACACATCTTGGAATCAGCTCATCGACTTCTACAAAAACAAAGGCTGCTGGGATTTTAATTGGAATACCATGTACCTATAAATCAATTTGATAAGAACTGACATCCTAACCCTAATCTTAATCTAGTTCCAAATCAGGAAAGGAGTACATCAAGGCTGTATACTGTCACCCTGTTTAATTAACTTATATGCAGAGTACATCATGCAAAATGCCAGGCTGGATGAAGCACAAGCTGGAATCAAGACTGCTGGGAGGAATATCAATAACCTCAGATATGCAGATGACACCACCCTTATAACAGAAATCGAAGAAGAACTAAAGAGCCTCTTGATGAAAGTGAAAGAGGAGAGTGAAAAAGTTGGTTTAAAAGTCAACATTCAGAAAACGAAGATCATGGCATCTGGTCCCATCACTTCATGGCAAATAGATACGGAAACAGTGAGAGACTATTTTTGGGGGTTTCAAAATCACTGCAGATAGTGACTGCAGCCATGAAATTAAAAGATGCTTGCTCCTTGGAACAAAAGTTATGACCAACCTAGACAGAATTTTAAACAGCAGAGATGTTACTCTGCCAACAAAGGTCCATCTAGTCAAAGCTATGGTTTTTCCAGTAGTCATGTATGCATGTGAGAGTTGGACTATAAAGAAAACTGAGCACCAAGGAATTGATGCTTTTGAACTGTAGTGTTGGAGAAGACTCTTGAGAATCCCTTGGACTGCAAACAGATACAACAGTCCATCCTAAAGGAAATCAGTCCAGAATATTCAGGAAGGCCTGAAGGTGAAGGCCTGATGCTGAAGCTGAAACTCCAATACTTTGGCCACCTGATATGAAGAATTGACTCATTTGAAAAGACCCTGATGCTGAGGAAGATTGAAGGCGGGAGGAGAAAGGGATGACAGAGGATGAGATAGTTGGATGGCATCACCAACTCAATGGACATGCGTTTGAGCAAGGTCTGGGAGTTGGCGAAGGCCAGGGAGGCCTGGCGTGCTGTGGTCCATGGGGTTGCAAAGAGTCGGACACGACTGAGTGACTGAACTGAACTGAACTGACATCCTAAAAATTTGAGTGTTCCAGTTAACCATCATGATATATCTCTTCAATTATTATATCTTCCTTAAGATCTCCCAAAGTGTTTTCTATTTTTCAGTATAGAAGTCTTGCTGATAGATGACATGATCCTCTACATAGAAAACCCTAAAGATTCTACCAGAAAATTACTAGAGCTAATCAATGAATATAGTAAAGTTGCAGGATATAAAATTAACACACAGAAATCCCTTGCATTCCTATATACTAACAATGAGAAAACAGAAAGAGAAATTAAGGAAACAATACCATTCACCATTGCAACAAAAAGAATAAAATACTTAGGAGTATATCTACCTAAAGAAACAAAGGACCTATACATAGAAAACTATAAAACACTGATGAAAGAAATCAAAGAGGACACAAACAGATGGAGAAACATACCGTGTTCATGGATTGGAAGAATTAATATTGTCAAAATGGCTATTCTACCCAAAGCAGTCTATAGATTCAATGCAATCCCTATCAAGCTACCAACGGTATTTTTCACAGAACTAGACCAAAGAATTTCACAATTTGTATGGAAATACAAAAAACCTCGAATAGCCAAAGGAATCTTGAGAAAGAAGAATGGAACTGGAGGAATCAACCTGCCTGACTTCAGACTCTACTACAAAGCCACAGTCATCAAGACAGTATGGTACTGGCACAAAGACAGAAATATAGATCAATGGAACAGAATAGAAAGCCCAGAGATAAATCCACGAACCTATGGACACCTTATCTTTGACAAAGGAGGCAAGGATATACAATGGAAAAAAGACAACCTCTTTAACAAGTGGTGCTGGGAAAACTGGTCAACCACTTGTAAAAGAATGAAACTAGAACACTTTCTAACACCATACACAAAAATAAACTCAAAATGGATTAAAGATCTAAATGTAAGACCAGAAACTATAAAACTCCTAGAGGAGAACATAGGCAAAACACTCTCCGACATAAATCACAGCAAGATCCTCTATGACCCACCTCCCAGAATATTGGAAATAAAAGCAAAACTAAACAAATGGGACCTAATGAAACTTAAAAGCTTTTGCACTACAAAGGAAACTATAAGTAAGGTGAAAAGACAGCCCTCAGATTGGGAGAAAATAATAGCAAATGAAGAAACAGACAAAGGATTAATCTCAAAAATATACAAGCAACTCCTGCAGCTCAATTCCAGAAAAATAAATGACCCAATCAAAAAATGGGCCAAAGAACTAAACAGACATTTCTCCAAAGAAGACATACAGATGGCTAACAAACACATGAAAAGATGCTCAACATCACTCATTATTAGAGAAATGCAAATCAAAACCACAATGAGGTACCATTACACGCCAGTCAGGATGGCTGCTATCCAAAAGTCTACAAGCAATAAATGCTGGAGAGGGTGTGGAGAAAAGGGAACCCTCTTACACTGTTGGTGGGAATGCAAACTAGTACAGCCGCTATGGAAAACAGTGTGGAGATTTCTTAAAAAACTGGACATAGAACTGCCATATGACCCAGCAATCCCACTTCTGGGCATACACACTGAGGAAACCAGATCTGAAAGAGACACGTGCACCCCAATGTTCATCGCAGCACTGTTTATAATAGCCAGGACATGGAAGCAACCTAGATGCCCATCAGCAGATGAATGGATAAGGAAGCTGTGGTACATATACACCATGGAATATTACTCAGCCGTTAAAAAGAATTCATTTGAACCAGTCCTAATGAGATGGATGAAGCTGGAGCCCATTATACAGAGTGAAGTAAGCCAGAAAGATAAAGAACATTATAGCATACTGACACATGTATATGGAATTTAGAAAGGTGATAACGATAACCCTATATGCAGAACAGAAAAAGAGACACAGAAATACAGAACAGACTTTTGAACTCTCTGGGAGAATGTGAGGGTGGGATATTTCAAAAGAACAGCATGTATACTATCTATGGTGAAACAGATCACCAGCCCAGGTGGGATGCACGAGACAAGTGCTCCGGCCTGGTGCACTGGGAAGACCCAGAGGAATCGGGTGGAGAGGGAGGTGGGAGGGGGGATCGGGATTGGGAATACATGTAAATCCATGGCTGATTCATAGCAATGTATGACAAAACCCACTGGAAAAAAAAAAATAATAATAAAAATTTAAAAAAAATAAAAAAATAAAAAAAAAAAATAAAAAAATAAAAAAAAAAAGAAAGAAACCAGGAAAAAAAAAAAAAAAAAAGAAGTCTTGCTGATATTTTGTTAAATTTATTCACAGAGGCTCCAATCAAGATGGTGAAGTAGAAGGATGTGGAACTCACCTCCTCCCACAAATACATCAAAAACGTATTTGCAAATGAAACCGTCCTCATAAAACACCCACTGAACACAAGAAGAAGACCTCAAACACCTGAAAAAACAGGAAAGATCCCCATGTAACCAGTAGGGCAAAAGGGGAAAAAAGGAAGTAGGACAGCACCTGTATCCCTAAGAGGGACCTGAAAAAGAGAAAAGGTTCTGCTGTGGGAAGCCCCATCGCTAATGGGGAGATCAACCAGGACAGAAGAGGGGCTTCAAGAGGCTCAAAGGAGCACACAACAACCAGTTTTGGGTAGGCAGGACAGAGACAGCCACACACAGATGGTCCCGGCCACCTCCCTGGAGGCCCCAGCCCGAGACAGTACCACTGGCGCAAGCGGGGGCGGGGTGCTGGAATACCCGTTTAGGTGACAGGGGACGCCACAGAGAACACTCTTCCAGGGTCTGCGAGAGGACTGCTGTTAGCTGTGTGGAGACAGCCTGAAAGGGCTGGGGCTGGAGTGTGGTACGGTTGCAGCTGGGCATGTTCACAGAAGCCCAGGCTGGCGGTGTGGAGAAGAGTCACGTGTTAAGTAGCCTGAAGGGAGGGGCGGGGCCCCATTTTCAGCCTCTTTCTCCACACACTGGCCCCGCCCCCTCAGGCTCCAGAGAGCATGCGCAGCCGCTCCTCAAGGCGTTTTCCCCCCTCCCCCACCAGGCCGTCTCACCTCACGGTCAGAGTCGCCCACTGGCTCAAGGGCGTCCACCTCAGGGGACTCCATATCAGCCTCCAGCAGGTTTCTCAGCACAGAGGCGGGACTGAAACCACAGCCCAGTCCTAGGGTCCGTGTCAGCTTAGGGCTGACATCTCTCCCACGGGCTTCAAGAGCCCCGGGTTTATACCTCTGCTGTGGGCTTTGTAACTTCAGAGTCTGAGGGCCTTCCTGATAGCGGGTGCGCCTGTGATGGACAGGTCTGGCCTTAGCAGCTGTGGGCACTGTGGGCCTGGGCTGGGTCAGAGCCAGAGTGGCCTCCATATCTCCCACAGCGGGTCCCCATGCCCAATGACTGAGGTCCTGGGACCTGACTTCAGTAGCCTGGTGAAAAAACAACGACTGAGGGACACCGGGGACGGTGGTCGGCATTCCCAAGGTTGAGGCGGGGTGGAGGGCGGCGCCCGCAACGGTGTACAGTGTGAGCCCGCACACAGGTGACAGGTGACACCGCAGAGAACACGCCCCGATGGACAGCACCTCTGCCAGGGAGCGCTCCCATCCCACCTACCTAAGCCCACAGCTCAGAAATGGGTCCGGAAGCTTCTATTCCAAGTTCTAGACGGCAAGCCCTGCCCCTGACAGGGCAGTTACAACCATAGGGCACAGAGGAGGCCCCAGCTCCACATCCAGTGCAGGCTCTCAGCACCACAACCCCCGTCACACCTCCTAGCAAGGGGCTAACGGCTAGCATATACTGAGGAAAGAGGTGGCAGTCATCCACTCTAAAAACAGCCCTCACACCAAAAATATGAAACCCAAGCAGGCTACACAGGGATGCTCCCTCCAAGACCACAGTAGATAATTGTTTCTCCTAAACTCACAGAGCAAAAGAAATATAAGTAAAATGAAGAAGCAGAAGAATCACCCCAATGAAAAGATCGATTGCCCTGAAAGAACAATGAAATAGACCTCTTCAGTGTAATAGACACAGAGTTCAAAAAGGAGATAATGGGAAAAAAAAAAAAAGCAGATAATGAAAATACTGAAGGGACTCAGAAGGACTACAGACAGAAATGCAGGTTACTGTAAAAAGGGAGCGAGAGGCTATAAAGAGGAACCAAGAAAAATTAGAGAACTTATTTGCCTAGACAAAAGCTGAGCTAAAGGGCAATGAACAGCAGAATGAATAAGGCAGAGAATAAATAAGTGATTTGAAAGATAGAATAATGGAAATCACACAATCATACCAGCAGATAGAAAGCCAAATGAAGAAAAAAAAAAAAAATGAAAGCAATATGAGACCTATGGGATACTACATATCATGACAATTTATGCATAATAGGGATCCAGGAGAATAAAGAGAAAGGGGGATTGAAAATGTACTTGAAGAAATTATGACTAAACACTTCCCAAACCTAAGGAAGGAAACAGATATCCAAGTACAGGAAGCACAGAGGGTCCCAAACAGACTACACCAAGACGTAATTAAAATGGCAACAGTGCATTCCCAGATATTAGGGGAGTTTTTTGATGCTATTGTAAATGGTATTATTCTTTTTCATTTTTCAGTTTTTCCTTACTCATAAATAGAAGTAGCAGTAGATTTTTGGATATTGATGTGTATTCCCCAGCCTTGCTGAAAGTGTTAGTCCATCATTCATGTCCAACTCTTTGCGACCCCATGGACTGTAGCCCACCAGACTTCTCTGTCTGTGGAATTTCCCAGTCAAGAATACTGGAATGGATAGCCATGCCCTGCTCCAGGGGATCTTCTTGACCCAGGGATCAAACCCAGGTCTCCTGCACTGTAGGCAGACTCTTTGCCTTCTGAGCTACCAGGGAAGCCCCTAAAGTTACTTAATAGTTCAAATTGTTTATAGATTCTTTGAGATTTCCTAACATACAGTTATGTCAGCTTTGAATTGAGATACTTTTCCTTTTTCCTTTTTAAGCATTGGTCCTTTCATTTCTTTGGGGAACTTTCCACTGGCTAAGTCTTCTAGTACAACGTTGAATTAGAAGTAGTGACAGTAAATATCCTTTCTCCTTTCCAGATCTTAGAGGGAAAGCATTGAGTATTTCACCATTTATATATTAACTATAGCTTTTTTACAGACATACTTTACAGTATACAGTTGAGAAATTTTCCTTCTTTTCTTTGGTAAAAATTTTAACCATAGACAGCTGTTGAATTTTATCAACATTCTCTACATATATTAAGATGACTATATGTTTTCTCCTTTATTCTGGTAATGTAGCAAATTATATTGATTGCTTTACAAATATTAAGCCAATTTATATTCCTGAGATGAATCTCATCTGACCATTATGTTCTACCTTTTTTCATATTTTTGAATTGCTAATAATGATTGATAACTTTTTATCTATATCTACAAATGATATTCATATATATCTTTCATATAATGTCTTTGTCAAGTTTTGATACCAGGATTGTGCTGGCCACATTAAATGCATTGAGATATAGTACCTCTTCCTCTATCCTCTGAAATGATTTGTGTAAGATTGGTAGTATTTCATCACTAATTTTTTTTTTTTACAATTTATCAGTGAAGACGTTGACTGTAAAGACAGTACAGGCAGTACATTTAAATTTACAATAAGGGCAGTAAAGTTTAGTTTTTCTGTGAAGTTTTTAATTACATTATTTTCTTTTTTAGTTATTAAATTTATTTATTTATTTATGGTTTCACTGGGTCTCCATTGCTCACAGGAGATTTCTCTAGTTGCAGTGAGTGGGGGGGTTACTCTCTAGTTGTGGTGTGCAGACTTCTCAATTGCAGCATGTGGGATCTTCCCCGACCAGGGATCAAACCCATGTCCCCTGCATTGGCAGGTGGATTCTTATCCACTGGACCATCTGGAAGTCCTACATTATTTTCTTGAATAGATATAGAACTATTTGGGTTTTCTACTTCTTCTTGAGATTCAACTAAAGTTTGCATTAAAAGGAAGGGAAGTTAAAACTTAATTCTGTTTTACAACTTTCAAAAACATGATCTGATTGATTCTTATTTCACAGCATCTTCCTTCCAAAGGACCAGCTTCCTACCGTGGAGACCTGTGGAGCTCCTGGAATAACTGCCAAGTCCTTCAACATCCCCCTGGAAGCACTGGAAGTAAATTAAGTAAGTTTCATTACTCTCAGTCCTCAGTGATATGTTTTAGCCCATGAAATGGCATCTGGACATCACTCGTGATCATTGTTGATCTAATCACACTTTAGATACTCTCACTTTCTAAGCCATTTTCCCAGGACTTTTTCTTGTATTTTTGGTGAGATTATTGAGAACTGGGCATATTTGTCTTTGCAAGTTACAAAGCCTTGGAGCCACTGTTCCTGCTTGCATTAGTGAAGTGTTATCTCACATACCCCACATGGGACTGCTGATTGTATCCCAGTCATGGGCACTTCCTAGAACTGTAGAACCCAGAGCCATTATCTTACATCATTGACTCAGATGCTATCTATATGAAATACATTATTTATTATTATCTCCATCACTAGATTTTAATATTTGGAAAGCAACTAGCATACTTGCAATATAGCCTAAACAAATAAAAGTATGTCTCATAGCTACTAATCCTGAGCTAGGTCAGCTGCAACGAATATTTATTTTCATTTATTTGGCTTGCAGAGTTCTGCTTTCTTTAGGAAGTAACCTTCAAATTTATTTTTCTGTTGGGAATCGTTTACTGAAGAGGACATTGGAAGGAGAAATGATGAATATGTTCATAGAGGTTTTTACAATGCAGTTTTGAAGGAAAAAGAGAAAGAAAACAAAAGAGGCCAGGAAGAACCCTGGAACAATATTCCAATGTGTGGAGAATGAAAATAGCTCTGACACATGTACAAAAGGGGATGATGTGGTCAGGGAAGAACATTCTGGTATGTTTAGGTATGTTTTGATGAGATGTTCTCATGAGCAGACCTAAGGCCACAAACCCCAGTGTATCAGGGTTTGAGAGCTGCTTATCTGTGTGCAAGTATGGAGGACCTCCTCTTAGAAGATACCAGGGGAGAAAGGAAGATGATGTTGTCTATTGCATCCTGAGACTAAGTTTCTCGGCACTTTGGGGGCTAGAGTAGAGGTGAGGCAAGAGCTAAGAATCCTCACCTCAGTAGAGCAGCAGTCAGCTTTGGACCATGAGACTGGCTGTCATGGGCTTGCTCTTCTGGGGAAGCCAATAATGAGCCCACTTATTTTGGCTCTGTTTGCTCTTTGGATTCTTGGCATTGGAGTGAACTTTAACAAAAGGTCTTAACTGCATCTCAGAATCCATTTTCTATTTTCTGCTCTTTTCAGTTAAGCTCTTTTTGGAGTCTCTCAGTTTCTCTCCAGATCTTTTACCAACCCCCATATTAGCTTGCATTTTTCTACCTGTTGGCTTCAGCCAACTGATGCACCTCAAAAAGCAGCATTTTTTAAATATACCACTTCACCTTGAATCAGCATCGATAGGAGTATCCATGGATGTCTGAGCATTGGTCCGGCTCCAAAAAGAATCACTTAGAATCATAAGAAGGCCCCATTCTGGGTGGGGGAGTGGAAATGGAAAGTCTATAGACTGAGAAGGTGATCAGAAAAGCCATAGAACATAGTCAAGAGCTGGGCAGATACCTGAAGGTTTACATTTCCACCAACTGCATAAGAGGATTCTTTTTCCCCACACCTCTTCCAGTGTTTGTTATTTATAGACTTTTTAATGATGGTCATTCTGACCAGTGTGAAGTAATATCTTATTGTAATTTCAATTTGCATTCTCTAATTAGCAATGCTAAGCATCTTTTCATGTGTCTATTGGCCAATTTGTCTTCTTTGCAGAAATGAGTTGTATGAGCTGTTTGTATATTTTTGAAAGCAGCCCCTTGTCAGTTGCAACTTTTGCAAATATTTTCTCCCAATTCAGAGGTTTTCTTTTCAATTTGTTTATGGTTTCCTTTGCTTTGAAAAATCTTATAAGTTTGATTAGGTCCCATTGTTTACTTTTGCTTTTGTTTCTATTGCCTTGGGAGACTAACCTAAGAACACATTGCTACAATTTATGTCAGAGAATAATTTGCCTATGTTCTTTTCTAAGAGATTTATGATGTCCTGTCTTATATTTGAGTCTTTAAGCCATTTTGAGTTTATTTTTGTGTTGTATGTGAGGGAGTGTTTTGACTTTACATTTACATGGCTATCCAACTTTCCCAACACTGCTTGCTGAAGAGACTGTCTTTTCTTCATGTATATTCTTGCCTCCCTTATTGAAGAGTAACTGTAAGTGTGTGAGTTTATTTCTGGGCTCTCTATTCTGTTCCATTGAACCATATGTTTTGTGTGCCAATACCATGTTATTTTGTTTACTGTAGCTTTGTAGTATTGTCTGAAGCAGAGTTGGCCCTTCTGAATTCAATTCTCTGACTTCCTAGATTTATAGTGCCATCATCTAAGTTTTCATTAGCTTTGGGGGCTTGGGTCCTTAAATTGGGCTTGCAAACATAGATTTTAGTTCCTGAGGTGGCCTAGACCAGGGCAGTAATTTTCTAACAGTCTGAATCCACCAGCCTAAAGGTGGTGTCCATTTTGCTTTGGTGGGTTTACACACCCTCCTATTTGTAACTTCATTCTCAACCTCACTACTGTTTGGTCCACTTTTACCTGGGTTTTGAGCTTTACCTAGTCTCAAATTTTTCACTTAGACTGGAAGTTTGCTGCTTTGAATTCAGGATTGTCTGAAGTCCTCATCGGTCACAGAAGGTTGGATTTATCACTCTCTATGCTAGTCACTAACTCAAGTCTTGGCATGAAGAGATTAATCTCCTGAACCCATTCAATGGGAATAGAGGTGGGGTTGGAAATGATTTGTTTTATCTAACATTTCTTTTTCTTTGGTGCAAACCTCTTAACACTTCAGTCTGTTGGCTGGGAATTTTGAAATGTGATAGGTTTGATTTGCCCATCTGGGAATGTAGAGTGGTAGAAACATATCTTCAGGGAATGGAAAACTTTCATAATGACCAGTACAAAATGCTTTCATTGAGATAGTCTTTGTTTTACTCATCTTCGTACCTACCAGTGTCCAGAAGAGCACTGAGCCCCAGTAGATATTCAGACAATATATATTCCAAAAAGGAGCATTCTAGTGAGCCAAACAAGCTACAAATTCATTTCCATGATGTTGTGTAAAATCACTTATTACCAGTATTCTGTGAAGCACTACAAATCTGAGTGAAATTTGACTCCTGCTTTCAAAAAATTCACAGTGTGGTAGGGAGACATATATGTGCTTATATTAGTTTGCTTGGGCCACCATAACAAATACCACACACAGTGGGCTTACACAACAAAAATTTATCATCTCACAGTTCTGGAGGTTAGAAGTCCAAGACCAAGGTGCTGACAAATTTGGTTTCCAAGGAAACCTCCACCTCCTTGGCCTGTTGCTGTCTTAACATGGCTGTCCCTCTGTATACATGTGCCCCTGTTGTCTGAAATTTCCTCTTCTTATAAAAGACACAAGTCAAATTGGATTAGAAGCCATCCTTCCAACTCATTTTAACTCCATAACCACTGTCAAGGCCATATCTTCAAATTCTGAGGTACTAGGACTTGAGGCTTCAACATATGAATTTTAGGGGGACTCAATTCAACCCATGACAATGCTTGTATTATAACATGACTGGGTTATAAGGTGAGACGTTTTAGCAAAGAATAGATTTTATTAAATGAAGGACAATGAGTTTTAGAAAATAATAGCGTTGCTAGTGCTAAAGCTCTTCAAGGAAGAGCAAGAAAAATTATGTTACTACTTTCTTAGTCAATCCCTAAAAATCACTTTGAACTAAGTAGAACCCAGATTGGAGGTGCCATTTGTTCTGGTTTCTGAAATATTATTTTTATCTTAGTTTAAAGATTAAAATATATTAAATAAAATAAAAATATTATTTTTCTCTTAAAGTGGCACATATTTAATGTGTCACTTCTAGGAAGAGAATCAGAGTTTAATTTACCTTTTCATGGAGATTTATATTGTTTCTTTAATGAGTCAATGCAAGAATCATTTATCAGGGGTTTACTCTATCATTAAAATTCAGATACTAAAGTTCTGTTTAACATAGTTTCACCCGAAAGTGATTGAGGTGTGTTTTGATCCCAATAGTTTATTTATGGGAGTCTATTCTAGGAATTATCTGGAGGTGGAAGGAAATAAAATATTAGGTGTCCCTCACCACTCAAATTAAAGTGCAGTGAACTGAGCACAGTATGAAACTGAATCAATAGACAAAATCAATCCATCAATCAATGTTTGATTTATTTATCCTACAATTTACTTAGACAAGTGTATGTTAAATGAAGGAATAGTAGTAACTCAGTGATATATTTATTGAACACCCCCCATTTGTCAAGACTATGCTGAGCTCCCAGGAGAGCACAAAAGCTATTTAATAGATGAAATAAGAAATTTACAATTACAGTGAGAGATAAAACTACCAAACATGACATAGAAGACAATTAAATGATTAATCGTGTGGTAGTAATGATAAATTAGGAGTGAAAAATTAGTAAAGATTTATAGAAAAGACTACAAAAACAGAATCTTAGATGATGCCTATAATCTGGTTCAAGCGTCAATAGTCAGAAGGACATGCTAGGTGAAGACAATAATATTACACAATGTGGAAACAACGCCAAGCGTGGAAAGTTGGTGGGACACCCAGACAGCTTGACTAAGGTGATATGGGTTGAGGAAGAGTGGGAGATAACATTGGAAATGTTGGCAGATGGCCTTAAACATCAGACTGAGAAGCTTCGACATGAAACAATGATATACAGTAAGTCTGCTACATACAAATGAATTCTGTGCTGAGAGCATACTTATAAGTCCAATTTGTTCATAAGTCCAACAAGTTAGCCTAGGTACCCAACTAACACAAATTGTCTATATAGTACTATGCTGTCATAGGTTTATAATACTTTTCACACAAATAGTACATAAGGAAAAAAAACACAAAAAAATAAAGAAAACATTTTTTATCTTAAAGCTTAGTACCCTGAAAAGTACCGTTGTACAGTACAACTGGTATACAGGGGCTGGCACTGAGTGAACAGGCAAGAAGAGTTACTGACTGGAGGAAGGCGAGGAGGTGGGAGATGGTAGAGCTGAAGGATCGTAGCAATAGGAGATGGAAGGTAAGTTGCAATTTCACTCACACCTGATGTTGATGAAATGCACATTTGCATCTTTGAAAGCTTGCAGCTTGAAGGTTCATAGGTAAAGGATTACTGTATACAGATCTCTTGAATCTGCCTTTCCAGAGAAATGACAGGATAAAATGTGTTCAGGTAGGATAAGAGAAAAAGAGTGAGAATTTGACTGGGCAGCACAAGGAAGTTTCAGCAATCTGCGCAAGTAGTAAGGCAACCTGAGAAATAGGGTGGAAATGGAAGCAAATGATATGAGACATGGTGAAGAGTAAAATGCAACTATGTCACAGAAAGTTTTAGGTTTGTTAAGTCTGAGTAACTTGCAAAATATCTGCACTGACAGAGTACAGATGAAGAGATTGGATTTGTTTGGCAGAAGTAGTCAATGATTATATTTGATGAGCTTGGGGTGCAAGTGAATAATTCAAGTGGAATAACCAATAGGCTCTTGGAGATAAAGAACTGGGGTTTGGGTAAGAAAATTCACTTGGAAATATAAGCATTTCACATAAAAATTTCTGCAGTTAGGTGTTCTGTATGTTATCTTTCGATGGACTGGAATGTAGATATAACTTTGAAGGGCTTGCCTGTTGGCTCAGATAGTAAAGAATCCATCTACAGTGCAGGAGATCCTGGTTCAGTCCCTGGGTCAGGAAGATTCCCTGGAGAAGAGACTGACAACCCTCTACAGAATTCTTGCCTGGAGAATCCCATGGACAGAGGAGCCTGGCAGTCTCCTATAGGCCATGAGGTCACAGAGTCAGACAAGACTGAGTGACTAAACACACACACACATAGCTTTGAAACACAATTTATGTGTTTAGTATCAGTGGAGTAGCAATGTCGACACAAGCTAGGAGCATGGAATGACTTCCTCAGCCAAAGAGAGTTGAGCAAAGAATCAGTTCAGGAGACTGAGGGAAACTGAGAAGAGTAATAGGAAAATCAAAAGAGTGAAATGTAATGAGAACCAAAGGAGGATAGAATTTCACAGAGACAGAAAGCGGCCAGAGGTGGGGAGAGTGACGTGGGGAAGGAGACCCAACAATACTGTCAAGTTCAGCAGAGAGTACAGGATAATGAAGAGCTAAGAACAGACCACCTGATTTATAAAGCACCACCTCCAAAAGAGTGTTGCTTTGATAGAATAACAGAAAGAAAACCTGGGGGTCGAGAATTAAAGGTTAAGAATGAGACAGGGAGAAAGAAATGCATGTCCTCTCACAGAAGACTTGACAATCAAGTAAGTTGAGAATGGGAGCTCAGAAGTCCACATTATTGGGAACTTCCTTGGTGGTCCAGTGGTTAAGAACCCACCTTGCAATGCAGGGGACTCAGGTTCAATCCCTGGTGGAGATAATAAGATCCCACCTACTACGGAGAACGCTCTGGAGCCCTCGTGTCACACCTAGAAAGCCCGAATGATGCTATGAAGATCCCACATGCTGCAACTAAGACCAGACGTAGCCAGAAAAATAAAAAACAAATATTTCTTAAAAAAAGAAGCCTGCATTATTTAGAGCTTTGTGGGAAGTGAAATACACCCAGCTATCACCCCAGTAAGAAGACGTTTCCCCTCTGGGACTGGCAGATGTTTAATAGTCTAAGTTGGTGGTACCAAGAGCATGAGGGCTTCCCTGGTGTCTCAGATGGTAAAGAATCTGCCTGCAATGCGAGACACCTGGGCTCAATCCCTGGGTTGGGTAGATCCCCTGGAGAAGGGAATGGCAACCCACTCCAGTATTCTTGCCTGGAGAATCCCATGGACAGAGGAGCCTGGCAAGCTACAGTCCATGGGGTTGTCCATGGACTAAGAGTCCAACACAACTAAGCGACTAACACTTTCACTTCACTTAACCAAGAACTTGAACTGGCACGATTCCATCCCTAGAGGACAGCAAGTGAAGACAATAACCCAAACTATGAAAACTGAATGACTACTGCTTAGCTATTTACAAGGCACTTTGAGGACTCCAAGAAATAAGTGTCTTTGCCTCTGTGAAACAAGCTCAGTAGAAGGACAAGCAGCCAGGACAGTTAGCAGACCACAGTGTGAGTCCAGGCTTGTCCAGTGCAATCGATTGTTTGTGTTCTGTGCTGCTGCCCCCTTGATTAAAACACCTAGTGATGCCCCTGAGTGGTTTCAAAGCTGACACTTGAAATCAACCCGTGCAGTTTCACAGAAATTACTAAATTAAGGTTAACAAATTGGCTTCATCTCGTGTGCCAACTCTGATAAGCTGGTTGTGGCTGTTACGTGTGCAGTGTTAAGAAAGATTCTGAAGTTTCTCTGGAAAGGGTATACTTTGATTAGCAACTTTGAACCTGGGCCTTCCTGTAGGAGGAAATGGCAAGCTACTCCAGTATTCTTGCCTGGAGAATCCCATGGACGGGGAGCCTGGCAGGCTACAGTCCATGGGGTCACAAAGAGTCAGACACGACTTAGCAACTACAGACAGCTGGGCCTTATAGGGGGATGTTGTAGCATTGATGTTTCCCATCTTCGGCCTTCCTACGAAATGACTCTTACAATGCAAGATATGTGAAACCCATGACTTGATAAGATAAGCTCTTTATCCTTTCTACACATTAAGTTTAGTTGAGGCAAAATCTGTGTTACAAATGCAAAACAGACTCATGATAGAAAACAGAACATGAATAAAAAAAGAGTCTAGAACTGAAATTCAAAGCATAGTGATTAACAGTAAGGGTGGGGTAGAGAGAGATACAGGAGAAAGAAAGAGGGATGAACTGATAAAGGAAAGGGGCAGATAGGTCTCTGTCCTCGTCACACTTTTTTCTTCCTCAGGTCCTCTCTTATTTGCAGCTTTCCTGTTTTCAATCTGAATTTGGCAGCCTGGGGTCCGCAAATCATGTTCCAGACCATCTTGCTGCAATCTGATAGAACTCCCCAAGTCTCAGAAGACATCAAAGTCACATGACAACTGCATTAAAAAGGATTCTTCCAGTCAGCAGCTAAAACCTGCTTGAATCTTTTATTTTTTAAGATTTTTTTTTATGTGGACCAGTTTTAAAGTCTTTATTGAATTTGCTACAATATTACTTCTGTTGTTCATGTTCTGGTTTGGAGGCTGTGAGGATTGTGGGATTTTAGCTCCTATACCAGAGATTTAACTCACACACCCTGTCCTGCAAGGTCAAGTCTTAACCACTGAACTGCCAGAGAAGTCCCAGATCTTAAATGTCTAAAAACATGTACCTTTTACAGATAACAGATAAGCCAGCAATTTAATTATACGTGTGGTCCCTTTTACTGACCTGGGTTGTTGTTTTGGTTTTTTTTTTTAATTTTTTTTTTTTTATTATTATTATTTTTTTGTTTCCAGTGGGTTTTGTCATACATTGATATGAATCAGCCATGGATTTACATGTATTCCCAATCCCGATCCCCCCTCCCACCTCCCTCTCCACCCGATTCCTCTGGGTCTTCCCAGTGCACCAGGCCGGAGCACTTGTCTCATGCATCCCACCTGGGCTGGTGATCTGTTTCACCATAGATAGTATACATGCTGTTCTTTTGAAATATCCCACCCTCACATTCTCCCACAAAGTTCAAAAGTCTGTTCTGTATTTCTGTGTCTCTTTTTCTGTTTTGCATATAGGGTTATCGTTATCACCTTTCTAAATTCCATATATATGTGTTAGTATGCTGTAATGTTCTTTATCTTTCTGGCTTACTTCACTCTGTATAATGGGCTCCAGCTTCATCCATCTCATTAGGACTGGTTCAAATGAATTCTTTTTAATGGCTGAGTGTATATGTACCACAGCTTCCTTATCCATTCATCTGCTGATGGGCATCTAGGTTGCTTCCATGTCCTGGCTATTATAAACAGTGCTGCGATGAACATTGGGGTGCACGTGTCTCTTTCAGATCTTTCATATCAGAAAGGGAAACCAGATCTGGTTTTTTTTTTTAAACCAGTCCAGAATCTCCATTTAAATTCCAGTCTTGGTCCTTGAAAATGTCTATGTTTACACATCCAACTAGAGGCACTATGAAATATTTATTTAACCTTCAAGACTAGGATTTTGCAGCAAATGGACTTGTTTTGACCATACTGAAAGCTTGCTGCAGTCATCAGTGGCCTTCTGAGTTTAATTCAGTGTCACAAAAACAATTCAGACCAGGAATGGAAAAAAAAAAATTCAAAACCACTGCTTGTCTTAGTATCTGAATGTAAATTATTTATACTGTCTCATCCTGGAGACAGTGAGAGGAATAGAATGACTCAGCAGTTTTCTTTGTGAAGCTGCGGGGGAGACTATAAAGCATCAGCATGGATGAGATGAGACAGAAAGGTATACATTCTTTACCATAGTGCTTAGCTTAAAACCACAAATTGGCCTACCGTTTTGGTATTTCCTTTTAAAGTGACCAGACCACAGTCCAGAAATAGGCTTCCCAGCTAGCTGGCAGCTTAACTCTTCCATTACACTACAAGAAACAAAATGATGATGCCCTAAGTGGCCTCACAGCAAGGAGCTCCCTATGCATGACTCCTGCCCAAATGGATGCTCCTGCGCTTGCCTTGTGTGCAATTCCTCACAGTCGTGGCAGTCCAAACAGATTGCAAAAGAATTTCCAAACACAAAGTATTGTAGAAAGGAGTGAGTTTATTTTAAAGAACAAAGAGCAGAGATAATGTGGGCACTGTGAGCATAGCAGGCCGACCTCCTGACAGGCCAGGGAAAGTCAATGTTTTTCTTGGGTTAGGAGCCAATTTTTATAGCCTCAAAACAAAGAAAATTCCTGTTGGAAGGGTGGCATTAGGTGACTGGTTAGAACTCTAGGGTGAGCACTGGAATGGGTATTTTTGCCTAATAGAGGTCAAGAAGCCGGCTGGTGATGATCAGGGGGTTTCTGTCAACATTTTTAAAGGGGCTCAGTCAGAGGTTCAGAGGTGACCTTGGTTCTGGGCTCCACTTCTGTGTCCTTGGTGCAAGGCCTCTGCCACTGTGACCTTGGAACTGGACTCCATACTCACCATTGCTGGCATCTAAGCCCTTCATCTGTATGTCATTCACCAAATAAGTTGTCAGAACAAATGACAGTGAAAGAACACAATGGGACTAAAAATATCCATCAGGTTTCAGGAGAAATGAAATATTTATTATGGATAACATGGATCTGGGTTATTTATATATGAGAACCTTATTCTGGGGCTGTAAGAAAAGAGTCTTCTAAGGTCCTGAAGCTGGATTCATGTAGGGTCTTCTTAGGGATGATGAGGGTGCCCCAAGAAATATTGTTGTTGTTATTATTGTTTAGTTGCTAAGTTGTATCCAACTCTTGCAACCCCATGGACTGTAGTATACCAGGCTTCAAGGGGTTCTCTAGGCAAGAATACTGGAGTGGGTTACCATTCCCTTCTCCAGGGGATCTTGCCAACCCAGGGATCAAACCCACGTCTCTTGCATCTCCTGCATTGGCAGGTGGATTCTTTACCGCTAGTGCCACTTGGGAAGCCTCATCCCAAGGAGCATCCCCAGCAAAAGGCAAGATAAGACAAAGTATCCACCTCAGCCTTATCGGAGCCCAGGGGCATGCATGCCTTTCAGGAATAAGAAAACAAGTGATATTAGTTTCCAGAGAGCGGTTCTTCTCATGCTTTTTAGAGCTTCCTTTGGGAAGTCTGATCTTTATCCCCTATAGAGGAAATTATGAGCACAAAGCCTCGCTCTGACTGGAGTAGGAACTCTGATATTGAAGGGAAGAGCCTTGAGGGCAGCAGTGAACTTGGCAAGTGAGGCCATTCCTTCTTTTGTCTGATGTCATTTACTCACGAGTTCTTTCACTGACTTATTCAACAAACCTCCTTCACAGTCAAACTCTAACACATAAGAGGATGTAAAGAATGGAGACACAGCCTCTGGGGGCTTCTGGCCCAATGAGACAGACACTTAGAGAGGGAATCCTTAGAATGAGTCTTGATTTTAATGTGATTTATTGTTTTCTTTCGAGTTCTCACAATACCTTCATTATCAAAAACTTGGATACAGAATAGCATAATACAAGGTTAAAAGTCGATACCTAAACAAGGTTAAAAATGAGACAGTACTTCATTGGGTGCAAAACTCCTTTATTCCTGTGTGTGTCTGCGCATGTGTCACATACTACCTGCTGGCTTAAGCTTTTTTTTTAATTGAAGTAGAGTTGATTTGCAATGTTGTGTTAATTTCTGCTGTACAACAAAGTGATTCAGATGTATATACATATATATATATATATATATATATATATATATATACACACACACATATATATAAATACATATATATATATTCTTTTTCGTATTCTTTTCTATTATGGTTTATCACAGGATATTGAATATAGTTCCCTGGTGCTATACAGTAGGACCTTGTTGTTTATTAATCTTATATATAATACTTTGCATCTGCTAATCCCAAACTCCCAATCCATCCTTCCTCCACTCCCTCTCCCCATTGGCAACCACAGGTTTGTTCTCTATGTCTGGGGATCTGTTTTTGTTTCATAGATAAGTTCATTTGTGTTATAGTTTAGATTCCACATTTAAGTGCTATTATATGGTTTTTGCCTTTCTCTGCCTGGCTTACTTCACTTAGTATGATCATCCATGGATCCATCCATGTTTAAATCTTAAAGGTAGAGACTAGGTGAGGCCTACTTTCATTCCAGGTGAAGAAGAGGAAGTCCTGAACCCAGATCTTGGGACAATCTGCTGTGTAATTGTCAGTCAGCCGCTTAACCAGTCTGTCCTCAGTTCCCACTTCTCTACAGTTCAAGTGGGGGGACACTCTGAGGTTCCTGCCAGGTTTAGATCCCCAGGTTCAAGACTGGTCTGTTTAAATGTCACATTGTCCAGGCGAAATGGGAGTTGTAATTCAATATCTAAGCATGACATACTTAAAACACATAGGCATTGGGTATAAAAAAGATAACTGGGACTTGGCTTTTATTTAAATGTCTCTTAAACTCAAGACTCCTCCGTAAATAGCATCCTGCGGAAAGTGCCACTTAATACAGAGATGAACTACTTTACTGTACAGAAGAGTTAACCTCTAAGGCAAGGCTCCTCTGAATTGTGTTCTGAACAAAAGCTGCTATCGGAAACAGTCCCTCCCAGCTGCTCCCTGACAACCTCCGCCCTGCGGCAGTGTTTTGCTGCATCCATTAGCATTCAGCAGCAGATCTCCTGCAGTCTGGGTCCCACAGGCTGCAGAGGCCACGTTGAAATTTCAATTTGTTAAGAGGAATTGACTTGGCTTGAAGAAGGTGATGGATCACAAGAGCTATTAGCTAATAGCCTATATCACCCAAAGTCTTGTTCTTGGCAGATAATAAGCAGCAAAAACAAGAGTGAATGTTCACAGTCACATATCTGTTTGCCTTTTCCTTCAAACCTTGTGGATGTGAGGGTGGATAAAAGGATTCAAGTTCATAAGACCTGGGAGCGTCCATCTGAGCCCCCATCTGGCCTTTTGCTTTGGGTCCCTCCCAGCTTAAGCTTGATGATCAATAAACTCCTTTCTATTTTCAGTACCTAGCAGAACTGATTAAAAAAAGCCTTTGATGTTAATAAGCCTGGGTCTAAACAGCATGAAGTCAAGTGAATCTAGGTAATTTGATTAGTATCAATGAATCATCCTCAAAAATGCAATACACAGTCTCCTGAATTCTTAGGAAACTGAAGTTCAGAATGGCTGCCTCTAAGGGTTCTTTTTCTGCTCCAGTGTGCTGCAGAAAATTGCTTTAAAACATTCCCTGCTAAAAAAAAAAAAAACATTCCCTGCTTGCAAATGTACTCGGTTGAATCTGGAAATCCCAGCATGGGACTCTAATCTCCAGCAAATATGCCATTCTTGACAACTAATTCCACCAAAGAATTTTTTTTCTTAGATCTAATGGGATTTAACATCTTTTGTAATATAAACAGGCTTCCCACGTGGCACTAGCTGTAAAGAACCTGCATGCCAATGCAGGAGACAAGAGACGTGGATTTGATCCCTGAGTCGGGAAGATCCCCTGGAGAAGGGAATGGCTACCCACTCTAGTTTTCTTGCCTGGAGAATCCCATGGACAAAGGACCCTGGTGGCCTGCAGCCCACAGGGCTGCAAAGAGTCAACACGACTGAATCGACTTAGTATGCATGCATAATACAAACATTTTTAAGGAGGATGGCCGTCTTTTAAAATAAGCAGCTGTAGGTCTAACTTATTATGCTGGTATTGATTTGATCACCTCACTAACAAGTTTTAAAAAGAGACTCAGATGCTTCTTAGAGCCTTTTGAATATATATAGTTTAAAGACGAATTATGTTAATCTAAGCCAACTGGTCACCTCCCACATTTGATTAACCATTCTATGGATCTAACAGGAGATTGGTTATTAGATTATTTCTTAATAAAAAAGAAAGGAAAACAGACAGAGCCTGATGGTTTGTAGGTCTCTCTAGAGAAGACACCCTGTGGCCTGAAAGCATTTAGAGGCCATGAAAATAGGGAGCCTTCTGGAAACATCCATCAAGCCTTTCTGTACTGATTATGGTAAATTGTAGTCCCTAAGGGGATGAACCAATGCCTGTCTTACTCTTACCCACTAAATTTTAAACACAAGTCATC
This sequence comes from Dama dama, assembly GCF_033118175.1. Lineage (NCBI taxonomy): Eukaryota > Metazoa > Chordata > Mammalia > Artiodactyla > Cervidae > Dama > Dama dama. The sequence continues at coordinate 38,630,588 of NC_083696.1, read as the reverse complement.
ACCATCTGTGTCCAAAGGCCTCTGATTCAGAGGAGTTTCTTTTCTGTGGGGCTAGTATTTTTCTTTCATATTTCTGACCATCTCAAGTGAAGGTAATTAAACATACGAAGTGATAGGGTGCCCTCCACAGACCACAGTATCTCCAGGCAGAATTAGGCTAATGGCCTTGAACAAATCAATTAGCTCCATCATTCTGTAGCATAGCATCCTTCAGCTTACTTAGAGTTCTCCTCCTGGAAACTTCGTAAGCAGAATTGCATACCCTCCAAGTTGAGTCACTTGCCTTCATCAATAGCCCTGAGGGCATCCAGTGAGGAAGACAGTCAGGGACTCCATGACTTACAGTAGTGAACTGACATTCACCTTGCTGCTCGTGGCTATTACCTTGAATGCCTGCTTCTAGATGACAGATGAAAGTTAGCTGAAAACTCAAACCTGTGAGAAGTGTGCTCATGATAGAATATGCACAGGAGGCAGTGGTGGAAGCTCCTAGCATTTTTCAGATACTGAGGTAAGTCTGCCTTCCTCGAAACCCTGAGTACAGGCTTCCCTGGTGGCTCAGATGGTAAAGTTCTGCCTGCAATTCAAGAGGCAGATTCTTGAATTCAGTGTTTGATCCCAGGGTCGGGAAGATTCCCTGGAGAAGGTAATACCCACTCCAGGATTCCTGCCTGGAGAATTCCATGGATAGAGGAACCTGGTGAGCTACAGTCCATGGGGCTATCAAGAGTCAAACATAACTAAGCGACTAAAACTAATAACCAACTATGGGGTTAGGTGTAGTGTCCTAGCAATACAGTCCTTTATTGGAGTAAGGAATCTTTTTTAGAAAATATTTTAATTAATGAGCTGTCCAACTCACTTTTTAAAAAATATTTATTTGTAAATATTATTTATTTATTTTTGGGTTCTTCATCATTGTGCCTGGGCTTTCTCTAGTTGCAGAGAGTGAAATCTACTCTCTAGTCGCAGTATGAGGGCTTCTTATTGCAGTGACTTGTTTTACTTAGTTATATGCATTAATTTTTCTCCATATCCTTTCATAACTCAATAGCTCATTGCTTTTAGCACTGAATACTATTCTTTTTTCTGGATGTACCACATTTCTTAATTCTTTCACCTACTAAGGCCATCTTGGGTGCTTCCAAGTTTTGGCAATCATGAATAAAGCTGCTATAAACCTTCATGAGCAGGTTTTGGTGTAAAGATAGGTCTTCAACTCTTGTGAGAATTCACTTTTTTTTTTAAACTCCCAACAGAGTTCTTTTTTTATAATGCCTTGGACTTATTTCCTCTTTTATCACTTCCCTGTGGAATCCTGGAACCTAAAATTTCTCTCCCTGCTGGGTCTATGACATCCTTGAATCAATAGATGTCAAGGGTTAAAAGAAAACTTCTGATCATTCACTCTAGCTCCTTTTATTTTATAGAAATGAAAACCAGCCCAGAGAGACTTAGTCATTTGTCCCAGGGAACACCCCAGAAGCTGGCCTCTGACTCTAGGACCGATGCTGCTCCCCCATACAATGCTGCCCTCACCCTACATGAAAGGGGTTGCAGATCCTTTTTTCTTAGGTTGTTTTTGTTTTGGCTGAACTGGGTCTTCATTGCAGCACACGGGCTTTTCTCTAGTTGAGGTGAGAGGGAGCTACTCTCTAATTGCGGCGTTCAGGCTTCTCATTGCAGTGGCTTCTCTTGTGGAGCACAAGCTCTAGGACACTTGGGCTTCAGTAGTTGTGGCACATGGGCTTAGTTGCTCCACAACTAAGTATGTGGGATCTTCCTGGACCTGGGGATGAACCCATGTTCCCTGGATTGGTAGGTGGATTCTTAACCACTGGACCACAGAAAAGCCCCAGGGCTTTTTTTAATTGACTAAAGTTATCTATTTGGGATGATGCAAATGAGATCTTGTACAAAGCTAAGAGGAAAGACCAAGTCTAGAAGATCTCGCCTGCTAGAGATAATTTTTGTTGTTACCTTTCTTTGACTGCCATCATAGTGTCTCAGTTTATTCTCTGGGAAGTAGAACAAAGATTTTGATACGATTTTATAAATGAGAAAGTGACACGGCAGGTCCAGGACCGGAGTCTTCTGCATCCTGGTGTAATGAATGGGGCAACACTTGTTCCTTTCTAAAGGGTGTAATAGGGGCTTCCCTGATGGCTCAGTGGTAAAGAAGCCACCTGCCAATGTTCAGTCCCCAGGTCGGGAAGATCCCCTGGAGGAGGAAATGACAACTCACTCCCATATTCTTGCCTAGGAAATCCCATGGACAGGATCCTGGCAGGCTATAGTTCATGGGGTCACAAAGAGTCAGACATGACTTAGCAACTAAACAACAACAACAAAGGGTGGAAGAGAGAACTCTGATGCTGGTGCACATATAAGGTGAAGTGTGATCTCTGTACATTTGCTGGAAGGGAAGAGTTTCCATGGAGGAATCACAGCTCTGAAAATCTCCTACCTTCCCCACTCTGCTGGCTAACTGGATAAACATGTTGAGCATGTTGGTATCCAAGAACCTAACTCATGATATTGAAATTATTTGTTTATAAGTCTTCTCTTAATCAGACTACAAGGTTGTTAAGGACATAGCCATAAAATAACCCATCAGGGGCTGTATGCTGAATGGCATTTACGTATAATCTAGAGACTAATTTTTTTGAAGAGTGCTGATAGCTAAAGAATTGGAATAAAACTGTGATTCTTTTATAATTTTGCATCTGCATTACTGGCTCTTTAGCATGGGTTATTACAACTATCTCATCTGGAATGTCTAATCTGTTTTAATAAATGGTTTGACTGTACTTCATCCTCAGGCTTTTCATCACAGGAAGCAGTTTTATGGATCAGATGATAAACAGGGGAAAGTCACTTTTAAAAGCACTAGCCATTTCCCTGAAGAAAAGATTTAGTGTGGATACTTAGGGAAAAGAATACTGTTACACTCTGATGTCTCAGCTGTCAGCTTGTGGAAAGAAAAAAGTATTGGAGATGGTGGTGTTAGTGAAATGTTACTTGTCAATACCTCCAATAATAGTGTCTTAATCAAGGTGAATGTGAAATGATAGAAGTGGAGAGAGTGCCATGTATAAGAGAATAATATAGAAAGATAACTGATAAGAGAGAAAGAATGAGAAAAGATGATAGAATTATAATTTCCTGAATGAGTCAGCTGTTTGGTTGAACACTTTCATTGATGCTGCTGCTGAATAATCCTGCACCTCCAATATCCCTGATCTTCAATACAGCTGAACTTGGGGTACATGCACTGGTAGGCAGTGTGTGTATGTGTGTGTGTGTGTGTGTGTGTATACACATGTCTGGAGGTATCAGGAGAATCATAAAAGCAAATCAATGAGCTTTATGTCTTAAAAATTCAATCCTCGGAAGTGACTCATTTCTTCCAAAAGAAGCTTCCCTTCATGATGGATGGGTAGTCAATTCCTGTCAGCTAATGCCTACACCCCCCGCCCCCCCCCCCGCCACAGACTGGGAACATAAAGCTGTTCTCTCAGAGGAAGGACTTAACAATAGCTCTTTTATGATGATATGCAAAGAGAACACAGAAATAGGATTTCAGCTATTTGAAAGATGGTGAAGGGAAAACACAATCACAAAGCACTGAACTGTTGGAAGGCTCTGTTAGCCTGCGCTATGCTATTGGCTGCCTATGTGACCTTGGACTCTATAGGATCTTTAACATCCCTCCTTAGATACAGTAGTTTAGAGCTACAATTCATTTCCTCACACACTTTTCAATCTGCAGTTCTCTAACAGAATTTCTTCTATATCGTCAGCTATACCTTTCATTCATCATGTGTTATTTGATCCAACTAATGCTATCCAACACTATGGTATGCTGAACATCATATTGTAACCTCCCTAAAGGCAGTTTCATTTTCATATTCTCTACTGTCTAATCCACTGTTATTGAAGGCCCATTTATTATTTGTTGGATTGAGTTGAATGGTGTCCTTTTGTCAAAGTCAAAGACTAGACATGCTGGTTTTTTGTTTTTTTAAAAAACTTTATTTTATATTGGAGAATAGCTGATTAATGATGTTGTGATAGTTTCAGGTGGACAGCAAAGGGACTCAGTCATACATATACATGTATCCTTTCTCCCCCAAACCCTTCTCCAGACTGCTATATAACATTGAACAGAGTTCCATGTGCTACACAATAGGACCTTGTTGGTTATCCATTTTAAATTTAGCAATGTATACGTGTCCATCCCAAACTCCCTATCACTTCCCCTCATCCTTCTCCCTTACAACAATAAGTTCATTCTCTAAGTCTGTGAGCCTGTTTCTGTTTTGTAAATAAGTTTATTTGTATCATTTATTTTTAGATTCCACATATAAGCAATGTCATATGATATTTCTCTTTCTCAGTCTGACTTACTTCAGTTAGTATGACAATCTCTAGGTCTATCCATGTTGCTGAAAATGGCATTATTTCATTCTTTTTAATGTCTGAGTAATATTCTGTTGTGTATATGTACAACATCTTCTTTATCCTTTCCTCTGTCAGTGGACTTCCTTGTCTTGGCCACTGTAAACCATGCTCCCATGAACACTGGGGTGCATGTACCCTTTCAGACCATGTTCTTCTCCAGATATATGCCCAAGAGTGGGATTACTGGGTCATAGGGTAGCTCTATTTTTAGTTTTTTAAGGAACCTCTATTCCATTCTTCATAATGACTGTATCAATTTACATTCCCCCAACAGTATAAGAGGATTCCCTTCTCTAGACATGCTACCCTAGTGCTATAATACTTGTGTTAGAATAATATTGTGTAAAATAGTACAAGTCTTGAAGCCAAAGAGACCAGAGTTCAAATCCCAACTCAGCCACTGCTTGGAAACTTTGGATGAGTTACTTAACTTCAAAGTGTCTCAGTTTTTTCCATTGGAAAATGTGAATATTAATTCCTATCTCAGAGGATAGTCATCAGGGTTAAATATGAATGACCAGGTAAAACTGTCCTCAAATATTTCATCTAAGTTTCTGGGGCTCTACTTTTTAATTCCTTCATTTACCTTGCAATTTTCCTCAGAACTAATGTTGCTCTGGTGCTCTGAGCAGTTAACCCAGTTCTTAGAAGCTCATTTAATGGGAGAATATACCTCAGAAGTTTCATCAAGGGGAGCATATACCTCAGAAGTTTCATCATATGATAATATGAAAATGCATCATGGCGCAATGGAAATGGACTAGCCTGGATCAGATAGTCTCTTCAATTTCAAGTTATTCAAGTTATCTCATCATTCACATGATAGGGAAATTCCATGCAAACCCAGGAAAGCCATATAATTTATTAAGTAAGGTTAGGAAATGCAGCCGACATGGACTGGAGGAGAAACAGGAGCTGCAGTGTTGGGTCTTTGAATCTTCCCTCCCTACTGGACCAGCTAACCTAGTGCCTGTCAGGCAGAGAGAAGCCTGGGGACCAGACATTGCACCTGAGGAGTCCAGACATGATGTCCAAACAGCAAGCTGTTTTGGTGGGGGAATGGAGGTTGAGTCCAGTGTTGGGTACAGAGTTGATTTTTTTAAAGTATTATAATTCTATTAGTTGCTCGTATTAAGTGATATGTGTAGACATTCTTGGTAATTTCCAACTTCCTTAATGAAAATCAAAGCTCAGTCCTCCAATATTGCAACTGCAGAAGAGCTCTATGTGGAGTGCAGGTGTGACCCAGACCTCAGAGTCTTCATGCCTGTATCTGAGATTTACTTGCCCATTGGGGCTTTCTAGCTAATTATCAATCTTGGAAGATTGGTTCCAATATCATGCATTTCATATAAACCTAACATATGAGAGACTCAATAAGTATTGGGTTGGCCAAAAAGTTCCCAGTATTTATCTGTTCAATCAATTAAATTCGTGGTATAAAGCAGAGGATGTGAGTCCAAAAATCTCTGGTAATTCTGGTTTTTAGTAACTTAAGGGAACACTGTAAATTAGTACCTCAGCTTTCAGATTCAACTGACCATATCCATCATCTTCATTTGACACAAAATCCTTTATCTCTGAAGAGATGGGACAACATTTCAATTGCCCTGCCAGCATCAATCTTTCTATTTGGTGGGCTTTGAGCCTGAAATAAGAATTAGTGGGAGCACATTTAAATTCAGAAGAAACAGAACTTAAAGTTTATTCATATTTTGTATTATAGAAGTAACTTCAAACCCATAGATCCACAATTTGAGGCTTTATGTAGTAAATAAGTATTTATATTTAATTTTTTTCTGAGGAAAAAAAACTAGTCTATATACAGTTTTCTTCATCGTTGCTTCTTTAACATCTCATTTTCACCCATGAAATCTTTTTATCAGAAACATTTTTATAGAGTGCACTCTAAATGTCATAGAAATTTTAAACTTCCATTTTTATGATACTATTATTCAAACATTAGATTTATTTCTTATTTGCCTTTTTTCTTTGGACATCCAATTCCAATAGGTTACCCCCAAAGAGTCTAAATCTTTCCCAAATGCTTATCTTCAGGTCATCTTTTCATGGGGGCTCCACAGTCTTCTTCATATGCAGCTTCCAAGTCTCTTTATATGATTAAGAATAGCTTTTCTTAAGCCCCCTTTCTTCACTAGTTTCTACAGTGGAAATGCTTGCCTCTCCTAGATAAATATGGGTATTGAGTGCCTGATAACCTCTTCTGATCCTGAGTCCCTCCCTCACCTGCAACAGAACCTCTAATAGAAAAGTCAACTCTTACATAACATGGAAAATACTGGGTCAGAAACTAGAAGACTCAACATCCAGTCTCCTGTTCACTATTTGTAAACTGTAAGAGCTTTCACAAGTTACATAAGCTCTTAGAGCCTGAATTTCTTCATCTGTAGAAGATAAGGACTCATCCTGACCTGTTGTTAAATTTTAAAAGATCACTCTCTAAATGCACCTAATGTTGTCAGGACATAGTAGGTGGTCAGAAAGTAGACTGACATTGAATATACCATATTTTAGGACTCAAGTATCTCCTGCCTAGACTTGCTACAGTAACTTCTTATTTGATTGGGTTTTTTTTTTCCCCCTTACATCCACCCTGCATTCTAGTGCCAGATTAATCGTCTAAAAGCATCAGTTTTATTATGTCACCCTCTTGGCTTAAGGACATAGATCAGAAAAGAATAAAAACCCTCATTTTGACATTCAGAGTCCTCTGTGACCTATGACAACATGACAACACAGAATCTCGCCTCCAACTCAGCCAGTCTTTTCAATATCCCTGCCTCTCCCCACCCCACTCGGCCTTTACCCTCATCTGTGGTTTCCATCCCTTCCTCTCTGAGGTTTCCTCACTCCTTCATGTTGTTCTTAAGCCTCTGCAACTAGTTCTGTCCAAATTTTAATCTCTTATCCTCCAAGCATCCCTACATATAGGACACACACATATTTTCTGTAGTGTACGTTTTGTGAAAGTGTCAGTCGCTCAGTATGTCCAACTCTTTGCTTTTTTTGAGATGTCTTTCTTGAGTAGATGTCATGCTTCCATCATCAGCTTCTCCTCCAGGTTGAGCAGGGGAGTTTCCTTATCCCTAAATGATCAAGCTAGGTTCACAAAGTATTGTTTTTTATGTGTGCAGAGAACATATCCTAGGGGTCATTAACTTACCAAGCTCACTGGGCAGGATGTGGGTCTCATGCCACCATTGTTTTATTGTTTGGGGACAAGTTTCATGTTTCTGTTGCATGGTTTTGTTGCTAAGCAGGCCTTCTTGGCTTTGTGGTTAAGCGAGCCTGCTTTCTTGAGTAATCATTAACTTACAGGGGTCTCATATTTTTCTCTACTTACAATCCCTTAGTGGGATGAATTATTTCATCACCTACTTTGTCCCTTTACTCTGTCCCTATGAACAGCAGGGGCCTGGGACCTCCCCTCCAGACCCAATCACAGGTCGGGTTTCTGCCCTCTGCTGATGCTCCCCACAACAGAACCTGCAGTGACAAAGTGCTTTTTGGGTTCCCACAGCTGCCTTCTTCCCTCCGTGAAACCATTCTCCCTGCATAGAGAGTATTAGAAACTTGCCTGCCCTGCACGTCCCATGGTTGAGTCTGCACTGGGAACTTCCCAGGGTTGCTGCAGTAACCCTCCCCATTCCTAGGAAGAAGACTCTGTGCCAGTGACTGCTTCCAGCTTCCGTAGGTCACTGGTCTGGGGTCAAGAAGGAAGAGGAATAGGGTGTAGTGAATTCTTTTGGGAATGCCTGACCTACTGCTAGAACCTCTAAGGCATGCTGCTTCATTTAACCCTCATAGTAATTCTGCAAGAGGAATAATATCACTCCTTGTTCTGCATGGAAGGGAACTGGGATCCAGAGAAATTAGACGTCTGGCTGAAACCTTGAAGCTGGGCGGGAATTCAGAAGCCCAGAGCACCTGCCTCATCTCAGAGCTTCTCTGCAGTAGAGCACACAGCGGGTTTTATGTGGAGCCTGAGAGGCTTCCCTGGGGGCTCAAACAGTAAAGACTCTGCCTGCAATGCCGGAGGCCCAGGTTCAGTCCCTAGATCAGGAAGATACCCTGGAGTAGGAAATGGCAGCCCACTCCAGTATTCTTGCCTGGAGAATCCCACAGACAGAGGAGCCCGGCGGGCTACAGTCCATGGGATCACAAAGAGTCGGACATGACTGAGCAACTAAGAATTTTTTTCATTTTCAAGCCCCCAACAGGTGAAGAAAGAAGTTGAACTCAGCATCCTTCACTTCTCCCTTTAGTAACCCCTTGCTCTTGCCTCTCTTCTATCAGATCACATATACTGAGGGCCCGTAAGGTGCCAGGCTCTAGGCAAGGCACTCCACAGGTATTACCTCGTTTGGCTCTCCAAAGAGTTCAATGAGCATTCGCGTTGTTACTAACCCCACTTTACCGATAAGGCAGCTGAGGCTTGTGAGGGCTTGGTTGCTGTTGTTTAGTAATCAGTCATGTCTGATTCTTTGAGACCCCATGGACTGTAGCCCGCCAGGCTTCTCTGTCCACGGGATTTTCCAGGCACTTGGTGCTTGCCAGTAAATAAAGACAGAATCAGACATTCATTCCAGACAACTGCATTTAAAAAACAGAATCAAGGACTTCTGGTGGTCCAGTGGTTAAGAATCCGCCTGCCAATGCAGGGAACACAGTTAGATCCCTGGTCTGGGAAGATCCCACATGCCATGGAACAGCTATGCCCGTGCCTCAACTACTAAGCCTGTGCTCTAGAGCCCATGTGCCACAATTACTGAAGCCTGTGCACCCCAGAGCCTGTGCTCCCCAACAAGAGAAGCCACGACAATGACAAGCCCACGCACCACAGCTAGAGAGTAGCCACGGTCACTGCAACTAGAAAAAGCCCACACATGGCAACAAAGACCCAGCATAGCCAAATAAAGACAAATAAACAAATAAAGAAATAATTTTTTAAAAGCATCAGCATTCCTCTCCCAGTGAGGGTCCTCTGAAGGAATCTGACCTATTCTTCCCACCTCTTGACACCTCAAGGAATTAATTCAGCCAAACCAGGGATGATTTTGGGTCTTCCTTTTTTTTCTCCTAAATTCAACTTTTTTCCATTCTCCTTTTCTACCTTGAAGTCCTCCTTACTAAGTCTGAAAGGTAAGAAGTAAGATTAATGCTCGTCACATTGAAAGGGAGCATTTAAATATTTATCTTTGTTTATAGAGGAAAATGAAAGTAAAAGCTATGCTTCCACTGTGAATGTCCAGTCCAGCAGACTACTTGGCATGTAGTAAGCACTCAAAAATGTTGCATGCTTGAATGAATACAGTGAATGAATACAGGAGCAAATGAATGAGATAAAATTGGAATAGAAAAAAATTGATACTCTCCTAGCAAACAAGATTTGTATGGTGACATCTGAAAATACCATTGAGAATAGTTTGCATATATTATTTTTCTCTGTCTGGAATATCCCCCCTCCTACCTGCCCAGAAAAGGACCTGTCCTTCAGGGACCACTTCAAATACTAAGGATTTTCTTTCTTTTTTTTTTTTTTTAATTTATTTATTTTAATTGGAGGCTCATTACTTTATAATATTGTAGTGGTTTTGCCATACATTGATATGAATCAGCCATGTGTGTACATGTGTTCCCCATCCTGAAACTTCCTCCCACCTCCCTCCCCATCCCATCCCTCAGGGTCATCACAGTGCACCAGTCCTGAGAGCCCTGTCTCATGCATCAAACCTGGACTGGCGATCTATTTCACATATGATAATATACATGTTTTAATGCTATTCTCTCAAATCATCCCACCCTCGCCTTCTCCCACAGAGTCCAAAAGTCTGTTCTTTACATGTGTCTCTTTTGCTGTCTCACATGTAGGATTATTGTTACCATCTTTCCAAATTCCATATATATGCGTTAGTATACTATATTGGTAAAATACTAAGGATTTTCTTTTTACTCTCTTTCCATTAGATATAATTTCTATCCCTCCTTGACGTCTCATAGCATTTTACTCATTCCTGGAATGACTCTCTTTCACCTCAAGTCTAGTTATTTGTGTGGAAAAAGAATTGCATAGAAGCTGAGCAACCTGACTCTGGTCTGATGCCAGGCTACCTGAGTTTTAATCACAGTTTGGCCCTCATTGACTGTGTGACCTTTAGCAAGTTACTTAACCTCTCTGTTTCATTTCTCTCATCTGCAAAATAGGAATAATACTAGTACCTATTTTATGAGGTTATGGTGAGGATTTAATGAGCTAAATATATAATGAATTAATAGCATATCATCCTTAAGGCAGGTTAGCACTATGAGTTAGCTATTATCATGTCCCCGTGGGCTGGGAAGGCAGGAGCAGCGTCTTCCTTGGTTTAGTGTCTCATTCATTTCTGACCACAGGGCTATGGACAGAGGTTAAGTTCACAAAAATTCCTTGACCATCTTCATTGTATTGAGGCATTCAGCAAACACATGGCCTTGTCAGAGGCCTGGAACCTGAGTCATTTTAGTCGATGACCTCCTGGCCCCTCTTCCAAAAGGTGAGCTCACCTTCTCTCAGGGGGAGCAGCAGACAGCTCCTCACCAGCCACGATGTCACCCTGGGGCAGATATGCTCCCACCCCCGTCCTGCACACCCCAGCAGTGACCCCCACGCTCACCCCACTGTCCGCACGCTCACCTCCTCCTGCACCAAATGCTCTCCTGTTCCCCAGTGTGCCAGAGGTTTCTTTTCACCCTGAATATGCCCTTCCCTCTGCCTCTGTCCTCCTTTCCTACCCATTGGGTGTTTGTGAAAGCAGAGGTACTTATGAAACAGTATTGACAACACAACCTGCTGTGCTGATTCACCTTTAGCTTCCTTCTCCAGGTTGATGTATCTTGTTATTTAGTCACTCAGTCATGTCCGACTCTTTGCAACCCTGTGGACTGTAGCCCACCAGGCTCCTCTGTCCATGGGCTTCTCCAGGCAAGAATAATGGAATTTCCTTCTCCAAGAAGAAAGGCTTCCCTGACTTGGAATCGAACCCAGGCCACGGCGGTTCTCCAACCCAAGAGCACTGAATCATACCCACTAGACCACCAGGGAGAATCAATGTATTTTATAGGTGATTCCATATTAGTAAAGGTAGTGCTGTTTTGTTCTTTTCAATAGTCACATAGCACCCCATTGTATAAATGTGCCAGTATTTATTTAATTAATCTCCTACTGGGGGATGGAAAATAGTTTCCAGTCATTTTTTCTTTTAAAATAGAAAGACCTTTGCACGAATAGCACCTAAAGCCCTGGCACTTGGCTGTGAACAGGTTTATCAGGTGTTTCTAAGGCAACAGGTACACCATGAGCAGGTGCCCAGATGGGAAGAGTCCTGGGTGGATGGCATGTACCGTCCAGGCCTCTTCTTCCTCGGGAGACCTGATGTCAAAGAAGGAGGAGATCATTTTATCCTCGGTGGAGACAACTTTACTGGGACCTGGTGGTCACTAGAACTGGACATCCAGGCCAAAGCTCCTGGAAAACTTAAAATGAGCTTAAAATACAGAGAGGGAAATATGGAAAGCATTTCCTCTTGAAAGTGAAACTGGGCTTTTATTAGAGCAATCAGGTTGGATCTGAGAACTCTAAGAAGAAACGTAACCTAACCAGACCTTTCTGCCCTTACAGACTGTGGCCCTGGAGGCTGAGCCCTGCCTGGAGGCCCTGTCTGACGGTGCTTGATTCTTCCAGATGCAACCAACAGTAGAGCCTGGCTGGAAGAAATTATTCCGGGCTGTGCCTTTAATAGGGTGTGCAGCCCTTGTGCTGCAGTCTCCACTGCAGTGAGCTCTGGGTGCAGGGCCGGGGGATGTTGGGCGGATGCTGTCCCAGTGCAGAGGCTGAGCCCCAGCTGGGAGGTGACACCTTTTACAGCCAGCAATACCAGGGCCACCCGTGAACTGCTCAGCCTTGGCTATGCCCTGAGCTCCTGCTGTCTGCAAATTAAGATGTGGGTGAGGCATGGCACAAATTCTGCTTTCCTTAAACAAGGCTCCAGACTTGAAACAATTCATTATGGGTGAAGTCTTAATGTGAAACAAGCAATTTCTAAAGCTTAGATCAGAGCCACTTTCAGATATACACGGCATTGTGCTTTGACAGAATTTTCAGGCTTAAGACCTGAATGCAAATAGGTTGCCTTATTGATTTTTTTCACACTTTGGAAAGATTTTCTTCTCCACCATTGCTATTCTCTGAGGGTTTGTTTAACTTTTTTTATAGCAAAAATTTTGCTTGTTTAAAGAATGTGAAGATTATATCAAGACTATAAGAACAACAAGTATTTACTGGATAGCACAGGGAACTATATCCATTATCTTGCAATAAATTATAATGGGATAGAATAAAAAAGAATACAGAGAAATACATATATACATATAACCAAATCACTTTTCTGTACATCTGAAAGTAACACTACAGTATAATACTTCAATCATACGTCAATTAAAAGGAAGAACTTGATGTAAAAAGATTTTTTAAGAAGATTGTAAAACACACAAACCTTCTAGAAACAGGTTGTTTTTCATAGCATCACTGCTATGTTAGCTGTAGTTCTAGTACAATTTGTGAGCATTTAGAGGACTGACCTGGATCTTCACTTCGATCAGTTTTCCTAGGTTGCTTGTATAAGATTTCCCCCTTTTCTTTTCAAGAGCCTGCTGTTACATAAGATTTATAGAACACACACAAAAAAAACAAAGATATATAGAATACAAAAAAATAAAGATATATAGACCATGGCACCAATTAAGTGCCTTTTCTCCCCTCTTTAAACCTCCCATACCTCCCAGCTCTAACAAAGATGACAAGCCCAATTAAGCAATTTAAAATAGAACATCTCAATGATAGTTCCATGTAGGCTGCTATATATGACTTTACTGCATATTACATGCTGAGAGATACGCTCAGAAAAGGAAACAAAGATATTAATATGTTTCTGTTTCAGCTGGCTCCTAAGTTAGCTTATGGAGCAGTCATCACAGAAGAGCTGAATGTTCCAGCCCACTTCAGGAGGCTCTCACATACATTTCCCTTCCAGTAATTCCTTTATGATGGAAGCAAAACCTGGCGGGGGGCGGGTAGGGAAAAGATGAGGGTCCCACAAACTTTTACTTTTTAAAATTTATTTATTTTTTATTGAAGGATAATTGCTTTACAAAATTTTACTGTTTTCTGTCAAACCTCAACATGAATCAGCCATAGGTATACATATATCCCCTCCTTTTTGAAATTCCCTCCCATCTCCCTCCCCATCCCACACCTCTAGGTTGATACAGAGCCCCTGTTTGAATTTTCTGAGCCACACAGCAAATTCCCGTTGGCTGTCTATTTTACAAATGGTAATGTAAGTGTCCATGTTACTCTTTCCATACGTCTCACCCTCTCCTCCCCTCTCCCCATATCCATAAGTCTATTCTCTCTGTCTGTTTCTCCATTGTTGCCCTGTAAATAAATTCTTCAGTACCATTTTTCTAGATTCTGTATATATATATTAAAATACGCTATTTATCTTTCTCTTGCTGACTCACTTCACTCTCTATAATAGATGCTAGGTTCATCCACCTCATTAGAACTGACTCAAATGCATTCCTTTTTATGGCTCAGTAATGTTCCATTGTGTATATGTACCACAACTTCTTTATCCATTCATCTGTCGATGGACATCTGGGTTGCTTCATGTTCTAGCTATAGTAAGTAATGCTGCAGTGAATAATGGGATACATGTGTCTCTTTCAATTTTGGTTTCCTCAGAGTATATGCCTAGGAGTGGGATTGCTGAGTCATATGGTGGTTTTATTCATAGATTTTTAAGGAATCTCCATACTGCCTTCCATAGTGGCTGTATCAATTTACATTCCCACCAACAGTGCAAGAGTGTTCCCTTTTCTCCATACCCTCTTTAGCATTTATTGTTTGTAGACTTTTTGATGATGGCCATTCTGACCGGTGTGAGATGATATCTCATTGTAGTTTTGATTTGCATTTCTCTAATAATGAGCAATGTTGAACATCTTTTCATGTGTTTGTTAGCCATGTGCATGTCTTCTCTGAAGAAATGTCTAAGTCTTTTTTTTTTTTAACTTCTTTCTGTTTTTTTTTTCATTTATTTTTATCAGTTGGAGGCTAATTACTTTACAATATTGTAGTGGTTTTTGTCATACATTGACATGAATCAGCCATGGATTTACACGTATTCCCCATCACGATCCCCCCTCCCACCTCCCTCTCTACCTGATCCCTCTGGGTCTTCCCAGTGCACCAGGCCCGAGCACTTGTCTCATGCATCCAACCTGGGCTGGTGATCTGTTTCACCATAGATAATATACATGTTTCGATGCTATTCTCTTGAAACATCCCACCCTCTCCTTCTCCCACAGAGTCCAAAAGTCTGTTCTGTACATCTGTATCTCTTTTTCTGTTTTGCATATAGGGTTATCATTACCATCTTTCTAAATTCCATATCTATGCGTTAGTATACTGTATTGGTCTTTATCTTTCTAGCTTACTTCAGTCTGTGTAATGGGCTCCAGTTTCATCCATCTCATTAGAACTGATTCAAATGAATTCTTTTTAATGGCTGAGTAATATTCCATGGTGTATATGTACCACAGCTTCCTTATCCATTCTTCTGCTGATGGGCATCTAGGTTGCTTCCATGTCCTGGCTATTGTAAACAGTGCTGTGATGAACACTGGGGTGCACATGTCTCTTTCAGATCTGGTTTCCTCTGTGTGTATGCCCAGCAGTGGGATTGCTGGGTCATATGGCAGTTCTATTTCCAGTTTTTTAAGAAATCTCCACACTGTTTTCCATAGCGGCTGTACTAGTTTGCATTCCCACCAACAGTGTAAGAGGGTTCCCTTTTCTCCATACCCTCTCCAGCATTTATTGCTTGTAGACTTTTGGATAGCAGCCATCCTGACTGGCATGTAATGGTACCTCATTGTGGTTTTGATTTGCATTTTTCTGATAATGAGTGATGTTGAGCATCTTTTCATGTGTTTGTTAGCCATGTGCATGTCTTCTCTGGAGAAATGTCTGTTTAAGTCTTTTCCCCACTTTTTGATTGGATTGTTTGTTTTTCTGGTAATGAGAAAATTAATCCCTTGTCAGATGTTTCATTTGCTATTATTTTCTCCCATTCCAAGGGTTGTCTTTTCACCCTGCTTATAGCTTTCTTTTCTGTGCAAAAGCTTTTAAGTTTAATCAGTTTCCACTTGTTTACTTTTATTTTTATTTTTGTTACTCTAGGAGGTGGGTCATAGAGGATCTTGCTTTGATTTATGTCATCGAGTGTTCTACCTATATTTTCCTCTAAGAGTTTTATAGTTTCTGGTCTTACATTTAGGTCTTTAATCCATTTTGAGCTTATCTTTGTGTATGGTGTTAGGA
Organism: Dama dama; assembly: GCF_033118175.1. Lineage (NCBI taxonomy): Eukaryota > Metazoa > Chordata > Mammalia > Artiodactyla > Cervidae > Dama > Dama dama. The sequence continues at coordinate 38,614,681 of NC_083696.1, read as the reverse complement.
GGTGTTCTAATTTCATTCTTTTACAAGTAGCTGTCCAGTTTTCCCAGCACCATTTATTGAAGAGTCTGTCTTTACCCCATTGTATATTCCTGCCTTTGTCAAAAATAAGGCACCAATAGGTGCATGGGTTTATTTCTGGGTGTTCTACCTTGTTCCATTGATCTATATTTCTGTTTTTGTCCCAGTACCATACTGTCTTGATGACTGTAGCTTTGTAGTGTAACCTGAAGTCAGGAAGGTTGATTCCTCCAGCTCCATTCTTCTTTCTCAAGACTGCTTTGGCTCTTCGGGGTCTTTTGTGTTTCCACATGAATTGTGAAATTTTTTGTTCTAGTTCTGTGAAAAATGCCATTGGTAATTTGATAGGGATTGCTTTAAATCTGTAGGTTGCATTTGGTAGTATAGTCATTTTCACAATATTGATTCTTCCTACCCAGGAACACAGAATCTCTCTTCATCTGTTTATGTCATCTTTGATTTCTTTCATTAGTGTCTTATAATTTTCTGTGTACAGTTCTTTTGCATCCTTAGGTAAGTTTATTCCTAGATATTTAATTCTTTTTTGTTGCAATGATGAATGGGATTGATTCCTTAATTTCTCTTTCTGATTTTTCATTGTTTGTATATGGAAATGCAAGTGATTTCTGTGTATTGATTTTGTATTCTGCATCTTTGCTAAATTCACTGTTTAGCTATGGTAATTTTCTGATACTATCTTTAGGGTTTTCTATGTACAGTATCATATCATCTGCAAGCAGTGAGAGCTTTACTTCTTTTCCAATCTGGATTCCTTTTATTTCTTTTTCTTCTCTGATTGCTGTAGCATAATTCCAAAATTATGTTGAATAATAGTGGTGAAAGTGGACACCGTTGTCTTGTTCCTGATCTCAGACGGAATGCTTTCAGTTTTTCACCATTGAGAATAATATTTGCTATAGGCTTATCATATATGGCCTTTACTATGTTGAGGTAGGGTTCTTCTATGCCCATTTCTTGAAGAGTTTTAATCATAAATGAGTGCTGAATTTTGTCAAAGGCTTTTCCTGCATCTATTGAGATTATCATATGGTTTTTAATCTTTTGATGTGTTAACATGGTGTGTCATATTGATTGATTTCCATATGTTGAAGAATCCTTGCATCCCTGGAATAAACCCAACTTTATCATAGTGTATGAGCTTTTTAATGTGTTGCTGGATTCTGTTTGCTAAAATTTTGTTGAGGATTTTTGCATCTATGTCCATCACTGATATTGGCCTGTGGTTTTCTCTTTTTGTGTTGTCTTTGTCTGGTTTTGGTATCAGGGTGATGGTGGCCTCATAGAATGAATTTGGAAGTGTTCTTTCCTCTGCAATTTTTTGAAAGAGTTTTAGAAGGACAGGTATTAGCTCTTTTCTAAATGTTTGATAAAATTCTCCTGTGAGGTCATCTGGTCCTGGGCTTTTGTTTTTTTGGGAGATTTTTGATCACAGCTTCAATTTCAGTGCTTGTAATTGGGTTGTTCATAATTTCTATTTCTTTCTGGTTCAGTCTTGGAAGATTGAACTTTTCTAAGAATCCGTCCATTTCTTCTAGGTTATCTATTTTATTGCCATATAGTTGTTAATAATAGTCTCTTATAACCCTTTGTATTTCTGCATTGTCTGTTGTAACCTCTCCTTTTTCATTTCTAATTTTGTTGATTTGATTCTTCTCTCTTTTTTTCTTGATGAGTCTGGCTAAAGGTTTGTCAATTTTGTTTATCTTCTCAAAGAACTAGCTTTTAGTTTTATTAATCTTTACTATTGTTTCTTTCATTTCCTGAGGTAGGATAGTATTGCTATAAACTTCCTTTTTAGGACTGCTCTTGCTGCATCCCATAGGTTTTGAGTTGTCATGTTTTCATTGTCATTTGTTTCTAGAAATTATTTTATTTCCCTTTGATTTTTTTCAGTAACTTGTTGGTTATTTAGAAATGTGTTGTTTCATCTCCATGTGTTTGTATTTATTACACTTTTTTTCTTGTAACTGATATCTAGGCTCATAGCATTGTGGTCAGAGAAGATGCTTGATACAATTTCAATTTTCTTAAATTTACTGAGGTTTGATTTGTGACCCAAGACATGGTCTATCCTGAAGAATGTTCCATGTGCACTTGAGAAGAAGATGTATTCTTCTGCATTTGGATGAAATGTCCTGAAGATATCAGTGAGATCCATCTCATTGATCATTTAAGACTTGTGTTTCCTTATTAATTTTATGTTTTGATGATCTGTCCATTTTTGTGAGTGAGGTGTTAAAGTCTCCTACTATTATTATGCTACTGTCAATTTCTCCTTTTATATCTGTTAGTGTTTGTCTTATGTATTGAAGTGCTCCTGTTTGGGTGCATAGATATTTACAATTGTTATGTCTTCCTCTTGGATTGATCCCTTGATCATTATGTAGCATCCTTCCTTATCTCTTGTAATCTTCTTTATTTTAAGGTACATTTTGTCTGATATGAGGATTGCTACTCCAGCTTTCTTTTGCTTCCCGTTTGCATGGTATATATTTTTCCATCATCTCACTTTCAGTCAATATGTATCTTGAGGTCTGAAGTGCGTTTCTTGTAGACAGCATATAATGGGTCTTGTTTTTGTATCCATTCAGCCAGTCTGTGTCTTTTGCTTGGAGTATTTAATCCATTTACATTTAAAGTAATTATTGATATATATGTTCCTATTGCCATTTCCTTAACTGTTTGGGGTTGATTTTGTAGATCTTTTTTCTTCTCTTGTATTTCTTGACTATATAAGTCCCTTTAACATTTGCTGTGAAGCTGGTTTGGAGGTACTGAATTCTCTAAACTTTTGCTTGTCTGAAAAGCTTTGTATTTCTCCTTCGGTTTTGATTGAGATCCTTGCTGGGTACAGTAATCTTGGTTGTAGATTTTTCTCTTTCAGTACTTTAAATATATCTTGCCATTCCCTTCTGGCCTGCTGAGTTTCTGCTGAAGGATCAGCTGTTAAGTGTATGGGGTTTCCCTTGTAGGGTACTTGTTGCTTCTCCCCTGCTGCTTTTAATATTCTTTCTTTGTGTTTAGTCTTTGTTAGTTTGATTAGTATGTGTCTTGGTGTGTTCCTCCTTGGGTTTATCCTGTATGGACTCTTTGTGCCTCTTGGATTTGATTAACTATTTCCTTTTCCATGTTAGGGAAATTTTCAACCATAATCTCTTCAAAAGTTTTCTCATACCCTTTCTTTTTCTGTTCTTCTTCTGAGACCCCTATAATTTGAATGTTGGTGCATTTGATATTGTCCCAGAGGTCTCTGAGGCAATCCTCATCTCTTTTTTCTTTTTACTTTATTCTGTTCTTCAGACATTATTTCCATCATTTTATCTTCCAGCTCACTGATTCATTCTTCTGTTTCAGATATTCTGCTATTGATTCTTTCTAAAATATTTTTAATTTCAGTAATTGTGGTTTTTTTGTCTCTGTATGTTTGTTCTTACTTCTTCTAGGTCTTTGTTAATTGATTCTTACATTTTCTCCATTTTGTTTTCAAGGTTTTTGATCATCTTTACTATCATTATTCTGATTCTTTTTCAGGTAGTTTGCCTATTTCCACTTCATTTATTTGGACTTCTGTGTTTCTGGTTTGTTCCTTCATTTTTACAGTATCTCTCTGCCTTTCATTATTTTTTTTTTAACTTTTTGTGTTTGAGGTCTCTTTTTCCCAGGCTTCAAGGAAAATTGAATTCTTTCCTTGAAGAGGTTTGAATTCTTTCTTCCTTTTGGTTTCTGCCCTCCTAAGCTTGGTCCAGTGGTTTGTGTGAGCTTTGTATAGGGTGAGGTTTGTGCTGAGTTTTTGTTTGTTCGTATGCTTATTTGTTTTTCCTCTGACAGGCAAGGCTGAATGAGGTGGTGATCCTGCCTGCTGATGACTGGGTTTGTATTTTTGTTTTGTCTGTTGTTTAGATGTGGCATCCTACATAGGGTGCTACTGGTAGTTGGGTGATGCTGGGTCTTGTATTGAAGTGGTTTCCTTTGTGTGAGTTCCACTATTTGATCCTACCTAGGGTTAATTCTCTAGTTGTCTAGGGTCTTGGAGTCAGTGTTCCCACTCCAAAGGCTCAGGGCTTGATCTCCGGTCAGGAACGAAGATTCCACAAGTAGATTGTTATGGCATTAAGTGAGATTAAAACAAATATCCAAATGTGGAGTTCAAAGATGAACTCCAGACAAATGGCAGTTACAAAATTAGGCAAATAATAATTAAAATAATGGACTATACACACATACATATATACCCATGAGCAAAGTGAAAACAATCCAAGAAAAACAAAGTACATTAGATTGACTCTGTGAACAAAGGAAATCAAAAATTATATTTACCAGTGAAGAACAAAGCTAACTTAAGCACAAACTGGAAAACAGAATTAAAACAAGGTGCCAAGTGGGGAATAAAGCAATGAAAATAAAACTAACAAATATGTTGAGAGGAAAGGAATGAATGAAACAAAAGAAAGAATAGACATGCAAAGTTAAATAGTGGTAGATGAAGATTTATATACATTTAAGATTAACTACAAGGGGGAAAGAGCAGTAGGAAAGGCAAACAAAGGAATAAATGTAGAAAAAATATAATAGGTTTAAAAAATTAAAATTATAAGAAAGAGAAAAGAAATGGAAGAAAGAAAAAAGGGGGAAGAAAAAAGAAAACTCCACATAACTGCAAAAGCCCAACATAGAGGCAGGCAGAGGTTTATAACAACAATATAAAATGTGACTAAATATACACATATACACCCATAAGCAAAATCAAGACAATTCAGCAAAAATTAGTACAATAGACTGACCTGGCAAACCAAGGAAACCAAAAATTATATCTGCCAGGACAAAACTAATTAAAGCACAAACTGGAAAACAAAACTAAAGCAAGATGCCAATTGGGGAATAAAGCAATAAAAATAAAACTAACAAATATGTTGAGAGGAAAGGAGAGAAAGGAAAGAAAGAATAGATGTGCAAAGTTAAATAGAGGTAGATAAAGAAGATTTATATACATTAAAGATTAACTGCAAGGGGACAAAAGAACAGTAGTAAAAGCAAACCAAGGAATAAATATAGAAAAAATAATAATAGGTTTAAACAATTAAAATTTTAAAAAAGGAAAAGAAAAAAAATTTTTTTAAAAGGAAAAGAAAACTCCATAGAACTGCAAAAGCCCAACACAGAGGCAGAGGTTTATAACAACAATATAAAATGTGACTGAGAAAAAAATTTCTTAGTACCAATAAAATCGACAACTACAATAGAGGAGCAAAAAAGGGAAAAAGGAAAAAAATCCAAAAGAATCTACAGAACATGTCAAAACATAAGAATACTAAATGTGTTTCTTGAGTCACTGCTGTCAGGGTCCTTTCCCTCGCTGGGAGTCACAGCCCACCTCGCCTCCCTAGGATGCCCTCCAGCACTGCTGATCTCTGAACCTGCTGTGGGGGCAGCTCAGGTTCTAATCTGGTCCTACTCCTGTGTGTTCTTGCCTCCAGTGTCCACAGCCATCAGAGCCAGTGCGTTTTCTCTTGTGGGAGCTCTCAGGGACCTTTTATCTATTCCATAGACACAGAGTCTGCTAGTTGATCGTGTGGGTTTAATCTGCAGCTTGTACAGCAGGTGGGAAGGTTTGGGGTTTTCTTCCTTAGTCACACTGCCCCTGGGTTTCAATTGTGGTTTTATTTCCACCTCTGCATGTGGGTTGTCCACTGGGGTTTATTCCTGAAGCTGCCCTGGAGGACTTGGGTTTGCCCCTGTGAGGGCCAGGTGTGGAGGTGGTGCGGCTGCATGGGTCACAGGGGTTCTGGCAGCACCAGGTACTCAGGGGAGTTGGCGGCTAGGATAGCAGGAAATATAATGATCTAGAAGGGTATGGCAACCAATATTGGCCAATACGCTCCAGTATTCTTGCCTGGAGAACCCCCCTCTCTGACAGAGAAGCCTGGCAGGCCAGTCTACCAGGTTGCAAATAGTCAAACACGACCGAAGCAACCCTGTGCACATAGTCGCAAGACTTTTTTTGCCTGTGGCAGCTCTGCCCCAGTGAGAGTTGAGCATGAAGGTGGCGCAGCTGCTTGGCTTTTGGGGACCCTGGCGGTGCCAAGTGTGCAGGGACACGGACTGCAGGGACTCCACCACAGGAGTTATGGCCCTATCAGAGTCTTTTTCAAGCCTCTTGTAGCTGGCGATCCGAAGGCCTCTTTGGCCAGTCTTTCTCCATAGCTCTGCCCGTTCAGGCACTTAAAGGGCTCCCTTGCCTGGGATCCTTCTCTGTTGTTGGGTGTGTCAGGCACATAGAGGGGCCCCTCCCTGACCGGGATCCTACTCTGCAGATCGGCACATCAGGCTCTTAAAAGGGACCCCCAGGTGGGGTCCTGCTCTGTAGTTCAGTGCGTCAGGCGTCCGATGGGCCAGCCTCTCTATTGTTCAGCTGCCGATGCTGGCCAAGTTTTGCATGGTTCTATATAAAGAGTCAGACACAACTGAGCGACTGAACTGAACTGAACTTTTCCACTGGTCAGGTACTGCTGTGTGCTATCAGCTGGTGGCGTGCATGCACTTCTGTGTCTGAAGCTGTATTCCTGATGTATCCGCGGAGAGAGATGTACTCCACATCCACCTACTCCTCCGCCATCTTGTTCTCTCCCACAGACTTTTACTTTGTCTTTGTCTTTGGAGGATTTGGTCTACAAGTAGAATAAGAGGCGAAAGAGTGAATGAACTTAGTATGTTTGCACATGTGTATAATACTTATGGGGCTTCCCAGGTGGTTCAGTGTTAAAGAATCTGCCTGGCAATACAGAAGACTTAAGAGATGCAAGTTCAGTCCTTGGGTTGGGAAGATCACCTGGAGGAGAAAATGACACCCCACTCAAGTATTCTTGCTTGAGAAATCCCATGGATAGAGGAATCTAAGGAGCTACAGTCCATGGGGTTGCAACGAGTCAAACACGTCTAAGCGTATGAACACATGATACTCATACGAATGCTATCAATGCCTCCTTTTCAACCTAGATTTACTATGTGAAGAATCCTGCCCCCTTATGGTAAAATCATACCACAGCAAAGCCCAAATCAGGGGGCTTGCTATTGTTATGTAACCTGACGGACTTCTCTCTTGGATCAAAACTATTCAAAGAATATTGATGTCCTCCTGAGATCACATACAGAAGTGGTATAAGAATACAGTATGTTTCAGGATTTTTTTTCAAGTCTCTTGAGGAAAGAGGATTGATTCCTAGGTAATTTGTAATAAAAAAAAAAAAAAAATAGAGTGCTCGGCTCATCAGGAAAAACTAGATTTGGGCTTTGTCTTTGCTGTTAACCATATGTTAAGACGTTTAATCACTCTCAGTTTATAAACTTAATGAAGAAATTGAACAAATCAGGACAATGTCTGTTCTTCATAATTGGGTTGAATGGAAAATATAAGTGGATTCATGTTGGCTGCTGTATATTGGTTACTACCAATTACATCTTGAGGGGAGGCAAAGAGACTGAGATATGGGTGGACACAATGTTAAATAGACACACAAGTTGAACAGCTTACCAAAGGCCTGGTTTATTTTAACTTGGAGATAGTTTAGATCACTATATATGTGATTATCTACAACTTCACAGGATCAAATAATGATTATAATAACATATAAAACTATATTCACACTAGATATAATTAAACCATAACAGTAAAAGCAACAGACACCAAAAATCAAAATTCTTGAACTTATTGTCTATTGGCTTTGGAAGTAAGATTTTTTGTTTTATAGCATCTCCTGAATCAAGAATATGATCTATTGCATTAATTTTCTTTTCCATCTCTCCCAAATTATCATGGATTTATGATGACTTTAGACTGGTAGGTAGGAAAGGAACTAACATCTGAGTGCCTTCTAGATACTGGACACTGGTGGGTGTTTTCAGGTACATCTTTTCTTTTTGCATACAAAACCCTGATAAGAGAGGGACTGCTGTCCTTGTTTTTACAGAGAGGAAATGGAGACTCAGCAGTTCAGTGATTTAACCAGTTAACCAGCTAATGATTGAAAGAGCTGGGATCTGAGCTAAAGACTAGGAGGATGGGCAAAGGTGTAATCCTGGGAATTTTAGCTGGTGTACAATGTTGACTCAGCATGCAGTACTCATTCAATAAGAAAAGTTTCAAAGCAACTGGCACATTAAAACTCAAAAAATGCAACTCACCTCTCCCAGGTACATATATGTGAATAAGAATTCCCCCTGCTGGCCAGAGGTACTTAGTTAAGCTAGGAGAAGTAAGTGGTTACCATAGTGGTCTCTCTCTGAATGTGGCTAGAGTTGATCCCCAGCTCTGACTTTGGGATGCTGAGCTCTTTAGATGTGAGTTAGAAAGGGACTTGGACTTCACCAGGCATGAAGACATGGTGAAACCCAGGACTGTCACAGCAGGTGGGGACACTGAATATTGTGAGACATCTCAGGGTTTAAGTGTGCTTATGGTCAGCAGCCCATGTTCCACCTCTCTCCCCAGCCTTCAGATACCCTAGTCTCAAACACCTCGTAGTATCCTGGTCGAAATAGACACCTCTGCCCACAGCAAGGAATACAACACAGAGCTAAAAATGCAAAAAGACCTGGGAAAGGAGACATAAAGGCAGTGCCAAGGGATTTCTGCCTACAGTCTCTTGAATTTCACTTTAAAATGCAGCTCAGATAAATGACAATTGATGCCTTTTTGTCACTGGACAAGATGACCATTGCAGGGCATGAACCGGGTTATCTGACGGCTGTGATGGAAAACGAAATGTGTTCTCCTGCTGACAGGAGGAAGGCTGCTACCAATTCTGCAGTGATTGGAGACAGCTAGAGCTTTCTTTTTTCCCCCTGAGCATGGAGGAGGAGATGCGAGCAGAAGTGTGAGGCCAGCCTTCAAATTTAGGAATCCTTGGCCCTTGCCAGAGTCATTTTGCCATCTTTTCTTTCCTGTTTCCTCCCTGTGGAGGGGAGAGAGTGGTCCCCTATCTCAGCTGATACCTCTGAGCAACTATTCCATCTCGCTCAGCCAGGGAGGGAGCACAGCTCAAGCTGCAGCTGCAGTCGCAGTGCATCCTTCACAGCGGCTTTGCACTCAAAGCTGAAAGGTTCGAAGACCGGATCAGCTGCATTGAGGGTCAGGAGGAGGAAGAGGGGGTCAGTGTTCCCCCTTAAATATTGCTGTTTCTGGAAGGAAGCTCTACTGTGTTTAGGTTTCAACCTAGTAAACCCAGGAAAACTGACTTTAATACCCTTAGGTTCTAGGTTAAAAAAGAGGGGAGGTTGAGACAGGAAGGCGTTCCTCCAAAAGACCAACCATTCCAAACCTATCCTAGAATGGATGCTTTTTAAAAACATTTATTTGGTTGCATCAGGTTCCGGCTGCAGCACACCAGCTCTCTAGTGTGTGGGCTCAGTCACTCTATGGAATGTGGGGTCCCAGTTCCCAGACCAGGGATTAAATCTGAGTCCCCTGCATTGCAAACTGTACTCCCAAACACTGGACCACCAGGGAAGTCCTAAGAACGGATGCTTAAGTCATGACCCAATTCAAACATTTTTTTTCTCTCTTTTTGGGGAGCATGGGTGGGAGCAGTCTGGAGGCAGTCTAATGAAGCTTATGAACCTCATCTCATAATAATGCTCTCAATCCCATAAAAATAATAGGAGACCAATTATATTGAGAGTCAGTTCTAAGATTCTCTGGTTTAGAATACAGTTGTGGTCTAACTGGTTCAGAAATAAATTCTCTCTTTGGCAAGATTTTAAGTCATTTTAGGTCAACACCTACCCTTTTTATTTTGTCTAAAACTCCCCTTTCTGAGTCCCTCCACAAGTCTCCCCAAGTGTGTAGTATGGCACTTAGCACAGTTTGGGAGTTTGTTTATTTAATTTAAATAAGTTTGTTTAATTTGTTACTTTTCCCATATAATGTTTTTTAAGTTGATATGTTGTGTTTTCATTTTTAATCAGTTCAAGAATTTTTTTTTTTTTTGCCTCATGGCATGTGAGACCTTAATTCCCTGACCAGGGATCAAACCCGTGCCCCTTGCAGTGGAAACATGGAGGCTCAACCACTGGACCACCAGGGAAGTCCCCTGGGGTTTGTTAAAGGTATGTTTCTCTTTCATGGATTATAAACTCATAGATAAAAAATGTAGCTTAAAATATATAAATTTCTTATTACTCACAACTCATCCTCTGCCAATGGGAAAAATAAGATTCCACCCCCTTAATTACATCACCAAATATTTATAAATACATCAACATGCTTTTATCATTGAGAAATCTACACTAAGGAATGAGGTTACTCCTGGTTACCTGTTAAGATTTTCAGCGCATCCTTTCTGAGGAGCTCACTGAATTTATCCTGAGCTCTTCTGTTGAATGACCTGAGGTTATGCGGTGCTCAAACTCGAAAGGTCACACACTGAAACGGTGGGAGGCTCATTGGTGGGTTCACTGATTACCATTCACCCTGGCAGTTGTCACAGTAAGGGGTTCATTGACAAGCTCATAGATACTAATTGATCTTTTGTTGTTTGTTTGTTTTCCCCATATTAAGTTTTTTAATTGAGGTGAAATTCACATAACAAAACAAAATTCATCTGTAAAGTCTGTAATTAAAGTCTGTAATTCAGGGGACTTGCCTGGTGCTCCAGTAAGACCTTGCCTTCTAATGCAGGAAGTGCAGGTTCAATCCCTAGTTGAGGAACTAAGGTCCCACATGCCTCCTGGTCAAAAAACTGAAACCTAAAACAGAAGCAATATTGTAACAAATTCAATAAAGACGTTAAAAAAAATAGTCCACATCAAAAAAAAAAATCTTAAAAAAAGAAAGTCCACAATTCAGTAGCATTTAATACTTTCACAATGCAAGCACCACCTCTTGCTAGTTTAAAAACATTTTTACCACCCCAGAGAAAAGCTCCGATTAAACAATCACTCCAAATTCTCTCCTTTACCCGGCCCCTGTGGCAACCACCAGTCTGCTTCCTGTGTCTATGGATTTGCCTATTCTGGATATTTCATATAAAAGGAATATAAGTCTTTTGTGTCTGACTTCTTTTACTTAGCATAAAGCTTTCCCAGTTCATTTAGGTTATAGTATGTATCAGTACTTCATTCCTTTTTATGGCTGAATAATATTCCATCATGTTGTTGTTGTTTTTAGTCACTAAGTCATGTCAAACTCTTGGAAACCCTAAGGACTATAGCTCGCCACACTCCTATGTCCGTAGGATTTCCAGTCAAGAATACTAGAGTGGGTAGCCATTACCTTCTCCAGGGGATCTTTCTGACCCTGAGATTGAATCTGCGTCTGCTGCATTCCAGGCAGATTCTTTATTGCTGAACACCAGGAAAGCCCATACTATTGTGGGGACACAAAGTATTTGGTTTATCCATTCACCCACTGATGACATTTGTGTTATTTCCACCTACTGGTTATTGTGCATAGTGCTGCTATGAATCTTACTGTCTACGGAGGGACTAGCCAGCCCTCACAGTTTCTGCTTAACTAACATATACTAATTGATCTTCTGAAGGCATTCAGCAATTTTCTGACTTGGGAAGGCCAGTTGTGAGAGAAGTATCTTCTGCTGAGGGGTTCACCTGGTGAAAAACTGCAGCAATTATTTGTTAAATAAGAAGCATTCAAATGATATATTTAGCTTGGAAAAAAGCAAGGGCTTGTAGAGTAGCTCCTGGGTGCCAAGATTTCTTCTAGGTACTTTGTGTTGTCCTATGTAATCTTCATCTCAAGCCTGAGAATACAGGAAGTCTCCTACACACGAATGAGTTCTGTTCTGAGAGCGAGTTTGTTAAGTCCAATTTGTTCATAAGTCCAACTAAGTTCAGCCTAGGTGTCAACTAACACAATTGGCTATATAGTACTGTGATAGGTTTGCACTACTTTTCACACAAATAACACATAAACAACAAAGACACACACATGAAGTTTAATCTTAGAGTAGAGCGCCTGAAAAGTACAGAGGTACAGTGCAACAGCTGGCATTCAGGGGCTGGCGTCAAGAACAGGCAAGGGTTACACCTGGAGGAGGGAGAAGGGGTGGGAGATGGTAGAGCTGAGAGATCGTCAGCAATAGAAGATGGAAGGCAAGCTGCAGTCTCATTCACACCTTATGTAACTGGACACACAAATGCACGTTCACAACTACTTAACTGTAGTAACTAGTATCTCCATTTTCCAGGAGAAAAAGTGATACTCAAAGATCAGATTGGTGTTTCTATAGGGGAGAACAAAATCATTGTCTTTCTACTCTTCTGAGGTTCTTGGCTGAGACCCCTATAAAAAAGAGATAGCTTTGAGTAACTCATTAAATACCGTCTTCAACTAAAGACAAAAGTAAAAAGTGTGTGGGTGTGTGGGGGAGAGGGGTGGGTGTGTGTTGGAGGGCAGAGAGGGTAGTTATGGGAGTTTAACAGAAAACAATGGTAAATAGGGGTGAGAGTTGCTATGCTGATTTAAGTCTGCCCTCTCCATTGTAAGACCCTCCTGTGATCTAGCCGCCCTTCTCTTCCATACAGAGAGGGCAGTCCCTTCACAAAAGGAGAGTCCCTTTATAAATGTAAATCTCCCTTACAAAAGACCAACTTTTATTTTCAGAGTTCCTCCTATGTCTGCTGTTTCCCAGAATAATCAGCTCAAAATAATCCTTCTGCCAAAAAAGCATATTTGGGGGTGTCATATTCTGTTACCCTTCATTCCAAACCCAAGTCTGCCTAAATCCATGGCCCACGCAGTTCCCTCATGTCCTGCAGACAACAAGGAGACAGATGCGTCAGACAAGGGTAGGAGGCTTAGGTGAGAGAGTTGCTGTCCCCAGTACAGAACTCCCTGGTACTTAATGAGTGCTCAATTAATTTCTTGATTAATTTTGGTCTGGTTTATTTTACTTCTGTGTTTAAGGGTATGAAACTGAAAGGAGAGTTTGAGCCCCACTGACAGAATTGAGAAAGGCTTTTAGCCTCAGGGCTAAACTGAGCCTCAGGATTTAGCCTGAATTTTAATAAGAAACCATTACCAGTGTTAAAAAAGAGACAACAGGCAAAATGGAGTCACTTAACTAAGACCACATCACCAAGCCGAAGCTTAATCCCTAACCCAGTTGCAGTTTCAGTCTTCTTCGGGAATGCAGTCTTGTTTTTAAAAATTATTTATTTTTGGCTGCACTAGGTCTTTGTTGCTGCATGCAGGCTTTCTCTAGTTACGGTGCACGGGCTTCTCATTGCAGCATCTTCTCTTGTTGAATAAAGGGCCCTAGGGAGCATGGGTTTCCATAGTTGCAGCATGCAGGCTCAGTAGTTGTGACACACAGACTTAGTTGCCCCATGACATGTGGAGCCTTCCCAGACCGGGGATCAAACCCATGTCCCTTGCATTGGCAGGCAGAGTCTTAACACCACTGGACCACCAAGGAAGTCCAGAAATGCAGTCTTAACCAGTCAGTTTGGAATTTTCTGGTCAGCACCAATGAAGTCATCCGACACATCCCCCAAAAGAAGGGGAGGTGATCCACTCTCTGCCTATTAAAACCTTCCATCTTGTATAGCTCTTGGGAGCTCTTCTCCACTTGCTAGGCAGGATGCTGCACAACTCATAAATCATTTTATAAAGCCAACTGTATTTTTAAAATTTACTCGATTGAATTTTTGCCATTTAACACCAATCATTTATAGGGAGTCACATTATTTAAAGGTTTATGTGGGAGCTGCCTGAATGGAATGAGAAGGATGATATTAGACATAGGGGCAACAGTTAGGATAATAATTTGGCTTCCAGGGATTCTGTGAAAAAAGAATTTTGTATATATATGCAAAATTACATTTTTCTGGAGGGAAAAAGATTCATAAATTCCAGTGAAACCTCAGAGGAGTACATACAATAAAGTAGTGTGTGGGGGGGTGGTATTTTTATTGAGAGAGGACAGGGCAGTTACGGGGGCTTAGCAGAGATGGTAAGGGACTTTCCTGGTGGTCCAGTGGTTAGGACTCCACTATTCCACTGCAGGGGGCTCATATTTGATCCCTGGTCAGGGAACTAAGATCCTGCATGCTACACAACACAGCCAAAAAGAAAAGATGGCAAACAAAAACCATAAAAGTTGAGATTGGGTGGGCAGTAGCAGAAATATAAAGAAGGGGAACCAATATAAATGTTTTGGGGATAAAGTAACAAGATTTAGTGAATGTTTATAAACAATAAAAGAAAGGAATGAGGCAAAGATAAAAAGATTTCAAATGTGATGGTCATGTAGTGTTATTATCAGAAGTGGGGAAGACGGGAACCCATTGAATTTGTGATGACAAAGAAATATTCATGAGGAAACCTCTTGTTGTAGGGAGAAAGTAGAAACAAATCTCGCTGAAAGTATAATTTTATAGTCATCTGTTTAGAGATGTTTCTGAGGAGTCTTGAAAACAAGATGCCTTCTAGGTAGGAAGAATCCAAGAGAGTGGGGGATCCCAAAAGCCAAGAGAGATTAGGATGAAAGAAGTGATCAGTAAGCAAATGCACTTGAGAGATCAAGGGCATTACATACCACCAAAATACTCTATCAGTGACTCAAAGCCCAGTTGTTTGTGAGCGGAAACTCTACTTAATTTCAGAGGGGTGGGGCCACGTTAGAATCTGTATGGGATTCGGGGTTTGGTTTCCCTGCTGTGTCTTGTTAGGACTAGGAATCATGATACCATATTTGAGGACTGGTGGACACTGAAAAGTGAGGGTTTTGAAGAGACTTGTAGAATTAATGCTATTAGCTATCTATTGAAAAATGCAACAGTTCATTTAAATGGGTTTTCCCACAAAATTCCTGCAATGAATAATGAAAGTTTTTGCAACTTTCTTCTTATTTGGCAAGAGTTTCCACAATAGTAAACACATTAATGAAGACAATAGTAAACACATTAGTAAACACAAGTAAACACATTACTGCAGACAAGTGGGGACAGATGAATAGTAGTCATGGTCATGTATACAAACTGAGTGGTATAGACAGTTTCAAGTTTCAGCGGTAAGACTTTCCAGCAAATCTAGTTAGTAGAAAGTTGTTCATGAGCTTTGAAGTTACAGGGATTTGAATTACTCCAGAATTCAAATTCCTTGCCTTCCATCACAGCTCCACATTCCCTTAGGTCCAACCCAGTGTAGTCCAGTCTGGTCCCGTAGCCACTAAAGTGCTCTATACTCTTAAGATAAAACCTGGGCAGAATGTTGCTACCAGGCTGTGTTCAACTCTTCGATCCTTGAGGTCCTAATTTGCATACTGTTTGAACACATTTGCAGTACTAACTGCAAACCACCCCATTTGTGAATCAAAAGAACAGAATTTTTTGCAGTCTGCTGCAATTCTTCTCAAACCAAACATTCAGCAGCATACACAAAAAAAGTAGTACAGAGAATTTTAAAGGATCACAGGGAATAAGAAAAAGGCACCATCGGCTTGCTATATTGAGAATACTCACATGGCTCTAGAGTACAGAGGGAGGAAGAAAGCTGACCAGCCCCCTTTCTCTTCTACCCTTGGCCTTTCATGCTCTCTCCATCTCTCTGCTTTTGGCTACTATGGCAAGAAGCAGCCTTCACCCAGGCGATTGCCTGAACATAGAATCAGGGGGCAGAGAACTCATTCCCTGAAACCATGAATCTCAGGAATCTTCATTCACCCCCATCATTATCCTGTATCTGTATCTCCTGTAGGATAAAGCACAGAATGTACCTACCATGAAGTTAAGTGAATATACCATGTGATATATTTGCTCTGATAATTATAGCACTGTTATTTTTCCCTCCGAGGAATTTTTTTTCTTAGAGAATTTCTGTCTGCAGGACAAAAGCCCTGCCCTGTTAAAGCTTGTTGAGTTCACAAAGCCCTGAATGCTTTGTGTTCTGCAAACCTTCCCTGGTTGGGGGTCAGGGCCATACAGAGCTCTTATCTCCATGACAACTCCCAACTTTCTAATGTTAATCTTAGGGGTGTCTCAAATGGCTGTGTTAACAATATTGTTCTCTGCATCAGTTCCTGCCTCAGATAGCTGTGATTGAAAGAGAACTGCACCATGAGTCAGCTAAAAGGAATGCACCGAAGCCAGGGCTTCTGCAGTCAGTTTGGATGCCTCTAACACACGCTCTTAGAGTGACATCTAGAGTTGACAAGGTAGAGCTCAGTTGTTCCCTGATGATGGCGCCGACACTGCCTTCACACTCGTGATGACTGCAGTTGGGTCACTTTACGCATGTGATGCATGAATTGGAATCTACATCAGTGTGCAATAAATGTCACCTTTCCTCCTCTCAATCCAAAATAATCTGATGTGATCCACCATTCCATGAGGCTGTCAGAAAAATTCTATTTCAGTTTGCTTTTGAATTGTGATGCTGGAAAAGACTCTTGAGAGTCCCTTGGACAGCAGGGACATCAAACTGGTCAATCTTAAAGGAAATCAATCCTGTATATTCATTGGAAGGACTGATGCTGAAACTGAAGCTCTAATACTTTGGCCATCTGATGTGAAGAGACAACTCACTGGAAAAGACCCTGATGCTGGGAAAGATTGAAGGCAAAAGAAGAAAGGGGAGGCAGAGGATGAAATGCTTAGATAGCATCACTGACTCAATTGACATGAATCTGAACAAACTCCAGGAGATAGTGAAGGACAGAGAAGCCTGGCAAGCCACAATCCATGGGGTCACAAAGAGTCAGACATGACTTAGCAAATGAAACAAGAACAACAAAATGAGTTTCCTCTCAACCTATTATTTGAGAATGCCTTACGAGATCTTAAATAATACAGGACATTTAGGAAAGTGCTCCCACATTTTTCAGCCCAAACAAGTCACCTCTGCTTTGCTTATTGTCCAGGATATAGATAGACAAGTGTTTGAATCCCACCTTGGTCAACTCTGCAAGTTACTTAATCTCCCTAAATCTCAATTTTCTTTTCCATTGTGGAAGGAAACTCAAAATAGAATCAGTATTGCTAAGAGAACTTTCTAAAATGCAGCCAAGGGGCCATTGCAGATGGTGACTTCTGCACTATTCAGCCTTGCTGGAATCTGATTTTTGCACCGTTTATTGTTTTAATGAAAGCATCCAGGACATCTCCCAGAAACTCAAACCCTCACCCTAAAATAGCTCGTGACAGCCTGTCTACTTATTGGACCCTTGCCCTGAAACAACTCGTGAGTTCTTAAGGGCAGATATTTTCTCACTCATGTTAGAGTCAACCACAATTCTTGGGGGCAACGTTTAACAGCCTCGCGGCTTTTTGTCTTTATAAGCCCCTGTCTCTTTCTCTTCCCTGAAACACTTCTTCCTTACCTCCAGAATTACAATTCACTCTTTTTCCCTTAATTTGTATTTATTTTTGGCTGCGCTGGGTCGTTGTTGCCTCGCATGGGCTTTCTCTAGTTGCGGCGAGTGGGGTTACCGTCCGGTTGTGGCGTGCTGGCTTCTCACTGCAGGGACTTCTGTTGTGGAGCAGGGGCTCTAGAGCTCAGGCTCAGTAGTTGTGGTACATGGGTTTAGTTGCTTCGTGGCATGTGGAATCCTCCTGGACCAGGCATCAAACCCACGTCCCCTGCATTATTAGACCACCAGGGAAGTGGAGAATTGCAATTCTTAAGCCCACAAATAGACTCTTGTCACTTTCTGCACCATTGTCTGGTTGACAACATAAAATCACTCCATCTACTTCTTGTTGAGGATTAAAGGAGGTAAAGAGAAGGGAGGTCCATGCCTGACATGGAGTAGATGTTCAAAGTCCTTTTCTTTTCACGTTTCCTTTAATAAAACCTCTGCCTCCAATCATGCTTGCCCTATTTGTTCTTACTTGGTTCCCAGCATTCTACTGGGGGTTTGACAAACAGTCTCTGCTTTGTCAAACAAACTCCAGACAGGCCCCATCACTGAGCATGTCGTCAGAAGCCCAGTTTTCACAAGAATCTTGCTAACTTTATTCAGCCACAGTCCCTTGCCCTCGGCTCTCTAATCCCCCATCAACATCTGATCAGTTTCCTCAGCCTCCACCATCTCCCAAGATCTGACGACCTTGGCCTGCTTTCAGTAAGAATCCTGTTAGATCAGCTTAGCAAAGAATTACTTTACTCTCTCAGGAATTTTCCATCCACAGACCCCCCTCCCCTCACCCCCTCACAGTATTATAAATCCCCACTTTTCCTTATTATATTCAAATTTGAGCCCAGTCTCTCTCCACTGTTGCAAAACCCCATTGTGGTAATCTACACCACAGTGACACAATCCTAAATAAAGCCTGCCTTACTGTTTTCAGTTCAGTTCAGGCACTCAGTCGTGTCTGACTCTTTGCAACCCCATGGACTGCAGCACGCCAGGCTTCCCTGTCCATCACCAACTCCCAGAGCTTGTTCAAACTCATGTCCATTGAGTTGGTGATGCCATCCAGCCATCTCATTCTCTGTCATCCCCTTCTCCTGCCACCTTCAATCTTTCCCAGCATCAGGGTCTTTTCCAGTGAGTCAGCTCTTTGCATCAGGTGGCCAAAGTATTGGAGTTTCAGCATCAGGCCTTCCAATGAATATTCAGGACTGATTTCCTTTAGGATTGACTGGTTGGATCTCCTTGCAGTCCAAGGGACTCTTAACAGTCTTCTCCAACACCACAGTTCAAAAGCATTGATTCTTCAGCATTCAGCTCTCTTTATAGTCCAACTCTCACATCTATACATGACTGCTGGAAAAACCGTAGCTTTGACTAGACAGACCTTTGTTGGCAAAGTAATGTCTCTGCTTTTTAATATGCTGTCTAGGTTGGTCATAGCTTTTCTTCCAAGGAGCAAGCGTCTTTTAATTTCATGGCTGCAGTCACCATCTGCAGTGATTTTGGAGCCCCCCAAATAAAGTCTGTCACTGTTTCCATTGTTTCCCCATCTATTTGCCATGAAGTGATGGGACCAGATGCCATGATCTTAGTTTTTTGAATGCTGAGCTTTAAACCAACTTTTTCACTCTCCCCTTTCACTTTCATCAAGAGGCTCTTTAGTTCTTCTTCGCTTTCTGCTATAAGGGTGGTGCCATCTGCGTATCTGAGGTTATTGATATTCCTCCTGGCAGTCTTGATTCCAGTTTGTGCTTCATCCAGCCCGGCATTTCACATGATGTACTCTGCATATAAGTTAAATAAGCAGGGTGACAATATACAGCCTTGACATACTCCTTTTCCAATTTGGAACAAGTCTGTTGTTCCATGTCTGGTTCTAACTGTTGCTTCTTGACCTCCATACAGATTTCTCAGGAGGCAGGTCAGATGGTCTAGTATTCCCATCTCTTTAAGAATTTTCCATAGTTTGTTGTGATCCGCACAGTCAAAGGCTTTGGCATAGTCAATAAAGCAGAAGTAGATGTTTTTCTGGAAACTTTCTTGCTTTTTCAATGATCCAATGGATGTTGGCAATTTGATCCCTGGTTCCTCTGCTTTTTGTAAATCCAACTTGAACATCTGGGAGTTCACAATTCATGTACTGTTGAAGCCTGGATTGGAGAATTTTGAGCATTACTTTGCTAGCGTGTGAGATGAGTGCAGTTGTGCGGTAGTCTGACCCTCATTGGCATTGCCTTTCTTTGGGATTGAAATGAAAACTGACCTTTTCCAGTTCTTACTGTTTCAACAAGGGTCAAAATAATTTTTTAACAGCAGCCAAAGGAGAAAAGTCACAGTGCATATTCCTGACACACAAAGACTTTAGCCTCAAAAAATTCTCAACTCTATATCTAAAATTCTGCTGCATCATTTCTTTCCTGGAATCCTGGAACTTCACACATCTCTAGCAATCCTCATAAAAATGAGAATCCAAGAAAAACTGCCTTAAATCTGTGGGATACCTGGTGACTAGAGATGCCCTGAAGATAAAAATGACTCTGAAGCAAGAATCAATCTGTGACTATTTTTGCCTCCAGATGATGCAGTCAATATTAAAATGAAGCTTCCCTCATATAGAAATGTGGGTCTTGCACTGGGACAGACATTTCAATAAATCACAAAGCCACCACCAGCAGGCACAAAGCAAATTGTTTAGAAAAGGGGCTTATTTATCTCCATCAAAGCTGGTTGCCGTCTTTCCTTTTCTGACCATCCAAACTAGTTCTCAGATATCACAGTCACTTTGCAAATGTGAGAAACAATGAAAATGGCAGATGGTTTGTATCAGAAAGGGAGCCATGGTGGATAAAGAATGTGGAAAACTCTTTCCACCTCACGTCACAATCTTCTCTCACATCTGACCCTTCCTGACTCTTTCCTCTATAAAGAAATTAATT
Source organism: Dama dama (assembly GCF_033118175.1). Lineage (NCBI taxonomy): Eukaryota > Metazoa > Chordata > Mammalia > Artiodactyla > Cervidae > Dama > Dama dama. The sequence continues at coordinate 38,594,337 of NC_083696.1, read as the reverse complement.
CTTGGACAGAGAACTACAGAGATTTGGCCAGGGGATTAGTATAAACCTGTCATACAGTGACCACTGACCACCTGAGTGCCCACATTCATCAAATCAGTACCAATAAACTTTAACTGTGTTATCTTGTTTGCTAATTGTTACATGGGATGTTTCATTAATCCTAAAGAATCTTGTTTGGTGAATCTCATAGCATCCATAATACCTATAGCAACACTAGAGACACAGTAGGTGTTTGGTACTTGTATTTTTGTTTGCTTGTTGTTTTGACTTTTAAATTTTTATTGGAGGACAGTTGCTTTTCAATACTGTATTAGTCTCTGCAGCACAGCAAAGTGAGTCAGCCCTGTGCATACATACATCTCCTCCTTTTGGGTTTCCTTCCCATGCAGGTCAGCAGAGCGCTGGGTAGGTTCTCATTAGGTGTCTGTTTTATACATAGTATCAATAGTGTATATGTGTCAACCCCAACCTCTCAATTCATCCTACCTCCTCTCCTCACTTGTTGTCCACACATTTGTTCTCTGTCTGTGTCTCTATCTCTGCTTTGCAAATTGGTTCATCTGTGCATTTTTCTAGATTCCACAGATATGTGTTAATATGCAATATTTGTTTTTCTCTTTCTGGCTTATATTACTCAGTATGACAGTCTCTAGATCCATGATTGATTAAATCTCATGTTGGAGACATTATACACTGAAAGAGGAGCCATATACAACACATCTGTGTTAAAAAAAAAAAAAAAAAGCCCTATGAAGGCAGGGCAGGAACACCAGTTTCTAGTTTGACTGTGGGGCCTTTGTGTTCCATGGATTTCAGCATAAAGCTGGGTATATAATAGCTTTTCAATAGATTCTCAGTTCATTGAACTTCTACCACAGGTGATATGAAAATGGGAATGACAATTCAGGATTGACACAGTTCTGAAGTGTTCCATATTCTGAAAACTGGTCTGAGGAAAGAATTCAATCTCTGCAAAAAAAATAAATAAATAAAAGAGAGAGAATGATATCTTCCTCCCTCCCCCCCCAACAAAAAAATATACAGTATGTCGAATTTTCCACCGTGAACTCTGAAGAAAAGAACTGTAAAAAAAAAACAAAAATGATGTAAGTGAATTCTTTCAATAAACTTAATAGCCCCAGAAGAAAAATAAGTCACAGCTAATAGGCATACTGTTTACAGGGAAGTTATGGCAATAAGAGAGCAGCATAATCAGAAAAGAAACAGCATCCCATTCACCTCCTTAGTTAGCAAGCTAAAACTGTTTCAGGTATGTTGAGGACCCAGGATTGTCACTCTCTGCATGTTTCTTATTACTCCTGATCCACTTACTCAGTGGTTAGTATGATATAAATTCAATTGCTATAACAAAGACTTCACAATTTTTAAAAATGGCTTGAGCAAAATTAAAGCTTCTCTTTTATGTAAAACACTAGGTGGGTGCTCCAGGGCAGACCCAGTGTCTCTACCCCAGGCTATTTCTATCATTTTTCTGTTATCCTCAACTTGAGGCTTTTATTTCCTATCCCAATATGGCTCTTCTGACTGCTGTTATCACAACTCCTGCTGTCCATTGCAACCGATGGAAACAGGGGAGGAGGAAATTGAAAATATGCCCCTCTCCTCTGAGGGCATGACATAGAGATTTCTCACATCAGTTCCTCCAAAATGCAGTCAGCATTCTCACCTCATACAAAGAGAGCTCGAAAGGCAGACTATGTTTTGGGCAGCTCTATTCACACTTAAAAATTACAAGTTCTATTGTCAAAAGGGAGAAGGTGAGAATGGATACTGGGGAACAGTCAGCAGTCTCTGCCATATTACGTCAATTGTTTAGTAATCTCTTAACTTTTTCTTGGTGACACAGAAGAGTGATTTTTAAACTTGTGTGAGGAGGTAAAACCCCTGAAAAATCACCACTCAAACATGCACGTGAGATGCTCCATATCAATGTTTCAAAACTGTCTCCCATGGGACGTTACTCCCACAGGACAGACTGGAAAAAACGATCTGGTGTGGGGGGTCAAATAATTTTGAGAAGTGCTGTAACTTCATTCTTTCCTGGAGATATATGGACACAGTGTCATTTTAAAGATTCTGAGAACAATTTAACTTTGTTTAATCCAGGATTCCCCTGACTTATTTGACAATAAGCCAAAAATCCCACGGAATTAGTGTGCTACAAAATATACATTGGAGGACAGGTTTACGTTCATTCTCTAAATTGGGAGCAACCTTAGTAGCAGGAAACATGACTGTTAATTACAATAATTAAAAATCACAACCATAAGCTCTTAACAGGCCTTCAAACAAGGAATAATTAGGTGTTTCTAGGTCTCTTGCCTTGTGTGTGTTACTTTTTCAGTCGTTTTATCCCATAAAGATAGCAGGTACAAAAGGTTTTAGTAAAAGAGAAAAGCTTGCAAAAACTCTGTTGATTGGTTAAATTCTTCCAGGAATTGGGAAATTTCCCCAGCAATATGTGAATGAAACATCCAAATTCATGTCACAAAATGGCCTATAGGAGAACAGCTTGAAAATCCATAGGCTTTTAAGATACAATTTCTATTTCAAACATATGTAACCTATTTGGAAGCAATAACTTACCCACAGAATACAGCAGGTTTGAAGATGTTTTCCTCTATGTGCCGGTACTTCACATTTGTACCTATTTCCAATTGGCTCTTGCTTCTCAAAAAAAATTTTTAAATGATAACAGCCCACTTTGCTAAGTCATTGTAGAAGTGTGAAATGCTCAGTTGTGTCCAACTCTTTGCAATCCCATGTTCTGCAGCCCCCCAGGCTCCTCTTGTGTGTGGAATTTTCCAGGCAAGAGTACTGGAGCAGGTTTAAGTCACATGACCCCCCACTAAGAACTCTAAAGTGACTCCATGGTACGTGCACTATGACTTGGTCTTTCTTTTTTACCCTGTAACGTGCCATAAGTAGCAATATTTTTAAAAGGCAGATCACATGGGCCCTGGCACATTTCTGGTTTTGAAGTTCTGTTGGTAACCGCTCCTGTTAACTGGCTCTATCACTATAAAATGATTAATTTGAGTGAACATCTTCCATTTGTATAAAACAATTTGGAAGGTAACCTAGGTGGAGTGGATGACTCAAGTTCCAACCCCGTTTTACCTTTTTTTATTTTGTGACCATGCCCCACAGCATGTAGGATCTTAGTTCCCCAACCAGGCATTAAACTTGCACCCTCTGCATTGAAAGTGTGAGTCTTAACCACTGAACCACCAAGGAAGTCTCTTACCTTTCTTTGAGTGATCCCATCCATGCTCATGGCTTCAACATTTGTCTACGCTAATCATGTAAAGTCTGTATCTCTAGCCCAAATCTCCCCCTGAGCACCAAATTTTGTTCAGTTCAGACAACAAGCAAGAATAGTACATATCAATTCTATGTGAAATCTAAAAGAAAACCCAAACTCCTTGATACAGAGATCAGTTTGGTGGTTGCCAGAGGTGGGGCATGATGGTTGGGTAAAATGTATGAAGGGGATCAAGAGGTAAAAAGCTTCCAGTCTTAAAATAAATAAGTCCTAGGGATGTACTGCATAGCATGCTGACTATAGTTAGCAATACTCTACTGCATTTTTGAAAGACGCTAAAAGAGTAGATCTTAAGTGCTCATCATGAGAAAAAACATGTGATATGTAACTATTGTGGTGATTTATGTTAACTAAACTTATTGTGGTGATCATTTTGCAATAAATATATAAAGCAAATCATGTTGTACACCTAAAACTAATATGACTTTGTATGTCAATTATACCTCAGTTTTTAAAAGTAAAGCTAAACATTTAATTAAATATCCCAGGAAAGTTATCTCTATGTAAAATCTTGCTTCCTTAAGTAACATGAGTGAATGCATCTCTTGATACTTTTATTTTTAAAAAAGATTGGCACCACGATCCACCCCATTCCCCTCGCAATAAAATTGAATGTCACCCAAGACCCTCTCCTGTCCGTTAATAAGCACTGTTGATTCTTCCTACTAAACTTCTCAAATACACTCCTTATCCTGAAACTCTTGCTTGGCACTGCCCAAGTTCAAGTACTCATCATCTCTTGCTTGAACTGTTACAATAGCTTCCCCATTATCTGTCTGTAATCTTCAGTTTGTTTGATGTATCCTCTAACCCAATTTACCCTTTCTAACACTTAAATGCCTTCTCTACTTTTTAATAGCCTCTATCACCTATAAGCAGTGATTCTCAAATTTAGGAAGGATCTATCTTCTCATAACCTAAAAAAAATTCCATGTGTCAATTTCCTACTGCTGCCTGTTTACAATAAACCAGGACACGGAGACAACTTGAAGGTCCACTAGCAGATGTACAGATAAAGAAGATGTGGTCCATATACACAACAGACTATTCAGTTCAGTTCAGTTCAGTCGCTCAGTCATGTCCTACTCTTTGCAACCCCATGAATCACAGCATACCAGGCCTCCCTGTCCATCACCAACTCCCAGAGTTTACTCAAACTCATGTCCATCGAGTCGGTGATGCCATCCAGCCATCTCATCCTCTGTCATCCCCTTCTCCTCCTGCCCCCAATCCCTCCCAGCATCAGGGTCTTTTCCAATGAGTCAACTCTTCGCATGAGGTGGCCAAAGTATTGGAGTTTCAGCTTCAACATCAGTCCCTCCAATGAACACCCAGGACTGATCTCCTTTAGGATGGACTGGTTGGATCTCCTTGCAGTCCAAGGGACTCTCAAGAGTCTTCTCCAACACCACAGTTCAAATGCATCAATTTTTCAGTGCCCAGCTTTCTTCACAATCCAACTCTCACATCCATACATGACTACTGGAAAAACTATAGCCTTCACCAGACGGACCTTTGTTGGCAAAGTAATGTTTCAGCTTTTTAATATGCTGTCTAGGTTGGTCATAACTTTCCTTTATTACTCACCCATAAAAAAGGATGAAAGTGGGTCATCTGTGGTGATGCGGATAGGTCCAGAGTCTGTCATAAAGAGTAAAGTAAGTCAGAAAGAGAAAAACAAATATCACATATTAACATATATATATTGGAGAAGGGGATGGCAACTCACTCCAGTATTCTCACCTGAAGAATTCCATGAACAGAGGAGCCTGGCAGGCTACAGTCCATGGGGTCACAAAGAGTCTGAAACAATTGAGTGACTATCATTCACTCACTCACAACACATATATATGGAATCTAGAAAAGTGGTACAGATGAACCTATTTACAGGGCAAGATTAGAGACATAGAGGTAGAGAATGGACTTGTGGACACGGTAGGTGGGAAGGGAAGGGTGGGATGAACTGGAAGAGTAGTGTTGGCATATATACACTGCTGCTGCTCAGTCACTCAGCTGTGTCCGACTCTCGGCAACCCTTTGGACTCTAGCCTGCTCCTCTGTCCATGGGATTTCCCCAAGCAAGAATACTGGAGTGGGTTGCCCTGTCCTTTGCCAGAGGATTTTCCCCACCCAGAGATCAAACGCACACCTCCTGCATTGCAGGCGGATTCTTTACGGCTGAGTCACCAGAGGAGCCCTACATATATATACTATTGTGTGTAAAATAGGCAGCCAGTGGGAAGCTGCTGTACCTCACAAGGAGCTCAGTTCTGTGTTCTATGATGACCTAGAGGAGTGGGGTGGGGGGGGTGATTCAAGGAGGGGATTTATGTATACATGTAGCTGATTGATTCATTTGTACAGCAGAAACTGACATAACATTGCAAAGCAATTATACTCCAATAATAATTTTTAAAATTCCTATTGCTACAAATGACCACAATTATAATCACAAACTACTGCAAACTTGAGGCTTAAGACAACACTAATGTATTGTCTTAAGTTCTGGAGGCCCGAGTCTGAAATTGGGTTTCTCTGGGCTAAACTCAAGGTATCAACAGGACTCCCATCTGGAGAGTCTGGGGGAGAATCCATTTCCTTGCCTTTTCCAGCTTCCACAACGGCCACATTTCTTGGCTTTTGGTCCCTTCTGTTTTCAAAGCCAGCAACAGCCAAATTGCTTGTGCTGCCTCACTCTGGATTTGCTGCTGTCATCACATTTCCTTTTCTGAGCCTCTTGCTTGTCTCTTTCACTTCTAAGCATCTTGTGCGTACACTAGACCCAACAGATAATCCAGGATAACCTCCCCATCTCAAGATCTTTAATGTCATCACGTCTGCAAAGTTCCTTTCGCCACATGTATTCATTTGCCAGGGCTGCAAAAATAATATCACAGACTGGATGGTTTAAACCATGCCACCTCAAGTGTTTGCTTATTTTAAAGACTAAACAAGATAACTCATGATTTAGCAAGTGCCAAACTCAGGGTTTACCCAGATTAAAATATTTAAATGAAAATATAAAACTAGAGTAATCTGCTCTGACTCCCTACTTTATCTGTGGTTTAAGCTGTTCTTTTGAAGTGTTTTCCTAAGCATTAATACAAGCATGGGGTTGGCAGAGAAGAGAAAGAGGAGAAATCTGAATCTTAAAAAAAAAGAACTGAAAGAGAAAGTGTAGGTTTTCTTTAATCAGTTTTGACCTAAGAAAGTGAAATGTGACATAAAGAATATGAAAAAATAAGCATTACTTTTGGGATGCTGGAACTGTTCTGTATCTTGATTGTGGTAGTGCTTCCTTGGGATGTAATATTTATCAAACTCCATCAGGTTGGGACTTCCCTGGTGGTCCAGTGGATAAGAATCCACCCCCGATTTTGGCCAGCCCATGCAAACTTTACTTTGGACAATGATCATTTCAGAGTCACTTTATTTGTTGTTGTCATTGTTGTTGTTGTTCATTTGTTCAGTTGTTTCCAGCTCTTTGCAACTCCATGGACTGCAGCATGCCAGTCTTCCCTATCTTTCACTATGTCCCAGAGTTTTCTCAAATTCATATCTGTTGAGTCGGTGAGGCTATATAACCATCTCATCCTCTGCCACTCTCTTCTTTTGCCTTCAATTTTTCCCAGCATCAGGATCTTTTCCAATAAGATATTTATTTATTTATTTGTGTGTGCTGGGTCTTAGTGGCAGCATGAGTACTCTTATCTGAGGCATATGGGATCTAGTTCCCTGTCCAGGAATCGAACCTGGGCTTCCTGCATTGGTAACCTGGAGTCTTAGCCACTGTGCCAGCAGGGAAGTCCCCCAATGAGTCATTTTAACCGCCCCCCCCCCCCCAATAAAGGGTGATGCCTGGAATACTCAGGAGATTTTAGTAAAGGGAAGGTCCCAGAGCATGTACTTTTCTGAGGCTGAACGGAACTAGCTAGAGATTTCTACCCCATCATCTTCACACAGATCCCATTAGAGGGATGCTCCACTGGCCCAGGAACTACTGTAGTATTCTCATTAACTTGGGACAGGCCTTGTGCCCCACCAACACTTTCCCCAGAGCAGGGAGCATATCTTCCAAGTGCAGGGACCAAGGATGGAGAATCTCCAATACAGATAGGAGTCTGGTGATAGAATGAAGCAAATGGCTACATTAGCAGGAATATAAGTTTAAGTGGCCAAAGCCAGAGTGGTCCACAATACCCTCTAACATTTGTTCCTATACTTTAGATTTTCCCAGAACAGGGAGCACATTTTTCCCTCTCAAGTTCACAGACACTGCCCAGAAACTCTTAACCTTCCCCGAATCTTTGGTCAACAGTTGCAATCAGTGCACAGTAATTGCAGACCACAAGTAAGATGCAGCCCAGTAGTTGGGCAACAAGGTCAAAAAGGGTCAATTTTAGAGGAATAATAGGAATTCATACAAAGTATTTATGTAAATATTTCCAGTGTGTCAACCCCATTAAATGATATTTTGCAGATGTGACTAGAGAAATTAGCATGTCTCCCACAGATCTTCAGAATACCAAAAATGCCTGCCCCAAGTCTGGTCAAGAAGAGACAGATAAGATGCATTATGGGTAGGGACTTCCCTAGTGGTCCAGTGGTTAGGACTCCCCAATGCAGGGGATTGGGGTTTGATCCCTGATCAAAGAACTAGATCCCCCATGCCACAACTAAAGATCTCACATGCCGCAACTAAGACCCAGAGCAGTCAAATAAATATTACAAATAGAAATAAATATTTAAAAAAAAAAAATACATCGTGAGTAATGACTAGGAGAAGGCATGAGGGCAACTTGTGGGGTGCTGGTAACATTCTGCTTTTTCACCTGGGTGCTAGTCATCAGATGTGTTCCATCTGTGAAAAGTCACTGAGCAATGCATTATGATTGCATCCTTTTTAGTATCACAAAGTAAATTTTAGAAAGAACTAGGGAGAGATGCCCTTGTAAATTTAGCTACCATCCAATGTCTAAATATTTTGAAGCAGTCCTTCAAAGGTAGAATGGCTCAGATGGGTAAACAATCTGCCTACAATGCAGGAGACCCAGCTTTGATCCTTGAGTTGGGAAGATCCCCTGGGGAAGGGAATGGCTACCCATCCCAGTATTCTTGTCTGGAGAATTCCATGGACAGAGGAGCCTGGCAGGCTACAGTCCATGGGGTCACAAAGAATTGGACACAACTGAACAACTAACAGTTCAAAGACAGAAATCGTTGGTCATTGGTAGGGAATACAGACATATAATAATTTGGTAGTAGGCAAGCTTTAAGGTTTATCCAGATCTTTGTAGGAGAAAAACAGACAGACAAATGGAGTAGTCTGGTTAGAGTGGTGTCTGCTCGTACAAGCAAGGCTGATTCTCTCGGATTCCTCACAAGCTAGGTGCTCATCCGCTTTGTCTGGTCAGGGATGCTGCGCGCCCCCTGCTGGCCTTGGGCAGGGTCTGTTTCTCAGGCACTCTGACCGGACTGAGAGGCTGTCCCAAGGGTTAGGTGTGAGACCTCTATGCCCTGGCAGCACAAAGCCACGGTTGTTGACCCAAAACCCTCCGGGCCAGATATGCTTTGGAACACAGATATTTTCAAATTTTAGAAAGGAAACAGAGCATATATTCTATATTGAGTCTGTAAACACCTCTTCCTGCAAAGCCTGGGACAACACTGTGCAGCTAAATAATTCCCCCCAAATTATTATTATTGTTCATATAACACAATATATTAACAGTATATGCTGTATAAGTGCAATATATCAATTATTAATAAATCATTGTTATTATCATTTGCACACATTCTGCAGTGCAGATCACGAATATTCACAGGAAGGATGATCCAAGGAGACTTTAAATAACCTCACATCAGTTCATAGAGGTTTTCTTCCGAAGCAAGTACAAAAACTGGTTTTGAAAGATTTGGGACAATAGGTCACAGATGAAGTAGACTGAAACCATTTATATTCACCATTTTTAATCAGTAAGTTAATATTCTGGATTTATAAATTTCTTAATTGTTTTCACTGTGAATACATTTCTTAGAGTGAAATACTTTTTCATATCCACCTGTAGGTAAATTGATAAAAATGCAATAGCTAGAACCAGCAAACCCAAGAAAAATGCTGGACTGGGAGCCTCTCTAGTGAGTGTCCATCCTGGAAGGAGTAGATGACAATGGCCTGCCAGAACTTTCTCTGCAGCCTACTGCAAGGCAATATTCATTTTTAGATAACATGCCATGACCTAAGACTTTCCCTTTTACCTCTTTCTGAAAAATTGCCTGAGAGACTTCAATGGTCAAGTAAATATTTGTCAACAGGAAAAGTCATTCAACTCAATAAATTTAATAAGTATGGCTATTAGGACTGTATTATTTTAACATACACAATTTTGATGCTCAAGATGTGATCAGGTACCTTAACAAGGAGTCAATCTCAATTTTCCTGAAACCTGCAAATCTAAAACTGGGAGAAGTTTCTGCCCTTTTGTTCAGGGAGGATTTGGTAACTCAGTTTCAAGGAATTTTGGTTAAGAAGTAAAGTCCATTTCCTGCTCAGGAATGGAGAGTTTGGCAAGCACGGAACCCTATTGCCCTGCTTTTATGTGTACAGAATTGCATTTCTGCAGATTTTTATCAGGCTGGATAGAAGAAGACCCTAAACTACAAAGAAGTTGTTTCCCTCTCTTTAGGCCATAGAGAAAAAACAACCCTAAAGAGGTGGGTATGGTCAAGGCAACCCCACTGGAGAGGGTAGGCTCATCACAACACATGGGGCCAGGCCAAGGGCTAAAGAAAAAAAGGGGGGAAATGGGAAAGCACCTAAGGAGAGGCATGGCCAGAGAACTCTGTCATCAATGATGTCCATTTAAGGTTGTTTTTTGATTTTCATTTTGTTTTTAATTTGGCTTTGATCTTTTCATCTCAGTACTTTCCTTTAACTTCCTTTTTATTTTGCAAAGTACGGTTAAACATTTTGGAGGAGAGCACTGGATCTGCAAAAAGAATAAATACAACCAAACAAGAAAGTGCTAAAAGAATCTTGAAAAGAATTGTGTCCAGCTCTTTGCAATTCCTTGGACTGTGGTCTGCCAGGCTCCTCTGTCCATGGGACTGTCCAGGCAAAAATACTAGAGTGGATTGCCGTTCCCTACTCCAGGGTATCTTCCTGACCCAGGGATCAAACTCGTATCTCTTACATCTCCTGCACTGGCAAGCAAGCACCACCTGGGAAGCCTAAAAAGAGTAAATATATGTGTATGTAAAATTGATTCACTTCACTGTATACCTGACACTACCACAACATTGTAAATCAACCAGACTCCAATACAAATTTAAAAGGAAAGTACTGAGATTAGGTGAGAGAGGGTCAGACCACTGCAGTGCAGTCCACCCTGTTTATTGACTAGAGCAGGCAGCTGACAGTTTTCAGGGGTACTAAAGTCAAGGACAGAATTCTATTTAAAAATAATCAATGGATAATGACTTGGCACTTACAACAATATAGGCAACAGCGTATTAACTGAAAGAATCCTGAGCATCACAGAATGAGAGGTTTAACTTCTGCCTGCCAGACGCAAGACCAGGCAACGTGACTGTCACAGGAGGGTCGGACTGCATGACCCCAACACTGATGTTAAATCTTGCCTTCATCACCGAGTGGGTCTGTGATTTAGAAGAGTCCTTGAAAACTCTCTGAGCCTGTTTCCCTATCTAATATATGTGCGTGTGTGTGTACTCACTTCTATCTGACTCTTTTGTGACTCCATGAACTGTAACCTACCAGGTTCCTCTGTCCGTGGGATTTCCCAGGCAAGAATAGTGGAGTGGATTGCCATTCCCTTCTCCAGGGGATCTTCCAAACCCCAGGATCAACCTACGTCTCCTGCATTGGCAGGCAGATTCTTTACCACCTGGGAAGCCCTTATCTAATATATAAATTTACTTATTCCTGCCTCCTGGGGTTCCTACAGAGACTAAATAAGATTGCTTATTTAATTTTTATTCAATTCCCAATAAATTATTATTATTGTAAGTATAACACAATATATTAATAGTATCTGATGTTATTATTTAGTCACTAGATTGTTTCCAACGCTTTGCAACTCCATGGACTGTAGCCCGCCAGGCTCCTCTGTCCATGGGATTTCCCAGGCAAGAATACTGGAGTGGGTTGCCATTTCCTTCTCCAGGGGATCTTCTCGACCCAGGATGGAAACCATGTCTCCTGCATTACAGGTGGACTCTTTATCACTGAGCCACTAAGGAAGTCCCAACTTACTAATGCTGCTACTGCTGCTAAGTCGCTTCAGTCGTGTCCAACTCTGTGCAACCCCATAGACGGCAGTCCACCAGGCTCCTCCATCCCTAGGATTCTCCAGGCAAGAATACTGGAGTGGGTTGCCACTTCCTTCTCCAATGCATGAAAGTGAAAAGTGAAAGTGAAGTCGCTCAGTCGTGTCTGACTCTTAGCGACCCCATGGACTGCAGCCTACCAGGCTCCTCCGTCCATGGGATTTTCCAGGCGAGAGTACTGGAGTGGGTTGCCATTGCCTTCTTCGAACTTACTAATAAATCATTATTATTATCATTTACACACTCATTAAGGTTTATGAGCATTTCCTTAGTAAGAGAAGATTTTGAATTGCTATATTCTTTTGAGTCTATTACATATAAACCCATTCGTGAATTGTATCATTGCATACAATGATGGAGTAAGTATTTTTAAATAATCCTGTGACTTCCTTCTCTGTGGTCCAGTGGTTAAGACTTCGAGTTCCAATGCAAGGGGTACAAGGTTCAATTCCTGACTGGGGAGCTGAGATCCCACACGCCTGGCAGCCAAAAAAACAAAACATAAAACAGAAACAATATTGTAACAAATTCAATAATGACTTTAAAAATGGTCCACATCAAAAAAAAAAAATCTTTAAAAAAATAAAATAATCCTATTGTCCTCACAGAGCCTCAAGAAAAAGAACATTTCAAAAACCCATCAGAGTAACAAAGACATTCAAATCTGAAGCGCCAAATGTTGGCTGTGGGCTTTTGTGGAGAATCCCTAATACTGGCTTTGACAGTGAAATGAGGAACATCACATTGGAAAGCTTTTCAGCAGCATGACCCAGCCTTTCCACCTTGAAATGTATGTTTTCTAGGATCACTCACTCAAGGAGCAAGGCAACACATTTGAGGATCCTTACTGAAGCAGTTTCTACCAGAAAAAAAAAAAAAATCCTGAAAATAACAATGTCCATTAATGGAAGAATGAACAAATAAACTGAATTGTAGATAAACAACAGAATATTACTTAGAAACCAAGAAGAATAAGCCACAGGAAAAGCATGTTGCAGGAGGAGGTTATGTACAGTAAAATGCTGCTTATAAAGACTTTATAAACATTTAAGTCAATAACATCAATAATACAGACTTAAGAGTTGGGCCATAAAGAAGGCTGAGTGCCAAAGAATTGATGCGTTTGAACTGGGGTGCTGGAGAAGACTCTTGAGAGTCCCTTGGACAGCAAGGAGATCAAACCAGTCAGTCCTAAAGGAGATCAACCCTGAATATTCATTGGAAGGACAGAGGAGCCTGGTGTGCTACAGTCATGGGGTCGAAAAGATTTGGACACGACTTAGTGACTGAATAACAGCAACATAATGCATGGGTCTGGGTTACACACGTAGGGCCATGCAAAGGAAACGGTTGGCAAAGTCATTCAAATTCACTCGCTGCCTAGCTTTCCCTCTTTATCCTAAGATAGTAACATTTCTCTTCAGGAATCAGAATTTTCCCAGTCACACTGAGTTTGCATAGCTAAGGAGCCATGTTGAAGGGGCCAGGTGAGCCAGTCATACTGGAAGGACCCCTGACCTTGCTTCACTGTCGTGTGACACTGCTCAGAGTGGACAGACCAGGGTCCTCGGTGCAAAATCACTTTCACTGTGCTCCACACAGCAGGCAGTTCTCTTACGATGTCGGTGTGCATGACATTCCTTGAATTGTGCAGACACAGCCCTGATGGGGACAAGTCTGTATTAGCAAAAACACATCCCAACCCCTCAGAGAACTAGAAATAGCATATGCTTCACTAGAGAATTTACAATGGGAATGAGTGGTACCATTCTGACTTCTGTTCATCCTACTCAGTCCTAGAAATCCACCCCCAAACTCAGGCCTCCTAGAGAAAACCCTTATTCTTTTATTTTTGGCTGTCTGGGTCTTCCTTGCTGCTCGAGCAGGCTTTCTCTAGTTGCAGAGATGGGGGCTACTCTTTGTTGTGGTGCACAGGCGTCTCCTTCCGGTGGCTTCTCCTGTTGCAGAGCACAGGCTCTGGGAGCACAGGTTCAGTAGTTGTGACCCACAGGCTTAGTTGTTCCGAGGCATTTGGGATCTTCCTCGATCAGGGATCAAACCCCTGTCCCCTGCATTGGCAGGTGGATTCATATCCACTATACAGCCAGGGAAATCCAGAAAATCTTTATTCTTATGGGATATTTGTTTTAAAAAAAATTTTAGGTGGCATAGAAAAGATCACACTTTCCCTAATTTAGCCATTTCTGCCTCTGTGCTTAGAAGGATGATATTTTTGCATTCACTAAAGTGTCATTTAATGAGAATATCAAGATGGGCTCCAGAAAATAAATTATTAATGAGAACTTTTTCTTCTAGAAGGAAATTAAATGAATAGCAAGTAGTCCTGTTATTAGATTTTAAATGACTTTAATTTCTTAACACAAACTGGAAAGGAAATAACCAGTATTTATAAGGTATAGTTTCTGATAATAATAATAATAAATATTTTATTTGCAATCTTATCATTCAGTGGGAAGGTTACTGAGCAATTTACCAGAGTGTGGGCTGAGGATTGTAAAACTCCCATTTGCATGCAAATGATCCAGTGCTTTGTCATGGTGAGGGACTGGTCAAGACAGGGTAACATTTGAAATTTAACGAAGTGATGATTAACTGATATAAGAAAGCAACTTTGTTCTCATTGTTTTTGAACTTTCTGGGGGAAAAAATTGCAAAAAATATTTAAAACTAAAAATTCTAAAGCCCTTGCTCCTCAAATTTGGCTGCATGTTGATATCATTTGGAAAACTGTAAAATACACCGAAAGTCAAATCCCATCCCCAAAGATTCTGATTTAGTGGGTATAAGGAGCAGGGTGGAACTGGGATTCTTAAAGATCTCCAGGCGATTCTAACATGCAGCGAAGTTGGAGAAACTTATTCTAGATGGTGTTATAGCCTTCCATCCAGAGAGTAGAGTAAAAGTGAAGCTTACTTTTCACATATTCAACATTAATGAGGGCTTTGTTTTAGGGACAGTTATATTGATGTGTCTAAAGGTAAGTGAAGGGTCTTTTTTGGTGGTCCAGTGGTTAAAATTTTGCCTTCCAATACAGGAAATGTGGGTTTTATCCCTGATTGGGAAGCCAAGAACCTACATGCCTCTCAGCCAAAAAACCAAAACATAAAATGGAAGCAATATTGTAATAAATTCAATAAAGACTTTAAAAATTGTCCACATAAAAAAAATCTTAAAAAATAAAGACAAGTCAAGAAATAAAAATCTGGAAATAGAAGTAAAACTTTAATAGAGTAATAGATTATATAAGATTATAACCATAGTATTAGATTATATTTTATATATCTATTATATACTAATATGATAAGAGAAATATAGAAAGATGTATAATTCCAGAGTATATAAAGATTTCCATTAAAATGAACTGAATCTGAACTTTACTAGTCCACAACAGAAAATAAATTTTGTTTCCAAAGAATGTCCAATACTTTTACATTTTGAAGAAAACCAACTGTCTTCACCTGTAGGCTGGACAGATGACATAGATGGTCTTGATATCAGGGGAGGCAACTGATTTGGTTTCCATTGGAGTCTGAATTATTTAGCTTCACTGCATTTCATGGAGCCAAACTATGATATACAGATTAGCACATGATCACATAAATATACAGATTTGATCACAAAGGATATCAAATTTAAATCAACTATCATCAGGAGGAAAACAATTCACTGGTGTCGGAATTCATATATTCACACATAGGGCATCTCTTGAACACCTACTATTTGCAAAGCAATGAGCTTGGTGAAAATGGAGGAGTGAGAACTTTATAAAGTTTTATTATTTAAAAAAGATCAAGGCTAATATAGGTTAAATTACAACATTTGTTCAGTATGGCTAGTGACTACATATCCTACCCATCTAGGTCATTACAGAGCACAGAGCTGAGCTGCCTGTGTTATACGGCAGATTTCCACTAGCTAGCTATCTTAATGGCTAGCTATTAAGATATACATATACATATACATACATATACAATCATAGTGTATATGCTTGCATGAGTGCAAATTCGCTTCAGTTCTGTCCAGCTCTTTGCGACCCTGTGAACTATAGCCTGGATGCCCCTCTGTCCACAGGATTCTCCAGGCAAGAATACTAGAGTAGGTTGTCATGCCCTTCTCCAGGGGATCTTCCCAATCCAGGGAATGAACCCACATCTCTTACATCTCCTGCATTGGCAGGCCAATTCTTTATCACTACTGCCACCTGGGAAGCCTGGTAGTATATATATGTTGATCCTAACCTCCCAATTTGTCCCACCCTCCCCTTCCTGCACTGTGTCCACAGGTCTGTTCTCTACATCTGTACCTCTATTCCTGCCCTGAAAATAGGTTCATCAGTACCATTTTTCTAGATTGCACATATATGTATTAATATACAATATTTGTTTTTCTCTTTCTGACTTATTTCACTCTGTATGACAGACTCTGCAAACAAATGCTGGCGAGGGTGTAGAGAAAAAGGAAACCTCTTGCACTGTTGGTGGGAATGTAAATTGATACAGCCACTATGGAAAACATGACCCAGCAATCCCACTACTGGGCATATACCCTAAGAAAACCATAACTCAAAGGACACATGTATGCCAATGTTCATAAAAGCACTATTGACAATAGCCAGGACTTGGAAGCAACCTCAGTGTCCGCTGACACATGAATGAATAAAGAAGATATGGTACAATGGAATATTTCTCAGGAATATTTCTCTTGTATTTGCAAGCAATACACTACTATGCGTAAGATAGATCACTAGTGGGAACCTGCTGCATAGTGCGGGGAGCTCAGCTCCGTGTACTGTGATGACCTAGATGGGTGGGATAGATATACATATTCACTAGCCATTCAGGAACGAACTTGGGTCATTTGTAGAGAGACACTGCTTTTTGCCAAAGGGATTAAGAAAAATTTGATTGGGAAGGTAAGATTTGAAGTTGCACTTGAAAAACTTTGGGATTTTGAAATACAGAGAAATTTTATTTGCGGAGTGGTGGGGGTAAAAACTATGCAAAAAGGCAAGAAAATAGAGACTATGTTCCATGCAAGGAACAGAAAACAAAAAGGGGAGCCAGAGCTTGGATAAGCTGGGCTGATATTCAGCTGGAAGGATGTGCAAACAGCTAAAGCAATTGGAAGGCTGTTGTTGAGCCATGAAGGATGCTGAGATTCTTGGCTTCCGGAGGAGAGGAATTCAATCCAGGGCCTCTGACGAGGCTTGATTGCTCAGAGCTTTTGTGTAATAAAGCTTTATTAAAGTATAAAAGACATGGAGAAAGCTTCTGACATAGACATCAGAAGGGGGCAGAAAGAGTGCCCCACTGCTAGTCTTTAGCTGGGTGTTTTATGTCTGTTAGGAAGTTACTAATCAGATAATAGAGACACCTCAGGGCTGATGGAGTTTCACCAGGCCCCTCTCCCACAGTGCGCATTTTTGAAATAGGATGGCGTGAGGTGTGTCATCCCCCAGCCATAAAACAATTGATATGAATACTGGTTTGTTGAGCTACTATCAGCTCAAGGTTTGAGAAAAGAAAAAAAGTTAGTCTTAGGTGGAACTATTTTGAAGAAAGTCCAATTCCAAAGAAAATACATAGTTTCATTAATATAGCTTAAGAAAAACATTTCCTTAAGAAATGTTGGTTAGCTCAAGGTATGAGAAAAGTTAAGTTCAGGTGGAACCAGGTTTCGTCATGGCAATACAGAATTTTAAGAGCAAAAATCTGACACTTGCAGCCTATTTCCTCCATTTGGAGACCCCTGGCCTTCCTGCCTGTTACCCTCTTGCAATGAAATTGTTGTTGTTTTTCAGTCTCTAAGCCATGTCCAACTCTTTGCAAGCCCATGGACTGTGGCATGCCAGGCTCCTCTGTCCTCCACTATCTCCTAGACTTTGCTTAAATTCGTGTCCATTGCATCAGTGATACTATAATATCTAACCATCTCATCCTCTGCGTCCGCACCGCCCCCCCCCCCCTTGCCTTTTGTCTTCAGTCTTTCCCTGCATCCGGGTCTTTTCCAATGAGTCAGCTCTTCACATCAGGTGGCCACAGTATTGGAGCTTCAGCTTCAGCATCAGTCCTTCCAATGAATATTCAGGGTTGATTTCCTTTAGGATTGACTGATTTGATTTCCTAGCAGTCCAAGGGACTCTCAAGAGTCTTCTCCAGCACCACAGTTCAAAAGCATCAATTCTTCAGCACTCAGCTTTCTTTATGGTCCAACTCTCACATCCATACATGACTACTGGAAAAACCATAGCTTTGACTATCCAGACCTTTGTTGGCAAAATGATGTCTCTGCTTTTTAATACACTGTCTAGTTTTCTCATAGCTTTTTTCCCAAGGAGCAAATACTTCTTAATTTCATGGAAATTCTTCCGAACTAGTTGTACAGGTCCACCAGTCCCAGCTCCTGAATGTCCACACTGCCTTCCCAGTTGCTACCTGGGCTCCCTAGATCACCCCACCCACCAATGACCAGAGCTGCCCGTAACACAGACCCTGCTCCAGTGCCGAGGTCCTATGAGTTTTGGCTGATGAGCACTCAGATTCTACTGGTCATTACTTCATATTGAACGCCATCTCAGAGCATAGGATTATGAGTGACTCACAGCAGATTCAGAAAGGTGGGCTGGAGACCTCAAATGCCACTGAATTTTATTCATTAAGAGGGAGGAAAGTGTTCATCACAGATTGTCTTGAGTAGGCAAGTAATATGATCAGAGCTCTGTTTAGAAAGATGAGTCTGACAGCAGCTAATTTAGGATGATATGAAGGAGAGAAACTAGAAGCAGGGATTAAGTGATCTTTGTAAGGAATGACACCATTTTATTAAAACAGCAGGAACACCTCATCTAATTAGTTACTAAAGTTAAAGTAAGAGAAATATTGCCAAAAAACTAGATCAGACTTGACCTTATTACTTTGTTCTATTTATCAATGTTTGTAACTCGGTCGCAACGACTTTTGTTTCTGCATGAGTGGCAATGTTATTCTGCTGTATACCAAGATTTAAGAGTATCATTGGATAACCATCTTCCATCCACTGCGCCCACCATCTGTGTGAGAGCCAGAACCTGCTCTGTTCTGTCTGTTATTTGAGGAACATATCTGTAATTTCCCCATCCCGAAGTTTTCCCACATGTCCACACCCTCAGACATAGACACCTGAGGAAGTGTGTACATGTAAGCACACACACCAGGACACTGGCATCTAAGAGGGAGCTCTGTACCTGCTTTCTTGTGTTAACTCGATCCTACTTTTCCCCATCTTTGCCAGCCCTGTGTGCCAGAGACTGGACGTGATTTCCACTCTTCCCTTTCTAGCTTTCAGACTGCTCGCCCATGACTCAAGAATTAGAGCCAGATCATTCTTACTGTGTAACTCTGAGGCTGAGGGCCATTCTGATTACTCAGACCAGGTCCTTCCCCTCCACTCAGGCTCTGGAAATGAACCCTGGTTTCCATGCCCCTACCTGGGTTTCATCTCAAAGGGTTGGCCCATCTTGGGGACTATTTGCCCCAAGTCCCTGCTCATCTCTTCTTAATGTCCCCTGCCCAAGATTGAAACTGACCCTTCACACCCGGCATACCTGTGTGACCCACGCCAAATGGTGGAGATCTGGTTTGTTTTGCTTCCTTTTCATATGAAGCTGATGGAAATCATTTGTGAATGGCATCTTCCAGAATGCCCTTCTCAGTGCTCAACACCTGCAGGCTCACTAAAAGCTCTTTTTGGTTGGGAGAGAATGATGCCTGGGAAGAACATTGGACTAAACACATAGACTGTGTAGTCCTGGCCCTGCTGTCTTTACTTCACAGCCCTGATTCCTCTGGCCTCAGTTTCCTTCTCTGTCAGTGTTTCCTCAAACTCTATCATGTGGAACATGGTTCTGAAACATAAGGGAAGGGGACAGGGCACAACCTTTAAAAGAATGACATGGCCCAAGGACATGACACAATCTGATTAGAACCAAATAGGTCCAAAACGGTAGATGAGTTGACTTTCACTAGACCTTGAGCCTTGGGCGTCCCTGTAAAGAATCCTCCTGCAATGCGGGATGCCTGAGTTTGATCCCTGGGTTGGGAAGATCCCCTGGAGGAGGGCATGACAACCCCCTCTAGTATTCTTGCCTGGGAAATCCCATGGATGGAGGAGCCTGGCGGGCTGCAGTCCATGGGGTCACAGAGTCAGACACCACTGGGTGACTAAGCATGGAGCACAGAACATGAGCCTCAGTGTGCACTCACTGTAACCCATCACCATGATACGCGACCCCATGGTGCCCACCAGCACCATGAAAGGCTGAAAAGTGGGCGGCAGCCCAATGCCTGGAAATCTCCTCCCCTTCCCCAAAACAGTTGAAACAATCCTTCCACTCATTAGCGTGTGAAGTTACCCAGCCCATAAAAACTAAGTGCACCATATTTCAAGGTCTCTTGCCTTCCAAAATGGCCCTCACTCTGTGAGGTGTGTTTCTCTCTAAATAAATCCACGTCTTACCTATCACTTTATCTGTCACTGAATTCTTCCCATGCACAAAGAACCTAATTCCAGACACCAAGCAAGTGATTCTAATTAAAAGATCGTGGGTTTGAGTCCCAAACTGGGTTTTGGCCAGGTTTGAGTCCTGCCCACAGGGATCAAGTTCCAGTCTGAAATACACAGTTTCAGTTCTTCAGGGAAATAATAGGTTGAGGGCAGGGAGGCAAAATGTGTTGGAAGTATGGGGTTGTTTTTGGAAATATATAAACTGAGGAAACAAGTTGAACAAAAACAGATTTCTTTACTAAGGGAATGCTCAGAACCTGTAATATTTGAAGAAATCTTATAATAATCTAAAGAAAGATATAATACATAGCATTAAGCCCTTTTGTCTTATAGCATTTTGACAGAGTAACATTCCAAAGAACCCAGACTTTGCTTAAAGTAACCTCAGGGCCCCCTCCATTCTTCAAGAGCCTCCTCAGATGACATGACCCCCAAGGAGCCTGACTCTTGCTCTTTCTGTCTGAATATCATGTTATCTCTAGTGTCCATGGCACTTCCGGGCCTCCATCTTGAACTTGTTTTTGCACCTGAATCTTTGGTTCAAGTATAATTCCTTGTAAGGGAGCACAGTTCTGAAGCGTCTGTGTACCTATAGCTTTACACCCAGTGCTTTATGCAGAGTCTGCTGCAAAGCTCCATCATCCATCTGAGACCCCAGCATTCGGCTCTCTGGGCCCTCCCTCTTTGTAGCCCGCCTGTCCCTGCCACCGCTCTGACCCCCCACCCCGAAATGCCCCTTTGCCTGAAAGACCTCCTCTGCTTCTCTCCTGAATGGGTCCTCCTGTTCATCCTTTCATTCAGGACATGTTCTCCTGCTCCTCTTTCAAGAAACCTCCTCTGTAACCCTCTTCAGTCCAGGGTGGGTTGTTCCATAGCACTCCACGCATTGTATTATCGCTTTATGTTTCAGTGATTTGTTTACATGTCTGTCTCTCCTCTTAGGCTATGAGCTCTGTGGCTCCGACTATGATCACATCCAAAGTGCTAGTACAGTGGCTGGCACACAGGAGACTTTTTAAAAGCTTGTTGAATGAACTCATGAATGAGCGTTTTCACTCTAATCAAAAGAAACAATGGCTGATGGAGTCTAACCTCTACTTCACTTCTTGTTTCCTGTGTAATCCTTGATCTCTTCAATCCTAACTCTCTCTCCAGTCTTATCTGCTTATCCTGGATCAGCTGTAATCGCTCTGCCCTCTTGGCTGCCCCTCTAACACTCTGACCTTGCCCCACCCCAGGACTTTTGCATGTCCTACCTGGAATGCTCTTTCCCCAGGTCTCTGATCAAAGTCACTGAGCAGACATTGTAGTATTTTGTTTATTATTTGTTTATTATTATCTACCTGTTGGAGGAGGAAATGGCAACCCACTCCAGTATTCTTGCCTGGAGAATTCCATGGACAGAGGAGCCTGGCAGGCTACAGTCCATGGGGTCACAAGGGTCGGACACAAGTTAGCAACGAAACCACCATCTACCTGTTATCTCCTTCCCACCCCCACCATTAGTATGTAAACCGTTGGTAATTCCCTGGAGGTCCAATGGTTAGGACTCCATATTTGTACTTCCTCATCAAAGAACTAGAATCTCATAAGCCACATGGCACAGTCAAAAAAAATTTTTTAATTAAGTTTTAAAAAAGAGAATGTAAGCCATTGAGAGCAGGGATTTGGGTTGATTCACTGTAGTAGCTCAGCACCTAGAAAGGTATACTTGTTGTTCAGTCACCCAGTCATGTCTGACTCTTTGCAACCATATGGACTATAGCACGTCAGGCCTCCCTGTTCCTCCTTATTTCCCGAAGTTTGCCCAAGTTCATGTCCATTGCATCAGTTATGCCATCCAGCCATCTCATCCTCTGATGTCCTCTTCTTGTTCTGCCCTCAATCTTTGCCAGCATCAGGGACTTTTCCAAAGAGTCAGCTGTTCACATCAGATAACCAAAATACTGGATCTTGCCTGGTGACTCAGAAAGGTATCTAGCACTTGACAAATGCTTGTTGAGTAAAAATATTTCCATGGTCTGTCGCAGACTGCTCACTGTCCCCCTATTACTCTTTCTGTTACTCATCTACTTAAAGAATCCCAGGTTTTTAGCCAGATAGACCTGACTACCTGGATTAACAACTACGTAGAGCTTCCCTTGCAGGTAAATATGACTACTTGGCTAAATTCTGGCATAGGAGATGTAAGAGGAGATGATGTGCCCAGGTTCTAGAATGTGTCCTGAAAGGGAGCTACCATGATCCTTCTTTTTCTTTTAATATTTATTTATTTATTTATTTGACTGCACCAGGCCTTAGTTGTGCAGTTGTGGCATGAGAGATTTTTAGTTGTGGCATGAGAGATTTTTAGTTGTGGCGTGTAGAATCTAGTTCCCTGACCAGGGATCAAACCTGGGCCCCCTGCATTGGGAATGCAGAATCTTAGCCACTGGATCACCAGCAAAGTCCTACCATGATTCTTTTCCCCTCCTTTCTCCAGCCTACTACGTGGAATGTAGACATGATGACTGGGTCTCATCTTCAATATTGAGCACACAAGGTTCTTAAAAGACCTGTAAACATATGAAGTGATGTTTATACCACTGTAATAGTCTTGATTGACCACTTAAACCAGTGGCCTTTGAAATTTGGTGGATTCATTTGAATAAGGTTCTAAGATTATTTTCAAATCTACACTGCCAGTCTGGCCAGGGTGTTCTAGAAGCCTAATTTCCAGGTACCAGTAGAAACTCTGTGTACTTTGCTATACTTATCACTTATTCTTCTAACATCAATTAGTGCAGGAAAATTCTCTCTCCTTTATTGTTTGTAAATAGATACCGAAGACATAACTGTGCTAACTTTAAGAGAACCTATGCCTGGATAGGGCTTCCCAGGTGGCACTAGTGGTAAAGAAAAAAAAACCCACCTGCCAATGCAGGAGACATAAGAGATACAGGTTTGATCCCTGGGTTGGGAAGATCCCCTAGAGAAGGAAAAGCCAACCCATTCAAGTATTCTTGCCCAAGAAATCCCATGGACAGGTAAGCTTGGCAGGCTACGATCCAGGGGGCCTCAAAGAGGGTGAAGAAGATTCCCAGGAGGAAGAAATGGCAATGCATTCCAGCATCCTTGTCTAGGAAACCTCTTGGACAGAGGACCCTGGCAGGCTGCAGTCCTTGGGGTCACAAAAGTGTCAGACATGACTCAGTGACTAAACAAAATATTATAAAATATGCAAAGAGAAGAACTCCAAAGGAAAATGTCCAATCACATTATAATATATACAATTAGGTCTCCCAGGCTTAGGTTTCAGTTTTAGTATTATGATTTTTTTTTAGCCTTAAGTGATAGTTGATTTATATATAAATCTATTAATATGTTTGGGCTCTCATTTTCTTATGCCTTTATTAGTGATGATAATGTAAAATTATCTCAGGCTATGAAACCAAAAATATGCCATTTTTGCAACACTGAATATATTCAGGGAAAATATGTCACTTCTGCTACTGTATTAAAATATCAGACATAGAGCTATTTCTGGTCCATTCCTTTGTTTTATAAATGTGTGAACCTTTTTATAAAAATCCTTTGTTTCATGGACCATTCTGATGCAAGGATCTTGAGCATCTTAAAATCCATGATAAATCCACAGTGATTCTTTAAAAATAGCTCATTTCTGTGACTGAAAAACAAATGGTAAATATTTGCCCAAAGTGGGGAAAAAAGAGCCTGAGTCCAAGAGCCCTAAGTCTAGTTCCTTTTGCACTGATTCACCAAAGGGTGCCTCTCAAAACTGTTCTTGTTTTAATGCCTCAGTGCCTTGGAAAGAAAGTGAATTCACCCTTAAAATTTCAGATCTTATGTCTTCAGGATTCTTTGGATCTGATGAGAAATAAGATGTCTCTCAGCCTGGCTCCAACCAACTCCTCCTTGTACTTCATTTCTACAGTGATATAATGTATCTAAACACATTAGTTCAAAGATTTACAGTTAGTTCCTAGGCTGTAAGAAGTCAGGGTATAGAGAAAAGTTCATAAATTTTCCTCAGCATAAAAACCTTATATAAATCATGACATCTTTTTTTGGAAACCAGTATTAACAGCCATCCTGACAGGTATACACTTTAAAAGGCTTTTTGACTGCTGTTACTAACTCAAGGAAATAAGTATATAAAAGGAAGTAAACCCAAAATGGTTGGAGACAGCTTAGAAGGCGTGACAGTAAAATAACAAGGCAAATGCATTTTGTCCTTCAAAATAGTCACCATGGAGTAGAATACATGTATCCTAATGATACCGCCATTTGCAAGTGTTTGGGGGACCATTCTGAATCTTTTTTGAGCCACTTTAAGAGACTCACTAAAAAAATCAGTTTAATAGACAGTATGCTCTTTGACACACTTAGCAATATCTAATGGGATATGTCTTCTCAGACAAAAGAAACAAAAGCAAAAATAAACAAATGGGACCGCATCACTAAAAAGCTTCTACCCATCAAAGGAAACTATCAACAAAAAGAAGAGACTTCCCTAGTGGTCCAGTGACTAAGACTCTGAACTCCAACACAGGGAGCATGAGTTCAATCCCTGGACAGGGGACTATATCCCATATGCTGCAATCAAAAATCCCACATACCACAATGAAGATCGAATATCCCATGTGCCTCAACTAAGACCCGGTGCAGCCAAATAAATAAATAAATTTTTTTTTAAAAAAAGAGACAATTTTAAAAAAAGAAAGAAAAGAAAAAAACCGAATGGGAGAAGATACTTCCAAATCATATATTCAAGAAAAGGTTGATATACAAAATATATAAAGAATTCATACAACTCAACAAGAAACCCAATTTATAAATGGTCAGAGGATCTGAAAGGGCATTTTTCTGAAGAAGACGTACAGATGGTCAACAGACACATGAAAAGATGTTGAACATCACTATTCAGTTCAGTTGCTTACTCGTGTCCAACTCTTTGTGACCCCATGAATCACAGCACGCCAGGCCTCCCTGACCATCACAAACTCCCAGAGTTTACTCAAACTCGTGCCCATCGAGTTGGTGATGCCATCCAGCCATCTCATCCTCTGTCGTCCCCTTCTCCTCCTGCCTCCAATCCCTCCCAGCATCAGGGTCTTTTCCAATGAGTCAGTTCTTCACATCAGGTGGCCAAAGTATTGGAGCTTCAGCTTCAATATCAGTCCTTCCAATGGACACCCAGGACTTATCTCCTTTAGGATGGACTGGTTGGATCTCCTTGCAGTCCAAGGGACTCTCAAGAGTCTTCTCCAACACCACAGTTCAAAAGCATCAATTTTTCAGCGCTCAGCTTTCTTCACAGTCCAACTGTCACATCCATACATGACCACTGGAAAAACCATAGCCTTGACTAGACAGACCTTTGTTGGCAAAGTAATGTCTCAGCTTTTTAATATGCTATCTAGGTTGGTCATAACTTTCCTTCCAAGGAGTAAGCGTTTTTTAATTTCATGGCTGCAATCACCATCTTCAGTGATTTTGGAGCCCCCAGAAATAATGTCTGCCACTGTTTCCACTGTCTCCCCATCTATTTGCCATGAAGTGATGGGACCAGATGCTATGAACTTAGTTTTCTGAATGTTGAGCTCTAAGCCAACTTTTTCACTCTCCTCCTTCACTTTCATCAAGAGGCTTTTTAGTTCCTTCACTTTCTGCCATAAGGGTGGTGTCATCTGCATATGTGAGGTTATTGATATTTCTCCCTGCAATCTTGATTCCAGCTTGTGCTTCTTCCAGCCCAGCATTTCTCATGATGTACTCTGCATAGAAGTTAAATAAGCAGAGTGACAATATACAGCCTTGACGTACTCCTTTCCCTATTGGGAACCAGTCTGTTGTTCCATGTCCAGTTCTAACTGTTGCTTCCTGACCTGCATACAGGTTTCTCAAGAGGCAGGTCAGGTGGTCTGGTATTCCCATCTCTTTCAGAATTTTCCACAGTTTATTGTGATCCACATAGTCAA
Organism: Dama dama; assembly: GCF_033118175.1. Lineage (NCBI taxonomy): Eukaryota > Metazoa > Chordata > Mammalia > Artiodactyla > Cervidae > Dama > Dama dama. The sequence goes on along the minus strand of NC_083696.1, from coordinate 38,568,099 downwards.
AGGCTTTGGCATAGTCAATAAAGCAGAAATAGATGTTTTTCTGGAACTCTCTTGCTTTTTCGATGACCCCACAGATGTTGGCAATTTGATCTCTGGTTCCTCTGCCTTTTCTAAAACCAGCTTGAACATCTGGAAGTTCACGGTTCATGTATTGCTGAAGCCTGGCTTGGAGAATTTTGAGCATTACTTTACTAGCGTGTGAGATGAGTGCAATTGTGCAGTAGTCTGAGCATTCTCTGGCATTGCCTTTCTTTGGGATTGGAATGAAAACTGACCTTTTCCAGTCCTGTGGCCACTGCTGAGTTTTCCAAATTTGCTGGCATATTGAGTGTAGCACTTTCACAGCATCATCTTTCAGGATTTGAAATAGCTCAACTGGAATTCCATCACCTCCACTAGCTTTGTTCGTAGTGATGCTTTCTAAGGCCCACTTGACTTCACATTCCAGGATGTGTGGCTCTAGTTGAGTGATCACACCATCGTGATTATCTGGGTCATGAAGATCTTTTTTGTAGTTTTCTGTGTATTCTTGCCACCTCTTCTTAATATCTTCTGCTTCTGTTAGGTCCATACCATTTCTGTCCTTTATCAAACCCATCTTTGCATGAAATGTTCCCTTGGTGTCTCTAATTTTCTTGAAGAGCTCTCTAGTCTTTCCCATTCTGTTGTTTTCCTCTATTTCTTTGCATTGCTCGCTAAGGAAGGCTTTAAGAAAATGCAAATCAAAACCACAATGAGGTATCACCTTACATCTGTTAGAATGGTCATCAAAAAGACAAAAAATAACAAGTGTTGGAGCAGATGTGGAGGAAAGGGAACCCTCATACAATGTTGATGGGAATGTAAATTGGTGCAACCTGTATGGAAAACAGTATGGAGATTCGTCAAAAAAGTATGCATAAAACAATCATATGACCCAGCTACTCCACTTCTAAGTACTTATCTGAAGAAAACTAAAACAGTAATTTAAAAAGATATGTGTAGCTCTATGTTCATCATCATTTCCTAAAGGAAATCAACCTGAATAGTCATTGGAACGATTGATGCTGAAGCCAAAGCTCCAATACTTTGGCCACCGGACGCAAAGAGCTGATTCACTGGAAAAGCCCCTGATGCTGGGAAAGATTGAAAGCAAAAGGAGAAGGGAGTGGCAGAGGATGAGATGGTTGGATGGAATCAATGACTCAATAGATGTGAGTTTGAGCAAACTCTGGGAGACAGTGGAGGACAGAGGAGCTTGACATGCTACAGTCCATGAAACTGCAGAGTCAGACATGACTTAGCAACTGAACAACAACAAAATATTCATCACAGCATTATTTACAATAGCCAGTTATGGAAACAACCTAAGTGCACGCAGATGGCTGCTGAATGGGTAAAGAAACTATGACAGAGATATTTATATTACTCAGCCATAAAAAAGAATGAAATCTTATCATTTGCAACAATATGGATGGATCTTAAGGGTATTACGCTAAATTAAATAAATCAGGTGGAAAAGACAAATACCATATGTGCAATTTTATTTCATTCATATGAGGAATATCAGGGCTGGTACACTGGGATGACCCAGAGGGATGGGATGGGGAGAGAGGTGGGAGGGAGGTTCAGGATGGGGAACACATGTAAATCCATGGCTGATTCATGTCAATGTATGGCAAAAACCACTACAGTATTGTAAAGTAATTAGCCTCCAACTAATATAAATAAATGAAAAAAATAAATAAATAAAAAATAAAGCACAGTAGTGGTAACTAAAAGGGAAGGAGGCAGGAGAAGGGTGAGATGGTTAAAGGCGGTCAGTTAAATAGTGACAGATGAAAAGTGAAGTTTTGGTGGTGTATGAAAGTGAAAAGTGGAAGTGTTAGTCACTTAGTCATGTTTGACTCTTTGTGATCCCATGGATTGTAGCCACCAGGCTTCTCTGTCCATAGAATTCTTCAGGCAAGAACACTGGAGGGGTAGCCATTCCTTTTTCCTGGGGATCTTTCCAACCCAGGGATTGAACCCACGTCTTCCACATTGCAGGCAGATTCTTTACAGTCTAATCATCTGAGCCACCATGGTAGTGTATATAAAAGTCAAAAGACAATGTTGTACACATGATACTTATACCATGTTATAAACCAATGTTATCTCAATTTAAACAATCAGTTTAGTCACTTTCTTCTCAATTCTGATGTTTTTGACCAAGGAGAATTCTCATAGCTCAGTATGTTACTGGATTTGGTTCCAAGTGAGTTTTGGATGTTTCCCATTAACAGCTATCTTAAAAGTCAAACATTATGTATCTGTTGAGAATGCTCTGAAAAATGGAATTCTTTACTAAAGCGACTCCAAAATGGAAATTCCAAGGCGTTTTGCATCTTGAGTATAACCCAAGTGTTAACTCTCCCTGTTCCTATCCTGATAGAAAACAAAGTCACTGGAATGTTCAGATTCTGGTATTTTGTTAGTGAACTGGTCAGAACATTTTACAGACCGTGTGCTTTAGTTGTACTTTTAAAAAAAGAATTTTATTAATTTCACTATTTTTATTTATTTGGCTGTGTCAGCACACAGGATGTTCACTGCATCGTGTGGGAACTTCTATTGGCGGTACACAGACTCTCTAGTTGCGGCGCGTGGGCTCAGTAGTTGTGGCACACAAGCTTAGTTGTCCTGAGTCATGTGGGATCTTAGTTTCCAGATCAGGGCTCGAACCTGCATCCCCTGCATTGCAAGGCAGATTCTTAACCTCTGAACAACCAGGGAAGTATATAGCTGTGCCTTTAAGGATGGAAAAAAGCTTCAACAGTCTTCCCCAGCATTTTGCTTTCCTTACCTAATTACAATCTTCATTTAAATGAGACACTTTTCCAGGATGCATTTCCCAATGAAAGTGTCACATTCAGTTACCTTCCAGAACAGTCATAATGAATAAAGGCTCACAAACAAAGAAAGACTTTTGTTATTGTGACATGAGTACTGGAATGTATTCAAAAATTGCAGCAGAAAAATTTCTCAACAGCTCGAGTGACCACAATGAAACCAACAGGCCAGCAAAGGGAAACCACTTCCTGAAAGTAAATATTGGTTGTTGATGGTGTATGTTCTGTCCCTTTGAATTAGTCTGCTTAGGCTATCATTACAAAATACAATTGACCACGCGGCTTAAACAGCAGAAATTCACTTTTCTCACAGTTCTAGAGGCCAGAAAGCCCAAGATTAAGGTTTCTGGTGAGAACCCCCTTCCTGGCTTGCAGAGGACCACTTTGTCTTCACATGGACTTTCCTCTGAAGAGGGGGCCCCAGTGTCTCTTCCTCTTCTTATAAGGGCACCCACCCTATCAGTTTAGGGCCTCACCCCATTACTTCCTTTGACCTTTATCACCTCCTCACAGGCCACATCTCCAAATATAGTCACGTCACAGGTTAGGGTTTCAACATATGAATCTGGGGCGGGGAGCAGGGAAACACAGACCATTAGTCTGTAACACCCTTCCTTCTGAACACTGAAGTCATTTCCACTGGGTTTAAGACAGAGATTAAAATAGAGAATAATGAAGCTATACTGTCAAACCAATGGATTTACTAAAAGTGATAACCAAGTTAGCAGATGAAGGTCAGAACAAAAACTCAGAATCTGAGAAAGAATCAGAAGACACACATAGGTGTTGAGCAGGAAAAAAAAAAAGATAGAACAACTAACTTTGAGCTCATTACTTGTTGGGAGAAAAATTAAATGAAAGAAAAAATATCTACTGGAAGTGAGAGAGTGAGGCTTAAATATCTACAAGCACCATGTCCTTTCTGTGAGCTCTCTGATGTCCTCTCAATAAATTCCGTTTCTGTTGAAACTAGACAGAGGTGATCTCTTTTTGCAACTAAGAAGCCTGTCTAGCATACCACTTCTGGTCCCAATAGATGGAATGGAAGTGGAATTCTAAGCCAGAAGAATTATCAGAAATTGAGCATAGGGACTTCCCTGGTGGTCCAGTGGCTAAGACTCCCTGATCTCAACACAGGGGGCATGGGTTTGATCCCTGGTCAGGGAACTAGATTCCATATGCTGCAACTAAGAGTTCACAAGCCACAACTAAAGCACTCATGAGTCACAACTAAGATCTGGTGCAGCCTAATTAATTAATTAGTTTTTAAAAAATCAAGCATAACATTATCGAGTATGTAAACTGGACATGAACTTGATGTGGAACCAATTAAAATAGAAAAGCAAACATCCCCCAAGCAGTTTTCTTCCTATTGTCCCTGAGGCTTTGTAGAGGTCATGTAGACTTTTCAACAGTTTTTTTGACAGCAGACAAAACTCTCCTGAATCTGAAACTCCTCAGTTGGGAAAGTCATACTTTTTTTATTTGCTTGGCTAGTTCTCGAAGTCAACTCTCTGCAGTGTCTCATAAAGCCCAAGCAACTTTAAAATGATAACAGATTCCTTTTTGAGTGCAAAACTTGGCCAAGTTTTGAGAAGTAATTTATTCACAACCTGATGTGTTCCATCAAGTAGAAGCCCAGGGGTCTCTTTCATATCTAGCATGTCAGGAACAAATGGGCTTTGGTGGATTCCAGAAAACAAAGATATTTGGGGAACAATTTGAGGGAAACATTCAGAACTTTCTAACACCACAGGGCCTAGTTTGCTCCTATATTGAATTTCATAGATCCTGATTTTGGAGTTTTACAACACCTGCTGGTAAAGCCATCCAACTTTCTCTTACTGAATTGCTAAGTAGGTAAGAGATAATGTTGTATTGAGAGTTGGATAATCAGGAAACAGGGAGAAAATAAAAAGATGCATTGCTGTTTCTCTCAGAGAAGAGCCCACCCAGCACAGCATGAAAAGTCTACCTTTTCACACCAACTAATTAAACCTACTTGAGCCTTACTTCATTAGACGGATTTCATCTAAGCTAAACATATGCAGAGACTCCTACAGTCAACTCAATTAAAAAAATACAGGATATGAGACTTGTGAGGTTGCCAATTTAGTGGACAGACCTCTCTTTATCCAGCAAAGATGTGTGTTTCCTATCCAATTTGACCTCTGATTAGATTAAAGGCTTAGCTACAAGGGTAAATGTAAAAATAATTGCACTGCAGGCAGTGGGTTGATCTCAGTGGATAATTTGAGGATGAACTCTTTGATAATGAGCTTCCCAGGTGGCTCACTGGTAAAGAATCCACCTGCAATGCAGGAGACGCAGGTTCAATCCCTGGTTTGGGAGGATCCCCTGGAGAAGGAAATGGCAACCCACTCCAGTATTCTTGCCTGAAAAATCCCATGGACAGAGGAGCCTATAGGGCTACAGTTAATGTGGTCACAGAGAGTCAGACATAATTTAGAAATAAACAATAACAAGTAAGAGCTATTGTTATATACTAACATTCCTGGTACTGGGTTTTTGGATTTCTTTGTTTTTTTGTCTATTTACTGTCTAGAATATAGCTATACATTAGGTAGAATTTTTGGTAGCAAGTAAAAGAAATCACCTCTGGCTGAAATAGGCAGAAAGGAAAATTTATGAAAAGGATATTAAGAAGCTCAAGGGGGACTTCCCTGGAGGTCCAGTGATAGAGAATCCACCTTCCAATGCAGGGGACATGGATTCAGTCCCTGGTCAGATCCCACATGCCGAGGGGCAACTAAGCCTACACACTACAACTGGAGAAGCCTGTGCACTGCAATGAGGACCCAGTGTAAACAAATTTTTTTTATTTTAATTTTAAAAAATGTTAAAAGGAGCTCATGGGATCACTAAGAGATCTGAAGAGCCAGGCCAGGAATCCTGAAGTCCCACAGCAGAGCTGTTTCCCAGCTCCAAGCCGGCGGCTCCCCCCAGGCAGTACGTGCTACAGATTGCAAGGCCACCGCTGCTGCCACAGGTTGTTGTTTTTTACTTTTTATTTTGTATCAGAGTATAGCTGATGAACAAACAATGTTGTGATAATTTTGGGTGAACATCAAAGGGACTCAGCCATGCATATACTTGTATCGATTCTTTCTCCTCACAAATTCCTCTCCCATCCAGGCTGCCACATAACACTGAGCAGAATTCCTTCTGCTATACAGTAGGACCTTGCTGGTTATCCATTTTAAATATAGCAGTGTGTACATGTCCATCCCGAATTCCCTATCTCTTTTCCCCATCCTTCCCCCCAGGGCAACCACAGTTCATTCTCTAAATGAATCTGTGAGTCTGTTTCTGTTCTGTAAGTAAATTTGTTTGTATCATTTCTTTTTAGATTCCATTTAAAAGGGATGTCATATGATATTTCTCCTTCTCTGTCTGACTTACTTCACTCAGGATGACCCTCTCTAGGTCCGTCTATGTTGCTGCAAATGGCATTATTTCGTTCTTTTTAATGACTGAGTAATATTCCACTGTATATATGACCCACATCTTCTTTATCCATTCCTCTGTTGATGGACATTTGGTTGCCTCCATGTTGTGGCCATTGTAAACAGCGCTGCAATGAACCCTGGGGTGCATGTATCCTTTCAGATCATGTTTTTCTCCAGATATGTGCCCAAGAGTCATATGGTAGCTCTGTTTGTAATTTTTTAAGGAACCTCCATACTGTTCTTCATAGCGCTATGAGTCTTAATCCTGCTGGATCCAGCACTACAGGCACCCCTAAGCTAGGAAAACGATCATGCTACAGCTGCCTTCACCACCAATTCTCTACAGTCCCCGCTTCTGGGTGTCCACAGTTCCTGGCTCAAACCCAAGGGCGGCATTTAAGGTTGGCAAAGCCTAGATCATATGATCACAGTCTCACTACAAGGGTGATTGTGAACACAAGTACCTGGCAATGTTAGTTTCTGTAATGGTAGGTGGGCTCTGACTACCGTGAAGATTCATACAGCAGAGAACTCATCACACTGCAGGCATCAGCGTGGAACTCGAATGATGAGCAACCAAAAAGAATGGCAGACATTGAGTACAGGCATCTAATAAAGCTATAATAGAGGCTTTGTGTCCCCTCAAATTCATAATTGAATCCCAACCCCAGTGTGATGGTATCTGGAGGTAGAGCTTCTGAGAAATGATTAGGTCCTGAGGGTGGAATCATTTTGGTATAATTAGTGTCCTTGTAAATGGAGACACAAGATCATCTTTCTCTTTCTGTCATCTGGGGATGCAGCAAGAAGGCAGTTGTCTATAAACCAGGAAGAGAGTCCTCAATAGATACCAAATCTGCTGACACCTTGATCTTGAGCTTCTCAGCCTCTAGAATGGTGAGAAGTAAATGTCTGGCATTTTAAGCCACCCAGTCTATGTTGTTTCATTAGAGAAACCAGAGCAGACTAACACAAGTTGGGATGGAGCTAGACCCCACTGGGGCTTCCCCAGTGGCTCAATGGTTAAAAAAAAAAAAAAAAAAAAAAAAATCCACCTGCATTGCAGGAGATACAGGAGACAGGGTTTCCATCCCAGGGTAGGGAAGATCCCCTGGAGGAGGAAATGGCAACCTACTATAGTATTCTTGCCTGGAAAATCCCATGGACAGAGGAGTCTGGCAGGCTACAGTCCATAGGGTGGCAAAGACTTGGATCCAACTGAGCACACAAACACACGAAACAGGCCCCAGTGTGCCGTGACAATGCTGCCCTTTCCCTCTGACTTGCCTTGCCTCACTCCCCTGGTTTCATGGCTATCCCTCCGCATGCCTGACCGCTGGGGCTTCTCAGTGTCCATGTCTTCTCTTCTCATCTGCCACCTCCCTAGCGCCTGACCTACTGCTCCCCTCTGACCTCTGGAATCAGGCTTTGACTTGCTTTCCTATTTGCTCAGGGCTTTTTTTCATCCTCACATTCTGGCCTCTCATGCTCTCTGATGGTCTTGCCATTGCAAATGATTCTGACACCACTTCTGAATCATGACTGGGCAGTCCTTTATGATAAAGTATTCTGCTATATCTTAAGATCATAGCTCTGTAAAGTCACATTATAATAAGGCCCTATAGGTAATTGAATCCCCATGGAGGAGGCTGTAATATATATGATTCATGCCAAACCCTGTGTCTCCATGGATCATGTTAAGCTAGCCATACTGTATCATTTACGAGATATTTTTGCTGACTTGCTATAATAGGCTCCCCAACCAGTCATCCCCCTGGAGCTTATCTGAATTTTCAGTAACTATGTTAAAATATTACTTTAAAATACTTCTCTCTCGAGTGCTCTTTTATAATAATTGCCATAAATCTGACAGGAAGTTTAGGGGAAGAGAAAGTGGCCACATCAGCAGTTCTGCAATAAAGCCCTGGTCTCCCTCTTGTGGCCCCTTATTTGCAAGGTCTGTAGGCATAGCCTCAGCTGTCCTGTGGCTAAATTCTTCAACTCTGAGGTCCTCAAAGAATCCCAGGGACACACCTCAGAATGCTGCTGAAAGAAATCACTCAAGAATGTTTGAAAATGGGTTTCACTGGTGGCTCAGTGGTAAAGAATCCACTTGCCAATGCAGGAGACACAGGTTCAATCCCTGGTTTGGGAAGATCCCACTTGCCACAGAACAGCTAAGCCCATGCGCCACAGCTATTGAGTCTGTGCTCTAGAGTCCAGCAGCTGCAGTTATTGAGCTCTCGTGCTGCAACTACTGAAGCCCTTGCACCCTAGAACCCGTTCTCCATAAGAGAAGCCAGAGCATTGCAACTAGAAAAAAGCCCAAGCAGCAACAGACCAAGCAAACCAAAAATAAATAAATAAATAAAAATTTTCTAAAAGATTGTTTTAAAAGCACTTTTGCAAAATAAGATGCTAGAAGTAATCTGGAAAGCATGATATCATTCAGAAGGCAAAGAGACAAAGGAGCAACTATCATACTTGGACAAGTCACTTTCTCCTTGCCATCAAGGATTAAATATGGTATCTGATATACAATACAGTAGCAGTCCATTCCAAAGAGTCCCAGAGTTGAGCAAAGAATTGTTTTTTTAAGGTTTTTTTTAAATTTAATTTAAAAATTTTTTTTGAAGAGAGTTTTTTTTGTTTGTTTTTGTTTTGGCTGCATCGGGTCTTAGTTGCAGCATGCTGAGCTTCTATCTTCATTGCAGTTTGTAGGATCTTTAGTTGCAGTGTGCAGACTCTTAGTTGTGACATGTGGGATCTAGTTTCCTGACCAGGGGTTGAACCTGGGTCCCTGGCATTGAGAGTGTTGAGTCTTAGCCACTGGACCACCAGAGAAATCCCTGAGCAAGGAGTTAGATTCCTGGGAAGGAAAAATATGGAATGAGCCCAACACAGCGACAATATTAAGCCTCCAGTTTCAAAGTAGTTGATATACCATCTCTAGGGATATTTTATGTGGTTTTCTTCACCCTATGGCACAAAACTGTTCACTGTGAGCTTGGATTTGTGAGCCTGTCAATTCATGTGTCAAGCTTTGTATGTTGCTGTCTGATGCTCTTGGTATGGGTCTCTGCTTTCACAAGTGCTTTGAAGTCTGCAAAACACTCTCACATCCATTTCTTTCTCTGAACCTCAGGGCAGTTCAGCAGATAAACCAAGGAGATAAAATCACAGAGCCTCCAAGCATAGGCATAGGGCCCCCACTTTCCCTGAATGTCTCGGGGAGTCAGGAATGGTGGATCTGTGTCCCCAAATTCCCACTCCATTGCTGTTTCTCCCATGCCACTCTCATTTCACATTAAGCATGCTCTCTCTTCTGAGACATCCAAAAGAGAGTTTCTTCCCTTACTTTTCAGGGAGACATGGGCTGTTTCTACCTGCTCAGCAGCTCTTCTTTTCTTTGGGGAGCTACCTGTTCTCTACTTTTGCTGGTGCTGATGTCACTGTCATCGAGAGATGGGCTCAGCGTCTCCCAACCTGGGCCAGAACCTCTCTTGCCACACAGCGTATCTTGAATTGGTGACGCATATATGGAAACTAAGAGATTACAGGTTTCCCTCTATTCACCCAAAAGGGAGATTACAGGTTTCCCTCTATTCACCCAAAAGGGAGAGTTGTCTTGAGATCTGCAAACATCTGATACTGTTCTTCTTAAGGCCAAGAACTCATATTTTTCTTAAGTCCATATTTTGCTGGACTACACGGAACTAACCAATTCACTTCCATGAACACCCTTAGTCAGCTGCCCCACGGGAGGAAAAAGTCTTGATTTTAAGTCCTAGATAAGCAAACAAACTTTAGCTTTTGGGAAACATGTCAAAAGTCATTTTTCTTGCAGGCAGGAAGATAGCTTTTTAAGATTTGTCTATGTATGCAAACTTGGCCTGGCATCAACAACCAAGTTTATGCAGGTCCTGTAGCATCAGCACAGAAAGCCTCACAAATCTTTCAGGGAATGATAATACCTTTCAGACAGTCACTCGTGGAGGAGCAAATAGTCATTAACCATCTTTATCATCTTGACCAGACAGATCTAAACAGGCTTTTGAGCCTAGATTGACTAGCATCCCAGGAGATCTTCAATAACCACCTGCCAAGCATTTTCAAAAATACATCATGCTCTCCGAATTCCATTTGGCCCAATGAATTGGCATAGAGCCAGTTTCTCTTCCTTTGCTCTTGGAAATCGTCCCCATTCTTCTCAGCACTAGTCTGATGCAAAAATGAGAACCCAGTTGGGTCATTTTTAGAGATGAAGGTGGACCTAGAGTCTGTCATACTGAGTAAAGTAAGTCAGAAAGAAAAAAACATCATATAATATTGCTTACATGTGGAATCCAGAGAAATGGTACGAATGAACCTATGTGCAGGGCAAGAATAGAGACACAGATAGAGAGATGGACATGTGGGTACAGGGGTGGGTGGCAGAGGAGGGTGCGGCAAACTCAGAGATTATACATATAGCTGATTCACTTTATTGTACAGCAGAAACACAGCATTGTAAAGCAATTATCCACCAACAAAGAAAATTAGAACCCAAGAACACATACGTTCATTTGCTTTCCTTCAAACTCAGCCCTTCACAGGGGCCATGACCTCTTCCTGGCCCTCCCTTACATCACAGTTTACTTCCAGCAAAGAAAACAATATTCATTATTTATTCTGCTGTGCATATTTATATTAAAGCTCCCTAAACTAGGACATTAGCAGGCTCACTTTCAACTCCCAGTCAGCAGATGATGGAAACATCCGGAGGGATAAACAGTCAACACTCCCTTTTCGTTTCCTTCACCAGTACCCGTGACCATGGCCACATCCCTTATCTTCTCTGGACTTTAGCTGTGCACTTCTAAATTGAAGAGATTGGAGGGGATGAAAGTTAGGATCCCTTCAACCACTAACATTGTGCACTGCATGTCTACATTCTCCAGAGAGCTCCCACTCTCCTCTGTGATGGTCAGGCCTAGCTAGTCTGTGGAAATGGAAATCAGGTAAAACAGAGCAAACAGGACTTCCCTGGTGGTACCATGGTTAAGACTCTGTGCCTCCAACGCAGGGGTGTGGGTTTGATACCTGGTCAAGGAACTATGATCCCATATGCCACATAGTGCAGTCAAAAAACAAACAGACAAAAAAGCAAACAAAACATCCCTAGCTTGAACTGTAAATGATATGCAATTATTTTGCACAACAGCAAAGAAACAAATTTTTTTTACATGAGTAGTGCTGAGAAATATTGACATGTGTCCACTGAAAAACAATGCACAACCTAAAAGTTGAGAATGATGCTTTATTCAGCAAACTGGCTAAGGACTTATTCCCTGAAGACAGCCTTTTAGCTCTGAGAGTCTGTTCTGAAGATAAGGGAGGAGCCAGGATATACAGGAGTTTTTGCAACAAAAACCAAGTAGTTGGAACGTCAAAAGATTACTGTTAATTAAAGAAAAAAGACATCTTACATTAATGAATTTAACACTTTTCTTTGTACAGGAAGATGCAAGAGTCTGGACTCATTGAAATCATTCCTTTGATATGCACCTTAACTATGTAGGGCCAGTATCCTGCTTTTCTCCACCTGAATTCCCTCCTGGTGCACAGTGGAGGAGGGTGGGAAGAGGGGGCAGCTGCAGTGGCTGATGGTCTGATGGACATAACATTCTTTGTTTACTGATATGGCAAGTGACACTTTCATCCACACATGATTTGTGTATCTCTGGTAGTTTTATTCATTAGGACAAGGACAAATATTAAAGATAGTGAGCGAAAGTTGGGAGGGGACAGGAGCAGCATGTGGAGGGGCGGAGTAGAATACGAACTACCTGCATCTCACCAAGTCATCTCTAAATATGTATATAAGTAATCTGAAGAGAGCAGGTAACTTTGATACTTTCATCCTTAATCTGAAATATTAAAAAATTAATTATTTTGATACACAGCTAAATAAATAATTATTTATTTTTTCCAAAAGAGAGATGTTCACATCCCAATCATTCAGCTCAGTTCAGTTCAGTCATTCAGTCATACCCAACTCGTTGTGACCCCATGGACTGCAGCATGCCAGGCTTCCCTGTCCATCACCAACTCCTGGAGCCTACCCAAACTCATGTCCTTTGAGTCGGTGATGCCATCCAGCCATCTCATCCTCTGTCATCCCCTTTTCCTCCTGCCCTCAATCTTTCCCAGCATCAGGGTCTTTTCCAATGAGTCAGTTCTTCACATCAGGTGGCCAAAGTATTGGAGTTTCAGCTTCAATATCAGTCCTTCCAATGAACACCCAGGACTGATCTCCCTTAGGATGGACTGGTTGGATCTCCTTGCAGTCCAAGGGACTCTCAAGAGTCTTCTCCAACACCACAGTTCAAGAGCATCAATTCTTCAGTGCTCAGTTTTCTTTATAGTCCAACTCTAACATCCATACATGACCACAGGAAAAACCATAGCCTTGACTAGACAGACCTTTGTTGGCAAAGTAATGTCTCTGCTTTTTAATATGCTATCTAGGTTGGTCATAACTTTCCTTCCAAGGAGTAAGTGTCTTTTAATTTCATGGCTGCAATCATGATCTACACTGATTTTGGAGCCCAAAAAAAGTCTGCCACTGTTTCCACTGTCTCCCCATCTATTTCCCATGAAGTGATGGGACCGGATGCCATGATCTTAGTTTTCTGAATGTTGAGCTTTAAACCAACTTTTTCACTCTCTTCTTTCACTTTCATCAAGAGGCTTTTTAGTTCCTCTTCACTTTCTGCCATAAAGGTGGTGTCATCTGCATATCTGAGGTTATTGATATTTCTCCCAGCAATCTTGATTCCAGCTTGTGCTTCCTCCAGCCCAGCGTTTCTCATGATGTACTCTGCATATAAGTTACATAAGCAGGGTGACAATATACAGCCTTAACATACTCCTTTTCCTATTTGGAACTAGTTTGTTGTTCCATGTCCAGTTCTAACTGTTGCTTCCTGACCTGCATACAGATTTCTCAAGAGGCAGGTCAGGTGGTCTGGTATTCCCATCTCTTTCAGAATTTTCCACAGTTTCTTGTGATTAGAGCCTGTAAATGTTACTTTAATGGCAAAAGAGTGAAAGTTACTTTATATGGCAAATGATATGATTAAGAATACTGAAAATGAAAAATAAAAGGAATTGAAAAGGGTAAGTATACATCCTAAGGCAGTAGAAGGAAAATAATAAAGATAAGCCAGGAAAATAATTAAAGAAGCAAAAAGAATATAAGAAAAGCTGGTTCTTTGAAAAGATGAAATAGAAAAAAAGTTATCAGACTGACAGAAAAAATAGAGACTATAAAATAAGCAACCAGAAATGAAAGAGTGGAAATCTAGGTAAAATAGAGATCTTTCTACAGTATGAAGCAATAATAATATGAAATGTTATGCCAGTAAATTTGAACTCAGAAAAGATTTATAATTTCTTAAAAATTTTCATGAAATCCTAAAATCCATAGAAAAAAGTATGTAGCTAGATCATTCAGTATGAAAAAGAATTTTATAAATAGATACTACAAATTTATAATGAAAATATTAATTAAGTGGGGAAAATAGAAAGCAAAAACTTACCCTGTAAGTTAAAGAATTACCCAAAAATATTTTTAAAAACTAGAAAATATTTTCAACAAATATGACAAACAAATATTAATATAATAAATGTTCAAAAAATACTTTCTAACACATACAGAGGTAAACATTCAAGTGGAAGATAGAAAAGATACAGGTATGCATAATTTACAAAAGCAGAAACCAAATGGGCTTTGAATTTTTTTTTAAATCCTCCCTTTGTTCAACAAACAAATAAACCAAATCAAACAAAAACAAAAAAAAATCTGAGAAAAGTTTTGGTCTCAGTCTAACTATAAACTGACAGATAATTTAAGAAATGTATGAACATTAGTATAAAGGTGCATTCTGGTGTAATACTGGAGAAGGAAATGGCAACCCACTCCAGTATTCTTGCCTAGAGAATCCTGTGGACAGAGGAGGCTGGTGGGCTGCTGTCCATGGGGTCTCACAGAGTCGGACACGACTGAAGTGACTTAGCATACATGCATGAATTGGAGAAAGAAATGACAACCCACTCCAGTATTCTTGCCTGGAGAATCCCAGGGATGGAGGAGCCTGGTGGGCTGCCGTCTATGGGGTTGCACAGAGTCAGACATGACTGAAGTGACTTAGCAGCAGCAGCTGGTGTAATACTGGTCAGAGCTTAACTTGACATATTGCTGGATAGCACTTTTAAAATACATAGAAAACACTTTAAAAAATGTACATTCCTTAGATTCAACAACTCTAGTTCTGTAATTTACTCTAGGAAAAATTCATGGATTTGCAGAAAACTTATTTCTAGAGACATTCATGTTTTTACCAGAGAAAGTTTGGTAACAAACTAAATATCTAGAAATGGGAAAAGCAAAACTTTGTGACTATTAAAGGCAGTGCTGTAGTGGTGCAAAGGTAGACCAGTAGACCAACGAAACAGAAACTAGAGTCCAGAAATAGATTTACACAGACACAACCAACAGAGGCATCAGTAAAATTCATTGGGGGAAAGAATGATTTTTTCAATGAATGGTGTTAGAATATCTGTATGGGAGAATGAACTTCAAACTCTAGCTCACATCATAGACAAAATTAGTTTCTAGGGGATCATAGCTCTAAAGGTCCAGGTAAAATTATCAAGCTTCCAGAAGAAGACATAAACAAATAGCCTCCTGAGTTTATGGTAGGTAAAAGTTCCTTAAGTAGGATACCAAAAGCTTTAACCAGAGAAGAAAAAGAAGTGATAAATTGGACTTTATTGTAGTTAAAATCTTCTATTCATCAAAAGACATCATTTTGTGAAATTAGCATTTCTTAAAAGAGTCTATCCAACAGCTAGTAAGCATATATGAAAGATGCTCAACATCATTACTCATCAGGTACAGACACATTTAAACCACGGTTATATCAGCATATATCCACCAAAATGGTTAAATTAAAAAGACCGAGAATGCCCATTGTTAGTGAAAGAAATTGACTCTCATACACCCCTGGTGGGAGTATCAATTGCTTAAACCTTGGCTAGTAAAACTAAATATACATATCCCATGATTCATGCCTCAGTACTCAAGAGAAATGAAAACATATTGGCACAAAGAGACTTATACAAGAATGTTCACAGCTGCCTTAATCATAATAGCTAAACAACGGAAGTAACCCAAGGGTCTGTCAACAAAATAATGGATAAATTATGGTGTATTTATATAGCAAAATACTATGTGGCAACAAAAAAAGGAATGGACCATTGATAAGTGGATGAATCTTTTAATAAAATTATGTTGAATGAAATGCAGATTCAAAAGAGTACTTTTTTGGCCACACTGCAAGGCATGTGGGATCTTAATTGCCCAACCAGGGATCGAACCCATTGCCCCTTCAGTGGAAGCACAGAGTCTTAACCACTTGACCACCAGGGAAGTCCCCAAAAGAATACTTTTTAAAAAATTATTCCACTTATGCAAAGTTCAAGAAAAGGCTGAAATAATCTATGGTGCTAAAAGTCAGAATAGAAGTACCTGAAGGGAAATACTGAAAAGGAAGGGATCTAAGGACACCTGTACGCTGACGGAACATTCTGAATACTGATTGTTATTGGTGTTGTTCAGTCACCCAATTGTGTCCGACTCTTTGTGACCCCCTAGACTGCAGCACGCCAGGCCTCCCTGTCCTTCACTATCTCCTGAAGTTTGTCCAAATTCATGTCCATCCAGCCATCTCATCCTCTGACACCCTCTTCTCCTTCTGCCCTCAGTCTCTCCCAGCATCCGGGACTTGTCCAATGAGTCAGTGGTTCGCATAAAATGACCAAAATACCGGAGCTTCAGCATCAGTCCTTCCAATGAGTATTTAGGGTTGATTTCCCTTCAGGCTGACTAGTTTGATCTTCTTGCTGTCCAAGGGACTCTCAGGAGTCTTCTCCAGCACCACAGTTCAAAGGCATCAATTCTTTGTTGTTTTGACTTCGTTATGGTCCAGCTCTCACAACCATACGTGACCACTGGGAAGGCCATAGCCTTGACTATATGGACCTTTGTCAGCAAAGTAATGTCTCTGCTTTTCAACACATTGTCTAGGTTTGTCACAGCTTTCCTGTCAAGAAGCAATCGTCTTCTGATTTCATGGCTGTAGTCACCATCCACAGTGATTTCAGAGCCCAAGAAGAAGAAATCTATCACTACTTCTACCTTTTCTCTTTCTATGTGCCATGTAGTATTGGGGCCGGATACCACGATCTTAGTTTTTTAAATATTTAGTTTTAAGCTGGTTCTTTCACTCTCCTCCTTCACCCTCATCAAGAGGCTCTTTAGTTCCTCTTTGCTTTCTACCATTAGAGTGATATCATCTGCGTATCTGAGGTTGTTGATGTTTCTCCTGCCTATCTTGATTCCAATTCGTAACTCATCCAGCCTGGCATTTCTCATGATGCATCTAGTGTATAGGTCAAACAAACAGGGTGACAGCAGACAGCCCTGTCGTACTCCTTTCTCAATCTTGAACCAATCAGTTGTTCCATACAGGGTTCCAACTGTGGCTTCTTGACCCACATACAGGTTTCTCAGGAGACAGGTAAGCTGGTCTGGTATTCCCATCTCTTTAGGAGCTTTCCACAGTCTGTTATGATCCACACAGTCAAAGGCTTTAACATAGTTGATGAAACAAAGGTAGATGTTTTTCTGGAATTCCCTTGCTTTCTCTATGATCCAGCAAATGTTGGCAATTTGATCTCCTTGTTCCTCTTTTTCTAAACCCAGCTTGGACATCTGTAAGTTCTTGATTTGCATAATGCTGAAGCCTAGCATGCAAGATTTTAAGCTTGACCTTACTAGCATGGGAGATGAGTGCAACTGTCCGATGGTTAACACATTCTTTAGTACTACCCTTCTTAGGAATTGGGATGAGGATTGATCTATTCCAGTCCTGTGGCCACTGTGGGGTCTTCCAGATTTGCTGAACGATTGAATGCAACATCTCGATGGCATCACCTTTTAGGGTTTTGAATAGTTCTGCTGGAATTCCATCACATCCACTTGCTTTATTAACAGCAGTGCTTCCTAAGGCCCACTTGACTTCGCACTCCAGAATGTCTGCCTCTGGATGACTAACCACACCATCATAGTTTTCAGGTTCATGAAGATCTTTTTTGTACAGTTCTTCCATGTATTCTTTCCACCTCTTCTTGATCTCTTCAGTGTCTATTAGGTCTCTACCATTTCTGTCTTTTTTTGTGCCCATCTTTGGGCAAAATGTTCCCTTGATATTTCCATTTTCATGAAGAGATCTCTACTCTTTACCCTTCTGTTGTTTTCTTCTGGTCTTAAGCACTGTTCATTGAGGAAGGTCTTCTTTGTCTGTCCATGCTGTTCTTTGGAACTCTGCATTTAGTTGGATGTACCTTTCCCTTTCTCCCTTGCTTTTCACTTCTCCTGTTTCAGCATACAGATTAGGCTGAGGCTAATAGATGACAAATATGCAAACATTTATTGAGATGTATACTAAAAATACAGACAGTTTTTGGTATGTAACTTGTACCATTAAAACTTTTAAAGAGATGTTATAACAGAATCATGAATAATATGGGGAAAGGTCAACCTTATATTAAGTAAAAACAAGTTTTATTCATCGATTTATCCTTTCAACAAACACTTATTGGGCATATATTAAATGCTAATCATTGACAGAGGACACAGAATAATAGTGAATAAAATAGAAAATGTCTCTGTATCAGGCAACTTATAATCTAGTGAAAAGTTTGGTAAGAAATAGCTATATATAAGATCACACTTATATGTGGAATTTAAAAAAAAAGATTGAATTTATATGTATGGGAAACAGACTGGTGGTTGCCAGAGACACGGGGAAAATGGAGGAGGGGAGGCAAAATAAGCGAAGGTGGCCAAAAGGTACAAATTGTCAATTACACAGTAAATAAGTCCTGAGGATTATAATATACAGTATGGTGATTAAAGTTAATAATATTGTATTGTATATTTGAAAGATGCTATGAAAGTAAACCTATTTTCTTAAGTAGAACCCAGTTGGTTTACAATTTTGTGTTAATTTCCGCTGTACAACAAAGTGACTCGGCTACATGTGTAAACACATCCCCTCCCTGCCACACGCCCCCATCCTGCCCACCTAAGTCATCACAGAGCACCAAGCTGAGCTCCTCGTGCTACACAGCGGGTTCCCACTAGCGATCTGTTTTACACAGGGTAGTGTACACGTCAGTCCTGATCTCCCAGTTCACCCCACCCTACCCTGACCCCCCCCCCAAATTCTCATTACACATGCACAAAAACTAACTGCCTATGGTGTGGATGTTAACTAAAAAGTAACATTTAGCAATGTATACGTGTAGCCAAATCTTTATGCTGTACACCCAAAACTAATACAATGTTATAGGTCAGTTATATCTCAATTTTAAAAAAATGAAAGCTTGTGTAACAAATACATTGAGTTAAAATGTGTTGTTGTTATTATCGTGTTAGTCACTCAGTCCTGACCGACTCTTTGTGACCCAATGGACTGTAGCCCCCCAGGCTTCTCTGCCCATGGAATTCTCCAGGCAAGAATACTGGAGTGGGTAGCCATTCCCTTCTCCAGGGGATCTTGCCAAGCCAGGGATTGAACCCAGGTCTCCTGCTTTCCAGGCAGATTCTTTACTCTCTGAGCCCTCAGGGAAGCCCTAAGATATATTATGTATCAATAAAAGTAGAAAAGAAGGCTCTTGAGCACTGAGTGTTAGGGTAGCTACTAGACTGTTGAAGAAAATCTGCTGCCCCATTCCCACCTTGTCTGCACACACCTCATGTGCAGTAAACATGCTTTGAATGAGTGAGTGAAGCCATGATTGTCACCGTATAAACTCTATACTTTTTCAGATAATAAAAATAAATCTGTTTTCTGTCAAAACCCCAAAGTTATACAATATATTATCTACATTGCGAAGACAATTACAAAGAAATGTTTAAAATTTTTTTGGTTAGTTATTGTAACTATTTAATTATCTGAAATGCTCTTTGCATATGTATTTAAATCTATTTTTAAAAATGAATTATTCCACAGCAAAAACAATGAGTACATAGAGAACAGTGCTTTATTGTAGTGTGTGTGCACATGTGTGCATACACCCATTTTGCCAATACATGTTTAAAATAAGCATAGAATAAAAGACTGGAAAATTTTAACAGTGGTATCTGTTTGGAGGATTACAAGTAATTTTTTATTATCTTTGCTTTTATCATTTTCTACAATGACGAACATACTGCTTTCAAAATAGGAAAAAAAAATGTTATTGACAGAACACGGAATATAGGCATCTTGGTTCTAGCTGTTTCTCAGCAGACAGCAAGTCACAGTACGCTCCCTAAGAGCTTGTAGCTTCTAAGTTTTGACAGCTGTGTAACACCTGGAGCAGCTATATACAACCTGAATGAACCTCTTTAAAGCAATTGGTGTGGAAGTTATATTAATGAAAGAAAGAGGACAAAAAGGCGTCCAGGAAAAAATTGGCATCATGAAATGGTTTCTGCAGAGTTATTTGCCAAGTCAGGATCTTTCATTGAACATGAGGTCAAAGTCATTAAATCAAAACCCGGAAAGAATATGGACTGCAGTGGAGTATTTGTCTAACTGCTAAATCATATCCTTGCCTCTATTATTGACTTGTAGAATAGCCTTCAGAAAATTTCTACAACTTGATTTCTCATTTATGAAATAGAGAGAATGATCTCTAATTAGAGTTCTGCTGCAGTTTCCCATGTGGCCGTCACAAACCTAAACTGTATTTCTACCTCAAAAGATCCACAGTGGGGCACACACCCAGATCCCCAATTGACCACTGTTTATTTCTTCCTTAAACCCTTCCCTGTGCCATATGATAGATCACAAAACTCTACACTAAAGAAAAAGCTATTGCATGCAAATAGTTAGAAAGGGAATTTAGATTATTTAGAAGTCTACAATCTATGATTAATCTGATCATTTGATACAGAACAGTTAAGGGAAAAGTTAACTCTGGAGGTTAGCTCTTGCTGTGTGTCCATCTTCATTTAAGTTCATAAAGTCATTCCTCTATGTGAATCCACTTCACTTTGCAAGCCCTTTCTTTCAGAGCAAGTCATGTGTTCTAGAAAAGTATTTTAGATAACACTTATGTTAATTGTAAGCAATGTATAGACACACACACATATGTACATATATGGTGATGGTTAATTTTTTTTAAGAAGGATCTTTTTTTTGGCTGCATCAGGTCTTAGTTACAGCATGCAGGATCTTAGTTGCAGCATATGCGCTCTAGTTCCCTGACCAAGCTTTGAACCTAGGCCCCCTGCATTGGGAATCTTAACCACTGGACCACCAAGAAGTCCTCTGTGATGGTTCACTTTATGTGTCAACTTGAGTAGGTCACAAGAGGCCCAGATATTTGGTCAAACATGATTCTGAGTGTGTATATGGTAGTGTTTTTGGGTGAGATAAACATTTGAATCAGTGGACTTGGTAAAGCAGATTCCCTTCCTTAATGTCGGTGGACCTCATCCAATCAGTTGAAGGCCTGAATAGAAAAAAAAAAAAGGCCTACTAACCCCCAAGAAAGAAAGAATTCTTCCAGCTTCTTTCAAACTGAGACATTAACTTTTTTCCCTTCCTCCAAACTTAACTGAAACATCTGCTATTCCTGAGTCTAAAGCTTACAACTTTTGGACTGGACTAAGCCATCTTCCAGAGAAGGCAATGGCACCCCACTCCAGTACTCTTGCCTGGAAAATCCCATGGACAGAGGAGCCTGGTGGGCTACAGTCCATGGGGTCGCTAAGAGTTGGACATGACTGAGCGACTTCACTTTCACTTTTCACTTTCATGCATTGGAGAAGGAAATGCATGAACACTCCAGTGTTCTTGCCTGGAGAATCCCAGGAACGGGGGAGCCTGGTGGGCTGCCATCTACGGAGTCACAGAGTCGCACACGACTGAAGTGACTTAGCAGCAGCAGCAAGGCATCTTCAGTACTGGTTCTCAGACTTTTGGATTTAAGTAAGAACTAAGCCACTGGCTCTCCTGAATCTCCAGCATTCTAACTCACTCTGCAGACCTTGGGACTTGCCAGCCTCCATCATTGTTTGAGCCAATTTCTGTGTGTGTTTATCTATCTATTGATATCAGTCTCTCTATACATGGGGGGGGGGGGGGGTGTTAGAATACTGAATAATACAATGTGAAATATTTGTCTACTGAAACTATAAAAGACTGCTGAAAAAAATTAATGAAGTGCCAGTCAGTGCAAAGACCTCTCACGTTCATGGATCGGAAGACATTATTGTCCATACTGTCTAAGGAGATCTACACATTTAATGTGAACCCTATCAAAATCTCAATGATGTTTTTTCAGAAATAGAAAAATCCATCCTAAAATTCATATGAAATTTTAACTGGCCCCGAATAACCAAAATAAGCTTGAAAAAGAAAAACAAAGTTGGAGATCTTACATTTCCTGATTTCAAAACTTATTACAGGGCTACAGTAGTCAAAACAGTAAGGTTCTATCAAAAAGACAGACTCATAAACTAAAGGAATAGAAAAGAGAGTCCAGAAACAAATTGCCATATATGAAATCAAGTAATTTTTTTTTCAAGTAATTTTTTATAAGAATGTCAAGGTTATTCTTGACAAGGGAAAAGGACAGGATTCTCAACAAAGGGTGTTGGGGAAATGGGATATACATATGCCAGGGAAAAAGCTGAACCCTTACCTGACACCATATACAAAAAATAACTCAGAATGAGTTAAAGATCTAAAAGTAAAACCTAAAACTATACAACTCTTAGAAGAAAATATGAAAGGAAAGATTCATGACACTGACTTTGGCAATGGTTTCATGAATATGACACCAAAAGCATAAACTAGGAGAAAATAAATGAATTTGACTTCATCAAAATAAAAATCTTTTGTACATCAAAAGACACTGTCAATAGAATAAAATAAAAACTAGTCCATGCTGTTCTTTCGCAACATCCCCAGAGGAATCGGGTGGAGAGGGAGGTGGGAGGGGGTATCGGGATGGGGAATACGTGTAAATCTATTGCTGATTCATGTCAATGTATGACAAAACCCACTGAAGAAATAAATAAATAAACTAGTCCATGGAAAGGGAGAAAGTGAAGTCGCTCAGTCGTGTCCAACTCTCTGCGACCCCGTGGACTGTAGCCTACAAGGCTTCTCTGTCCATGGGATTTTCCAGGCAAGGGTACTGGAGTAGTTTGCTATTTCCTTCTCCAGGGGATCTTCCCGACCCAGGAATCGAACCCAGGTTTCATGCATTGCAGGCAGACGCTTTACCCTCTGAGCCACCAGGGAAGCCCGGAAAGGGAGAAGATATTGGCAAATCATATATCTGGTAAGGGATTAATACCCACAGCATGTAAAACACTCCTACAATTCAACAACAGCAACAACAAAGCCCTGCTGAAAAATGGGCAAAAGATCTGAATGAGTATTTCTCCAAAGAAAATATACAGATTGCCAATAAGCTTCTGAAAGATTCTCGGTGTCTCTAATCATAGGGGAATAGACATCTAAATCACAGTGAGATATTAATTTGCACCCATTAAGATAACTATTGCTTCCCTGATGAGTCAGTGGGTAAAGAATCTGCCTGCAATGCAGGAGATGTGGGTTTGATCTCTGGGTTGGGAAGATCCCCTGGAGGTGGAAATGGCAACCCACTCCAGTATTCTTGCCAGGATAATTCCATGGACAGAGGAATCTGGCAGGCTATATTTCAAAGGGTCACAAAGATTCGGACACAACTGAGCAACTGAGCACAAGATAATTATTATAAAAATTAAAAAAAAAAAGAACAGAAAATAACAGGTGTTGATGAGGATGTCATGAAATTGGAATACTTATGTGCTACTGCTGAAAGTGTAAAACAGTACAATCCTTATGGAAAACAGTTTGGTTGTTATTCAAACCATAAAAATAGATTTGCCATATTATCCAGCAATTCCATTTCCAGGTATATACTCAAAAGAATTTAAAGCGGGGACTTGAACAAACATTCACATAAACAGATTGTACATTTATACTTACAGAAGCATTTTTCACAACAGCCAAAAGGTAGAAGAAACCCAAGTATCCAACAGTGGGTAAATGGGTAAACAAAACATGGTGTTCATACACAATAGAATATGACTCAACCCTTAGAAAATAATGAAATTCTTACACATGCTACAACATGGATGAACCATGAAAGCATTATGTTAAGTGAAATAAGCCACTTACAAAAACACAAGTACTTTATAATTACTCTTATGTGAGATACCTAGAGTTGTCAAATCTGAAGAAATAGAAAGTAGAATGGCGATTGCCAGTGCCTAGGGGGAGTAGGGCCTTCCCTGGTGGCTCCAAAGGTAAAGCGTCTGCCTGCAGTGCGGGAGACCTGGGTTCAATCCCTGGGTCGGGAAGATCCCCTGGAGAAGGAAATGGCAATCCACTCCAATACTCTTGCCTGGAAAATTCCATGGACAGAGGAGCCTTGTAGGCTACAGTCCATGGGGTCGCAAAGAGTCGGACACAACTGAGCAACTTCACTTCACTTCTTCAGGGGGAGTAGAGAATAGGACATTATTTATCTATCTATCCTATCTGTGTGCTCAGTCGTGCCTGACTTTTTGCAACCCCATGGCCTGTAGCCCACTAGGTTTCCCTGTCCATGGAATTTTCCAAGTAAGAATACTGGAGAGGGTTGCCATTTCCTCCTCCAGGGGATCTTCTCAACCCAGGGACTGAACCCTGAGTCTCTTGCATCTCCTGCACTGGCAGACAGATTCTTTACCACTGAGCCACCAGGGAAGCCCAGGGCATTATTTAACATGTGTGTAATTTCAGTGTAGGAAGATGAAAAAAGTTTTGTAGGTGGACAGCAGTGATGGTTGCCCAACTATATTGCACAACTTGATGGCACTGAACTGAATACTTTAAAATGTCCAAAATGTTAAATTTTGTGATTTGTATATCAGTCCACAGTAACAAATAATCTTGAAAAAAGTGCAAAAGTCTTGCTGGGGGAAATATTTGTGAGAGAGAAGGGGAAGGGAACTAGAGAGGTGTGAGAGACCTATCAGACCAGGAAGCAATTACCTCTCTAAGGAAGGAATAGAGAAATGGAAGGAAGACATAACAGAAGCACCCTAGACTTCAATTCAGTTTAAAGAAATTTTGACAAGTTCATTGGCCAATGTCCATCATCACAAGTCCTCGTCTACTCCGAGAGATGGACATAAGGGTTATTGGACATCTAAGGAAGCAGCCCTGGGAAATATCAGTGGGTTTGAGCACACAGCCACTGGAGCCTTTGACCAATGACACTCTGCAGTGGGAGATCTGCAAAAAACATACTCTCATGACCACCCAAAGGCTTTGCGAGGTCTGCTCACATCACTCTTGACCCCTCCGCCTGCTTCCACTTATATCTTGTGTTCTAGCCACACTGGTCTTACCAGTCCTTCCTTGGAGATACTGGGCATGTTCCTACTGTAGAACCTCTGCACATGTTACTGTGGCTGAATGTTCCTCTCCTGGGTTTCAGTGTGGTTTGCTCCTTCACTTCCTTCACATTTTTACCCAAATACCACTTTCCCAATGAAGCCTGCCCTGGCCACACTATCTAAAATTTTAATACCCCTCCACTGACTCTCACACACATACCTTCTGTCTTCTCTGCTATTTTTTTCTTACCATTTGTCAGTTTAAGACATAATGTACTCATTTATTTATATTATTAGTTTCCCATCTCTCTTATTAGAGTGCAAATTTCACATCAACGGGAGCTCTGACTAGATTGGTTATTGTTGTTTATTCAGCAAGTAGAATAGTACATAGAATATATTAAGCATTCAATAAATATCTGCTGAATAAAACATTGAGCACACAAAAGAAAAAAAATTGAAAATGTTAATACTTCTATTGCGGATATGCAGATGAGTCACTACAAGAAATCTAGAGGGACATCTTCTTGGCAACATTTTGTTCACAGTTAGTCCGAATTTCCATGTGTACCTAGAAGGAAGAGATTTCATGAAAAGTCTATAATTCAAACTTTTCTCAAGTTCAGAAAGATTCTTCATGACAAAAACCAAAAGCTTTTAAGGATGAAACTAAGACAAAAGGGTCATCATCAAAGGGCACCCAAATCAACATGAAGTGACTCCTTTTGATTAAGAATGGGATAATTTATGCATCTAAAAATTTACTCAAAGCAATTGATTCAAACACATTGAATTTTTTTTAAACTCATAGTTCTTAATGATAAAAAGAAAGAAAAGGAAAATTAAAACAACATCAAAAACAAAAACCTGACCCTGGAGGCACAAGTAGGAAAGTTAAGGCATGGACTTCTTAATCCAAAAACTGGCAAATAGACTCCGTCTATTTTAAGACGGAGTCAACATTTATCCTATTTTCAGGATAACCAAATTGCTTTAGTTGATAAGGAAACATCTTTGTTTTCAAAAAATATCAAGTCAATGAATGAGTAAATATAATAATTTTTAAATCATCATTTTGCAACCCCTCATGAAATGTTTGACTCAGTCAAACATCATCATGGGTGAGGTGATTAGAGGAGAACTTGATGGGGAAGTTACAAATAAGATATCAAGCTATCACCCATTGAAAAAAGTAATGAATCTTAGCATCAGTAAAGGCTGGACAAGCCGACCTGCTGTGATGTAATACAAAACACACAGAAGCTGAACCTAATCCAGCTCTAGAACTGGAATCATGAGTGACAGAAGGATACGTGGCAGGCACCACTAGGAAAAGCAGACAAACCAGAGGGGACATTCTACAGGACAACTGGCCCAACTTGTGAAACAAGTAAATATCATGGGGGAAAGTGGTGGGAGATTGTTCTGGATATTTTTTAAACACTGAACAACTAAATCTCTGCTAACTTCTTTTTTGGATCCTCATTCGGATGAGTCAAATGTAAAAATATTTTTGAGACAATTGAAGACATCTGATTATGGTTTGGGTATCAGAAGGCACCAAAGAATTATTATTTATTATGCTATATATGAATAATGTCATTGTAGTTAGGTAAAAAAATTATCTGTATTTGTAGGTTCATTGATCTATGGAAGAAAGAATGACCATTATATATATTTAAGTACATTTAGAACACTTTAGGAAAAGAGGAAAGTAGATTAAGCCAATGGGACAAAAACACAATAATTGTTTAAAATACATAATGGATATAATGTATGTGGCTAATCATCCTCTCCATTTTGCATGTGTGTGAAAATTTTCATAAAATAATTAAAGACAATGGTTTACTCTAATTCTCAAGAATCAGAGTTTACCATAAGTTACAATTAAATCTTCCACTTAACCAAATTATGCTACAACATCCCACAATATTTTTTTTTTATTTTTATTATTTTTTTCATTTTGCCACACCCCAAGGCATGTGGAATCTTAGTTCCCCAACCAGGGAAATCACAGACTCTTAACCACTGGAATGCCTGAGAAGTCCACCATCCCACAATATTAATTCATTTAAGTAAAGAAAAAATACAGCTTTACAATATCTAACCTTGAAACAAGTATTTGGGAGGTATGATAGCCACTGAAGGCAAAAGAGAAGTGATAACAGAGGGTGGCATGGTTCAATAGCATCAATGACTCAGTGGACATGAATTTGAGCAAACTCTGGGAGATAGTGAAGGACAAAGGAGCCTGGCATGGTACAGTCCACGGGGTCACAAAAAGTCAGATACAACTGAGTTACTAAACAACAACAACATTATATCCATTAATTCAACCTAAATTTTACTTAAACCATATTATGAATCAACCATAGTTCTTTTTTTTTTTTCTTTTTTTCTTTTTTTTTAAATTTTATTAATTTATTTGACTGCCCTGGGTCTTAGTTGTGGCATATGGGATCTCTTTTTTGACTCTGCTGGGTCTTTCTTACTTCATGTGGACTTTCTCGAGTTGCGGCAAATAGGGGCTACTCTCTAGGTGTAGTGCGTAGGCTTCTCATTGCTGTGGCTTCTCTTGTGGAGCACCGGCTCTAGAGCACAGAGACTCAGTAGTTGTGGAGCACGGGCTTAATTGCCCTGGAGCATGTGAAATCTTCCCGGAGCAGGGATCGAACCTGTGTCCCCTGCATTGGCAGGCAGATTCTTTACCACTGAGCCACCGGGGAAGTCCTCAACCATAGTTCTTGATGCTGTGAATATAGCAATGAACAAGTCCCTTTTCTCTTGGAACTTATATACCAGTAACAGTGAGAAAGACAAATAAAAATACTAACCACATAGTAATAAGTATGTTCCTTGAAGAAGATAAAGTAAAGGAAGAAGAGAGAGAAACAGAAGGACAACAGAAGCAGAGGATACTTGAGATAAGGTGGACAGGAAAGAAATTTCTAAAGAGGTGATGTGTGTGCATACTCAGTCATGTCCGACTCTTTGCAATCCCATGGACTACTGTAGCCTGTCAGGTTCCTCTGTCCCTGGAATTCTCCAGGCAAGAATACTGGAGTGAGTAGCCATTCCCTTCTGCAGGGGATCTTTGTGACCCAGGTATCAAACCAGGTCTCCTGCATTGCGGGCAGACTCTGCTATCTGAGCCACCAGGGAAGCCCAGAGAGGTGATACTTGAACTTAAATCAAAATGCTGTTAGGAGTGCTCGCTTCAGCAGCACGTATACTAAAATTGGAAAGATACAGAGAAGATTAGCATGGCCCCTGCACCAGGATAACACACAAAGGCATGAAGCGTTCCGTGTTTTTATACAGAGTGAAGTGAGTCAGAAAGAGAAAGATAAATATCGTATTCTAACACATATATACAGAATCTAGAAAAATGGTACTGAGGAATTTATTTACAGGGCAGCAATGGAGAAACAGACATAGAGAATAGACTTATGGATATGGGGAGAGGGGAGGAGAGGGTGAGATGTATGGAAGAGTAACATGGAAACTTACATTACCATATGTAAAATAGAGAGCCAATGGGAATTTGCTGTATGGCCTAGGAAACTCAAACAGGGGCTCTGTATCAATCAATCTAGAGGGGTGGCATGGGGCGGGAGATGGGAGGGAGGTTCAGAAGGGAGGGGATATATGTAAACCTATGGCTGATTCATGTTGAGGTTTGACAGGAAACAACAAAATTCTGTACAGCAATTATCCTTCAATAAAAAAATGAAAAGAAATGGTATTAGGAGCATAGCATGTGAAGATCTAGGCAATGAAGCTGGCTGGGGTGGAGGAAGAGTTAAGTGTAAAATCTTTGAATTGTAAAAGAACTAGATGTATAAGAAGGACACTATAATTAAAAAGGAGGAAGTATGAGCAAGAGGATTAGGGAACAAATCTTGTAAGTCATGGTAAGGAATTTAGATTTTGTTCTAAATATGGTGACAAACCATTGAACAATATGAAGCAGAAGAATGACATAATTAGATTTCATATTTTAAAATAGGTAGCCTTGATAGATTTTGAATTTGTGCATCTGAGTTAATAGCAAGATTGGCCTAAAACTTTTTTTTCTCATTTTATCCTTGAATGGTTTTAGAGTCAAAGTTATATTAGTATAATAAAGTAGAGAACATTCCTTCATTTTTATTCTCTAGAACATTTTGTAGAAGACTATAATTATCAGCTCTTTAAATAATTTATAAATATTGCCTATAAAACTATCTGATCCAGACATTACTTTATGCACAGATTTGTGTTCAACTTATTTTGTAGCCAAATACCCCTTTATGTTTCCCAGTTGCTTAGTTGAATTTGGTAAGTTCTACTCTTCTAAGAGGAGAAGGTAATGGCAACCCACTCCAGTATTCTTGCCTGGGAAATCCCATGGACGGAGGAGCCTGGCAGGCTATAGTTCATGGGGTTGCAAAGAGTCAGAAATGACTGAGTGAGCGATAGCATAGCATTCTTCTAAGAACATACATTTCTTCCATTTTAAAATATATTTATATAGCCTTACATTTTTAAAATGGAGTAAAAGGGCCTAGATTTACTTCCCAACTGAAATAACTGTTAGTTGCTGGAAAAATACATAAAACAAGGTTTTGAATACATCTGGACATCAGGCAACAAAGAACAGTAAGCCCTAAGAGATGAAAAGATGAATAAGATAAACACTGTAACTGACTAGTTTGTGCCCTGAAAACACTTCCAGGCTGCAGCATCAGGTGGGGGACCCCAAATAGACCATGGAAGACTCCCAGAGACTAGAAGGCGGAGGATAGGGTCCAAGGTGGCTAGAATTCACAGACAGAGTACCAGAGAGGAGTAACAGTCGCAGAGGTACCCAGCGGAATAAAACTCAGCATAAATGTGTGAGACAATTACTCCAGGCTGAGAACAGGAGTTGGATTAAAGGGGAGAGCACACTTAGCATACTTGAGGCTCAAAATAGTGCTTGTTCCTAAGAGCCAGTCAGGAAAATCTCATAATTCATGGGGCTTTAAGTAGAGCACTCAGAAGAATCTTGCTTCCATGGTGGAAAATAACTAGCTCCAGATTAAACACCATGCTGGTCCTACCTAATAAATCTTAACAGCAAGAACCAAAGAATCAAACTGTGTCCGTGTAACTTGACTGTATACCAAAATAAAGCTCAAGAATTTTTATAGGAATACAAATCTATCCAGCATGAAATGAAGTAAAATTCATAATGTTAAGTTTCCTGTTAAAATTTCTTAAGGAGGCAAAGAAACAGGAAAATATGACCCATGTTGAGAAGGAAAATAAATCAACTCTAAACCAGCACAGAATTGATACAGATGTTAGAATTAGCAGACAAGGACTGAACAGTTATATAATAATTTTTCATATGTTCAAAAAATTAGAAGAAAAAATACATACACTAAGTAGAGATGCAAGTGAAAGTGAAAATTGCTCAGTTGTGTCCAACTCTTTGCAATCCCATGGACTATACGGTGTGCATGGAATTCTCCAGGCCAGAATACTGAGGTGGGTACCCTTTCCCTTCTCCAAGGGATCTTCCCAACCCAGGGATCGAACCCAGGTCTCCCACATTGCAGGTGGATTCTTTACCAGCTGAGCCACAAGGGAAGCCAAAGAATACTGGCATGGATAGCCTATCCCTTCTCCAGTGGATCTTCCCAACCCAGGAATCGAACCAGGGTCTCCTGCATTGCAGGAGGATTCTTTACCAATTGAACTATGAGAGAAGCAAGTAGAGATGCAGAAGACCAAAAAACAAACAAAAACAATGATCTAAATCAATGGAGCCATAAACTGGTATTTTGCAAAGATCAATAGAACTGATAAACTTCAAATCCAGTGATTTTAATCTGTGGGTATTTTGCCCTCTGAGGGAAAGGTGGCAATGTCTGGAGATACTACACAACAAAAACTCTGGGAAACCAGTGTCTGAATTGGAAGTATTAAGATTCTGATGGTGTGGACTTTCCTGGTGGTCCAGTGGCTAAATCTCCATTCTTCCAATGCAGGGGTCCAGGTTCAATCCCTGGTCAGGGAACTAGATCTCACTTGCTGCTACTGAAGATCCTGTGTGCCTCAACTAAGATCAAGTACAGCCAAATATATTTAAAAAAAATTTTTTTTCAAGATTCTGATGGTGGGTGATACCAGGTTCTCAGGAGAACTAGGATGGAGGGTTGAAGTTTTGAGCCCTATCACCAAACATACTATATGAGCAAGTGGTCTTCAGACATTTTGAAATGGACTCCATGAAAGAATTTTTAAAAGCTACATATCCCCTTGTTCATTTCTAAGTTGATATCTAAGTTTTCCATCATAAATTTAAATACTTGCAAAAGATATAATTTCTGGCTTACTGTAAATTTTGACATTTTAAACTAAACCATTACATCATTCTTAAACATATCTGGTGGACTCTAAATACCCTAAATATTTGATGCCCCCCAACATCCATTTAAAAATATATGAACAAATTCTTTTTTCAGCGGAAAGAAAAAAAAAAAAAGGTGTAATAAAACTGTTCGGGACTTCCCAGGTGGGCACAGTGGTAAAGAATCCAGCTGCCAATACAGGAGACACAAGAGACCTGGGTTGGATCCCTGGGTTGGGAAGATCCCCTGGAGAAGGAAATGGCAATCCACTCCAGTATTCTTGCCTGGGAAATCTCAGGGACAGAGGAGCCTGGTGGGCTACAGTCCATGGGATCGAAAAGAGTTGGACACAACTGAGTGACTGAACATGGCACAGAACAATGTCGTCCTACCTCATGGTTGTTCTACCTACAAGTCTGTTCTCTATGTCTGTGAGTCTGTTTCTGTTTCATGGGTAAACTCATTTATATCATATTTTAGATTCCATATATAAGTAATATGGTATTTGTCTTTCTCTAATTTACTTCGCTTTGTATGATAATCTCTAGATCCATCCATGTTGCCACAAGTGGCATTATTTCATGCTTTTTATGCCGAGTAGTATTCCATTGTGTATGTGTGTGTATATATGTTGATAAATAAAAAATAAATTAAATTCTATATTTAAATTATAAATATAATTTTAATTTATATGTTTACATATTATATGTGTATTTTTATATATTAAATTCATAAATATATAATAAATTTTAATAAATTAAATTTTATATTTAAATTATAAATATATATGTATTTTTTTTTCTCATTTATTTTTATTAGTTGGAGGCTAATTACCTTACAATATTGTAGTGGTTTTTGCCATACATTGACATGAATCAGCCATGGATTTACATGTGTTCCCCATCCCGATCCCTCCTCCCACCTTCCTCCCCACCCCAACCCTCTGGGTCATCCCAGTGTACCAGCCCTGAGCACTTGTCTCATGCATCCAACCTGGGCTGGTGATCTGTTTCACCCTTGACAGTATACTTGTTTCAATGCTATTCTCTCAGAACATCCCACCCTCACCTTCTCCCACAGAGTCCCAAAGTCTGTTCTGTACATCTGTGTCTCTTTTTCTGTTTTGCATATTGGGTTATTGTTACCATCTTTTTAAATTCCATATGTACGTGTTAGTATACTGTATTGGTCTTTATCTTTCTGGCTTACTTCACTCTGTATAATGGGCTCCAGTTTCATCCATCTCATCAGAACTGATTCAAATGAATTCTTTTTAATGGCTGAGTAATATTCCATGGTGTATATGTACCACAGCTTCCTTATCCATTCGTCTGCTGATGGGCATCTAGGTTGCTTCCATGTCCTGGCTATTATAAACAGTGCTGCGATGAACATTGGGGTGCACGTGTCTCTTTCAGATCTAGTTTCTTCGGTGTGTATGCCCAGGAGTGGTATTGCTGGGTCATATGGCAGTTCTATTTCCAGTTTTTTAAGGAATCTCCACACTCTTCTCCACAGTGGCTGTACTAGTTTGCATTCCCACCAACAGTGTAATAGGGTTCCCTTTTCTCCACACCCTCTCCAGCATTTATTGCTTATAGACTTTTGGATAGCAGCCATCCTGACTGGCATGTAACAGTACCTCGTTGTGGTTTTGATTTGCATTTCTCTGATAATGAGTGATGTTGAGCATCTTTTCATGTGTTTGTTAGCCATCTGTATGTCTTCTTTGGAGAAATGTCGGTTTAGTTCTTTGGCCCATTTTTTGATTGGGTCATTTATTTTTCTGGAATTGAGCTGCAGTAGCTGCTTGTATATTTTTGAGATTAATATAATTAATATATTATTTATATTAATTATATTATATTATAATTATATAAATATAATTATAATTAAATATAATTATATAATAAATTATCATAAATTAAATTTTACATTTAAATTATAAACATATATGTATTTTAAAATTATATTTATATACCACATCTGCTTTATCTATTCATCTGTCAGTGGACATTTAGGCTGTTTCTATGTCTTAACTATATAATTGTGTTCCAAATAGGAGGAAAACAGAGAGAACAGATGCACAAAATAATCTTAATCATATTGGTACTGGTAGTATTGCCGTTCTAACCTGGGACTATTATGTAGTTAGATGGGATAAAGTGAGCACTCATGTGATAGTCTAATTCTGGCATCTTCAATATCCTTGAAAATTATTCTTAGTATGGAAGAAAAGATTTCAGATTTAAGACAGAAAAGATTAAGTAAAAGTTTTGTAGAACTGAATTTGAATTGGAAGTATTAGTTTGACCTCGTGAGGACTTTTTTAATGAGCTTCCTAGGTGACTCTGTGGTAAAGAATCTGCCTGCAATGCAGGAGACACAGGAGATGTGAGTTTGATACCTGGTTGAGAAGGTCCCCTGGAGGAGGAAATGGCAACTGACCCCAGTATTCTTGCCTGGAAAACCCCAAGGACAGAAGAGCCTGGCAGGCTACCATCCATGCAGTCGAAAAGAGTCAGACACGAGTGACTGCACACACATGAGGGTTTTTTAACGTATGTTAATGTCAGTCTGTCCACTTGACAATGCACAGTAACACTGACCTACCCACGGACATGATTGTGAAATATCACTTTCAACTTTAAAGAAATCAAAGCTTCTTGAAGAAATAGCTAATTCTAGACTTGGGCAAGAAATATATAAAACAAGCCTAGTCATCTCATCATGGCAGGTAAAATACCAAAGACCACAAGAATATTATCAAAAGGACACAGGAGTAACTTGAAGATGGACAAGATGATCATCAGGATAAAAAGACTAAAATACTTTCAATGACCCATAAATAAGAAAGTTTATCTCTCTGAATAAAAAAATTACACTAGTTTAGGAAAGACTTTGAAAACCAATTTATATATTCTTCAATGTGCCAGCCTGTTTTCTAGAATTCTAAGGTAATTATTTTCACCCTAATGTGCAGTTTGAATACCTGGGTTCATAATGATTCTTTAGGAATTTGGCTATCTTTGAAGGACAGTAGAGAGTCAATTCCTTATTTTTAATACTGGTTTTTCCAAAAGAAAAAAAATTAGGCATTTCTCATCACTTGTTTACAGAAGCTATACTGGATATTAGTCTTGAGTGCATCTCCATGAGTATTTTAATAAATCCTCCTGTCCTTTGCATTTCATATATTTTAAAATATTTTTTGTTTGTTTTATTTGTTTATTTGACTGCACTGAGTCTTAAGTTGCCACATGAGGGATCTATAGTTGTGGCATATGAACTGTTAGTTGCAGCATGTGGGATCTAGTTCCCCAACCAGGGATGGAACCCAGGCCCATTGCATTGGGAGCTCAGAGTCTTAGCCACTGGATCACCAGCAAAGTCCCTGCATTTCCTATAAATTGGTGCCTGGAACTACAGGCTTGATCATATCAGGCTTGAAATTGTGAGTCAGATTACTTCATAATAGGAAACTCTATGTAGACAAAGATCCAGTTTCTTCAACAGATACAATGCACAAGTAATGATGATGATAGGCAATCTTTCCATTAAAAGAGGCTTAAGTGACATTTTTTTTAGAAAACAGACAAAAATAAGCTTTATTGTTTAGGGATACACAACTGGTTAGTTGTGTATATAGTGTATATATAGTTGTGTATATAGTGTATGTATATGTGTCTGTGTACATATATATATGGTGGTGGTTAACTCGCTCAGTTGTGTCTGATTCTTGCAACCCCATGGAATGTAGCCTGTCAGGTTCCTCTGTCCATGGGATTCTCCAGGCAAGAATACTAGAGTGGGTTGCCATTTCCTTCTCAAGGGGATATTCCCGACCTAGGAATTGAACCCAGGTCTCCTGCATTGCATGAGTATATATTTATATATATATACATATATAAAAATCACTATAAAACTATAAATCAAAGCAAGGAAATGATTGTTATATTACCTGTTTACAGGTAAGCCTCTGTCTTCCCTCTAGAAAAATGAGGTATGTGGTGGGTTCTGGGTGGTTCGTCAAGTTTTGTCCCTTGATATAGGTGGTAGTTGCAAGTGTTCACTTTATAATAATTCTTTATTATACATAATTGTTTGATATTATATGTGTATCTGTGCCATATATTTTTATGTAGACCATTTTAAAATTCTTTGCTGAATTTTTGCAATATTGCTTCTGCTTCATTTTTTGTTTTTTTTTTGTCAGTGAGGCATGAGGTATCTTAGCTCCCCTGACCAGAGATTGAACCCACACCCCCTGTACTGGAAGGGAAAGTCTCAACTACTGGACCACCAGGGAAATCCCTGTGCTATATTTTAAAATTAGAAAAATTTTTAAAAGAAGTCAAGATAGTGATTAATTTTGGAGAGGAGGATTTAAAGAGAGCATGAAGGTTTTGAGGACATAGTGGCATTCTTGTTTTGGGTCTAAGTGGTGGTTATTTGGGTTTGCATAAAAATGTGTCAAAATAAACATCCATGATTTCTTCACTCTGCCGTATGTATATTTTACTTAACTAGATATTTTTTAAAGATGTTTTTAAAAATAAAAGGAAAAAGCACAAGAGAGACTCTCTTAGCCACCGCTTAATTTACTCTTCATTTTTTACTTTAGGAAATGTTGCCTTTTGGTCTAATCTGTGTCATGGGAGAAATACATAATTTCATACTCGATTTAGAAGGAGTCCAGATGCTGTTACATTATTTAGTTGGCGCTGTGTGCAAGTGTGGCTTAAAGAGAGACTTTCAGTGCCAGAAATTTCTTTGCAATATATCATATTAAAGACTGATGATTTGTGTTTTAAATTTTGGCTAATGCTTTTTGTAACATTTGAATTCTTCTTGTAAACTGTGAGAGTTATCTGCAGGGAATCTAGCCTTTCCTGTCTCTCATTTCCTTCATTTGGATAGATAACATCACATATAGAGAGAGAGGACCCTGTTATTTCCAAATCCATAGATTCATCGGGCTGGGAAATGTCAAATCAGCACCTGAATAAATAAAACACGAGCCCATTAGTGCAAGCTTATGTGACCTGTCAGCATCATTAGGTTTTGCTGAGCACAAGCAGCCAGCTGGTAGAAGGCCTTCAATAATGATGGCATCTCTGGAGAGAGCCCGACAAATCCAGGCTTTGCTTTTTGAATAAGCATTCTGATGTTTGCTTTCCAGGCAAGGGCCTCGCTTCGCTTTCAGGTTGCTGTAATTCAAACCCTGCGCTCCTCGTAGTCTTTCCACCCTGCTGTGAATGGATGCACCCAGCTAGATTCCACAGTGGAACTCAAATCCTCAGACCTAACACACATAATGACCCCACAGTCTCAGAAGCTTCACCAGGTCTTATTCTTCTCAAAGGCATCTCTGCCAGGACCCCTTTGTTTGAGAAGATCAGCTCATGACCATACAAGTTCAGGTTGTGAATATTAATGTTTAAGAATGTAAAGTTTAAAAACAAGCAAACAAAAATTTGAGAAAAAATAGATAAAAAAATGTAAAGTTTACAAGCATGGACTTAGACCCTGGCTGTCCAGATTCAAATCCCAGCCTTACCTCTTACTAGCTATGTAACTCTGAGCAAGTTACTAAACCATTCTGGGCCTCAGTTTATTCATCTGTGAATGGGGACCATGCCACCATCTATCACACAGATGAGAATTAAATGGTATTATTACATATAAAGCACTTAGAACTGTGTTTATAGCAAGCGCTCTTTTATTATTATCATCAGCTGTGTGAGCTTTGCACAAGTACCTTAACCTCTCTGTGCTTCAGGTTCCTTATCTATAAAACAGAAATAATAAAAAATAATATGTATCTTATAGGGTTATTACAAGTGTTGAATCAGTTAATTCATGTACAGTATGCAGTGAATTGCTTAGAGCATAGCAAATACTCAATGAATAATAACTATTATTGCTTGATCTTTGCTATTTTGGTATGTATACAAATGCAGATAGGAAGCTGGGCTGAGTATACTTTATGAAACATGTTCACCAATCTCAAGAAAAGAATTATTGATTAGTTAATTTATCTTTTATAGTGCTCAGATTATGAACGAAATATACTTCTATAATAATACAATTGTAAAATAGAGAAAAATAAAATTTTAATACTCTCATCATTCAGTAATATGCATTTTATATAGTATTCAGTTCAGTCACTCAGTCGTGTCCAACTCTTTGCGACCCCATGAACCGCAGCACGCCAGGCCTCCCTGTCCATCACCAACTCCCGGAGTTTACTCAAACTCATGCCCATCAAGTCGGTGATGCCATCCAGTCATCTCATCCTCTGTCGTCCCCTTCTCCTCCTGCCCTCAATCCCTCCCAGCTTCAGGGTCTTTTCCAATGAGTCCGCTCTTCGCATGAGGTGGCCAAAGCATTGGAGTTTCAGCTTCAGCATCAGTCCTCCCAATGAACACCCAGGACTGATCTCCTTTAGGATGGACTGGATGGATCTCCCTGCAGTCCAGTGGACTCTCAAGAGTCTTCTTCAAGTCCCTTTCTAATCCTTTTCTTTTTCTTCTGTGCAATATATTAAACTCTGAGGAGAATGAAAGAAACTAATAATTTTAATAGCCTTTGAATTCATTTTTTCAGTTGTCATGTTTTAAATTTTTATTTATTTTTTCTTTCAGTTTTATTGCAATATAATTGAATTTTATAATAATTAAAGAACAAGAAGTTCTACTATTATGTTTTTAATTTTGTTGCTTAAATGTCACCCATCTTTCCAAAGCAACTAGTCTGTGACCACCAACAGAAGCTTTGTGGAAGCGTGTATGCATTTATGTGTGTGTGTTAGTCACAGAAACGTGCTGTGTTCTATGTCTAAACTCATGTGTCAGTGTGACTGAGCCTGACAAGCATTCCTCATCTATATCTTTCCAAACAGGACTCTCCTGAGTTCCAGCTGAAGACACAGCTACCCAGCTGACATCTCCATTTCCTGGTCTCTTGCAGCCAGGTGTGTCTGTCCACATGGAAAGTTCTAACAGATAAAACTGGAGAAAGATGGTGAGTGCTATCTCCTAGCATAGATGATTAAGCCTCCAGCACACTCTGGAAAAGACTGTGCATTGGCCAGAGGTCCTGGGTTTTGACGTAGATGCAATGGCCTGTGAGACTTCGGGCTGTCTCCCTCAAAAAGGGGCCAACTGTGCCCTGTACCAGCAGGAAGCAAATTCTCAAGGTGACATGGACTCTAGTGTCAAATTCTTTACAAAACTAGGGGTCAGAGGGAACAATGGACAAGAGAATTCTCAGAGAGTAGAACCAGAGTTTGGCCTAAAAGTCACTCCTTCACCAGGGCAAGCAGACGTCACACCTGGTCTTACAGGAATTGGTCAATGCTATAGACCATTAGCTGCTGTGTTTCCAATTAAAAAAAATTTTTTTTTAATTTTATTCATAGTGCTTCAGTGATTGTGGCTCTCAGGCTCTAGAGCACAGTCTTAATAGTTGTGGCACATGGGCTTAGTGGTTCCATGGAATGTGGGTTCCTCCCAGACCAAGGATTGAACCCATGTCTCCTGCACTGGCAGGTGAATTCTTTACCACTGAACCACCGGAAAACCCCTTCCAGTTCTTTTTTCTTTTCCAAATAGGAATTTTTTATTGCCAACGTCCTTATCCTGGGCTTCCCAGGTGGCGCTCATGGTAAACAGCCCACCTGCCAGTGCAGGAGACATAAGAAATGCAGGTTCGATCCCTGGGTTGGGAAGATGCCCTGGAGGAGGGCACGGGGCAGCCCATTCCAGTATTCTTGCCTGGAGAATCCCACGGACAGAGGAACCAACGGGCTACAGTCCATGGGGTCGCACAGAGTCGGACATGACTGAAGTGACGTAGCACACATGCACATCCTTATCCTAGCCTACCATCTCATGCTGCATCTCTCAGAGGCAAACAGACAATGTGGGTTTTGTTTTGTAGGTGTTGGGAAAGGCTGTCTCACACACGCAGTTTTGGGGGCCCCACTCTGCTGCCTCAGAATGGGCCTGAGGCCTGAAACACTTCCTACCAAGAGATAAAGAGCCCACACAACCTGTGCCAAGCTCTGTGTGGGAATATCTTTCCTTGTTTCTGGCTCAATGAGTCCTTTGTCTCTGCTTAAAGCATGTGTGTCAGATGGCAGCTGCCCAATCCCATTACTATATCCATCCTCTGCAGGAAAGAGACAAGGTTCCTTCAACTGGGGCACCAGAGGGTGAGCATAGGTCAACTGCCCTGTTTCACTCCCCAGAGCAAGCCACTGGCCAGGGGTATGAGGCACACAATTAAAGGTCATCTTAGACTTCCCTACTGGTCCAGTGGTTAAGACTCCGAGCTCAACTGCAGGAGGCAAGTGTTTGCTCCCTGGTCCAAGAACTAAGATTCCACATTCCTTATAACATAGCCAAAAAAAAAAAAACTAACCTTACTCTTCCTCATCTCTATGTAATTAAACTTTGTTTTATCCAGTGCTATCTTCCTTGGCCACTCTGCTACAAGATGCAATGGGAAGAACTTTGGACTTCTGTTCTGAATAGTTGGCATAGTGCTAAACTTTGCTGTGGTCCATGTAGTTAGAGTCCTCCCCTGGGGTTGGTAACTAGTACAAGCTGCAGAATGGGAGAAAATATTTACAATACACAGCTAACAAAGGAATTGTATCAGAATATATAAGGAACTTACAACTCAATCATAAAAAGACAAACAACCCCATTTAAAAAAAGACTTTAACAGACACTTCATAAAAGTAGATATTCAAATGACTGATCAACACATGAAAATATGCTCAACATCCTCTGTTATCAGAGAAAAGCGAACTAAGGCCGCAGAGAGGGACTTCCTTGGCAGTCCAGTGGTCAAGATTCTGTGCTTCCAATGCAAGAGGCACACACAGGGTTTAATCTCTGGTCAGGTAACTAAGATCCCACATGTGGCACAGCCAAAAACTTTTTTAACAAAGAAATAAAACCACAATGAAACAGACCCATATACACATTCTAGGTGAAAATGTAAAATGGTACAACAACTTTGGAAATATTTTTGGCAGTTCCTTAAAAAGTAAATACAACTCAGCTTCAGGAGTATGAAAGTAACTATAGACAATATGCACACTTCATTTACAAAAAGAGCTGGTTGGCCAGATTTGGCCAATGGGCCATTGTTTGCTGCTTTATCTAGAACATCATTTTGTGCCAAGAAGAAAGGAAAGCCCAAACAGTGAGGGAAACTTATCTCATTGACCCAGTTTGGGACAGTCTGAACATTAAAATTAAAAGGGATTAAGAGATTATAATCCATGAATTAAAATAGAAATCATGAGACATACATACATAAGAAAGACATGTACATGTATATGAAAGGAAAACTCCACCTTACAAAAGAATGTCAACTAATAAATGCAGAAAGAATAATGAAATTAGAAAATCTGTATTTAGCAACCATTATAGTAATAACTGATTAGAGCAAATAATTACTAATAGATTCTAAACTAGTGGGGGAAATTTTTATGAAGGACAGGTCATTTCTATAAAATACTAAGTACAAAACATTTATTAACTTTACAATAAAGAAATAAAGCAGGCATGATTTTAATCAAGTGAAAAATAGTTGTCTGCCTCCTAATATAGTGCACTCCCTGGAGTAGGAAATGGTAACCCACTCCAGTATTCTTGCCTGGAGAATCCCATGCACAGAGGAGCCTAGTGGGCTGCAGTCCATGAGGTCACAAAGAATCAGACATGACTGAGCGACTGAGTAATATAATGCATTAAGAAGAACACAGAATCACTTTTGTTATGTTCCTAGAAATATTATATAATCTGAATGTGCTGTGTGCTGTGCTTAGTCACTCCATTGTGTCCAACTCTTTGAGACCACATGGATTATAGCCTGCCAGGCTCCTCTGTCCATGGGGATTCTCCAGGCAAGAATACTGGAGTGGGTAACCCTGCTCTCCTCAATCTGAATGTAAGCATGAGGAAATAGTAGACAAACCAAAACCAAAGGACATTTACAAAGTAAGTTGCCTATATTTTTCAAAATTGTCAAGGCCAGAAAAACCAACAGAAGACTGAAGAATGGTTCCAGATGAAAGAGACTGGAACAACCAAAAGTAACATATGATTTTGGACTAGATCATGAACCTCTACAGACATCATGGGACAATCAGTGAGGTTTGAATGAGATCTGTGAATGTTAATTTCCTGATTGATGGTTGCCTTGTGGTTATACAGGAGTCTTGTCTTTGTTTTTAGGAAACATTAAGAGGTAAAGGGCATTGTGTCTGTAATTTATTCTCTAACGACTTAGAAAAAAAGATTATTACTGTTCTGTTTATTATGCTGAGTAGCTAATTACCCCTAAATTTAGTGGGAGAGAACAGCCAGTTATTGCGTTCATGAATTCTATCAGTCAGGAATTCAGCACACACCATGGGAGGTTGTCTCTGCTCTGTGATGTCTGGGATCCTTGGGTGCAAGATGTGAAGCCTAAGGGCTCAGCCATCACTCTCTAGTGGTTGATGCTGGTTGTCAGCTAAGCTGCTGCTGCTGCTGACTAAAGTAAAGAATTACTAATAGATACCAAAACTACATTGTGTGCATCCTCAGTCACATCTGACTCTTTTCGGCCCTATGGACTGTAGCCCGCCAGGCTCCTCTGTCCATGGGATTCTCCAGGCAAAAATACTGGAGTGGGTTGCCATGCCCTCCTCAAGGGGATCTTCCCCAACCAGGGATTGAACCTGTGACTCTTATGTCTCCTTCATTGACAAGCATGTTTTTTACCATTAGGGCCACTTAGGAAGCCCTATAGGGCTTCATTTCTTATTTAATTAACATTATTTTTGGATATTTGAGAAGGTGCTAACAAATACTGAAAAAATCACTTCAGATGGTGACTGCAGCCATGAAATCAAAAGATGCTTGCTCCTTGGAAGAAAACCTATGACAAACCCAGACAGCATATTAAAAAACAGAGACATTACTTTGCCACCAAAGGCCCGTATAGTCAAAGCTATGGTTTTTCCAACCATCATGTATGGATGTGAGAGCTAGATCATAAAGAAGGCTGAGGACCGAAGAATTGATGCTTTTGAACTGTGGTGTTGGAGAAGAATCTTGAAAATCCCTTGGACAGCAAAGAGATCCAACCAGTC
Organism: Dama dama; assembly: GCF_033118175.1. NCBI lineage: Eukaryota > Metazoa > Chordata > Mammalia > Artiodactyla > Cervidae > Dama > Dama dama. Next base: position 38,525,677 of record NC_083696.1, on the reverse strand, counting down.
AATTCTAAAGGAAATCAGTCCTGAATATTCATTGGAAGGCCTGATGCTGAAGCTGAAACTCCAATATTTGGCCACCTGATGTGAGGAACTGACTCATTAGAAAAGACCCTGATGCTGAGTAAGATTGAAGACAGAAGGAGAAGGGGATGACAGAGGATGAGATGGTTAGATGGCATCACTGATTCAATGGACATGAGTTTGAGCAAGCTCAGGGAGGTGGTGAAGGACAGGGAAGCCTGGCATACTGCAGTCCAAGGGGTTGCAACTGAGCGACTCAACAAAAAGAAATACTGAAAGTATAAATGAATATGTCATCAAGTCCTGCTCAAGCCTGAACTGTGACAGTTGTAGAATTCAGACTGGAGGATTCAGCGTCTCTGGCAGAAGTGGGTCATGTCAGAGTCTAAGGAATCTCTTATGATATTCTCACCCTAGGGAAAAAAGAGAGGTGCATTAAAGTTTGGGTCTCTGATACCTCTATCATCATATGAAAGGAATGCCTTAGAGTGTCTGAGTCCTAAAAAAAGTGAATGTAGTGGGCAAAGATGGAAACATCTATTTGTTTATTAAACAAACAGAAGCAGATTCTCAAGTGTATATATGTTAAATAAGAAAAGGAGAGTCGTGAATTCCCTTCTGGTCTAGTGGTTAAGACTCCACGCTTTCACTGCTGAGGGCACAGGTTCAGGGAACTAAGATTCCACATTCTGCAAGCTGTGTGGCATGGCCAAAAGAAAAAAATAAAACGAGAGCAGGACATTTTTGAAATTAAAAAGAACATTGAATTGCACTACTAAATTTACAACATATTATTGAAATAACAAAAATTAAGATATTTTGGTGTTGAGACATAAATAAATAAATAGAACAGAATAGAAAGTCCAGACACTAACCAAAATATACTTGGGAATTTAGTATGTGATAAAGGTAAATCTCATATCAACACATGGTATTCAGGCAACTGAGGAGAGATTTTGGAAAAAGGAAAGTTGTACAAAAACCTCACACTTAAAAAAGAAAACTAAATCAATATAAGGAATAAAGTATGAAAAATTAAAAAGAAAAAAAAGCTCCCACTATACACCAGGTTAAATTTCAAGTGGATCAAATATTTATATGTAAAAAAAATAAAAATATCAAATCATTAAAAGAAAATATGGGTGAATTATTTTAATAATTGTAAATATAGTTTACAACTATGATGGACAGGGAGGCCTGGCCTGCTGCGATTTATGGGGTCGCAAAGAATCGGACACGACTGAGTGACTGAACTGAACTGAACTGATAAATGTATTCACCCTTTGCCTCAGCACTTCCACTTCTAGAAATTTATCCTACAGATATAGCTACACTCTTTTGAGGGGCCTCGCCACATGGCTTGCAGGATCTTATTTCCCTGATCAGAGATTGAATCTGGGCCCCAGCAGTGAAAACGCCAAGTACCATTCACTAGACTGCCCTGGAATTCCCTACATTCTTATGAAATGACAAACGTACAGGATTATTCTTTGCAAGATTGTTTTATTTTTTTTCATTGACAGCAGTATTTCATTCTTTTTTACAATTTTATTATTTTCTTTATTTGTGGCTCTGCTGGGTCTTTTTTGCTGTGCAGGCTTTTTCTCTAGTTACAGCGAATGGTGCAAAGCTACTCTCTGACTGTGTTGCGTGGGTCCCTCACCGTGAGGGCTTCCATTGTGAGGGCTTCCATCGTGAGGGCCCCTCACCGTGAGGGCTTCCCTTCATGAGGGCTTCCATTGTGAGGGCTTCCACTGTGAGGGCTTCCATCGTGAGGGCCCCTCACTGTGAGGGCTTCGCGTCATGAGGGCGTCTCACCGTGAGGGCTTCCATCCTGAGGGCTTCACACCGTGAGGGCTTCACGTCATGAGGGTGTCTCCCCGTGAGGCCTTCTCCCCATGAGGGCTCCGCACCATGAGGGCTTCGCACCATGAGGGCTTCTCTCCGCGAGGGCTTCTCACCGTGAGGGCTTCCATCGTGAGGGCTTCTCCCTGTGAGGGCTTCTCCCCGTGAGGGCTTCCATCGTGAGGGCTTCACACCGTGAGGGTTCCGCACCGTGAGGCCTTGTCACCGTGAGGGCTTCTCCCCGCGAGGGCTTCTCTCGCTGTGGAGCACAGGCTCTAGGGTGCGAAGCCTTCATTAGTTGCGGTGAGTGGGCTTAGTTCGCTGTGGCATGTGGGATCTTACTTCTTGGACCAGGGGTCAAACCCGTGTCTCCTTTATCAAAAGGTGGATTCTTAACCACTGACTCACCGGAGAAGTCCCCATACACTTATTCTTACCGCGTGGAACATATAGTATAAAGATTTCATACTGAATAGATGATATTCATTAAGCCAAAAAGGGGAAAAAGAGGCACTTACATAAAGTTTTAGCTACATTGTTTGAAATGAAAATATGCAGATTTTAAAACTGAAAAAAAGATCCCAACTGTGTTTCTTCATCAGGAGCTTTAACTGAACCTAGAACTTTTTCACACCTTAATTAGAAAGAAAAGAAAAGAAAAACCCAGGAAAAAATAGCCTTGATTGGCTGCTGAGACAGCAAGAACTTTCCACAGAGACCTGTACAGCATCACACCAAGATGGACAATGTCTGGCAAGAGATAAAATAGCTGTGTCTTGCTTTGTGCAGGTCACCAACTTGTTAACTCATCATACTATAATGGGGAGCTGAGAGGAAGACCAAACTGTGGGGATCAAGGGCATGTGCAATGTACAACATCATATGTATACACACTTGGCAGCACAGCCACTACAGCTAAAGGTTAAAAACCAGTTCTAAGGAGTTCCCTGGTGGTCAGTTGGTTAAGAATCCACTTGCCAATGCAGGGGACACGGGTTTGATCCCTGGTCCAGGAAGATTTCACATGCCTCAGGTCAACTAAGCCCCTGTGCCACAACTACTGAGCCTGTGCTCTAGAAGCCATGCTCCACAACGAGAGAAGCTACCGCAATGAGAAGCCCAAACACCACAACTAGAGACTAGCCCCCACTTGCCTCAATGAAGACCCAGCACAGCCAAAAATTAATTTAATTGTTTTTTTAAGTGGCTTAGATAAATTAGGGCTTCCCAAGTGATGCTAGTGGTAAAGAAGCCACCTGTCTCCAATGCAGGAGACATAAGAGACATGGGTTGGATCCCTGAGTTGAGAAGATCCCCTCGAGGAGGACATGGCAACCCACTCCAGTATTCTTGCCTGGAGAATCCCCATGGACAGAGGAACCTGGTGGGATACAGTCCATGGGGTTGAAAAGAGTCAGACACAACTAAGCGACTAAGCACAGCACAGCATATAGTCAAAGAATATAGAAGAGTTAATTCAAATTTCAGAAAAATAATCCTTGATGATAGAAAACTAATGATATCACTGACAAGCCCAGCATACAAGAGTAGGAGAGGAAATGGAGGAAGATGTAAGTACAGTAACTGTTGCATCTTACATTAGGGCAATCAGTAAACAGTGTCAAAATTCAAAGTTAGTTAATATATAAAGTTAGCAGGTGAGGGAGTGTTGAGGGGCAAGAGAAGAAAGGTGAGTGTGTTAAATTCAGGGAGTCAATAGACATTTTTAAAGTTAATAAATCAAAATAGAAATATATAACCATATTATTTAGAGTTTAGTAGCAAACATGCAGATGAAGTAATGATAGGAACTGTTAAAATCTTCTGGAGGTTATTTTACTTTTTATTTTATGACTTTTTTACTTTTTTTTTTTTTACCATGTGTCATAGGCAGAACTATTTCCTAATGCTTGGAGCCTAGAATGGTTACTTTACAAGGCAAAAGGGACTTTGCAGAACTGGAAGATAGCAAAGATGTGTTATCTTAAGCCATTAATATTTGTGGTAATTTGTTACAGCACCAACAGGACATGAATACACAATGCAAGTGTTACTTGTACTATTATTTTAATATTTATTTATTTGGCTATGCCAAGTTTTAGTTGCGGCATGTGGGATCTAGTTTCCCAACCAGGGATCAAACCCATACCCCTGCATTGGAAGCGTGGAGTCAGCCACTGGACCACCAGGGAAGTCCCTACTTGTACGATTTTTAAAGATTAAAAGAAATGGAAACAATGAGATGCAAGCCTGTTGGTGGAGGAAATGTGAGAAATGGTATCAAAAGCCACCCTCTTCCCTTGTTGAAGGCAGAGAAGGCCATATTTTCATTTTGTATGTGTTAGTTTAAGAAGACTCAACTCGGCCAGCAAACTGTGGAATATCAATTTTCACAGAAGCCCAAATACTAGATTATCAGACATGGTTGTGCTGAATACCCAACCTGAAAGAAATTTTCTGCCATCCTACCCCTTGCAGCTGACCCAGGGGGACTAGCACAGAGAACAAGCCTATGGCCATGCAGAAGAATAAAGCCAGGCACTGTTAGAGGGTGATGGAGGGAAGTCCCCACCTGCCCCGGTCATGGCCATTTGTTTAGAAGTCAGCATGGCCACCAGTCAGAAGGTTTGGTAAGAGATCACAGGACAGTGCCTGGGAGAGATGGGACGTAGGACTGTGTCAGCCAGGCAGGTTTTATGAGGGTGCCACTCCACTCTGCCGCCTTCTATCAGGGTTCTGCTCCTTTCTACCATTCATGTGTTTGTGTGTTGTCATCCCAAGCAGTTTTGTGAGGGAGCCAGAAGCCCTGTCCCGCATCTGGCCAGGTGGCCTTGAGGATGAAAACATGTACACACAGATTGTGGGTGCAGCCTTTGGCCAAGGCTGGGGGAAACGTGAACACAGAACATGTTTTAGGGCTGAGTTACTCACTGACCAAGTTGGAAGCTAGATGCTTTCTCACTGGAAATGGCTTTTGTAACTATTGATTCTTACAGCTAGTTCTATGAGCTGTCACAGGGTTAATGTTCTTCGAGGGGTCTTTCTCGAATCCCCAGTTGCCAAGACTCTACACTTTAGAAGAAGTGGCTAACAGGATGAGTTCTAAGCACACCACTGCTTTACATCAATGTGGTGATTCGGAAAGCACCACAGGTCTTTATCTTACTGGTCCTCATTTAAAATGGTACTCCTCAGGACTTCCCTGGTAGTCTAGTCGTTAAAACTCCAACTCAGGGGACATGGGTTCAATCCCTGGTCATGTAACTAAGATTCCACATTCTGTGTGGCACAGTAAAAAAAAAAAAAAAACTCCACTTCCAACCTTCACTGTTATCACAATGGCATGTAAGATTTAAAACTACCAGAGATGGCCTTGGTTGTCCTAGTTCAGAAAGTCCGGTTGGCATAACTCAAGTGAAATACGATCTTCTTCCCACTGAAGAACAGGAAAAGAAGGTGGTGACAGGGCAGCTGACAAGCCCAACTGGCAACTTTGAAATGTAGCTGGAGTGGGGGGTGGGGACTTTAAAAGTGCATTACAGCTGCATTTTGAAAATTTCTCCATCAAAACAGTTAACACCACTTGAAAGGATCTGCGTTCCTCTGAGGTCCTTAAGTGATGATGGTTTTTCTGCATGTGGTAAGTCACTCCTGAAACCAACACTCCTCTTTCCAGCTAGTGTAATTGTTTTAGTAAAAACTGGAATGAGTAGTCTTTGCACAGCTTTGGTTCATGGAGGAAATATTCACTCTTAGGAGGGAAAATAAACCCCAGTTGGTAGAAAAGTACCAGGACAAAAATAATGACTAGTCAAAGGGACACGTACAGCAAAGAAAAGTACTCAGTCTAGGGACAAGAAGTTTTCCTTTAAGGAACTGGGTTTTTGTTGTTGTTGTTACAGATTGTTTTCACTCATCTGACAATATCTTGGGAATCACCCTTTATCAGGACATAGAAGATGGATGATGTACTATACTACAAGGGATCAACCCATATTGGAATGAACACTTATATTCAGTAATAGTTTGATATTAAAAACAATGCTGCATTGCATAAACTTGGCCTGTGTTATTCCATTCCTAGCAAATGTGTGTGCTTAGTCACTCAGTCATGTCCGACTCTTTGCAACCTTTTGAACTATAGCCTACAAGCTCCTCTGTCCATGGAATTTTTCGGGCAAGAATACTGGAGTGGGTTGCCATCTTCCTCCTCTAGGGGATCTTCCCAACCCAGGGATCCAATCTGCATCTCCCGTGTCTCTTGCATTGCTGGCGGATTCTTTACCCACTGAGCCATCAGGAAAGCCCAGCAAATGAATAGTATACATATTTAATGAATTTATAACCTGGAAGATTTTTAACTGAGGAATTATTAATGATGGTTTATCCAGGGTATATTAAGGCAGGATGAAAAGATGCTGAGAGATCATTATAAACCCATGATTGAGACCATTCATCCAGTGAAGAAATTGACATCAAGTAAAGCCCAGTGGTCATTTAGATGGCTAAGGGGTAAGGAATCAGCCTGCCAACACAGGAGGTGCAAGAGACATGGGTTTGATCCCTGGGTGGGGAAGATCCTCTGGAGAAGGAAATGGTAATCTGCTCCAGTATTCTTACTTGGAAAATCCCATGGACAGAGGAGCCTGATGGGCTGTAGTCCATGGGGTTGCAAAAGAGTTGGACATGACTGAGCGACTGAGCACACACAAAGCCCAGTGACTGGCCTGAGGCATAGAACTGAAAGCAGACATCCTGATTCCAAGCCCAGTGCTTCCTCTTTTACCAAGCTGCCTACTTGTTAGAAAGCCCTTGAGGGACTTGCCTGGTGGTCCAGTGGTCAAGAATCTGCCTGCCAGTGCAAGAGACATGGGTTCTATCCCTGGTCAGGGAAGATCCCACATGCCCCAGAGTGGCTAAGCCTGTACAACATAACTATTGAGCCTGTGCTCTAGAGCCTGATCTCCACAATAAGAGAAGCCACGGCAAGGAGAAGCCTGTGCACCGCAACTAGAAAGTAGCCCCTACCCACCACAACTAGAAAAAGCCCACACGCAGTAACAAAGACCCAGCACAGCCCAAAATAAATTTATACACGCACAAAAAAAGAAAGGCTTTGTGCATACATGTGGTCTTCCTTGTGTATCAGATGACTCACCTTGGAAGTAGTATGTGTCACTTCCGCTCACGTTTACCAGCCAAAGCAAGCCATGTGTCATTGAGGCAGGATGGATGTATGACCCTCTTCTGGGGAGAACAGTGAATAAAAATGGAAACAATAACACGGTCTGTACCACTGCCTCCTTCTGTCCTTTCAGCCCAGCAGTGGTAGCAGCTGTCGATAATCTCTAGGTTAGCTCATTGTCCTCTGTTTGACTCTTCTATTCACTAAGTAGCCAGTACCCCCAAGTGGCATCTATTTCTGTTTTAAATGTTCAAGCAAATTCTGCTTCTTAGTGAGGGCAGCAGTGTTTACTGTATCAACATACGAACACCTTCTGTGTTTTAGGATGTGCTAGGCACAGATCACCATGTGTGGTATGGATTTTTTTTTAAGTAATAACTATGAGTAAAAATATAAGCAAGGTGACAATATACAGCCTTGACGTGCTCCTGTTCCTATTTGGAACTAGTCTGTTGTTCCATGTCCAGTTCTAACTGTTGCTTCCTGACCTGCATACAGGTTTCTCAAGGGGCAGGTCAGGTGGTCTGGTTCCCATCTCTTTCAGGATTTTCCACAGTTTATTGTGATCCACAGAGTCAAAGGCTTTGACATAATCAATAAAGCAGAAATAGAGGTTTTTCTAGAACTCTCTTGTTTTTTCGATGATCCAGCAAATGTTGGCAATTTGATCTCTGGTTCCTCTGCCTTTTCTAAAACCAGCTTGAACAGCTGGAAGTTCACGGTGCACATATTGCTGAAGCCTGGCTTGGAGAATTTTGAGCATTACTTTACTAGCGTGTGAGATGAGTGCAATTTTGCGGTACTTTGAGCATTCTTTGGCATTGCCTTTCTTTGGGATTGAAATGAAAACTGACCTTTTCCAGTGCTGTGTTTTCCCGATTTGTTGGCATATTGAGTGCAGCACTTTCACAGCATCATCTTTTAGGATATGAAATAGCTCAACTGGAAGCAGCACAAGCTGGAATCAAGATTGCTGGGAGAAATATCAATAACCTCAGATATGCAGATGACACTACCCTTATGACAGAAAGTGAAGAAGAACTAAAGAGCCTCTTGATGAAAGCGAAAGAGGAGAGTGAAAAATGATTTAAAGCTCAATATTCAGAAAACTAAGATCATGGCATCCGGTCCCATCGCTTCATGGCAAATAGATGGGGAAACAGTGGCTAACTTTATTTTGGGGGCCTCCAAAATCACTGCAGATGGTGATTGCAGCCATGAAATTAAAAGACGCTTACTCCTTGGAAGGAAATTTATGACCAACCTAGACAACATATTAAAAAGCAGAGATATTACTTTGTCAACAAAGGTCCATCTAGTCAAGGCTATGGTTTTTCCAGTGGTCATGTATGGATGTGAGAGTTGGACTGTAAAGAAAGCTGAGCGCCGAAGAATTAATGCTTTTGAACTGTGGTGTTAGAGAAGACTCTTGAGAGTCCCTTGGGCTGCAAGGAGATCCAACCAGTCCATCCTAAAGGAGATCAGTCCTGGGTGTTCATTGGAAGGACTGATGTTGAAGCTGAAACTTCAATACTTTGGCCACTTGATGCGAAGAGCTGACTCATTTGAAAAGACCCTGATGCTGGACAAGATTGAGGGCAGGAGGAGAAGGGGATGACAGAGGATGAGATGGTTGGATGGCATCACCGACTCAATGGACATGAGTTTGGGTAGGCTGCAGGAGTTGGTGTTGGACAGGGAGGCCTGGCGTGTGCGGTTCATGGGGTCGCAAAGAGTCAGACACGACTGAGTGACTGAACTGAACTGATGAGTAAAAATGCTGATAATACTTATGATCACAATCAGCCTGAATCAGATGGGAGTTGGTTCCCATTCTGAGTGACAGAAAACCCAAAGCAATAGTGACATAAACAGGAAAGAACTTTATTTCTCTTGTCCATAACCATCCCTCAAAAAAGCAACCTGGGACTTCCCAGCAGACCAGTGGTTATGACTCCGAGCTTCCACTGCAGGAGGCACAGGTTCCGCCCTTAGTGGGGGAACTAAGATCTCAAATGCTTCCTGGTGCCACCAAAAAGTTAAATTAGAAAAGAGGGGAGCAACCCAAGGGTCCGATTTGACAACTCCATAATCATCAAGTGCCCAGGATCATCACTTGACTTCTCCTACATGCTACAACATGAACTGAAGCAATGATCAAGTGTTTTGAAACTCAGTAGTTCAAATAGCAGCCTCCTGCAATCCCCTCCTCCAATTACTTTGAAAAAGGTGAATTGCCTGTATTCACTTTTTTTGCTTGCAAAAAAATGTAGATCAGTATAATGTCAATTTACCATAACTCAGCCCCTTCACAGCCAGACACAATACTCTTAGGCAGCTATGTGTCCACCTAAAAACTGGAAGTTCTGTGTGTTTTTTTTTTTTTTTTAACATGGAAGATAAATTTATTACATAACACCTTTTTAAAAATTTCATTTATTTATCTTTGGCTGTGCTGGGTCTTTGTTGCTTTGCATGGGCTTTCTCTCGTTGCAGTGAGTGAGGGATACTCTTCTTAGTGGTGCTCAGGCTTCTCATTGTGGCGGCTTCTCTTGTTGCTGAGCACAGGCTCTAGGCAAGCGGGCTTCGGTAGTTGTGGTGCATGGGCTTAGCTGCTCCGAGGCATGTGGAATCTTCCTGGACCAGGGATCAAACCTGTGTCCCCTGCGTTGGCAGGCAAATTCTTATCTACTGTGCCACCAGGGAAGTCCACGCCTTGTTTTTAAAAATGTTCATTTTTTAAAAATTCATACTTGTGTCATTTATGTAAAATAGTTTGATACGGTACATTGTATGTTACAGGTTTTCTTTTTCTCAAATATTCTAAGGCTCTCCTACTCCTTCTCTTTTGCTAAAGTAAAGGCACTTGAAACAACATGCGAACACGTTTTCAAAAAGAAAATGGGGGCTTTCGTGGGGGTCCAGTGGTTAAAAATCTATCTTCCAATGCAGGGGACTCAGGTTGGATCCTTGGTTGGGGAACTAAGACCCCACACGCCACCAGGCAAAAAGAGGACCACCACAACTACAGACGCCTGTGTACCCTAGAGCCTGTGCTCCGCAACTTGAGAAAGCCTATGAGACGCAACGAAGACCTAGTACAGACGAAAAATAAACTAAAAAGACAAGAAAAGAAAACGAATTGAACAAAATTTTAGTAGCACTACACCAACCAGCTTTAAAATCAGGACAAAATATCTGAATTGGATGCCACACCCTTTTAAGGAAGTTATCATTCATGCTTTTTTCATCTTAAAGCATGCTCACAAATCAACACCAACAGGAAAAGTAAAAGAGTCTACAACAATCCATTCTATTTGTTTGCTGAACCTAACAGGTTTATATCAATGCAAAGAAGGAGTGTGAAGAATGCATATCCAGGGAAAAGTAGCAATCTCTGACCAGCCATGTACATTCTCCCTAGTTGCTAAATCTCAAATAACTAATCTATATTCAAAGTAACTATAAACCCCATGAAGGCTACAGGCAGTTTTTTTCTTTACGGAAAGGAGAGAATTTACTTTTCAGAACCCTGAAGGAGATCTGATAAAGAAACTTGCTCCCATTAGAGTTACAAAGAGGAAAGAAGCAGCTAAAAGACAAGTTCAGAAATTTGCTAGAAATGCTATTATACTGATACTAAAGCGAATGTAAATGTTTCTGGGCTTCTCAGGTGGCTCAGTGGTAAAGAATCCACCTGCCAACGCAGGAGATGCAGGAAATTCTATCCCTGGGTTGGGAAGATCCCCTGAAGAAGGAAATGGCAACCCACTCCAGTATTCTTGCCTGGGAAATCCCATGGACAGAGGAGCCTGGCGGGCTACAGCCCATGGAGTCACAGAGTCAGGCATGATTGAGAGACTGAACACATGCAGTCAATATTTCTGCAACACTTTGAAAAACTGTTAGTTACTCTCATTAAATCCCCACCCAAAATTGTAGTTTGTATGATCATCCTCATTTAACAAAAGAGAAAGCTGAAATTTTAAGAACATAAATGATTTACCCAAGTTTTAAAGCAAGGGACTACAATTAGTGTTCTTAAGGTCTAGACTTCAGAATCTATGTTCTTTCTTCCCTTCCAGTATACCTCCTTCCATGGAATTTGATGAAGCACACGTATCTCCATGTTGGAAGTAGATGATGATGACTCCCAAAATCTCTGGGTAATGTATTAATACAAGATGACCTGAGATCTGAGCTATAAGACATGGTTGGATCATTGAAGAAAAGACCCAGTCCTTTGTTATAAGATTGTCTTTCTATAAACCAGAGGACTTGTTGAAAGCTACATTCTTTATTTCTAAGTGAGATGTACTGGCATGGAAGCCTCCCATGTGCACTTTTTCCTGAGACACTGAGTTTCTGACCCTTTTTCTGCCTCAGTTTTCATCAGCAGTCCCTGTACTGCTAAGATGCAGAAACACTGTGTGATTCCATTCTTAGGATGTATCTGAAGCAGTCAAAGTCATAGAAACAGGAAGTAGAAATGTGGTTACCAAGGGCTAGGGGACAGAGGAAGGAGGAATTCATCTGAATAAGTACAGAGTTTCAGTTTTTCAAGAAGAGAAAGTTCAAGAGATCTGTTATACAACATAAATAGACTTGATGCTCCTGGACTGGACTTTTTAAAATTATTAAGATGGTAAATTGTATGTGTTTTTTAATTGAAATACAGTTGATATACAATATTGTATTAGATTCAGGTGTACAACGTAGTGATTCAAAATTTTTATAGATTATACTCCATTTCAAGTTGTTATAAAATACTGGCTTTATTATCTGTGCTGTAAAATACATCCTTGTAGCTTATTTATTTTATACAGACTAGTTTGTAACTCTTACTCCACTACCCCTATCTGGTCTTCTCCCCGCTTTTCTCTTCTCCCTGGTAACCTCTACACACAGACACACACACACACAGGTAAGGAGCAGAATTCTACAGGTGAAAAGTAGGATGCTGGCCCAGCAATTAGTTACGCAGCTTTGAGATGCCAATCTAAATTGTCACTAGGTAACTAAGCCATGGACAGAGGGGCCTGGTGGGCTATGGTCCATAGGGTCACAAAGAGTGGGACACAACTGAAGTGACTTAGCGCACACACACACAACTAAGCCATAGCTTTTGAGTACACCATGCGTGATCAGATTGGAACCGAGCTACTGAGGTTTTTCAACTCTTTACAGGTTGGGTTGAATTAAGTGCTGCCGATGCCAAATCTACTGAGGAGAGGAGATGAATTGAGGCAGATGGTTGGTTACTGTGTTAAGTACACAGCCAGTTCAGTCCTTCTCACACCAAAGACAGTGGATAAATCTTTATTATTGGAATTGATTGAACCCTAATAGTATCTGGTGTTGACTCTCCTGATTTCAGGGATGTTCTCCTAAGAAACAATACATACTGTCATGGAAACCCCAGCCATGTGCCTCTAATCAGCCTGGTCTCTGCATCACTCTGGGCTTCCCAGTGGTTTCGTAGTAAAGAACCCGCCTGCCAATGCAGGAGATGCTGGTTGAATCCCTAGGTCAGAAAGATCCCCTGGAGGAGGAAACGGCAAACCACCCACTCCAATATTTTTGCCTGGGAAATCCCATGGACAGAGGAGCCCGGGTCACAAAGAGTCGGACACAACGGAGTGACTCAACAACAGCAACGACTGCATCACTCCAGCTGTTGGTGCTACTTGGGTATGTGCTGGGACTGAATCTCCAACTGCCATCTTTCCCGGAACTTGCTCCTATGTACTTTCTTCTTATTTTCCTTTTTTCCTCTTACTGGATTTGTTACCCTACCTGTATCTCCCTCCAGTTTTCCCTTCTGCCCTACTAGACTCCATCTGTTACTATACTTTTGCATTTGCTTCATCCCTTCTCTATTTTATGTTTTTAAACATTGAACACAAAATACATTATATCTAGTAACAAACTCTGGGATTCACTGGACTTCCCCAGTGATTCAGTGGTAAAAAGTCAGTGTATAATGTAGGAGAGCAGGTTCAATTCCTGGGTTAAGAAGATCCCAGGGAGGAGGAAATGGCAACCCACTCCAGTATTCTTCCCTGGAACATCCCGTGGACAGAGAAGCCTGGTGGGCCCCAGTCCATGGGGTAAGAGAGTCGGACTGATTGAGCACCCAAGCACTGGGATTCATTAGAAGAGAGTGATAAGTTTTCTTAGCATCTGCATACAGTAACCAAAGAAGGTTTGATAACAATAGCCTTAGATATAAAATAAGGACCAATAAGCCATTCCTGTCCTCCTGATAGAAATACAGTGGTTGTGGAATTCTCAGTCAAAGGGCCCCTTTCAGGAAAAATCTGACCCATCTTCCTATAGCTAACCTGTGGCACTCCGAAAATATTCATGTACAAGTTATTAGTGTCAGACATGCAGATTTGCACAAAGGCATATAAAGGTCTGAAACTTGATAAACACTTTTTATTAAAATGGAAGAGACCTTTTTCTTTGCTCTAATACTTTATAATAATTCATTTCTTTGTATGAACCCTTTTGAAGATGGTAAACCAAGGCTGAAGTGATAGGAAGATATATTCTGGAAGATCTCCCAAAAGGGAGTTCCCAACACGAAGCAACATAGGATGAAAAGGCAGAATAATGACCCTAAGGTTGATTCTGACCAGAAAGTCCAAGCTCTAACTCTGACTCTGCCTCTCACCGTGTGCCTGACCTTGGGTAAGTTACTTAGTGACTCTCAAGCTCTACGCTGTTCACCTATTTGATTAGGATAAAGATACTACCCACCTGGTAGAGTTAATAAGGAAATGAGAGGGTCTACGTAAATGTCTTATCACAATTATTCTCAGGGCATAGTAAGATTTGGGTAACTGTTAATACTGAAAGCAACATAAAACCCCTGTTCCTGACATAAGAGAGTAGGTTTTGGGTTTTTTTTCATAGTCTCAAATTGACTATTTTTTCCCCACGCTTTAAGTGTTCTATTTTGTACTGGGGTATAACCAGTTATCAATGTTGTGGTAGTTTCAGGTAAACAGTGAAGGGACTCAGCCATACATATACAAATACATGTATCCATTCTCCCCCAAACTCCCCTCCCATCCAGGCCGGCACATAACATTGAGCAGTATTCCATGGGCTATACAATAGATCCTTGTTGGTTACCCATTTTAAATATAGCAGTGTGTACATGACCTTCCCAAAGTCCCTCACTATCCCTGCCCCCTGGCAACCACGTTAGTTTTCTAATTCTGTGAGTGAAAGAGCAGGTATTAAAAGAATTCTGAACACTCGGAAAAAGTGAAAGTCGCTCAGTTGTGTCTGACTCTTTGTGACCCCATGGACTATACAGTCCATGGAATTCTCCAGGCCAGAATATTGGAGTGGGTAGCCTTTCCCTTCTCCAGGGGATCTTCCCAATGCAGGAATCTCTCATTGCAGGCAGATTCTTTACCAGCTGAACCACAAGGAAGCCCCAGAATACTGGAGTGGGTAGCCTATCCCTTCTCCAGCAGATTTCCCGAGCCAGGAATCAAATCAGGGTCTCCTGCATTGCAGGCAGATTCTTTACCAACTGAGCTAAATACTCAGAACTCATCAGCTATTGGGTAGCTGTAACTCATATTTATAACAGCAGGTGGCACTAATACCATATTTATCTGATACTACATGGCCCCTGAATTTTTTTTTTCTTTTTTTTTTTTAAGCATTTCCTTTTGGCGATCTTTTCCAGAAACAGCATTTCCTCCTTGATCTTTTCAATTTTTGTTTTTCTTCTATGGTTTAGTAGGCTATTTTCAGTAGCATAGCCTAGTAAATTGTTTCTATTTTTAATATTTTCAATGCAGACACAAATTTCCATGGCCTGTTTACATGAAATTTTTAAAATTTATGTTGAAGTTTTGCCCTCTTTCTAATTCATTCTCTAAATTTGACCATATTGTTTCCCTATGGGCACTGAAACAAGAGTATTTTACATCTGTGTTCTCCTTTGATCCTAAGAAAAGTTCAAGCCCCCTTTTCCAGAATACCACAAGATAACAGATACATTTACTAGAAGGAGTGTTTGAGGAAAATACTTTGAGCTTGGCAAAAGGAAAACTATCAATGCTTCTGAAATCATTTTTAAATTGCATGATGGATCTGCTCATGGTTAATTCAGAAGCGACGATCATAACATTTTTCCAATTCAGTTTGCATTGCTCTCACAACGTATCAGTGTATGTAATATCCTTTGCTGCTGCCATTGCAGCTAATGGCAGGTCATTCTCTAGCCCAGCCTGGAAGCCACAGGTTTGACTTTATGTGGTTGCATCAAGCTTGAACTGTGACACGGGCCCGGGTTCCCTTTTGTCACCAAGTTTAGAGATCTTCTAAGAGTTAACCCAGTTCCTCACAGTAAGATGCTCACTCAGAGCCAACTGAAGGCAAAAACACAGGCTCTTGCAAACTGTATTTGTGCAACCACATCCCAGAGTCTCGGTTGCAACCTGATTCTGTGGTCAGAGCACACACACAGTGGTGTTAAGAAAGATCGACCACAAGAGCAAGGCTGTCAGTTCACACAGGGACAGGGGGTGAGCTCTGAGGGTCCTGTCATGCCTTTTAGGGGGCAGGGCACCAGCTTTGGGGGAGGAATTTACAGTGACATCCTGCAACCCACTGAAAGGCCCATTCCCTCCAAAAGCACATGCTAGTGACAAAATAACAGCAATCAGGTTGACCTATTGAAACTTCTCTGTAACAAGTAAAATCATTTTGAACCTAAATTCTCTTCCGTGTTTAAGGATGGATAAGTTTTCAGTGGGGGTGGGGGGTAGGACCAAACTTTGCAGAAACTGAAACATCACATGGGTACAATCGAGTAGTAAATTTCATGAAATAGCCCTATTTTTATTTTTGGCCAATGAGGTCCCCTCACATGGACATCAAAAGAAGAGACAAGAGTCATGATAAAATTCTGATTTAGTGAAAAATATTCATTGTTGATTCTGTTAGCCAGTAATTTTACTAGCAAATGATGACAGCTGGGGCTTCCCAGGTGGTGCTAGTGGTAAAGAATCTGCTTGCCAATGCAGGAGATGTAAAAGATGCGAGTTCACTCCCTGGGTTGAAAGATCCTCTGGAGAAGGAAATGGCAACCCACTCCAGTATTCTTGCCTGGAGAATCCCATGGACAGAGGAGCCTGGCGGCTCGAAGAGAGTCCAAGAGAGCTGGACAAGACTGAAGTAACTGAGCACACACACAATGACCATCAGATCTCCTGTAATTCCTGTCTCACTTTCTCTTGTATTGGATAAAGCAGTCCTGAATACTGGTCTAAAGATGGTATTAGCGCAGGGGTCCCCAGCCTCTGGGATCTAATGCCTGATGATCTGAGGTGGAGCTGATGTAATAATAATAGAAATAAAGTGCATAACACAAGTAAGGCTCTTAACTCATCCCAAAAGCATCCCCATCCCCCAGGGTCCACGGAAAAACTGTCTTCCATGAAACCAGTCCCAGGTGACAAAAAGGTTGGGGACCGCTGTATTAGAAGACTTAATTTCTTATTTCCAGTGAATGGGACCATTTGCACTTCAGTGTGATGCAAGCTGTTTGTTTCTAACATAGACTCTTCATCAAATTAAGGGTGTATATTCTGTTCTCAGAGCTTCCCAGGTGGTGCTAGTGGTGAAGAACCTGACTGCCAAAGCAAGAGACGTACAAGATGAGGGTTTGATCCCTGGGTTGGGAAGATCCCCTGGTGGAGGGCATGGCAACCTACTCCAGTGTTCTTGCCTGGAGAATCCCATGGACAGAGGAGCCTGGCGGGCGACTGGAACACAGTATATCCAATTCTTAAGTTAATTAAGAGTTTGGATCAAGAGTGAATGTTAGTTTTATCAACCATCTTTGCATATCTACCCAGATGATCATTTGGTTTTTCTCTGAGACCTTTTGATGAGATAAATTCTGTTGATAAATTTCCTACAACCATACCACCCTTCTACTTTTAGAATAAAACTTAAGTCCACTCTGCATTGTTCTTTTCATAGAGATGAGAATCACTAATATTTTATCATCTCTGTAGCTATATTTGTAAATATAAATTTGCATTTATATTTTTCTTCTGCATGGTAATGAGTTTTTCTGCCAGGGTGATGTTGTTTCATAAAATAACTTAGGAAGCATTCCATCATTTTCTATGGAATAGTTAAGACTACATTCAACTGATCTATCCTTCAAATATACAGAAGTATATGCCTTTATATTTAGAGCTGGCATTTTTTCTTTTAGATGTAATATCTGGGCCATATTTTCCATGCCTTCTTTGCTGTTTACACACAGTCAAATGTGTGTGGCTCAGCTGGTGAAGAATCTGCCTGCAATGCAGGAGACCTGCCTTCAATTCCTGGGTTGGGAAGATCCCCTAGAGAAAGGAAAAGCTACCCACTCCAGTATTCCGGCCTGGAGAATTCCATGGACTGTGTGGTCCATGGGGTTGCAAAGAGCTGGACACGGCTGAGCGACTTTCACTGTGCTGTTTGGTCAGCTCAAGTTTTCTATTTCTTGGCTCAGTTTTACCCATCTACACTTTCCTAGAGAATTCTGTCTTTCCTTGTGGTTTTTACAATTTATTAATTAAGAACTATGCAGCATAGTCTTTTGTAAATTTGATTCTCTACACCTTATATCCTTTTGTCTTCCTTGGTGTACAGTGTCTATAGTTTCTCTTGACTAGATTCACTCCAGGTCTATTCAATTGATCAGAATGTTTCTACTTAAAACAGCTTACAGAACATCAATTAAAATATATGGCCAGTGGAATTTTCCTGTTGTTCACATTCTAAGTGAATAAGAGTTTCCTCTCTTCTAATAATATACTATTGAGAAGAATTCTAACATATGTACCCAGACCATGAGGTACAACAACAATTTTAAAAATAGGAAGACTCTGACTTCCCTGGTGATGCAGTGGCTAAGAAGACTCTGTGCTCCCAATGTGGGAGGCTCAGGTTCGATCCCTATTCAGGAGAGTAGATCCCATGTGGCTCAACTAAATTGTTCACATGCTGCAACAACAACAAAAAGATCACGCTGCAACCAAAACTGAAGATCCTACATACTGCAGCCAAATAAGTAAAATAAATCTTAAAAAATAAGAATACTAAAGTCAAGCAAGGCCTTTTTGGCAAATTACAGGTGAAACCAAAACACAGTTCCCAGGGCCAGACTCTCTCTTGGCACTTGAAGTGTGAGCCGAGCCCAAAGTTAACAAGGCCAGACTTTAACAGTCAGATGGTTTCTAAATAGAATTTGTTCCAGAAAGAACATCAGTGAGATTATTTCTCCTCCTAAGAGACTTTCTGCATATGTTCTATGAGTTGTTTTGAGAAACAAACCCTGAGGCATCATTTTATGGAGGGAAGGGCTTGTTTAAATAAGAACATTATCCACAGTAACATGACTAAGAAACCCTATAAGAAAGGGACCCCTGAGCCAGCTGGGCCAGATGATTGCTCCAAGTTACTTAGAGAAAGCTTGTTATTGTGAAAGAAGTAAGTTCAGGAATATTGCCTAAAGATGACACAAAACAATCCTGAGATGAAGCCATACCTTGAGATGGAAGACTGTACAAGAAAGACTGCATCCATTACGTTGCCTACAAGTTAACATTAAAGGTTTATTGCCAAGCTATCATTCATGGGCTTTGCAAACCAGTATTTACTTGGTTCAAAGAACAACTTTCAAAATATCTTTAACTTAGAGGCTTCCATGAGGTTCAATGGCTAAGACTCTGCACTCCCAATTCAGGGGCTCCAGATTTGATCCTTGGTCAGGGAACTAGATCCCAATGCTTCAACTCAGAGTTGGCATGCCACAACTAAAGATCCTGCAAGCCACGATGAAGATGGAAGATCCCACATACTACAACTAAGACCTGGCACAGCCAAATAATTTAATATATAAATTTTAAAAATTAATTGAAATTATTAATGAAAAAAACCTAAATTTAAAATCTGATCATCCAAATGAACAATTCCTAAAAACTTGGGTGTCTTTTATTGTGACAATAACAACTCTTTTAAATGTAAGTTCTCTCAAGAGGATAAAAGGAGCTGACATTCAAAAACATGAATTCTGAGGCCAAGGACCAGTTAAAGACAGCAAATAATTGTCCAAATCCCATTGAACTCATGAAGATAAAAGCAGTTAAGAATATCACCCATATGTTTATCTGGAGGAAATAAAAACAGGTTATCTAAGAGATCTATGAGCCCCCATGTTGACTGCAGCATTATACTCCATAGCCAAAGTATGGAAATGACTGAAGTTTCCATTAAGAGATTAACAAATAAAGAAAATCTGGTATATATCGACAATGGAATATTACTCAACCATGAGAAAGAAGGAAATCCTGCCATTTCTAGCTACATGGATGGACCTTCAGGGCATTTTGCTAAGTAAACTATGTCAGACAGAAAAGGACAAGCACTATATGATCTCACTCATGTGGAGCTTAAAGAAAAGAACTCATGGAAACAGAGTAGAATGGTGGTTGCCAGGAGCTGGGGGATGTGGGAAATGGGGAGATGTTGGTCAAAGGGTTCAAACTTCAGTTGTAAGATGAGTAAGTTTTGGGACTTCCCAGGTAGTCCAGTGGTTGAGACTCCATGCTTCCACTGCATGGGACAGGTTCCATCTCTGGTCAGGGAACTAAGATCCCGCCTACTGCATGCCATGCAATATATGGCCAAAAGATTTTAAAATAAATAAATATTTCAGAGAATTCTTGAGGGCCAGAAAACTAAAAAGAAAAAAGATAAATAAGTTCAGGGGATCTAATATACAGTATAGTGACTACAATACTGTATTATATACTTGAAAATTGCTAAGAGTAAATCTTCAATGTTTTTACCACACACACACACACACACACACACACATACATTAATCACATGAAGTGATGGAGCTGCTACCTAATCCTATTGTGGGAATCATTTCACAATAATATGTACATCATATCATCACACTGTACACCTTATATATACAATTGTATGTCAATTATATCTCAAAAAGGCTGAAAAAGAAAAGATTGTCTATCTGGATCTGGTTCTACAGTTTCAACACTCTCAGTTCCTTGACAAATTTCCTTTCAAATATTTCTGGAATAGTCCTCAGAATAACCTGACCACTTTCTTTTATTTCTTACTCTGATCTTTGCTAGGTGGTATCACCAGTGTCTACAAGGCCTTGCAAACCTTTCCATGGGTGTTTTCACATCTCCTTCTAGCACCATGATTTCTGCCGGGCCCTCTGTCATTTCCATTAGGACACACAAGAAAACAATGTCTCTCCCTCCACCCCCTTATTTTCCCCCCAGGTTGAGATATAATTAATATAACACTGGGTAGGTTTAAGCTATGTGACATGTTGACTTGATACTTAGATATTACAAAATGATTACCACCACAGCTGTAGCTAACACCTTCATAGCATCACATAATTAATTACTATATGCTTTTCTACACAGTCTAGGTGAAAATATTTAAGATATACTTTCTCAGCAACTTTCTAGTATATAATACAGTATTGTTAACTCCAGTGTAGTCATCATGCGGTACATTAGATCCTCAGAACTTAAGATCCTCATTAGATCCTCAACTAGAACTTCTAGTTCCAAGTTTGTAACCTTTGACCAACATCTCCTCATTTTTGCCTTCCCCAGCTCCTGGCCACCATCAGCCTATTCTGTTTCTATGAGTTCATAGATCAAGTATTTAGCTTTCTATTTGACTTATTTTACTTAGCATAATGCCCCCAAGGTCCTCAATGATATTGCAAATGTCAGGATACCTTTCTTTCTCAGGGATGAATAGTATTCCATTGTATGTTATAGCACATCTTCTTCATCCATTCATCCTTGCATTCACACTTAGGTCACTCCCATATCTTGGCTATTGTGACTAATGCCACAATGAACATGCCTCCCTCACCTCTTTAAAAGTCCACTTGTTTAGTGGGTACTAACACAGTTACTTGTGTGCCATTGTCTTATAGAGATTTAGTTACATTTTTTTATTCATAGTTTCCATCATTAAGAATAAAGGGGCTAGGCCAGTAGACAGTTCCCCAGAACAGATACTTACTGTTGTCAGAGTGTCCTGTCCTCTGACTTCTAAGGCAACCTTCACTACTTGGAGTTCTTCTCTCCTAATGACTTCTTCCAGAAGCTTCTCCCAAGTCCTTATGTGACAGACTTCTGGTGGGTAAGTCCCACATTGGTGCCTCCCTTGTTCCCTGCCTCTTCTCCTGGAGGCCCTTTCCCCCTTCCTTTTCTCCCCTCCTCCACAGACTTCAAAGGGTAGCAGTCACAGTACAGAGCAGGGGTTGGCAAATTATGACCCTCAAACCAAATCCAGCCCATCACCTGCAAAAATGATTTTTAACATTTTAAAAATAATTGGAAAAAAATCAGTAGAGGAATATTTCATGACATAAGAAAATTACATGAAATTCAAATGCCATGTCTACAAACAAAGTTTTATTGGCACATAACCACACTCATTTGTTGCATATTGTCTATGGCTGTTTTTCTGCTACAACTGCAGGGTGGAGTGGTTGCAACAGAGACCATGTGGCCTGCAAAGTCTAAAATACACACATGGGCCTTTTACAATAAAAGTTCACTGATCCTTGGTTTTGACCATGGACCCTGGCACTAGTCTGCCTGGGTTTTGAATTTAGTTCTGCCGCTACCTATGTGGGCAATACTATAACCAGGTCTGAGTTGCAGTTTGCACATTTGTAACGAGGAGATGACAACAGTTCTATTTACCTCCTTAGGATGTGTGGGGATTAAAGAAATTGAATAAAAACAGTATTAGACACAAGCCATACATGTTAATTACCATTGTTACATTACAGCTGGTGACCATGGAAAACCTGTCTGGTATTAAATAAAAATTCTGGACCAAACATTTGTTTCTTAACTGACCTCAAAGAAATAGAAAAATTTGCTGAATATGACAGTCACCTAAACAGTATAAGAATAGTGTCCTTGTTACAAAGGGACTGCAGAATGAAACTTCACTCCTGTCCTGAATAAAGGTCAAATCTAGGCATTTAACATCCTGCTTTTCTATATTGTCCAGGGAATCTCAGCAACCAAGTAGTTTTTCTTTTGTTTATTTTGTCTTAAAGAAGGTTGAATAAAATGTTTTTTTTTTTTCATTTTCCTCTACAGTCATTTTCCATGAAAATGAATAATTTTATGTAGTTACAATCATAATATGATTACCTCTTGAGAAACCTATATGCAGGTCAGGAAGCAACAGTTAGAACTGGACATGGAAAAACAGACTGGTTCCAAATAGGAAAAGGAGTACCTCAAGGCTGTATATTGTCACCCTGCTCATTTAACTTATATGCAGAGTACATCATGAGAAACGCTGGGCTGGAGGAAGCACAAGCTGGAATCAAGATTGCCGGGAGAAATATCAATAACCTCAGATATGCAGATGACACCACCCTTATGGCAGAAAGTGAAGGAACTAAAAAGCCTCTTGATGAAAGTGAAAGAGGAGAGTGAAAAAGTTGGCTTAAAGCTCAACATTCAGAAAACTAAGATCATGGCATTTGGTCCCATCACTTCATGGGAAATAGATGGGGAAACAGTGGAAACAGTGTCAGACTTTATTTTGGGGGGCTCCAAAATTACTGCAGATGGTGATTGCAGCCATGAAATTAAAAGGCGCTTACTCCTTGGAAGGAAAGTTATGACCAACCTAGATAGCATATTAAAAAGCAGAGACATTACTCTGCCAACAAAGTCCATCTAGTCAAGGCTATGGTTTTTCCAGTGGTCATGTATGGATGTGAGAGCTGGATTGTGAAGAAAGCTGAGCGCCGAAAAATTGATGCCTTTGAACTGTGGTGTTGGAGAAGACTCTTGAGAGTCCCTTGGACTGCAAGGAGATCCAACCAGTCCATCCGAAAGGAGATCAGTCCTGGGTGGTCATTAAAAGGACTGATGCTGAGGCTGAAACTCCAATACTTTGGCCACCTCATGCAAAGAGTAGACTCATTTGAAAAGACCCTGATGCTTGGAGGGATTGGGGGCAGGAGGAGAAGGGGACGACAGAGAATGAGATGTCTGGATGGCATCACCAACGCGATGGACATGAGTTTGAGTAAATTCCGGGAGTTGGTGATGGACAGGGAGGCCAGTGTGCTGCAATTCATGGGGTCGCAAAGAGTCGGACACGACTGAGTGACTGAACTGAACTGAACAATCATAATATAGCATATATAGTTGAATTATTTTTACTTAAGCTTACAGCTTAACTTTTCCATTTTGCGTCTTAGTTTTCAGCACCTTTTGTTTTAGACAGAGTTTTATGGAGATAATTTTTCAATATATATATATATATATATATATCTTTTTCAAGATACATTTAAATAGGACTTCCATGGAGGTCCAGTGATTGGGAATCAGCCTGCCAATGCAGGGAGCATGAACCTATGCTGCCTAACAAGAGAAATCACCACGGTGAGAATCTGTGCACTGCAACAAAGAGTAGCCCCTGCTCTTCACAACTAGAGAAAGCCCGCGTGCAGCAATGAAGACCCAGCACAATCAAAAACAGGTAAACAAATGTTAAAAAACAAGGAGATGCCACTTAAAAAGATATATATATATATAGATAGTCTTTTAAAAAGTCAAGTAGTTTTCATTCCTTCTTCCCTATCAAACAACCCAGTTTTCATTAAATTAATGACTTCAATGGCTCAGATGGTAAAGAATCCTCCTGCAGTGCTGGAGACCTGGGTTTGATCCCTGGGTTGGGAAGATCTCCTGGAGGAGGGCATGGTGACGCACTCCAGTATTTGTGCCCGGGGAAATCCCATGGACAGAGTGGCCTGGCAGGCTACAGTCCATGGGGTCACAAAGAGCTGGACACAACTGAGTGACTAAGCACAATGATTTCAACCATCTCATCCTCTGTTGCCTCCTTCCCCTTTTGCCTTTAATCTTTCCCAGCATCAGGGCCTTTTCCAATGAGTCGACTGTTCCCAGAGGATGAGATGGTTGGATAGCATCACTGACTCAATGGACATGAAATGGGGCAAACTCTGGGAGATAGTGAGGAATGGGGAGACCTGGTGTGCTACAGTCCATGGGGTCACAAATAGTCGGACAGGACTGAACGACAACAAATGACTTCAAATTGCTCACATCATCAACTTCTCCTAAAGGATATGTGCAGCAAAGAGTATTCTAGAAACAAAGCTAAAAGCTTCTTGTTATGAAAGTGTTCACCAAGCATCAGTCTCACAGTGATGGGGCTGAAGATGTGAACAGCTTTAGAGCCCTGACCATCATCTCCCCATTCATCAGACAAACTGGACCTCCAGTCACAGAGCAGAGTCAAGGACAGACCCAGAGATGCTCACCAGCCAGAGTATTTGAGGGCAGAGAGTAGATAGTGATGGGAATCTTCAGGTCATAGGAAAAAGGTGTTTCTAGGGCTGTAGATATCCATTCCTTTCTCTAGTTTAGCTCACTGGTCTCAAATTACAATGTATCACCCTGTCCTGAAGCATTTGCCCTAAGAAGACTGCAAAGTGGTGTTTAGAGTCAAATATATCCCTCCTCCCCTTTTTTTGTAGTTCTAGTCACTCCACTCTGGCTTCCTAGGTGGTAAAGTGGTAAAGAATATGCCTGCCAATGCAGGATACGTGGGTTCAATCCCTGGGTCAGGAAGATCCCCTGCAGAAGGAAATGGCAACCCACTCTAGTATTCTTGCCTGGGAAATCCCATGGACGGGGCAGCCTTGCTGGCTATAGTTCATGAGGTCGCAAGAGTAGGACACGACTTAGTGACTAAACAAGTAACTCCACTCATATGTAGGATCAAAGAATGAGCTTCCTCTACCTAGAAAAGAATTTTTTCTTTAACAGAACACATAGCTTCTTTGAGAGACTCAATTAAGTCAGCCAGATTTGGGAAAATAAACCTGGTTATCAGTGGAGGAAGTAAAGCTCTTGCCAGCTGTCTTCACATCTCTCTATTCTCATCGGCATCATTAACTAGCCTCCAAATTCATTTATCCTCATTTCTTTCTCCAAGGCACCTTGCAACAGAGCAAGCTAATGCTTGTGAGTGCTTGTGTTTGTACTTGTGTGGGTTTTGGAGTCCGAATATCCCTGGTTGTGGAATATGCTTAATGTTTCCTCTGAAAAGATATCAGAGGAAAAAGAAAAGGGTATTTCTGGGAATCCTGCTGTTTTTCCACTTACCCATCTAGTTCACTCTCTAAATTTCAGCCACATTTTAATAAAAGACTTTGAATAGCTCTGCTTTTATGATTTAAATGGACTTTCAAATTGGGATTTAACCATCTGATATAACAAAGTGGGTGGACTTCAGTCTTCAGAGGAAAAAGAATAAACATCCTGAAAGCTGTAATTAAAATTTTCCATTTTCCTCCAACCCTCTTATTGCAATTATTGTTACAGTTGAAATATCTAGTGTCCAAATTCAAACCTCAAGTTTTGCAAAAAGCCTTCAATTCTAGGTGGTGGGGTGGGGGTGGAGGCGGGGCGGAGGGTGTGTGTATGTGGGGGTGGGGTGGGGGTGAGGCAGCTGAAGTCATTTTGGTAGAAATCCAGTTATATTGAATGAGGATTAACACTCTGATATGTATTAAATTTAAAATAAACCTGTGGTTAGAGAATGTCACTCATCCAATTTTCTCAAAAATACAGGTGACTGAAGTAACTTTGTGCAAAATACTTAAGCTCCTAATGGTCCTCATGAAGAATTGCTGAGGAAGGTGTGAAGTCAGACCTAAGGAAATATGAAAGGAAAACTTCAATACAGAGCAACCAGGATATAAAAGGTGAAGATAGATAGATATCACAGATGATTAAGAAAATTGCAACCCTATGTAGTAACTTGTTTTACCCCCACCAAGTGGAAGAAATCAACGACTTGAGCGCCCCCAGACCTACTGGAGTCTAAGGATCTATATTGTCAACTCCTGTGACAGGATCCTGTTACCTTACCATCAACCAATCAGAGACTTGTGCACAAGCTGGTCACACAGTCTGGGATGCTCCTCCCTCACCTGGCTATTAAAAATGCTTAGCTGAAACCCAGTGGGGAGTTTGAGTACTTTTGGAGTCCTGAACGTCTTGCTTGACTCCCTGCGATGAAAACTGTACTTTCTTTCACCACAGCCCAGTGTTAGTAGATTGGCTTTACTGCGTGTGGGCAAGCCAACCCAGTATTGCCCACTTCCCTCTCCTTAGGGTTATGCTCGACCCATGCTGTGTTTCACACTAGGGGTCAAGATTCAGAGTTTCTAAGGCCTGAAGCCTATATAGTGAAGCTGTTTATTTAAAAAAGCATAGACAGATTTATCCATTCACCAAACTTTCCAAAAGGGCTTCCCAGTTGGCTCAGTGGGTAAAGAATCGACCTGCAATGCAGGGGATAAAGGACACTAGGGTTCAATCCCTGGGCCGGGAAGATCCCCTGGAGGAGGAAATAGCAAGCCACTCCAGTATGCTTGCCTGGGGGATCCCATGGACAGAGGAGCCTGGTAGGCTCCAGTCCAGGGAGTCACGAAAGAGTTGGACACGACTGAGCTACTGAGCACACAAACTTTCCAAAAACATATGGTAGTAAAAGTGCGCTGAGGAGTCCAAAAGCCTCAGTAAATTTCCTTGTGTCCACACTGCCCTTCAGTGGTTCCTACCTTCAGTCTCTGTCAAGAACCTTTTTTCTATCTCGACCCCCACCATCCTGGACCCAACTGCCTTCATTTCTTGCCTGAACTACTGAAATAGTCTTCTGACCACCTGATCATCCTTCATCTTCCCTTGTGTCTTTACAGTCTATTCAGCCCACCGCAGTCATGTTAGATCATGTCCTTGGTTGGTTCAAAATCCTCCAAACTTTTTTCACAGCCAATATATGAAGTTCTCACTATACCCTTTGAGGTCCTGCTTTATTGGCTCACACTGTGTCTCTCACAAGTTTTTTCCCATACTCTGACCCTTACTAACATCTCTTGCTACCCAGGAATCCTTGCTGTTCCTTCATGGTTTCAGAACCAGCCAAACATGCCTCTGGCTTTTACTTTTGCTGTTGTTGATTTCTCAACGCTTTTCTCCGAAACCCTCACTTCTGCAGATTTATAGTTCAATGTCACTTTATCAGAGATGCCTTCGCAGACAACTGGATATAGAACTGCAGCATCCCTACCACCCTCATCCTCTCCTCCTTTCTCTGGAGTTTTCTATACAGGTTTAGCCTCATTTGGCTTAAATTTGCCTTACCCGCCTCTGTTAGACACTAAGCTCTATGAGGGTAGGAATTTTATTCACTGCTGTGCTTCTATTGCTTGACATCTAGTAGGCACCCAATAAATATTTGTGAAAAGAAAAAAATTACCTGACATGGGAAGTTAGGTTAATCATGATGTCATTAGCAGAGGAAAATAAATCTAGGGGAGAGATGATGGAATCCCTTCTGGATGTTAAGTCTAAAGTAATTAGATTTCTTAAATTATTATTACATGATGACTAAATACGTAGTTACCCACCATTGACAAGCCCTTTAAAAAAAAAAAATTCAGATCTGACTTTGCAAAAAAGTTACCAAAATTAAAATGCACCGTTTTCAGTGAAGTTTTTTTTATTACATGTTTATTTCATTTTTCTTTCACGTTCGAAATCGGCAAGAAAATCTTCATAAGCTGTGAGGACAAAGCAATTTCTTTCAAGAGGCTTTTTCTCCGATGGTGAACCCGAATCAGCTGGTCATTTACTCTGAGATTTTACTTCTGTGAGTGAGGTAGCAAGGCGCCCCACCCCCACCTGGGACTCGGATCCAATCTTCATTCTTGAGGTCTCTCCAGAAGGAAGTGAGTTCCAGGAGGAGAGTTTCAGAGGACGCCAACAGCTCATGGCTGGCTGTTCAAATGTGCAGTCCCTGCGTTTGACTCTTTGTCTGAACAATGCAGCTAGTGAACGAGAAAGATTTGGGTGTGCCCCGTCCCCTTCCCCCCAGGAATGCTCTTTGGGCTGCTGGAAAAGGGAGGTTTTGGGGGCGGGCTTTCCCCTGGACCAAGAAGGTCTGAATTTCTTCAGCTGGGTCTGAGTCTCTTCAGCTGGGGAGGAACCC
Source organism: Dama dama (assembly GCF_033118175.1). Classification (NCBI taxonomy): domain Eukaryota; kingdom Metazoa; phylum Chordata; class Mammalia; order Artiodactyla; family Cervidae; genus Dama; species Dama dama. The sequence goes on along the minus strand of NC_083696.1, from coordinate 38,497,470 downwards.
AGGTGTTTCTCGGGGACATTAAGATTTCCAAGTCAGAACTCGCTACATAATTCTCGCTCGGGGGCTCCCCTAAGAAACTACTTGATACTTCTGAGGAGCCCGGCTCCTTCGCATTAGTTCTCTATTTACCAGAAGACAAATGTTCCTGCTTTGAAGGCTATGAACCGTGGCCACAGGAGCTCACTTTTGCCGTGGAGTCCGGCTTCCGGCTCTCGTGGTGTCAGCGAAAGCTCTAGGGGGTGAACGCAGTAGTCAACTGCTCATTCATTCAACAAATATTTATCGAGCGCCGGTTGAGTGCCTGGCACTGCGAGAGCCCGGGCGGCGAGAAACAACTTATCTTAGATCCTATGCACTCATCCTAGTTCCCCCAGATGCTTCGGAGCGCGCGGTGAGAAAGGACTCCACATCCTCTCCCGCCTGCTCCGTCTGGGGGTGCCCCACCCCTCCAGCGCAGCCCTCCCGACACCCCGCCGCCGGGGATCCAGGCTCCAGGGTTTAGCCCGGGTGGGGACGGCGAAGGGAAAAAAGCCAAACACTAAAAGGATTAAAACAAAAACGTACCCCAGTCTGTGCTGGGAAACGGCTCCCGGGAAGTGTGCAAGGCGGAGCCGGCCTGGGCCCGGGAGGGCGCGGAGACCTTGGCTGGCGGGCGCCCGCGGGTCGCGGCGCGGAGGCGGCCTCAGCGGGCGGAGGGCGCGGCCAGCGGGAGGGGCCGAGGCGGCGCCGGGAGGGGCGCGCACCGCGGCGTGGCCGCCGGGCGCAGCAGGTGACCGCGGCTCGCGGTGGGAGCCGGGCCGTGTCGCTGGCCGCGCGGCGGGGAGGCGGCGCGCGGGGCCGAGCGAAGTTTGCCGGAACATGGCGGAAGGGCCCGGGGCGCGCCGGTGTGCGGCGCGCTGGCGATCGGAGGCCCGGGAACTGTAGCCGCCGCCGCAGCCGCCGCGGGGCGAGGTCGCCGCCATGGCCCGCTGGATCCCGACCAAGAGGCAGAAGTACGGGGTTGGTGAGTACTCGCCCCACCCCGTCCCCGCCGCCAAGTTCGGGGGAGCGGCCCTGCCGGGTGCAAAGTTGGGCGGCGGACGCACGGCCACTCGGTGCGCGCCTGCCCGGGACCCGGCTCCGGCTCCCGCTACCCGCCCGGGCGCAGCCAAGGCTCGGCTCGGGCTGCATTCGTTCCTGGGAGCGGTGCGAGCCGGAACCCGCTCCGGGAGCCTCATGGGGGGAAGTCATTCTGAGTTTGGGGCGTCCGAGTGGCTAAAAGTGCAGCTGGTTTCCGGACTGGCCATCCCGCCCCCCGACTCCCAAGGCTGCAGCGCTTTGCAGAGTGGAAACGATCTAAGCGAGGGCGCTCGCTGCGCTTCTTTTGAGGCGCCCTGCCGCGGTGCTCGCGCCCACTGTCCCCCCATCCCTCGGCCCGCTTGGGTCCGTGTAGCTCCCTTCAGTACTTTGTAACCGGCCGAGGCCCGCGGAACGCGACGTCGGTGGGCTGCTCCTGCGCTTCCTGCCTTTGCTCTTAGGTTCTCCCAGAAGCCGCAAGTGAAGAGTTTGTGGGGGGCTGGTTGGGGGGGCGGTGTAGGGAGCCGTCCTCTCCCAACATTCTACACCTCCCAGGCACTGGGATCCCCGTAACAGTTGTAAACTGATCAGGAGACTCGAGCTGTGGTGTGGAGGTGATGGAAGCGGCAGGAAGTGTGTGGTATGGGAGCGGGGGTGGCTGGCCCCCGGGGCTGCTGGTGCGGACTGTGGTCCTCTGCCCGACCGTGAGTGGACAGGGTCTCCGACTCCCTTCTGAATCCCCATTCCGCCGTGGGATAAGACAAGGACATTTTCCTGGGAATACTGTGACAGGTCCTGTGCTGGGCACTTGGGCGTTCCGAACAGCAGTGTTGGAAGGGCCCCAGGATGTGCAGGAGGCTGCTTTTCTGTTGGTTTCCATCCGAAACGGTGGTTGAGCAGGGCCTGAACCCAGGTGAAAACCCGTGGTCTTTCCACTTTTTATCGAGTCTTGTGGAAAGACTTCTGCCGTTAGTGGGGCGATTAAAGTGGCTTTAGGCTTGAGTGCCATTCCCTAGTATAAACACAGTTGAGAATTTTATCACTTCCTTTCAGGGTCGTTCATTGGGCATATTTGTAAGTCTTCCGCTTCACTCCCATCTCACCCGCCTTTTTCCCCCTCTCACTTTAGTGGTTACTAGATCCCCGAACCTATTCTATGTTTCCTGACAGCTATGTCAGTTTCAGAGAGCTCTAGGGGCTTTTCACCTCGGAAGCCTTGAGTCAGTTACAAAGAAATAAACCAACTCTTTCATATTTATTACTTTGAGATGGTGATCCTCGTGTATATATTTATATGTGTGTGTGTACAATAATATACACAGGATTCCTTGTTTTCCCTCTGCAAAAACTTTTTTCCTTTAAATTTTAGAATCCTTGCACTCTTCCGTGATTGTAGTTCAGAAATAGGTAGCTGTTGTTTCTTCTGCTTCATAATTTGGTCATGAGCTTTCAGGTGCCAGTTAGTAAGTAGCCAATAATTCTGGAAGTCAGATGGAGCCAATTCCTTTATTTGTGTTAATTGGGCACTAACTCCTAGATGAAAGTATATTATATTTAGCAACGCCTAATCAATACTTCTCACGAAAAAATTATCAATTCTAATTTTGTTTAATAGGAGAAATGCTCTCCAAAACTATTCTGACTTCAGCATGGTTAAGGCAAGCATATCCTAAAAACGTGGGTTTTATTTCCATAGTTATAGTAACAAGAGTGGTATTTTCTCTTTTTAATTTTTATCATCAGTCAAGAAAATTGAATTGCATTTCAAAGGTTTAGGTAGTGGCAAAATTGCCCCAGAGTATCATTTAGAAAATTTATTTCACTAGACACAATGGATACTTTAAACACACACACACAACTTTTAATTTTGTTTTGGAGTATAGGTGATTAACAGTGTTGTGATAGTTTTCAGGTGGACAGCAGAGGGACTCAACCATATACCTACATGTATCCCTTCTGCCCCAAACTCCCCTCCCATCCAGGCTGCCACATAACATTGACCAGAGCTCCCGACACAGTAGATTCTGATGAATCTGGGTTTGACAAAAGGGCCCACTGTTAGGACAGATGAGCTTATGGGATCAGTGTCCACTGTTTGTTCCCAAGACACATGGTGATCATACTAGCTCCCTGCTGGGAAGCCTTCCTTGGCCTGCAGGGTAAAGTCTAAACCGAGCCCAGTTTTCAAGGTTCTAAGACTCCAATTCAGTATATTTTCATAAAGCATGTCTCTCACCGCTTCTCTCATCAACCCTCTAGCGCAGACGCTGCCCTTCTCCCTCTAGTGCCGTACGGAGAGTCCTTCCTCTGGGACTTTGCGCTCCTATGCGTGTCCTCTGTTCCGAGTGCCCTTCCACCTCTGGATCCCATAATCTGGCCTTTCACCCAGGGTACCCTGCTTCCTCAACATTCCTACGTTTTATTACTTAACCTTTGGTTCAGTGAATCAGAAGGTTATGGTATTGCATCCTTGGGACTAGAGGTATACGGGTAGAGAGCATGCATTCAGTAACTGCTTGTCCTTGGCATTGGTGTAACATTCTAAGGCACCAGCCTGATTTCTATAATTCAGTGCAATTTTTTTTCCCCTATTAGGTTTTAACATCTCATTCACTCCAGTATGACTTTTACGTTGTTTTGTTAGATGAAGTGAGACCCTTAAGTTTGTCTTTATCTTTGCAAGTAAAAAGAGATATGCTGCTGAGAAAGCAGGCATGGAATAGATGGACTTGCTTAAATGTGATTGGAAAAAATCAACTGGTTGGATTAATGGCTGCCCCACACCCATGGAAAATGCTTTTCTTTCTCCCTTTTTCTTTTATTTTTTTTTTCTGTTTTAGGACATGAGGGTCAAATACTTTGATGTTAAGCAAACCTTAGTGATACACTTCCAGGTTAGTCTTCTGATTATCGAAACATTGCTTCAGTCTGTTCAACGATAGACCCAGATTATGTTGATGACAGAGGTCTTTGCAAAATCATTCATTATTGTTTGTTGGAATTTGTCCTGTATGTTTTTATAGTGTGATAAAAGGTACTTCGGGGGAATATTTGCTTCACTGTTAACTTTTCAACAATTTTGTTGTGCTAGGCCTAGTTAGTTTAAAAGCATTTAACTTTGCAGATTCTCCAATGTTAGTGTAAAAACAAACTGGATTCTTGAGCGCTTTGTTAATGCACTTAGGTGTGCTGTGCGTCATCAGTTCGTCCTCACCACGGGCATCGTGATCCCTAGACTCCAGCTGGAGTGATGGAACTTGGTCTCAAAGAGTAATTAGTGAACTGCTTAAAATAGATAGGTCTCACCTGTTCGGTTGCATGAACACCTTTGGCCCCTTTCTTGGAGCAAGAAAGTGGTCCCCTTTCTTGGAACAAGGTTTTTAATTGCATACAGTCAAGTATAAAGGATTGAAAACAAGCCACTTGTACTGAATACAGCTGTCAAGATAGTTTTCAAAATTTGTTATTGTAATTTATGTGCTTTAAAAAAATTTTTTTAAGTTTTTATTGTGTATTTTACAATACAATTGCTTCTGTATTTTACAATTTACAATTGCTTCTGTTTTATGCTTTGGCTTTTTGGTGGTGAGACATGTGGGATCTTAGTTCCCCAACTAGGGATCGATCCTGGACCCCTCTGAATTAGAAGATGAAGTGCTAACCACTGGACTACTGGGGAAGTCACCTATGCTTCTTTATTAACACGTAACTACTACTTTATTTTGAAATAGTGATGAGCATGTACAACTTTTCAAGATATCTGTAGTAACCATAATATGCTATTTAATCACCTGTGGTTTATTTTATTGAATTTGTTTTGAAGTATAGCTGATTTGCAGTATTGTGTTAGTTTCAGGTGTATAGCAAAGTGATTGTTATATGTATATATAAATCTGTTCTTTTTCAGATTCTTTTCCATTATAAGTTATTACAAGATGTGCTGTATGGGAGACCCTTGGTGGTTGTCTGTTTTGTATGTAAAACACCTGTGATTTCAGTTGAGGCCCGCATCCTGGTACACTTGTGGTTTATTGCCTCTGGTCATCAATGCAGTAAACACTGAGTGTCAGAGAACAGATATGTAATTTTTTTACCCTTTTGAAGCCCATGGATCCTTGAATTTGAAAACAGATGAAGAGTCCTTGGCTATGAATATCACACAGCTAGTTACTTATAGAACCTGTTAGTTACATGACCAAGCTAGATATTATACAGTTGTATTGAGCTGAAGAAGGCCTCACTCTAATGCATTCCTGTTCTAACAACATTGAGGCTGAGAATAAAAAGGCCAGAGAATTAATGTTTATTATGGGTCTACCTAGTGACAGGCACCGTTCTAAACCCTTTATTTCACTGTGTCCCAGGTACCTATGGAGGTCTTGGAGACAGTGTCAGATGGCCCATGAGATTAAAACTTTTCCTGGTAATAATAGTAAGATGCTATTGGCCTGTCTTCACTCTGTTCTCTCATGAGTACACAGTATAGTTTCCCAGAGGCTACATCGAATGTGATGCTACATCGAATGTGATGCTACATCAGATTGAATGCACAGGCAGGTATGAGAGTCCAGAGGCCTTTTGTGAAGCCAGATATTGAAGAGATTTACAAATATGCAGAACAGTGCCACTCTTCTAAGTGTTTTTGTTTGGAAAAGTGTGTGTGTTAGTCACTCAGTTGTGTCCAACTCTTTGCAACACCATGGACTGTAGCCCTCCAAGCTCCTCTGTCCGTGGAATTCTCCAGGCAAGAAGACTGGAGTGGGTTGCCATTTCCTCCTCTAGGGATCTTCCCGACCCAGGAATCAAACCCGGTCTCCTGCACTGCGGACAGATTCTTTACTGTCTGAGCCATGCTTGATCTAAAAAAATACTTTGCTAGCATCTGTTGGGCTTATTGTAACTTCCTTGGTGGCTCAGTGGTAAAGAATTTGCCTGCCAATGCAGGAGACCAAGGTTTGAACTCTTTGTTGGGAAGATCCTCTGGAGAATGAAATGGCAACCCACTCCAGTGTTCTTGCCTGGAAAATCCCATGAACAGAGGAGCCTGAAGGGCTTCAGTCCATGGGGTCGCAAAAGATTTGGACCATGACTTAGCGACTAAACAACAACAATTGGGTTTATTATGGTTACTTTAGTTAATGAATGTGTTTTTTTAAATGTCTCAACTTGAATTTCTAATATACTGAATAGTGATAGATGTTCTAACAACATAAGCAAAAGCTCTTTAGAATTCTCAGTAACTTTTTCTTAAAAGATATTTTCTTTTTCCTTCTTTATTATTTTTGGCCCTGCAGTGTGGCGTGCACAGGATCTTAGTTCCCTGACCAGGGATCAAACCCATGGCCCTGGAAGCGTGGAGTCCTAACCACTGGACTGCCGGGGAAATCCCCTCTCAATAACTTGTAAGAGCATTATAGGGGTTCTAAGACTACAAACGTTCAACACTGCTGCTTTACACATTATTTCATTAAATCATTGAGATAATGCTGTCATTCTCATATTGTCTCCTTTTCCAGGTAAGAAAACTGAGGTTTATACAGGATAAATTATTTATCCATGTCCACATAATTTCACTCCTAGGCCAAAACTCTACTCCATATGCATTTCCCAACAGTTGTTCATCCATCACCTTCATCTCTGCTGTGTCCCATGTTGACCTGAAACAAATAGACTGACGGTTAGTTTTTCAGCAAAAAAAATAGATTTATTCAGAATCAGCAAATCCTTAGGGGGTGTGGGGTGGGGTGGGGGGAGCAGGTCTGCAAGCCACATGCAGATCCCTGCAATCAGGAGAGAGCCCTTTTATAGGAAAGGAAGTTGGCAGGGCTGTGATAAACAGTCCATCAGAGGAATGGAGAATTTGAGGTATACTGGCTTTTCATTGGCTGAGCTCTTGCCAGGTGAGAAGAAGTCTTTCTTCCTCTTGGGCTCTGCTCTCTTATAGGGGGTGAAGGCGCCCATTTCTGGCCTCATGACTGTTTTAATTGAAGTCTCTCTGTATGCATGCATTTTTACACCAGGTACCCTTGAGTCCTTCATGCCTCTGCTTTCCCCATTTGCCGTCTGTTTCTTTTGTTGTTGTTCACAAATATTAGAGCTTAATTTCTTTATTTTGTTAAAGATTAAAAATACAAATAAAAGTTCTGATACTTTATTCTTGAGTCCTAAAGAACTATCTTGTATACTCACTTTCGCAGACTATTACTTTTGAATGAATCATCTCTTTCTTTCCCATTGAATTTTTTCTAAATTTAATTTTTATATTATATTGGAGTACAGTTGATTTCCAATATTGTGTTAGTTTCAGGTATACAAGCAAGGTGATTTAGTCATACATATACATAAATCCATTCTTTTTCAGATTGTTTTCCCATACAGGTTATTACAGAATATTGAGTAGAATTCCTGTGCTATACAGTAAGTCCTTGTTGATCATCTATTTTATTAATATAAATTTGTTTGATCGCTAAGTTGCATCTGACTTTTTGGTGACCCCATGGACTGTAGCCTGCCAGGCTTCTCTGTCCGTGGGATTCTCCAGGCAAGAATACTGACATGTGTTGCCATTTCCTTCTCCAGGGGATCTTCCTGATCCAGGGATCAAACCCATGTCTTGTACGGCTCCAGGCGTTGCAGGACCGTTGCGGTCTGGTTCTTTACTGCTGAGCCATCAGGGAAGCCCATTTTGTGTATAGTTGTGTGTCTATGTTAATCCCAGGCTCCTCATTTCTCCCTCCCCCTGATTTTCCTCTCTGATGATCATGAGTTTGTTTTCTGTCAGTCTGTTTGTTTTGAAAATAATTTCATTTCTATCACTTTTTCAGAATCCACATGTAAGTTATTTTTTATTTAATCTTTTCTTCATGTTGCCTACTTTTTTGGTTTTTACTTAAAACTGACTGAAAAAGCCATACATTCCTACATTAAATGAGAACTAGCATCACTTGCTTTAGAAGGAGGCAACCTTAAAGGCATTGACAATAAAACAGCAGTGTACTGGATTCTGGCTCCATGCTGTTGCCTGTCAGACCATTTTCTCTATTAAAGAGGAAGGAGGCTGGTGCCCCACTGAAGCTTTCTCTTCCATCATCCATCTACTGTGAATTCTCACTATTTGCAGTAGTTAGTGTGGTATAAAGTCACTGAGAGCACTAGCGAATATTGAGCCATTGTTCCCGGGGAAATACCAGGTTAGGTTCCTGTGAGCCTCTGGTCACATGTTTATCAATGGAGCTGATCCCTCTCCTTATGCATGTGTGTTTCTGTGTCAGGCTTAAAGACCTTATTTAGTGTACATCACTGATGTACTAACATTGAACTTGTGGCCACAACACCTTATATAAACTCAAGCCTGAAGGAAGTGTATCTAACACGTGCATAATGTTTTCTCCAGAAGGCAAGTTGCAGCCTTTTTTGGACTTGGGAACACGAAATAGCACTTCAGCAGTATGCTTGGGGACCATTTAAATAGCAAAATCATTAACAAAAAGCAGAAAATAAGAAAGACGCAGCACTGAAGTTAAGACTGTAAGAAGGACTCTGGTTTACAGTATGAGAACTGAAACAAACAGGAGTGTCACCTTGTCTGACCTTAAATGGGAACTTGAGTGTCATACTTTGCTTCTCTGCATAAGACTGAGAATGACCTCAGAAGCACTAGGAACATTGATTTGGTGGTTACGAGTGAATTTTAGTGAGTGGGAGAATTCACAAATACCATAGAATCTGTGAATAGTAAGGATCAATTGTAGTTAGTTGGATAAAAGGAGAATTAAAAATGGAATCATGGGACTTCCCTGTCAGTTGAGCAGTTAAGACTTTGCACTTCCAGTGCACGTTATGCAGGTTTGAGCCCTGGTCTGGGAACTAAGATCCCACATGCAGTTTGGCCAAAAATTTTTTTTAAAAAAATGGAATCACGTTCCTATATTATTTATGCGTCTGTTGGAATAATGCCTCCTTTGAGTTTTCTGAGAACCCTAGCTAAGGGTACAGCTGTCTTTGCCCAGCTTGCTTGCTGTAGCTCTCAGTGACTCTCCTTTTCCCTAACTGTCCTATTTGTGTTTACTGTCTGTCTCCTATACTGAAATGTAGAGTTCCAAGAACAAGAACTTCTATCTTTTTCATCAAGTGTTCCCCTGCTCTGCCTTGGCTCCTGGCATGTGATCAGCACTCAGTAAATAAATGAGGAAGGAATAAATGAAGGCCCTTATCTACCTAAATTTGTCTCTGGTGCTGGAGAGGGAATTTCCCCCCACATAATGAAATATTTTGCCCTTCATGCGCTTCCTGTGAGATACAGTCAAAAGCAGTAAGAAAAGGAACATTTAAAGAAGAGATGAATAGAATTTATAATTGTTTTAGCAGAGGATCTTGTAAACATCGTGGAATTGGAAAGGAATCGAAATCCTTAATGATGTAGTCTTGGGAAGGGAACTGTGGAAATTTGCTGCTACCGCTTTTTTATTTTTTTCTGCATTATTTGTGGAGGCCTCCTGGAGGAAGGTATGTTGTCGGATTGGTTTAATGGAAAGAAAAGGCTTGATCACAGTGGTGAAGAGAGTTCAGGAGGTTCTGACTCAGTGGATGCATGCCATGTTGAGCACGAGTTGAGAGGAACGGAGGTGCAGTCTAGTGGAAGGAACAGGGCGTTCAGATTCATCCGTTACTTCCCATTGCCCTGAAGGATAAAGCACATCTTCACTATATGCAGGGTAATTAAACAAGATGTGATCACAAGTCACGTGGAGAAGGAGAGTAATTTAGAGTACTGGTAAGGGGCTTTGAAGCAAAGGTGGTAGTTACTCAAAATTCTGTTTGTCAAAATTTACAGAAGGCTTTCTGTACTGGTCCATTTCTGCCATCATCTTTGCTGAAACCTAATCTGTGCTTGCTTCTCATTTCAATTGTCTGAGACAAACCAGTGGGGTTTGAGAGTTCGGAGTCAAATCTCACTGCGATGATTTTTTTTTCCTTCAGTTCAGTCACTTAGTCGTGCCCAACTCTTTGAGACCCTATGGACTGCAGCATGCCAGGCTTCCCTGTCCTTCACCAACTCCTGGAGCCTGCTCACACTCATGTTCATCCCGTTGGTGATGCCATCCAACTGTCTCATTCTCTGTCGTCCCCTTCTCCTCCTGCCTTCAATCTTTCCTAGCATCAGGAGCTTTTCCATGGAGTCAGTCAGGTCTTCACATCAGGTGGCCAGAATATTGGAGTTTCAGCTTCAGGATCAGCCCTTCCAATGAATATTCAGGACTGATTTCCTTTAGGATGGGTACTGGTTGGATCGCCTTATAGTCCAGGGGGCTCTTAAGAGTTTTCTCCAACACCACAGTTCAAAAGCATCGATTCTTCAGCGCTCAGCTTTCTTTATAGTCCAGCTGCACATCCATACATGACTACTGGAAAAACCATAGCTTTGTCTAGACAGACCTTTGTTGGCAAAGTAATGTCTCTGCTCTTTAATATGTTGTCTGGGTCAGTCATAGCTTTTCTTCCAAGGAGCAAACATCTTTTAATTTCATGGCTGCAGTCACCATCTGCAGTGATTTTGGAGCCCCAAAAAAATAGTTTGTCACTGTTTCCATTGTTTCCCCACCTATTTGCCAGGAAGTGATGGGAATGGATGCCATGATCTTAGTTTTCTGAATGTAGAGTTTTAAGCCACCTTATTCACTCTCCTCTTTCACTTTCATCAAGAGGTTCTTTAGTTCTTCACTTTCTGCTATAAGGGTGGTATCATCTGCGTATCTGAGGTTATTGATATTTCTCCTGGCAGTCTTGATTCCAGCTTGTGCTTCATCCAGTTCAGCATTTCTCATGATGTACTCTGCATATAAGTTAAATAAGCAGGGTGACATTATACAGCCCTGACGTACTCCTTTCCCGATTTGAAACCTGTCTGTTGCTCCATGTCCGGTTCTAACTGTTACTTCTTGACCTGCATACCACTTTCTCAGGAGGGAGGTCAAGTGGTCTGGTAGTCCCATCTCTTGAAGAATTTTCCACAGTTTGTTGTGATCCACACAGTCAAAGGCTTTGGCATAGTCAATAAAGCAGAAGTAGATGTTTTTCTGGAACTCTCTTGTTTTTTCTATGACCCAACAGATGTTGGCAATTTGACCTCTGGTTCCTCTGCCTTTTCTAAATCTACCTTAACCATCTGGAAGTTCACGGTTCATGTACTGTTGGAGCCTGGCTCGGAGAATTTTGAGCATTACTTTGTTAGTGTGTGAGATGAGTGCAATTGTGCGATAGTTTGAAAATGCCTTGGCATTGCCTTTCTTTGGGATTTTTTTTCCGTAAAGAAAACATTTTCTAGCTTCTAGTTATTTCCCAGCAATACCCTATGTAATAACACAATAACTTTACACATGTAAAATATTTTAGTACTCTCAAAAGAATAAGAGGAGGAATACAGGTCAAAATCTCTTATAAGTCATTTCGGTTCTTTGAAATGAGTTGTAATAGAATTATAGAGTGTTGGTCTTTTCTATATGTAATAGAATTTGACCTTGACCTCTGGCCCAAGAACTTGACTACGGTTATGTAGTTTGTTTTTCACTAAATATTTCAAAGAAGGAAAAAATAGTTTCTCCTTCATCAAGTAGGTGAATCACCCATGAAATGTCTGCTGTGTGTGGACATTAAAGTCTATTATAAATCCTTCAGGCGTCCTTTGACCTTGGTTGATAAGTAGCTTCCAGCATACAGCAGGAATAATGGGGTTTTATTTTTAAGTTTAAAAAAGTGCTTTTGAGATCAAGCTGAGAATACTTTTGAGACAGAGATTTGGGTGAGGAAAAGCAGAGGGTACTTGTATTAATTTAATTTTTCCAAGCGATGTCCAGGCCGTGTCCTCTCGGAGCCTGGGCCGGCCGTCAGCTCACTCAGACGATTGTCTGAATTGCTGGCAGCTGGTTCCCAAGCCAGAGACAAAAGTGATCTTTGTCTCTCCACAAGCCTCTGTGTCATCGCGAAGCTGCGGTTGTTCAGACGGATCCATGTTTCCGGATTGTGCATCTTCCCTCACACGTCTGTGCCCCGTGGGACAGTCCCCCTCAGGTGAAGTCGTTGGACCCCCAAGATGCCCTCTGAGACTCTTGGTCATTTACTGTTTATCTCTTAAAACAACTTGATACCGTATAACACGGGGAACTACACTTGGTGTCCTGTAACAGCCGATAATCGCTGTTCAGTCAGTAAGCCACGTCTGACTCTCTTGGACCCGTGGCCTGCAGCATGCCACGCTCCGTCTTCCACTATCTCTCAGACTGATGTCTGTGAGACACAAAATGATGTGCATTCAGATGGCAATGTTATCCAACCACCTCATCCTCTGTTGCCCCCTTCTCCTATTCCCTTCAGTCTTTCCCAGCATCAGCATCTTTTCCAGCGAGTCGGCTCTTCACATCAGGTAGCCAAAGTATTGGAGAATATTCAGGGTTGATTTCCTTTAGGATTGACTGGTTTGCAGTCCAGGGGACTCTCAAGAATCAGTGGAAGAGAATGTAAAAATATATATGTGTTTAACTGGATCCCTTTACACCTGAAACTAACACAACATTGTAAATCAGCTATTATTTCAATAAAAATTAAAAATAAATTCGACGGAAGGAAATTGCAGCAGAGGTTAATTCCCTCTTGCAAATAGCTCTGTGCTGACTCACTCAAAGTGAATGCATCCCTCTGACTGGCTTGTTACCTGTGTGCCTGGGGCAGGATACTCTGTACTTCCTGTGAGCCTGGAACCAGAGGACTCTGACTCCCCAGCCTTCCTGCCAGAAACCAGTTATAAGAGTAAGTCATAAGTCTCAGTCATAGAAATCGAACTGCTTTGCGCTTTTGTGTATAGGATCATAAACTATTCAGGGCTAGATTCTGTATGTATCACCTCTTGGCTAACACCTCATTTTATTAGAAAAACATGCCCCAGAGGCATCAAATGACTTCACCCAAATCCCAAAGCCAGTAGCAGATGTCTTGCTTGTCTTAACTTGTCTTCTAGTTGCTTCCTTTTTCTTCATAACCCTGGAGGAAGCAGGTTCCTTTTTATCATGTATACTTAAGGGGTCTGAAAGAGTAAGTTCTCTCCACACAGGAAGAAGGCTGTGTAATCCCTGGGTTTTTTCTAGGTGGAGGTTTTGTTTTAGATAAGATCCAGCTATTAAATCACCCCCCCCACACTTTTTTTTTATTGAGATATAATTGACATATAATTCTGTTTCAGGGGTAGAATATAATGATTAGATATTTGTTTGTGTGTGTGCTCAGTCGTGTCTGAGTTTTTGTGATCCCATGGACTGTAACCCATCAGGCTCTTCAGTCCATGGAATTTTCTAGGCAAGAATATTGAAGTGGGGTGCCATTTCTTACTCCAGGGAATCTTCCCGACCCAGGGAACGAACTCACATCTCCTGCATTAGCAGGCAGATTCTTTACCACTGGCGCCCCTGGGAAGCCCTTGATATCCGTATGTATTGTGAAACAAACACTACGGAAAATCTGGTTAGCATCAGTCACCCCACAGAGTTACAAGTTTCTTTCTTTTACTTAGTATTTATTTATTTATTTGGCTGCATTGGGTCTTGGCTGTGGCATTTGGGATCTTTGGTTGTGGTGCCCAGGCTCTCCAGTTGTGGCACGTGGGTTTAGTTGCCCCGCGGTATGTATGATCTTACCTGCCCAACCAGGGATTGAACCCGCATCTCATACATTGCAAGGTGGATTCTTAACCACTGGACCCCTAAGGAAGTCCCTGTTTCTTTCTGATGAGAACTTTAAAAATATACTCTCTCAGCATCTTTCAAACATACAGTACAGTATTATTAACTGTAGTCACTGTGCTGTTCATTGCATCCCCAGGACTTATTTATCTTATAGCTGGAAGTGTGTGCCTTTGACCACCTTCTCCAGTCTCCCCCAACCCTGGCCACCCCCACCTCTGGCAGCCACCAGTCTGTTCTCTGTATTTATATTGTTGTTTTTAGATTCCATTCATAAACAATATTATATAGGGAGTATTTGTTTTTCTCTCTCTGACTTATTTCACTTAGCGTAATGCCCTCAAGTTACATTCACATCATTGCAAATGACAGAATTTCCTTTTTTTTTTTTTTTTTAATGGCTATTCCATCTTTTTCTGTTAGTGTTTTTGTTTCCTTCAGGCAGATGCCCAGAAGTGAGATTGCTTGATCATCAGTTCAGTCACTCAGTTGTGTCCGACTCTTTGTGATCCCATGGACTGCAGCACACCAGGCTTCCCTGTCCATCACCAACTCCTGGAGCTTACTCAAACTCATGTCCATTGTGTTGGTGATGCCATCCAACCATCTTATCCTTTGTAGTCCCCTTCTCCTCCCGCCTTCAGTCTTTCCCAGCATCAGGGTCTTTTCCAATGAGTCTGTTCTTTGCATCAGGTGGCCAAAGTATTGGAGTTTCAGCTTCAGCATCAGGCCTTCCAATGAATATTCAGGACTGATTTTCTTTAGAATTGACTGGTTGGATCTCCTTGCAGTCCAGGGGACTCTCAAGAGTCTTCTCCAACACCACAGTTCAGATGCATCAGTTCTTTGTGCTTGATCATATGATAGTCCTATTTTTTATTTTTTGAGGAATATCTGTAGTTGTTTTCCTTGGTGGCTGTACCAGATTACATTCCCACCAACAGCACACAAAGGTCCTGTTTTCTCCAGAAAGTGTTTTCTCACTAACACTTATCTCTTGTCTTGATAGGAGCCATTCTGACAGGTGTGTGATTATCTCTCATTTGTGGTTTTGGTTTGCATTTCTCTGATGATACATCTTCTCATATACCTTTTGGCTATCTGTATGTCTTTGGGAAAGTGTCTATTCAGATCGTCTGCCCAATTTCAGTCTTACTGTTTGGTTCTTTTGCTTTTGATACTGAGTTGTATCAGTCCTTTACCTAGTTTGAATATTAACCTCCTGATCAGGGGCTATGATTTGCGAATGTTTTCTTCCTTTCGGTTGGTTGTCTTTTCATTTTGTTGATGGTTTCTGTTGCTGACCACCTTCCCCTTTTGAAGAGTTCAGAGAAGGAAGTGTGTTCCGAGGTTTGAGCCTGCAAAGTAGAAGTCACGCTGTGGCTTCCATGGTGGTCACAGTGTCTCAGGCTGGCAGCAGGTCCCATGTCTTTGGTCCTCGTCGCCATGGTGTTGACCGGTTGTCAGCCACAAAATTCAAAAGTAGCATGACGTTCTCATGACGTTCTCATGACATTGCAGCTGTGTTTGAGAACACGCGTTAAAGCAGTTTACAAAGTGCTGATGGGGAAAGGGAGGGTCCTGTGTGGATCATAAGTGATGTGTCCGTTGCTCAGTCGTGTCCGACTCTTTGGGACTTCATGGACTGTAGCCCGTCAGGCTCCTTTGTCCATGGGATTCTCCAGGCACACATACTGGAGTGGGTTGCCATGTTCTGGTCCAGGGATCGAACCTGGGTCTCCTGCACTGCGGGTAGATTCCTTACTGTCAGAGCCACCAGGGAAGCCCGTGTTGATCATAAGGGATTATGATTATAGCACTGACCCGGAAGTGAAGACACACGGACGTAGTTTTTATTAGACGAGTAAAGCTTCCTTGGCCTGACTGCCCTGGGCTTTGAGCTTGCAGGTGCCCTTGCTCGTCACTGTTAAGCAGAGGAGGCCGCCGTTCAGAGAGTGACAGCTCTTTGCTTGGTTTCTGTCTCTTGGGTCCTGAGGCACAGTATCTGTGGATTACATGGTAATTTATTTTTTCTTAATCAGTGGATACTAGAAGGATAAACATTTATTGTTTTTTTAAAAGGGATCCTGAGGCTTCCCTGGTGGTTCAGTGGTAAAGAATCTGTTTGCCAGTGCAGGAGACAGGAGTTCGATCTCTGGCTAAGGAAGATCCCTTGGAGAAGGAAATAGCAACCCACTCCAGTTTTCTTGCCTGGAGAATCCCGCAGACAGAGGAACCTGCTGGGCTATACAGGGTCGCAAAGGATCAGACACGACTGAAGTGACTTAGCACACGTGAGGCTCAGAAATGTTGGGAACTTTGATATAATTGAAGTTCTAATGTGCTGGGTCTTTTTTCTCTTTCTCTTTATTTTTCTGGCCACACTGTGCAACTTATAGGGTTCTAGTTCTCCAACCAGGAATTGAACTCAGACCCTCAGTAGTGAAAACTCAGAGCCCCCTGACCACTGCACTGTCAGGGAATTCTCTGTGCTAGGTCTTATAGTAATATTGTGTGTGCAGTTCATTCACTGTGATCTGAAAATCCTATTAAAACTGGTACAACCTCTGTGCACACCCCTTTTGACTTAGCAGTTCCATTTCTGTGAGTTTGTCCTACAGATATACTAAAACAGGTGAGGAATGGTATGTGGACAAGATTATTTAGTACAGCATTATTTATAGCAAAGACATGAAAACAGTTTAAATGGGAATCAGCTGGGAGTGGTTTGTTATTTATGACACATGCATACAAGGGAGTACCATACAATCATTAGAAAGAATCAAAACTCAGTGACTAAATGTCTGCTAATGATGACACTTTCATGCAGTGATACAGGCTGATCTCTTCCAAAAATGGTGCTGGGTCAGTTGGTTATCTATACTGAAAAAATAAACTAGACTCCTACTTAATGTCATATAAAAAATTGAGTCCAGTGTCTGAAAGGTGAAGCAGAGCATTCAGAGAAGGGGCATAAGAGAACACCTTGACCTTGGAGTCAGAGACTTCTTCAGTTCAGCTCAGTCGTGTCCGACTCTTTGCTACCCCATGAATCACAGCACACCAGGCCTCCCTGTCCATCACCAACTCCCGGAGTTTACTCAAACTCATGTCCATCGAGTCGGTGATGCCATCCAGCCACCTCATCCTCTGTCGTCCCCTTCTCCTCCTGCCCCCAATCCCTCCCAGCATCAGGGTCTTTTCCAGTGAGTCAACTCTTTGCATGAGGTGGCCAAAGTATTGGGGTTTCAGCTTCAGGGATTTCTTAAAGGGACACAAAAAACACTAAAGCAGATTATACTGAATCATATTAAAATTGAAAGACAACCCTTAAGAGATGAAAAAGACAACTCACAGAATAGAAAGAATATGGTCCGCATACACATATCTGACATTTATATTGTGAATATGTGAAGAACTACAGATCAGTAAGAGAAAACAATAATCCAGTAGAAAAATGGTCAAAAATGAAATCCAAATGTCCAGTAACTGTTTAGGAAGATGCTGATCTCCACTTGTCCTCACAGAGATGTAAACACAGTGCCAGCCGTCTACAGCCCCATTAATAAAGCTAAATAAACAGCAACCAAAAAGACATTTCAGCTATTTGCAGGATGTGTGACCATGGGAAGCCTTGTGCACTGGTTAAAGTATAGATTGGTACAGCCAATTTGGAAAGCTGTTTAATAGTTTCTGGTAAAGTTAGACATACACCTGCCCAGGGACTCAGCAGTTTACTCTTAGGGAAATGAAAAGTTTCCACAAAAACGTGTGTAGAGGGTTGTTAGTCCACTATTCACAGTGGCCCCCGGTTGGGAACCATGCATATGTCCATCAGCCATTGAATGGGTCATCAGTTTTGCTGTCCTCATGCCAGGAAATACGATGAGACCATGAGAATGAGTGAGTGACATGGACACACAAAAATACAGATACATCTCAGAAACATCAGGCGAAGTGAAAGCAGGCACACAGGGAGCAGTCTGTCCTGTGTTAATTCACTTTGTCAGCACCTATGCAGGCGATGCTGGCTGTTTCTACAGGAGAGGGTCGTGGTTCCCCTGGAGGCCTGTAGGTAAAGGGGGGTAGTTGTGCTGTAATGGCGGTTGGGCAGGACATTCAGGTTATTGGTTATGTTTGTTCTGCCTCTTGGTGTGGGTGCTGGTTAGGCGGGTGTATTCAGTTTATGAAAATTTAGTGAAATGTACATGTATCTGCAATTTCTATATGTGTATTATGCTTAAATTTTAAAAATTTGGAAGAATGAGGTAGCTCTTTAATATGGGCTTATTTCCAAGATATATTTGAGTAAAGAGGCAGGATGCAAAATGTAGATAGTATTAATCTCATCCATTAAACAGGTACATACCCACTCTGTGTCAGGCACTGTTCTAGACAGTGAGCACAATAGATAAAGAAAAGCATGTGTCACTGTGTACTTGGCAGTGGTGGTGGTTCAGTTGCTAAGTTGTGTCCGACTTCTTGCAACCCCATGGACTGTAGCCCACCAGGCTCCTCTGTCCTTGGGATTTCCCAGGCAAGGATATTGGAGTAGGTTGACATTTCCTTCTTCAGGGGACCTTCCCAACCCAGCGATTGAACCCAGGTCTCCTCCATTGCAGGCAGATTCTTTACTGACTGAGCCACCAGGAAAGCCAATGCTATGTTATTATTTCCAAAAGTAGATATGAGATTGTCCATTAATTATTTCTTGGAAGAGAATGGTAAACTGAATATAGAGGGTTTTTATGGAATATTTTGCACCTTGTTAAGTTTGTGCAATGTGAATGGATTACCAATTTTTAAAAAAACTGAGCTCACATTCCTGTTTTTATTAATGTAATTTGTGAGCTAAAGGTGGTGGCTGTTGTTGCCTGTGCTTTAGAGATCCAGCAACTGACACAGACTTATTTTGGTGGTTGGCCCAAGTCACACAGGATGTCTTGGCCGGGTTTGGTAAGTTGACCTTCCACCCTCTGTCTCAAACTGTGCTGACTTTTGAGTATTGTAGCAAAAAATCTAGCTTGATGACCTCTATTCCTCTATTCTTGATGACCATCTGTAACTTAATACACTTTGCTTTCTTCCGTTCAGTTAATGACTTACAACACATTCTGTCTCTTTGCTGACCATCAAAACTAAATCCAAGATTTTGCTTCAGTTAAGGACAAAATGGAATTTTCATGTTTATCCTAGTCTCATCTCTTTGTAATCCTGAAATTCAAAACTCATGGAATCACACCTCATTTTGATCTGCTGCTTGTTTTTAGGATCTGAATGGCTGTTTTATGGTGGATAAACCATTCGTCTCAGACTTTGATTCCTCTATCCATTGGAAGACAATTAAGTATGATGTCACTTTTATTTTGATAAGATAGTGGACATCCTGGGGCGTACACCATTCTTGGTCTTGCATTATATAAAATAAAGTATTTGATGAGTGAAGCAGAACACTTATATATTATTTCTATCATCTAACAGCGTCACTAATATGATACACCTTTAAAAGTAAATTGTGTTGTGAGTTACTGAAAACAGTTGGGTGCAGATGTTGATCTGCTCAGGGACAGTCAGCTGCCATTAGAACCACGGTTACTATTGACAGCCCTGCACCATGCTTCTGCCTTGTGGCCGAGCCCTGCTTAGTTACCATGAGAAATGTCCAGGTAGAGGCAAAAGCCGTTGTTGCAGAGTGAAGTTTTGGAGAGCAGCTTCTTGTGGTTTGGAATTTTGAAGTCCACGCCTGCTAACTTTTATTCTTCTCTGTGTTTGTGAAGTCATAGAAGGCTGTCAGCCAAGTGAGAAGGTAGGAACAAGATTAGCACACTTCCTGGTACAGTGGGCAGTACGCAGTCATTATCTCAAAGTTGGCTGGGTGGGAGCCTGCCTGACAGTAGGCTGGCCTGGCAGTCAGGTGCTCTTGTTTGCAGAGCCGACTTGATTCCTCAGTGGGGAAGGTTGATTCTCTCTGAGCTCATCTTCAAAGGTCCACGCTAGATTCTAGTGTATTTCCAGTTTCAAAACCCTTATGTTTTGAAACCCTTATGAATACTTGCCTGGGCTTGCAAGACTCTCCATTGGACATGGTTGAATTCCTAGGGGTTTCTGGGTGATGGGACTTTTGTCTCTGTCCCTGTACTTTTTTTATAATTATTTTTATTATCTTTTGGCCATGCCACACAGCTTGCTTAGTTCCCCAACCAGGAATTGAACCTGGGCCATGGCAGTGAAAGCATCAAGCCCTAACTACCAGACTGCCCGGGAATTCTCTCCACTTTTAGGTGGCCCTCTCTTACTGGCTTCGAATAGTCTGGGACCCTAAGATGTATAAATAACTTCACACATAATTAACACATTATTAACCAGAAATATATTAATGCCACAGGTGTTTGTGCAGAAATCACCTGGTCATTAATGTGTTAACATGGCTTCCCTTGTGGCTCAGCTGGTAAAGAACCCGCCTGCAATGTGGGAGACCTGGGTTCGACCCCTGGGTTGGGAAGATCCCCTGGAAAAGGGAAAGGCTACCCACTCCAATATTCTGGCCTGGAGAATTTCATGGACTGTATAGTCCATGGGGTTGCAAAGAGTTGGACATGACTGAGCAACTTTCACTCACTCACTCACTCATTCATGAATCTTTTGAGTCAGGTCAGTTGGAATTTGAATCTGCACTCCCTGTGACTTTTCTCTGAGCATCTCTTATGTTCCAGGGCTCATGGGATGATTGTGAGGATTGTATTAACATAAGATGAGGAATGTATAGCAAATTCAAAGAGTAAATAGGGCTTCACACAGGTGGATTTCCTTTACTTTGGCCTGACGGAGTGCCACAGTATATGCCATCTCCAGCCTGATGACCTCAGAGACATTTATGAGCAATAGCCCTAGGCCACCCATTTCTCCTCCCACCATATGGATTATTATAGAATCTGAAAATGGAATCCATTGAGGACAGACTCTTGAATAATTATCTTGTGGGCCTGTAGTCTTCCTTAAGGAAGCCAGGTACCTAACTTAAGTCAAGAGTTGTTTGCGTTGGAATACTCTGGAGTCATTTTTTTAAAAAAACTTGGTTGCCCTAGGTCTTTATTGTAGCATGTGGGTTCTGCTCTGCAGCATCTGGGCTTCTCTTATTCCCGAGCGTGAGCTCAGTGGTTGCCCTTTGTGGGCTTAATTGCCCCGCAGCCTGTGGGATTTTAGTTCCTGGCCCAGGGATTAAACAAAAGGACCCTGCATTGGAAGACGGGTTCTTAACCACTGGTCCACCAGGGAAATCCCTGGAGTCATTTTTCAAGAACTTTCCATGCCCTGGGAGAGGCTGGTTCCCACTGCTTCTTTGGCAGCATCAGGACCATCACTCAAGCTTGTTTTCAAACAGCTTGATAGCTTCATGGAGGTCTCTTTGTAGCTCACAAATTCAGAAATGGTTTTGTGTCTGTAGAATTCTTTTCATGTCCCAGCTCCGACGGAAGCCAACAGCCTTGGAAATTTTGAATCTGCCTCTTATTTTCTTTCCTGAATTAGATAGAAGCCTGCTTGCTCCATTCAGATGTGACAACAGGACTTATTTCAGAAGCAAATGGCCCACTCCTTGAAGCAAACCATAATCCTATCACCTTTCTCTATGGGTGGCGTTTTGTTTCTGATTTAATGCCAATTTTAGACCAGGAAAATGGGGAGTTCCTCATTTGTTGCCCAAAGGACTAACTTAAAAAACAAAACAAAACAAAAAAAAAAAACGATAAACACACTTTAAAAAAAATTTTGGCTGCACCAAGTCTTAGTTGCAGTACATGGGATCTTTATTGGCAGTATGTGGGATCTACTTCCCTGACCAGGGATCCAACCCAGGCCCCCTGCATTGGGAGAGAAGAGTTTTAACCACCAGACCACCAAGGAAAGTACCCCCAAAAGACTAAAAGTTTTAAGGATCAGATCAGCATGTGTTAGGGGAGGACATCTAGACATGTGGACTTTTGCTCTTAATTGTTCTCTTTACTTCTAAGTCTATTTCTTTTAGATCTCGGGGAGGGGGGGCAAAATTCGATGTTGATGATGCTTCCCTGGTGGCTCAGTGGTAAGGAATCTGCCTGTTAATGCAGGAGACTCAATTTGATCCCTGGGTTGGGAAGATCCCCTGGAGGAGGGAATGACAACCCACTGCAGTATTCTTGCCTGGGAAATCCCATGGACAGAGGACCCTGTTGGGCGACAGTCCATGGAGTCACAAACTGAACAACAGCAGCAGTGAAGTCTTAGGAAAAATACAACATCTCTGTAGTCCTGTCTTCCTTAAACCGCTAGTATCAAGAAAAGACAGATGCAGGAAACATACATAATATCTAAAACAAAACATGTGTTCTGCCGTAATATGTTGTTATCTTGCTTTTATCAGCAGCCTTGAGTGACAGGGGTTTTATACTTGGGGAAGATTAGAGGGCTTGTTTCCTTGCTTGAAATGGCCACTCTACCATGTTCTTTTGTCTGACTTCTGAGAATTTTTTTTAGGACTTTTTTTTTTAATTTTTATGTGGACCATTTTTAAAGTCTTTATTGAGTTTGTTACATTATTGCTTCTGTTTTATATTTGGGTTTTATGGCCAGGAGGCATGTGGGATCTTAGCTACCCAACCAGGAATCGAAGTCACACCCCTTCAGTGGAAGGTGAAGTCTTAACCAATGAATCACCAGGGAAGTCCCTGAGAATTTTTTTTTTTAAATTATTTTTCATACCATGTGTTTGGATTAAGCTTCAGGAATTATCCATTCCACAGAAAGTCACTTGTTTTTTGTATTCTGGGGCACTTAAGACTTGTCGGCGTGATGAGTGGAATGAATCAGAGAGGTACTGATACCAGGATTTCGAACTGGGTTAATGTTTTGGTGTCTGTTACAGTCAAGTGGCTTGCCTTTCTTTAGCTTAGTTTTTCCATCTGTAGACTAGAGGTACCATTTTCTACCTTCCAGATTCTCAGAGTGTGAAGAATTTTCAATTTTTGAATATTTCTGCAAACTAAGCATTGCCAGTAAGGCCACGTTCACGGACCCCAAAATGCCATGATCCAAAGGTGACATGCCATTGAATTTTCTCCCTAGAGACTTACTCAGGAGGCTTTGGCCAGAAAAAGCTTTGGGGGCAAGGAAGCCCGTTTCTTCCTGGCCTTTTTCTTCACATGCCTCTTGTAATCTAATAGTTTTCCTTCTAACTTCTTGGCAGCTTGTATATACTCTTCAGGCTGTTAAGTGATCCATGACAGGAAGGACTAATGTTCTCCACTTAACAGTGGAGAACTTGTGATCTTGTTAATCTGGTTCCTAGTTCTGAGATTTTTCCCCCTTAATGCTTCCAGTCATCTTTCCCAAAGACTTAGGGGAAATGAGGTTAACTGGGGGGTGGGGGATGGCTTGAATGTGGTTTGAAGTGTGACTCTTGATGTTGTTAGATCAAAGTTTAATCCTCGTGTTTAATGCCAAACTTTTCCCTTCTCTTACAAGCGTTTGGATCTAGCGAATGTAATTCACACACATGGGAGAACCACGCCTTTGGCCGCCTTCCACGCTGAATCCTCTTGTTGCTGATTCAGTTGTCAGGGCTCAGATCTGTTGGGGGAACTGGTGGATTAACAGGCCTAGAATTGTAGGCGGCAGACTTATGGAAATACGAGTTCTGTATTCGTTTACCATGTGCTTACTAGGTAGGCTAGTTAACTGAGGAGCAGTTCTGTGGCTGGCCCTTGGAAGGATCCAGAGAAGTGGATATAGATCCCTTCTTGGGAAGTTTGTAATGAATTACAGGACCCCAGTGTATGAAGCCAGGAATGACTATAGTAAAAGGCTTGAATGTGAAAAGCATGCATAGATGTATACTTTGGGTTCCAGGAGTTGGGAGAAGCAGAGGCTGTTCTAATAGAAGGAACAAAGTAGGCTTCAGGGAGGCAGTTGAACCTGACAGAGATTAGCATTGTCACTTGCGTAGGCTGGGATGTGGCTTTAGTGTGAGCACTGGCTGTAAGACAGGTCCTTGTGGCAGGTGGTGGATGAGCAAGCTGTCCATTCTGGCTGGAGTGAAGGTTGGGGGAAGAAAAGAGGGAAGCAACATAGATGATACCAGATTGTTGGGAAACTGTGGTTACCTTGATATTTTTCTTCTTCCCCTTTAACCATTAATGCTGCAGTTGTGTGCTCGCAAATGAGCTCTTTAGGAAAACCAAAAGAACCCCCGAATTTGCGGCATTTGCCAATGTCTGTGGCCTATTTTCAGCTACCTGTGGATTAGCAAATAGCTCTCAAAATTCCTGAAAATTTAACAGCTGTCTCTTGCATGCCAGTCCCAGCACATGGTTGAACAGTCTGCTTTAAGTGCCTGTGTGACATTCCTCTACCTGTCTAGGTGCAGCCCCTACAGAAGACCGGCGAAGGCCTAGGTTGTCAGTTTTATCCCACGTCCGACTTCCATGGCCATACTGATTGGTGCATGGTGGGCCCACCACCCCAGGGAGACCCGTCCATAGTCAGGACAATAACATAGATCTTGGCGTGAAGACATAAGATTCCTGAAGTCAATCAGATTCCCTGTCTCGAGAATTTGAATGAAGGAATCCCGGGAAATGTTTTGTTACAGAAGCAAATGCTAAAAGGATGTTATTTGAGAGAGTTGGATCCATGGCAGACTGAAGTCCCAAGGCAGCCAGTTATGAATGAAAAAACCACGTGGAAACTGAGGAAGCTGATGGATAGAAGGAAACAGGCATGGAGTGAAACCCTCCAGCCTGTTGGGGGTGGGATGGCGGGGGCAGGGGGAGGGGAATCCAGGCCCTTGAGCTGTCCTTGTTCTGAGCAGCTTTCCAATTCCAGGTCTAAAACAGACTTTTTCCTGGGGTAATGTGAGGGGGTCTCTGCTCCTTGCAATGAAATGACCTAACTGGAAAAATTTATATGGCGTCCCAGAGTACTTTGAAGAGCTTTTTGTGAATATAGCAAATCCCTTAAGAGTAGCAGACAGATCATGTGCTTCTGATGGTCGTTACTGTGTGCCCTTGCCCTTTTATTTTTTTGCATGCCCTCCCTCTCTGCACTCTCCGCAAATGGCTTGGTGGGTATTTTTTCATTCCAGCAAGGCTGGTTTGGAAGCCATGCTGTTGAAAGAATAGCCAGTGGAACATGTGATGGGGGTGATTTTCATTGGCGCTCATCGTCACAGAAAATGATGGGAAAATCTGAGCCATTAGTAGGAAAGGAAAAGGAGCCCTTTCTTTGCTGAGGGCATCTGGTGAGGGTGTGTGACGCTGCCTTGTACTGCCTTGTATGAAATACAGTTTGAAAGAGGCTTGGGGCAGTTTTGAGCCTTCCCCCCATTGGATGTCCTTACCAGAAGCAAATTTGTGAATAATGAAGTTGTTAGGAAGGGGAAGGCATGCTTCATTGTTTTTGCCCAGAAGCTTAGTCAGGAGAGGAGCTACTCTGAAAGTCCAGTGGTCCAGAATGGCAGTCTGGTGGTGTGAGGGCTGGGTCCTCTCTGTCTGTGGGGACGTTGTGTGGGGGAGGGGGCGGGGGGGCAGGGGACGGCGTGGAATCAATAAATGTGGATTCTTCTTAGAACTGTCACTCACCAGCCATTTGATCTTATGTAAGAAGAGGGCAGCAGAAGATGAGATGGTTAGATAGCATCACTGACTCAATGGACATGAACTGGAGCAAACTCTGGGAGATTCGTGACGGGCAGAGAAGCCTGGCGTGCTGCAGTCCATGGGGTTGCAGAGAGTGGACATGCCTTAGTGACTGAACAACAACAGGGCAAACCTCAGTTCGGTGCCTCTAGCAAGAAAGCGAAAAGTGAAAGTAAAGTTCACTCAGTTGTGACCCTTCGTGACCCTATACAGTCCATGGAATTCTCCGGGCCAGAATACTGGAGTGGGTAGCCTTTCCTTTCTCCAGGGGATCTTCCCAATCCAGGTCTCCCGCATTGCAGGCGGATTCTTTACCAGCTGAGCCACAGGGGAAGACCAAGAATACTGGAGTGGGTAGCCTTTCCCTTCTCCAGGGGATCTTCCCCACCCAGGGATCGAACCCAGGTCTCCCACATTGCAGGTGGATTCTTTACCAGCTGAGTTATGAGGGAAGCCTAGCAAGAAATGGTCCTTAACTAAATTAAGAGTGTTTTGTAATTGTTTTTCTTTTTATGACTACATTCTATCTATGGGAAGAGATGCTACTTTTCCACTCACCATAGTGACCAAGTTGCCTTTGAAAATAAATGTATTTAACTATTTAAAAAGTGAGTCAACTTCTAGAAAGGCACTAGTTAATAATGCAGCTGATACACATATAGCAAAACCTACAAAGGTTATTTGGGAATGACTGAAGTTTGGAAAACAGTGGATTATGTGATTGAGGTAGAGTGTGGCTAGGTAGTCACCAAATCCATTTTTTTTTTCCATTGGACATATAGGAAGATGCATTTTCTAGCCTCACTGAAAGTCAGGTCAGGGCTCTGTGACTGCGCGCTGGTCCATTCATGTGGGTGAAAGCACTGTGTGACACTTTCAGATCTGGCTCGAGAAATATCCCGTGGGTTTCTTAGCTTCCCTTGTTGCCAACCGGTTGCCGAGAATCCAGTGGAGGACTCTGAGGTCACAGAGGATGGTAAAAGCGCGAGATGCAAAGTGCCTGGATCCCTGAGTCCCCACTGGGAGGAGAGCTGGCAGGAACATGTAAACTGAACTTTTCACAAAAGAGAAATACCGTTTTAGTGTGTTAAGTCACTGAGATTTGGAAATTGTTATAGCTATACCAGTTAGTCCGCTCTAACACAGCCATCTTTTTGACACAAAAAAGGACACAGCTGAATGACTGAAAAACAAGTTGCTTCTTTGGGGAACCTCAGTTTCCTCATCCATCATCAAAGATTTTGCGGAGGGAATTTTTTGTTTAGGAAATTAGACTGTTTTTGAAATTCCAATGAGAGTTGTGGGTTCTTTTTTTTTTTTTTTAATTTTATTTTTAATTGGAGGGTAACTGTTTTACAATGTTGTTTTGGTTTCTGCCATACAACAACATGAATCAGCCATAAGTACACATATGTCCCCTCCTTGAGCCTCCTTTCAGCCACCTACCCTGTCCCACCCTTCTAGGTGGTCACGGACTGCTGGGCTGAACTCCCTGTGTTATAAGAGCAGCTTCCCAGTAGTTACATTTTACAAGCAGTAATGTGTATGTTTCAGTGTTACTCTTTCAATTCATCCTGCCATCTCCTTCCCCAGCTCTGCCTGCAAGTTCTGTTCTCTGTCTGCGTCTCTCTTCCTGCCCTGCAAAAAGGTTCATCTGTACCATTTTTCTAGATTCCATATTCATGCGTTAATATACAATATTTGTTTTTCTGACTCACTTCACTGTATAACAGGCTCTAGGGTCATCCACCTCATTAGAACTGACTCCCATGTGTTCCTCTTTATGACTGAGTAATAATCCATTGTGTATATGTACCACAGCTTCTTTATCCATTCATCTGTCGGTGGACATCTGGGTTGCTTCCATGTCTTAGGGCTGTGGATTCTTGCCACAGAAAATTGTGTAGACAAAGCTCCAGTTTTACAAAGTTTATACATCTTGAAGAACTCCCTGACTGCAGATTAACAAGACCTCCTGTATTGGATGATGTCTGAGCTTTTTTCCTATCTTTAAAAATGCCTTTTTCTAGGACTTTGGACCCTGGAAGGGATCCATGAAATCAACTAGGCCACTCCTTTCTGTCACAATGAGAGATAGGAGACCGCTGAAACAGTGCAGATAGAAAAAGACTTAAACAACAGGGGAAACTTGTGTTTTCCTCAAAGAATCCATACGTAACCTTGATGTGTGCATTCCAAGCAGAAAGAAACAGATGGTTTATTTATTTATTTGTCCATGTTGTGGGGCATGTGGGAGCTTTAGTTTGCTGACCAGGGATTGAACCCATGGCCTCAGCCATGGAAACACTGAGTCCTAACCCCTGGACTGCCAGAAAAGTCCCCAGACAGTACATTTAAAGTATATGTAATACAGGGGTGGAGAGGATGCGGCGAATAGAGACAGTAGCATGGAAGCATATACGTTACTATGTGTAAAATACATAGCCAGTGGGAATCTGCTGTATGATGCAGGGAACTCCAATCTGGTGCTGTCACAACCTGGAGGGGTGGGATGGGCGTGG
Source organism: Dama dama (assembly GCF_033118175.1). NCBI lineage: Eukaryota > Metazoa > Chordata > Mammalia > Artiodactyla > Cervidae > Dama > Dama dama. Next base: position 38,469,495 of record NC_083696.1, on the reverse strand, counting down.
GAGGGAAGTTCAGGAGGGAGGGGACATAGGATACCTATGGCTGATTCATGTTGATGTCTGGCAGAAACCAACAAAATACTATGAAGTAATTATCCTCCAATTAAAAATAAAAATAAAAAAATATATGTAATGTCAGTGTTAAGGGCCATGAGAATTTTGATAGAGGACTGTGATGGGGGTGATGAGTGCTCTGGTTTAGTGAGGGTGACCAGAGGTCACTTCTCTGAGGAGGTGACATTTGAGAAGAGATCTGAATAAAAGAAGGGACAGGCCATGCAAATGTAGGGCTAGAATGGTCCAGGCAGAGGGCTAGGCACAATTGAGGATCAGTACACGGGGCCAGGGGCTTCCCAGGTAGCTCAGTGGTAAAGAATTCCCCTGCCACTGTAGGAGATGGAGCTTCAATCCCTGGGTCAGGAAGATCCCCTGGAGAAGGGCAAGGCAACCCACTCCAGTATTCTTGCCTGGAGAATCCCATGACAGAGGATCCTGGTGGGCTACCTTCATTGGGGTTGCGAAGAGTTGGATGCAGTGGAGCATGCCCGCAAACACAGGGCCAGTGTGGCTGGAGCTCTGTGAAGGAAGAGGGTGGGGACAGAGTGCTAAGGAGTAGGTTGGGAGTGTTGGCCAAGTTTGGGTGTGGGTTGTTCTGTATCCACTTGGAAGACAACTGGAAATATCTTGAATAGCATCTCATAATCATGGGTTACTTATTAAGCCATCCATTCATTGTATATGTTTTGTTCATTACCCACAGTGTGCAGGGTCCTGAGCTGTTGAGTTGGACAGTGGTCCTCAAACCTGGTGGGTGTCAGTAGCACCTGGACAGCCTTTTGAAGATGAAGGTTGCAGAACGCCAAGACCAGAATCCCCAGGGAGGGAAGCCCAGGCCTCTGCTGTGTTTTGTTTTAAAAACATCTTGAGTGATTCTGATTAGCAGTTGTTGGATCTGCCTTTAGTACCATTCGGGACCTGCCTTTAGTACCAAGGGCTTCCCTGGTGGCTCAGTTGGTAAAGAATCCACCTGCAATGCAGGAGACCTGGGTTCAGTTCCTGGGTTGGGAAGATCCCCTGGAGAATGGAAAGGCTACACACTCCAGTTTTCTGGCCTAGAGAATTCCATGGACTATACAGTTCATGGGGTTGCAAAGAGTCCGACATGACTGAGCAACTTTCACTTCATTTAGTACCATTGGCGGAAGGTAGCCCCATTTTTCAGGGAGCTGACAGTGAGGCAGAGAGGGTAGGATTCTTCAATTGTTGCACGCTCATGGGCCACTATATGTTTCATAACAGAAGCACCCAGTGTGCTAAAGAGGGTTTCAGAAGAGGAAATGAAGCCTTTCTTTTGGAGAGGACAGAGGAGGCCTAAAGGAAAGACAAGCCAGTTTCTTCACCTGTGAAGGATGAGATCAAAATAGACCCCAGAGGTTGTAAAGGCAAAGTGGGTAAGAACCTGAGAGCTTCCCAAACAGGGTTTGGGGCATAGTGCATGCGTGTGCAGTTGCTAAGTCATGTCCAGACCTTTGTGACCCCACGGACTGTAGCCCACCAGGCTCCTCTGTCCACGGGACTTCCCAGGAAAGACCACTGGAGTGGGTTGCCATTTCCTCATGCAGAGGATCTCCCCAGCCCAGGGACTGAACCCTCATCTCCTTCATTGGCAGGCAGATACTTTACCACTGAGCCACTTGGGAAAACCCCTGGCTCATAGAAAGTGCTCAATGAATGGGACCAGGTTTTGGAGTTGGGTCTTAAAGAATGATTGGAATTTCTGAAATATGAAATGCTATCTATGTCGTTTGTCATCTAATAAAGACTTTAGAAATCTTTCATGTAAAGGACGATTCAAGTAAGCAGCCATTACAGAACAGAGGAAAAAAAAAAAGACTGGCTGTCAGCTTGATGAATATAGTCCTAGTAAGCAAGGGGATTAAGATTTTCCAAATCTAAATCCGTCTACAGAACCTTGTTCAGGAAATATTTTGTTCTTGAGCATTGATTGGGGTTTAGTCTGATGCACTTGAATCTTCTTCACTCTATTTCCTTATTGTTTGATTCATTGGACCAGCCAGCTTTCAAGGACCAACTGTGGGCCAAGCCCGGCGCACCGTCCATGCGGGGGTCAAGTGCTCCGCGCTTGAGATCTGGAGGCACTTACATCGTAGTGGGGGAAAAGGAATACACACAAGAGTCAAGTTGAATCGAGTCTTCATTCTGTAGGCACCACCTAGGAAGGGGACTGGATACACATCTGCCTATAACATCTGGATCCCACATCAGTTGGAAAGTCTGTTTTAAAAGGAAGTATCGCGCTGTGTCACGTGGCTGTGGCCTATTTATCCAAAGTCATTAGCAAGCGTCTGATTAATTTTGCGCTTGTCAGTGCTTGCAAGTGAGAGGGTCCGCTCTGTGCTGTAGTGGAGGAAAGCCTAGGAATAAGAAGGCTCTGGAAGGGTCAGTGTGATTTCCAGCGCTGTCATCTAGATGGGGTTGGTAGAATGTTACACCCTCTTCAAGCATCATAAGTGCTCAGGAAAGAGGGCGTTAGGACTTGGCTCTGTTTAATTGGCCCCTGAATTGTGACTGCCAAAAGTGCAGAGGATTAATCTGCTGTTTAAAGAGTATTCCCTGGTGGTTCAAAGGATGATTTCTTGATTCCAAGAAAAAGGCATGGTTGACTCTTAGCCTGAACTTCTTACAATGATTGCCCACAGTGGATGTGGGTGGGTAAGTTTGTTTGCAGTGGCCCCCTGGCTAGGCCTTAGTGGAGTGATGGGATGTGTGGGTTGGAATGAAAGATGGAAAGTTGAACCCTCAGCTCAGTGGGAGTCTAATCAAGGAGAAGTTTCCTGTGGATCGGGCCAGACCCAAGAGGCGGGGGAGGCCTCTCTATTTCCGGCCTGAAATAAACCGGCAGTGTGGAAAAGAGGGGAGGCGGGTGTTCCAGCAATTTCCCTAGGGTGGCTCTTGTTCAGCACTTGCTCACCTAGACCCGGTTGTTTGTTTCACACACAAGTTGGAGTTGCCTAGAACAGCATCAATGTAGCAAAACAAAGCTGATAATCCCTGGGCTGTTTGTCTGCCCTCTGACTGGGAGAACCCAGTGTTGCTTTCTCTTTTATGTGGTGAGTGTGTTGTGCTCTGAAGGCTTTTTTGTGAGATGATGGAGACCTGGGAGGCAGAGCTCATTTTTAACTCCAGTTTGGGTTTTCCATGGCTCCATCAGGGCTTCATTAGAGGCATCTTTCAAGTAGCCTTCCAGAAAGAATTAGCTTTCTCTGTGAATACCTCCCCATGCTCCAAGGAGAAGAAATCAAGCAAATGAGATGGACATCCAGAACTGTAGACATTCTTATCGTGACATCGTAAACACATTTATTTTTAAATTTTTTTTTAATGTGGCCCATATTTAAAATCGGCTGGATTTGTTACATCATTGCTTCTGTTTTATGTTTTGGGTTTTTGTTTTTTCTTTCCTTTTTGGCCACACAGCATGTGGGATCTTAGCTCCCCAGCCAGGAATTGAGCCCATACCTCCTGCACTGAAAGGCTAAGTCTTAACCAGTGGACCACCAGGGAGGTCCCCAAACACATTTACTCTTGGAAATGAACGCCGTGAAGCTGGGTGATGTTAGGTTTCTGAGGCCCTTTAGGAGGCTTAGGCTGGGGGGCTGGTGCTGGGATGAGCAAAGATGCTACCAGGTCCTATGTGCTGCCCTGCCTGCCCCTCTGCATTTGGAGAACTGCCTTTTCACTCGGGGTTGCTTGTTCCTCTTTTGATTTTAACCTTGGGTGCTTGGCTTCTGTTCTGGGTGAGTCTGGTATGCAGCCGGGTGTAGAAGGATGAGCCGGGACCCTCACGTGTGCCCTGTGAGCGGGAAGTGGTTTGGGGTTAAGTAATCCAAAGGTGTGATGGGGCAGCTGTTTCTGACTCCTCTGATAAGCGGAAGTGGCATTTTCACACCTGAACCATACATTTCAGTCCGATCCAGTGGTTCCTGATTTCAGTCTCATCTTGGTTTCTGCAACCTTCAGAGGCAGGACATTCACAGTGAGTGTATCTAATTTTGTACAACGTTTCTTGCCATAGGTGTGTCTGAGGGTCTGAGAAAAACCCTCCTTACAGTCTGTCAACCCCCCTTGCCCCTGCCTCTGCCCCTGACCCACCTACATGGTTGGTCTTAGGACTCTTTAGCTGAGGTGGTTCTCTGGTCCCTTAGAGCAATGGTCCCAAGCCTTTTTGGCACCAAGGACGAGTTTTGTGGAAGACAGTTTTTCCACGGACCAGGGGTTGGGGGAATGATTTCAAGTGTATTATATTTATTGTGCCCCTGTGAGAAATCTAGGGGAAGATCCCCTGGAGGAGGCCGTGGCAACCCACTCCAGTATTCTTGCCTGGAGAATCCCCATGGTCAGAGGAGCCATAGGGTCTCCTGTGGCTGGTGGGCTACAGGCCATAGGGTCGCAGTGAGTCAGACATGACTGAAGCAGTGATGTGAGTGATGGGGAGCGGCTGTAAATACGGATGAAGCTTTGTTCACTTGCCTGCTGCTCACCACCTGCGGTACAGCCTGGCTCCTGACGGGGCCATGGGCCGGTCAATGGCCCAGGGGCTCAAGGACCCCTGTCTTAGAGCCTGTGGTGAACGCTGGCCCCTCGCTCCTCATTTCTTAGTGATAGCAGGTCCTGTCCATTCAGTGGACGTTAGTCGGCTGGTGTCCTTCCACTTGTTCTGTGTGTGTTTGAAGGGGACAGAGATGAGTGGGACATTGGGTGGTGACCTCGGGAAGAGGCCCCATCTGTCACAGGCCACCTGGTTGAGCGGGTGATATAGCACCGAGGACCAGAGTGGGCTGCCTTAAATCTGTGTCCAAACCCCAACTTGACCTTTAAATCTATTTATTTATATATCAAAGAATCTGCCTGCGATGCAGAAGACTGGGGTTTGATTCCTGGGTTGGGAAGTTCCTCTGGTGAAGGGAATGTCAATGCACTCCAGTATTCTTGCCTGGAGAATTCCATGGACAGAAGCCTGGTGGGCTACAGTCCATGGGGTCGCAACGAGTTGGACATGACTGAGCGACTAACACATAAACACATTTATATATTTGACTGCACCGGGTCTTGGTTGCTGCATACCGGATCTAGTTCCCTGACGAGGGATTGAGCCTGTGCCCCCTGCATTGGGCGTGTGGTGTCTTAGCCACTCAACCATCAGGTAAGTCCCCCCAACTTGGTTTTGTCCTTCCCTGGACAACTCCACATTGTCTCTCAACAGCAGCAAGTTGGCCACTGGAAAGAAAGTCGTCTTGTGATTCTGGCTGGATGTGTTTCTCCCATGCATCACCCAATGAGTCTTTGAAGGAATGGACCTGATCTGTGAAGGGGTTCTGTCGAGCTGGGGGAAATCCTGGACTGTGTTTCTGAGAAAGATTCATCCTCTGCACGTTGGCATGTGGTTCTTCAGACCAGAGAGTGCCCTCACAATGGTTCAGCTGGACTCTTTGTGTCTGCTTGAAAAGCGAGGGGGAATTGGGTGAAGCGTTTGATTTCAGCTTTAAAACATGGATAAGCTAGAGTGACATGGTCAAAGTATTCTGTGGGAACCAAGCAGTTTGAACAAAACAGAGTCACTGTGTGTGGATTGGCGAGGTTTCGTTTCTCCTGTGTCCTGGGTCCATCAACACTGAGGAGAGAGGGGTGAAACTTCAGTTCTTGGAGTGCAGAAATTGCTTCCTCCAGGCCCTCCCTCAGCACCCAGCCCATTATCAGGTCCTGGCTAGGAGCTCCATGGCCACTTACATAGGATGTATTCTGGTAGTAGTGCGTTTTGAGGGAGGAACAGTGCAAAGATAGGGGAGAAAGGAATTGTTCCTCCCAAGAGGAGAGCAATTTGCAACCTACTCAGTCTCTTGGACTTTATTTCTATTTTTGGCAGCTGTCATCTCTGACTACAGTAACACTGGAACACAGGCCTTTTTTGTTTGTTTGTTAAACCATAAAGGGACTATTTATTAAAGTAATATTGTCCTATTGTTAAAGAATTCACAGTAATGGAAAATGACAACTCCTAATTTTGATATCACTTCCCCCAATTTGGATGGAGTAAAAGCTTATTATAATTTGTATATTAAGTTATTAAAAATAACATCTCAGATTTTTATAAATCTTTCAAACCCTGGAATCAGTCTATGCACACACACATAATACAGTAATCAAAAGGGGATCTTTCAAACTCTTTTGTGTTTAAAACAACTAATTGATCTTGGTCTCCTAAATAATGGGCATCTTTAAAAAAAATTTTTTTTTTTAAGTTCTATCAGTTTATTGCTACCAACCCATGTTCCTTCACCCTCATGTATGCATGCTCAGTCATGTAACCCCATGGACTGCCGTCTGCCAGGCTCCTCTGTTGTGGACTTTTCCAGGCAAGAATACTGGAGTGGGTTGCCATCGCCTTCTCCATTTTTTAAAAATTATATTTACTTAATGTTATTTAAAGTGTTTTCTTTTTTTTTTTAATTGGAGGATAACTGCTTTATAATATTGTGTTTGTTTCTGCTGTACCACAACGTGTATCAGCTCTAAGTATACATACATCTCCTCCCTTCTGAGCCTCCCTCCCACCTCCCATCCCCACCCTCTAGGCTGTCACAGAGAATCATGGGCTTCTTAAAAAGGAGCACTCAAAGTTAGGTGTTCGGGTCACCAGCAGGTTTCTGAACCTACTGCTCATGGGGCTGGTCCTGATCAGGGGGATTATTTCATCTAAGCGTTTTGGGTTCTTATTTCTGTGCCTGTTGATCTCAGTGTCAGATGTGCCAGATCGTGGGCGTAGAGTATGATGAAGTTCTAGTGCCAGTCGTTCCAGTGACCCAGGTAATGGAAGGCAAGCTTGGGTGCCTGAGTGGGCTGTGTTGGTGGAGGACAGTGGTTCAGGGTTGGGTGTGAAACAGTGTTATTGCCCTGCCAGCAAGAAGGGGGCCATGTTTTTGAGTTCAGAGAGAGAATTTTAGATGGTGTAATATACGTGGTATGACCATAAAACTGAATCAGAGAGTGAGGAAATGATTCCTTTGGACTTGTCTTTCAGTGCCTCTGGTTTTACCAAATAGAAAATCTGACGGTAGTGCGTCCTTAACCCCTGTAGCATTTAGCATCTGCATCTCAGTCTGGCTGGCTGCTGTAGCTACATGGACTAGCTTGCCTTCTGCCAGGTTCTCCTTTCTGTTTTTTTCCCACTGACTCAACCTCATGGCATGCGTAACCTCCCTGAGCAGGGACTGAACCTGTGCCCCCTTCAGTGGAAGCTCTGAGTCTTAACCACTGGACCTCCAGGGAATCCCCTTCTCTTTTCTTTGCTATAGTCTGCATATTGAACAATTTCCTTGAAAAGTTTGCTGATCTCTTGACTGCTTGTTCATATAGGAGAATGAGAAACTCTCAACTCTTTTTTTTTTTTAAAGTTTGAATGCTTTTATCTATAGAATTTTCTCTGGGCAGTTTAGATTCTCTCAGAAAAATTGTTCTAATTGTATCTAATCAGAACATGCCTGGCCCCCAGGGCTGTGAGACATCAATTGGACAAGCGGGCCAAGATCCTCAACTCAACTTAATATGTAAACCCATTTGTCTTGTATCTTTCCCCCGTCTCTGTCTCTAACCTGGTTTCCCTAAGTTGGGAACGTCTCTCATTCGGTTTTTGCAGAGGGTAGACTTCGTGTGTCCTATGGAAGTGTAGGAGTGATTGTTCTCTGTACGTGTGGAGGGAGTAGAGATGTCATTCATTTATCCAGCCTCTCAGATTTCCCAGTGCTGACAGCCTGCTCCACCACACTCCATAATTGGGGTCAGTCTGTCTGGATCTCATTATTTCTACAGTTTTCGCCCTCAAGCCCTCTACCGTTGTTAAGTATTTATTAGTTTGCCTACTGTTTTTCCAATTACAACGAAACTTTATCTTTAAATTCTCTTGTCTATTTCTATATCCAAAAGACTATTTCCAGACTTCCCTGGCAGTCCTGTGGTTAAGACTTCACCTTCTGGTGCAGGAGATGTGGGTAGATTCCTGGATGAAAAAAGGAAACAGTATTGCAACAAATTCAATAAAGACTTTAAAAATGGTCCACATTAAAAAAAAAAAAAACTTAAAAAAAAAAAAAACCCACAAAAACAATATTTCCAGTAAGTGGAATTACTGGATCAAAGAGTAAGAGTATTTAAAATATGTGAAGCTCTTCAAAAGCTTTAGCTATATTTTGCCAAATCTTAAACTCTAGTTTTGCTACTAATCATCACCATCGTCATCTCTCTTATGACCGTCATCATATTCATCACCATAACCAGCACCATCCCATTCATCACCATGACCACTATCATCCTATCAATCACCATCACCATCATATCTATCACCATCACCACTAAACAAGCACTTGCAGGGACTATTCTAAGCACCCTGCACTCTTACCTCATTGAATCTTCACAGCAGTCCTGTGCAAAAGTCACAGTTACTAGTCAGTTTGGCAGAGAAGAAAAGAGAGATTTAGAGAAGTTTAATACTTGTCTGGGGTTCCAGACCCACCTGGCTGCATAGTTACGCTGATCCTGTCAGCCCTCCATCCTCAGGGTTGCCCTGTCTTCTTATCAGGGCTCGTCTTCAGGGCATTGGCAAGTGAAGAAATAGGTCCAGAGTCTCGCCTTTCCTCTTTGCTTCATCCATCCAAGTTAGCAAGGAGTGATGCCTTTTGCTAGGGCTCTTTGCTATTCCTGGGGATACTACGTTTTTTCTCAAGAAAAGAAGCTATGAATTGGTGTTCTTGATCTCTTCATACAGCTCCAGTCTGCATTGTGGTGCAGCCACAATCTCTCCAAGGCTCTGACATGTGGAAAGTGCTTTGCTTTGGTGTCTAGGATGAATGCAGACTTTTTCTTTCTTTTTTGACCGCACCTGATGGCATGAGAGATCTTAGTTCCCCGACCAGCGATTGAACTTGTTGCCCCCTGGGTTGGGAGTGTGGCGTCTTACCCACTGGACCTCCAGGGAAGTCCTGGAGGTTTTCTTTTCTTCTGAGAATTCCAGTACTATTTCATAGCAGATCTGATAGGCAGACCAAACCCCTGAGGGCCTTCACCTTATCGCTTAGGAATTGTTCCATTACCCCATCTTTACAATAATTCAGTTGGTCATATCATGTTCACTTCTGGATGAGTAGCTATGATAGCTCTTGGGAGGCAGGTGGCCTGAGTCTCCCCCTGACTCAAACAGTCCTTTATTTTCCCAAATATAAATAAAAGAATCGTATGCCCTGCCTCTTGCTGTTTCCCAGAAGTTCCAGGAGAATTAAGAAAGAGGATCTTTGTAAATAAGTCCCCCCCCCCCCCCAATCAGATAGGATGAAGACCAGGAATCATAAGTATGGCCACATTACCACACCAAGGTGGAACTCATTAGAAAGCATTTCTTTCTATCTGATCTCTCTTTGTTTCACTTGTTCCTACCTTTCAGTAGAGACTCCTATGAATCCTGCGATACTTTTGCTTATCTTTAGCAAGCACATAGCCCAGTCAGCTAAATAAGACTCTTACAAAGGCTGTGGGCCATCAGAATTTCCTTTTCTATAAGCAGACTTTCCCATCTGCAGGAAGCATGAAGTATTGGGGAAAATATACCACAGTGGCTCACGCACTTGGAGCCACTGACGACCCCCTGGCCTGTAGACAACACACTGTGTAATCCCTTTTGCTGATTCCCTCTCACCCACTGAACCTCTGCTACACTGGGGCCTTTGCTCTGGTCTTCCGAGTGTTTCCGTTTAAAGGCCTGGAATTGTGTGCTGATTAACCCGTCCTTCCAGGGCTCTGCAGTTTACCCAGGGGCCAAGATTTGGAATATGCATTTTCAGTTTTAGTTGACTCAGCAGAGTATGCGTGCTGAAATGTTTTGTGATTGAAAAAGTGAGTAAGTGAAGGACTTTTGTTGTTGTTCAGTCGCTCAGTTGTGTCTGACTCTTTGTGACCCCGTGGACATGCAGCACAACAGGCTTCCTCATCCTTCACTGTCTCCTGGAGTTTGTTCAGATTCATATCCATTGGGTCAGTGATGCTATCGAACTGTCTCATCCTCTGCCACCCCCTTCTCCTTTTGCCTTTAATCTTTCCTAGCATCAGGGTCTTTTCCAATGAGTCAGCTCTTTGCATCAGGTGGCCAAAGTATTAGAGCTTCAACATTAGTTCTTCCAATAAATATTCAGAGTTGATTTCCTTTAGGATTGACTAGTTTGACCTCCTTGAGTCAAGGGACTCTCAAGCATCTTCTCCAGCACCACAGCTCAAAAGCATCAATTCTTTGGCACTCAGCCTTCTTTATGGTTCAATTCTCACATCCATACATGACTGTTGGAAAAACCATAGCTTTGACTAGATGGACCTTTGTAGGCAAAGTGATGTCTCTGCTTTTTTAATACGCTGTCTAGGTTTGTCATAGCTTTTTCTTGCAAGGAGTAAGCGTCTTTTAATTTCATGGCTGCACTCACCGTCCATCATGATTTTGGAGCCCAAGAAAATAAAATCTGCCACTGTTGGGGTTTTCTCAAAAAAACACTTTTTCCCATCTATTTGCTGTGAAGTGATGGGACTGGAAGCCATGGTCTTAGTTTTTTGAATGTTGACTTTTAAGATGTTTATTTAAACTTGTCAGAATCTTTCTGAGAATTAGATTTCTGTTAATTACGGAGACTCCATCCCTCATGGATGAACCATGGACATTTTAGCTGCTGTCACAACTGAGACTCCTTTTCCAAGAAAGTTTCCCTGACCATTCTACCAAAATATTATCCCTCCCTCCTGGCCTGATGTTATTTTGTACTGCACTTAATCACCTTCCAACTTTTTCTTGTTTTGTTTATTGCTATATCTCCAGCAAGTGGAACAAGACCAAGTTGCGTTCAGTTAATGTTTGTTGAATGAATGAATGAGGCATTTTTACTTTTAGCGTTATTTATTTTGGCCAGCTGATACGAAGAACTGACTCATTTGAGAAGACCCTAGTGCTGGGAAAGATTGAAGAGTGGAGGAGAAGGGGATGACAGAGGATGAGATGGTTGGATGGCATCACTGACTCAATGGACATAAGTTTGAGTAAACTCCAGGAATTGGTGATAGACAGGGAGACCTGGTGTGCTGCAGTCCATGGGGTTGCAAAGAGTCGGAGACGACTGAGTAATTGAACTGAAATGATGATTCCTTCACTTTGTAATATCCTTGAATTCTTAATATTTTTAATAATTTCAATAAAAGAACAAATATCACTAACTTTTTCACCCTATGGCAAGTTTATGGATATTTTAATATCTGTGAGAAAAAGACCAAGAAATGGGTTATTTTGAACCTCAGTCCTTGGCAGTTGGAAAAGGTACAAATGAACTAAAAACGCTTCTTTTAACTCAGAGAAACTTAAACTAGGATGAGAGAGGATGGGCTAGACTTCAAGTGAAGTCGCTCAGTCATGTCCGACTCTTTGTGACCCCATGGACTGTAGCCTACCACGCTCCTCTGTCCATGGGATTTTCCAGGCAAGAGTACTGGAGTAGGCTGCCATTTCCTTCTCCAGAGGATCTTCCCGACCCAGGGATTGAACCTGGGTCTCCTGCATTGTAGGCAGATACTTTACCGTCTGAGCCACCAGGGAAGTCCTTTAATAATATCTGTAAAAGAACAAACATCACTAACTTTTTCACCCTATGGCAAGTTTATGGATATTTTAATATCTGTGAGAAAAAGACCAAGAAATGGGTTATTTTGAACCTCAGTCCCTTGCAGTTGGAAAAGGTACAAATGAACTAAAAATGCTTCTTTTAACTTAGAGAAACTTAAACTAGGATGAGAGAGGATGGGCTAGACCTCACAAGAATCAACAAACTTAAACTAGGATGAGAAGAGGATGGGCTAGACCTCTCAAGGATCACTTGAGGCTCCTCTTTGCAATGAGGAACAGAGACAGAGCTTCATCTTTTTTCCCTATAGTTCATTAATGTAAAAACAATAAGAAAGGCAATGTTTGTGTTTTATAACAATTCAAATAATACAGAGACAACATAACTGGCTTCTCTGTGCTCTTTTCTGTCAGGGCCACCTTGGTACCCCTCTTAGGTGACAATGTTAAGAAGGCTGTCAGATCTATCATTTAACAGCCTCAAACTGCCAAAGTACCCAATTAAAGATGATGAGCAAAGGACTTAAGTAGACATTTCTTCAAAGAAGTTATACAAACAGCCAACGAGCATAGGAAAAGATGCTCAACATCACAACATCCTTAGAGAAATGAGATAGCACCTCACCAGCATCAGGATGGTTGCTATCGAAAAACCCAAAGTAATGGCGTTGGGGAGAATGTGGAAAAATTGGAACCTTGTCCCCTGTTGATGGGAATGTAAAATGAAGGGCAACTCTAGAAAATAGTGATATTTCCTCAAGAATTAAAACAAGAATTACCGTGTGATCCAGCAACTCCACTTTTGGGTAGGTACCCAGAAGAATTGAAAGCAGAGTTTCAAGTAGGCATTTGTAAACCCGTGTTCATAGCAGCACTGTTCACCACAGCCAAGAGGTGGAGGCAACTCTAGTGTCCATCAGTAGATGAATGGATAAACAAATGTGGTCTATCCATGTGTGTGTCTGTGTGTTAAGCTGTGTCTGACTCTTTATGACACCATGGATTTTAGTCCACTAGGCTCCTCTGTCCTGGAATTTTCCAGGTAAGAATACTGGAGTGGGTTGCCATTTCCCCCTTCAGGGGATCTTCCCGACCCAGGAATTGAACCCATATCTCCTGCATCTGCAGGTGGATTCTTTACCACTAGCGCCACCTGGGAAGCCTCTGATCTATCCATATGATGAATTTGGCCTTTAAAAAGAAGTAAATTATGAGACCAGTGGTTAAGACTCTGTGCCCCCAGTACAAGGGGCCTGGGTTTGATCTCTGGTTGAGGAACTAGATCCCGAATGTTGCAGCTGAGACCCAGTGTAGCCAAATAAATAAAAAATAATTTTTGAAAGAGGAAATTGACACAGGGTCCAATATGGATGAACCTGCAGAGTGTATGCTGAGTGAAATAAACCAGTCTCAAAAAAACACTGTGAGAGTCATGAGAGGTACATGAGTAGTCAAATTTATAGCAACAGAAAGTAGAATATTAGTTACCAGGACTGGGAGAAGGGCGAAAGGGGAAGTTATTATTTAATGAGTACTGAGTTTCAGTTTTGCACGATGAAAGAATTCTGGAGATTAGTTGCACAACAACGGGAATATACTTGGCGCTACTGAATTGCACACCTAAGATGATTTAAATGGTGAATTTTAAATGATACGCATTTTAATTTTACTACAGTTTTTTAAAAATTTAAGGAAAGCAAAAAGACGATAGTCTGTATCACGTACACGTGTCTGTATCACACAAAGACAGGTGTGTGTGATACAGACTCCTGTAAGCCAAAAGAATACAGGCCACTTCTTGTTTCCTGTTTGCTTTTGGAAAAAAAAGGTGAGGGGATCATATTACAGACGTTACTCAGCAACTTGCTTTCCTCTTTAACCCATTTAAGGACATAGGGATATCTTTCCAGGTCAGTGAATACTGATGTGACTCATGTGTCTTTCAAAGGTGACTGATTATCCATAGGATGTGTATACTGGGGTTTATTTCATGTTTCCTTTTTCTGAGCCTTCCAGTTATTTCCAGCGTGGTTGCCACTACAGGCGAGGCTGTTATAAAAAACTTTCTTTGTATTTCCTTATGTATGGCACCATTGACTCAACAGACATGAGTTTGAGCAAACTTAGTGAGATAATGAAGGACAGGGAAGTCTGGCGTGCTGCAGTCCATGATGTGGAAAAGACTTGGACATGATCAAGCGGCTGAACAACAACCAAATGTACTGCTGAATTATTTCTGCTGACTTTCAAAAATAATTGCTAAGTCAAGAGTATTGTCAGCCTCTTTTCCTAAATGTCTAAAGCTCCTCACATTCAAATGGTATTTAATACTTTATGAGATGTCAGCTTGTTGACCTCCATTCTGGTATCAGGCTTTGCAATCTGCTGGTGGATAATGATTTGCTATTATTGTTTTTCATACTTGAGGTTGTGAAGTTGAGTTTCTTTAAAAATGTACTAGCTCTGCTTTTTTTTTTTTTTTGGTATATGGGATAAGATAGGAAGTGTAATTTTGTTTTCTTGCAGATGAATAGCCAGTTATGCCAGTGTTTATTAAATCATTTTTCCTCATGAAACTAAAACACTATTATCATGTATATTTTGATGTTTTTCTAGACTGAATCCACTGATTTTTCCCATTTCTGTATCAGTGCTAAATTAGCTTTGAGTGTATAGGACTTTGTAATCATTTTTTCTCCAGTTGTTTTTTTAGTTAATTTTTGACCGTGCTGGGTCTTGGCTGCTGCACGCAGGCTTCCTCGAGTTGCGGCGAGTGGGAGCTGCTCTCGAGGTGCTGCCGGCTTCTCTTGTTGCGGAGCATGGTCTCAGTAGTTGTGGGACACAGGCTTAGTTGCCCCATGACATGTGGGATCTTCCCCAAACCAGGGATCGAACCCTGGTCCCCTGTACTGGCAGGCAGATTCTTAATCACTGGACCACCAGGGAAGTGTTTTTTTTCCAGTTTTATTAAGAAATAGTTGGTATAAGTGTATAAGTGGAAGGCATACAGTTTAATGTGTCAAAAGGAAAATTCCTTACCATTTTCCCTTTTCAAAATTTTCTTATCCATTCTCAGTTATCTATTTTTCTATACTTATGAACTTTCAAAATCTTTTTTTCAGTTATTTTTTAAAGGTCCAATTGAAATTCTGATCATCTTTTCAACTTTTACATATAATGTGGTCTTTGCATATATTTGTATACCTCAAATTTTTACAATTAAGGAAACTATATATACTCATCATTTTCAACAGAACAGTAAAGTAATAAATAATACTTTCTCTAATCTCCTGAATGTATTAACCACTTATTGTGTAAACTTCTAGACATTTTTCTGGGCTTTTGAACACATATTTTAATTATTTAACAAAGATGGAACATAATATACACAGATGTTACAGCATACTTTTTTCCTTCCACTTAGGGTTACTGAGAAGATGTCCATACTTTTTCCTATTTCTTTTTTTGACATTTAAAATTGTATTTTTCAAATTAATTTTTATTAGAACACAGTTGCTTTATTGGAGCACAGTGTTACTTTCTATGTGTAGCAAAGTGAATCAGCTGTAGGTATACATACACCCCCTCTCTTTTGGATTTCTTCCCCATTTCGGTTACCACAGGGCCCTGAGAAGAGAGTAACCCTACCTCAGTACTTTCACAAACACCCCTGCTTTTTCCTGTAGGCTCCATGATATTTCCTAGTGCTGATGAATTATAATTTATCTAAATAATTTTTCTGGTAGATATTGATTGCTTCCTCCTTTCGTTTTTATGAATGCATTAGTTTGCTAGGACTGCAGTGATAAAGTACCAAAGATTAGGTGGCATAAAGAACAGAAATTTATTTTCCCACAGTTCTGCAGACCGACAATTTGTCAGAAGCCTTGGTTCCTTGTGAGGACTGTGAAGGAAAGATTCATTCCAGGCCTTTCTCTTTGACTTCTGGATGGCTGTCTTCTGGCTGTGTCTTCACATTATCTTCCTCTGTGTCTTTGTCCACATTTCTGCTCTTATAAAAGATACCAGTTATATTAGTGAGATTAGGGCCTACTGGTGTATGAGCTCATTCTAACTTAAGGACTTCTGCAAAGACCTTATCTCCAAATAGAGTCACGTTCTCAGGTCCTGGGGCCTAGGACACATAAAAATTGAGGGGGACATGATTAACAATGAGCAATGATTTTTCCTGCACATTTATCTTTGTGCTTTTAAGTTAATATATTGTAGAATAAATTCCTATAAATGGGATTGGTTGAAGTTTATATACATTTCAAAAATTCACAGAGTTGTGAAGTGTTCTCTTTTTCTTTCTTTATGTAAGATTGGTAATATTTGTTCCTTAAAGATTACATGGAATTCACCAGTGAAGCCATTTGAACTAGGAATTTTATTTGGGAGTTTCAGTAATTGTTCAGTTTCTTTAATAGAACTGTTTAGATTTTCTCTGTGTGTGTCGTTAGTTTTAAAAACAACTTTGCATTTCATCTGAATTTTCAAGTTTATTGACATTGAGTTTTTAATATCTACCGACTTTTGGCTTTGTCGGTCCTACTATTGAATGTTTATTTTCTTCTTATTTCCTTCTTTTGCATTTCACTTGTGTTGTTTTTGCTTCACGAGTTCCTGATTCACTGATTAGGTCATTGGGTTTTCAGCCTTTCTTTTCTAAAACCAAGTGCTGGTTAGCACGTGGAGCAACTGGAACTCTCACCCAGTGTTGGATTGGGATTGTAATTTGATATAACCACTACAGAAAATTCTTTGATAGTACTTACTAAAATTGAACATATGCATAACATGTGCTCCAGCAATCACATTTCTGTGTAAATACCCTACAGAACTGAATTTGCATGCATAGTAAAGATGTGTGTAAGAATGTTTATTTATGGTAGTCTCAAGTTGGACACATCCCACATGAATAAGTAAATTATTGATTCATAAAATGGGAGTCTGTTAGCAATGAATATGAGCAAACTATGAGTAAAGGTGACAACATGAATGAGTTGCATACATATATTGGGTGATTCAGGTTATATGTAAGTTTAAGACAGACAAGGAGTATCTCTAAGGTCAGAAAAGTCATTACGTTTGAGGAGGAAATTGAGAAATTCTTCACCTTGGAGGTGGTTACATGTACATATTTATTTCTTAATAATTAGCCTGTATAGCTATAGTTATCTGTTAATACCTCAACAGAAATGTTTCTTTTAAAATGTAATGCATGTTTCCAAAATACCCTCAAAAATTTTTCTCATTGGTATTCCCACCAGCTCTGTTTGAGAGTACCAGTCTCTACACCCTTCCAACCTTGGGAATTTCCATGTTTTAAAATATTTCCTAATTCGGTAGAAAAAAATGGACTGCTACTTAGATTTCCACTGTATTACTTCTAATGGGCATTTTTTGCTGGACATTTATATTCTGTGTTTGGTCTCTTTGTGTTGTTTGCTCACTTTTCTCTCAGGTAAAAACTTTCCTTTATCTTCATGGTTAGTAACTTATATTTTTGTGTTTGTCATATATGTTGTAACTTTTTAAAACATTTATTTATTTTTAGTTGGAGGATGAGTGCCCTACAATATTGTCTTGGTTTCTGCCATACGTCAGCATAGATTAGTCATGGGTGTACATGTGTCCCCTCGCTCTTTAACCTCCCACCTCCTACCCTGCCGCCCATCCTGCCCGTCCAGATGGTCTCAGAGCACCAGCTTTGAGCTGACTGTGCGGTCTTGCATGTGGTGATGCATCTGTTTCAGTGCTACTCTGTCAGTTCGTCCCACCCTTCCTTCCCCCACTGTGTCCACAAGCCTGTGTTCTCCATGTCTGTGTCTCCATTGCTGCCCTGAAAATAGGTTCATCCGTACCATCTTTCTATATTCCATTAATATGCATTAATGTGTGCTATTTGTTTTTCTGACTGGCTTCACTCTAGGTAAATAAACTTTAGGTTCATCCACATCACTAGAACTGACTCATGTTCCTTTTTATGGCTGAGTGATATTCCACTGTATATATGTACCACAGCTTCTTTATCTGTTCATCTGATGATGGACATCTAGGTTGCTTCCATGGCCTAGCTATTGTAAATAGTGATGAACCTTAGGGTACATGTGTCTTTTTCAGTTTCGGTTTCCTCAGGGTATATGCCCAGTGGTGGGATTGTTGGATTATATGGTAGTTTTATTCCTAGTTTTTTTTTTTTTTTTTCCAGTGGGTTTTGTCATACATTGATATGAATCAGCCATGGATTTACATGTATTCCCAACTATTCCTAGTTTTTAAAGAAATCTCCATACTGTTCTCCATAGTGGCTGTATCAGTTTACATTCCTACCAACAGTGCAGGAGGGTCCCCTTTCCAGGGATACCACACTGTAGTTTTGATTTGCATTTCCTTAATAATGACTGGTATGGAGCATCTTTTCATGTGTTTATTAGCCGTCAGTATGTCTTGGTAACTTACATTTTTCTGTCTCTGTCATATATGTTGTAACTTTTTAAACAGTTTGTTTTTAAAGAGCAGTTTTAGGTTTGCAGCAAAATTGAGAGGAAGGTACAGAGATTCCTGTATATCAATATCCTGATCCTACACATTCTTAGCCTCCACCGTTATAAGCATCCCCCACCAAAGAGGTACATTTACAACACGTGATTAAGCTACACTGACACATCATAACCACCCGAAGCCCATGGTTTACTTTAGGGTTCACTGTTTGTGCTGTACATTCTGTGGGTTTTTGTGCAATGTATAATGACAAGTACCCACCATTACAGTATCATGGGGAATAGTTTCACTGGTCTAATGCTCTGCCTGTTCATCTCTCCCTCCCCCTCAACCCCTAGCAGCCTCTGATCTCTTTACTGTCTCCATAGTTTTGCCTTTTCCAGAACGTCATAGAGTTGGAATCATACAGCATGTAATCTTCCCAGAGTGGCTCCTTTCACTTAGTAATATGCATCTGAAGGTCCTTTATATCCTTTCATGCCTTGATAGCTCACTCCTATTTAGCATTGAATAATATTCCATCGTCTCAACATACCAGTTTATTTATCCATTCACCTCCTGAAGGATATCTTGGTTGCTTCCAAGTTTTGGCAGCTATGAATAAAGTTTCTATAAACATCCCTGTGCATGTTTTTATGTGGCATAAGTTTTCAGTTCATTTGAATAAATATCAGAGTAGTAATTGCTAGAGCATATGGCAGAAGGATGTTTAGTTTTTTAAGAAACTGTCAAACTGTCTTCCAAAGTGGATGTACCATTTTGCATTTTTACCAGCAAAGAAATGAAAGTTGTTTCTCCACGTTCTTGCCAACAAAACCTCCTTTTGAATTAACTTTTCTTAAGAGTGTGAGGTTTATCTTAATTCATTTTTTTTAGCATGTAGCTGTCCAGTTGTCCCAGCACCATTTGTTGAAAAAACTATCTTTCTCCTCCATTGTATTGCCTTTGTTCCCTTGGTTAAAGACCATTTGACTATATTTGTGTGTGTCTATTTGTGGGTTCTCTATTCTGTTCCATTGGTTGGTTGGTTTATTCTTTCACCAATACCCCACGTTTTGATTATTGTAGCTCTCCTCCAACTTTGTTGCTCTTCTTCAGTATTATGTTGGCTATTCTTAGTCTCTTGACTCTGTGTGTAAACTTTAGAATCAATTTGTTTGTATCCACAAAGTAATGTGAGGGATTTTGATAGCGATTGCGTTGAATCTAGGCAGATCAAGTTGGGAAGAACTGATAATCTTGGCAATATTGAATCTTACTATCCCTGAACATGAAGTCTCTCTCCACTTACTTAGTTCTTCTTTCTTCTTGTTAATCAGAATTGTGCAGTTTTCCTCAAAGATCTTGAATATAGCTTGTTGTATTTATATCTAAAATATTTCTCTCTCTCTCTCTCTTTTTTTTTTGTGGTGCTAATGTAAATGGCATTGCGCTTTTAATTTCAAATTCTACTTGTTAATTTTTGGTAAATAGGAAAATAAATGACTTCTGTATATTAAACTTGTATCCTACAACCTTGCTGAAATTAGTTTCAGGAACTTCCGTTTTTTTTTGTGGTTGTTAAGATTTGGATTTTCCATGTAGATTATGTCATTTGTAAACAAAGACATTTTATTTCTTCAGTCTATATGTTGTTTATGTCCATTTGTTGCCTTGCTGTGTTAGCTAGGACCTCCTGTGCAATGTTGAACAGGAGTGGTGAGAGTAATCACCTTTGACTTGTTCCTGATATTGGTGGGAAGAGCTTCTAGTTTCTTACTATTAAGTGTGATATTAGCTATAGGATTTTTGTAGATTTTCCTTTATTAAGTAGAGAAAGTTCCCCTCTGTTCCTAGATTACTCAGAGTTTTTATCATGAATGGGTATTTGATTTTCTCAAATGCTTTATTCTATTGATATGATCATATCAATATATGGTAAATTGTGTTCTGTTTCTGATTCATTTTTACATATCATTTATGGCTTATTGCCCTGTGGGAGTTGTAATTTTTATCAAATCAAACCTGCAGTCTTTTTACTGTCTAAGGGAGGTTTTTCTTTTCCCGAAGTTATAAATATATTGTCTTTATTTTTCTCTTGAGTACTTCTGTGATTTTATGTTTTGTATTAAACCCCTAATCCATTGAAAATTTGTTACCATATATGGTAAGGAGGAAACATCCCATGTTTTGTCGACCCAGCAGAGCAATTATTATTTTTTTATTGCATTATAGGTGATTTATAGCATGCTAATTTCTGCTGTACAGCAAAGTGATTAAGTTATATATAAATACACACATTCTGTTTTAGTATCATTTTTCATTATGGTTTGTCATAGGATATTGAATATAGTTGCCTGTGCTATACAGTAGGACTTGGATATTTATCCGTTCTATACATAAAAGCTTCTGTCTGCTAAACCCAACCTCCTACTCTAGGCTTCTACCCTTCTTACCCCCTTGGCAACGACGAATCTCTTCTCTATGTCCGTGAGTCTGTTTCTGATTAGAGATAGGTTTATTGGTGTCATATTTTATATAGCACATGTAAGTGATTCCCTATGGTATTTATCTTTCTCTTTGTAACTTCACTTAGTGTGATAATCTCTAGGCTTATCCATGTTGCTGCAAATGGCATTATTTCATTATTTTATTTTTTGCCTGAGTAGTAGTCCATTGTAGATACGCACCACATCTTCTTCATCCGTTCATCTGTTGATGGACATTTAGGCTGTTTCCATGTCTTGGCTATTGTGAATACTGCTGCTATGATATTGGTTGCATATATCTTTTTGAATTATAGTTTTGTTTGAATATATGCCCAGGAGTGGAGTTACTGGATCTTGTGTAATTTTATTTTTAATTTTTTGAGGAGCCTCCTTCCTGGTCTCTGTAGTGGCTGAACCAATTTACATCCCCACCAGCAGTGTCGGGGAGTTGCCTTTGCCTCACACCTCTCCAGCATTTGGTATTTATCGGCTTTTTAATGATGGCCATTCTACCACTGGACTTCCCTGGTGGCTCAGTGGTAAAGAATCCACCTACAGTGCAGGAGATGTGTTCCAACTCTGGGTCGGGAAGATCCCCTGGAGAAGGAAGTGGAATCTCCAGTATTTTTCTGGGGGAAATCCCATAGAGGAGCCGGAAGGCGGGCTTTAGTCCATGGGATCGCAAAAAAGTTGGACGTAACTTAGCGACTAAACCGACAACAATAATTCTGAATTTTCTAAATTTTCTCCCAGTCCGTAGGTTCTCTTTTTGTTTGGTTTATAGTTTTGTTTGCTGTGCAAATGTTTTTAAGTTTATTTAGGTGCCATTTGTTTATTTTTGTTGCTTTTGGAGACTGACCTAAGTCTGTCTAAATATTGATACAATTTATAGTAGAGAATATTTTGCCTATGCTCTCTTCTAGGAGTTTTATGGTGGTTGTGTCTTATGTTTAAGTCTTCAAGCAATTTTGACTTTATTTTTGTGTATGCCGTGAGGATGTGTTCTAACTTCATTGATTTACATGGAGCTGTCCAACTTTCCTGACACTACTTGCTGAAGAGACTCTTTTCTTTTTTTTTTTCTTTTAAAATAAATATGGAACGCTTCACGAATTTGCGTGTCATCCTTGTGCAGGGGCCATGCTAATCTTCTCTGTATCGTTCCAATTTTAGTATATGTGCTGCCGAAGCGAGCACTGAAGAGACTCTTTTCTCCATTGTATATTCTTTGTCGAAGATGGACCATAGGTGTGTGGGTTTATTTTTAGGCTGTTTTGTTCCGTTGATCCATATGTCTGTCTTTGTGCCAATACTACAGCGTTTTGATTACTGTCACTTGTAGTCTGACACCTGGGAGGGTTATGCCTTCTGTGCAACTATATTGATAACATTCCTTAAATCATTTCTATTCCATTGTAATTGAATTGCCAATTTTACCATTAATTACTTTCCTATATTGAGGTCTGTATTTTCTGGGTTTTTTAAATTGTGTTCAGGGACATTTCTGGAGGT
The DNA here is from genome assembly GCF_033118175.1 of Dama dama. Classification (NCBI taxonomy): domain Eukaryota; kingdom Metazoa; phylum Chordata; class Mammalia; order Artiodactyla; family Cervidae; genus Dama; species Dama dama. The sequence continues at coordinate 38,447,295 of NC_083696.1, read as the reverse complement.
ACAGTGGTTAAGATTTCATGCTTCCACAGTAGGCAACATGAGTTTGACCCCCAGTCAAGGAACTAAGATGGCACAAGCTTCACTGCATGGCCAAATATTTGTTATTACATACGTTGTTGTTTTGTCGCTAAGTCGTATCTGACTCTTTGCAATCCCATGGACTGCAGAATGCCAGGTTCCTCTGTCTCCCAGAGTTTCCTCAAATTCATGTCCATTGAGTTGCTGATGGCTGTCTAACCATCTCATCCTCTGCCACCCCATATCCTTTTTGCATATTTTGTTTTTCAGTTGCTCGGTCATGTCTGACTCTTTGCAACCCCATGGAGTGCAGCACACTGGGCTTTCCTGTCCTTCACCATCTCCGGGAGCTTGCTCAAACTCATGTCCATTGAGTCACTGATGCCATCCAACCATCTCATCCTCTGTCATCCCCTTCTCCTGCCTTCAATCTTTCCCACCATCAGGGTCTTTTCTAATGAGTCAGCTCTTCGCATCAGGTGGCTAAAGTATTGGAGCTTTACCATCAATCCTTCCAATGAATATTCAGGGTTGATTTCCTTTAGGAATGGACTAGTTTGATTTCCTTGCAGTCCAAGGGACTCTCAAGAGTCTTCTCCAACACCACAGTTCAAAAGCATCAATTCTTTGGTGCTCAGCCTTCTTGATGGTCAAACTCTCACAACCATTCATGACTGCTGGAAAAACCATAGCTTTGACTAGATGGACCTTTGTTGGAAAAGTAATATCTCTGCTTTTTAATATGCTGTCTAGATTTGTCATAGCTCTTCTTCCAAGGAGCAACCATCTTTAAAATTTCATTACTGCAGTTTATGGGGTCGCAAAGAGTCGGACATGACTGAGTGACTGAACTGAGCTGAGGATATAAAAGGAACTGATTTTCTCTTACATCAGTTGATTGATGTCTAAATAAAAGTATCAATAATTAAATATAGGTTCAAGAAACTTTTTTTAAGTGGCAAAGCAATCACAAGTAAAATGGAGATTTTTCGTTTCTTGTGTGTTAGTTGCTCAGTTGTGTCCGACTCTTTGTGACCGCATGGACTGTTGCCCACCAGGCTCCTCTGTCTATGGGATTCTCCAGGCAAGAATACTAGAGTGTTAGCCATTTCCTTCTCCAGAGGATCTTCCCGATCTAGGGATTGAACCTGGGTCTCCTTTCTTGCAGGCAGAAATTTTGTACTATCTGAGTCACCAGGGAAGCCCTTGTTTTTTAACTAAAATTTAAAAAATTAATAGACAATTGATATACATAAAATTTACCTTTTTCAGTGCATAAATATGTGAATTTTGACAGACTCATTCAGTTGTGCAACTACCACTGTAATCAAAATGTAGAATACTTCCATCACCTGCAAAAATTCTCCTGAGCCCCTTTGCAGTAGCTCCTTTATCATCATCCCCAGCACTTGGTGGCCACTGGTCTGTCTTCCTCCCTGTAGTTTTTAGCTTTTTCAGGATCATACAGTACGAATGGAATATATATATGGAATACTCTACGTATAAATATACACTGTATGGAATCATACAGTACCTATGTCCCCTGTTGAGTCTGGCTTCCTTTAGTTAACATAACGCGTGTGACATTCATCCTTGTTGTATCAGCAATTGTTCCTTTTCATTGTTGAGAAGAATTCCGGTGTATAGATGTAACATAGCTTGCTTGTTTATTCTCTTGTTGAAAGACATTCAGGTTGTTTCTGGTTTTTGGCAAGTACAATGAAAGCCTATCTATTCAGAGAATTACCTTATTATATTGCCAGAAGAAGGGAAAGGAATCCACAGAACAACAGATGAAAAATGAAATAAAACAAAACACAGAAAATAGCACAAAGTGAGAGTGATAAAAACGAGATGCAAATATTTGTTGGCCTTTTGTATACTTAATTTATGGATAGGATTTGGTTCCAGTGGAGGAAGGTAGAGAGGGTTGGAGTAAGGGGATCACAAAAGAAGACTCAGACAGGACTGAGCTTTGAAAATTCTTAAATCCCATGCATCAGTGGAAAACAGAACTATCAGAAAATTTTTGAACTGGGAAATAGATGTTATAAATGGTATGAAGTGAAAGTCACTCAGTCGTGTCTGACTCTTTGCGACTCAATGAACTATACAATCCATGAAATTCTCCAGGCCAGATTACTGGAGTGGGTAGCTGTTCCCTTCTCCAGGGAATCTTCCCAACCCAGGGATCACACCTAGATTTTCAACATTGCAGGAGGATTCTTTACCAGCTGAGCCACTAGGAAAGTCCATAAATGTTATAAGTAGTCTTAAAAAGTGTTAGGGTGGCACAATTATACAGAGTTGTGTTATAATACCAGTAATAACTGATTCTCCCCCTGGTATTCTGTTATTCAGTCTCCACAGTGGCTCTGTATCATAATTATTATTATCTGTCTCCATTTAAAAAAAGAATCCAATCAAGTAAATTGGAAGATCTATTTGGTTTCATTAGGTGATTCATGAGCCCCGCAGCATCCCACATAGTAACTGGAAGGGGCCTGTAAAAGGTTGTATGAAGGGGGAAGTTGTTATAGGAAGAAGGATTGAGCAAGGGAGGTACTACCAAAAGGAAAGAAAGGATTATTTTTAGGCCAGCACTTCTTTATTGGGAGGATGAGAACAGTAAAGGTTATATCATGTAGATTATCTCTTCTTCCTTTGGCAGTTGGATAGAGTCCACCTGGCAGATGACCTCATTGGTGCTGACCAGAAAATTCCAGATTGGTTGATTAAAATTCTATTTCTGGTGTTAAGTATTGAACCTAAGTTGGGAATCTTGGGCTTTAGCACAAGTGATGCCATTTTGGGGCTGTGGTTTTTCTCTTTAACATCCTGTTTTACACAAGAAGAGAGACTGCAGGGAGGGTGATCATTTGAGATCCAAAGGTAGTGGTCCCCAGCTCTCTATCATAAAGGAAAGGTTAAAATGTTAAAATTGTGGGACTAGCAATGAAGAGCAGAAAGTTTCTACGGGTGTCATGCCTAAGTGACTCAAAACAGTAACACTCCCAATCATCTCTCTGAAATATTTGTTCTCTGCTGAACTTTGTTCTTGTTTTATGCTCCACTGTATGTCATCGCTTATTGACTCATTGGATATATAGAGATAAAATGTAACATGCTAGTGTGGAAGACCAGGAAATAAGTTTTCCATTAGCTTTTGAGTGATTTCTATGTTTAAATGCTAGAAAACATGCAAAGTTATATTTCTGGTTGGAAAAATGTTACTTTGCTATTAACATTGAGATTGTGCTATAAATTAGGTTCTATTTTATGAGCTGTATTTTCTTTTAATGAACATACATACCTAAAATATTTTAGTGTTTGGGGGATAACTTAAGCATTTTGAATGTGCATGCTACTTTGATTATTTTCTAATGTAGTTGCAAAGAAAATGGAATTCTGGTAAATTTTTTTTTAAGTGTAAAGTGGTTATAATGATATACAATAAAATTTAGATTTTTCATTTGTTCTTAATTCACAGAAATATTTACCTTTCTAGACACTAAAGGAAGAAATGATATTGAAAGGAAATTTCCATATTTTTGCATTCAGTTGACTCCAACTAGTTGTATCGTGTAAAGAAAATTTTATTTGGTTCTAAAATAAATATATTAAGAAAGTAAACAAGTCAGCTTCTCAGGTTCATAGGCCTGATGCTTGCTTGCTTATTTGATTCATTCATTCATTCCAGAAATGGTAACTGATCATTTGTTTTTTAATCCTCCACTGTTTTCATTGTTTACCCTAGGAGTACAATTCAGCGAAGGGTGAAATTTATTATAAAGACCACTTATGTGACCTTTGAAAGTTGTTCCAGTTTCCTCATCCCAGACTGAATCTAACTAGCTGTATGGTCTTAGGTTCTTAGTTTTCTTGTAAGTGGCAAAGGCAGTTGGATCTAGAATTTCCATAAAGCTGTCCAGTTTTAAAGGTTTCTAAAATATTTTTAAAGATAAGTTTTTGTGGAACTCATTTGCTTTAACAGTAATTGAAAATGGATATGAATACCTAGATTTGAGTCTCAACTCTACCACCAACTAACCCAGCTGTAATAAAGTTAACATTTACCCAGGATTTGCTATGTACTAGGCACAGATCTAAATATTTTACCTTTATAATCCATCAGTCCTCATAAGAGCTCTGTGTGTGAATTGCTGTAATTGTACCCATTTTACAGGTGAGAAAATTGGGCACCAAGAGTTTCAATTACCTCCAATAAGAATCAATAAATACAGGGACTACCCTGGTGGTCTAGTGGTTGAGACTTTACCTACCAGTGCAGAGGATGTGGGTTTGACCCCTGGTCAGAGAGCTAGGATCCCACATGCCTTGCAGCCAAAAAACTAAAACATAAAATAGAAACCTTATTGTAACAAATTCAATAAAGACTTTATAAACTGGTCCACATCAAAAATATTAGGAAAAAAAAAAAATCAATGCAGAGTCAGTGTTTGGACACAGGTAGTCTGAGTCCAGAGCCGGTATGATTAGCAATGGTGTAATACTGTCAACTCTGTAATCTCTCAGAGATTGCTTTTTTTTTTGGTCATGAAATGAGGCCCATGTTCAGGCTTCCTTCTTCTCAGGTTTGTATGAGGCTCAAATAAGTAATGTGGAGATTCTTGAAGAGTTGACCAGAACCAGCAGTGTCATTCTTACCTGGGAGTATTCAGATGCAAATTCTGGGGCCTCATTCCTAACCTGCTGACTCAGAAAGTCTTGAGGTGGGGCCCAGCAGTTTTGTGTTTTAATAAGGCTTCCTGGTGATTCTGATGCAGGCTGAAATTTGTGAACCACTGGAATATTACATGTGGAATTCATTAAAGAATGTACAATGCTTGTATAAAAAGAAAATGATAAAACCCTGCCTGTGTCCCCATCTCATGAACTGCAAAGAAAGTTCTCTGTGTATTAGCACCATACCCATGCTTCTCCCAATAGTCTGACACCCTAGTCTCACCCTGGATGTAAACATATTCTGAAATTAGTGTATTTTATTGTCATAATGTTTCCTATAGTTTTACCACATGTGTGTATTTTATAAACCTAATTCATTTAGTTTTCCAAGACTTTAAATTTTATCTAAAGGTACCACCCTGGGTATATCTCGCATTTTTATTAAATATGCTTAACATTTTGTTAGTGGTATGTGTGCACATTTGATGAATGCATTCGGTGTTTGAATATAAAATAACCTATTTCTATGGGGTCGCAAAGAGTTGGACACAACTGAGCGACTGAGGTGAAATAGCTCCAGAACCGTTCAAAAATCAATGTGATCCACCACATTAAGAGGGAAAAAAAATCATCTCTACAGATGCAGAAAAGGCATTTGATAAAAGCTGATATCCACTGATGATAAACAATGTTAAAAAATTACAAATATCTTCAACCCAATAAGAAGCATATGTGATTCACCTACAGCAAACATCACACTGAATCAAACATTAAATGTGCTTCCCTAGTACTGGTCACAAGGCAAAGATATCTGCTTCTCCATTCTACATTTTAAAGGTGGTTCTAGCTAGTGCAATAAGGAGGGGGAGAAAAGCTTACTAATGAGAAAGTATGTCATAAAGCTGTGTTTATTAGCAAGTGACACAATCATCTATATAGAAAATTTTAAGATCTCTACAAAAATTTCTAGAAATAATGAGTGAGGTTAAGGAGGCTTGGGGGCTTCCCAGGTGGCTGAGTGGGTAAAGAACCCGCATGCAATGCAGGAGACACAGATTCAGTCCCTGGGTTGGGAAAATTACCTGGAGGAGGACATGGCAACCCATTCCAGTATTCTTGCGTGGAGAATCTCAAGGAGAAGAAGAGCCTGGTGGGCTACATTCCAATTGGTCGCAAAGAGTTGGACATGACTGAAGCCACTGAGCATGCAAGAAGGTCCTAGGATCCAGTTTTGGTCAATATTAAAAAAAAAAAATTGCATTTCTCTATACTACAACAAGCACGCTGAGATTATTGGGTTGTGATGTGAAGTTCACTTCTTCCTATAGATTACAGGTCAGACAATTTTAAAACCACTGTCCCAGAAAAACTCTTGCACAAGTGTACCATATATATATACACACACATATATATATATATTTATAAGTATGTTCACAGTGTTTCACAGCAGTATTTGTGACAGCAAAAATGGGAATTAACCCAGTATCCACTGAAAGGAAAATGAAGAAATCCATTCAGTTCAGTTGCTCAGTTGTGTCCGACTCTTTGCGACCCCATAGACTGCAACACACCAGGCTTCCCTGTCCATCACCAACTGCCGGAGTTTACTCAAACTCATGTCCATAGAGTCAGTGATGCCATCTAGCCATCTTGTCTTCTACCGTCCTCTTCTCCTGCTCTCAATCTTTCCCAGCATCAGAGTCTTTTCCACGGAGTCAGTTCTTCACATCATGTGGCCAAAGTATTGGAGTTTCAGCTTTAATTTCAGCCCTTCCAATGAATATTCAGGACCTATTTCCTTTAGGATGGACTGGTTGGATGATCTTGCAGTCCAAGGGACTCTCAAGAGGCTTTTCCAATACTACAGTTCAAAAGCATCAATTCTTTGCTTTCTTTATGGTCTAACTCTCACATCCATACATGACTACTGGAAAAACCATAGCTTTGACTAGACGGACCTTTGTTGGCAAAGTAATATCTCTGCTTTTTAATATGCTGTCTAGGTTGGTCATACTTTTCTTCCAAGGAACAAGCTTCTTTTAATTGCCTGGCTGCAGTCACCATCTGCAGTGATTTTGGAGCCAAAAAAAATAGTGTCTCACTGTTTCCATTTGTTTCCCCATCTATTTGCCATGAAGTGATGGGACCAGATGCCATGATCTTAGTTTTTTGAATGCTGAGTTTTAAGTCAACTTTTTCACTCTCTTCTTTCACTTTCATTAAGAGGCTCTTTAGTTTTGTTTTTTTTTTTTGCTTTTTGCCAAAAGGGTGGTATCATCTGCATATCTAAGGTTATTGATATTTCTCCTGGCAGTCTTGATTCCAGTTTGTGCTTCATCAAGCCCAGCATTTCTTATGATGTACTCTGCATATAAGTTAAATAAGCAGGGTGACAATATATAGCCTGATGTACTCCTTTCTCAATTTGGAACCAGTCTGTTGTTCCATGTCCAGTTCTAACTGTTGCTTCTTGACCTGCATACAGATTTCTCAGGAGGCAGGTCAGGTGGTCTTGTATTCCCATCTCTTTCAGAATTTTCCACAGTTTGTTGTGATCCACACAGTCAAAGACTTTGGTGTAGTCAATAAAGCAGAAGTAGATGTTGGCAATTTGATCTCTGGTTCCTCTGCCTTTTCTAAATCCAGTTTGAACATCTGGAATTTCACAGTTCATGTACTGTTGAAGCCTGACTTGGAGAAGTTTGAGCATTACTTTACTAGTGTGTGAGATGAGTGCAATTGTGTGGTCGTTTGAGCCTTCTTTGGCATTGCCTTTCTTAGGGATTGGAATGAAAACTGACCTTTTCCAGTCCTGTGACCACTGCTGAGTTTTCCAAATTTGTTGGCATATTGAGTGCAGCACTTTCACAGCATTATCTTTTAGGATTTGAAATAGCTCAACTGGAATTTCATCACCTCCACTAGCTTTCTTCGTGGTGATGCTTCCTAAGGCCCACTTGACTTCACAATCCAGGATGTCTGGCTCTAGGTAAGTGATCACACCATCGTGGTTATCTGGGTCATGAAGATCTTTTGTGTATATAGTTCTGTGTATTTTTGCTACCTCTTCTTAATATCATTTTTTTTTTTAGAGATGTCTTATTTAGTTTCCAAACACCTTGCATGCATGCTAAATTGCTTCAGTCGTGTCTGACTCTTTGCAACACTATATACTGTATCCTGCCAGGCTCCTCTTATCCTAGGGGTTCTGCAGGCAAAAATACTGGAGTGGGTTGCCCTGCCCTCCCCCAGGAGATCTTCCTGATCCAGGGATCAAACCTGTGTCTCTAATGTCTCCTGCATTAGCAGGCGGGTTCTTTACCACTAGCCGTACTTGAGAAGCCCAATATCTTGAGGTTTTCTAAATGTCTTTGTTACTGAGTTTTAATTTAATTCCATTGTAGTCAAAGAACATGGTTTGTTATGATTTGAATCTTTTTCAGTTAACTGGGATTTGTTTTGTTACCTGATCTACATCATTGCTAGGTCTTTTTCTATGATTCAGTTTTCTCTTAATGATAAGGAGTATTTTTCTCCCTCGCGTGCGTGGTAATCTTGAACTAGATGTCAGACATTGTAAGTTTTATCTTGTTGAGAGTTTAAGCCTTTTTGTGGGATGGAGTTATGAGGAAATGTTTATTCTTTCCAAATCTGCAGTTCACCTTTATCAGGTGAGACCAGCACAGGCAAAATGGTCCTTCTGAGGACCAAGGCAGTTACTCTTCTGAGTACTCAAGCCAATGGCCGTGTTATCCCAATGTTCCTCGACTCTGGTTGTGGAGAATGGAAACTGTTCCCAGCCCTCTGTGAGGCTTAGGAATTATTCCTCCTGCTCTTTCCCAGTATTTCTTTCTTTCTTTTTTTTTTTTTTTTCATTATTTTTATTAGTTGGAGGTTAATTACTTTACAATATTACAGTGGTTTTTGTCATATATTGACATGAATCAGCCATGGATTTACATGTATTCCCCATTCCGCTCCCTCCTCCCACCTCCCTCTCTACCCGATCCCTCTGGGTCTTCCCAGTGCACCAGGCCCGAGCACTTGTCTCATGCATCCAACCTGGGCTGGTGATCTGTTTCACCCTAGATAATATACATGCTTCGATGCTGTTTTCTCGAGACATCCCACCCTCGTCTTCTCCCACAGAGTCCAAAACTCTGTTCTGTACATCTGTGTCTCTTTTTCTGTTTTGCATATAGGGTTATCATTACCATCTTTCTAAATTCCATATGTATGTGTTATTATACTGTAGTGGTCTTTATCTTTCTGGCTTACTTCACTCTGTATAATGGGCTCCAGTTTCATCATCTCATTAGAACTGATTCAAATGCTTTTTAATGGCTGAGTAATATTCCATGGTGTATATGTACCACAGCTTCCTTATCCATTCGTCTGCTGATGGGCATCTAGGTTGCTTCCATGTCTTGGCTATTATAAACAGTGCTGCGATGAACATTGGGGTGCACGTGTCTCTTTCAGATCTGGTTTCCTCAGTGTGTATGCCCAGAAGTGGGATTGCTGGGTCATATGGCAGTTCTATTTCCAGTTTTTTAAGAAATCTCTACACTGTTCTCCATAGTGGCTGTACTAGTTTGCATTCCCACCAACAGTGTAAGAGGGTTCCCTTTTCTCCACACCCTCTCCAGCATTTATTGCTTGTAGACTTTTGGATAGCAGCCATCCTGACTGGCGTGTAGTGGTACCTCACTGAGGTTTTGATTTGCATTTCTCTGATACTGAGTGATGTTGAGCATCTTTTCATGTGTTTGTTAGCCATCTGTATGTCTTCTTTGGAGAAATGTCTGTTTAGTTCTTTGGCCCATTTTTTGATTGGGTCATTTATTTTTCTGGAATTGAGCTGCAGGAGTTGCTTGTATATTTTTGAGATTAATCCTTTGTCTGTTGCTTCGTTTGCTATTATTTTCTCCCAATCTGAGGGCTGTCTTTTCACCTTGCTTATAGCTTTCCCAATATTTCTTTTCCTTGCCCTCAGGAATTTTCTTCACATGCTGATTGGTAATCAAATAAGCTAACAGGGAAATTGCTGCAGCCCTCACCTCTTAGCTTCTCTGCCTTGCACTTTCTTCCTCCTTGACTTCCCTGAGTTCTCAGCCCTCTCCTCGCATCTCAAGGCAACTACTGTGCTGTTGGATATCTCCTCCCTGAGTCTGCCTGGAGATGCAGCTGCAGATTGCCTTTATGTCCTCGTCTCTAAGAGCATCACTCTCCTGCTCTGCATTGCTGTTCAGTGTCTGAAAACCACTGTGTCATATTTTTTTGTTTTTTTAATTGGAGTATTACTGCTTTACGAAGTTGTGTTGGTTTCTGCTGTATTATGAAGTGAATTTGGAGAAGGAGATGGCAACCCACTCCAGTATTCTTGCCTGGAGAATCCCATGGACAGAGGAGCCTGGCGGGCTACAGACCATGGGATTGCAAGAGTTGGACACGACTTAGCAACTAAACCATCATGAAGTGAATCAGTCATATATATACATATGTCGCCTCCACTTTGAACATTCCTCCCAACTCCCATCCCACTCCTCTAGGTCATCTCCGAGTACCAGGCTGAGCTCCTGTGCCAAATAGCAGGTTCCTACCCACTATCTCTTTTACACGATAGTGTATATATATCAGTGCTACTTTCCCATTCATCCCACCCTCCGCTTCCCCCTTTTTGATATTTTTTATGTTTAAGACAGGATAGTAGCATCTGATTCCTGATGTGTTGTCCGGTCCACTTTGGCCACAAGTTGAAATGAATATGTATTTTTCAAGAGAGAAAAGTATTCTAAACTCATACTGAATTTCTAGTTCAAATAGGTTAGTCCAAAGTTATGTATCTTTTTTATTTCATACTTGTCTTTCTGTGATGCTGAAAAATCCTGGTTCCAAAAACATTCCAACAGTTACTCGTTTTTATGTTTCTTATTTTATTCATGGGGCTTCCCTGGTGGTTCAGTTGGTAAAGAATCCACCTGCAATGCAAGAGACCTGGGTTTGATCTCTGGGTCAGAAAGATACCCTGAAGAAGGAAATGGCAACCCACTCCAGTATTCTTGCCTGGAGAATCCCATGGACAGAGGAGCCTGGCGAGCTACGGTCCATGAGGTTGCAAGAGTAGAACACATCAGAGTGACTGATGTGTTCTACCACATTTTATTCTTACAACAACTCCAGTTCAGTTTAGTTGCTCAGTCATGTCTGACTCTTTGCGACCCCCTGGACCACAGCATTCCAGGCCTCCCTGTCCATCACCAACTCCTGGGGTTTTCTCAAACTCATCTCCATTGAGTCGGTGATGCCATCCAACCTTCCCATCCTCTGTCGTCCCCTTCTCCTCTTGCCTTCAATCTTTCCCAGCGTCAGGGTCTTTTCAAATGAGTCAGCTCTTTGTATCAGGTGGCCAAAGTATTGGAATTTCAGCTTCAACATCTAAGAGGTAGGCCAAATAGCAGTTTATAAATGTCACTTTATTGATGGGTAAACTGAAGCCATAAGATTAAATGACTTGCCTAAGCGTACAGAATGGTAGATTTTTGGCCAAGCTGTGGAAAGTACCTTCAGTAGCCTGCCAGTAATTCGGTGTTGCCTTGGTCCATCACACACACAGCGCCTGTTTCTTCATTCATGAGAGGAGGTTCCCCGCATCTCTCCAGTGCTAGGCTCTCGCCTCAGCTCCTTGCTCTTCTGAGTCTCCCTTCCCTTCTGGCCACATGTGCCCACATTCTGTTTGTTCCTGGTGCTTTCCCATATATAATAGAGAAGCTGGGCTTTCATTCTTGTTTTGTTTAGTCGCTCAGTCCTGTCTGACTCTTTGTGACCCCATGGACTGCAGCACGCCAGACTTCCCTGTCCTTCACTATTTTCCTAGAGTTTGCTCAAACGCACGTCCATTGAGTGGATGATGCCATCCAACCATCTCGTCCTCTGTTGCCTCCTCCTCCTCCTGCCTTCAGTCTTTCCCAGTATCAGGGTCTTTTCCAGTGCGTCAGGTCTTCCCATCAGGTAGCCAAAGTATTAGAGCTTCAACTTCAGCATCCAATGAATATTCCAGTGAATATTCAGTTCATTCCTTCCAATGAATATTCAGGGTTGATTTCCTTTAAGATTGACTGGTTTGATCTCCTTGCAGTCCAAGTGTTCTGAGACCCTCTTGAAAGCGGGCTATATGGTAAAGTAGACTGGCTGAGCTCGTCTTGGAACAGGCCCTGCAGAGACATAAGCCTGGGACCAAAGTTGCTGCTGTTATATTTGCATGTTCAGGTTGAAGATTTTAAATTAATGGGTTTTCCAGCCTGGTTGGGGATCATGCATTTCCCCAGTGAACTGTGTTTTGTCTCAAATTCATGTACACATGGAGAAAATAGTTACCAATGTTTTTGACTATCATATCAAGATGCTTGTTCTAGATTCCACAGTAATTGGTGGCTTTTATCTTAGCTTCTCTATTCCTCAGTTATGATTTCTGTCTGAAAGATGGATGTCGCAGCTCAGCCCAGTCTTAAATAGGACCATTTTTATCTTCTGTCTCATTTCTATTTTATTTTTTTTAATTAATTTTTGTGCTTCCCTGGTAGCTCAGCTGGTAATGAATTCACCTGCAAAAAAAAAAAAAAGAATTCACCTGCAATGCAGGAGACCCTGGTTCAATTCCTGGGTCAGGAAGATTCCCCTGGAGAAGGGATAGGCTACCTACTCCAGTATTCTTGGGCTTCCCTAGTAGCTTAGACAGTAACGAATCTGCCTGCAATACAGGAGACCTGGGTTCGATCCCTGGGCCCAATCTTAGATCTGACCATTTTTTATCTTCAGTCTGTCTCATTTCTATTTTATTTTTTAGATTTTTATTGGAGTACAGTTGCTTTACAATGTCGTGTTAGTTACTACTGTACAGAAAAATGAATCTGCTGTGTGTATACAGATGTGTGTGTGCTAAGGCATGTCTGACTGACTGCCGCCCCATGGGGGTCTGTAGCCTGACAGGCTTCTCTGTCCATGGAATTTTCCAGGCTAGAATGCCGGGGTGGTTTGCCATTTCCTCCTCCATGTATGCCCTCTGTCTTGGACTTCCTTCCCATTCAGATTACCATAGTGCATTAAGTAGAGTTCCCTGTGCCATACAATATTTTCTCATTAGTTGTCTGTTTTATACAAGGTATCAATAGTGTGTAAATGCCAATCCCAATCTCCCAATTCCTCCAACCTCCACCCCTTTCTTCTGTGTAGTCATACATTTGTCGTCTTCATATGTGTCTCTATTTCTTCTTTGCAAAGATCATCTATACCATTTTTCTGTGTTCTTGGACTACCCTCATAGCTCAGTTGGTAAAGAATCCACCTGCAGTGCAGGAGACCAGCTTTGATCCCTAGGTCGGGAAGATGCACTGGAGAAGAAATAGGCTACACACACCAGGATTCTTGGGCTTCCCTTGTGGCTCAGCTGATAAAGAACCCACCTGCAATGCGGGAGACCTGGGTTCAATCTCTGGGTTGGGAAGATCCCCTGACGAAGGCTACCCACTCCAGTATTCTGGCCTGGAGAATTCCATGGACTGTATAGTCCATGGGGTCCCAGAGTCTGACATGACTGAGTGACTTTTGCTTGCTCTCCTTCACTTTCATCTTTTAAGAATAATGCATACCTAGAAGAACCTGATGATACTGCCTTATCCGATTAAGGAAAGATGTTCTGGTCTTGTTAATATATTAATTTTTTTTTTTTTTACTTCCTCATTAAAATCCTTCCTTAGTTGCCCTCTGGTTTGTTTGATTTTTTTTTCTCTTTTATTTTTCCTCATCAAGAAAGAGGTCAGCTGAAAAGAACAGCAGCTAGTAGAAGTATAAGCGTGGTGACATTAGACTGTGTACCTTTAGTGCTACTCCTAGGTTGAGAGTACACATGAGGCCAAGATTGAGGCATCCTTGGTGTTGTCAGTAACACCCTGAGTCCCCAGTTGAATCACTGCAGAAATGCTTGGAAAGGGCAGCAAGAAGATGGTTAAAACACTAAGCTGTTCCCAGACTCTCTTGCTATTTCTTAGTGGGGCTTTGTACTTTTGTTGTTGTGAAGTTGCTAAGTCATGTCCAACTCTTTGTGACCTTATGGACTGCAGCTTCCCTGTCCTTCATCATCTCCTGGAGTTTGTTCATCTCCATTGAGCTGGTGATGTCATCCAACCATCTCATTCTCTGCCACCCCTTCTCCTTTTGCCTTCAATCTTTCCCAGCATCAGAGTCTTTTCCAATGAGTTGGCTCTTCACATCAGGTGGCCAAAGTATTGGAGCTTCAACGTCAGTCCTTCAGTGAATATTCAGGGTTGATTTCCTTTAGGATTGGCTGATCGGATATCCTTGCTGTCCAAGGGACTCTGAAGAGTTCGAAAGCACCACAGCTCGAAAGCATCAATTCTTTGGCACCCAGCCTTCTTTATGGTCCTACTCTCATACATCCGTACATGACTACTGGAGAAACTATAGCTTTGACCATATGGACCTTTGTTGTGAAAGTGATGTCTCTCTGCTTTTTAATACAGTGTCTGGGCTTGTCATAGCTTTCCTTCCAAGGAGCAAGCTTTGTATTTAGCTGCCTGCAATAAAATAGGTTTGCTATCCTTAAGGACACCTGCCTTTCATTGCCTAACTTTACCTGGGAGAACTGTTGAGGGTAGCTTGTTCTATTACCTCTATGGTTCTTCCTGATTCCCAGTTCTCACCGAGTGACTTCCACTGTCCTATTGGTGAAGGTGGTTGTGTCCGTCTTTGAGGCTGTGGCTGCCACCATGCCCCAAATGGGAAGCCAGACAGGGGAAAGGGGCAGGTGACTGCTGTTTCGGCCAGCGCTTGTTATCTTCCTCGAGGTTCTGCTGCATTCTCCTCTTTGGAGAAATATACTGGTACGTCCATTTCTTACTTAGAGAAGCTGTGGGGTAAAGCTCCCAGTGTTCGTAGAACAAAGACTTTCTATTTTGCAGTTTTGAATTGCCTTGTTTTAGCTTTCCTCCTTCATGTTCATTGTTCAGTCGCTCAGTCGTGTCCGACTCTTTGCAACCCCATGGACTGCAGCACGCCAGGCTTGCCTGTCCTTCACCATCTCCCAGAGTTTGCTCAAACTCATGTCCATTGAACTGATGATGCCAACCAACCATCTCATCCTCTGCCACCTCCTTCTCATGCCCTCAGTCTTTCCCAGCATCAGGGTCTTTTCCAGTGAGTTGGCTCTTCACATCAGGTGGTCAAAGTATTGGAGCTTCAGCATCAGTCCTTCCAATGAATATCCAGGACTGATTTCCTTTACGATTGACTGGTTTTATCTCCTTGCAGTTCAGGGGACTCTCAAGAGTCTTCTCCAGCACCACAGTTTGGAAGCATCAATTCTTCGACCATTTTAGTCTTTTTTTTTTCCTTTTGGCCATTTTATGTGGCTTATAGGATCTTATTTCCCCGACCAGGAGTTGAACGCATACCCCTTGCAATGGAAGGGCAGAGTCTTCACTACTGGACTGCCAGGAAGGTCCATGGTCTATCATTCTAATGGCTGAAAGTAGGCAGATCAAGATAAAAATGAAAATGATGAAATTTGATCATCTTGTTAATATTCTGGAGTAGCAGACAACTCAGATTGGGAGCTTGTTCTGTGTTTGTTGGCTCTTTCTTTCATACACACTAGCAAACACTATAATAGACCATGTCAGGTTTTAGTTATTCTTTGGGGGTTGTAATTTGAGGATTCACGAAAGAACCTAATTTATTGAAAAGATTAAATACTAGTAATCCGTCAACTTTTCGTTGTCAGAATCAATCCTCATATTGGCACCTATCAGCCTATTCTATTGGCTTTTTGTTGCATAATCCTAAAATCAGTCAATCCTAAAGGAAATTAACCCTGAATGGTTAATTTGGATGGACTGATGCTGAAGCTGAAGCTCTAATACTTTGGCCCCCTGCTGCGAAGAGCTAACTCATTGGAAAAGACCCTGATGCTAGGAAAGATTGAAGGCAGGCGGAGAAAGGGATGCCAGAGGAGGAGATGGTTGGATGGCGTCAGTGACTCAATGGAGATGAGTTTGAGTAAACTCCAGGAGTTGGTGATGGACAGGGAAGTCTGGTGTGCTGCCGTTCATGGGGTCACAAAGAGTCAGAAACAACTGAGCGACTGAACAACAGCAGCAATCCCAGGACCTCAGATTTCTTCTCTTTTTCTCTGTCTCCTGAAAGTGTGGTTCAAAAGAAAAGGCCAGGCCAAATCAAAGATGTGGTAAAATGCAAACTGTTTTACATTTGTAGACATACCATCTTGTCTAGTTGGCTCTACAAAATTATACTTTAGCGACATAAACAGTAAGCTGCTTAGGGCAGAATTCCAGGAGCTCTTCTTTCACAGCAGCCAGCAAGTCAGTTCATACACAGCAACTCACAGTTGTTGTTTAATTTCCTCAGACAAAACAAGAGATTGTGGTGGTGCCTGCTGATTTGAAAGGACACAAATTGTTTCTCTTGCCTCTCATCATAACCTCGTGAATCGGGGGGGCTTGCAGCCACAGGGACTCTTGGTGTCATCTGGTCCAGTGCCTAGTTTACAGATGGGAAACTGAGGCCCTAGATGAACCAGGTCATGCTGGTGTCACTGGCAGAATTGAGTCTGTTTTGTTCAGTCCAAAGGGTTTCCTGTATTTCTCCTTTCTCTGTGTTCCTCTGTAGCATTTATTCACGTTCCAGGGAGAAGACACAATCCACTGAGTGCATTAGTTGTATGCCTGAAATAGCATCAGGTGAACAGACAACATGGTCACCAATCACCGGTTTATATGATAAAGCTTGTTTGAGGAAGTTGGAGTCTTAATGAATGAGGGGATTCTTTAAAGAAAATTTTTTTTTCCCAAGTTTTGGCTGTGTAAAAGCCAAAGACCAAAAAGTTTTGGTCTTTGTTGTTGCGTGGGCTTTTCTCTAGTTGTGGTGAGCGGGGGCTACTCGCTAGTTACAGCTCATGGGCTGCTCATTGCAGTGGCCTCTCTCGTGGAGCAACGGCTTTAGGGCACATGGGTTCCGCAGTTGCAGCTCCCAGGCTCTGGAGCACCGGCTCAGTAGTTGTGACGAACAGGCTTAGTTGCTCCACAGCATGTGGGATCTTCCCGGATCAGGGAATCTGTCTCCTGCATTGGCAGGCTATTTTTTTTTTTTTTTTTACTACTGAGCCACCAGGGAAGCCCCTAGTGAGAGAATTCTAAGAGTTGGATACACTGAGTGACTGAGCATGCACACACATAAGGCAGGCAACATACTGAGAATCTGTCAGGCTCTTTTCTTTGCTCATAGCCTCTTCCAGGGCATCTCTTTGCCATCATGGACCAGTCTGGTAAAATGGGGTAAATAGGTCCTCATTGGGCCGCATTAGTAACAGCTTTGCTGCTCGTAAAGCTGGGGTCCTCAGAGCAAGGTGCAGACCCTTTGAGTCTCTGTTTCCTCATTAAATAATATGGTAATTGGCAGCCACTCCATACAACGACCGCATTCCATATGGAAGTGGAACTATAAACTGCAACGGAAATGAAATGTATTGAAGAGGGTGAGGAAAGGGCATGGTTCAAAAGTGCGTACTTGGCATGAATGGAGGTCATTGTAAGTGACTGGAAATCTTGCTAGTACTTCAGTCTGAAGACATGAAACAGACAGCAGACGTGTGACTGGTGACTTGTCATTCCAGCAGCAGGCATTGTTGAAGGATGTTTCCCAAGTGAAGCTCTTTGAAGGCTTATGTTGAAAAGATAGATTGTCTTGTATAATTTGCAAATAAAAAACATGAGTAATTGGATACCTCTTTCTTGAGTGGTGGGAGACCATAACTGCTGCTTCTGGGGGAGGCAGGGAAATAATCTGGAATTTTGGGAGAGAAGTGGTGAATAACTGAATTTTGATGGGTGGTCTCATGAAAGCCACTCTTGTGCCTTGAGCATTTTCTTTGGGCCTCATCCAGTGCTTTGGACTGTGAAAGACACAAAATAATGTGTAACCAGGTCCCCATTCATGAGGGGTTTACCTTCTGCTTTGTGGCAGATGATAACACAAGATTATCTGTGATTAAAAATCCAAACTGTGTTGGAAAGAAAACTTGTGGGATGGTGGAGAATAATGAGATCCTTGCAGGGTAATTGTTGTTGCTGTTTAGTTGCTAAGTCATGTCTGATTCTTTGTGACCCCATGGACTGTAGCTCACCAGACTCCTCTGTTCCAGGCAGGAATACTGGAGAGTGTTGCCATTTCCTTCTCCAAGGGATCTTCCCAACCCAGGGATTGAACCTGTGTCTCCTGCTTGGCAGGCAGATTCTTTACCATTGTCACTAATTCCACTAATGTGGAATTGCATTGTGAATGTGAGCTTTGCAGTGTGAGGAAGAAAAAGATAAACTCTTGCCCCAGATAGAGGTGAACTGTGAGTTGAGCACAGAATCTAGGAGAGATTATGAGTCTCAACTGAAGCAGAGGGTCAATTTGGCAGATGGTGAAGCAGCAGTGGATAATTAAGGCCAGGATAATTTGGGGAGCACTTTGATTGTCAGGCTTAGGAATCTAGGATTTAAGGTGGCGCCTTGGTAAAGAATCCTCCTGCCAGTCCAGGAGACTTAAGAGAGGTGTATTCAATCCCTGGGTCAGGAACTTCCCCTGGAGAAGGAAATGGCAACCCACTCAAGTATTCCTGCCTGGAAAATTCCATAGACGAATGCGGCAGGCTACATTCCATGGGGTCCCAAAGAGTTGGACACGACTGAGCGAGTAGATAACCACAATAGCCTGTGGTGTGTGCGTGCGTGCGCGTGCAGTCCCTGGTATGTGTTTGTAGCTTGGGGCTACAGTGCCAGGGGCAGCCGTGGGGCGCTTCTGCTTACTTTCCTGGTGACTGAGAACAAGGAAGACATGAAGCTTGGTGATTACACAACACGCTGTGACCCAGCAGCCTCTCTACTTCCTGATTCTATCGCTGCTGGGGCCCCTGGAAGGAGCCCGTCCGGTGGGAGGCAGTGAATGTGGGCTCGGGGGAGTTAGGGTTGCAGACCTACATTTTCTATAGAGAGCCAGCGGTATACTTAGTAGGCAGAACATTTAAATCAAGTAGTGGTCAGATGAAGGAAGTGACTTTCAGTGGAACAGGAGCTGTGGCCTTGTGGCCCATGAAAACGTCTAGAAACCGGGAACTAACTCCTTCTCCTGAATTCCGTACAGTTTCTCCCAGCCCTCTTCATCAGCCTGCCCTTGTTCTGAATTCATAATACAGTCTAAAAGCTCAATAGTTGATCACCTCCAACATATCTGTAGGAGTCTGTGCCAAGACTTTGGAAGGACACATATTTGATTGATTCTCTTCAAAAAGAAAGGCCGCTTGGACATGTATACACTGCTGTATTTTAAATGGAAGCCAACAAGGACCTCCTGTATAGCACAGGGAACTCTGCTCCATGTCACGTGGCAGCCTGGATGAGAGGGAGTCTCAGGGAGAATGGGCACATGGATCTGCGTATGTGTGGCTGAGTCCTTGGCTGTCCACCTGAAACTGTCACAACATTGTTAGTGGCTATGTGCCAATACAAGATACAGTGTTTTCTTTTTTTTTTTTTAAAGAGGCCACTTGAAAATGTGGGGCTGGCGGTCTGCTTCTTCGTTTCCATGATCGACTGTGATGGAAACCAGAGCCTGTAGTCAGTCTGCTGAGCCAGGTAGCTAGCTGGCTCGGGAAAAGAGCAGTAGGCAATGGCTGCTGCTCACGACTGGCAATGGCAGGGTTACCTTTTTTCCCTTCTTACTGACCCTTGTGGGATCTGGCAAATGGATTGATGGGTTGAGTGACCAGCCTCATGTTTATCAGAGCTGCAGAGATGGGGAATCTCATGGGCTCCTTGGATCCTCAGGTGCATGGATAGAACCCAATCTCTAAGGTGGTTCTTTCTCCCTGAAGGGAAGCAGCTCACTCATTATGACAGAGGGCAAGAAATACATTTGCTTTTTAAAAAAAAAAAAAAAAGGTTTACTGAAGTCTAATTTACACACCATACGTCCACCCATTTTAGGGAGGTAGTTCACTGATTCTGAGTAGACATGCAGAGTTTGGAGACGCTTAGCACCAAATCCCGTTTTAGGATGTTTCCGTCTCTAAAGCTTCCTGGTGCCTGCTGCGCTCAGTCACTGTTTACACCCTCAACCCCAGGAAGCAGTGAAATGCCCTGTGCCATTGAAAGCCACTGGCTTCTTCTGGATACTACAGATAAATAAATGGAAGCCTCATATATTTTGTGCATATGACTTTTGTTTCGCATGTCTTTGAAGGGCATCTGAGTTGCAGTGTGTTCATAGTTCATTCTTTTTTTAAAAAAATTTTCTTAAAACTTATTTTAATTGGAGGCTAATTACTTTACAATATTGTAGTGGTTTTGCCATACATTGACATGAATCAGCCATGCATACATTCATGCTAAGTCGTTGCAGTCGTGTCCGATTCTGTGCGACCCCATGGACAGCAGCCCACCAGGCCCCTCTGTCCACGGGATTCTCCAGGCAAGAATACTGGAGTAGGTTGCCATTGCCTTCTCCGAATCAGCCATAGTTCATTCCTTTTTAAAAAACATTTATTTCTATTTTTTGGCTTGGCTGCACTGAGTCTTAGTTGTGGCATGCAGGATCATTCATTGTGGCATGTGGTTACCTAATTCCCTGACCAAGGATCAAACTCAGGCCCCCTGCACTGGGAGTGTGAAGTCTTAGCCACTGGACCACCAGGAGGGTCCCTTTTATTCCTTTTTATTGCGGAGTCATTTCGTTGTGTGGACAGACCATATTTTACATATTCATTGATTCTTCAGTGAATGAGTTGTTTCTCGTGTTTGGCTGTTATAAGTAATGCTGCTCTATTAGCTTCTTATCAGTGTCCTTACAATGTCCAGTGACCACAAACTTGGTGACTTGAACGGCAGGATTTTCTTCTCTCACAGATCCGAAGGCCAGACGATGAAAATCAAGGTGTTGACCACCTGTGCTCCTTCTAGAGGCTCTCGGGGAATTCTGTTCCTTGTCCTTCTGTTCCTGGCTTCTAGTGGTGGTGCCAGTCCTTGGACTTGCAGTCACGTCACTTCACCCTGTACCTCCAACCTCATGTTGCCTTCTCTTCTGTGAATCTCTTAAAACTCCCTATGTCTCTCTCTGATCTGGATACATAGGATTGTGTTTAGGCCACATCCTGAATTTCCAGAATAACCTCCTATCTTTATGTTTTTTGCTACCTACGGAAACACTCGCACATTTCAAAATTTGGTGTGTGTATCTTTGGGGGGCTATTTTTCTGCCTACCACAGTGACTTTGAATATTCACATGAAGTTGGTGTTGACATGTTTCCCTTTACTCTTTGTAAATAACTAGGAGTGGAATTTCTGGGTTGCGTGTTCATTTATGTTTAACTTTTTAAGAAACTGTCAAACTGAGAGGTTATATCATTTTACTTTCCTACTGGTAATGCATAAGGGTTCCAGTTTCTCCACATTCCTGCCAAGGCTGCCTTTTAAAAGTTACAGCCATCCTAGTGGGTGTGAAATCGCAGCTCCTTGTGGTTTTAATTTGCATTTCCCCGATGACTAATGGTTGTTGGACATCTTTTCTTGCGCTGATTATTCATCATGTATAATTTGTGGTAAAAGGTCTCTTCAGAACTCTTACCCATCTTGAAATTGGACTGTCACCTTCTTTTGGAGGTACAAGAGTTAGTCTGCTGTTTTCCACAGTCTGGTCCAGTCCTGAGATGCTGTGCTGATGGAGGTCCCCTTGATGAGAAGGTGCTAAGGTGCCCCATTCCCACAGGGTGCCTGGCACCGGGGGCAAGGAAGCCACTGGGGTTTAGTTTACTCCTGGGCGGGGGATGGATGGGACTCACAGCTGGCCCCTAGGCTGCCAGTTACTGTCAGGGAAGCCAGGAGATGGCTCGCCCTGTGGCCAAGAGATCAGAGGCTCAGTGGTCTTGTAGGCTGATAACTCTTATTACCATTTTAATTAAGGAGTTGTGTCTGTAATGATAGATTTACTCTCTCACTTCCCATACTATACTATTAAAAATCCCTGGTATAGGTACCACATCTGAGTGTCTCAACACTCTTGTCTCCAGTCTCTAGCACAACATGTGGAACCTATCAGGCAACCAGCCAAAATTTGCTGGATGGAGGAATGACTAAAATGCCAGCAGTGGGAACCCAGGAGGATGCCCTCTGCTTTTCAGAGGGGGACTCACCTGAAGTGATTAAAGAAGCGGTTATTTGTTGGAGAATTGGTTCAGTAGCTGAAGTATGTGCTCTTTTTTAAGTCGCTTATATTATTTTTGGTTTTGGCTGCGCTGGGTCTTCGTTGTGGCACGTGGCAGCGTCTCTTGTTGCAAAGCACAGGCTCTAGAGTGAGAGGGGTCAGCAGCTGCGGTGCGTGGGCTCAACTGTCCTGTAGCGTGTGGGATCTTAGCGTCCTGACCAAGGATTGCACCCGTGTCCCCTGCACTGGAAGGCGGATCCTTAGCCACTGGACCGCCAGGGAAGTTCCCTGGGTGTGCTCTTTGGTGACTTGTATTTTAAGTGTCGCCGATGCCATCATTTCTCTCTTCTGTGTCTCCTTTCCAGCGATCTATAACTACAACGCCTCTCAAGATGTGGAGCTGTCCTTGCAGGTTGGAGACACGGTTCACATCCTGGAGATGTATGAGGGTAAGTCTGGATGGCCTTCTGCCAGATGGGTGGGGAGGCCCAAGTAGTGCGAGTTACTTACTCATAAGGCTCTTGGAGCAAACATCAACACAGTTTACTTCCTGAAGCGATGCTAGTAAAAATCTAGGAAAAGCGCTTAGGGTATTCAGTTTTGTACCAGGATGGTTTCAAAACAGCCAGCTGAGGGCACGAGCACAGACGTGCCCAGACACCAGAATCAAAACATGTGACTCTGCACTCTGTAAAGTTACAATGGGCTTGTGTATACTCCCATCCTATTTAATTCTGATGACAGTCCTCTAAGGGTGGCAAGGCAGTGTTTGTTTTTTCTGTAATTAAGAAAAAATATATATGACTGACTTTCAAAACTGTAGAACTCTTTTTTTAAATAACGTTTATTTTTGGCTGTGCTGCGTCTCGGTTGCTTTCCTTCCTCTAGTTGCGGGGAGCAGGGGCTACTACTCTTGGTTGCAATGCTCGCCCTTCTCAGGGTGTTGTCTCGTTGTGGAGCGAGGGCTCTAGGTGCGTGGGCCTCTGGTCGCAGCACACAGGCTCAGTCGTTGTGGCCCACAGGCTTCATTGCTCCACAGCACGTGGAATCTTACTGGACCAGGGATCGAACCCCTGTCCTCTGCATTGGCACGCGGATTCTTATTCTCTACGCCATCAGGGAAGTCGAAAACTATAGAACTCTTAAAAATTACACGAGTACCCCACACTCACTTTTTTAAACGTAGGAAACATAATGCTCATTTTATAGTTGAGAAAACTGATATTCAGAGAAAATAATGTACCTCGTGTCATACAACTAGTAACAGAGCCCAGTGAAATGAGACACTGTTGATTTCTAGTGGCTTCTCATGAAGCATGACCCTAATATGTGAAAGATGATATCTTTTCATAGGTACTACGAATAAATAGGGACAGCATATATTTCAGCTGGGCTTCCTCAGGTGGCATTAGTGGTAAAGAGCCTGCCTGCCAATGCAGGAGACTCAAGAGACACAGGTTCTGTCCCTGGGTTGGGAAGATCCCCTGCAGGAGGGCATGACAACCCACTCCCATATTCTTGCCTGGAGAATCCCATGGACAAAGGAGCCTGGCGCGCTTTGGTCCCTAGGGTCGCAAAGAGTCAGACATGACTGAAACAACTTAGCATGCACACATAATTCAACTCAGGTTCAAAAAGGTAAAACAATTTATTTTTTAGTAAAATTCTCTCAGATAAAATAATTAAATTGATTTAAGAAAAAAAAAAGTGACTCTGGATGTAGAAGGCCCTGGCTCCGGAGGAGACAAGTGCATCACTGGGCTGATGGGAGAGCAAAGGAAGCTGGGCTGATGAAGTGGCTCTTTCTTCTCAGCTGTGAATGTTGCCACACTTGGGGAGAAATGAGGGAGAGACTTACTGGTGTTGCTGAAATTCCTTCAAAGAATTAGGTCAGGGTGACTGTAGGTGCAGAAAGCCTTCTAGTATATTTCCTGCAACTAGATTGGATTGGGGGGCAGGGCGTCCCAGTTAACCTGTAAGTGTACTGTTGGAGAGTATCCAGGGCTCCCGGCTCATCTGAAGAACACAGGTCCTGGGTGCACCCAGGCGGCCCTGCCCCAGACTTCTCACTACCACCCTAAATCCTAATCGAACTCCAGTGTCA
Organism: Dama dama; assembly: GCF_033118175.1. Taxonomy (NCBI): domain Eukaryota; kingdom Metazoa; phylum Chordata; class Mammalia; order Artiodactyla; family Cervidae; genus Dama; species Dama dama. The sequence continues at coordinate 38,423,212 of NC_083696.1, read as the reverse complement.
CCCCGTTTCTAGTCCAAATGCCTAGAGCACAACAAACATGTCTCTACGCCACTGACATTGAGGATCAAGGCAAAAAACTGAGAATCCATTTATTCTCTCTGAAGACTGGGGTAGGAGTGAGGTGGGAAGTGAGGCAGATTTTTCTCATATGGTGAGCTTCCCTCGTGGCTCCGATGGGAAAGAATCTGCCTGCAGTGCGGGAGATCTGGGTTGGATCCCTGGGTTGGGAAGATCCCCTGGAAGAAGGCATGGCAACCCACTCCAGTATTCTTGCCTAGAGAATCCCCTGGACAGAGGAGTCTGGCAGCAGGCTACAGTCCACGGGGTCACAAAGAGTCAGACACGACTGAGCGACTCAGCATAGCACCGAGGCTGGTGAGGACAAGACCTGTGAATCTGCAGGGTCTGGTCCCACCACATAAATGGTTGTGATGATGGCATGGTGAGGGTGATTTTCTGGAATCCAGCGCGGCTTCTGAGGTTCAGACAGACAGACACAGGATGGGGAAGAGGAGGTGGGAAGTTAGAAGGACGGGAAGTAGGGCTCAGCCACAGAAAAGCTAAGCTGTCCGCTGCGTCGCGTAGAGGACTCCACTGTTACTGCTGCTTCCCTTTGGTTTTAGGCAAAGAGTTGGTAGTTTGCGTTATCCTTCTACCTTTCACACGCTTTAGAGTGTTGATGTGCAGCTTCTGCAGGTGGGGAGGAGGAAGGGAGGGGAGGCTGCCTGGTCTCTTCCCACTCTGCTGTCTCTCTTTCTTCCGTTTTTATTCACACCATCTCAGGTCCAGTCATATGTCAATTCTGTGGCATCAGCAAGACACGGGGATAATCTGCTTACATTCTTGAGCTCCTTTGCATATTAAACATGGCCTTACTAGGTCATGCCACTTGGTCAGGGGCCAGATCAATCCATTCTACTCTTTATGGGCTTCCCTGCTGGCTTATGTGGTAAAGAATCTGCCTGTAATGTGGAAGACCTGGGTTCGATTCCTGGGTCGGGAAGATCCCCTGGAGAAGGGAATGGCAACACACTCCAGTATTCTTGCCTGGAGAATCCCATGGACAGAGGAGCCTGGCGGGCTACAGTCCGTGGGGTCACAAAGCGTTGGACATGATGGAGCAGCTAAGCACACACGCAGCAGTGGTGAAGACTCCAGCTTCCAATGCAGGGGGTGCAGGTATGATCCCTGGTTGGGAAACTTAAGACCCCACATGCTGTGTGATATGGCCAGGGGAGAACGTTTTATTCTTGTATTTTTCCTTAAAAATCGTTTTTAATTGGAGGATAATTGCTTTACAAGATTGTGTTAGTTTCTGCCATACATCAACATGAATCAGCCTAAGGATACATCTGTCCCTTCGCTCTGGAACCTCCCTCCCACCTCTCAAGGTTGTCACAGAGCACCAGGTTTGGGCTCCCGGCATCATATAGCTAGCTAATTCCCACTGGCCAGCTGTCTTATGTATGGTAATGGGTATGTTTCAGTGTTACTCTTTCAATTCGTCCCTCTCTTTCCCCCCCTGTGTCTCCAAGTCTGTTCTCTATGTCTGCGTCTCCTTTGCCTCCCTGCAAATAAAGATAAGAACATCAGTGCCCGTTCTGTAAACGTGGACACGTGTCAAGGTGTGTATGGGGGGATTTAGAGCATGAGCTTTTTCACTTCATTAACAACCAGGTGGCAGATCAGCTTTTTATAGAGATGATTATATTGGCTTAAGTTTTAAAAGTGTGTATTTTATGGGATTAATTTTTTCTGATGGTGCTCACCTTGCCAGATGCAGCAATAGATTCTTCTATCTGCTAAGTACCTCGCATTCTTGGCTGGGTTCTCAAATTCCTTGATTATTGCAACCGGTTCAGGACACAGTGAGGGCAGGAGTGCTTTGCAGATGTTCAGCATGATGGAAATGCTGAGTAATAACTTGTGTTCTAGCCCTCCTCCCCCCATCTCCTCTTTAAAAAAATAAACAAAGTAGAAACACCCACAGTACTGCCAGATGGAATTTAAGGGTGGTGCTGGCATCATTTCACAGCCCTGGGGTGGTGGGCGGGGGTGTGTCTTTCAGCTTCCTGTCTTCCTGACTCCAGGGGGTCCTCCCCCCAGACACCCTGCCCCACCCTGCCTTTGAGATATTTGCATTGCTGGGTGGGCACTTCAGGCGTGGAGGTGAGTCCACTTTTCTAGAACCCAGACTTGAAAATTTCTCTCCTACCCACAGCCTGCAACAATACTATGCAGGACTCTCTTTTTGTTGTTGCCCATCCTGTGGTTCAGTGGATGATTCTCCAGGTGGTAGCTCCTTGGAGGTCTGCTCCTTCTTCATCCGCGGGACCCCTGCCTAGCATGGCTTCTATATGAGTGAAGATAAATAGGAGGCCAAGGACAGCTAGTGTGGAGAGTAAGGGGTGTGTGGGGTCACTTCACACAGTCCCCGGGAGTATAAGGCAGGGCTTCTCTCCTTCCATGACAGGCCAGCCCTGCCCTGCTCTGTACAGACTACCTACAGAAGGATTTGGTTATCACCTGAGGTGCTATTTAAAAACATTGTTTTATTGAGATAGGTTTCAAATACCATCCAGTTGACCTATTTCCCTGGCAGTCTAGTGGTTAAGACTTCGCCTTTCAATGCAGAGAGTGTGGGTTCAATCCCTGGTTGGTAAGCTGGGATCCCACATGCATAGAACAGAAGCACTATTGTAACAAATTCAATAAATAGTTTTTAAATGTTCCAGATTTTAAAAAAAAAAATCTTTTTAAAAAAGGGGATACAATTTAATGGCTATTTACATAGCACTCTATTCACAGAGTAGGGCAATCATTATCCCCCCGAAGAAACCCTCTACTCATTCATGGTTATTACCCCCCGGCTCCAGGCAACCACTAACCTAATTTCTGTCTCTCTAGGTCTGCCTGTTCTAAGACATTTCATGTAAGTGAAATCGTGTGACATGTGGTCCTTTGTGACTGGCTTCTTCTACTTAAAATAATCTTTTGGGGTCTCATTCATATTGTAGCATGTGTCAGTACTTCATACCTTTTTCTTTCTAAGTAATATTTATTGAATGCATAGATCACATTGTATTTATCCATTCATCAATTGATGGGCTTTTGGGTTGTTTACAGTTTTTCGTTATTATAAATAATGCTACTGCCCTGAACTTTTACGTTTTTGTGTAGATACATGTTTTCATTTCTCTTGGGTGTATCCCTTGGAGTGAAATTCCTGGCTCATATATGAGAATTAGACCATAAAGAAGGCTGAGTGCCGGAGAATTGATGCTTTCTCACTGTGGTGCTGGAGAAGACTCTTGAGAGTCCCTTGGACTGCAAGGAGATCAAACCAGTCTGTCCTAAGGGAAGTCAACCCTAAATACTCATCAGAAGGATTGATGCTGAAGCTGAAGCTCTAATACTTTGGCCACCTGATGGGAAGAACTGATTCATTGGGAAAGACGCTGATGCTTGGGAAAGATTGAAGGCAGGAGGAGCAGGGGATGACAGAGGATGAGATGGTTGGATGGCATCACTGATTGAATGGACATGAACATGGGCAAACTCCGGGAGATAGTGAAGGACGGGGAAGCCTGGCGTGCTGCAGTCCATGGGGTTGCAAAGAGTCGGACATGACTTAGTGACTGAATGACAACAATGGCAACTCTGTATTTAACCTTGTGGGGAACTGCCAAACTCACTGCTTGAGGTTTGGCTCTGAAACAGGAGACCACAGTCCACATAAGCAAGTGTTCCGTCCCTCATCCCTTATCGTGGTTTCTCTCTGTGACCTTGTCCCCGAACATCATTTGTTACTCAAGATAAGGGAAGGGAGTGGAATTGACTGAGAAGATATATACTGCTCATCTTTCGTAGACCCCCTCCATGTTGCTTTCAGAAACTTTCAGGAGACAAATCCTCAAGGACCAAAGCAAGTGTCCTCCCCTTTCTTCCTCTGTGGCATTGGCCTGCCTGCAGCAACTGGCTTGTTTTCGCTTCTTTATCCAGGCAAAAGATTTGTCAGTGAGACCACTATTCTCCATCTGAGTGTTCCTTCCTACCCCAGATCCATGAGCACGACTGAGAAAGCATTGAGACCCAGGAGAGATTTCAGCTGTGGTCATCTATTCATTCAACAGTACTCACTGAGCAAGTATTATGCTCTTATGTGCCAGTGACATTTATTGAGCACAAGAGATGATACAGCACTGTTACCTAAGTGACAAAATGGCCAGGTTCCTGCTCTCTTAGGGTTTTCATTCCAGGAGTAGCTAAGACAAGTGAACAAAATATGAGGATAAGAGCATTCAGATTCTTGTAAGTGCTATGGGGAGAAAAGGGTAGTGTTACATAGACCAGAGAGGTAAGTGAGGGTGGTGAAGAGGGAGAGAAGGACCACTTTTTTAAAAAAAGCTGTAGTTTTTTATTGGGTTATAGCCGATCAGCAATGTGATTGTTTCAGATGAACGTGAAGGAACTCAGCCAACCATACACATGTATCCATTCTCCCCCCAGCTCCCCTCCCATCCAGGCTGCCGGATATCATTGACCAGAGTTCCCCGTGCTATATACCGGGACCTTGTGGGCTCACCATGTTAAGTAAAGCAGTGTGTACACAGGGCCAGTTGGGTTGGATGGTTTTGCTTCTGTCCTGTCTAGGCTTGGCTGTCCCTGGGCAACGCGTCTGAGCCCTCTGCATGTCATGGTCACTTCGTCTAAAATAGGGTCACTCTTTGAATTGAAAGTGATTAAACCAAAGTGACTTAAAAAGTCAGGTTTCTGCATCCCTTCAGCCACGAAGCCCTCCTCTCCTGTAATTAACCAGATTCCTGTCACAAGGGATTTCTTGCCCAGGGTCTGTCATTCCATCAGTAGGTATTAGTCTCCTGCCTTTGCTTCATATCCATCAGTTAACTTGTTTTCGGCTCCATAAACCACTCACAAGCTCGAGAGAGAGTGTGACTGGTGTGAACAGTGGTTTCTGAGGGTAAACAGAACAAATTTGGCTCCTGTTGGAAATAACAAAATGAGATAATGTCTCAGAGGCCTTCCAGGTTCTACAGAGGCAGGCATAGAGTAAAGTTTTATATGATTTCCATGTAATTTGTAAAGACCTAGAGGAGAGCCCAAACAATTGGGTTAGAATCAGAGGAAATGGGCAGTTCTGAAAAGATGAAATAAAAAGGAGCATGTGTGTGGATATCAAGAGGTTCCCAATATACCCACGCTGTGTCTTGTGTGTGGAATGAGGCCAGTTTTGAAATGCACCTTAATCAAGAATCAATACTCTATGATATGAAGAAGAATAGAAATGGATTACGACTTGGGCTATCCAACTTGTGAGTCTCATTTTTATAAAGCAGGCTTTTCTGAATAAGCACAGAATGCAGTATTATGACAGGTAGGTAAAGTTACATGGTACTGGATTTTAGCTCCATAGCTGACAAACTTTCTAACAGAGGCATAAAAAAGAAGAGAGTCTATTGGAAGAGTTGATTCCAAGAAGCAGCCTAATCAGTGTCTTTATGGGAAGTGGAATTAAGAACCCTCCATTGGAAAAGGGAACCTTCCCACACTGTTGATGGAAATGTAAATTGGTACAGCCACTATGGAAAAAAGTATGGAGGTTCCTCAACAAAAACAAAAATAGAGTTTCCATATGATCCAGCAATCCCACTCTTGGGCATGTATTGGGACAAAACTATAATTCAAAAAGATACTCGCATCCCTGTGTTCATAGCGGCACTATTCACAGTAGCCAAGACATAGGAACAACCTAAATGTCCATTGACAGATGAGTGGGTAAAGAAGATGTGGTGCACATACACAATAGAATACTACTTGCCAGAGAAAAGAATGAAATAATGCCTTATAGCAACTTGGATGGACCTGGAGATTATCATATTAAATGAAGTAAGTCAGAAAGAGAAAGACAAATACCATAGAATATTACTTATATGTGGAATGTAAAATATGACACAAATGAACCTAAGGAAAAAAAACAGACTCACAAATACAGAGAACAGATTTGTGGTTGGAGGAGGAGGGGAGTCCGGGAGCAAGGATTGGGAGTTTGGGATTAGTAGATGCAAACTAGTGTGTATAGAAAGGATAAACAACAGGTCTTGCTGTATAGTGTGGGGAATTATATTTAATATCCTGTGATAAACTATAATGAAAAAGAATATAGTGTATAGCTTTGTATAGCAGAAATGAATACAACATTATAAATCAACCATTCTTCTCTAAAACTTAAAAAAAAAAAACAAAAAACCTCTCCAATGGACCATATGGTACAGTCAGGTCTTATCAAAGTCTTTCAGAACTTCTGATTTGAACATTTGTATCATCACCTCCTCCTGCCCCGTGACTCAGCCTGGTAGTCTCGTCACCCCTCATTGTTCCTTTTTTCTGTTCACTCCCTTCTCTATCTCAGTTCCTGCTGTTCGTCCAGTCATGTCCAATGACCATAAAACAAGTGAGAGAAAATCAAATGTGATTTAAAAAATTGGTCCTTAACAGCATGTGTAAAAGTTTACTGGGTATAAGCTGAAATAAGGCATTCGGTGTATTTGTAACTTTCATTTCCTTTTGTTACCCTATTAGTCACAGTAATGGGAACTTCATCGTCATTCAGAATCCGTAGCCCTACCATGTTCTAGTTAGAAAAATAATCACCTTTCTCAAACGTGAATGGCAGCGTGCCCAACAGCTTGGGTTTTACAACAAGGATTGCGTGCAAACATTTTGCCCCCAGCTTTGAACACAAAATAGGCCCTGTGGTGTTTTGATGAGTGTGCCGGTCACTTCCTACATCTGTTTGACCTTCACCTTAAGGCCACCTGGTCAGCTGCTACTCCTGGGGATGCATGTTCCTGAGATGTGTTTTTCCATAGATGTGTGTTTGGCAGTAGGAGGGTGTTTACAAGAAAAACTAATTAAAAAGTAGAGTTGGTGAAAAGTCTCATCTCAGGTTTCATCTTCTTATGTTTTTATTGGAGTATAGTTGATTTCCAATGTTGTGTTAGCTTCTGCTGTAGAGCAAAGTGAGTCAGTTACCCATATATTAATAATATATATCCATTCTTTTTAGATTCGTTTCCCATATAGGTCATCACAGAATATCGAGTACAGTTCCCTGTGCTATATAGTATGCCCTTATTAGTTATCTATTTTATATATGCTAGTGTGTATATTGGAGGAGGCAATGGCACCCCTCTCCAGTACTCTTGCCTGGAGAATCCCGTGGACGGAGGCACCTGGTAGGCTGCAGTCCATGGGGTCACTGAGAGTCGGACATGACTGAGCGACTTCACTTTCACTTTTCACTTTCATGCATTGGAGAAGGAAATGGCAACCCACTCCAGTGTTCTTGCCTGGAGAATCCCAGGGACGGGGGAGTCTGGTGGGCTGCCGTCTATGGGGTTGCACAGAGTCGGACACGACTGAAGCGACTTAGCAGCGGCAGCGTGTATACTGCACTCCCAATCTCTCCATTTATACCTCCCCTACCTCAGGTTTCGTCTTATCTAAGAGCGAATGCCTTCTCTTCTTTTTCCTTTTGAGATATATTCAAGCATGCTTCTAAAATGCCATCTTGGAAACGTATGTTCTTAGCATACAGGCAAATGTAGGATCCTTTAGGATCAGGATGAGGACCTTTTTCTTTTTAAAAATTTTTATTACTTATTTTTGGCTATGCTGGGCCTTGGCTGCTGCTCGGGGTTTTTTAAGTTGTGGCGAGCAGGGGCTGCTCGCGCTGCGGAGCCCAGGCTTCTCCTGCTGTGGGGCACGGGCTCTCCAGGGTATTTGAGCTTCAGTGGTTGCCGTTCCTGGGCTCTAGAGCACAGACGCAGTAGTTGTGGTGCTCGGGCTTAATTGCTTCGCATCATGTGGAACTCTCCTGGATCAGGGATCAACTCCATGTCTTCTGCATTGATAGGTGGTAGATTCTTTACCACTGAGGCACCAGGGAAGCCCCAGAACCCTTTGCGAGTGGAGCCTTCTTCATCATGAACTGGTACTTGGTCTTGGCCCCTTTGGGCAGCTGCCTATGCGCTGAAACAGGCAGGCTCAGCCTGAAAGCAGAGTGTATTGGGAATGCTCTGGGGGAAGGTTCTTGGGAGCTTCTGGTGTCCCATAAGTTTTGGTCTCCAGGGAATCTTGGTGGGATCTAGGGGTCGAGAAGGAGGCAAAGTGATGAATAGGTTCTTTGCATCTCAGGCACACCCAGTCACACTTCTGACTGTAACATTTATCAGAAAGCGCCTTTGGCGTCTCATCCCCGTTGTGACATACAGCACATCAGACCATCGTGGGTCTGGGTAAGTCTTCGTGAAGTATTCATGGAAAGAAAAAGGCCTAGAGGAAAGTTCAAAATCGATTGAGGGCAAATTGGCATTAGGTAGTTCTCTTGCTTTTATCTGGAGAGAGAAGCAAATAGATGTTTCTGCTTTGTTCATGGTAATTTGAGTAATTTATGACCTTTAAAAGCATGTTATGGAGACTTAAACATCATAAATTTTAATTCTCTGCTAGAGCCACCCCCATTTTATTAAACCCATGGAGGCAAATCATTCCATAGAAAGGGATGTTACAGCACAAAACAGAAGGAGACTCACAGACTTAGAAAACAGACTATGGCTGCTGGGGGTAAGGATGGGGGAACGGGATAGTTAGGGAGTTTGCGACAAACATGTACACACTGCTTTATTTAAAACAGATAACCAACAAGGACCTGCTGTCCAGCACAGGGAACTCTGCCCCGTGTTACGTGGCAGCCGGGATGGGAGGGGAGTTTGGGGGAGAATGGATTCATGTATATGTGTGGCTGAGTCCCTTTGCTGTCCAACTGAAACTATCACAACAAAGTTAATCGGCTATACCCCCCATACAAAATAAAAAGCTAAAAAAAAAAAATAGAAGTGTTATAAGAGTGGAAACCCCAGTACCTATAAAACTTATGTGCCCCAAAGTAGTAGTAACTGTACCTAGCAATAGCAGGAGAACATCACTTCTTTTCCTGGCCTCCTCCATGTATGATTCAGGCTACAAATAGGGATGGACAAAGCAAGACAGGATAATCTTGTTACAGATTATTCATCTAACCCTCATATTCTGTGTAGGCATCCTCAATGATTGTCTTTTGAACAAGAGTATTAAGTGTGTGCGCATTTATCTTTGACAGTAGAAGTAGATTTTATTTTCTCTGAATGGGGTATAGTTGCTTTACAATGTTGTGTTAGTCTGTCCTGTACAACGGTGCGTCAGCTGTGTGTACACTTACATCCTCTTGCTCTCGAGCCTCCCTCACCCCCCTCCCATGCCTGGAGGTCGTCACGGAGCAGGGAGCTGAGCTCCCCATGCCGTACGGCAGCCTCCCGCTCGCTATCCACTTCACACATGGCAGTGTGTGTATGTCAGTGCTCTGTCCCCGTCCACCCCACCCCACCCCCCGTGTCCCTCCACCTGCGGGTCTCTTCCTGCGCTGTGGATCGGTTTGTCTGTCCTTTTTCTAGACTCCACATATGTGCATTCATATATGGTATTTGTTTTGCTGTTTCTGACTGACTTCATTATGTATGACAGACTCTAGGTCCATGCACATCTCTACAAAGCACCCAATTTCGTTCCTTTTTTATGGCTAAGTAACATGGCTCAGGCAATAAAGAATCCATCTGCAATGTAGGAGACCTGCGTTCTACCCCTGGGTCGAGAAGATTCTCTGGATAAGGGAATGGCTACCCACTCCAGTATTCTTGCCTGGAGAATTCCATGGACAGAGGAGCCTAGCAGGATACAGTCTGTGGGGGCGCAAAAGAGTTGAACAAGTGGGGTACAGTCTTTGGGGTCACTAAAGAGTTGAACACAACTGAGTGACTAACACTTGCACCTTTCAGTATTGCCAAATAGATTTTAAATTAGCTGTAACTAGTAATTTAGTTCATCTTCTAAGTGGCAGAAGCAATGAACACTAAATTCCTGACTTTGAGTGCTTGTTTAGTTTTCACCATGCAGGACTAAGTATCTGTTACTATCACTGGAATTAAAGGATATGGGTCGGGAAGACTTTTTCTTCTTTAAATGTCTTCCTGGCAGATTCATTGCCCATTGGGTGTTCAGCCAGGTCTTAGAGTCACCTAGTCTGGTCACCTCTGAGTTCCTTTGGGGCTGTATTCAGTCTCTGCTCAGGCCCTGGGTGTTCAGCACCATGTTGTTTGGTTATTCTAGCCGCTTGTCATATGGTTTTTCTATCACCCAAGTTGTCTCTTCTACTTTTTCTTGTTCTTTCCCTTAAGTCATGTTTTCTACTCTTTTCTTGGAGGAGGGAATTATTCTGTTGGAGAATAAAAGTATGTATTCTTATCAGCCCTCAGGGTGGAGCTTCTCCCAGCGTGATTCCAGCATCTATATCGTTGCTGATAAGTGCTCAGTCCTGTTTGACTCTTTGCAACCCCATGGACTGTAGCCCACCAGGCTTCTCTGTCCGTGGGATTCCCCAGGCAAGAATATCAGAGTGAGTTGCCATTTCCTTCTCCAGGGGTCCTTCTTAGCTCAGGGATCAGTTGCCAGTAATTTAATAATTTAGAGAGGTTCTGTTCCTCCTTCCAGGGAGCACAGATGCACACCTCAGAAATCAAGTGAATGAGAGCCCCATATATAGTCCCCTTCGGTCATTAGCACAGGAATCGGATGGTGGCCCTGAGTGAAGAAGTGGATCCCTCTGTTATGTCCTTGGGTTCTCACTGCTCCAGCTTTGGTGTTTTCCCTTCCTCTCTATGCCAGGCATTGAGTGAAGGGCTTTCATACACTGCATCTCAGTTCTAACAGTCCTGGGAGATTGATGCCTGTTCAATCAATGTGAATATCAAGACATTGAAGGCATTCACAAAGCTGTGAAATGGCAGAGGTCTCATTCTCACCAGGGGCCCCTGGAATCCAAAGAAGAGCATTCTTCACATTCCAAGGCCTTTGGGGAAACAGCATCTCTGTTTTGAACATAAGGTACAATTTGCCACAGAGGGTGAGGTTCTTTTGCTGTTTGAATGACAGTCAGATGAATTGCCCGCCACCCCAAACATATCAAGCGGAGCTCTCTCTGGACTTCTCTCCTTCCGTGGCTCTTCCACGCAAACCTGTCCTCTGGCCGGTGGTCTCCTGCCTGCCCCCTGACCCACTTCAACCTCAGTGCAGGGTGCTAATCAGCCGTCCACACCCCTCCTCCCGGCCTGTTTGCAGCAGCTGGCTTCCTCCAAGTGGGTAGGCGTGTCTGTTCTTCAGGAGCCTAGCAGAATCATCTCCCCCTACATCCAGAGAGATTGGTCCCCCTCCTGCAGCCCACACACTCTGGGGAAGAATGACTGAGGTGGTGGGCAGTTGTCATGGACAGTGTGACCAAGCCCCTCAGGTGTGGTAGGTGGGTCTCCAGACCAGATAAGCAGAGAGGTCCCTGCAGGGATCTCTGACACCCACCAGCCTGTGGCAATCTCTCCCTCCCTGTGTGTCTGCGGATGTATGGCTCAGGTCCTGGGCTGTGCCCTCCACCTGAGTTAGTGAAGGGGGCACATGGATCAGATTCAGCCATCTTTGGCTCTGACACTCTGGGAACATCCCACGTGGTTTGTATTTCAGCTCTTCTGATGTTTTGCCACCAGGACTTTAAAAACAAATTAATTATTATGGTTGCACTAGGTCTTCGTTGCTGCTCACAAGTTTTCTCTGGTTTCGGCCAGCAGAGGCAACTCTTTGTTGCGGTGCCTGGGTTTCTCATAGTGGTTTCTCTTACTATAGAGCACAGTCCCAGTAGCTGTGGTTCATGGGCTTAGTTGTTCCCTGGCTTGTGGGATCTTCCATGACCAGGGATTGAACCTGTGTCCCCTGCATCCGCAGGTGGATTCTTAATCACCGGACTGCCAGGGACATCACACCAGGACTCAGTGTTGTCACCCGTCTTGGGTTCCACCTCAGCACTGTTGATCTTTTCACACCTTTCGTAGTGTCCTTTCACCCCTGGCTCTCTGGGTCCACAAAGTGGGGACCTGTGGTTCACAACATTGTAGCCTTGCTTGTTCATTTTTAGGAGGTGTTCCATTGAGGAATTTAGAGCAGGTTTCTAGGAGATCAGGCTGAAGGGAGCTTAGGTTCAGCACTGGGTCACACTGCAGGGCTTTCCTCACATCACCTGACTTGTCCTCCTTGTGAAGTTTCACGTATTTCCAACACCTCTGCCCGGGATCAGGTTCCTGTCTTACGGGAGCCTCTGGTCCCCTTCAGAAATGAAGGCAGCCTTCACCTCTCACGTCTCATCCCAATGTCCTTCTCAGGAGGCAGTGGTGGTTTCATTGAAAAAGCAGTCTGCACTGGAGTTCCAGAATTCTTTCCATTGACAGATGGATGGATAAGGAAGTTGTGGTATGCATATACAGCAGAATATTACTCAGCCATAAAAGGGCAAAACTGACATCTGCAGAGATGTGGGTGGACTTAGCCTGTCATACAGAATGAAGTAAGTTAGAGAGAAACAAGTATCATATATTAACATTATGTATGTGTGGGATCTAGGAAAATGGTCCTGGTGAACCTATTTGTAGGGAAGGAATAGAGACATGGACACAGGGCCTGAGGGGAGAGTGGGACGAACTGGGAGAGTAACCCTGACGTATACACACGCTCACGTGTAAGGTAGCTAGCTAGTGGGAACCTGCCATATAGCACAGGGGGTGCTCTGTGATAACCTAGAGGGATGCAGTGAGGGCTGGGGTGGGAGGAGGCTCAAGAGGGAGGGGATACATGTATACACATAGCTGATTCATGTTGTTATACTGCATAAACTGACACAACTTTGTAAAGCAATTATCTTCCAGTTTAAAAAAGCAGTCTGCACTGAAATTCCAGAAATCCTGGTTGACTATACGTGCAAGTTTATTATGACTTCACCCTCCCCTGTCACCTTCTGTTCTACTAGTAATTAGATTAGAAATTCTTCCAGATCAGGAGTGGGTGTTATTGGAGTCCCAAACTCCTGAATCATCATCCCCCACCCCCAGAACCTAGCATTGATCCTTGTAAAAGCAGGCCTTCTTAATATATCCCATTTGATGAAATGATGCCTCATTCACAAACCTGTATTCCTTTCTCTTCCATTTTGCAAATATCGGTGCTGATGATAACAAAATCTAAGAGAAAGTTCCAGCAAGTTCATTGCTACTACAGAGGAAACTGCATGTGGCATCCATTTATTTCAGCTTGCTTGAACTGTTTGGGTAAGTTACAGAAAATTCCACCACAGAAGAGTGGAATTAGTGCCAGGAGCCAGAAGGACAAACAACTGTCAGGATTACCTTGCTTTAGAAAACAAAAAAAAAAAGGCCACATCTAGCATATGGCACGGGAATGGGCAAACCAAAGTGAAGACGTTGATCAGACTGGAGGAGATCTTTTCCCTTCCTCTCGCTGAGCTTCAGAGGGTCTCTGAGTTGCAGACAGAGTGCCCAGTTTTGCAGGAGACATTTGGGTATGTCACCTCTCCGGTCTGTCGGCTGTAACTTGAATCTACTCCTCCTGTGGGTCCACCGCCTGGACCAGGTCCCTGCATCTGTCTGAGGACGTGTGGGCTGTTGGAAAGAAGTCGTGTCATCACCATGTCTTGTGGGCAACCAGAGCAAACCTCTGTTAGCTGTGGAATTGGGTTTTATGAGGGGAGGAGAAAGGAATGTTTTGGTGAAAGGATGTTTGAGAGATCAAAGCCTTCCTCCCTTGAAATGAATAGTTGACCAATGGGAGTCTGGCAGACCTGATGAGCAGAGAACCAGGATGGAGACCTAGGCCTTTGGGTTTCAGTGAGTCTTTCTCATAAGAAGTGGTGTCTCTTCTGTCCCTGACCTCCCAGGCAGGAGCTCGGGCCCCACCCTGCTCTGCCACTGGGTATGGGATCTCGGAGAGAAGAGAAGGATGTCTCAGACCTTGCAGTCAGTCTTGCCCCAGAGGAGCAGATTTAGGGGGTCCTCCATCAGTCTGTTCTATCTGTGGCCATTAACTCTAGGAATTCTCTTTCTCGTTAATACATTCATCCGAAATGTATTGAGTATCTGCTGTGTTCCAGGTACCATAAAGACACGACTCTTTCTTGTTCATTCAAGAAACAAAAGACGGAACAAAAGACCGCCATCTTTCTTTTCTGCTGACTTCCTGCGCTTGTGTCTGTGGGGTTTATATTGAGAGGATTCTGTGGCCAAGCTCCCATACCCCCTGCACCCCCCACTCCCACCAGGAGCAGTGAGGGGGCAGTCAGCTATGAAGTGTGCCCTAGGAAGCCCATGTTCAGATCCTCATCTTAGCTAGTAAGTCACTACTTGACTCTGGACAGCCTTTTCAGTTCCTTGCCTGAATTTCCTCTTTTTCGAGGTGAGGCTGTTAAATTTCTGTGAACTCAGTTCTTTGGAGCTCAGACTTCCAGCAGTTACTGCACGTGCCTGACCTGGATGACCGATTGTCTCACAAAACGATACGGAAGAATAGAATTGCCTCTGACTGTCTTTGCATCCTTTTACTGTCTGCCTTTGAATTTAGTTTCAAAAGCCCCACTGAGATGGTCCTTGCATTCAGAAAGTGGACTTCCTGAACCCCAGTGACTCTGGGCTGCCTTCAGACAAAGATGTAGCAACGAAGTCCAGTAGAGGTTTGCCCTGCTTCCCAGCTTCCCTCTGGGGGGGAACCTCAGGCTTGTCTCTGAGGCACACTCACTGGGAACGGGAGGACAGGCCGTGGCAGTGGAAACCTGACAGGCTCACCTGGAACCTTCAACCTTGGCCTACTTAACTCTGCTTCACCCAGCAAGCTACCAGGCCAGTGACATGTAAACAAAAACCAACCGGATGTAGCCCCGGCTCTTCCTCCGTCAGGATGGCCTAGCCGTGTGAGGCACAGACCTGCCTTCAGAATCCTCTGGAGGTGTGGGTTCGAATCCCACTCCTGACCAGCCAGGCTTTGGGCTTCCCTCGTGGCTCAGCAGAAAAGAATCTGCCTACAATGCAGGAGACCTGGGTTTGATCCCTGGGTTGGGAAGATTCCCTAGAGAAGGGAATGGCAACCCACTCCAGTATTCTTGCCTAGAGAATCCCACAGACAGAGGAGCCTGGCTGGCTACACTGCCCAAAGAAGGTGCATAGAAACCATGGCTCCCTGTCTCTTTCTTGCCTTTAATTCCTGGGAAGGTCAAAAATTATGATTGTACAACTGTGTGAATGTACTTAATGCCAATGAACTGTGTACTTTCAAATAGTTAAAATGTTAAAATTCATGTTATGTATATTTTACTACAATAAAAATAATTTATTGATGGAGGGAGCAGAGAGGAAACAGATTTATTCTGGGACTGCAAAATGAGAGATTTTACAAAATGCTTCATGCTTCATGCCTTACACATATAAATGATGCTTTTATGGTTCAAAAAAAAATCTTCCAGTCAGTAACTGCCTTCATCATATTCATAACCCTGCCTCTGTGTGCCAAGTGTCTCCAAGCATTACCATTAAAGGACCTTTTGTATTTCATTATTTGTTTACAGTCTATTTCCTTCCTCCTTGAAGACAGTGTCTGGCATGCGAGGGTTGAATAAGTGTTTTTATGTATAATAAATGAATGACCACATTAGCAATGTGAATCCTCAGCAGAGAGAATTTTCTGTCCACGCATGCTGAAGTAACCCACCTCCACTTGTCACTTTTTTTTTGTTTAAATTGAAGTATAGTTGATTTACAGGGTTGTGTTAGCCTCAAGTATACAGCAGAGTGATTCAGTTAAAAAAAAATCCATGTATATTTACTGTTTTTCACATACTTTTCCATTTTTAGGTTATTGTAAAATATTGAATATAGCCCCCTGTTCTAGACAATAGGTCCTTGTTTGTTATCTATTTTATGTGTGGTGGTGGTGGTGGTTTAGTTGATTAGTCGTGTCCGACTCTTGCGATCCCATTAGCCCGCCAGGCTCCTCTGTCCATGGGATTCTCCAGGCAAGAATACTGGAGTGGGTTGCCATTTCCTTCTCCAGGGGATCTTCCCGACCCAGGAATCAAACCTGTGTCTCCTGCATTGCAGGCAGATGATTTACCAACTGAGCTATGAGGTGTAGTAGTGTGTAATGTTAATCCCTAACTCCTACTGATTTATCCCTCCTTCCTACCTTTCCCCTTTGGTAAACATAAATTTGTTTTCTAAATCTGTGAGTCTGTCCCTGTTTTTGTAAATAGGTTCATTTGCATCATTTTTTAGACTCCACATGTTTATTTGGGATTTCCTGGTGACTCAGACCATAAAGAATCTACCCACAGTGCAGGAGACCCAGGTTTGATCCCTGGGTCAGGAAGATCCCCTGGAGAAAGGAATGGCTACCCACTCCATCATTTTTGCCTGGAGAATCCCATGGGCAGAGGAAGCTGGCAGGCTACAGTCTATGGTGTTGCAAAGAGTCGGATACAGTTGATCAACTAATACCATTTATAAGTAATGTCATATATTTATCTTTCTCTGACTTCACTTAGTATGATCTCTGGGTCCACCCATGTTGCTACAAGTGGCTTTATTTCATTGTTATTATGGCTGAGTAGTATTCCACTGTCTATTATAAACCACATCATCTTTATCCATTCATTTGTTCACAGACACTTAGGTTGCTTCCATGTCTTGGCTGCTCTGAATAGTGTGGCAGTGAATGTTCGGGGACATTGTCGCTCTTTCTCTAATAACTTTTAGCCCTTTATGAAATGACTTTTTTCATATCCTTGTGTGTTCACATGTTTGTTTCTCTCTTCCCATTAAAAAATGAGACCAAGTAGGACAAAGATGTTATAGGTCTTGCTCTCCTAAGCATCTTTTTGTTGAAAGAGTAAATGAATCTCCAATCTGGATTGAATTTTTGGAAATAGCAGTACTCGTTCAGAATCAGTTTCAGAGCCCCAATCAAGGAAGATAAACAATGTCATTGGAGAGACATAATACAAAGTAAAAACAATGGAGAAATCGGAGTAAAAACTCTGATTTTTCACATGTGGCTGAAACTGGTTTCAAGGTACTTTCCAACAAAAATGTTCAGTGATACTTAAGCAATGCCTTTATTGTTGAATTCTGTGTCCCTTTGAGGTGGATACTTCTTAATGTTCCTTTGATCAGTTCAGTTCAGTTGCTCAGTCATGTCCGACTCTTTGCAACCCCATGGACTGCAGCATGCCAGGCTTCCCTGTCCATCACCAGCTCCTGGAGCTTGCTCAAACTCATGTCCATCGAGTTGGTGATGCCATCCAACCATCTCATCCTCTGTTGTCCCCTTCTCCTCCTGCCTTCAATCTTTCCCAGCATCAGAGTCTTTTCCAAGGAATCAGATCTTTGCATTAGGTGGCTAAAGTATTGGAGTTTCAGATTCAGCATCATTCCTTCCAGTGAATATTCAGCACTGATTTCCTTTAGGATTGACTGGTTGAATCTCCTTGCAGTCCAACGAACTCTCAAGAGTCTTCTCCAACACTACAGTTCAAAAGCATCAATTCTTCAGCTCTCAGCTTTCTTTATAGTCCAACTCTCACATCCATACACAACTACTGGAAAGCCATAGCTTTGACTAAATGGACCTATGTCAGCAAAGTAATGTCTCTGCTTTTTAATATGCTGTCTAGGTTGGCTATGGAGAAGGAAATGGCACCCCACTCCAGTACTCTTGCCTGGAAAATCCCATGGATGGAGGACCCTGGTGGGCTACAGTCCATGGGGTCTCAAAGAGTTGGACATGACTGAGCGACTTCACTTTCACACTCCCATAGGCTGACATCTCCTCTTTGGTTTCTGCATCTGCCTGGGTTTCTACTTTTTGTGAGAATATTCTGAAGGCAAGCTCATGGATTCCACATACCTAGGTTGGTCATAGCTTTTCTTCCAAGGAGCAAGCATCTTTTAATTTCATGGCTGCAGTCACCATCTGCAGTGATTTTGGAGCCCCCAAAAATAAAGTCTAACACTGTTTCCCCATCTGTTTGCCATGAAGTGACAGGACTGGATGCCATGATCTTAGTTTTCTGAATGTTGAATTTTAAGCCAACTTTTTCACTCCCCTCTTTTACTTTCTTCAAGAGTCTCTTTAGTTCTTCTTTGCTTTGTGCCAAAAGGGTGGTGTCATCTGCATATCTGAGGTTATTTATATTTCTCCTGGAAATGTTGATTCCAGCTTGTGCTTCATCCAAACCGGCATTTCGCACGCTGTACTCTGCATAGAAGTTAAATAAGCAGGGTGACAATATACAGCCTTGACATACTCCTTTCCCAATTTGGAACCAGTTCGTTGTTGCATGTCCGCTTCTAACTGTTGTTTCTTGACCTGCATACAGATTTCTCAGGAGGCAGGTAAGATGGTCTGGTATTCCCATCTCTTGAAGAATTTTCCAGAGTTTGTTGTGATCCACACAGTCAACTTAGGCTTAGTCAATAAAGCAGTAGTAGATGTTTTTCTGAAACTCTCTTCCTTTTTTGATGATTCAACAGATGTTGACAATTTGATCTCTGGTTCCTCTGCCTTTTCTAAATCCAGTTTGAACATCTGGAAGTTCACGGTTCACGTACTGTTGAAGCCTGGCTTGGAGAATTTTGAGCATTACTTAGTCTAGCATGTGAGATGAATGCAATTGTGCGGTAGTTTGGACATTCTTCGGCATTGTCATTCTTTGGGACTGAAATGAAATGACCTTTTCTGGTTCCGTGGCCACTGCTGAATTTTCCAGATTTGCTGACACATTCAGTGCAGCTCTTTAGAGCATCATCTTTTAGGATGTGAAATAGCTCAACTGGAATTCCATCACCTCCGCTAGCTTTGTTCGTAGCTTTTTGTTCCTTTGATAAGTTTACATTTTTTAATGTTTTTAGAAATTGCAGTGCACTGTATATACAGTGAAATATACTCACGTTAGGTACAATTCAAGTAATTTAGATAGATTGAGTGCACAACATGTGCCTAATGCTCCAGTCAAGATACAGAGCACTCCCCATGCTCCAGAAAGTTCCGTCACCTTCTTCTGTGCAATTCCCACCTTCAAAAACAAAAAACAACTGTTCTAATTTAGATCACCATGGATTAATTAGTTTGTCTGCCCTTCAGCTTTATGTAAATGGAATTATGCATGTCTGTTTAGTTTCTTTCATTCTGCATAATGTTTTTTAGGTTCACCCATGATGTTGTGTATAGCTGTAGTTCATTCCATTTTATCATGTCCCATGTTGCTAATTATTTTCTGCCATGTGCTCTCCTTGAGTGCTTTTAGCTAGCTCTGTCATCCTTTGAGATCATCATATATATCATATTTTATGTTAGAGCGTAATCTTTGTAATAACTCTTCTTCTCCACTCCACCATGGTATCTAAACTAGTGCTTAATAAATATTTATTGAATGATTGTATGTAGAGGGGGTGAAGAGCCGAGTAAGGGACCTGTCCTATGGGAGCCAGAAAGTGGGCAGTGGCCAGAGATGCATTTGGACAGGTGAGGCGAAATGGAGCAGGTGATGATGAAATCTTGGCTGATAGAGATTATCTGAGAAACCAGCTTAAGTAAGTGACTTTGACAATGGAATTAGGGACTCTCTGATATTTTTAAATTGGAGGGGGCAGTTTTATTATGGATTGGGTCAGCCCCGGGAAAATAGAAATGATTCTTTTCCCAAACCAATCAACCTTTCGCATAGAATCACTTTTTTTTTTTTTGCTGCACTGTGGCTTGTAGGATCTTAGCTCCCCAACCAGGGATTGAACCCAGGCCTTGTCAGTGAAACTGTGGAGTCCTAACCACTGTACTGCCAGGGAAGTCCCTGCAGAGAATTACTTTTGAAGTTCCCCATGGTTGCCAGAAGCTTGCTTTTTGAGATTGTCATTTCACCTAAAATAAAAGTGAGATTGTAATTTCACTTAAACCTCTGGACTTACCATCCCTCCACCATTCCCTTCATTTTTAAGACAGCAACTGAGATTCCAACCAGTTCACACGACTCATTGATTATGGCTGCTTGTTGATAATGCTTTCATCAGGCCAGTAGTGTACTGTTTTTAACTGTAATAATCTTGCTTTAGGTGTTGGCATTAATTGGAAATTCATGTTCTCGCTTGTATCACAACTCTGGTTTGTAATGTGGAAATGAGCAAGTATACTCTTGGACTATTACCATTTCCCTTGGATTTATTAGCAGCTGAATTTATAAAGTCTTCAGCATGTATGATGAATACTCCAGAAACAGTGTTCTGCCGGTACCCAATGCCATGGAATGTGAGTGTTCATTTTGTAGAATTGAGCATGGTGATCATGAGTCTTTAGAGGGAGTTGTACACAGACCACAGTTGTAGAGAAGACTTTGTTGTTGCTTAGTCACTAAGTCGTGTCCAACTCTTTGCGATCGCATGGACTGTGTAGCCTGCCAAGCTCCTCTGTCCATGGGATTTTTCAGCCAAGAGTGGGTTGCCATTTCCTAGAGAAGGCTTAGGAGGTTTAAAAAAAAAATTCTCTGATGGGTAGCTGTGCAAAAACACCATTTACAAAAGTATTGGTAAGTTCCCCTCTGAAAGTGAACCTAGTCTGTGGTACAATATCTTGGTTTTATGGGACATAAAGAGATGAAAACTGCTTGGAAGAGACTAAAGTCTTGTTTCCATGTCTTGGCTATTGTAAGTATAGTCAATATCCTATAATAAACTATAATGGAAAGGAGTATTAGAAAGAACATATACACACAGATACACATATATAAATGTATACATAACTACATCACTTTGTTGTACACCAGAAATTAACACATTGTAAACCAACTACACTTCAAAAAAAATTTTTTTTTTAATTTCATGCATCTGCTAATAGATCTCTTCTATAATTTGTTCTATATAAAATCATCCAACACTGGACACAAACTATTTTGGATATATTAGGGAGCTGAATTTACCTTCTTGAAGCATAGAGTTATTAATATTTTCACAAATTTTAAACTGTCAGCATTCAAAAGTGTTAAGGATTTTCCTATTTTTAACTGGTTAGAATGGGGTATTATGCTGTGGACTGGTTATAGATTTGCAGCAAAGCCCATGATTGACAAAAAAATATCTGAACAGGGAACACCACTCCTAATTAAAGATACCAGTCCACAGCATAATATCCTGTGTTATTTCTGACTTCACGTAGTTCGATAATCTCTAGGCCCATCCATTGCTGCTTTATGACTGGGCAGTATTCTGTTCTGTATATGAAGCGCATTTGCTTTATCCATTCATTTGTCGATGGATATTTAGGTTGCTTCCATGTCTTGGCTATTGTAAGCAGTGCTGCTGTGAACATTGGAATGCATGTGTGTGTTCCAATTATGATTTTGTCCAGAAACAGTATGCCTGAAGTTTCCATTATGGCTGGCCTGTACTCATTGTGTGTTTATGGCTGCTTTATACATCTGGACTGCTGACAAGGTTTACTTAGGCAGAATAACCACTCTAATGCCTCATGGTTATAGGGAATGAGCAAAATTATCAGTGAATTACCTGTATTAGGTATTCAATAAATATTCATTATCCACTATCTATTTATGGATAGATTAAATTATATATTCCCTTTATAAGATAGAGGGTGGGAAAACATCCATAGGAATATGTGTATCGATTGGAATTTTTAGAAGGAAGTTAAAAACTTTACTTAAAGCCTTGTTAAGCAAACACATAAAATCTTTTTATGTAGAGGAGTATTGCAGCATTGCCAAGAATTGTTTAAAATGTTGTTTTATTTGTTTCAGTTTGTTTTTAGGTGTAAATATACATAAGGTTTGATATATACATACATATATGTATATATATAAGGTGGGTGTATGTGTGTGTGTATATATATATATATATATATAAAAGGTTTGCTACTCTGATTTAAAATTGTTCCAGAATATTGGTTCTTATCCTGGGAGAGAGGGGCATGGGGGTGGGAGAGAAAACAAGAAGGAGAGAATATATATAAATTACTTAAAAATATCTATTTTAGTAGTATAAGGTAACTCACAGAATGTATATAAATGGATGAAAGTTCATGTTCATTCATGCAAAAGCATTTAATGAATGACTGGAAGGGATTAAGGTGTTAAGAGACTGAGCTGTCTTCCATCTTGTTATTTATTTATTTGGTCCTTTCTCCAAAGGAGAAGTAATGAGGCGTGATTCTAAGTGAATTTTAAATACTTTAGTTATCAAGACAGTGCAGCTCTGAAATAAATCTAGATTTTTACTGTATAATAAATGAAAATGTTCATGTTGTCTGCTAGAGGTCTCCTGGACTCCCATGTCCACACCCAAACCATGGGCTTCGCTGGTGGCTCAGATGGTAAAGAATCTGCCTGCAATGCAGGAGACCCGGGTTATGAGGATGTATGTTGCTAATGTCTGTGTATTGTCCCAGGTAACATACTCGATTCTGTCTTCTCTTCTTCCCTGACAGGTTGGTACAGAGGATACACTCTCCAGAATAAATCTAAAAAGGTATGGCTTATGGTTCAGTGTTCTACTTAGAAATCTACTGCTGCCAGTCTTGTGTTGTCTGATCTGACCCATTATCTGCTGTCTGTGGGCCCAGTTTGCTTTCTCTTTGACGGCTGTTCTGTGGATTCAAAAGCAAATTGTCTGACCTCACTGTTCAGGTGAAAGAGTCCAAGTCCCTTGGCTGTATTTCCTACCAGCCAACTCAAGGATAAAAGCTGGAGGTGAATTTGACACCCCGGGTAGGGCCTCTGCAGGCCTTCTGGTCTCTTGAGCTGAGCAATGTGGTCATCTAGGGATGTTGCTCTGTATCAGAGGATGGGGGGCTCCTCTGTTTACCCTTCAGTTCCCGTGTTGAAATCCCAGAACCACAGGGTCTCCCCATTTCCACCTGACTCTTTCCTTTTTTATAAAATGGAAAACCAGAGTAGTAGGTTTTTTATTGGCGGGAGCCACACCGTTGGCGTGTGGGATCTTAGTTCCCTGACGAGGGGTTGACTCTTCGCCCCCTGCATTGGGCAGTGCAGAGTCTTAACCACTGGACCACCAGGAAAGTCCTCAGAGTCCTAGTTTTCCAACTTGTGAAACTCACACGAAATTAACAGAGTGGGTTAGAACCAACATCTTTTTACAACTCAAACTGAGAAATAGAAAATGGAATGCCGTGGTAAGTCACGTTTCAGGAAACTTTTGTGTTAGGTGTAAAGTTTACAGTATTTTGTCTTATTTTTAATTATGTTTTATGACAGTCGTGCTGGGTTGCTGTCCCATCATGGGCAAAGAATTTGAAAAACACTGGCCCTCGTGGGCTCCTTTCCCCAGTGCCAAAGCTGCTAATAGTCAAGCTAAAGAAAACCTGTGAGTTAGGTTAATACCCTCTCGGTTTATTTCAGGTCAGGTCAGCACTTTTTCTGTGATACTGCGGACTGGCACTGCATGGCCTGTCAGCACTTTCTTTTGAAAAGAACAGTGTTGATGGGGCCATGCTATTTCACAATTAGTTCCCATCCAAAAGAGTGAATTAGGAAGGGTGAGAGGAACATTTCAGAATCGATCAAGAACTCAATAAAAGGAAAAAAACACAAACCCACAGGTTTTACTTTACAAATACAGCACCAGACAAGAGAGGTGCTCGCACACAAGTCTCAGAAAGGCTGTGGGCTGGGAGGTTGGGACTGACTTACATGCACTACTGTGTATAAAATAGGGGACTAGTGAGCACCGACTGTATACACAGGGAGCTACTCAGTGCTCCAGAGTGGTAAGGAAATCCATGAAAGAGGGGATGTGTGCAAACATATCACTGGTTCACTTTGTTATACATCAGAAACAACCCACCATTGTAAAGCAACAATGCTCCAATAAAAACTCATTTTAAAAAGGTGGGCCCAGAAAAACACCTTTCTAGAAGGTATAGGCCATTTAAAACCATGACTGCCCTAGTTAAGCTTTCTGTATTGTTGATGCTCAACCAGCAGTCAGTATTTGCACATGTGTATGTACACACACACAGTTTATTAACTCTGACAATTTAATAATCTACCAAAATAAAGGAGTGTTTGCTTTTAATGTGGTTATCCACTCCCACAGTTTTAGTCCTTTTATCCCTCCCTAAAATTCTGATGCTGAATTTTTATACCCACAGTTAGATGCTTGTGCCTCTGGGTCTTCATTTTCTACTTAAGTATAGTGAAAATAATGATAAATCATTTTATTAAAGGAGTAAACTCTTGCTGACTTTAGTTTCCCTGGGCCTTTATATAAGGACCCAAGACAGCAGATGTTCTGGTGTGAATGAGAGCATGTTAGGACCAGAGCAAAAGACTTTCTTCTAGTGCGCTTGTTAACAAGGGAACCTAGTTTACAGCTACTTCTGCTTCTTGATTTCGGTTGAACTCTATCAGTGTTTATTTTACTCACAATTATGGAAGTGGTAGCTATTTTTCAGGCTTCCCTGTGGCTCAGTGGTAAAGAATCCACCTGCCAATGCAGGAGCTGCATGAGGCTTGGGTTCAATCCCTGGGTCAGGAACATCCCCTGGAGGAGGACCTGGCAACCCACTCCAGTATTCTTGCCTGGAGAATCCCATGAACAGAGGAGCCTGGTAGATTACAGTCCACGGGGTCACAAAAAGTTGGACATGACTGAGCGTAAGCACAAGTTATTTTTCAAAGCAGGATTAGAGTGAATAATTTTGAAGTTCTAAATTTCAAGTTCAGCAATACTTAACGTCACTTAATCACCAATCCTCATAAAAAGCCACTTGGATGAGATCATACAAACTTTTAAGACCAAACAGAATTTTATATTTTTAACTGATGCAGGTGAATTCTGTTGAAACAAGGTCCCAGAGCACAGTTTTTCCTTTCAGTGTCTGCAGTCTGTAAGACTCTCTTTAGAGCATCTCTAAGGCATCTTATGTCCTAATACACCAGAATCCATCTGTTGTCTGCTTTGGGAAGTTGATGGGGTGCTTCACTAGGATCTAAATGACAAAGTCTCAATGTGTTTTTAAATTTTTTGTATTCATTTTCCTAAAACCCTGTCAAACTTCCAGTCTCACTCTTGAGAAGAATTATTTCAGTAAGAGCTTTTCTCAGTTCTTGATAATTAAACTTTGTAATTGAGTGAAATAACAAGACAAACAAAGGCCATGAATTTACTTGTTGACTTACAAGTTGAAATATCTTTCTGGTAGATCCAGGCAAAACAGAGAATTCAAAGTCAGCTGTCATGAATTCTGCTCAACTTTGCCACGCCTTCATTAAGCAGTCCAGCCTAGTTGGAATGCTGTCCTAATGCTGTCTCCTTGTTTGTCAGTCTTTAGGGGAAGAGCTATTTGAAAAGCCTATTGTTTTCAGTGGAAATTTCTGGTGTTATTTACAAGCAGACTTAATCGGTTAGAGTGGTGATAAAACAAGCTAGTGGTTTTGCAAATGGAAGAAGCCAAGAGATTTGCGGAAACTGGTTATTGATCCTGGCAGGATTGTGGAAGTAAGGATAAGGGTAATATCTAGTCATTAGTTCTTTTTTTTTTTTTTTTTTTTAAACGCAAGTGGATAGGTTGCCCTGAGAAAGCAAAAACAAAGTGGAGAGAGGCTGGAAATCAGAAATATATTACCTAGGTTTATTCTGGCTTTCTGTGTGTCAGAATGGCATCAGAAAATGCCTACAGGGACTTCCCTGGTGGTCGAGTGGGGACATAGGTTCCATCCCTGGTCAGGAAACTAAGGTCCCGCATGCCGTGGGGCTTCTAAGCCCCTGTGCTGCAACAAAAGATCCTGAGTGCTACAACCCAGACCCAGTGCAGCCAAAATAAATCACTAAACAAATATTAAAAAAAAAAAAAAAAAGAATAAGCCTATAGTCTCAGATTTACAAGAGCAATTAAATGGCTGCAAGTGGAAAAATGCTACCATGGAACGGTGATGCCTACAAGTAACAGTGGAAATGCAGCAAAATAGATAACTCTTAATGTGAAAATCATCATGTCTGCATACACAGTATAAATTATCTGCTATGATTGCTGCCTGTGTTAGTGTTAGTCGCTCAGTCATGTCCAACTCTTTGTGACCCCATGGACTGTAGCCCGCCAGGCTCCTCTGTCCATGGGATTCTCCAGGCAAGAGTACTGGAGTGGGGTGCCATTCCTTTCCCCAGGGATCTTCCCGACCCAGGGATCCAACCCAGGGCTCCATTACAAAATAAGCCACTTAGGTTACGAATGTTTCTATTTTGGATTTCTCCCTGTTATTTGGAGCATAGTCATCAAGTTTTAGGTGTATGAAACAGTTAATCAATCCTTTATCTTCTTGATTTGAAAAATCTTCTGGAAGGATATTCCTTGGGACCAACAGTTTCACATCTCATTTTAACCTGAAAATATGGCTTCTGATTAACTGCTACTTTGAGTGGTTCATTGTTATTAAATGCACCACCTTTTTATGAGTTCTGGACAGTTTTATTTTGTTGTTGTACAGTATACTTGACAGAAAATTAGTATTTTAATTCTTCTATTTTACTGTGGACCATTTTTAAAGTCTTTATTGAATTTATTACAATATTGCTTCTGTTTTATGTTTTAATTTTTTGGCCACAAGGCATGTGGGATCTTAGCTCCCCCACCAGGGATTGAACCCACATCCCCTGCCTTGAAAAGTGAAGTCTTAACATCTGGACCTCCAGGGAAGTCCCTTAACTCTTTTAAAATGTACAGTTGATGGAGAGGGAGGTGGGAGCGGGGTTCAGGATGGGGAACACATGTAAATCCATGGCTGATTCATGTCAATGTATGGCAAAAACCACTACAATATTGTAAAGTAATTAGCCTCCAACTAATAAAAATAAATGAAAAAATAATTAAAAAGTACATTTGAGGTGTACTAAGTATAGTTAAATTGTTATGAAACCATTACCACCATCTCTAGAACTTTTTCATTATCCCAAACTGAAACTCTATAAGCATTTAACATAAGCTTCCCCTTCCTCCCTCTTCCCAGTCCTTGTAACCCCAGTTCTCTTCTGTCTCTATGAATCTGACTACTCTAGGACCTTCATACAAGTGAGGTCAGACAGCATGTGTCCTTTTGTGTCTGGCTAATTTCACTCAGCATCCTGTCCCCAAGGTGAGCACTGGGCAGGCAAGTCTGGTTCTCCACAAAGATAGGGATCAACAAAACATTTACATCCATCTAGTAGAAGGAATGGAGAAGGCAGTGGCACCCCACTCCAGTCCTCTTGCCTGAAAAATCCCATGGACAGAGGAGCCTGGTGGGCTGCAGTCCATGGGGTCACTCAGAGTCGGACACGACTGAGCAACTTCGCTTTCACGTTTCACTTTCCTGCATTGGAGAAAGAAATGGCAACCCACTCCAGTGTTCTTGCCTGGAGAATCCCAGGGACGGGGGAGCCTGGTGGGCTGCCGTCTATGGGGTCACACAGAGTCGGACATGACTGAAGCGACTTAGCAGCAGCAGCAGCAAAAGGAAGACGCACCCAAGGTTCCTTTGGCATCCTAAAGACTGACCTGGAGCTTCAGAAACCCATTAATCAGACCCCAAAGAAATTACACACACTTTGAATTTTTGTTAGTGTTTAACTCTGTGATTGGTTTTCAAAAATCACTGAATCCTGTCCTTGTCATGAAAGAGGTTGATGTTACCTTGTCTCTGTGTGTGTTCTGGGTCTTTATCAGTAACAAGATTGGGATTATGCTTTCTCACTCATGTACCCTATGCCTGCCCCTTTCTCAAAGTGAGGAGCGGCAGGTATCTTTATATGTTTTTTTGGTTCTTCCTGCCTGGAGGGAAAGGAAGGCCATTCTGCTTCTGACTCAGGCAGTGGCAGGATCTACCTTGTCATCACCATTGCCGGGAGCAGCACAGTCTCAAATTTTCTTGCTGTTTTCCTGTTTTATTGGCAGAGGATTAAAAGTGAGAAAGGAGAGAATTGCTCAGATAAACGTAATACACAAAACTAGATGCACAACCAATGCTGGTTGAAATACACTCGTTTTTCTGGCTCTGAACGAATAAGGATCACTCAGTACACAGGCATCTCTGACCTGGGTCCCCAGGGTGTGACCTGTTCCTCTCCCACCTTTGAGGTCAGCTACCCCCGACGTGGCATGTCCACGGGGCCGCAGTTTTAACAGGCTCAGGGCTACAAGCAAGTTGAGCTAATGGTGCTTGTTAAACAGCTTCTTCTGTTAGGTTGGCCCAAAAGTTCATTTAGGTTTTTCCATAAGATGGCATAAAAACCCAAATGAACTTTCCGGTGAGTCCGGTACCTCTGCTTGTCTGGCCTGAAAAGTACCGTAAAATAGGGACCAGTGGTGCCTTTCTGAATGGCAGTGTTTCTGCTTATTGATGAGCACACCATGCAGTTGAACAGCAGAAGCTTTTGGTTTTAAGAAAACTCACATCCATGGCTTGCTTCCTGTGGGTGAGGTTCAGTCTGCGGTTTTGCAGATTGCTCCTGACCAGTTTCCAGGGTTTCTTTTAGGTCTTTCTAGGCATAGTTTTCCCACAGGCAGTGTCTTAATACCGACATCAAATTGCCTCTTAGGGATTTAGAATGGAGAGCAGTTTGAGACTGGAAAAGGCTAAAAATAACCAGGCCTAATTGATTCCATGCATTTTGTTTAAGTGAAAGTGCTGAGAGGAATGAGTCTAGAAAATGACCATAATTTTATGGACCACTAAGTACATAGCCCTCCATCTACTAATTACCCGAAACCCTTTAAGAGAAGCACCTCATGCTGTGTAGAATCTGGAGGCATTTTAGGATCTATTAACTGCTCTGAGCTGACCCTGGGCATGTTTGCCTGTTCATTTACGAAGTGTTCATCTTGAGGTCTCTGAACCCCAGGATTCAGTTACACGTTTTCAGTGTTTAGGTAGCCAGCCTATGTAACTGACGCCCTGCAGCCGTGACTGCAGACTGTAGGTGTGCCCTGGTGTCCCTGCCCCCCCCCCCCCCAGCCCCTTGACTTGCTGCTGTTTGTGCTCTTATAGTGATCTGAGGGACTTTTGATATTTTTCTTAATTGGAGGATAATTGTTTTACGTCACTGTATTATTTTCTGCTGTGTAACAGGATGAGTCAGCTGTATGTGTGTGCATCCCCTCCCTCTTGAACTTCCCTCCCGCCCTCCTCCCCATCCTGCCCGTCTAGGTCCTCGCAGAGAACCAGGCTGAGTTCCCATGCCATCCTGTAGCCCCCACTAGCTATCTGTTTGACGCATGAGAGTGTGTCTGTGTCAATGCTGCTCTGCCAGTCCACCCCCCACCACGTTGCTCCATCTGTGTGTCCATTCCTGCCTCGCAAATAGGTTCATCTGTACCGTTTTTCTAGATTCCACGTATATGCATTAATATGTGTTATTTGTTTTTCTGACTGACTTCACTCTGTATGACAGACACTGACTGCACCCACATCACTGCAAATGACCCAAATTTGTTCCTTTTTATGGCTGAGTAATATTTCATTGTACATAGTGTATGTACCACATCTTCTTTATCCATTCATCTGTCGATGGACATCTAGGTTGCTTCTGTGTCCTGGCTATATTGTAAATAGTGCTTCTGTGAACACTGGAGAATACGTGTCTCTTTGAATTACATTTTCCTCAGAGTATGTTGGACGGGGACTTTTATGGCATATAACCCAAGTTCTTTTGTCCGCAGGGTATTTTCCCTGAAACGTACATCCATTTGAAAGAGGCCACTGTGGAAGACCGCGGGTAAGTTCTAATGTAGGAAAATGCCTAACAGGTGAGGTAAAGGTACAGTATCATTACAGGTTTTATGAAATCATAAGGTATCATTTTGTGCATTATTTGTCTCAGGGCCTCAACTCCACTTGTTGGATGAAAGGGAAATAAAATTTTTTTCCTGACATCATTCCTTCTGCCTTCTCTTTTGATATTTTTCCTCCCTTGCATCCTTCCTTGGGACAGTGGAGGCAGATAATGAGTGAACATAGAGGGCCTGCATCTTCCTCTTGCACCAGCTGTTCACTAATGCATGCTTCTCTGTGTGTGTGTGTGTGTGTGTGTGTGCGTGCGTGCGTGCATGCACACACACATGAACATTTGGTGCTCTTTAGCCATTAAGACTTGAAAACCTTCTCTTTCGGAACCTTGGGGGATGACAGGTGACCAAGCTACAACCTGTGCTATTTATCTCTGAACCTTGGACAAGTCAGTGTGCCTGGGGCTTTCCCCCTGCAAATCAGAGAAAACAAATCTGGCCCCACATTAGCCCTGAACTTTTTTTATTTTTTCCTTTCTTGGCTGTACTGCATGGCGTGTGAAGTGGGATCTCCGTTCTCCAAACAGGGATCAAACCAGCACCCCTTGGAGTGGAAGCCCAGAGTCTTAACCACTGGACCACCAGGGAAGTCCCTGGTTGTGAACTTGATGTAAAATTGTATGAACTAACTAATATGTGTGATTGTGCTCTGCAGAGAAAATTCACTTTCTTGATGGTGAGTCAGTGGGCAGGAGCATCAAGGAGAGAATAAAGAAAGCCTGGAGCAGGAATTCTAGGGCTGTTAGAAAGGAGTGGGTCACAGAGGCATACTGGCTCACAGCCACAGAGAACATTCTTAGCCCTGAATTCCGCACCATCATTTTACAGATGATAGATGGAGATGTGCCCAAATTCACACATAATCAGGACTCAAAACCATGTGTCCTGCCCCTACTGGAGAACCTTCCCCCCCCCACCTTTTTTTTTAATTAAAAAAAAAAAAGCAGAAGCAAGTTTTATTTATTTATTTTAATTTTTGGTTACACTCTGGGACATGTAGAATCTTAGTTCCCTGACCAGGGATCGAACCCACACTCCTTACTTAAATGACAGATTCTTAACCGCTGGACCGCAAGGAAGTCTTTGGAGAATCTTCTTTCTGATGGACTGTTCCTGGGCAGCCTCCAGGATCACTAGCCTCGGCCACATTGGAGGAAAGCCAGAGTTTGGGGCATGTTCCCAATAACTAGGGTTGCCAGGTAAAATGCAGAATGTCAAGTTAAATTTGAAACTCAGGTAAAAAGTAATTTTTATTTACATTCATGTCCCATGTATTTCCTGAGACATACTTACAGTTAAAAATCTATCTGAAATCCAAACCTAATTGGGCATCTTGTATTCTTATTGATGTCTGGAAATTCCACCAGTAATCCCCATTCATTAGATTGCTTTCACTCTCTCCTTTTGCTAATCATAAAAATACCAGACAGGATTTATGTGCATGAATGTCACGTCTGCCTTGTATTGAACGTGCACTGTGAGTAAGTGAGGGTTTGGTATATGTATGTTTTCTGTGCAGGTAGCCAGCAATGAGAAGCAAACCAAGCTCTGCTGCAAAAGAGGGCCCCACTTCATCCCCCAGCAGGTCTCGTGTGAGGTTCCAAGCCCCAGGACCTTCTGCCATGAACACCCCTCCACTTGCCCACCCTAACTTATAAAATGGCAACTTGGCAGAACCAGTGAAAGGACTCAGTTTGGGCTTCCATCCCTGGGAATTGCTGAAGCCAGCCTAGCTTGGTATAGTAAGTCCCCTACATATGAACAAGTTGCATTCCAGGGAGTGTGTTCTTAAGTCCAACAGAGTTAGCCTAGGTACCCAGCTAACACCATCGGCTGTATAGTACTGGACTGTCATAGTTTATAGTACTTTTCACACAAATGATGCATAAGAAGCAAACAAGAAGCGTTTTTACTCTTACAGCCCCTTGAAAAGTACAGTAGTCAGTACATCAGCTGGCATACAGCCACTGCCATTGAGTCAACAGGTAAGAAGAGTTACTGACTGGAGGAGTGGGAGATGATGGAGATAGAAGATCATCAGCAATAGGAGACAGAGGGCAAACTGATGTCAGTCACACCTGATGTTGACGGCACAGGTTCTGGTTCCTTTCTGGAACCAGATGCATATTAGCATCTTGGAAAGTTCGCAACATGAAGGTTTGTATGTAGGGGGCTTACTGTACTCAAGGTTCCTGGAAGGATCCAAAATGGGGAAATAGAGGGATTTCCCTGGCAGCCTAGTGAATATTCATCAGACGGATTGAGGCTGACGCTCCAATACTTTGGCCACCTGATGCAAAGAGTCAGCTTATTGGAAAAGACCTTGATGCTGGGAAAGATCGAGGGCAGGAGAAGGGGACAACAGAGGATGAGATGGTTGGATGGTGTCATTGACTCAACGGACATGAGTTTGAGCAAACTCTGAGAGATAGTGAAGCACAGGGAAGCCTGGAGTGCTGCAGTCCATGGGATTGCAAGAGTCAGACATGAATTAGTGACGAAACAGCAACAACCAATGGTTAGGATTCGTCACTTTCACTGCCAGGGCCCAGGTTCAGTCCTTGGTCCAGGAGCTAAGATCCCCCAAGCTATGGGGCGTAGCCAAAAAAAAAAAAAAAAAAAAGAATAACAAAAAATACCAGAAAACAAAGCAAAACAAACAAAAAAAGAGAAAGTAGAGGCTGGACTCCATATCCATTCCACTGTAGAGACAATTCATTTTGAGAATCGTGGTGTGTTAAGCTTGTTCTCTCTTCTCGGATGCTAGATGTGATAAAACTTGCCAGAGCTCCCCTAAATGGACAAGTTTTGCTTGGTTTCACGACCAATCAGCCCCATCCCCATCCCCATCTTTGAGTTCTGAGGATCATGATGTCATCAGGAAAATCACAGACGATCCCCCCGGAGTGAAGGGAGCCTGTCTGTTCTCTTTAGGCAGAACGAGACCGTGATTCCTGGGGAGCTGCCCCTCGTGCAAGAGCTTACCTCCACACTGCGGGAATGGGCTGTCATCTGGCGCAAGCTCTACGTGGTGAGTTATCCCCAGGCTTGGAGCTGATGGCACTGTTCTTGGGCCCTCAACCCATGTGTTCTGCTACAAGACGTCGGCCAGTCCTTAGCTCTGTATGTGGAGTGGGCGCATCTTACTTGGACAGTACAATGGCTGATAACCTGCAGACTCCCATCTTCCTGGAGGAGGGCGGCTGATGATACAGGTGGTGGAGGAAGTGCCCATAAGACATTAGGTTAGTATTTTTCCCATTGACATGCTGATTGTAAGGTTATGAGGATGACAACTGCAAATCCGTCATCCTTTCTAAGTGCTTTGAACTGTTGATCGTCACAGCAGTCCTAGTCCTGTAAAGCAGATGTAATTATCGCCAGTTTTTCATTAGAGGGCTTTCCTGGTGGCTCAGACAGTAAAGAATCTGCCCACAGTGCAGGAGGCCTGGGTTCAGTCCCTGGGTCAGGAAGATCCCCTGGAGATGTGAATGTCAACCCACTCCAGTATTCTTGCCTGGAGAATTCCACGGACAGAGGAGCCTGGTGGGCTACCGTCCATGCGGTCCCCTGAGTCGGACATGAGTGAGCAACTAAAAATATCAGTGGGGAGATTGGAGGACATGCTCTTAGCCTGTCCATCTAACCCAGGGAACAGGCCTTTGGCTCTTGTCGGTGCTCCGTTGTGTTGAGGGCTCCCGTGAGGGCGGCTTTCCTGACTGTGCCCATTGCAGCTTAGCGGTGCCTAAATGTGGGCCATGTTTACACCATGCTCTAGAGAGTCTTCTTGTTGAGGCCAGCTCGTAGCACTGTTTCTCACAGCAGTGGCTTGATGTCAGGATGCTAACAGGCCAGGTCAGTGGGAAATGACGCACAAACCAGCACATTCACTCGCTCATAAACCATCCTCCCAAGTTGGGCGTGTGGGTTTGTAATCAAGACCAGGTAAATCTACATATCCAGTGCTCCCATTTCATTTAGTTTATGTTTTCCAATTTCTCCATCATTTTTTTTGTTGTTGTTGTAGTTGTTCTTTCTCAAGCCTTTATCAAGCATAGTAGAAAAACTTTTGCATACATACATAGTATGGATAGTGTATATATATATATATATATATATATTTTAGAAAATTATGAATTTTTGCCTAGCTAAAAAATTTTGACATTGTTGCTGTTTTTAAAGACAAGTAAATTTAGCACTTAATATTTATCAGGCTGGGGACATCCCTGGGGGTCCAATGGCTAAGATTTCACACACTCAATGCAGGGGGCCTGGGTTCAATATCTGTTCAGGCAATTAGGTCCCACAAGCTGCAACTAACAGTTTGAATGCCATAACTAAAGATTCCACGTGCAAGTCAATGTATTAAAAAAATATTTATCAGGCTGAGAGCACCTGGGGCAGCCCTCTTGCAGGAGACCAAGAACTCTGAGTCTCGTGGCAGCAAGGGTACACCGGTGTCCACTTGAGGATGCTCTTTTCTCAACACTGAAATGTGCAGACACTGTTTCCTAAAGTTTCCTCTCTCCTGTAGGCTTCATGGGTAAGCGTCACAAAATTTTGCCTTCTGTAGGCATCTTCCAGACTTCCATGGCTAAGAATTCCCAGCAGTGTATATTCCCTTATATGTGAAAGTCATCAGCGAGGTAATGGACTCAGCTCAGTGCCTGGGAGGCAGTCTCTCTCTCTTTTTCTTTATGTGGCTATGCTCATCTTGGTTTTTGTTCAGTCATATGTGGATTCTACATTTTAACTCTCAAAAGCCAGTCTTACTAAGTTATTGAGAGCACCTCATTCTAGACCCTCATTACTAAAAGCAGGAATCAAACTCATCCTAGCCTAACTTCTAAGAGTTAGTGTGAGATATTTCATCTCCCCAGGCTGTGGTTGTATAGGATGGACATGCAATAGAAATCACCAGCCCCTTCTGTGGAAAAGCATGTGATTTTTGTCTGCCAGCACATCCTTCAAGGCCCCATTTAAGTCATTTTTTCTTCATAATGTGTCTTCTAAACCCATCAATCCATAATGTTTCCTTCTGGGCTCTGGGAGCACTTACTGACAAGTTGCTCTGGCCCCCGGGGCACGCTACCTTGTAATGCAAGTGGTCTTTTGATCTCTTTATGTTTCACCCAGGAGAGAGCTGACCTATAAGTCCTTAAATCACAAGCTCAGAGAGGAGAGAGATGCTGTTTTAAGCCCTTTGATCCCCATCAGTCATCTTGTTTTTCTATTGAAAACACTGTCTGGTTCCAGTTAATTGATTGGTTAGTGGAGGATGTAACGAGGTTGGTGGATGGGTTAGTTCTTTAACAGATTCTTTCTGGAAATTGGTGAGTGGTGATACAGGTTAGCTAGTAAGTACTGGGAAATGAGATTTTTATAGCTGTAATATAACAAGCATGGGATGAACTAGACATTTCTGCTTGCTGAAAGACAACTCTCAAGCTTTAATTCATTGTCTGTGTCTAGTCCATGACCACAGGTAATTGTGCTGAGTCTGCTGTTGACCAGAAATGAGAAGTAAGTGAGGCAGAGAGGAAGATACGTCGTTCATGTGTTTGGGCTTCCAGATCTTTTGAGCGCTGATTGAGGAACTTCCTGTGTGGAAGTTCCACTATTTAATAGCAGAATTGAGGTTCTAAGTTAAAAGAAATCCACCCCCCTCTTGGAGACCAGCACATTTCCCATCTTAATTTTGACTCTCATAAGATAGTTATTTTGTTATTTGTGAATATTTTTTGATGACTTATAGCTGCAGTTGCTTGACTAAAAGGCATTCAGTTTGGGAATCTTCATCAGTTGATAAGGCTGAGAATTTGTTCCTGCTTTTGGTAACAAGGCTCACCCATTCAGAGATGATCCATTTCATATGGAAATCTTGGCTTTCTCCATTTTTTTCCCCGTCCCTTCCTAAAGCATTGACAGTTCACTTTAGGCAGAATTTCTGAAATACTTTCTCAAAAATTTGGGAGTTTGGGATGGACATGTACACATTGCTCTTTTAAAAATGGATAACCAACACCTACTGTCTAGCACAGGGAACTCTGCTCCATGTTAACGTGGCAGCCTGGATGGGAGGGGAGTTAGGAGGAGAATGGATACGTGTATATGTGTGGCTGAGTCCGTTTACTGTCCCTCTGAAACTATTACAACATTGTTAAGTGTCTATATCCCAATATAAAATAAAAATTAATAAGAAATCTTTTATGTCAAAGTAGCAAGCCTCAAATAGCAAGCCTTCACTGGGAAAAAAGGAAAAGGAACCCAAATTGATAGCTTTCAGTCCTCTTCCCCCACACACTCTGAGACATGCAAGTGTGCTCACATCCACGTGTGCATGTGCACACTCACATACACACCCCTACATTTTGATCGGTGTGTCTTTTCTGAGTCTATGTCAGTTCCTTCAGTCTGTGTAAAGATAAATACAGATTTTACTAAAACACATCAGTACTTCTGTCTCTCATGCATTTTCTGCCACTGATTTTGAAACTAGGCATTCTCTCTGGTGTCTTTAAGAACATTTTAAAACCTCTGCATTTCTCTGTAACACGTGTCTTTTCTTTTCAGCCTCAGTTCATGAGAAAATTAGGAGGTAGATATAGTGTCTTAAGTGAGAGGAAAATGTAATCTATTAACCAGATAAAGGCCAGCCATGTAATTATTCTGGAAAGGAAAGATGTTTGTATAATTCTGGTTTCTTCTTAGCATTCAGACTGTAAGCTTGTGAAATTACCATAAATATGTTTTAAAGTGTGAAGGGGAGGCTGTGCTAGGGAACAGGGAACCCATTCATCCAGACTAGAAAAAAGTGGTAATTCCCACTCTTTCGCTCTTTTCTCTTTGTTGTATTAATATTATTTATTGATTTTTCTTTTAATTATCTTCCTTGTATGCTTCAGTGAAGAAGCAAGCTGTAGGGGACAGATGGGGATTAGAAATTAGGAGGCCTGCTTTCTCATCCCGGCTCTGCTGTAACTGACCCTGGTTTTAGAGCCTGAAGTCTCCATGTATCTGCTGAATTTGGATCCCTCTGTAAAAATGATATAAAATGTGCCTTGCTGATGCCATAGAGTCATGAGGGTATAAAAAGATGGTGGCTGTGAAAGATTGTGCAGACAAACCACCAAGGACTCTGCAAACGTGAGCATGACCATTTTTATTGTTTTTTTTTTTTTCACTGTGGACCATCTTTAAAGCTTTTATTGAATTTGTCACAATATTGTTTCTGTGTTTTATGTTTTGATTTTTTGGCTGCCAGTCACGTGGGATTCTAGCTCCTCGACCAGGGATCGAGCCCACACCCCCTGCATTGGAAGGCCAAAAGTTAACCTCTGGACCACTAGGGAAGTTCCAAGCATGAGCTTATTGATGTTTTAGCTGGAAGTAGTTGCCCTCCTGGGTGTCCTCCCGCGGGACAGCCTGGCTTGGCATTCCTTTGACCCGACTTGGAGACCCTGAAGCTCCCTTCTGCACCCCATCTCCCCGCCCAAACGAAGGCCACTTCCTTTGGCTTGTGTTGTCCTCTGAGGTGGTGTGGCCTTGAGCTCTCAGTAACCAGGCTACGTGTCTCTCCCCATAGAATTGTGAGCCTCCGTCGCTTAGGTTCCAGTCCCAGAGGCAGAGATCTTTCCAGAAAGGAAAGGGGGAGCATGCTAGTGCGTCATGCAGATTTACCACAGTTTCTGATGAGCTTTGCCTGTGATGCCGATCCTGAGTTGGAGCGCGTGTACTGGGTGTGTTTTCACTGCTTGAACAGGAAAGGAGGGAACATGGTGGAGGAGGAAGTGGTTGCCTGGTGACACGGCAACACTGGGGACACTGGGGCAGACAGAGAGCCGGTTCTGAAATTCTGACTTGCTGGGAATTCCCTGGTGGTCCAGTGGGTAGAACTCCACACTGTCACTGTTGCAGGCCTGGGTTCAGTCCCTGGTCAGAGAACTATGATCCCATGAGCTGCATGACGTGGCCAGAAAAAAAAAAGTTCTGACTTGCTCCCTTTGTTGTTTGGTTGCTAAGTCATGTCTGACTCTTACGCAGCTTCATGGACCGTAGCCCACCAGACTCTTGTGTCCATGGGATTTCCCAGCAAGAATACTGGAGTGGGTTGCCATTTCCTGCTCCCTTACTTGGTATATATGCTTTCATTATATTCAGAAAAAATAACAAACCTGATAATACAAACAAATGCAAACATAAAGAACAGATTCTGAGAGCAGAGATTTTGAATCATGGTGTTCCATTGGTGGATTTTACAAATGAGGGCAAGTCCTTTGACCTCCTGAATTTTCTTTTCTTCTGCCTCAGTGGTAATTATATATTATACCTGCATTGCAGATTGGCTGTAGAATTCAATAGGATAATCTGTGTCGAACTCCTGGGACAGTGCCTGCATCTTGTGGGCAAGATGTCACAGCCCCTGACCGACTCTCCCTTTAAAACACTGCTTCATGAAAGAGCTGATTTGTGATGAAAGGATCCATGTGGAATTTTGCCTTGAAGTTGTTCCAAAATCACTGCAGATGGTGATTGCAGCCATGAAATTAAAAGATGCTTACTCCTTGGAAGGAAAGTTATGACCAACCTAGATAGCATATTAAAAAGCAGAGACATTACTTTGCCAACAAAGGTCCATCTAGTCAAGGCTGTGGTTTTTCCAGTAGTCATGTATGGATGTGAGAGTTGGACTATAAAGAAAGCTGAGTGCCGAAGAATTGATGCTTTTGAACTGTGGTGTTGGAGAAGACTCTTGAGAGTCCCTTGGACTGCAAAGAGATCCAACCAGTCCATCCTAAAGGAGATCAGTCCTGGGTGTTCATTGGAAGGACTGATGCTGAAGCTGAGACTCCAATACTTTGGCCACCTGATGCGAAGAGTTGACTTATTTGAAAAGACCCTGATGCTGGGAGGGATTGAGGGCAGGAGGAGAAGGGGATGACAGAGGATGAGATGGTTGGATGACATCACTGACTCGATGGACATGGGTTTGTGTAAACTCCAGGAGTTGGTGATGGACAGGGAGGCCTGGCATGCTGCAGTTCATGGGGTTGCAAAGAGTCGGACACGACTGAGCGACTGAACTGAACTGTCTAAGGGTGTATCTGCCACCTACCCCATGGATTCCCTTCCAGCCACAGGGTTACTCAGCTACATTAGGTGAATAGTATTTCATCTTTTATTTTCTGTGGCCTCTCAGGATCTTTCAGGTTTTCTCTAGCCGAGGAAAGTAGATCCAGTGAGCTGAACTTTGATTTCTTTTCCTTCCTCCCTGCTGCATGTGAGTTCACCCAGAGAGAAGGGCGGACTCCTATGCGTTGAAAAACTTTTATGTGACAGATGGATGTAATATCTTAAGTTTACTTTTCTAGCGACAACCCAGTTATACTTTCTGAATATGCACAAATCTCTATCCCACCTTCCAAATGTCCTGTTTTCTCAATTTAAAATCAGGTCTTGAAAAGTGGCAAGTTA
Source organism: Dama dama (assembly GCF_033118175.1). Classification (NCBI taxonomy): domain Eukaryota; kingdom Metazoa; phylum Chordata; class Mammalia; order Artiodactyla; family Cervidae; genus Dama; species Dama dama. The sequence continues at coordinate 38,383,912 of NC_083696.1, read as the reverse complement.
AATTGTATTTTTTAATGAGTTTTATTTATTTATTTAATTTTTGGCCACACTCTGCAGCATGTGGGATCCTAGTACCCAGATTAGGGATCAAACCAGAGCCCCCCACTCCCCCTGCGTTAGAACACAGAGTCCCAACCACTAGATGGCCAAGGAATTCCCTAGAGTATATTTGTGTGGGTGTCGGGGTCAAACTTTTTGTGAGATGGACTGTCCCAGGAATTGTGAGATGTTTGGTTGTCATAAACACATTCTCTCTCACCTCACCCTGAGAGTAAGTGCTGTTTCCCACTTTCCAACTGGAGAAGTGGTTTGGTGAGGTTCGGTCAGCCAGATTGTTCGGTTCATACAAGTTGAGACTGAACCTAATCCGATTCTCTTATGGGAAAGAGATCACAAAAGAGCCTGGAGGTAGAAAGTGGTTAATACATCATCTTATTGAATCAAGTGAACTTAATTGCTATAATGTACTCTGTTGATAAGGGCTTTTCTGATGGCTTAGTGGTAAAGAATCTGCCTGCCAGTGCAAGAGACATGGGTGTGATCTCTGGTCCAGGAAGATTCCCAGGAGATGGAAATGACAACCCACTCCAGTATTCTTGCTTAGGAAATCCCATGAGCAGAGGAGCCTGGCAGGCTACAGTCCGTGGGGCCACAAAGAGTCGGACACAACTTAGCAACTAAAGAACAGCTTCATTGATGAGACTTCTCTGGTCTAGTGGTTAAGGATCTGAACTTCCACTGCTGGGAACAGGGGTTCATCCCTGGTCAGGGAATTAAGATCCTGCATGTCATGTGGCACAGCCAGTAAATATATAAAAATAAAAAATTAATAAAATGTTCTTTGTTTGAAAGTATCGGTCTCCTCTCATTGAAAATTTGCCAGCCAAATAGAACCTAGGGCCAGCATCCATGGATCATCGAAAAAGCAAGAGAGTTCCAGAAAAACATCTGCTTTTCCTTTATTGACTATGCCAAAGCCTTTGACTGTGTGGATCACAACAAACTGGAACAATTCTGAAAGAGATGGTAATACCAGACCACCTGGTATTCCTGAGAAATGTGTATGCAGGTCAAGAAGCAACAGTTAGAACTGGACATGGAAAAAACAGACTGGTTCTAAATCGGGAAGGGAGTACATCAAGGCTGTATATTGTCACCCTGCTTACGCTTATTTAACTTATATGCAGAGTACATCATGAGAAATGCTGGACTGGATGAAGCACAAGCTGGAATCAAGATTGTCGGGAGAAATATCAATAACCTCAGATATGCAGATGATGCCACCCTTATGGCAGAAAGTGAAGAAGAGATAAAGAGTCTCTTGATGAAAGTGAAAGAGGAGAGTGAAAGAGTTGGTTTAAAGCTCAACATTCAGAAAACTAGGATCATGGCATCTGATCCCATCACTTCCTGGCTAATAGATGGGGAAACAGTGATAGACTTTATTTTCTTGGGCTCCAAAATCACTGCAGATGGTGACTGCAGCCATGAAATTAAAAGAGGCTTTCTCCTTGGAAGGAAAGTTATGACCAACCTAGACAGCATATTAAAAAGCAGAGACATTACTTTGCCAACAAAAGTCCATCTAGTCAAGTGTGGTTTTTCCAGTAGTCATGTATGGATGTGAGAGTTGGACTATAAAGAAAGCTGAGCGCTGAAGAATTGGTGCTTTTGAACTGTGGTGTTGGGAAGATTCTTGAGAGTCCCTTGGACTGAAAGGAGATCCAGCCAGTCCATCCTAAAGGAACTCAGTGCTGAATATTTATTGGAAGGACTGATGCTGAAGCTGAGACTCCGATACTTTGGCCACCTGATGTGAAGAACTGACTCTGTGGAAAAGACCCTGATGCTGGGAGAGATTGAGGGCAGGAGGAGAAGGGGATGACAGAGGATGAGATGGTTGGATGGCATCACCGACTCAACGGACACGAGTTTGAGCAAGCTCCAGGAGTTGATGATGGACAGGGAAGCCTGGCGTGCTGCAGTCCATGGGGTCGCAGAGTCGGACAGGACTGAGTGACTGAACTGAACTGAACCAGACCCACTCCTGTAATATACATTTTAAGATAACAGAATTAGTCAGAAGGTTTTCAGGAAGGAGAAACTGTTCTCAAACAGGATACATTGTTGTTATATACTCCCTATTACAGAGTTTAAACTGAGTTGTTTGTTTTCTAATCATCAGTTCTGGGTTTAAAGAAAAAAAGGAATGTAGAGAGAGAGAAAAAAATAAGCATTTGTCCTTTCCTCCTCCTTGAGAATTCCACCCCTGTCTCCTCCTTGAGAACCCCAGACCCCTTTCTCTTCCTCGGAGATCCTGGACTTTTTGTCAATCTGTCTAGGAATTGACTCTCTCTCTCCCCCCTTTTCTTTTAGGAGAATTATGATGCCAAGGGAAAGGGGCATCATTTTCATTCCATAACTACTTGGCTCCTAAGTTGTTGAGGCAACATATTCTCCTAACCCTCATATTGAGGGTCTCTGATCCAGGGGCCCCAAATAATAGTTGGAAGAGGTTGTGGCTCTCGTAGGAGCCTGGACAACCATTTGTAACAGGAAAGATTTCGAACGGTTAGAAACAAATCCAGTTATACAGTTAGAGATGCAGGGAGCAAACAGTAAAAACAGAACAGTTAGAATTATTACAGTTCAGGTAGTTTTCCTCTGTGGGGAGCTCGTTAATGTTTCCCAAAGTGAGGTGACTGAGGCTTCAGGAGAATCCGTCAGCCTGAATCATCTTATTCACGTGTTTAGTAAAGTGAGTAGCATTAGTACTCATATCTGTTATATATGTACAGCATTGGGTATGAATAATGGCACAAGTTCCTCCTTTTGTAGCCGTTAGAATATCTAAGGCCAATCTGTTTTGTAAAACCACCTTTCTAATTTGTATTTGTTCAGCATTAAGGGCTGAAAGTTAGAGCGTCAACTTGTAGTATAACATCTGATCTGTAGTTCCCAGAGAGGGAGCGCATGTTGTAGGCAGATGATCATGCCAGTGAAATACAGATCCTGCCCAAGGAGTTTTAAGGTGTGGTAGATAGGAGGCTTCTCTGGAAGTTCTGAGAATATGAAGCCATGAGGAAAAGTTAGACCTAGGGTGCATCTTCCCATCCAGCCAGCGGAAAGCCACACCCATGGGTAAGAACCACATATCCAGTAGGCCCCGTTTGGAGCGAACCAGCATGACTGAGGGATCCAGTCCCAATCAGTTCCTGGCCAGGCAAGAGGGGGACCTGAACTGGGTTTCGAAAACACAGGACTGACTGCATTGTAGATTTCTTGAGGCAAAAATCCCAGTTGTCTCCAATCATTATAATTAAGTTGGCTAACTTCTGGGGATGGCTCTATTTGTTCCCAGCATATGGGAGCATAAGATAATAGGTGTCCCTTTTTTAGGAGTTAGCCATATGACCTCATCCCATATTTGATAAACATCAGGTAGAAAACCACCATATCTAGACCCATTTACCTTCTTTTGTGCAGCAAAATAGTCATTAAACCAAGTTAAAGCATGATCAGAATATAAGTTACATTATGTCCATAGTTGCATCAGTCTGTCTTAGGATTGTTAGATGTCATCAGATCAAGAAGAGGATCACATATGATTGTTGTTAGTGAAGGTATTCTCAGAGTTGAAGAAAGTCCTTTCCTTAAAGTGGAGAAACTCACCATGGAAAGTCTTCAGTTGATGAGGAGGGGAGTGCTCTGCAGACCCAGCAATTAGACTGATTGTGGAATGCAGCATAGGAATGAGTCCAGGACAGGAAGGCACTGTCATGAGGGTCAAACGGCAGACTCCGGACTTTTGGAGTCAGCAGAAGCAAGCCCACCTAGATTCTCAGGCCCATCTTGGTTCCTGGCTCAGCAGCGGCTTGTTTGACTCAAAGGCTGGGTCAGGTGTTAGCCTCCTGGTAATGTCAGTTGGAAAGCTAAAAGCTGAGTTACATAGTTAATTTTAAGATTTCAGGATCTATGACAATATCTGTGCAGGAAAACAGCCTGTCATAGAGACAGTCCCTTCTTAGGGGCAGTTTGAGCCCTCATTAAAGCAACAAGTAGAACTTTAAACCAACTGTCTTGTTTTTCCTGAGTTAGCTTATGCAGATGTCTCTTAATAATGTCATTAGCTTTTTTCTACCTTTCCTGAAGATTGGGGTCTCCAGGAACAGTGTAAGTGATATTCTATTCCTAGAGCTTTTGACACCCCTTGAGTTACAGCAGCTTTAAAGGTGGAGCATTGTTGCTCTGAACTTTAGAGTTTAAGATCCCACTTACCATGAGAAGTCAGTACAATAAAATTTCGCCCTTTAATAAACTTATGAGGTTTATGCATTAGCAAAACAATAGTAACAATTACCCTTAAGCAATGTGGCCATAGCCTTTATTTTCAGTAACGAAGAAACTAAACTCTGATCCTGTGGGCAAGCTCAAAGTTGGAGCCTGCAAGAGAGCAATTTGAAGAGCCTTTAAAGCCTTTTGAGTGACTAGAGACCAAACTCGTTTATTGGTTTGGGCCTGCTGAGCCTCAGTTATAAAGGCCAAGCAAATTCCCCATAACATGGAATCCAAATGTGGCAGTAGCCTGTAATGCCCAAGAATCCTTTCAGTTGTCTTGAAGTCATAGGTAGAGAATGATCTAATCTAGGTTTAACTCTAGAAAACATTCTTCCAATCAATGATTGAAAAATATTTGGCTCGTCCAGACAGCCCCTTTACGGTAGTGGAGCAGGAGGAAAGCAGGCCAGGGGGCTTTAGTGAGCAGAAAGTTGCCCCAGTGTCCAAAAGAGAATCGACTGATTGGCCCCCCACAGTTATAATACCCAGGGTTCCTCAAGTGTTACTAGGATGGGAGCTTGTGTGGAGACTCCCTGGCACCTTCAGTCCCAATGGTCTTGAGAGTCTGACCCCTGCCTCGGGCCTACACCTAGGAGGGCAGTCTCTTCTTCGGTGTGGTCCTTTGCAGACAGGACATGGAGCTTAGATGCCTGAGGGCAATCTTGCTCAAGATACCCTCCTTTCCACAGTAATAACAAGTCAGGCCCTTATCACCTGGGTCCCTCTGGGCATTTTTCTCAGGCTGTTTCCGAACAGGTTGACAGCCTTTGTTGGGACTTCAGTCTTTTGCCTGGTTCTTTTTTGCCTCTTACTTTCCTCCTCTTATTGTCTACCATGATATACCAACTGAGCCAGCTGTAACAGTTTTTCTGAAGACTGATTTGGTCCAAATGCCTGTTTTAGTAACTTATGGCAGATATCTGGAGCTGACTGAGTGAGAAATCTGTCTTTTAAGATCATTCCTCCTTTTGCACTTTCAAGATTGGTATCAGTAAACTTGTGGAGAGTCTCCTGTAGTCTATACTAGGAGATTATCAGCAATTTCCTTCTCTCCCTGTTCTGTGTCAGCCAACTGAGCATAGTTTAAAGTCTTAGCGTGTGCTTACTCAAGTCCTACAAGAATACATCTGGCAAAGTGGCTCTGTTATGGGAACTGTTTGGCTCCCAGTAGGAAGGAGGGCTATTTCATGTTCCCTCTTTCCCCTTGTCTCATGTTCAAGCCATTCATCTCCAAAAGTAGTAGCTTCCCCCAAAACTCGAGCTCTTAAGTCAGGAGTCAGCATCTGTCCCAAGATATGCATTACATCTCTCCAAGTAATGTCATGAAGTAAGTTAGTCCCGTAAACTCTTCTATATACTTTTCAGTTCAGTTCAGTTGCTCAGTCGTCTCCGACTCTTCGTGACCCTATGGACTGCAGCGCGCCAGGTCTCCCCGTCCATCACCAACTCCCAGGTTTACTCAAACTCATGTCCATTGAGTCACTGATGCCATCCAACCATCTCATCCTCTGTTGACCCCTTCTCCTCCTGCCTTCAATCTTTCCCAACATCAGGGTCTTTTCAAATGAGTCAGCTCTTCGCATCAGGTGGCCAAAGTATTGGAATTTCAGCTTCAACATCAGTCCTTCCAATGAGCGTTCAGGACTTATTTCCTTTAGGATGGACTGGTTGGTCCTTACAGTCCAAGGGACTCTCAAGAGTCTTCTCCAACACCATAGTTCAAAAGCATCAGTTCTCTGGTGCTCAGCTTTCTTTATAGTCCAACTCTCACATCCATACATGACTACTGGAAAAACCATAGCCTTGACCAGATGGACCTTTGTCGGCAAAGTAACGTCTCTGCTTTTTAATATGCTGTCTAGGTTGGTCATAACTTTTCTTCCAAGGAGTAAGTGTCCTTTAATTTCATGACTGCAGTCACCATCTGCAGTGATTTTGGAGCCCAAAAAATAAAGTCTGCCACTGTTTCCACTGTATCTCCATCTATTTCCCATGAAGTGATGGGACCGGATACCATGATCTTTGTTTTCTGAATGTTGAGCTTTAAGCCAACTTTTTCACTCTCCTCCTTCACTTTCATCAAGAGGCTGTTTAGTTATATACTTTTCTGAATCCTCTAAATAGTCTCGACTACAATTGGTACTGTTTGAATTTCTCCTGAGACTGAGGCAACCCCTGCTGAAAGGATGCCCTGATTCTCAGCCTGTTCAGTTGGGAGCCCCAGATATAGGGGCAAAGTAGGAGGACAGGAGGGAGCTGAAGGTTTCATACCCAAATCTGCATCCTTATGACTTAAGTCTGGCATGTCTCTCAGAGAGATAAAGAGCGATACATATGTCACTTCTTCTCATTTCTCTTCTTTTCTATGGAACTGGTCTAGTTGTAAAATGGTATTGCAGTTGAGAGACACTTTAACAGGCCAGTGTTCCCCATCTTCCAAATGATACCATGGCCATTCAGTATCAAAGAAGAAGATCAGGCATGTCTTTTTGAATTCTGGGGATCCAACTTGTCCCAGCTTTTTTTTTTTTTTCCCTTAAATACATTTTAAAGGAGTGGTTTCAAAACTGTTAGCTCCCATCTGTAAGAGAGAAAAAGTGACCTCCACAGCCATGTCTTCTTTTCGACAGAAGTGTCCTTCCCTTCTCTAGATGGGGGTGTAGACAGGCTCCCCACTGAAGCTTTCCATCCCTGGTCAGACTTAGTCTGCCCCGTACCAACACAGGCATCTTCCTCATCCCTCCTGGTTCTACCACCAGGGCGGGGTGGAGATGCACCAGGGGTAGACCTGATAGCATCCCAGATTGAGTTAGTTTCATAGCTCCAAAACCTGTGATTTGCCCTTTTCTTCAGATGTCACCTGCGGTGGAGCAGAGTAGCTTTCCGAGAATGTTTCCGAAGCTAGTACCACTAGGGGAGGGATCCATCTTACGTGTCTGTGCCCATTCCTAAGTACAGTCCTGACCTCGGTAGATGTGGTGAGTTATTGCCACCTCAGTGTAGCAAAAGAGGTGGTGGAGGGTTGGCTAGTGAGGAAAACATGATTTTTGTCCTCGAGCTACTAGAACCAGTCCCTCCAGTTCAGTTCCATAGTTTCCACAAAAGGACATCTAAGGAGTTGAGACAGAAGCCACCAGAGAGCCTCCTCTGCTCCACCAAGAGCTAGCGCTACCAAAGGGAGAAGCCCACTGGACTTCCAGTCTGAACAGGTCCTGCAGTTCCCAGTCTGTATCCTCAGAAACCTCATGGCCACCAGCAGTGCTTCTGTCTGTATAGATCAGAGGCACAACCATGGCAGAGACTCACTTTCAGGCCGCTGGCCCCTGAGGCAGGCAGCCAAGCTAGTAACCTGTAGCCTGAAAATCACTCCTGGAGCTAGAGTTCCAGCTCTCCATACGTGCACCTAGTAACTTTCTAGCAAGGCTCGCCTAGTCTAGCAAGGCTAAGCGCTTCCATACATGGGGTTTCTAAGTAAAAGTAAGCAATAACAGCATGGATCACGGATGTCTCTTGGCATTGGCAGGCCGGTTAAAACCCCGATAAGGCTCCCCCTTTTGGCGCTGCCTTCCGTCAGTATGAGGCACTGGGAAACCTAAGAGCAGAGCTCAGTGCTCGCTTCACGCAGGGTGTGTCATTCATTCACACAGGCACACGGTAGAGTTGGTAAAGCAAAGCAGAAAATGTGTGTACTGAGAAAGCAGAGAGGCTGAGCTCTGCGTGTTCTTACTTTGTCCTGAAGATCCCGGACAAGCCCCCAAGATGATCGCTTACAGAGAATGATGTCAGATTCGTGATCTCCGAAGAAAAAGATTTAGCTTCAGAACCAGGGACCAGGCTTGATCACTTAAGAGCTTTTGTGTAGCAGAGTTTTATTAAAGTATGAAAAGGGACAGAGAAGCGTCTGACACAGACATCAGAAGGCAGATGAAGAGTGCCCCCTCGCTAGTGTTAGCAGGGAAGTTATATACTTTTTAATTTTATTACAGTAAATCAAAAGAATGTCTGAAGTTTGTGAAAATTGTACCCACTCCCACAATTTATGTTTTAGGATAACAGGATTAAAACTTAACAATAGAAAGATCCTACCAGACCCACTCCCATAATACACATTTTAAGATATCAGGATTAGTCAGGTTTTCGGGAAGGAGCAGCTGTCCTCAAGCAGGATACATTGTTGTATAATCCCTAGTACAGAGTTTAAACTGAGTTGTTTCTTGTGTAATCATCAATTCTGGGTTTAAAGCAAAAAACATTTTTATGTGACTAAGGAATATGGGGAGGGGGGAAGCGTTTGTCCTTAACTCCTCCTTGAAAATTCCAGACCGCTTTCTCCTCCTTGAGAACCCCAGAGCCTTTCTCCTCCTCAGAACCCCGGACTTCTTATCCGTCTGCCCAGGAATTGACTCTCTGAGTACTTAAGCTGGCCCCGTGGTTGAAACTGACATCTGGTCCCTTATTCCCAAAGGACAGAAAAGTCCTGTAGAAGCCTTCGTCCTGGTGTCCGAGTTCTTCACCTGTGGGTCACAAGCCCTGTTTCAATGTGTGGCCCTCGTGAGAGGCAAGAGGAGCTGGAATGAGGCCAGAACAGGGCAGAGGGGAGCTTTGGGTATTTTTCCAGTTTTGTTTTCCTCTGATTATGGTACCTGGCTTTTAGGGTTTCTTGTACTGCTTCCAGAGGCAAAATCTGTCTTTTACTGGAATCTTTTCTTTAAAAGCTGAGCTTGCACTAGCCAGGCAAAGCCTTTGTCTGACAGAGAAAGCACTAGACTGAGTGGGAAGGTGTGGTTCCCATCTTCCCAGAACTGAGGGTCAGCGCAGCACAGTACACAGAGAGACCTGGATACCATCCTGGATCCCACGGGGTCCAGATACTCGGAAAAGACGCGAGATTCGAAGAGCTATTATTATATGGGAGCAATTTGATACAGAGCCACCCCAGTGTGTGAATACATCAGAGTGAGATGGTCAGATACAGTTAATCAGGAAGTTGCTTAGAGGAGTAATTGAATTTAATATCTCAGCCTTGGACTCCAAGACGCTTATCCTGGGGAACGGATCTCGGAGCCGGTCCCCTTATTTTACAGATGGTCATATCCCAGAGGGAATACTTTGCTCAAAGTCACTTAGCAAGTTGGTGATCAAATTAAAGATGGAAACTAATAAGCTCCTGTACTTTCAGCAAAAAACGATTACAGGGAGGAGGAGGGGTTGGTGAGCAGAGGCCATCCTGACTCTCTTGCAGAGGAAGAAGTGAGCTAGAGGCCCAGAGCAGAGGCTTTTGACTGTGGTCTGCGTTCTTTGGGAAAAAAGATGGAGAATAGAATCTGGCTTTTCTGACACCCAGTGAGTGACACCATTGTCTCCATGACCCCAGAATGTCTAAATTCCTCAATGGATGGTTTCTGTATTCCTGCCACTATTGAAGACAAAGCCGTTTTTCTTTTCCTCCTGTCACTTTGTTTTTATCTCCAGAAATTCTTTTTTTTTTTTTAACATATGGTTTGTATTGGAGGTGGCTCAGCGGTAAAGAAGCCGCTTGCCCTTGCAGGAGATACGGGTTTGATCCCTGGGTCACGAAGATCCCATGGAGAAGGAAAAGGCAACCTGCTTCAGTATTCTTGCCTGGGAAATTCCATGGACAGAGGAGCCTGGCAGGCTGCAGTCCATGGGGTTGAAGAGTCAGACACGATTTAGTGACTAAATAACAATAAGAATAGCTATTTAATTGACTTACAATGTTGTGTTAGTTCAGGTGTATAGCAAAGTGAATCAGTTATGTACACATATGCCCACACTTCTAGATTCTTTCCCCATATAGGGGAACAGCATTGAGTAGCGTTCTCTGTGCTGTCCAGTCGGTCCTCATTAGTTATCTGTTATGTATATAGTGGTGTTTATATGTCAGTTCCGACCTCCCAGTTTATCCCTTCCCTTCTCCCTGTGCCCCCAGGTAACCATAAGAATCATAAAAACATACCCAGAATAGAAATGTAAAAAGTGAAACCTCAAAGATCGCCAAGCAGGAGACGTTTTCAGCAAATGCAGAAATATCTATGCTGTCTGGTTGGAGGAGCATTTAGCTTTCTCTATTTTGTGTAGCTCGACAACTAAGGAGAACCTACTGCGTTGCTCAGAGCTCTCCGCTCAGTGCTCTGGCGTGACCTAGATGGGAAGGGAATCCTACCCAGGGGGGATGTGAGTATGTGTGTATTCACTTTGCTCCGCAACAAAACACAACATAGCATTGTACAGCAACTACAGTAGAAATTCATTTAAAAAAAAGTTCCGCGAACTGAAACCAGAGTCACTTTAACTCCGAGCTATCACAGTTTGCTTTTCGTTCACTCCTGTGTCCAGACTTGTGCTGACTTTCGCAGGGAGGATCAAAGACATTATTAAATACATTCCTTGCCCTCCTGAATTATGTGACAGTGTGCGTGTGTGTGCTCAGTCACTCAGTTGTGTCTGACTCTTTGTAACCCCATCGACTGTATGAAGCCCCGCCAGGCTCCTCTTTCCATGGAATTCTCCAAGGCAAGAATACTGGAGTGGGTTGCCATTGCCTTCTCCAGAGGATCTTCCTGATCCAGGGATTGAACCCACGTCTGCTGTGTCTCTTGCATTGCAGGTGGACTCTTAACCCGCTGAGCCACCAGGGAATGCCCGCTAGTACAGAGACTGAAGTTAGTAGGGCTAGAGATGGTTGGAAAGGCACCCTAACGGGGAGTAAGGATGGAGACCTGAGTCTTTGACTCCTGGTTTTATAGGCAGAGCTTGATTTTCCCCTCTCCTGTCCTCACTTGCTTTCCCAGGAATCCATGAAGTGTCAGGAACCAGCTCCTGCACAGAACATCCTCTTAGAACAATCTTAGGAATGTGATTAATAAAATCCATTTTCTTACAATCGGAGACTGCATCCTTTGGTGTGTTCCAGCTTGTCTATTCAGAACTAACTTGGCACAGTGATCGTGAGAAGAATGGTCCTCTTCATACTTCTTGGGGGGAACTCTTGGCAAGCCAGGCTGATATGGACAGGCAATAATTAAATTGCCTTGGATAGTGTCTAATATAATTGAGACCAAGAACTTGTGAAAAAGTATCCCACACAAAGAGCTGTCTCTTATAGGTAGTCCCTGGAGACTTGGAGCTCTTTCTTTTCCATATTATAAGACCTAATATCTTAATTAAAATGAGAAGATATTAGGGAGAAAAACTAGGAGCAGACAAATAATTTGCAAGAAATAAAAGATCCTTTTCTGCCTAGCAGCTTTGAAAGGCAAAATTTTATGGGCTTAATTTCTCAGTTTGAAAGACAAGGAAAATTTCATTTTATATGGAAATGAATGAATAAAAAAGCAGGGTTATTTTACCTTTTCAAAAATGAGATTTTAAAAAAAGTTTCATTTATGCTTTTCTAAAGACTGATGAGGAAGACAATTCAGAAAATGCTAAAAGACTCAAATGCGGATGATTTCATGATTTTAATCAGCTTTTGTGTTTTGTGCTTTTCAGATCATTGGTATTAGAAGTAGTTGTTTAGATGCTAAGTCATGTCTGACTCTCTTGTGGCCCCGTGGACTGCAGCCCACCAGGCTCCACAGACCATGGGGTTTTCATGCAAGAATACTGGAGTGGATGCCATTTCCTTCTCCAGGGGATTATCAGAGAGTATCGCAGTCACAGATAAACGTGTTCTTCGTCTCTCTCCTCTGTTTGCCTAGAACCTTGAACTTCTCGAGGGGCTCTCACCTTTAATCCCATTGCTGTCTTCACTGTCCGCTCTTAGGTTAAGGACTCTTTACTCCACATGTACTCTTTTTTTTTTTTTTTTAACTTTTTGGCCACACCCTGTGGGATGCAGGATTCGGAATCTTAGTTCCCCTACGAGAGATTGAACCCATACCCCGTGCATTGGAAGGCAGAGTCTTATCCACTGAACTTCCAGGGAAGCCCCTACATTTCCTCTTTGTTGAGGAGTATCTTGGATATTTTCAGCCTTGATTGTTGTTGATACCTGGCCCAGGCATCTTCCCTGGGATGGATGTAGAAGAGCATCACTAAGAAACATGCCTGACAGCCATCAGTCACTTCTTTGTGAGGCTTTTTTTTTTTTTTTTTGGCATTGTTTTTTACAGGAGATTGTAAGATTCCTGATAGTTCTGGAAGTATATGTTATCCAATTGTATCATGACTTTCCACCTATGAATTTAAAAAAGTGGTCTCACAGTATACAGAGGGTGATGGCATATATTGGTGTATCAAAAAGGATGCACAAAACAGTTTTTCCCGATTATTCTGTCTGGGGGGGCCTCCTTCAACCAGGCACGCCCCATGATATTGCTCTCCCTCCTTTTTGCTCTTTTTCTTAATATTTATTTTTATTTATTTATTTGGCTGCGCTGGATCTTAGTTGCGGCATGTGAACTCTTTAGTTGTAGCACGTGGGATCTAGCTCTCTGACCAAGGATGGAACCCAGGCCCTCTGCGTGGCAAGTGCAGGGTTTTAGCCACTGGACCACCAGGGGGTCCCCTTCTTGTACTTTTTATCATTTCTGAAATTATCTCATGTGTGTATATGTATATAATATATACTATATGCATGTAATTTATGTAAATATAATGTATGGTATTGATGCATATTATTTAAATGTTCATATTTTAATATATTTACATATATCTAAAATTTAGTGCTGCCTTCTCCTTCTAGAATGTACAGGGACCTTATTTCTAGCATGTGATAAATGCTTATTGACTGTTTTTTCTTTTTTCTTTTTTAAATATAATGAATGAATCCTTTGGATCAAACCAAGGTATAATGGTATGAATATCAAGCACTAGATTCTTAAAATGCTTGAGGCACAATAATTAGTTGGTTGTAATAATTAGTTGGTTGTAAGTTCAATTTTAGTTTGGTTAAGGAAGTTCTTAACTCAAGCCCAAAATAATGGTTTCATTTATTCCAGGTCTAACGTTTATCAGGATGGTATAACAATTTTCTGGGGACTTTATGATAATTGGCCACATTCTCTTTTCTGTGATCCCGTATCTCTGATATTACAGTTCTTTTCCCATCCAGAATTGATCGTTGTGGTACATTTTATTGAATGGCTACTCTGTACCAGCTCCTAGAGATGCAAAACTGAGCTTGTCCTGTAGGTTCTTACCAGCGGAGGGGAGAGGAATACTAGCTAATGTGGTACAGCTGGAGTGCGGAGAGAGGAGCGAATTCCAGCATTTGTGGGAGAGGCAGCCAAGCCAGAGTTATGGTTTTGAGGAAGAGACTTCTAAGATCCTGTAGATGTCAGCATTAGCAGTTAGAGAAGTGTGTGTTGTGTGAGTGAGACGTGGAGGGTTGGGGGGAGGAGGAGAAAAGAGGTAGAGGAGTCACGTCACTGTGAGGATCTGGAACACATGGGAGAATACACGTGGCTTTACATGGAAGGAGCACAGATTTTTGAGGCAGTGATCAGTGTACAGTGTGGCTGGGAATGTGGGTAGGAGCCAAGATGGGGAGAGACTTAGAAAGTGATCTAGTGTGTCTGGAAGACTGTGGAAATCACTGGATGTTTTTACTGTTCTTTTTATTTTTGTCTGTGTTGGATCTTAGCTGCGGTACCTGGGCTTAGTTGCCCCTTGCTCAGCGTGTGGGATCTTAGTTCCCCAACCAGGGATCAAATCCATGTCCTCTGCATTGAAAGGCAGATTCTTAACACCACCAGGGGAGTCCCAAGTGGCTGGTTTCAACCAAAGGAGGAACATGGGCAGAAGTTTAAGGCACGTGGATGATTGGTACACTTATGAGTTAGGACCAACCCTCCATCCTATCCATCCTACAAGTGGTTATCTGTTTCTGAAGTTGCAGCAGAGGAGGAGATGGGAATGGGTCAGGGCAAAGCCATCCCTAGTGATATAAAGAGGTTACCTCAAAGTGCACAGCTTGCCATGTGTATGCATGTTCAGTCACTCAGTCATGTCTGATTCTTTGTGACCTCATGGACTGTAGCCCACCAGGCTCCTCTGTCCATGAAATTTTGCAGGCAAGAATACTGGATTATGGTCGCCATTCTATTCTCCAGGGGATCTTCCTGACCCAGGGATCAAACTCACATCTCCTGCGTTGGCAGGAGATTTCTTTACCACTGAGCCAAAAGAGGTCCCCTCAAAATGCACAGTTCATTATATGGCAGAATAATTGGTTACATAACACTTTATAAAGGATCAAGGCAAAAGATGTTCTCATCTCCCATCACACCATTTTTTTTTTGGTCCTTTCCTCTGCCTCGTTTTTCCACCTTAGAACAACAAGGTCACGCTCTTCCGTCAGCTGCAGCAGATGACGTACAGCCTGATTGAGTGGCGGTCCCAGATCCTGTCTGGCACCCTCCCCAAAGATGAACTGGCAGAGCTCAAGAAGAAGGTCACAGCCAAGATTGATCACGGGAACAGGTAAATCAGGGATAACATCTCACTGAGCACTTGGAAAAACCCAGTCACATTCAGACTGAGGACACACCTCCCCAAGGGCTTGTGATCTTGGAGTCACCAAAGAATAGTGCGTACTGCTTTCTTTCAGCTTTGGGAAGCATTTAATTGTGTAGAAGAAGCTTTGCCAGTGCCCTTCATGGGCCAGCACAGGCCCTGTGCTGGATCTCTGGTCTCAAGGAGATGACCAGATGAGCGGGCATTTGGAGCCTGAATGGAAGCAATTCCACTGCAGACAAACTCAGAAGGTCTGAGCATCAGAAACTGACAATTTCTGGGACCTGAGATAATCTCTGTCTTCATTCGTTTTTAAGCTTTATTTTATATTGGAGTATAGTGATTTACAAAATTGTATTAGTTTCAGGTGTCCAGCAAAGTGGTTTAGTTACACTTATAACATTCAGAAAACTAAGATCATGGCATGTGGTCCCATCAGGGGAAACAGTGGAAACAGTGTCAGACTTTATTTTTTTGGGCTGCAAGATCACTGCAGATGGTGACTGCAGCCGTGAAATTAAAAGACACTTGCTCCTTGGAAGGAAAATTATGACCAACCTAGATAGCATATTAAAAAGCAGAGACATTACTTTGCCAACAAAGGTCTGTCTAGTCAAGGTTGTGGTTTTTCCAGTGGTCATGTATGGATGTGAGAGTTGGACTGGGAAGAAAGCTGAGCACCGAAAAATTGATGCTTTTGAACTGTGGTGTTGGAGAAGACTCTTGAGAGTCCGTTGGACTGCAAGGAGATCCAACCAGTCCATCCTAAAGGAGATCAGTCCTGGATGTTCATTGGAAGGACTGATGCTGAATCTGAAACTCCAGTACTTTGGCCACCTCATGCGAAGAGTTGTCTCATTGGAAAAGACCCTGATGCTGGGAGGGATTGGGGGCAGGAGGAGAAGGGGATGACAGAGGATGAGATGGCTGGATACTATCACCAACTCGATGGGCATGAGTTTGGGTAAACTCCGGGAGTTGGTAATGGACAGGGGGGCCTGGTGTGCTGCGGTTCATGGGGTCACAAAGAGTCGGACATGACTGAGCGACTGAACTGTGCTGTTACCTGTATCTATTCTTTTTCAGATTCTTTTCCCATGCAGGTTATTACAGAATATTTAGTAGAGTTCTCTGTGCTATACAATAGATCCTTGTTGGTGATCTATTTGATATATAGTAGTTACAGATGTTGATAGCAGACTCCTAATTTATCCCTCCTTCCCTCTCTGTGTTTATTCTAACAGTGGATTTTCGTTCTACATTTTTTATTGGAGTATATTTGCTCTACACTGTTGTGTTACTGTCTGCTGTAGAATGAAGTGAATCGGCTCTGTGTTTACACATGTCCTGTCCCTCTTGGTACTCTCCTTATGCCCATCCACCCCTCTAGGTCGTCACAGAACTCTGACAGTGGATTTTAAATCAGCAGCTTCATTCTCTCTCTTTCTCTTTGTCTTCCCCTAAGTGCGGCTGTTGTTTATGCTGTGTGCAAACCAGATTTGCCAGAATAGCAAAGCATGCTCTTAGCTTCTATTACGTCTTCAGTAACCTCTATAACCTCGGTAACCTCTTAGTTAAGCTTCTCATTGGCCCCAGCATATATGTAGGTTCCTGATACTACTGCCCTTTGGAAAATGAAAGATTCAATTAATTCATCAAAACTGACTGTGACCCGGGATTCAGCCCTTCCGCCCAGCTCTTGCTGAAACACTGGACCGGTTTCTCAGCATTTGCTGATGATTCATTTGACATTTAGTTTCAGTTTTTGTTGTTGTTTAGTTGCTAAGTCACGTCTGACTCTGCAGCCCCACGGACTGCAGCACACCAGGCTTCCCCATCCTTCGCTGTCTCTTGGAGTTTGCTAAAATTCATGTCTGCTGAGTCGATGATGCCATCAGATCATCTCATTCTCTCTCACCCCCTTCTCCTCCTGACCCCAGTCCTTCCCAGCATCAGGGTCTCTTCCAGTGAGTCAGTTCTTCGCATCAGGGGCCAAAGTATTGGAGCTTCAGTTTCAGCATCAGTCCTTCTGATATGTATCAGTCCTTCCAATATTCAGGGTTGATTTCCTTTCGGATTGACTGGTTTGATCTCCTTGCAGTCCGAAGGACTCTCAAGAGTCTTCTCCAACACCACAGTTTGAAAGCAGTGCTGGGAGGTTCTTAAGCAGCTAAGAGGGGATAGGCAGCTTTCTCTGGTACATAAGCTGCCAGCGTATTTTTGAGTCTTGACACAGTGTGGCATCAGCCTGGGGGCCCCTGGTCTCTACTGCAAGATGGTGACATCCCACAAACAGCAGGACATGCCTGCCTTCTATTTCAGCCCTTGGAAGCAGCTCGAGAAATTAAGCTGCTCTGTCGGTGCATCCATGATTCAGTCTCTGAGAGGCCAACATGGGCTGTCGCTCCTGATCCTGGGTGGCCTGTGGGTCTGGCTGCCATGACAAGGCTGCCAGATTGTTGATGGAGAAGCCATAAAACAGGGCAGAGGGAAATTAGGCATTTTTGCTTTCTTCCCAAAGACTTGACATATGTCTTGGCACTATTATGCCTGAGTTTTCTTGCCGTTTGGACATCCCCACTCCTAGATTGCTAGTGCCTGGAATGCTCACTGGGAATTCAGATTGCAGTATCGTGTTTCCACCACAATCCCCAGTTTCTTAGAACTAAGCACAGTTTTTTCTGCTTTGGTGTTGGGCATAAAAGCCTTGGTGGGATGGTGCCAGGCAGGGAGCCTATGGGCCTTATTGCCATGCAGCACCCAGAGCTATGTTTACTTAACAGAGCCAGAGGTTTCCTGTGCCAGTTTCTGTAGTCAAAACTAACATTCATTGAAAGCATGATATATGCTAGATATTGGGTGCTTTATGTGCATTATCTCATTAAATTCCCCTGTAATCCTGACAGAGTGTGTTTACAGATGAGGAACCCAGGGTTTTGCAAAATTAAGTAGATTACTCAGGGACTTCCCTGGTGGTCCAGTGGTAAAGAATCCGCCTTCCAGTGCAGGGGACTTGGTTTCAATCCCTGGTTGGGGAACTAAGCTCATGAACCACAACTAAAGAGAAAGCTGCATGCTGCAACGAAAGATCCTGTGTTCTGCAACTAAGACCCAACACAGCCAAATAAATAGTTTTTGGTTTTTTTTTTTTAATGTAGATTACCCTAAATCACCTTGCTAGCAAGTGTTAAAACCAGGATGTAAATTTTGGTTCAGCTGACACCAAAGTCCATGTTCTGAGATAGATTTTGTGATACCAGTGCCAGTCTCCTTTAAGATAATCTTGAATGAAGTACTATCCCCCATGCCTGTGCTTTTAAGGAAAGCAGGACAAGTACCCCAGTATTTGAGCATTTGTCTTTCATAGAAGTTCCCATAGCAAACTACAGATGATTAGGGGCAAAGAAGCCTTGGTTAGAGGATTTTGGTTAGAATGAGTGCCAGTTTTGCATTTTGCATTGAGGTTCTTGGGACCAAATCATTTTGCATATCATTTATAAGTTTGGGTAGCATTATCCTAAGTCTTTTAGCATTGTTTTTGTTTGGAAAGAAGGCAGAAATTGAAAGAAAATTCAGTGAACTCTCGTCTTATCTTGTCCAGCACCCAGCCTTTCATCTGAATCCTCTGGGTTCTTCGATGAAAACTCTTTATTTTCTATTTATGACTGTGCTGGGTCTTTGTAGCTGCACACGGGCTTTCTCTAGTTGTGGCGAGTGGGGGCAGCCTTCTAATTGCAGTGTTCGGGCTTCTCATTGTAGCATCATCTCGTTGCAGAGCAGTGACTCTTGGCACGTGGGCTCTGCTCTTGCCGCTCTAGAGGTGAGGTTCAGCAGTTGTGGCACATGGGCTTAGCTGCCCCAGGGTTTATGTGGGATCTTCCCAGACCAGAGATCACACCCACGACCCCTGCATTGGGAGGCGAATTCTTAACCACTGGACCACCAGGGTGGTCCCTCCATGAAGATTCTTCAGAAAAGAGTCTGCTCTTGGTAGGGAGAACCAGCTGACCACTCCTTTGTTTCTAGAATGCTGGGGTTGGATCTGGTCGTGCGGGATGACAATGGGAACATCTTGGACCCAGATGAAACCAGCACCATCGCCCTCTTCAAGGCCCATGAAATGGCCTCAAAGAGGATTGAGGAAAAGATCCAAGAGGAGAAGGTAAGCTTCCTGAAATGTGCAGACCTTGGCCATGGAGGTTCCGTTTTTGCTTTTGCTTTTTTGTTTGTTATTTTGCTCTTTTTTGGTTTGTTTTTAACGAAGGAAAGGGAGTCATTGACAGCAGAGGTGGCAATGTTGTTGAGAAGAAATATCCATTTTCTCATTTTAGAAGCAAAATATAACAAAGAACAAGGCGGCAGTATATGTTGACCTGGAAAGATTGCAAAGATATATATTACATGGAAAACAGCAAGATGCAAGAACCCTGTGTATAAAATAGTTATATGTATTTCAAAAAAGAATATACATCTGTGCTTACTTCTGTGTAAACTAACTCTGTAGTGATAGCCAAGAAATTGACCATTAATGGATGCCTCTGAGTAGAACTGGGTGCGAGAGAACCCCTTTGACTGTTTAAACTTTTGTATTTGGTCCATAGATTATGATTTCTAAAGGAAATAACAATAATATTTACAAATGAAGTTTTTGGGAGATTTTAAAAATTGTAACTGGACAATAAATAAAGATTTGAAAGGTACAGAAGAAGAAAAAAGTCACCTACGTTATGACTGCCCAGCCATACTGATGTTTTGGTGTATGTTCTTCCAATCTTTCTGTTCTAATGAGTGAAGAGTACTATTTATTTTCTTTAATTTGTAGATTTTATTTTTTTTAGTACAGTTGTAATGACATTTCATTGTGTTTCTGGGTCTAATGGCTAACTATGGCTGAGGACAGACCTGTCCAGTGGAGTCTTATTTACGATGAGAGTCATTCTCCCAAAGAAAGATAATGAATCATGAATTTTATGCTTTTGAGGTTTCCCCAGAAGCCATTGTGAGAGAGATGAGAACTTCTCAAAGCCATTAAAACCATGAGTTATTATAATCTTTAGATATATGCTCTTTAGATAGCATTTATTAAACTATTTGGGTTCAAGGCCTTTCACAAGACCGTCATTAAAAATAATAATTCTATTTTGGTCACTTGATTACTTGTCTCCTCACATTTACTTTCTTAGTAAGTGCTTGTTTGGGGTGGTACTGGGTTGGCCATAAAGTCCGCTTGTGTTTTTCTGTGTCTTCCTAATGGAGAGACCTGAGCGAATGTTTTGGCCAACCCAGTAATTATCTCTGGCCCCCGTTTGGAGGCCAGTGTCTTTGCCAGTGTTTCCCATTGGCTGAAACCAAGATGATTTTCTCTCCCGTCCTCTGTGTTCAGTCCATTCTGCAGAACCTGGATCTGCGGGGCCAGTCCATCTTCAGTGCTGTCCACACCTACGGCCTCTTCGTGAACTTCAAGAACTTTGTCTGCAATATCGGGGAAGATGCAGAGTTGTTCATGGCCCTCTATGACCCGGACCAGTCCAAGTTCATCAGGTAGCGGAGACCCAGGTCGTCTGCCGTCAATCTTGTGAAAATACCCAACCTTCACCTACCTACCTCCCTGAGGATTTCTTTGCTGAGTTTGAGAAGGGAAGATGGAGAAGAAGGGGAGGATTTCAAGGCAGTGGACAATAGCTATGCTTTTCTGAGTGACCACTGAAACTGCAGTAATAGTTCATGTCTTCATTCGGTCTTAGAAATCTCATAAAACGCATCAGAATAAAGAAGTTGTGGTACATATATACAGTGGAATATTACTCAGCCATAAAAAGAAATGCATTTTAGTCAGTTCTAATGAGGTGGATGAACCTAGAGCCTATTATATAAAGTGAAGTAAATCAGAGAGAGATAACAAATATCATATGTTAACGCATATATATGGAATCTGGAAAGATGGTACTGACGAACCTGTTTGCAGAGCAGCAGTAGAGATGCAGACATGGAGAATAGACTTGTGGACACAGCAGGGGGAGGACCGGGTGGGTGATCTGAAAGAGCAGCGTGGAAACATATCTGTTACCATGTGTTAAGTCAATAGCCAGTGGATATTTGCTGTATGATGCAGGGAGCTCAAACCCAGTGCTCTGTGACAACCTGGACGGGGTGGGAGGGAAGGTCAAGAAGGAGGGGACATATGAACACCTGTGGCTGATTCATGTTGATACATGGTAGAAACCAACTCAACATTATAAAGCACTTATCCTCCAATTAAAAATAATTAAATAAAAACTCATCAGACCACAGCGACAGGGATGCAGGAATTCAAAAACTGTAGGAGAGGAGCGAGGGAGGGATGACCCAGCAGAGCACTGAGGGTTTTAGGGCAGTGAAACTGTCCGATATGATACTGTTGTAGAGGATGTGTGTCCTTACCCATTTTTACATACTCATGGAGTATCCAACATCAAGAGCGACCCCTAATGCAAACCACAGACTCTGGGTAATAATGACATCTCAGGGTAGGTTCAGTGATTATGACAATGAATCCACGTCTCTGCTGGGGGCTGTTGATGAAGGGGGAGGCTGGGCGTGGAGTCCTGTTGTGTTGTTAGTCGCTCATCGTGCTCGACTCTGCGACCCCATAGACTGTAGCCCGCCAGACTCTTCTGTCCATAGAATTCTCCAAGCAAGAGTACTGGAATGGGTAGCCATTGCTTTCTCCAGGGGGTCTTCCCATTTCAGGGGTCAAAACTGGGTCTCCTGCATTACGGGCAGATTCTTTACCAACTGAGCCACCAGGGAAACCCAGGAATGGAGTGGGGCATAGGAAAGTCTGTACCTTCCTCTCAACTGGCTATATGAATCTAAACTGCTCTAAAAAAGTAATGGTTATAAAATTTCAAAGACTTGAAGGAATAATAATAGACTTTGTTCAACCTACAGTCATCTGCTGGTGAGCAGCTAAGAAAGCATATTTATTATTGAGAAGATAGTTAAAATTGTTTCTAAAATAGAAATCTTATGGGAGCGTGTTGATGTGGATTCCAGGGAATGGACTTGGAACAATTCTTTTATTCGCTTTATTTTTATTATTTGGAGGCTAATTACTTTATAGTATTGTAGTGGTTTTTGCCATACATTGACATGAATCAGCCATGGATTTACAGAGCTCAGTGAAATTCAGGCAGGACTGAGGCCACACCAAGGACCATTCTCTGGGGTTCTGGCTGCAGCCCAGTTCCTAGAGGCACGCCAAGTACAGCCCCATGACAAGCACTGTACGCTCGACCAGATCCTATCGGGAGTCCTTCTTTCATCTCAAATCCTCTGTATGAATTTCAGCTTTGCTAAATGTACTGTGTCTGTGCCCATCTTGAGCAGTGCTTGTCATGGGGCTGTACTCAGCGTGCCTCTAGGAACTGGGCTGCAGCCAGAACCCCAGAGAATGGTCCTTGGTGTGGCCTCAGTCCTGCCTGAATTTCACTGAGCTCTTCTGGACCACCTTTTGACCCTATAAAGCCTGTACTGAGAGCAGCTTCCTCCCCACTCAGGTGCTCACTGAGAATATTTTTCTTTCCCTTCACCAGTGAAAACTACCTAATTCGTTGGGGTAGTAACGGAATGCCCAAGGAAATTGAGAAGCTCAATAACCTTCAAGCGGTCTTTACTGTAAGTCCTACTTGTGTTTAACCCTTCTTTGGTTTATGGTGTTTTCGAGTACATGTGGTAAGTATATGGAAAACTTAAAAACTGAAAACATGAAAATAACAATTCTCATAATCTCTCTAGCAGGAATAATCCGCTCATTTATTCACCAAATATTTATTGAGCACCTGTTAGAGACCAGGCTCTGCTCTAGGCACTTGACATACATCAGTGAACACATCAGATAAGAATGTCCTGATTCGCCGGAGGTTTTTTTGTCCCAAAGGAGCAGACAATAATAATCAGGTAGATGAGTACTTTGTACAGAATGTTAGAGGTCATGAGTGCTTTGGGAGAATTGGGAGTTTCTGGCCTGGGGGAGGCTTGCTGTCTTAAGTAAGTCAGGGCTGCTCTCATTGAGAAGGAGCTTTGGAGTAAGAACTTCCAATTGAAGAGGGAGTAAGCTGTGCAGATAAAGAGAGGAGTCTTCCAGGTCAAAGTTACTGCCTTGGCAAAGACCGGGCTAGACTTTTCTTTTGGCTTGTATTTTAATGGACTTTTCCCTCTGTTTCTCCATTTCCCCACGGTGGGAGGTGTGCTGCTGTCTATGGATTGAGAGCCAGGAAATGTATTGAGCTATGGCTTGGAATCTGCTGACTCTTTCTCATAGGCTAGGAACTCTTGGGGTTCTTGCACTTTTTTTGACATCAGTGCTTGAAAAGTCCTGGAGCTGCTGCCAACTGCTTTGAACAGTGGGTGGGTTTCCCAGCTCCCAGTAAGCCTAAAAGAGATGCTGACGCCCCTTTCTTCCTTTCTTCCTCCCTTAAGCCACCCCTATATTTTGTCTGCTTATTCTTCTTAGTCCCTCTTAGAGCAAAGAAAACAAGAGTCTAAGATTAAAGTACCAAAGGAAGTGATAGGAGCAGTGGTCTGGGTGTTACCAGGTTCAGGCTTGCTCTGCTTGCCACTGGACAGGCCAGTAAGTCAGGAGACAAGGTGTTGAGGCAATGAATAACAACTTTATTGGGAAAGCCAGCTGACCAAGAAGATGGCAGACTAGTGCCTCAAAGTAACCATTTTATCAGGGTCTGGATGCCAGTTTTCTTTTATAGAACAGGGAAGGGGGAGGAGGGGAGGAAGTCCTTAAGTCTCTCAAATATCTCCTGGAATGGCCAGCCTCGGGGAGGGGATGTGTTCATTTCTTCTGCCTTGAAGCCCTTCCCGGGTGGACAGGATCAGGATGTTTCCCTGAACAAAGGCACTGTGGCCCTGAGGCAGGCCATTATGTGTAGACGGAATCCTTTCAGTGAACAAAAGCTATGGGAGCAAAGGTTAAAGTAAACAGATCCAATGTGCAATCAGATTTTGTTCTTCCTGTAACACGAGTACAGGCTTGTTCTTCCTCCTTCCCTTCCTTCCAACTTCTCATTGTTCGTTCTGTCCATTGAAACTCTACCCCTGGGACGAGAGTGGTCTGTTTCTGTCCCTGCACTGACCCATCCATACCTTTACCACTTAGTAAGTGTGGACGAGAAAGAGTCTAGAACTCTTCCCCAAAACAGTATTTCCTCAATTCTGAGATATGTGTTTTTTTTTTTTCCCTGAAATAAAAAGACATTTATCAGTCAGTATGTACATTATTAAAAAAAAATTTTTTTTAAGATATTATTAAATTGTTGGTCCATCTTTTATTTAACACTATTTCAGAATAGCTGTGATTCACTCACCCTCCCTCCTCCCCCTACCAAGTAGGCTCTTCCTATATGCAAATTCATGTCCAACTTTTTCTATTAGGTAAAACGTGACTGATTCCTTGGTCCTTAAACATGAACAGAAAGTTCATTTGTGAACGACTGCATGTTATTAAATACTGTCGGTGCGCTCCAGTACATGTCACCAGGCGCTTGTGTTGTGTGTTAGTCTCTCAGTCATGTCCAACTCTTCGACTCCATGGACTGCAGCCCACCAGGCTCCTCTGTACATAGAATTCTCCAGGCAAGAAAACTGGAGTGGATAGTTATTCCTTTCTTCAGGGCATCTTCCCGACCCCGGGATCGAACCCAGGTCTCCGGCACTGCAGGCAGATTCTTACTGTCTGAGGCACTTGAAGTCTCTCTGTTAACAGAAGCCTCACAAAATCTAGAGTAGAAACTCAAGGTTGATACTGTCACCGGTATATATTCCTAGCTTGGAGCCCTGAGTTAACTTGATTATAGAGAATAGATGTGAACTGATTGTTTAAAAAGTTCTTTCTTGATTCAGTAAAGAGGCCTTGGGAAGCTGTTTCATGAAAAGAATTTGAGATGCAGTTAAATCATTTCTGATGTTAAGGTGAATGAGTTATGTGAGCTTTGTGGGTTTACTCACCCATCCTAGGAGTACAAAAAAGCTTAGAGCATGAGCCACAAAAAGACAGAGACATTTCATCCACACATTTCTCATTAATCAACACACTCTGAGAAGCTCTCAATGGATACCTCTCAGAAAACAGAGGAATAATTACAGAAAGCAGAGCATGTAAATTTCTGTGTTATAGTTGCCTCACAGGATTATTTGGAAGGTAAAATGAAATATCACCAGCCTATGTGCATACAAAATAAATGTCAGTGTCTCATAAGTTTTAATTTCATTTGGCACTGGAAGGTGCCTGGTGTTCAGATATGCCCTGGCAGGATATAAAGTGGATGTGACAAAGGGCCTTGAATAAGCTGAAGACTTGAGGATGAATATGATCTGATTTATAAATTTGAAGTAGGAGCTGGGGAATTTTTTTTTTTTTAATTCTTTTTTAAAATACAGTCATTTTCCTATGATGCCGCATCTTGGCTGGATGCGGATGGGGGGAGGAGAGGAGTCATTATGATATTTGAGCATTAAGAATGGTGCTCTGGGGACTTCCCTGG
Organism: Dama dama; assembly: GCF_033118175.1. Lineage (NCBI taxonomy): Eukaryota > Metazoa > Chordata > Mammalia > Artiodactyla > Cervidae > Dama > Dama dama. The sequence continues at coordinate 38,358,560 of NC_083696.1, read as the reverse complement.
TGGTCCAGAGGCTAAGACTCTGGGCTTCTAACGCTAGGAAGCCGAGTTCGATCCTTGGTCAGGGAACTAGATCCCACATGCCCCAACTAAAGACAGTTACAGCCAATAAACAAATAAATAATGTTTAAAAAGTATGCTCTGAACAGTATTTCATTGTAGAGTGAACAGGAAAAATGAGGTGAGAGGGTGATGCAACGTGACCTCCTTCTTCTTTGCTTTCTGCCCCGCAGGACCTTAGCAGCACAGACCTCATCCGGCCCCGCATCAGCCTCGTGTGCCAGATTGTTCGGGTCGGCCACATGGAGCTGAAGGAGGGCAAGAAACACACATGTGGGCTCCGGAGACCCTTTGGCGTCGCAGGTACAGAAAGGCCCCAAGGTGGACGCAACAGGGTGTGGCTGCTGGGGAGACAGTGTGATGGGGGCCTAAAAAAATTAAATGTAGAACTTAGGATCCAGCAATCCTCCTTCCCTGCACTCAAACCAAGTCAAATCAGGGTCTATAGTTCTTTCAACTTTTAAAAAAAATCCTTGATTGGAGTACAGTTGATTTCCATGTTGTGTTAGTTTCAGGTGTATGGCAAATTGTTCAGTTATACATATATTCATTCTTTCTCAGATTCATTTCTCATGTAGGTTATCCGAATATTGAGTAGAGTTCCTTATGCTATACAATAAATCAATCTTGGTTATCTTTTTCTTTTGGATTTTTTATTTGTCTTAGGGTATAGCCGATTGACAATGTTGGGATAGTTTCAGGTGAACCGTGTAGGGGGGCTCATCCATACCGATACATGGATCCATTCTCCCCCAGACCCATCTTGCATCCAGGCTGTCCCATGGCCTTGCAGAGTTCCATGCACTGTATACAGTAGTTCCGTGTTGATTATCCATTTTAAAGGTAGCAGTGTGTACCTGTCCATCCTTAGACTCTTGTTTACAGCAGCACATTGGTCACAATAGCCAAATGGTAGGAGTAACCCAGGTGTCTGTTGATGGATGAATGGATAAACAAAAGGGTTTCTCCCTACAGTGGAACAGCCTGAAGCAGTTTGAAAATTCTGTCACATGCTTCAACATGAAGAAACTTTGAGGATGCTGCGTTAAGTGAATTAAGCCAGTCACAAAAAGATGAATACTGTATGATAACTCACTTTTATGAGGAATCTAGAGCGATCCCATTTACAGAGACAGAAAGTAGAATGGTAGTTCCTGGAGACACAGGTGACAGGGTGAGGGGACCCAATGAGAAGGTGTTTTTTAAAGGGGTACAGAGTTTCTGTTTGGGAAGAGGAAAACATCTGGAGGTAGATAGTGGTGATGGCTGCGTGACAGTGTGAACGTTTTAATTTTTAAAGACTTTTTTTGATGTGGACCTTTTTTAAAATCTTTATTGATTTTTGTTACAATATTGCTTCTGCTGCTCATGTATCTGGTTCTTTGGCCACAAGACATGTGGCATAATAGCTCCCTATCTAGAAATAGAGCCCCCACCCCCTGCATTAGAAGATGAAGTCTTTTTTTTCTTTTCTATTAAAAGTTTTTATTGGACCATGGTTGATTTACAATGTTGTATTGGTTTCAGGTGTATAGCAGAGTGAAGCAGTTACACATATACATATATCCACTCTTTTTTAGATTCTTTTCCCATATAGGTCAAAGTATTGAGTAGAGTTGCCTGTGCTATACAGTAGAAGACAAAATCTTAAGCACAGGCCTGTCAGAGAAGTCCCAGGGTGAAAGTTTTCAGTGCCACTGAGCTGTACACTTTTAAATGGTCGAAATGGTAAATTTCATGTTATGTATGTGTGCGTGCATGCTGCGTTGCTTTAGTCATGTCTGACTCTTTGCAACCCCATGGACTGTAACCTGCCAGGTCCCCCTGTCCATGGGATACTCCAGGCAAGAATACTGGAGCCGGTTGCCATTTCTTTCTTCAGCGGATCTTCCCAACCCAGGGATTGAAAATCCGAGTCTCTTAGGTCTCTTGCATTTGCAGGTGGGTTCTTTACTGCTAGCGCCACCTGGGAGGCCCCGCGCTATGTATTTATTTTTCCACAATAAAAATAATTTAAAAGAAAGAAAAGAGGGAGGAAGGAAAGAGAAGACCCAGAGACAGTGTACAATGACTTTGGTTGTAAGTGTTAACCTCAGATGCCCCACGCTCCCCACTTGGTTACTAGCTTCCGGTGGTGCCCGTGTAGATACCCCCTGTTCTCCCTCACTGCCAGGTTCTGCGTAAAGCCTCTGGGTAAAGCCTCTGTTTGTCTGTTGGAATCTTCCTTGCCTGTAGCCACATATTGATCTTATCTGAATAAAATTCTCCTTGGAAAGCTATTTGCCTGTCTAGGAAATTTACTCATCAAAGGCAGCATTGCTTTCAAAGAGGGTCATTGGCTTCAATCAGACTCCATAACCTTCCAGGAGGCCCTCCATTTTCCTCTGTAGTTTAAATGAAGGATATATATTTTTGGTCTTACTCTGACATTTTGGTCACTAAGTAGTTCTGAAAGCCATCAATCCTGCTCCTGGGATGAGGACCCGGAAACTCCACATTGCCAAGGTCGACCTGTGGGTCACTTGGCTGGTGACGTGGCCTCTGTACCCCAGGAGGCTGTATGCGTTGTGGGTTCCTTGAACCGCCCTGCACCCACCCCTTCCTCTCAAGGTCGGCCAGGTTGTGTCTAGAGGGGACAGCACTATTCGTGATAATGAATTAAAATGAAATCCCAGGAAAGGCAAGCAGCCCTGGCCCAGGACTATTTAGCCACCTAAACAGCAATCTATTGCTTCATAGAAGTTGAAGGCGTTTTCAAGGTCATTGTCCTTCAAACTGGGCTAAGGAGATTGGAACATCAAGCTTGAGGCTTTTATTTGCTCCTGTGTTTCTGTGTGTGTGTGTGTGTGTGTGTGTGTGTGTGTGTGTGTGTGTTCAAGGCATGGCTAAGGAGATTGGAACATCAAGCTTGAGGCTTTTATTTGCTCCTGTGTTTCTGTGTGTGTGTGTGTGTGTGTGTGTATGTTCAAGGCATGGAGATTAGTTTAAGCCTTGATGCCAAACGTCAGCAGAGGTTAGCAGTAACTAGATGATGTCCACAAATGCATTGCCTACTTGGGGTTTTAAATTCAAATTTTGCAGTATTTGTCTGTGTGTGTGTATGCACTTACAATGTTTGCAGGGGTCTTCTAAGAGCTGACAGCAAGTTGATGTCATGCCTGCTTTTCACAGCTTCCTTACACTAACAAGCCTAATACATTATGTATTTAGGTTACTTTGAGCAAGCATTTCCTCCTGTTTCCTTAATTTTTCTTATGATTATTGTCTCATAGCTTGGTATTTCTTTTAATTTCCAAACAGGTTACCTAGGGCGTGGATTATTACTGTATGTTTTATGACTAATTTGTAATTTATTAACCAAGGCTTGATGGCCTCTTGCCTCGGGGCCTTGTCTACCCTCAGCTGCCTGTGGAGTCAATGCCCCACTTCTTAGTTCTCTAGGGAGCAGGCAGAGTTTGGTTAAATGGTTTGCCCTGTGATCACTGTTGGGTTCATACCCTGATTTTAACCATGTAACACTTCTGACCTAGGGAAAATTACCTACGTTTCCCTGTGGGTCAGTTTCCTCATCTCTCTTTTTAAAATTTATTATTATTTATTTATTTGGCTGCACTGGGTCTTAGTCGCGGCACACAATATCTTCGCTGCATCATGCGGGACCTTTCATGGTGGCATGCAGGCTTAGCTGCTCCGCAACATGTGGAATCTTTGTTCCCCAACCAGGGATCCAACCCACCTCCCCAGCATTGCAAGGTGGATTCTTAACCACTGGACCACCAGAGAAACCGCCCCCCCCCTTTTTTTTTAATTGGAGAATAAGTGCTTTACAATGTTGTGTTGGCTTCTACTGAACAACAATGCCAGGCAGCTATAAGTATACATATATCCCTCCCTCTTGAGCCTCCCTTCTCATCTCTTAAAGTAGGGCTGATACTAATATTTCTATAAAAAAGATAATATACCCAGTGGGGTTAGCACAGTGCTTGCTTAATAGCTCTTCTCATATGTGAAAGAGCAAATCAATATATGGTCTTCTAATCTGTGCTGCTAATGACCTGCTGCCCTTCATTTATGTAGAAGCCAGGTGAGAAAATGTCACATCAGAGGGACAGTGGGCCACTTCCAAGTCTTGAGTTCCTCTCCCAGGTCTTTCATTCTGTTGACACTCCTGCCAAAAAAAAAAATGCATTCTCTGTGTCTTAGAATGTGGGCTTACTAAAAATTGTCAGTGTCATGTGACTCAAGCAACTTGGTCTAGTAGAGTTTTTTTTATTTGTTTTTTAAAATTGGAAGATAATCGCTGTACAGTGTTGTGCCTGTTTCTGCTCTGCAACAACACGAACTAGCCACGTGTACACATAGATCGCCTCCCTCCCACGCCCTCCCAGCGCTCTGGATCAAGAGCGCCAGGCGGAGCCCCCTGTGCGGTGCAGCAGGTGCCTGCTTGCTGTGGGTTTTGTACGTGGTAGTGTGAATAGTCAGTGCTCCTCTCTCAGTTCATCCCCCTCTCTCCTTTCTCCTGCTGTGTCCTCAAGTCTCTTCTCTATGTCTGTGTCTCTATTCCTGCAGATAGGTTCAACAGAACCATCTTCCTAGATTCCGTGTATATGCATTAATGTAAGATGCTTGTTTTTCTCTTTGTGACTTACTTCACTCTGTATGACAGATTCTAGGTCCATCCACATCACTTACAAATGACCCAGTTTCATTCCTTTTTATGGCCGAATAATATTCCATTGTAAATATGTACCACATCTTATCCATCTGTCAGTGGACATCCAGGCTGCCTGCATGTCCTGGATATTAGAGTTTTTAAAGAGGGTAGTCTGCAGGGTTGATCTGAGAACACCCAGACCGCTGCCGAGGACCCTGATGAATTGTTCTTCTGCCAGCCTAGGGACGCTGGGAGTCATCATTGACAAAAAAATAAAGAAACATCTCTGCCTGCTCTCTCTTCCTCCAGGATTCTGTGTTTGCTGATACTGTAATTTTCCAGAGTTCCTCACTGAGGCCTGAAGTAATTAGCTTCTTTTTTTTTTTTTCAATTTTATGTTTCTTTGTTTTAACACCAAAAACATTTTGTATTGGGGTAAAGCCGATTAACAGCGTTGTGATAGTTTCACATGAACAGTGAAGGAGGGACTAAGCAGATACTGGAGTGGGCTGCCACGCCCTCCTCCAGAGGATCTTCCCAACCCAGGGATCAAATCCGCATCTGTTATGTCTCCTGTATTGGCAGGCAGGTTCTTTACCACTAGCCCCACCTGGGAAGCCCAGCAGTTTGTTTCTTTAATTAAGTTTTATCTTTTTCCTAGTGATGGATATTACTGATATTGTACATGGCAAGGTGGATGATGAAGAAAAGCAGCATTTTATTCCCTTTCAACAGTAAGTACTTTGGCACTTACCCAGGTTAGTTGAGACCTGGGTTAGGCCTTTGGGAGGTGCATTAACACAGAACCAAGTGCTCAGAACCTTTTGCCTGGTTAGACAAGGAGAACTCTTAGATGAGAGGATTGAGAGGAGCTGACAGAAGACTAGATTCAAAATCCTCATATTAGAGTCCAATTTAAGAGGATAACCTAACTTCTTCTGATTCTACAGAAATGACTGAAGCAATATAAGGGACAAATCTACCGGGTTATGGTACCGTATAAATGCCATAGTCTACCTGTACTTTGTTGTATGGAACAGTTTTCACAGAGGACCGGGAATTAAGTAGGACAGCACAGGGCTTCTCAGACTGTAACCCGCACATGAATCACCTGGGATCTTGTTGGGATGAATGCAGAACGCCCTCTGATGGGTCTGCAGTCTCCACTTAATAGGCTTCTAGGTGATACTCTTGTAGGTCTGGGGAACACGCTTGGTGGGAGTGAAGGGTGGACTGATCCTTGGGTTCCTGCCAGTGGAGGAAAGCCGAGCCAGGAGTGGCTGCAAGGACTCCCCCCCGACCTGCACTCAAGCCCCTTACTGAGCCTCAGGAGCTGGAGCCCTGAGAGGGCCGCTGGGGGAGGCTAGAGAGCTGTTCTCCATCCCTTGTAGCTGAGTGAGCGTGCATGTGAACATCATGACTGACCCCAGCAGGCATGTGCCACTTAACCTCGCACAGGCGGTGGGAGCATTGCTGGATCTAATGCCTAACGAGACAGTCGTGTCAGTGAGAAAAGATGACTGTCTCGGCCAGTGTGGAGACACTATTACAGATCAGTGTGATAAAACTGAGAATTCCAGAAACTAGACCCAAGGACATTTGAGTTAATGTGATTTTATTAATAATAAGTAATGGGTTGGCCAAAAAGTTCGTTCAGGATTTTCCATAAAATGTTATGGAAAAATTCCCTAACAAACTTTTTTGACCAACCCCAATAATATGGTTATATTATTTTTAAATGATATTAATTTAAAAAAATCAATGGAGAAAGATAAGCCATGCAAAAGCTATTGTTCAAGATTAGCCAACCATTTTAGAAACCTAGGTTAAATCCTCATCTCCCAACTTAAACCATCGTAAATTCCAGATGATAACACATAAAAGGTTAAGAGCCAGCAATCTTAAAGTACTATAGAAAAATAAAAGTTTTATACAATGTGAAGTGTAAGAAGTGTGTAAGAAGTCTTTCTGAGTCAAATACCAGAGATTTGACTGAAAAAAAGAAATTGATTTAGCCACACAAAAATTTTGAACAACTTATACATAGAAAAAATTTAATAACATCTTGGCAGTTTGCTGTGTCTTGTATAATACAATAAATATTAAAATACATAGACATGAATATATAAACTATAAAAACATGCTTATAATAAAGATAATTTTCACATCTATGAATATTGTTTCTGCTATATATACATCTATTATTAGACACTGTGAATATATGTACTAGGAGCAGCATTCATGAGTATGAACTGTTAGTTGTTCAGCTGATTCTGACTCTGTGTGACGCCATGGACCGTAGCCCACCAGGCTTCTCTGTCCATGGGATTTCCCATGTAAGAATACTGGAGTGGGTTGCCATTTCCTTTTCCAAGGCATCTTCCCAAACCAGTGATTGAACCCGGGTCTCCTGCATTATAGGCGGATTCTTGAACATTATATGAAATACTATATGGTAACATGATACAGTGGCTTCCCCAGTGGCCTAGCGGTAAAGAATCCACCTGCCAATGCAGGAGACATAGGTTTGATCCCTGGGTTGGGAAGATCCCCTAGAGAAGAAAATGGTAACCCACTCCTGTATTCTTGCCTGGGAAATCCCATGAACAGAGGAGCCTGGCAGACTACAGTCCATGGGGCTGCAAAGAGTCGGACACAACTTAGCAACTAAACAACAAAAAAATATGATGCAATATTATGTGTGTGTATATAAATAATCTAGGCAGCATTCATGGACATGAAATTTAGTCTGCTCCATGCAAATAATATAAGTAATTGTAGAACAGGAGCAGTATTATGGCTATGAATTGTCTCGAATGCGTTTCTCTGTATTTGTCTCACTTTATGAGGTGGGTTTCTGGTTTGGTTGTGTGCCTCCCACTTACTTTCAGAACCAGCCCTTTCCAGCAGTTATGCTGAAACACTGAGTCCTCAGATTATTTGTCTCCACTACAGAATAATAAAAGCTTTGAGTCTCTGAGGAGCCCAGCCCTAATTTGATTACCACTCAGTTTGCAGCCAGCAGCCACTTTAAAGCCTTCACGATGCAAATCATGGCCTCTAGCATTGAACTCCCAAGATTTATGGCAGAGCTTTTGTAACTTAACCTCAAAAGCTTTACAGCGATTGTATTGGGACAGTTTTTATAGGCATATCCTGCTAGACTGAGAGGGTGTCATTTGGAAACAACGCATTCTGCAGCAATCCCACTTTTAAGGAACACACTGCAGTGTGGTGATGGTGGTGTAGTCCCTAAGTCCGTATTCAGCTCTTGCGACCCCGTGGACTGTAGCCTGCCAGACTCCTCCATCCATGGGATTTCCCAGGCAAGAATACTGGAGTGGGTTGCCATTTCTTTCTCCAGAGGATCTTCCCATCCCAGGGATTGAACCCGGTTCTCCAGCACTGCAGGTGGTTTCTTTACCGACTGAGCCACCATGCGCCTATACTGCAGTATGCTTCCTGTGTGTTGTCAGATACAGATCTGAACCCTGAAGAGCAAGCTGGTCTGTGTGTTGTGGGCAAGAGACCAAAACCACAGCAGAGAAGACTGGCGACCATTGTCCCACACAGGCTGATAGGGAGTGCCCGATAGTGCTTGTGCTGTCCATAGAAGGGGGGCTGTGCTCCCCTCTTTGATCCCCCTGTAAGACTCTCAGCCTGATTTGATTGTTACAGTGAGGCTTGTTTGCTGTGCCATTGCAACCCTATATATAGTTCATCATCACATGGGATTCTACAGACGCCATCCACAATCCACTGCATACGCACCGCTCTTGTACACTGAGTGTTGGAGGTAGGTGGGAGCTCTCAAGGCCTGTGTTTCAGGTCTGTTTCTTCACAGAGGAAGGAACTGAAGCCTGAAGGGGAGGCTCCAGCAGAGCTTACTGTCAAGAACCAGAACTGGGGGCTGGGTCTCTTGCCCCTGCTTCCACCCTTCTTCTGCAGTTCCATTCCTGCAGCCTCTCCCACCTTGGAAAGCACGTTAAGCACTGCGTCTGGTTTCAGCCTTATCATTTGACCATCAGTTTTGTTTGTTCTTGAGTTGCTTTTTTCCCCCTTTTCCCCCCAAGTCATTTTGAGATGAATTTGCTAAGATAGGCACCCAGTGGGAAAATAAAGATGGAAAATATCTTGTCGTTAGGTTGCTTTACTGTTTATATTTTCAAATGATAGGCCGATCAAACCCAGCAGTATCTGAGGCTCTGCTGCAGAGACTTCCTCTTTTTGTCTTACCGGTTATTTCTCATTTTCCCAGAATTGCCATGGAAACCTATATCCGACAGAGGCAGCTAATCATGTCGCCCCTGATAACATCCCACGTGATCGGGGAGAATGAACCACTCACGTCAGTCTTGAATAAAGTGATAGCAACCAAAGAAGTGAATCACAAAGGACAAGGTACTCGGCCCTATGTACCAAGGGGGGAGGGGGCTTGGTGGGGCTCGGGAGTGGTGGTGCTCAGAGCTGAGTCCTTGGACTCTGGCCCTTTCCTTATCGTCCTCTGATATAAAACAGACCCTGCTGGGGACTGCCCACCTCAACTTCCCACTGACACTGATGGCAGTTAAGACTTCAGAGCATTGTCTCGCAGCTGTATTTTGTAAGTTCTGTAGAATGCATTCTCATCTGATGAGTCTCCTCACTTTTGTCTGCTGTATGATCCCAATGCTGTAAATTAAGGCACAAAGAAAAAGAGTTTTGAAGATAATTATGTTCCACTCTCTGTATAGGTTTATCCCGTTACATTTCCAAAAACTGAGGAGAAAGAGACCAAAGTCATGTAAATGACTATGATTTCATGTAAAATAATGGGCTTTCCAGCAAATCGTTTTTTCGTACCTCCATGTCCTTTTGTTAACTTAGTTTTAACTCCAAGGAGTTTTGCTAATTGAAACTAAATTTTAATTCAGGTAACAAGGGAAAACAGTTAAAATTTAGATACCAAGGTGGTGATGATTGGGGGTCAGTTTTTGAAGATTGAGTTACTTTCTTTGTTTTTTTTTTAAACCACCTTGTAATTGTCTTCTGAAGTGGAAGCAATTAGGAAACGTTATTTTTGGCATATTTACTTGGTCATGTATTGACAGTTACCCTGAGTGAGAAATAGTTGGGAGGAAACACAGATTCTAAAAATAAATAACCAGATATATTTCTGTTGTTTTATTGTTTTATTTTCTTTCATTTATTTTAATTAGTTGGAGGCTAATTACTTTATAATATTGTAGTGGTTTTTGTCATATATTGACATGAATCAGCCATGGATTTACACGTATTCCCCATCCCGATCCCCGCTCCCACCTCCCTCTCTACCCGATCCCTCTGGGTCTTCCCAGTGCACCAGGCCCGAGCACTTGTCTCATGCATCCAACCTGGGCAGGTGATCTGTTTCACCCTAGATAATATACATGTTTTGATGCTGTTCTCTCAAAACATCCCACCCTCGCCTTCTCCCACAGAGTCCAAAAGTCTGTTCTGTGCATCTGTGTCTCTTTTTCTGTTTTGCATATAGGGTTATCATTACCATCTTTCTAAATTCCATATATATGTGTTGGTATACTGTAATGGTCTTTATCTTTCTGGCTTACTTCACTCTGTATAATGGGCTCCAGTTTCATCCATCTCATTAGAACTGGTTCAAATGAATTCTTTTTAATGGCTGAGTAATATTCCATGGTGTATATGTACCATAGCTTCCTTATCCATTCTTCTGCTGATGGGCATCTAGGTTGCTTCCATGTCCTGGCTATTATAAACAGTGCTGCGATGAACATTGGGGTGCACGTGTCTCTTTCAGATCTGGTTTCCTTGGTGTGTATGCCTAGAAGTGGGATTGCTGGGTCATATGGCACTTCTATTTCCAGTTTTTTAAGAAATCTCCACACTGTTTTCCATAGCGGCTGTACTAGTTTGCATTCCCACCAACAGTGTAAGAGGGTTCCCTTTTCTCCACACCCTCTCCAGCATTTATTGCTTGTAGACTTTAGGATAGCAGCCATCCTGACTGGCATGTAATGATACCTCATTGTGGTTTTGATTTGCGTTTCTCTGATAATGGGTGATGTTGAGCATCTTTTCATGTGTTTGTTAGCCATCTGTATGTCTTCTTTGGAGAAATGTCTGTTTAGTTCTTTGGCCCATTTTTTGATTGGGTCATTTATTTTTCTGGAATTGAGCTGCAGGAGTTGCTTGTATATTTTTGAGATTAATCCTTTGTCTGTTGCTTCGTTTGCTATTATTTTCTCCCAATCTGAGGGCTGTCTTTTCACCTTGCTTATAGTTTCCTTTGTTGTGCAAAAGCTTTTAAGTTTCATTAGGTCCCGTTTGTTTATTTGTGCTTTTATTCCCAATATTCTGGGAGGTGGGTCATAGAGGATCCTGCTGTGATTTATGTCAGAGGGTGTTTTGCCTATGTTCTCCTCTAGGAGTTTTATAGTTTCTGGTCTTCCATTTAGATCTTTAATCCATTTTGAGTTTATTTTTGTGTATGGTGTTAGAAAGTGTTCTAGTTTCATTCTTTTACAAGTGGTTGACCAGTTTTCCCAGCACCACTTGTTAAAGAGGTTGTCTTTTTTCCATTGTATATCCTTGCCTCCTTTGTCAAAGATAAGGTGTCCATAGGTTTGTGGATTTATCTCTGGGCTTTCTATTCTCTTCCATTGGTCTATATTTCTGTCTTTGTGCCAGTACCATACTGTCTTGATGACTGTGGCTTTGTGGTAGAGTCTGAAGTCGGGCAGGTTGATTCCTCCAGTTCCATTCTTCTTTCTCAAGATTACTTTGGCTATTCGAGGTTTTTTGAATTTCCATACAAATTGTGAAATTATTTGTTCTAGTTCTGTGAAAAATACCTTTGGTAGCTTGATAGGGATTGCATTGAATCTATAGATTGCTTTGGGTAGTATAGCCATTTTGACAATATTGATTCTTCCAATCCATGAACACGGTATATTTCTCCGTCTGTGTCCTCTTTGATTTCTTTCATCAATGTTTTATAGTTTTCTGTGTATAGGTCTTTTGTTTCTTTAGGTAGATATACTCCTAAGTATTTTATTCTTTTTGTTGCAATGGTGAATGGTATTGTTTCCTTAATTGCTCTTTCTGTTTTCTCATTGTTAGTGTATAGGAATGCAAGGGATTTCTGTGTGTTAATTTTATATCCTGCAACTTTACTATATTCGTTGATTAGCTCTAGTAATTTTCTGGTAGAGTCTTTAGGGTTTTCTATGTAGAGGATCATGTCATCTGCAAACAGCGCGAGTTTCACTTCTTCTTTTCCTATCTGGATTCCTTTTACTTCTTTTTCTGCTCTGATTGCTGTGGCCAAAACTTCCAACACTATGTTGAATAGTAGTGGTGAGAGTGGGCACCCTTGTCTTGTCCCTGATTTCAGGGGAAATGCTTTCAATTTTTCACCATTGAGGGTAATGCTTGCTGTGGGTTTGTCATATATAACTTTTATTATGTTGAGGTATGTTCCTTCTATTCCTGCTTTCTGGAGAGTTTTAATCATAAATGGATGTTGAATTTTGTCAAAGGCTTTTTCTGCATCTATTGAGATAATCATATGGTTTTTATCTTTCAATTTGTTAATGTGGTGTATTACATTGATTGATTTACGGATATTAAAGAATCCTTGCCTTCCTGGGATAAAGCCCACTTGGTCATGGTGTATGATTTTTTTAATATGTTGTTGGATTCTGTTTGCTAAAATTTTGTTAAGGATTTTTGCATCTATATTCATCAGTGATATTGGCCTATAGTTTTCTTTTTTTTGTGGCATCTTTGTCTGGTTTTGGAATTAGGGTGATGGTGGCCTCATAGAATGAGTTTGGAAGCTTACCTTCTTCTGCAATTTTCTGGAAGAGTTTGAGTAAGATAGGTGTTAGCTCTTCTCTAAATTTTTGGTAGAATTCAGCTGTGAAGCCATCTGGTCCTGGGCTTTTGTTTGCTGGAAGATTTCTGATTACAGTTTCGATTTCCTTGCTTGTGATGGGTCTGTTAAGATCTTCTGTTTCTTCCTGGTTCAGTTTTGGAAAGTTATACTTTTCTAAGAATTTGTCCATTTCTTCCAAGTTGTCCATTTTATTGGCATAGAGCTGCTGGTCGTAGTCTCTTATGATCCTTTGTATTTCAGTGTTGTCTGTTGTGATCTCTCCATTTTCGTTTCTAATTTTGTTAATTTGGTTCATCTCCCTTTGTTTCTTAATGAGTCTTGCTAATGGTTTGTCAATTTTGTTTATTTTTTCAAAAAACCAGCTTTTAGCTTTGTTGATTTTTGCTATGGTCTCTTTAGTTTCTTTTGCATTTATTTCTGCCCTAATTTTTAAGATTTCTTTCCTTCTACTAACCCTGGGGTTCTTCATTTCTTCTTTCTCTAGTTGCTTTAGGTGTAGAGTTAGGTTATTTATTTGACTTTTTTCTTGTTTCTTGATGTAAGCCTGTAATGCTATGAACCTTCCCCTTAGCACTGCTTTTACAGTGTCCCATAGGTTTTGGGTTGTTGTGTTTTCATTTTCATTCATTTCTATGCATATTTTGATTTCTTTTTTGATTTCTTCTATGATTTGTTGGTTATTCAGAAGCGTGTTATTTAGCCTCCATATGTTTGAATTTTTAACAATTTTTTTCCTGTAATTGAGATCTAATCTTACTGCACTGTGGTCAGAAAAGATGACTGGAATGATTTCAGTTTTTTTGAATTTACCAAGAGTAGATTTATGGCCTAGGATGTGATCTATTCTGGAGAAGGTTCCGTGTGCACTTGAGAAAAAGGTGAAGTTGATTGTTTTGGGGTGAAATGTCCTATAGATATCAATTAGGTCTAGCTGGTCCATTGTGTCATTTAAAGTTTGTGTTTCCTTGTTAATTTTCTGTTTAGTTGAACTATCCATAGATGTGAGTGGGGTATTAAAGTCTCCCACTATTATTGTGTTACTATTAATTTCCTCTTTCATACTCGTTAGTGTTTGCCTTACATATTGCGGTGCTCCTATGTTGGGTGCATATATATTTATAATTGTTATATCTTCTTCTTGGATTGATCCTTTGATCATTATGTAGTGTCCTTCTTTGTCTCTTTTCACAGCCTTTATTTGAAAGTCTATTTTATCTGATATGAGTATTGTGACTCCTGCTTTCTTTTGTTCTCCGTTTGCGTGAAATATTTTTTTCCAGCCCTTCACTTTTAGTCTGTATGTGTCCCTTGTTTGGAGGTGGGTCTCTTGTAGACAGCATATATAGGGGTCTTGTTTTTGTATCCATTCAGCCAGTCTTTGTCTTTTGGTTGGGGCATTCAACCCATTTACATTTAAGGTAATTATTGATAGGTATGGTCCCGTTGCCATTTACTTTGTTGTTTTGGGTTCACGTTTATACAACCTTTCTGTGTTTCCTGTCTAGAGAAGCTCCTTTAGCATTTGTTGAAGAGCTGGTTTGGTGGTGCTGAATTCTCTCAGCTTTTGCTTGTCTGTAAAGCTTTTGAATTCTCCTTCATATCTGAATGAGATCCTTGCTGGGTACAGTAATCTAGGTTGTAGATTATTCTCTTTCATTACTTTAAGTATGTCCTGCCATTCCCTTCTAGCGTGAAGGGTTTGTATTGATAGATCAGCTGTTATCCTTATGGGAATTCCTTTGTGTGTTATTTGTTGTTTCTCCCTTGCTGCTTTTAATATTTGTTCTTTGTGTTTGATTTTTGTTAATTTGATTAATATGTGTCTTGGGGTGTTTCGCCTTGGGTTTATCCTGTTTGGGACTCTCTGGGCTTCTTGGACTTGGGTGGCTATTTCCTTCCCCATTTTAGGGAAGTTTTCAGCTATTTTCTCCTCGAGTATTTTCTCATGGCCTTTCTTTTTGTCTTCTTCTTCTGGGACTCCTATGATTCTAATGTTGGGGCATTTCACATTGTCCCAGAGGTCCCTGAGGTTGTCCTCATCTCTTTTGATTCTTTTTTCTTTTTTCCTCTCTGCTTCATTTATTTCCACCATTTTATCTTCTACCTCACTTATCCTATCTTTTGTCTCCGTTATTCTACTCTTGGTTCCCTCCAGAGTTTTTGATCTCATTTATTGCATTATTCATTTTTAATTGGCTCTTTTTTATTTCTTCTAGGTCCTTATTAAACATTTCTTGCATCTTCTCAATCCTTGTCTCCAGGCTATTTATCTGTAACTCCATTTTGTTTTCAAGATTTTGGATCCTTTTTATTATCATTATTCTAAATTCTTTTTCAGGTAGATTTCCTGTCTCCTCCTCTTTTGTTTGACTTGTTGGGCATTTTTCATGTTCCTTTACCTGTTGGGTGTTTCTCTGCCTTTTCATCTTGTTTAGATTGCTGTGTCTGGAGTGGGCTTTCTGTATTCTGGTGATCTGTGGTTCCTTTTTATTGTGGAGGTTTCACCCAGTGGGTGGGGTTGGACAATTGGCTTGTCAAGGTTTCCTGGTTAGGGAAGCTTGCGTCAGTGTTCTGGTGTGTGGAACTGGATTTCTTCTCTCTGGAGTGCAATGGAGTGTCCAGTAATGAGTTTTGAGATGGGTCTATGTGTTAGGTGTGACTTTGGGCAGCCTGTATGTTGACGCTCTGGTCTATGTTCCTGCGTTGCTGAAGAATTTGTGTGGTATGTCTTGCTGTGGAACTTACTGGCTCTTGGGTGGTGGTTGGTTTCAGTGTAGGTATGGAGGCTTTTGGATGGTCTCTTATTACTTAATGTTCTGTGTAGTCAGGAGTTTTCTGGTGTTCTCAGGTTTTAGGCTTAAGTCTCCTGCCTCTGGATTTCAGTTTTATTCTTCCAGTAGTCTCAAGACTTCTCCTACTATACAGCAATGATAATAAAACTTCTAGGTTAATGGTGAAAAGATTCTCCACCGTGAGAAACACCCAGAGAGGTTCACAGAATTACATGAAGAAGAGGAGAGGGAGGAGGGAGATAGAGATGAGCAGGAGGAGAAAAGGGGGAACTCAAGAGGAGAGAGACAGATCTACGCAGTTCTCTGTTCCCAAAGTGTTCTCCGTAGCCCAGACACCCACCAAGATTCACAGAATTGGATTGGGAAGAGAAGGGGAAAGGAGGAAATAGAGGTGATCTGGGGGAGATAACGGAGAGTCAAGATTGGGAGAGAATAATCAACACACTCCTGAATAGAAATGGAAACTGAATATTGGATTCTTAAATGTCCAAAATTTATATCACATACTGAAAAACAAAAATTAAAAATCTAGAGTAGAGGTTAGACTCTTAAAAATACAATATTAAAAGCAAAAATAAAGACACAGAAAATTTTAGAAATATATATGAAGTTCGGTTTAAAAATAGGGCTTCTTTTTTTTTTTTTTACAAGGTTATAGTGAAATGAAAATGAAAGTTAAGGAGTAATAGAGGAGTAATAGAGGACTTTAAAAGAAAATAAGAGGGGGAAAAAAGAAGAAAAAAAACAAGAAAAAAATTTTTTTTCCTAATTAAAAAAATCATAAAAATATATGAAAATGAAAGTTAAGGAGTAATGCAGGAGTCATAGGGAATTTTAAAAGAAAATAAAAGAGAAAAAATAAAAGAAAGAAAAATTTTTTTAACTGAAAAAAAAAAAAAAAAGTAAAAATATATCTAGGAATTTTTCTGGAGCTGTTGCGGTCAGTGTGGGTTCGGTTCAGTTTCAGATAGCTCCTTGTTCCAGCTTACACTTCTCAGTATCCTACAGGCCCCTTCCGGTGTAGTCGGTGTTACCTACAGGAATTTTAATCTGTTGCACCGGTCCCTTCTGAAGCGGTTCCCTTTGTTTATTTGGCTTCTGTTTGCAGGTCTCTTCAGTGTCTAGTTTCCGCCCTGACACAGGCGGGCGAAGGTGGTCTCTTGTTCAGGTTCGCTAGTTCAGTCCTGCTGCGGGGAGGGAGGGGTGCTGCAGACAGATATCGCTGTGTGTGGGGAGCACTCACAGTGATCCGGCCACACTGGGTTTGCACCCCGCTCACGGGTGTGTGTGCTTTCCCCGTCTATGCTGCTCAGACTCCCGGCTGCTCTATATGGAGCATGCCCTGCGTTGCGTGCGGTTCCAGTTTTCGGGTATTCCACAAAAGCGCGGACTTGGTTGTGCCTGCGTTTTGTGCCTTCCCCTGCCCGAGCAGCTCAGGCAGCCAGGAGCTTGACGGGGGCCCTCTCCCCGGGTGCGGTGCGCCTTATCCCCTCCGCCGTCCCCGCCTCAGTTTCCGCGCGCGCCAGTGGGGTGCGTGTGCCTTGTGTTTAGCCGAGACCCTCCTGGCAGATGTCAACCATCCAGAATCTCAGGAAGTCTTTGGTTAGAAACTGGAGGCCTGTTTGCAGTGTGTTAGGGAATGCCGTCTCTGGGGCCGAGTTTGCCCCTTTCCCCTTTCCCATGCCTCCTGCCTCTGGCGGGGATCAGTCCTTTTTTCTATGAAAGGCCGGCAGTGTGTTCAGGCCGGTTAATTTTCTCTCTCTCTCTTGCTATCCCACAGCTTAAGTTGGTATCTCATGAAAGCTCCCTCCGATTGCTCTCAGGGCCTTCGGCCTGGTCCTTACCCTAAGCAATGCACCGGCTCCTCTCCGTTCTGCCCCCACTTGCTGGTGGCGGATATGGGCGTCTGGGGTACTTTTCTGCTGGGAGTTGCTTTTAGGCACATAATCTGCGGGTTTTATTTATGTTTCCTCCCAGTTAGGTTGCCCTCTGAGATTCAAAAACTTCCCCCAGACCCACCAGTGGGAGGGTTTCCTGGTGTTTGGAAACTTCCTCTATTAAGACTCCCTTCCCGGGACGGGTCTCCGTCCCTAGCTCTTTTGTCTCTCTTTTTATCTTTTATATTTTGTCCTACCTCCTTTTGAAGACAATGGGCTGCTTTTCTGGGCGTCTGATGTCCTCTGCTAGCTATCAGAAGTTGTTTTGTGAAGTTTGCTCAGTGTTCAATTGTTCTTTCGATGAATTTGTAAGGGAGGAAGTGGTCTCCCCGTCCTATTCCTCCGCCATCTTGGCTCCTCCTCACCATTTCTGTTGTTTTAGAACTCCTAACCTAAGGATGTAATTTGTTAGAGTGGAAAATTCTTAAACTAATTAGCTGTCTAATTGCTAAAAACTAAATTGCTAAAAACTAATTGCTGTCTCTGTATAATTTTTTTATCAAAACTGTAAGAAAATATTCCTTCTCTTCCTTCTTAACAAAATACTTTTCAAATGTTTTCGTGCTCTTCATAAATACTTTTTGTGGCTGTGTAATATTCCATTGCTTGGATTATTTTTTTTTCTTCCCAAGCATGAAATCCCCTAGGTAAACACTTAAGTATTCCAGTTTGTCACCATTATAAATTTAGATAACTCTGGTATGACTATCTTTATATATGAAGGTATATAAGATATACACTATGAAAGATACACACTGCTGCTGCTGCTGCTAAGTCGCTTCAGTCGTGTCCGACTCTGTGTGACCCCACAGACAGCAGCCCACCAGGCTCCCCCATCCCCGGGATACTCCAGGCAAGAACACTGGAGTGGGTTGCCATTTCCTTCTCCAATGCATGAAAGTGAAAAGTGAAAGTGAAGTCTCTCAGTCGTGTCTGACTCCTAGCGACCCCATGGACTGCAGCCCACCAGGCTCCTCCGTCCATGGGATTTTCCAGGCAAGAGTACTGGGGTGGGTTGCCATCGCCTTCTCCAAAAGATACATACTATCTTTTTCATATTTAGGACTGTCTCCCCAAGAAAATTCCCAGAAGTAGGATTTCTGGCTCAGATGATAGGAATAAGCTTATGACTGGAGACGCACGTATTACCAGAACGCTTTCCATAGATGGGCACTAATTACTATCTGCCTGCTTGGCAAACTGATGTTTAAAATTCTTTACCTGTTTGAGGGGTGGAAAGTTGACTTCTATAACTCTGTTGCATCAAAAAAAAAAAAAAAATGACAGTGAGTTATCTGGCACTCATATGTATTTATAATTTTCTAAAGTTTTCATTCTCAGTTTTTATAAGCTCTGTATACTAAAGGTAATAGTGCATCTACTTAGGATGCATACTTATTAGTTTCTGGTTAGCCAAATATTTATAAACTTCTTGTATTTCCTGGTGAATTGTGTATTCATGTTTTGTTTGTGATCTGAATATTTTTCATCTAGTGAGTATAAACTCATACTCATATTATACTTATAATTTCTTATAAGTATTTTGCCATGCCTTTTATAGTTGTATGTAGTGTATGGTATATGAAGTATACCTTTTGTTTTTTTATGAATATCAAAATTTCAGCTTGTATAGATAATTATTTTGCTTTTGTGGTTTCTTCCTTTGTTTCTTTACTTAGAAAAATGGTTCAGAAATTTGTACACTTATTTTTTTAATTTCTGGTCTGTTTTTCTATTATTTTTTACATTAGGAATTTATTTTAATAAAAATATGTGGTGAGAGGTTAGATTCTTCTCTGAGTACAGTAGAATATTTCAGTACATTTATGGAATTGATCCATTGTTTCATGTTTTGTTGTCTCTTTTGCTGTATGCTTAATAGCTGTATATAATAGTACTTGATTTCATTTTTTTCATTGATTTATATATCTTTACTACTAATATCACTCATTATTATAACTTCACAGTATTTTGGTATCTGATAGGGACCATCTTCCCCCCACCCCCCCAGAGCAAACATCTGTTTACCTCTCTGTCAACTTCTCAAAGAAATCCTGCTATGCTTTTGTCAGGAGTGTCATTAAAATTCTAAATTAACTGGGGGAGAATTGATGTCTTTTCAGTAATGTTTCTGTGTATTAATACCAGGCATATATTTTTCTTATTCAAGTGTGCATTTATTATATAGATCATAACAAAGAGCTAAAAATTTGTCTTTTTTTTCCTTTAAAGGACTTTGGGTGTCCTTGAAGCTATTGCCAGGAGACCTCACGCAAGTTCAGAAAAATTTTTCACACTTGGTTGATCGATCCACAGCTATCGCACGGAAGATGGGCTTTCCTGAGATAATCCTTCCAGGTAAATGCTTTGCTTGATTCACCTGTCATGCATTCTCTAGGACTTTCTTCCATGTAGCCATCACTTTAAAAAAATTTTTTTTTATTCAAGTGTAGTTGCCTTACAGTGTTAATTTCCATAGTACATCAAAGTGAATCAGCTATACCTATACATATATCCCCTCTTTTTTGTATTTCCTTCCCATTTAGATCACCACAGAGCAATGAGTAGAGATTCCTGTGCTATACATAGGTTCTCGTTGGTTATCTGTTACACATAGTATGAATAGTGTTTGCCTAGAGAATTCCATGAACAGAAGAGTATAGTGGGCTACAGTTCATGGGGTCGCAAAGAGTCGGACATGACTGAGCAACTTAACACACACATGCACAAATAATGTATACATGTCAATGCCCATCTCTCGGTTCATCCCAACCCCTTCCCCCCTGGGTGTCCATACATTTGCTCTCTATGTCTGTGTGTCTATTTCTGCTTTATAAATAGGATTATATATAACAGTTTTTTCCAACTCCACATATATGAATGAATATGATTTTTTCTTTCTGATTTATTTCACTCTATATGACAGTTTCTGGGTCCATCCATGTCTCAGCAAATGACCCAATTTTTTTTCCTTTTTATGACTGAGTAGTATTCCATTTTATATATGTACCACATCTTCTTTATCCATTCCTCTGCTGATGGCCATTTAGGTTGTTTCCATGTCCTGGCTATTGTACATAGTGCCACAGTGACCATGGAGTGCTCTCATGGGACCCTTGAGGCAACATGGATCAAATTTCATCGTTTGCAAGTTGCAGTTTCTTAGAAAACTACCCAGTATGCAAGCCCAAGAGAGCGCTTTTACAAGTAACTCAAAATTTTCTCTTTGCTTTCTCTTCCTTTGTGTTCTGCACAAGTCCTTCTGAAATACTTCCTAGACCACCCATTCAGTAGCACTAGATAGCACAGGTTCTCTGCCCCGAGAATAACTTGCTTCATCTGCACGTGCCTCTTCTCATGATGCCATCACCAACACTGTGGGCTCCTTGACAGGAAACTGCAGCAAGGTGCCCGCTCAGCTCAGACTCAGCCGGACCTTCTGCTCCATTGACTTTAGCTCCAGCTGTGGTCTTGGCTCTCCCCTTACTTGTGGTGATAGGAATGTAAATGTTTTGCAGTTTCCCACTGTAGTTTCATCTTTTTTGCCACCAGGTGATAGTGATCTGCTTATGTATTCTCGGGAACTCACTAATTTGACCCATTTACTTCCTTGATCATTGTATTGATAAAAGAACATCATCCCCTTGAGGAACTTTATATGTGTGTATTATATAAAATATATATTATAAATACTAAAACGCAGATATATTGTCTATTCATTAGGAAAAAATACGAATAAACAATCTTTGGCATGTTAGGAAAATTCTTGAAAACCAAACTGTTATATCTATTGCATAAAAATTCAAGTTTTTTTAAATTTTTATTTGTTAATTTAGCTACCCTGCAGAGCATGTGGGATCTTAATTCCCTGACCAGGGATTGAACCTGTGCCCCCTGCAATAGAAGCACAGATTCTTAACCATTGGACCACAAAGGAAGTCCCCAGGTTCTTTTAAACTAATTGAAGCTTTTGTTCCTTCTTGGTGAAGTTAAGGAGCAGTAATAATTTGATGGGCTTCCCTGGTGGCTCAGTGGAAAGAATCTGCCTGCTGGTGCAGGAGATGCGGTTCAATCCCCGGGTGGGGAAGATCCTCTGGAGGAGGAACTGTCAACCCTGTCCAGTATTCTTGCCTGGGAAATCCCATGGACAGAGGAGCCTTGTGGGCCACAGTCCATGGGGCTGCTAATAGATGAACACAGCTGAGACTGCGCATGCACACACACAACAGTTTGACGGCCTCACACATTTGTGTACATAGTGAGTATTAAAGGAATTATTTGTGGAGTGAACAAGTGAAAGAGTTCTAAAATGGAGATCTTCTTCTTTGCTCGCGAATAGTAGTTTTCATCTGCTTCATCCTTTACAGAGCTGTTTCACCCTAATACATGTTCATCAACATTCTTGGAAAATGTTTGTCTTCTTGCTGTTTATAAAAATAAGTATTGGTATTCTTCCTGTAACTGATGGCCATTTTATTTCTTCAGCAAGACTGAAACCTAAAAAAATGAAATAGACAAGTTTTTTCTTTGGACAAAGTGAATTCACCTTTGAAATCAGATCTCTGTTTCTCAAACTGCCAGGGCTATAATAGACTTTAAAAATCATCCAGAATGATGGTTCTCAAATGTAAGTCTTTGGTTTAGCCAATCAGGATTACCTGGGTAATATTAAAATACAGATTCCCAGACTTTTCCAAACTCTGATTCAGTTTGTAAGACCCAGCTTCTCCAGGTTGTTGTTTAGCCAGAGTCTTGTCCGAGTCTTTGCCATCCCATGGATTGCAGCACACAAAGCTTCTCTGTCCTTCACTACCTCCTGGAGTTTGCTCAGACTCATGTCCATGGAGTCAGTGATGCCATCTCATCCTCTGTTGCCCCCTTCTCTGCCCTCTGTCTTTCTCAGCATCAGGGTCTTTTCTAATGAGTTATCTCTTTGCATCAGGTGGCCAAAGTATTAGAGCTTCAGCATCAGTCATTCCAATGAATATTCAAGGTTGGTTTCCTTTAGGATTGACCGGTTTGATCTCCTTGCTGTCCAAGGGACTCTCAAGAGTCTTCTCCAGCACCACAGTTTGAAAGAATCAGTTTTTCAGCACTCAGCCTTCTTTATGGTCCACCTCTTATATCCATACATGACTACTGTAAACATCATAGTTTTGACCGTATGGACCTTTATCGGGTTCTCCTGGGGATTCTGGTAATTGGCCAGGTTTGAGAAACATAGATCTGGGCCAACATCCCTCACTGGGGTCCTTTTTGTCACTATTTGAACAGGCTCCAGGTTCTTCTTTAATTCTTCCCTCTGCTGCACTTTCCCTTGTAGCTAAATTCATGGAAGCAATTATATCCTCTCTCTTTTTTCACCTGTCAGTCTCTCTCTGTCCAGAATGACTATCACTGCTCACTAAAGATTACAGTGTCTCTAAGTCCAGTGGATATTCTTAGCCTGATGATCGTCTCTGGCCAGCATATGACACAGTTGCTCACTCCCTCTTTTGGAATGTTACCACACACTGTTGGTGACGCCACACTCTTCTCATTTTTTTCTTCCCCTGGCGTCTCTTCTAGGATTCCTTTGCCAGCTTACCATCTTCGAGCTCACCTTTAAACTTCAGAGTTCCTCAGTATTTGGTCCTTATGCCCTGTCTTAGTTTGCTTGGGCTGCCGTGACAAAGAACCACGAGCTGCGTGGCTTAAGCAATGGAAGTATATGGGACTTCCTTGGAGGTCCAGTGGTCAAGACTCTGTGCTTCCAATGCAGCAGGTGAGGATTTGATCCCTGGTTAGGAAACTTAGATCCCATATGCCACGCGGTGTAGCCAAACAATAAAATATAAAAAATGAAAGTGTATTTTCTTATAGTTCTGGAGGCTGGAAGTCAAAAATCAAAATAATCTGCAGGGTTGTTTCTCCGGAATCCTCTTCTTGGTCTACCAGTTGCCGCCTCCTTACTGTATCCTCACACCGTCAGCCCTCATCTGTGTGTTATCTGTGTCCTAGTCTCAGGAAGGTATCAGTTATGTTGGATAAGGGCTCACCATGTGACCCCGTTTTACATTAGTCACCTCTTTAACACATGAATTTGGGGGGGTGGACACAGTTCAGTCTTTAACAGGTTCCCTTCCTTTCCTGCTGCACTCCATTCTCTCCCTAGGTGATCTCAGACACTCCTTTTTTTCATATTTATTCATTTAGCTGTGCTGGGTCTTGGCTGCAGCATGTGAACTCTTAGTTGTGGCGTGTGGGATCTAGTTACCTGACCAGGGGTTGAACCGGACCGTCTGCGTCGGGAGCTCTGCACTACCAGGGAAGTCCTCATCCATTCATTTTGCTTCTGTGTGTTAGTTGCCTATAAATCCAAATCTCTAGTTCTAAGACCCTTCCTTTAATCAGAGGTGCGAAGAGGACCTTCTCTTCCCACCCTCAATTGGATCACTCTTTCTTTTTTATTTCTTAACTCAAAATCTGCACCTGAAACTTGTCATCCTAAGCATCTGGGCCTGACTCTTTTATTAAGTTTTATCTCAGAGAAGAGCCCCTCATCCATCCACTTGCATAGACAAGAAATCTGGAAATCACCCTTGACACCTCCTTCCCTTCACCTCACACAGGATTAAGGGAGAAGGTCGACCA
This sequence comes from Dama dama, assembly GCF_033118175.1. Taxonomy (NCBI): domain Eukaryota; kingdom Metazoa; phylum Chordata; class Mammalia; order Artiodactyla; family Cervidae; genus Dama; species Dama dama. The sequence continues at coordinate 38,334,590 of NC_083696.1, read as the reverse complement.
GTTTTCCCTTTGAAAGCCTCTCAACTGCACCCCGTGCTTTATCCGGCTGCAGCTCCCTGGATTGCAGCTCCCGTCATCAGTTCCCTGGACAACTGCCATGTCTTCCTAACTGGTTTCCCTGTTTCTGCTCTTTCTACCTCCTTCTCCACATGGTAGCATGAATGGTCGGTTATAAATGCCTTTCTGATATCGTCACACTCCTTCCTTTCTGAAAACATGTTGATGACTTCTGTTTATATTTAGGATGAAGATACAAATTCTTCTGTTGGCCTCAGGCAGGCTTATGTCTGTCTCCATAACCTCATCTCATACCAGATTTCCTTCACTTGAAAGCATCATGGATATGCTACCTCTGGGCCTTTGCACATGCTACGTACTCTCCCTCCGCCTCTCATTCCTCCAGTATCAGCCCAGAGGATAGATTCGCACACCCTCCATTAATCCTGACTTTATAATGATGCATTCGTCAGATGATGATCTGAGAATGCTTCTATCACCCACCAGACTATAAGCTGCTTGAGAGCAAGGCTGGTGGGTATATGGCTGACCGTTGTCTCCCAAACACCTAGCACAGTACTTCATAACAGAGTCTGTGCTCAGTCTGGTTTTTAAAGGAGTAAATGATTATTATTTCATTTCAGTGTACCATAATTTATTCAACCAACTGCTTCTGTGATTGGAAACTGAAGATGTGTCAAAGTTTTCACATTAACAAACAATACCACAATGAATATCCTTATGGATAAATCATTGCTCACATGTTCTTATTGTGGTATAGTTGATGTACTATATTGTATAAGTTTCACATCTACAACAAATAGCGCTGAACTGTACTTCAGAGACCCTGTGCTATGTATGGAGAGGTAAAATGAAGTAAGCTATGGGGAATAATACGTGTAAAAACTCCTATGTAAATAATTTATTACAAAGTCAGAGCATTTTATATTTTACATGTAATTTACATCTTATTACACTCTGAAATTTAAAAATGACTCCAGGTAGCACCACTCACAGGATGGGTTGTTGTATTGCAGGAGATGTTCGGAATGATATTTATGTCACCCTGATCCATGGGGAGTTTGACAAGGGGAAAAAGAAGACACCAAAGAACGTGGAGGTGACCATGTCTGTACATGACGAGGAGGGCAGGCTCTTGGAGGTGAGTGATGTTCCCCGTAGTCCCACTGCCATCACACACACCTTTACAGGACTTCAGGCCTGATGTTAATTGTTCTTCACTGTAGAGTGGATTTGGTGTTTCACAACAAAAAAGTAGGAAGCCCATTAAATTTGTGATTAGCAGTTACCAATTTTATTAATAAATTCACATAGACTCTTAATTTCATTATTTCTCCTGTGCTGAGAAAGACCACAAGCCACCAGGATTTCAGGTGTACATTTCTGATGTAGCGATTCTCTCTTTTTTTTTTTTATTGATTTATTTTTGGCTGCACTGGGTCTTCATTGCTGCACACAAGCTTTCTCTAGTTGCAGTGAGTGGGGGCTACCCTTTCTTGCAGTGTGCGGGCTTCTCATTGCAGTGGCTTCTCGTTGCAGAGCACGGGCTCTTGGCCTTCGGTAGTTGAGGCATATGGACTCAGTAGTTGCAGCTCCTGGGCCTAATAGTTGTGGTGCATGGGCTTAGTTTGTGCCAAGGCATTTGGGATCTTCCCAGATCAGGGATCAAACGCATGTCTCCTACATTGGCAGGCGGATTCTTTACCACAGAGCTACCAGGGAAGCCCCTGATGTAGAGGTTCTTAATCATTTTCAAGTAATTTAGACACTTTCAATCTGATACGGTCCTTCTTTCGATCTGGAGGGTACAGGTCCTCCACCTGAGTGAGCTGACCAGTGGAGATGTACTGCTTAGAGCTGTTACACTTGAAGGGCTCTTGGTTTGAGGTCAACTACCACGCTTTTTAGTTTTAGAGATAAGCAAACTGCAGCCCAGAGAGGATAAGGTGTTCTCTCAGGGAAGCACAGGACCCAGAGGTGCTGCAGGAAACAGACACAGGTGTCCTGACTTCCGGTCCATTGTTCCTCCAATAGAAGTTAAGTCTTGATTCTGACATCATGGAGGAGGATAGGCAAGGTGTGCTCACAGCAGGCTTTTACTTTCCCGAGTGACCTCTGGCTCCTCTTGTGTGAGCCACAGTTACCTGCTGGGGAGTCCGCTCCATTCACCGAGTGCATCGTGGTGGGGGCACAGCAGAGTACACCATCCCCCACTTCCTGGGGATGTGCTCGTCTTTGAAGGAATCGGTTGTTTAAAGACAAGTTGTCCTCTGCATAGAGGGAGAAGCAGAATGCCCTGGGCCACAATGTGGGAGTGATTTCTTGGTGCTGTCAGGAGAGCCCTTTCGCCCCAAGAGTTCAAGTACACATCTTCATGGCTTTGCTAACTAGCTCGGAAGTACCCCCACGGAGGCCTGACTCTTGAACTAAGTGGTTCCTTTCTAGGAAGAGCCACAACCCTAAGTTCTAGTGGACACACCACACCTACGTACCAAGTCCTTAAAACAAGAGCGTAGACAGGACCTCACACGGCTTTATGTCTGCAACGTGCTTAGTTCTAGGTCACCTTCACTAGACATCCATTCCCTGAAAGAGGAAAGAAGAAAGAAAAGAAGGACAGTATATGGTTGGAATGGAAGAGACAGTAAAAGTTCCAGCAAAGAGGAATGTTAAGCTGGTACTGGGTGCCTTAGTAACTACGCATTGAGCCACTTGGACCCTCAAAGTGCTAGAAACTCACTCTTTTTTTTTAAATATATAATTTATTTACTTTTAGCTTTGCTGGGCTTTTCTCTAGTTTCTGGTGTTTGGGGACTACTCTCTAGTTGGGGTGTGCAGGCTTCTTATTGCAGTGACTTCTCCTGTTGCAGAGCACAGGCTCTCGGGCACGCGGGCTTTAGTAGTTGCAGCTCACAGACTCTAGAGCACGGGCTGAAGAGCTGTGGTACCTGGGCTTAGTTGCTTTGTGGCATGTGGGGTCCTCCCAGATCAGGGATCAAACCTGTGTCTCCTGCATTGGCAGGCAGATTCTTTACCAATGAGCCACTGGGGAAGCCCAAAACTCAGTCGTTTTAAATTAATTTCTTTTATTGACATATGGTTGCTTTACAATGTTGTGTTCATTTCAGGTATACAGCAAAGTGTCTATCTATACAGCATTATCTGTCGATCATCTGTGTATATTCTTTTTTAGATTCTTTTCATATGTAGGTTTTTACAACATATTCCATATAGTTCCCTGTGCTGTACAGTAGGTCCTTCTTACCTATTTTATGTAGAGTAGTGCGTATCTTTTCATCTCAAGTTCCTAATTATCCCATTCCTCACCCTTCCCCTTTGGAAACCAGGAGTTTGTTTTCTATGTCCGTGAGTCTGTTGGCATTTTGTAAATAAGCTCATGTCTGTCATCCTTTAGATTCCACATATGAGTGATGTCATATTTGTCTTTCTCTGTCTGACTTACGTCACCCTTAGTATGACAATCTCTAGGTTCATTCATGTTGATGCAAACGGCATTATTTCATTCCTTTTTATGGATGAGTAGTATTCCATTGTATATATGTACCACATCTTCTTAGAAAGTCATCTCACTCTTCACCCCAGAGGTCATCAACTTATGGATGCCAATGTAAGACAGGTGCTCGCCATGTGGAGTACCCTGAGTGTCTAGATAATATTGTCACCTCCTAATTTTTTCTTTCCATCCAAAGAAAGCGATTCATCCTGGTGCTGGATATGAAGGCATTTCTGAGTACAAATCAGTGGTGTATTATCAAGTCAAGCAGCCCTGTTGGTGTGAGACCGTCAAGGTGAGGATGTGCTGCCAGTAACTGCTATCATATGTGAAACCTCTTCTAGACTCCCTTCCTCTTTTTTTAGATTGGGATGTAGTTGCTTGATAACGTTGTGTCAGTTTCTGCTGCACAGTGAAGTGAATCAGCCATATGCATACATATACCCCCGCCCCTGACCCTTCTTCCGTCCCACTCCCCATCCCACCCCTCTAGGTCACCCCAGAGCCTTGAGTTGAGCGCCCTGCGCACGCAGCAGCTTCCCCCTGGCTGTCTGTTTCACACGTGGTACTGCATATATCTCAGCCTCAGTCTCCTGATTCCTCCCACCCCGTTTGTCCACACATCTGTTCTCTACGTCTGTGTCTCTATTCCTGCCCTGAAGTAGGTTCATCTGTATCACTTTTCTAGATTCCCCATATATGCATTAATATACTATATTTGTTTTTCTGACTGACTTCACTCTGTTTGACAGACTTTAGGTCCAAGCACGTCTCCACAAATGACCCTTTTACCCACCAATGATTCCTCCTTTGTCCTGAAGTTTTACAGAGGTTGCCTGTGGGGTGCTGTGAGAAATGAATTGATCATCATAATTCTTCAGAAGAGCATTTCTCTTTCAGAAACTTCAGAAATCTTAAGTGACGTTCTAGTTTGTAAACGTGTTGAAATTTGGAGGAAAACTTGTGGTTATAATGATGTAAGAGGCTGCCAAGATGGTCCAGCACCAAATGGAAATTTTCACACTTTTGTGAGCAGTTTCCTAACATTTCTCTCCTTCTTGGCCTCTAACCAAGTTTGCTGGGCCCCCTTTCAATTTAATTATGTGTTTTTCAGATTCCAAAGTGCTCTTGAGATCAGTCAGCACATGTGAGCCTTGCAATAGCTCTGCAGCTGAAATGGTCTGAGTTGCAGTACCCCCTTTTCTTTATTTTTTTGTTAATTGTTCACCACACTGAGCAGCATGGGGGATCTTAGTTCCCCGACCAGGGATCCAACCTGCGCACCACCTGCATTGGAAGGCAGAGTCTTAACCACTGGACCACAAGGGACGTCCCAACAGTAGCCCTTTTTCTAAAGAGGTAACTCACACTCAGAGAAGTGAAGCAGCCATGTTCCTCTAGCTGCTCTGTGTCAGAGTCTACACTAGAGCCCCCTGTTTCGGAACCCCAGGCTCCATTAGCTCTTCCTTTTTTATTATTTTATGAGTGAAGTATAGTTTATTTATAATGCTGTGTTAATTTGGCTGTACAGCAAAGCAATTCCATTATCCACATGTCTTTCTAGTTTTTGTTTAGTTGCTAAGTCATATCCAATTCTTTGTTACCCCGTGGACTGTAGCCTGCCAGGCTTCTCTGTCCATGGAATTTCCCAGGCAAGAATACTGGAGTGAGTTGCCATTTCTGTCTCCAGGGATCCTTCCGACCCAGAGATTGAACCGCATCTCCAGCATTAGCAGGAGTGGCTAATGCCACTGAGCCACCAGAGAAGCTCGTCCATGTATATAAATACACACACACACACACACACACGTACATATGTATATATACATTCTTTTGAGTATTCTTTTCCATTATGGCTGAAATCAGGATATTGAATATAGCTCCTTGTGCTGTTCAATGGGAATTTGTTGCTCATCCACATTGACTCTTTCTGATTGTCAGAGTCTTAAAAACTCTCCACAGAAAACTAAAAAATAATTGTCCTTTTATCTTAATTCAGAAGTAACCATCCTCCACAATGGTTGGAGGGATAAAAAATGCACAAAGATGGGCACAGTAAAGGACAGAAATGGCATGGACCTCACAGAAACAGAAGATATTAAGAAGAGGTGACAAGAATACACAGAAGAACTGTACAAAAAAGATCATCATGACCCAGATAATCATGAAGGTGTGATCACTCACCTAGAGCCAGACATCCTGCAATGCAAAGTCAAGTGGGCCTTAGGAAGCATCAGTACGAACAAAGCTAGTGGAGGTGATAGAATTCCGGTTGAGCTATTTCAAATCCTAAAAGATGATGCTGTGAAAGTGCTGCACTCAATATGCCAGCAAATTTGGAAAACTCAGCAGTGGCCACAGGACTGGAAAAGGTCAGTTTCCATTCCAATCCCTAAGAAAGGCAATGCCAAACGATGTTCAAACTGCTGCACAGTTGCACTCATCTGACACACTAGCAAAGTAATGCTCAAAATTCTCCAAGCCAGGCAGTGAACCGTGAACTTCCAGATGTTCAAGCTGGATTTAGAAAAGGCAGAGGAGCCAGAGATCAAATTGCCAACATCTGTTTGATCATCAAAAAAGCTGGAGAGTTCCAGAAACACATTTACTTGTGCTTTATTGATTATGCTGAAGCCTTTGACTTTGTGGATCATAACAAACTGTGGAAAATTTTTAACTCCATGGGAAAACCAGACCACCTGATCTGCCTCTTGAGAAATCTGTATGCAGGTCTGGAAGCAACAGTTAGAACTGGACATGGAACAACAGACTGGTTCCAAATCAGGAAAGGAGTATGTCAAGGTTGTATATTGTCACCCTGCTTATTTAACTTATATACAGAGTTCATCATGAGAAATCCTGGACTGGATGAATCACAAGCTGGAATCAAGATTGCTGGGAGAAATAGCAATAACGTCAGATATGCAGATGACACCACCCTTACGGCAGAAAACAAGAACTAAAGAGCATCTTGATGAATATGAAAGATGAGAGTGAAAAAGTTGGCTTAAAACTCAACATTCAGAAAACTAAGATCATGGCATCTGGTCCCATTGCTTCATGGCAAATAGATGGGGAAACAGTGGCAAACTTTTTTGGGGGGCTCCAAAATCACTGCATATGGTGACTGCAGCCATGAAATTAAAAGACGCTTGTTCCTTGGAAGAAAGGTTACCATTAACCTAGCCAGCATATTAAAAAGCAGAGACATTACTTTGCCAACAAAGGTCCATCTAGTCAAAAGCTTTGGTTTTTCCAGTAGTCATGTATGGATGTGAGAGTTGGACTATAAAGAAAGCTGAGCGCCAAAGAATTGATGCTTTTGAACTGTGGTGTTGGAGAAGACTCGAGAGGGACTGCAAGGAGATCCAACCAGTCCATCCTAAAGGAGATCAGTCCTGGGTGTTCTTTGGAAGGACTGATGTTGAAGCTGAAACTCCAATACTTTGGCCACCTGATGCGAAGAACTTATTTGAAAAGACCCTGATGCTGGGAATGATTGAAGGCAGGAGAATAAGGGGTCGACAAAGGATGGGATTGTTGGGTAGTATCACCGACTCCATGGACATGAGCTTGAGTAAACTCCGGGAGTTGGTGATGGACAAGGAAGGCTGGCATGCTGCAGTCCATGGGGTTGCAAAGAGTTGGACACAACTGAGCAAATGAACTGAACTGAACCATCCTCTACAATTTTACATACTTCATATGTCTTGAATCATGCTGTTGATACAAATTTAAACTAGGAATAAAATCACCATATGACCCTGCAATCCCACTCCTAGGCATTTACCCTGAGGAAACCAAAATTGAAAAAGACACATGTGTATCCCTTGTTCATTGCATCACTATTTACAATAGCTAGAATATGGAAGCAATCTAGATATCCATCAACAGATGAATGGATAAAGAAATTGTGGTACATGTATACAATGAAATAATACTCAGCCATAAAAAGGAATGAATTTGAGTCAGTTCTGATGAGGTGGATGAACCTAGAACCTATTATACAGAGTGAAGTGAGTCAGAGAGAGAAAGATAAATATCATATTCTAACACATATATACGGAATCTAGAAGAATGGTACTGAAGAACTTACTTACAGGGCAGCAATGGAGAAACAGAGAGAGGGGGGACATGGGGAGAGGGGAGGACAGAATGAGATGTATGGAAAGAGTAACATGGAAACTTACATTATCATATGTAAAATAGAGAGCCAATGGGAATTTGCAGTAAGCCTCAGGAAACTCAAACAAGGGCTCTGTATCAACCTAGGAGGGGTGGGATGGGGAGGGAGCTGGGAGGGAGGTTCAAAAGGGAGGGGATATATATATATATACCTATGGCTGATTCATGTTGAGGTTTGATAGATACTTGCATAATAGTCCATTATATAACCACACCATAATTAAACTCTTGCCACAAATTCTCTGCTCTGTACATTGCCCCATGCCTCTGTTTTCCCTGTCCCTTCTGTACATATAAGCAGCAAAAAGCAAAAGCTTCCTTTTCTCCAGTATTTTATCTTTTTCTTCTAGTGTGTGTATGTGCTTAGTCGTGTCTGACTCTTTGTGACCTCATGGACTGTAGCCTGCCAGGCTCCTCTGTCCATGGGTTTCTTGAGGCAAGAATACTGGAGTGGGTTGCCATTTCCTTCTCATGGGAACCTTCCCAACCCAGGAATTGATCCTGGGTCTTCTGCCTTGGCAGGCAGATTCTTTACCATTGAGCCACCAGGGAAGCCCTTTCCTTCTATTATAGGCCCTACGTATTACTGTATTCATGTACAGCTTGTAGTCCAAAAGGTACAAGTACTGATGTTTTCACTCTGAAGCATCTCCTGCTTCACACTTGAGAAGACACTAGAAATCTGTAGTATTTCCACTTTCAGAATCTATGATAAATATCAAAGATGATCTCTTGAGGTTCACTTGGTTTTGAGAAATAAATAAACCTCTCTTGAATGAAGTCCTCCACAAAATCTCAGTCTATCACAATGACTCCTTATGACCAGATACTGAAATGGGCCTCATTTTATAAAATGAGCTTTGCGTGCCAAGGACTGAATTGATATAAACTCGTAATTCTGAATTATTATGCAGGTGTCCATTGCTATAGAAGAAGTTACTCGCTGCCATATAAGATTTACCTTCCGACACCGGTCGTCTCAGGAATGTAAGTATTAGGAGGTCTACGACATACTTTCATCAAAACAATATCTTTGATCAAAAAAAAAAAAATCCTGCTTGACAGTACTTTTGTGTGTCTGTAGAACAAGATACTTGGCATCTTTATTTCAGGATTCATTGGTGCTAAGGAAATATTTTTTTAATGAATTTTTCTAGGTTTCCAAGATTTGTGTTGTTCATTCTGTATCAGAATTTCCCCCAAATGTGTTCTGTGAGTACTAAGGTTCTCTAAGATGCTAACAGATCCTCTCTGACACATTGAGTTTCACAGTTGGATAGAGATAGGAAATGCTTGTGTATTATATTTTCCTCTTAGCCATTCGCAGTGTATGTTGTCAAATTGCTGAGAAATCCTGAAGCCAGAAAAGTGTTTAATCTCTAGTTTCCCCAATTTTTTTTTTTTCATGAAAGAACTATTTCAAATCTTAGAACATAGTTCACGAGTTGACTTTTCTAAAGTGTGAACAAAGGAGAATATTGTTTATTTTCCACTTGATCACAATGTGTCTGGAAGTGTTGTTCTTATTCCGCACTGCATGAAAGTCCAGTCCTTCCTTCCAAACTGAAATTTTTGATTGCCGTATACCTACCAGACTGCAGGCCAGGCCCTCAATAGATAATAGCAGACAGGACTCAGGCACTGCTCTGAAAAGTCTCTGTGATCTAGTTAGAAAGACGAGTATGAAAACAGATGATGCTATTATTTTCTCCCAATCTGAGGGCTGTCTTTTCACCTTACTTATAGTTTCCTTTGTAGTGCAAAAGCTTTTAAGTTTCATTAGGTCCCATTTGTTTAGTTTTGCTTTTATTTCCAATATTCTGGGAGGTGGGTCATAGAGGAAACAGACAAAGGATTAATCTCAAAAATATACAAGCAACTCCTGCAGCTCAATTCCAGAAAAATAAATGACCCAATCAAAAAATGGGCCAAAGAACTAAACAGACATTTCTCCAAAGAAGACATACAGATGGCTAACAAACACATGAAAAGATGCTCAACATCACTCATTATCAGAGAAATGCAAATCAAAACCACAATGAGGTACCATTACACGCCAGTCAGGATGGCTGCTATCCAAAAGTCTACAAGCAATAAATGCTGGAGAGGGTGTGGAGAAAAGGGAACCCTCTTACACTGTTGGTGGGAATGCAAACTAGTGCAGCCGCTATGGAGAACAGTGTGGAGATTTCTTAAAAAACTGGAAATAGAACTGCCATATGACCCAGCAATCCCACTTCTGGGCATACACACCGAGGAAACCAGATTTGAAAGAGACACGTGCACCCCAATGTTCATCGCAGCACTGTTTATAATAGCCAGGACATGGAAGCAACCTAGATGCCCATCAGCAGACGAATGGATAAGGAAGCTGTAGTACATATACACCGTGGAATATTACTCAGCCATTAAAAAGAATTCATTTGAATCAGTCCTAATGAGATGGATGAAACTGGAGCCCCTTATACAGAGTGAAGTAAGCCAGAAAGATAAAGAACATTACAGCATACTAACACATATATATGGAATTTAGAAAGATGGTAATGATAACCCTATATGCAAAACAGAAAAAGAGACACAGAAATATAGAACAGACTTTTGAACTCTGTGGGAGAAGGTGAGGGTGGGATATTTCAAAAGAACAGCATGTATACTATCTATGGTGAAACAGATCACCAGCCCAGGTTGGATGCATGAGACAAGTGCTCGGGCCTGGTGCACTGGGAAGACCCAGAGGAATCGGGTGGAGAGGGAGGTGGGAGGGGGGATCGGGATGGGGAATACGTGTAAATCTATGGCTGATTCATATCAATGTATGACAAAACCCACTGAAATGTTGTGAAGTAATTAGCCTCCAACTAATAAAAAAAAAAAAGCTTGAGGTAGCAAGCAAAAAAAAAAAAGAAAACAGACGATGAAGGTCAGATCAATGTGACGTGTTACAGCAGCAAACGTGGAGTTGTAAGCCTAGCACCCAACCCTGCCTGGGGATTTACCCCTAAGATTTCCTACATCCTGTCTGAGCCTCAAAGATAAGCAGAGGTTAGCCCAGCAAAGGGTGATGGTGGAGAAATGTGTTTGAAAGAGCAAAGGGAGGCTGAAGTGGGAGCAATTATAATATTAAATTGAGCCATCATAAAGTGCCAGTTTTATAGTCAGTAGCAGATAGTCAAATATTAGCAATTTCGTCCAGTTCTACATTATACCGAAGGAGCATTTCTCAAGCTCTTAGTTTGTACCAGATACCACGTGAAGCTCTATTTATTCGCTATCTTGTTTGGTATCTACAGTAGTCTGATAAGATCCATACTACTTTTATCCACATGTGTACATAAGGAAAGTGAGGCACAGAGATGTTAGGCCCAAGGTTGGGCTTCCCTGGTAGCTCAGCTGGTAAAGAGTCCACTTGCAATGCAGGAGAACCTGATTCGATTCCTGGGAAGATCCACTGGAGAAGGCATAGGCTACACACTCCGGTATTCTTGGTGTTCCCTGGTGGCTCAGCTGGGTTCAGTCCCTGGGTTGGGAAGATCCCCTGGAGAAGGGAACAGCTGCCTACTCCAGTGTTCTGGCCTGGAGAATTCCATGGAGGTTGCAAAGAGTTGGACATGACTGAGTGACTTTTACTTTCACTTTGCCCAAGGTCACAGGGCTAGTAAGGACCCAGATTGACACCTCGACAGTCTGATTCCAGGCAGGCTGGAGCAGGATCATGAAAAATGAAGGTTCTTTTAGACCATCTTGTAGCGGAGCCATTAAAGAGTGTTGTATAGGTCAGGAGTCCCTAACTTCTGGAGTCTAATGCCTGATGATCTGGGGTAAAGCTGATGCAATAATAATAGGAATAAAGTGCACAGTAAATGTAATGCACTTGAACCATCCTGAAACCATCCCCCCCGCCCCTGGTCTGTGCAGAAATTATCTCCCATGAAACCAGCCCCTGGTGCCAGAATGGTTGGGGATTGCAAGTATAGGTGGTGGTGGTGGTTTGGTATCTATTTATAACAGCTTTAGTCATGGTATCCCCAGCCAAACTGGACACGGCCCAAGTGGCCATCAAAAGGAGAACATATGAACAAACCATAGTATAATCTTTTCATAAGAGATACCTGCTCAGCCAGTCTGGGGACACACGAGAACTACCAGAGCTTAGAGGTGTGCCTGTGGTGAGAAGGGGCCACGAGTCCCCCCAGCCATAGACATCTGAGTAGGGGACATGTGAGCTCAGAGGCCAACTCTGAAGACCAGGAGGGAGGCCCTTTCTTTCCTCAAGAGGCTGGATTCTCCTTCCCAGATGCCACAAGAAACACATAACCCCTTTTCCTGGCACCTTGGCATCTTGGACAAAGAGAGGAACAGAAACCTTAGACGGCATCACAACCATGTTATTGTTGTTCAGTGGCTAATTGTGTCTGACTCTTTGCAACCCCACGGACTGCACCACACCACGCCTCCCTGTCCTTCACTGTTTTCCAGAGTTTGCTCAAGCTCATATCCGTGGAGTTGGTGATGCCATCCAACCATCTCATCCTCTGTTGCCCCCTTCTCCTGCCCTCAGTCTTTCCCAGCATCAGGGTCTTTTCCAATGAGTCAGTTCTTCACATCAGGTGGCCAGAGTATTGGAGCTACAGCATCAGTCCTTCCAATGAATATTCAGGACTGATTTCCTTTAGGATGGACTGGTTTGATCTCCTTGCTGTCCACAAACCTTGAAATATAATAAATAAAATACTTGCTGAGGTACTTCCCTGGTGGTCCAGTGGCTCGGAATCTGCCTACCAATGCCGGGGTCACGGATTCCATCACTGGTCCGGGAAGATCCTACTTGCTGAGGAGCAGCTAAGCCCATGCCCCACAATTACTCAGCCTGTGCTCAAGAGCCCATGCCCCAAAACAAGAGAAGCTGCTTCAGTGAGAAGCCCACACACAACTAGAGAGTAGTCTGTGCTCACCACAGCTAGAGAAAGCCTGTGCACAGCATCAAAGACCCAGCGCAGCAAAATATAACTAAGTAAACACATGTATACAGAGAGATCAGTATGTACACACTGAGTCTGTTTTAAAAACAGCAGCAGTGAGATAGCCCATGGAATGGTTTGGAAGCCTGGCATTTTAGGAATACAGGGAAGTGATGAGGGTGGTCTGGACTCAGGAGGGAACATCAGGAATGGAGAGGAAAGGTGTCCAGAGGCTCTCAGGAGGTGGAGTTAGCCTGGGGGTGGGGTCAGTGTCGATACTCGTTGTTATGATTGGATGCTCGAGTGGATTCTGGTGTCATTCATTCATAAATACAGGAAGAGCAGGGTATGTGTGGGGGGCACCAGAAGGTTTCAGTTAAGGAACTGTTCCTTCAGGGAGCCAGTGACATGCATACTCCATATGGCTCATTGGAGCTCACCGAACTGATTGATTAGAGTGCGGTCGAGCACCTGACTGCAGGCACATGTGCCCAGCTCTCATAGCCATCACCCCCTGGTATCCTCCTGCCCTGCTCAGACATCTATTCTTGTCTTTTCAGCCAGAGATAAATCAGAGCGAGCCTTTGGCGTGTCCTTTGTGAAGCTGATGAACACGGATGGCACCACTCTGCAGGATGGGAGACATGATCTGGTGGTGTATAAGGTGGTGCTAAAGAAAGAGGCCGAGGACCTCCTTATTCCCTCTGAAAGTGATTGTGAAAACTCCTTTTAGATTTTGTGTGTAACTATCAGAAACTTCTCTAGACCTATATGTGTTCACACCTACCAGTCTCGAATCCCAGAGGACTGTGGTCACACCAGCTTCATGGACTCCCATCCCCTTCAGTCTAATAAATGATGGTCCTGGGACTTCCCTGATGGTCCAGTGGGGACCGCCAGTCACACTTCCACTGCAGGGGGCGTGGGTTCCATCCCTGGTTGCGGAACTTGGATCCCACATGCTGTGTAGCATGGCCAAGAAAAAAAATTTTTTTTAAAATGATGGTCCCTCCTTCTGCAAATGGCATCATGGAGGTGAACAGCCAAAGGTCACTCTCTGGCTTTCTGTTCTTTGCATCTCCCCTTGTGGAGCGTTGATAATTGCACTGTTGGGCTGGATTAGCAGGTGATGGGTGTGGTAGGATGTGGTTTTCATATCAGTGAGAGCCAGGCACCATTTCTGTGCTCTGGGGCCCCTCTTCCTCCGGTATCAGTTTGTCCTTATTCTTGCATCTATGTGCTGCAGAGCTATCATTCCCACTGAGATTTTAGAGTTGAAAGTTGTTGAGAAGATCTCATTTGTCCAACAATGTCAAGGAGGCTTTTTTCAGTTGATAGCTTTTCTGAGATGAAGCTGCCTGATGTGTATTTCCGTTAATAGCTCCTGAGCTCAGAAATAGTGTTGGAAGCCATAGCTAGCTGTTTCTTCTCAGGGGACCCAATGAAGTATAACTGGACAATTTACACGTTCAAGAAAATGAAGTCCAACCGTACTCTTTACTTACATACTTATAATACAGACTAGGATATTGATTTCTGCTTCATACCTTACTCCATTTTCGTACAATGTTTAAATTATTTCCGGGCTCAGATTTTTGAAAAACATTATTAACACCTCAGAGTTAAAAGGGATCTAATATAAAAACTTTGTTTCTTATGCTAGAAATACACTGCGCTCACGATAAGTATTATTTTATTTGCACCTAAGAGATTTTGTCTGCTCTCTGGCATCCCTGACATGTTTCCTTTGCAGGGTGACAACAAGAAGATGGAAGATGCTAAATTCTACCTGACCTTGCCTGGAACCAAGGTGGAGATGGAAGAAAAGGAGCTCCAAGCATCTAAAAACACAGCCAGCTTTGCACCAGCCAAGGACAGCACAAAGGACAGCTTTCAGATTGCCACCCTCATCTGTTCCACAAAGCTCACCCAGAATGGTAGGTGCGGCGACCTGAGTGACCCCAGAATGGGTTTTCCACTGGGTCCTCCTGGGCTCCTTTGTTAAATTCAGGAGACTGGACCATATGTCTTCTGAGATGGGGTCCTCGGCTCTCTGGATTCTGCTCTTTGCGTGATGTTCTAGGTAGAACTATTAAATAGCTAAAGCTTTTTCTGAGGCTTCTTTGTCTATCTTTGAACCAGGATGAAAAACATTTGGGTGTTTTTTAAATATGGTAAAACCTACAAATGTATTCTAACGGAGGCTGTAAAATTGGAAGGTCTTATGTTTCATTCCTTCAAGGCAGCAAAGAGCTCTAATACTGTCCTTTGTATGATGTACATAATGAGATATTTTGGTAACAGGGGAAGAACACTGGCAGGCAAATATCAGTCCCTTGCTCAAGAAGGATGGCAAAAAGCAGGGAGGATTTCCTATTAGCCTTTCTATCTGTCCCCATGTAGACTCCTCTTTCCCCATTTTTTTCCCAAGCAGTCAGAGATTTTCCATAAAATCAGCTGAACAGTTCACAGTTGGCTTCACTTTGTCCCTTCTTGAAATCTGATAGCAATTTTAACTTCTCTTGTGTATATCATGGCATTTGATAGCCAATAACAGCTTCTTATTCATTTAACGTATGTAATTTGTAAGGAGTCATGCTGAATAGAGTGATCCAAGGGTTAGCTGCTTTGGGGACTTGCTTTAAAAATTGTGTATCCCCTGTGTTGTGTGGATGATTAGTCCCTTTGACCTTTGAGAAGAATTGGGGGCTCTGCCTTAGGGAGATGATAAGGTAGACAAGCAGCTGAGAGATAAGGGACACTCAAGGGTCAGATAGCATGCGGTCGATCTTTAGAAAGGATCATTGTTGTTTATTTTGGTGAATCATGGTTGGGTAGAGAATATGGATAGTATTTCAACTTGGGCAAGTGTCTAGACTCAATAAAGTGGGCTTAGAGCTATTACTTATGGGAAAGCAAAAGCACACACCAAAAATAAAGCCAGAAAAAAGGCGAAACTATAAAGACATGAAAAGATCCATGATTACACAGGGCTCGGGGAGAGAGGGAGGGATGAACAGACAAAGAACGGGATTTTTAGGACAGTAAAACTATGCACTAAATGTTACCCTAACAGGTACTTGGATATATGTCACTGTAATTTGTCCATACCCACAGAATATACGAAGTGAAGCCTAATTTAAACGACAGCCTTGAGTTAATGATCTTTATCAGTGTTGGCTCATCAGTTGTAATAAAGGTACTACAGTAATGCAGGATGTTAATAACACTGGAAACTCTGCAACCTTGAAGGGGTATTTGGGAACTCTCTGCACTTTGGGCTTAATTTTTTCTGCAAGCCTAAAACTGCTCAAAAAAATAAACTCTGCTGCGGCTGCTGCTGCTAAGTCGCTTCAGTCGTGTCTGACTCTGTACGACCCCATAGACGGCAGCCCACCAGGCTCCTCCATCTGTGGGATTCTCCAAGCAAGAATATTGGAGTGGGTTGCCATTTCCTTCTCCAATGCATGCATGCATGCTAAGTCTCTTCAGTCGTGTCCGACTCTGTGCGATCCTATGGACAGCAGCCCACCAGGCTCCCCTGTCCATGGGATTCTCTAGGCAAGAATACTGGAGTGGGTTGCCATTTCCTTCTGCAAAATAAAGTCTGTTAATTAGGAAAAGACAAACACCTTAAAAATTAAGCCAGAAAGCATTCTGAGCTTACATGACAGAACTGTATCCATGATATAACTGTTTTTAGGGAAAAAGTAAGTATAAATATAAATGGTTGATACAAGGTTAAATAGTATAGTGTTTATCGAAAATGATTAAGAAGGTGTATCAGAGATTTTAAATATTTATTTTCAGACCCTTTGGCCCAGTACCGTGACCTCTAGAAAGTGAATGTAAATGGACAATGAGAGGTGTACACAAAGATTTATGTAGGAGGATGTCTCCCTATTATTAAATAATGGGGCAACACTGGAAACAATCCAGATGTCCAGTAGTTGGGGGTCAGGTCAAAGTCTATCTTGTCATTAAATGATGAAATATATGAGGCTGTGAAAAACACTAGATTGGCCAAAAAGTTCATTCGGGTTCCTCTGTGACATCCTCAGAGAAACATGAACGAACTTTTGGGCCAACTCAGTATTTCAGAACAGAGACATAAGAAAATGTTAACAGTCCCTGGAATATAACCGCAGTTTTGTTTAAATATGTAAGGAGAATTTGGAGCCAGTTGCCTGGGTTCAGTTCCCAGCTCTGCACGTACTCGCTGGTTCATCTTGGACACGTCACTTGATCTCACTGTGACCCAGTTTCCTCATCTCATCTGCTGTCAGCATGGACAGGAGGAGGAAGAGGGGACATGTGGGGCCACCTTGTGCGTATATGAAGACAGGGTATTCCCAGCAGCAGATCACAAGTGCTGTTGTTTCTCTGCTTTCTTCTAATATGATGGGAATGGTAAAGAACCAGTTCAGTTTATTCTGAGAAAGAAGCAGGTGAGGAACATGAGTAAACTGTCAACTCTACAAGGGCGTTTGCTGATCAGGAAGGTGTCTGTTCTCCTTTTACACGGAGACTGACCACAGGTGTTGTTCCTTAGCCTTTGGAGGGCTGTTCAGACTCCAAAGGTCAAAAGCCACTGGACTTTGTCACAAACAGAGCCTATAGATGCTTTTCATTACTTTATGAATTTTTTTCAAAACTAGAACAGCTCGATTTATATGGGATCATTTTGTTGCTGGACCGTGTGGAGGGTGAGAATAGATTTGTTCTGGAAAAGGGAGCAGGGAGTCAGGTCTCTGCAGGACGGACGCTGCACCAGGCTTTCACAGCGATCTCGTTTTACCCACGCACATCCTCACACAGGAAGACACCCGTGTTGCTATCATTCATCTCAGTTTGCTGATCAGAATTCTGAGTTAAGAAACTGAAATATTAGGCTGGCCAAAGAGTTCGTTCAGGTTTTCCTGTAACACCTTACCTAATACTGAGCCTGAACTCATAAGTAATGGACTTAGGTCTGAAAATACATATTTGTAGCAAAATTTAGGGGGTTTTTTTGGTCATTCTTTTCTTTTTTAAATGTTATGGTCCTAATCTTTTCCCGAAGGTAATCACTACCCTAAATTTGGGGACTGTCAATCAGAGGATCATGAATTCTTACATACTTCTGATGGAGATGTAAATTGGAACAACTTTGGATAACATTTAGGTAGTATCTGATACTGTTGAAGGTGGTCATTCCTGATAACCCAGAAGTATACTCTAGTTTTATACCTCAGATAAGCAGCTGTACCTGGATACCAGGAGGCATATGAGAATGTACACAGCACAGTTGTTTATGATGTCTCAAAACCACAAACAACCCATCTGGTTTGGGGGCGTTGTTCTGTTTTTCCTTTTGTTTTGTTTTGGCTGTGCCACTTTGGCTGGCAGGATCTTAGTTTCCTGATCAGGCGTTGAACCCAGACCCTTGGCGTGTAAGTGTGGAGTCCTAGTTCGTTGACAGTAAAATGGATGAACAAATTCTGGTACATCCATACAGTGGGATAGATACTATACAGCAATGAAACGAAGTTTGTCAGAGCTATTCATCAACCTGTATGAATCCCAGAAACACTGTGAGTCTAGGCCTATTTCCATAAGACTGTGCCACCACTTTTCTTGCCCTAAGACCTTATGGTTCACCATTGCCGAATACATTCTTAATATGAGCATTGATGGAGCATGCAAGTAGGGAAAAAACCTCTAGGCTGATGAGCGGGTGCTTGGCAGATGCTAAAATCTGCTGAGTGACTCTTCTCTGCTGATGGCATATCTAAATCCTTTTCCTTAGGTAGCGCTCGTGAAGTGAAGTGTAACCAGTGGAACAGAATGGTTGACTAGCCTGGGGCAGAAACAGGAGATGGGAAGATGGAAGGAACAGTGCCTAGTAGATAGGTCTAGCACAGTGTCTATTCTTAAGTATTTACATAAGGAGTGGAGAATTGTCTTGTATACACTACCAGTTTCCTCGGGGCTACTGGTTTTGATTCCATCCTGCTAGTCAATCTTTGATCCAGCGTGTACTGACCACCTGCCAGGTGGCTGGCACTGTGATGGGCTTAAGAATGAATGCAATATGGTCCCTCCCCTCAAGTGTTTCAGTCTATGGGACGAGGCAGAGATGTCAAGCATGTCATTACTTATTTGTCCTGATGTACTCGTATATGGACAAGGAGTGCAGATAGAAGAGAACGACTGGTTCTGACTGGTTCAGAACGACTCCCTCTGGTCTTCCCAGAGGGAGTCGAGTTTGAGATGAGTCTTGAGGTAGAAGTAGCAGCTGACCGAATCCATAGTATTGGGTTGGCCAAAAAGTTTGCTTGGGTTTTTCCATAATATCTTTTTTTTCTTTCCTTTTTTAAAAATAAATTTTAAGATGTATTTATTTATTGCCTATTTGCGCTTCCCTGTTGACTCAGACTGTAAAGAATCCACCTGCAAATGCAGGAGACCTGGGTTCGATCCCTGGTTGGGAAAATCCCCTGGGGAAGGAAATGGCAGCCCACTCCAGTATTCTTACCTGGGAAATCCCATGGACAGAGGAGCCTGGCGGGCTACAGTCCGTGGGGTTGCACAAGAGTCGGACACGACTGAATGACTAAGCATACATTATTTATTTGGCTGCTTCAGGTGTTAGTTGGGGCGCGCGGGTTTCTCTCCAGTTGCACTAAGCAGGCTTCTGAGCGTGCTAGCTCAGTAGTTGCAGCATGTGGGCTTAGCTGTCCCGTAGAGTAGAATGTGGAATCCTAATTCCCTGACGAGGGATCAAACCTGTGTTCCCTGTGTTGGAAGGCAGACTCTCAACCACTGGACCACCAGGGAAATCCCTCCGTAACAGCATATGGGGAAAAACCTGAATGAAGTTTTTGGTCAAAGCAGTATAGTATTTCTGGGCATTTCAAACAAAGGGAAGTAAAGGCAGGAAATGATTTCAGAGCATGCCTCATCTTGGGGAGTATTGAGTTGATTTGTCTGCCTGTGATGGGCTGGCAGGCGAACTCTAAGAGGAGCCTTAGCACCTTCTGTGAATGCTATTGGGATTTAATTTTGTTGACAGTGGGTTTTCTATAGGCATTGGAGGCTTCCCAGGGACTAAACATGTGCGTGCCAGTAAAACAAACACACTGAAGCAAATTGGCTGATCTCATGAACGGAATACATTTTCAACTACTTATATATGTGTTTATACAAATCCATTGATTAAAAAATACATAGTGTTTTCTTACTAAAAAATGCTCTAGGAATAGTAATAGTAACTTGATGCACTAGACAAAATGATAAAGTAGTAATGGTCCAGACGCCTGCTTTAGTAGGCGTGATACTTTAGTGATACTTTAGTGACACTTTTAGTACCTAGACATTCATTAGACCTGTAAATGGCTTGTGGTTGAGTAGTTGCTAAGTCGTGTCTGACACTTGTGACCTCATGGACTGTAGTCCACCAGGCCCCTCTGCCCATGCGATTTCCCAGGCAAGCATACTGGATTGAATTGCCATTTTCTTCTCCAGGAGATCGTCCTGACCTGAGGATCGATCCTGGGTCTCCTGCACTGCAGGTGAATTCTTAACCACTGAGCCACAGGGAAGCCCATTGTAAGTGGTTTATAGATCCCAAATTCTGCATTTTAAATCAAGAAGCACCCGAAGATTTTTGTCACAGAGTTACCCTGCAGGCCATTCATCTGTTCTTCCATCCTTCAATATAGCAACCCATCTGATTTGCCATCTGTTTTATTTCTTTGAAGAACTCTGGGAGGGAGTATGATAGAGTAGCAAGGACATGGTTTTGGGGAATCAGAGAAAATCTGTCATTAAATTCCATTCATACTGTTCTCTGGCAGTTGTGTAAGCTAAGGCGGCTAATTTAATTTCACAAAGCTTAAGTTTCTTCATCTCAAAAATGGAGCAAATAAAATGAAACAAAATCTGTTCTATGGTTACCAAAGGGGAAAAGTGGGGTGGAGGGATAAATTAGGAGGTTGAGACTAACATATACACACTACTATATATAAAATAGGTAGCCATCAAGGACTTATTGTATAACACACAGAACTCTACTCAGAGTGGTTCTCTGTAATAATCTACATAGGAAATATAATCTGAAAAAGAATATATATACATATAGATATATTATTATATATACACATATATATGAATATATAATTTATATATATAATATATAATTATATATCTTTGCATATTGTATATTATTACAACTATATTCTTACATATAATTACATATTACTGTATATATTCTTATATATTATTGCAATTATGATATATTATTACACATGTTCAAGCTGGTTTTAGAAAAGGCAGAGGAACCAGAGATCAAATTGCCAACATCCGCTGAATCATTGAAAAAGCAAGAGAGTTCCAGAAAAACCTCTATTTCTGCTTTATTGACTATGCCAAGCCTTTGATGTGTGGATCACAATAAACTGGAAAATTCTGAAAGAGATGGGAACACCAGACCACTTGACCTGCCTCTTAGAAACCTATATGCAGGTCAGAAAGCAACAGTTAGAACTGGACATGGAACAACAGACTGGTTCCAAATAGGAAAAGGAGTACGTCAAGGCTGTATATTGTCACCCTGCCTATTTAACTTCTATGCAGAGTACATCATGAGAAACGCTGGGCTGGAGGAAGCACAAGCTGGAATCAAGATTGCCGGGAGAAATATCAGTAACCTCAGATATGCAGATGATACCACCTTTATGGCAGAAAGAAAGAAGAACTAAACAGCGTCTTGATGAAAGTGAAAGAGGAGAGTGAAAAAGTTGGCTTAAAGCTCAACATTCAGAGGACTAAGATCATGGCATCTGGTCCCATCACTTCATGGCAAATAGATGGGGAGACAGTGGTAACAGTGTCAGACTTTATTTTTTTGGGCTCCAAAATCACTGCAGATGGTGATTGCAGCCATGAAATTAAAAGACACTCCTTGGAAGGAAAGTTATGACCAACTTAGATAGCATATTAAAGAATCAGAGATATTACTTAGCCAACAAAGGTCCATCTAGTCAAGGCTATGGTTTTTCCAGTGGTCATGTATGGATGTGAGAGTTGGACCGTGAAGAAAGCTGAGCGCCAAAGAGTTGATGCTTTTGTACTGTGGTGTTGGAGAAGACTCTTGAGAGTCTCTTGGACTGCAAGGAGATCCAACCAGTCCATCCTAAAGGAGATCAGTCCTGGGTGTTCATTGGAAGGACTGATGCTGAGGCTGAAACTCCAATACTTAGGCCACCTGATGTGAAGAGTTGACTCATTGGAAAAGACTCTGATCCTGGGAGGGATTGGGGGCAGGAGGAGAAGGGGGCACCAGAGGATGAGATGGTTGGATGGTATGACTGACTAGATGCACATGAGTTTGGGTAGACTCCGGGAGTTGGTGATGGACAGGGAGGCCTGGCATGCTGCAATTCATGGGGTCGCGAAGAGTCAGACACGACTGAGCAACTGAACTGATTATACATATATATTCTTAAATAATTCTTATTTATTCTTATATATTATAATAATTCTCTGTAATAAACTGTATGGGAAATAGAATCTGAGAAAGAACATATGTATTTATATATTCTTTTTACATATACATATTATATATTCTTATAATTAAATCAGGCTTCCCTGGCAGTTCAGAAATGGTAAAGAATCTGCCTGCAAAGCAGGAGACCTGAGTTTGATTCCTGGGAGACCCAGGGAAGATCCCCTGGAGAAAAGAATGGCTACCCATCCAGTATCCTTGCCTGGAAAATTCCCTTGACAGAAGAGCCTGGCAGGCTGTAGTCCATGGGGTTGCAGTGAGCTGGACGTTACAGAGTGACTTGCACTCACTCACTATAGCTAAATCACTTCTCTGTACCCCTGAAACTAACCCAGCATTGTAGACCGATGAGACTCCAATATAAAATAGTTTTTAAGTTAAGAAAATCAATGAAATCTCTACAGTGTGGATGTGATATTTCAATGAGTTAATGTACATTTGTAAGTTTATTTTCCCCTCTGCATCCATCAAGACACACAGAGACAAGGGACAAGTGAAGCAGTGCAGCAAATTAAAGGTGGGCAGGTGATGTAAGTGATTCATGTGTAAGACTGTGATGTCTTACGTGAGAGGCGTGTGTTCTGTTCAGGAATTGTTTTCGGTTCTTGTGCATTCGTGGTTGGCTTTTTTTCCTCTGTGAAGATGAATAAAAGGTTTTCTTTGACTTAGGTAAGAGACAGTAAATTAAAAGACTGAGTAAGGTTCTAGCACCCTGTAGGAGCAATGATCCTCTCTGGAGAGCTCTGTCACTGTGTCCTGAAATAGTGTGTGTGGGTTGCTCTGCAAATCTGTGTCTAACGCTTATGGTTTGTGGTTGTTCTTCCCAGTTGACCTGTTAGGCTTGTTAAATTGGCGCTCGAGCCCTCAGAATATTAAACACAACTTGAAGAAGTTAATGGAGGTGGATGGAGGAGAGATTGTGAAGGTATGTTTATTCATTCACAGATAAGACTACAGCTACTGCATCCTTAGTTCAGTATCATAAATGAACCCAATGAGTGTAAACATAACACTTAGTCTGCATTGGAAAGCAAGTGTGCCAGTCGTTAAGAAAATGCTATTTTTAAACCTGTTCTTTTGGAATCTAATTCTCCTCGTATTTCTGCACTCTGGAGCTAAACTGAAAGCACCAGATAACCTCTCTGTTTTTCTTATCTTCAGTTTTTGCAAGATACACTAGATGCACTTTTTAACATCATGATGGAAATGTCAGATGATGAAACATATGACTTCCTCGTGTTTGATGCACTGGTAAGCAGTTACACATGTTAATCTAGTATTCATTCTCACAACTTTGTGGTTTTCGATAGTTCACTATTATAAATAATGGTGACAATATCCTCCTGCATAAATATTTGTATACATCTCTCTGATGAATTCTTGAGGCAACATTCCTAGAAGTAATGTTAGATACAATAGAGTTAAAATTCTTATTTATTTAGTTTTGGCTGTGATGGGTCTTAGTTGCAGTGCTTGAACTTCTCTCTAGCTGCAGTGCTCAGGCTTAGTTGCCCCATGGCATGTGGGATCTTAGTTCCCCAGCCCAGGATTGAACCTGTGTCCCCTGCATTGGAAGATGGACTCTTAACCACTAGACCACCAAGGTGGGACCTAGATACAATTGACTCACAGTCAAGACTTTTTTCTTCAATTCCTATTTAATCTTCCTTTTTGATAGGGTTTTTCTTTCTCATTCGGGAAAATGAGGTATTTTACTACATTTGACATAGGAATCCCTTTTACTCTATTTAAAATTGTCTGGCCCTAAACCAGAACATGGGCTTCCCAGGTGGCTCAGTGGTAAAGTAACGGCTTGCAATGCAGGAGGTGCCAGAGACCTAGATTTCATCCCTGGATGGGGAAGATCCCCTGGAGAAAGAAATGGCAACCCACTCCAGTATTCTTGCTTGGGAAATATGGACAGAGGAGCCTGGTGGGCTGCAGTCCATAGGGTGGGAGAGAGTCAGAAATGGCAGAGTGACTAAGCATGCATGCGTGCATCATAGGTAGGTGCCAAGTGGTTATTTGTTGGTTATGTGTCTGGTAGTGATAAGATGTGACCTGATAAGAGTTAACATCTGAGCAGAAAATTGAGACCCAGAAGTCTGGTGAAGTTCAGGTTTTAGAGGCACCTGAATTACGCTGAGGAGAGAGACATCCTTCAGTATTTCATTAGTTCTATCCTTGGGATAGTATCTATTATTCCTCCAGGGAACCCCTCCCCACTTTCTTCCCTGACGTGTTTACCTGTGTCCTGCCCTCTGTCTCTGGCGGTCAGCTCTCAGACCAGGGGTGCTGGATTGTATTGTCTTCCTCCCAGCATTTAGCACAGTGCCTGATACTTCATGGTTTCTTTGTTCGTGTTAAGTAAAAAGAAACCTGAGATTTCTCTTCAGCTCTGGAATAGTAATGTTGGGGACGCTGCCAAAATAGTCAAGAAGGAAAAGAGGACCCCATACATTGAGACCCAGCTTGTTGACTGAATGCCAGGGTTTGTGCTGTACTGTTATTTATATTTTTCACCTTTGGCAGGTGTTTATTATTTCACTGATAGGAGACATCAAGTTCCAGCATTTCAACCCTGTTCTTGAGACCTACATTTACAAGCACTTCAGCGCCACGCTGGCCTACGTGTGAGTACCAGGCCCGGGAAGGGTCTGTGGTTGGGTTGTCGATTTGTGCTCCAGGGGCTGGGTTGTTGAGAAACCAGAAGGCCGTGAGCTGAGGACCTGCACCTCTGAAGTGCAGAACTTTGTCCTAAACTTCCTGGTGGAAAGTGGGAACCATCCAGCAATTCCAACTATGGAAAAAGGATTATATTCAGGCCCTCATTTCTGGGAAGTTATGGAAGAGATAAGGCTGTACTTCCTTAAGAATCCAGAGCATCTATAGGTGAGGAGTTGAAGTTATTAGGAGCATGATCCAGGACACAGGACCCTACCCAAGATCTTAGGAGGGGGGGTGGTCAGTGGGTTCAGCCAGAGGTGCCAATGGGATCAATCAGAAGGTGAAGGAGGACCACATGTGGTAGAACTGTAGGTCATGCCCTCAACTCTACACAGCAAATGCTTTGTAGAAGTCATTGCTTAGAGCAGGGGTCCCCTACTCCCAGGTCATGGGCTGATACCAGTCAGTGACCTAATAGGAACCAGCTCCCACAGCAGGCGGTGAGTGACTGGTGATCACGTGAAGGAAGCTTCATCTGTATTTACAGCCACTTCCCATCCCTCACATCACCGCTTGAGCTCTGCCTCCTATCAGATCAGTGTTGTCATTAGATTCTCATAGGAGTGACCCCTCCTGTGAACTGTGCTTGCAAGGGATCTAGACTATGAACTCCTTATGAGAATCACCCTGAAAACTGTTTTCTGTTCCCCTGGTCTGCAGAAAAATTGTCCTCCACCAAACTCGTCCCTGGTGCCAGAAAAGTTGGGGACCACTGGCTCAGAGGATAGAAGAAGGTTGAGTTTTCTTTCTTTTGCATAAGAGGGAGTGGTCCCCACCTTTCCCAGGGTGAAGCCTTCTTTCTGTCTTTGGAGTATGAGACCTGACTCATGTTTCCTCTGAGCTTTGCCTTGCAGAGCCCAGCTCAGCCCAGTGTGGCCTGTCCCCCAGCCCCTTGCATTCTGGTTTTTGTTCAGAGCAGCACGATAGTGACAGGAGTGTAGCTGAGGTGGCAGGGATGTCTCGACAGTGGCTTATGCCTGATTGTGCCAACTGTTGCCAGCCGATCTGTCAGGCTACCTGCTGACCGGCTCTGTCACTCAGACCTTTGATCCCATGCGTCTTTTTCTGAACTAAACAAGAAAGTTCTCGGTTTTATTTGCATAATGGTTCAGAAATGTAATAAAACATACGTGACATTAAAGACGTGTCAATGTAGCTTAATCAGCAGTTAACACAATGGATATAATGCCCACTAGGTTCAGGGAAGCAGCAGATAAACCAGTGAGGCAGCTCTTTACACCCAGTAGCCTGAATTTCCAAGGCAGTAGCCACAACAGACAAAATCCTTCATATGATCGTGCTTATTTGTGGAATCTTAAAAAAAAGTTGTTGTTCAGTCGCTCAGTCGTGTCTGGCTCTTTGCGACCTCATGGACTGTAGCACGCCAGGGTTCCCTGTCCTTGGCTATCTCCTGGAGTTTGCTCAAACCCATGTCCATCGAGTCAATGATGCCAATCAACCATCTCATCCTCTGTCACCCCCTTCTCCTGCCTTCGGTCTTTTCCAGTATCAGGGTCTTTTCCAATGAGTCAACTCTTTGCATCAAATGGCCAGAGTATTGGAGCTTCAGCATCAGTCCTTCCATTGAATATTCAGGGTTGATTTCCTTTAGGATTGACTTGGTTGAACTCCTTTCAGTTCAAGGAACTCTCAAGAGTCTTCTCCAGCACCACAATTCAAAAGCATTAATTTTTTGGCATTCAGTCTTCTTTGTGGTCCAACTCTGGAAAAACCATAGCTTTGACTATATGGACCCTTGGCAACGTGATGAACAAATAGTACAAACGAACTTATTTACAGAGCAGAAGTAGAGTCACAGATGGAGAAAACAAACTTACGGTTACCAGGGGATACAGGGTAGAGGGATAAACAGGAAGATTGACATACACACACTACATATACACTACCATGTATAAAATAGAGAACTATTAACAATAAGACCCACTGTATAGTACAGGAAACTCCACTCAGGATTCTGTAATGGCCTGTATGGGAGAAACATTAAAACCAGAGTGGGTGTATGTATATGTGTAACTGATGCACTGCTATATACCTTGAACTAACACAACATTTTAAGTCAACTATACTCAAAAAAAGAAAAAGACAGAATCCTATCTTTGAATCTTTGTTACACAGAGCCAAGTGCAGGGCTCCAAGTGGTGTGCTTCTGGTAATCTGAGTTGATTTGCAATAATTGATCAATTCTACATGATTCCTATGAATTTTTCTTAATACTGGGAAAACTCAAAAAGATTGCTAGAAGAAAAGTTCAAAATTTCAGTGCCCTCAAAAATGTGAGATGGCCCAAGATTAAAACAATGCCTAGTCCAAAGGCTCTAGAAAAGCATAAAGAGCAATCCCAGAGCAGTTTTATCTGTTCAGCTGCTCAGAACTCTGGGCTGCTCTTCTTCCCATACAGTAAAATTTTCATCTGGCTCCAATTTAGGGATTCTAAAAAGTTGGGGCAGATTGGAGGGAATTAGATTTCTTTTAAGGGGACTACTTATGCAGACAAGTCCGTCCTTACAGGAACATTTGAAAAAGTCAGCATAACATGTTATTGTTTTAGTCAGTAAGTCATGTCCAAGTCTTTGCGACCCCATGGACTGTAGCCTGCCAGGTTCCTCTGTCCATGGGATTTCCCAGACAAGAATACTGGAGTAGGTTGCCATTTCCTCCTCCAGGGGATATTCATGACCCAAGGATCGAACCCATGTCTCCTACATTGGCAGGCGGATTCTTTACCACTGCGCCACCTGGGAAGCCCCTGTATAGCATACTAGAGATTAAAATGCTCTCACAGTGTGGAAAAAGGCAAGGGTGGGATGTTTCGAGAGAACAGCATGAACATTATCTATAGTGAAACAGATTACCAGCCCAGGTGGGATGCATGAGATAAGTGCTCGGGCCTGGTGCACTGGGAAGACCCAGAGGCATCAGGTGGAGAGGGAGGTGGGAGGGGAGATCGGGATGGGGAATACATGTAACTCCATGGCTGACTCATGTCAATGTATGACAAAACCCACTGCAATGTTGTGAAATTGTTGGCCTCCAACTAATAAAAATAAATGAAAAATAAATAAATTAATTAATTTAAAAAAAAATGCTCTCACAGTTCGCATCTCTTCAGCTCTTTTTCTTCATCCTTTTAAAAAGAATCCTGCAAAGGAAAAGAAACTGTCCCTTGTTTGTAAGCAGAAGGGAAGCTCTAAGCCTAGACTGCAGTGAAGAGGAAATTTATAGAAGAAATAATTACTATAGTTATGACTTCTACTTCCCCAGGAAGCCAAGTTCCCTTTTGTATAGTGTACCTTAGGCCCCAGAATACCACTCTGCCCCATTGACGCTTTTCTCTTTCTCATCCTTTTCAGGAAACTCTCCAAGGTACTGAACTTTTACGTGGCACATGCAGATGATTCCAGCAAGACGGAATTGCTTTTTGCGGCTTTGAAAGCCTTGAAGTACTTGTTTAGGTTCATCATCCAATCTAGAGTACTCTACCTGAGGTAATGGTGATGGTAATAAGATGCGGATGCTCTCCACCCTCTCTGACAGTATTTTTTTCTTATTCCTTGTGTACATGTTCAGCTCTGTGAGCTTTTGGATCATGGAACTGTCAAATTTCAGAACTCTAGAGCTGAAGATGAGAGTAGATCTGTTGTTTAGTTGCCCAGTCTTGTCTGACTCTTGGCAACCCTATGGACTGCAACCCACCAGGCTTCTATGTCCACGGGATTTCCCAGGCAAAAACAGTGGAGTGGATTGCCTTTTCATCTCCAGGGGATCTTTCCGACCCAGGGATCGAACCCGTGTCTCCTGCATGCTGGCATTTTCTTTACCACTGAGCCACCAGGGAAACCTAAGGGTGGACTGTGCAACCTTTAAAGAAGGTTCACGCCGAGTCCTTTTGGGTCAGCAGAATTTCTAAGGCAGTAGTGGCAGTTGGACTGAGGGATGCAGGTGGCTACAAAGTGCAACCTAAATGAGAGCCTTTGTTGGTGACAAAAGTCTAGGAAGTCAGGTTCCTGTGGCAAGAAAGAAAAAGAAGTTGCTCAGTCATGTCCAACTCTTTGCGATCCCATGGACTGTAGCCTACCATGCTCCTCCGTCCATGGGATTTTTCCAGGCAAGAGTACTGGAGTGAGTTGTCATTTCCTTCTCCAGAGGATCTTCCCAACCCAGGGATCGAACCTGGGTCTCCTGCATTGTAGGCAGACACTTTACCGTCTGAGCCACCAGGGAAGTAGCAAGACTATATTTAAAATAGCAAGGGGCTTCATGATGATATTGGATGTGCAAATCTAGGATCATGAATTATTGTTGGAAGTAGATGGAAATAGTGGCAGTCATTTGGAGGATTTGTTTCTGAGGTTTGTGTTTCTTTGCTGACTTCAAGCTGAGGTACCTGGTGAAACTAAGCACTAAAAATATGATAATTCCCAATTTGAATTCCTAGGATAACTGCTCCATCAAAAACAATAGAAATCAAAAATGAAAAAAATAACCTTTCTGGGAATGCCCACAACCCCATTGCCATCGCTACTGGATTTCCAAACTGTTATTTATCTAAGGCAGATTTTTACTTTGGCAACTATAAGTAACATACTAAAATGTTAATAGGCATAAAGCTGCAAGTGAGAGGGTTTCAAGCCTGTGATTTGAGCATGTGTATTTTTTTTAACCATTGTCTTTTTTGAAAATCATAAACAAAATTAAAGGCAAACAACACGGAAAAAAACTTATAACTTATAGTAAAGCTCAAAGGTCAATAGATTTACTGATTAAAGGCTCTTAAAAATCAACTACAGAATGATAAATATCCTTATACAATACAAACCAAATATATAACTTACAAAAGAAAACAAATGGTCAGTTAAATTTTTTAAAAAATTTATACTGTTAAAACGTAATACACCATCTTTACCTCTACATTTGAAAAGGTGAAAAATCTTTATCCTTTGGTAAGAGTGGACAAATTTAGCCATGTGTTTTAATGCTGTTAGGAATATAAACTCTTTAAGGATGGAAATTGGGCACTGTGAATAAAAATCAAACATATACACGCAAAGCAGAGGAAGATATCACACTTGTCCAGTGATAAACTATCTAAAAATTTATCTAATGAAAAGAAATCCATCAAGGATGAACAAAGATGAATGTTACAGTATGTATATTGCGGCCTTTCAAATGTAGGGTATTTGGATGAGGGAAGATAACCCTGATAGGTTCAAAACTAAGGTAGAAAACATAATATCACAATTTCAAAAATAATTTAGGACTGGATGCATAATATGCTAAAATTTTAATAGGAGTAAAACTGTAGTAAAGAGGACTTTAAGTAGGTTTATTTTTTATCTGCATTTTTAAAGTTTCTACAGAGAATTTGTACATTTTTATGGTTTATAAACATGTTTAATGACGTAAAAGTTGAGCTGGACAAATGACAGCTCTCTCTTCCCTAGCAGAATTTAGCAGTGTTGCCTTAGTACAGGGTATATACTCACCCTCAGTTAGTCTTTGCAGATGGTCTTTTATTGTTTGGTATTTGTATTTCATAATTAATGCTGAATTTCCACATATTTGGTTAGGATGTCCTACTGAGGAAACTTTCCCTTACCTAAACGATTGTATAGCAAACCAAACCCTGTTGCCCAGCAATAAGAATCCTCATAAAAACATAAAAAGAAAACCTTAATTGATGAAATTTTAAAAAATCATTTCCATTAATGATCCACTGACTCTTTTACCCTTCATAACATTTCATTGCATCCAGCCCATTGTGTTCTTTCTCTCTTAACTTTGCCAACAAAGGTCCGTCTAGTCAAAGCTATGATTTTTCCAGTAGTATGTATGGGTGTGATAGTTGGACCGTAAAGAAGGCTGAGTGCCGAAGAATCAATACTTTCAAACTGTGGTGTTGGAGAAGACTCTTGAGAGTCCCTTGGACTACAAGGAGGTCAAATCAGTCAGTCCTAAAGGAAGTCAGTTCTGAATATTCATTGGAAGGGCTGATGATGAAGCTCCAATACTTTGGCCACCTGATGTGAAGAGCCAACTCATTAGAAAAGACGCTGATGATGGGAAAGACTGAAGGCCAGAGGAGAAGGGGATGACAGAGGATGAGATGGTTGGATGGCATTGCTGGCTCAATGGACATGAGTTTGAGCAAGCTCTGGGGGATGAAGGACAGGGAACCCTGGCATGCTGCAGTCCATGGGGTCACAAAGAGTTGGACGCGACCAAGTGACTGAACAACGACATTGTGTTCGTCATTTTCAATGTCAGATTGCATGATAACAGTGGAAAAGCCAAGTTAGTTCACCCATGAAACTGAGAGAGTGACTGTGTTGAACTTAGGCCCGTATGGCCTGTTTATGATTATTTCTTCCCCTGATGTTTTCTCATTCTAAAGAAGAGCTTAAGCTGGGACAGAGAGTCTGGCAATCTATATTCTCCAATCGCTTGGATTTTTTTTTAGTTTATATTTTTTATTGAAGGATAATTGCTTTACAGAATCTTGTTTTCGATCGCTTGGATTTTATAGATGCAATTGGACACTGAGAAGGTTGGTTTTAATCCTGCAATCTCATGTTAGTCCCTTTTTAATTAACAGTTTTTTTTGGTCTCTATTGAATTTGTTGCAATATGCTTCTGTTTTATGTTTTGGTTTTTGGCCTCAGGGCATGTGGAATCTTAGCTCCCTGACCAGCGATGGAACTCATACCCCGAGTGTTGGAGGGTGAAGTCTTAACCATTGCACTCTGAGAGAAGGCCATAGTTCCTTTTTTAAGTCACAAACGTAGGGTGCTCTGGGTGTTGGGGTTCTAGCAGAGGTGAGATAAGGTTCATGCTCCAGTGATGCTTGTGGGTTACATCAAGGTTAGGGAGTCAGATAATGAAGAAACCCCCAAGATCATCTCAGATGGATAAAAGCTAGGAGGGAAGGCATTGATGTGAGAGTGACCTGGGACGGCTCCTTGAGCTGGGCTGGTGGGAGAGACTTCTCCTGTGGCTGTCATTTGAGTTGAGACTGAAAGACGAGGAGCCAGCCTCTGAAAGTCTCAGGTAAGAGACGTGTGGGGAGCAGGAACAGCTATGGCTAGCATCCTGCGGGGTCACCGAGTGACCTGTGGGAGGAATCGGGAGAAGCCACTGTTGCCGGAGCACAGAGATCCACAGTGGGAGGATGGAGCCTCACAGACAGTGATGCACGATGAAGACCTTCTTGGTCATTGGAAGGAGTTCAGATTTCATGCCAGGTGTCGTGGGAAACCACTGAAGGGTTTCAATTAGAGAGGTAGTGATATCTGGCTTACATTTTACAGAGTTGGCCAAAAAGTTCGTTTAGTATTTTCTGTAGGATGCTGTGGAAAAACTTGAACTGACTTTTTGGCCAACCCAATACAAGATCATCTCATCTCTTAGGTGGAAAATGGATTGCCAGGGGTTAAGAGTGATACCTGGGTGACCTCTCAATAGGCTGGTTTTTGTTGTGTTTTAAGTTTTAGTCTTTTTTTTTTTTTTTTGAGGGTAATTGTTTTATAGTGTTGTGTTAGTTTCAACAATGTGAATCAGCTGTAATGTATACATATATCCCCTCCCTCTTGACCCTCCCTCCAGTAGGCTGTTATGGTTCAAAGGTGAGATCCGGTGGGTCTGTCTCCTGTGAGAGGCAGAGAGTGGACTGATTGAGGGATAAGAGATCATAGGACTTGCTGTTAGAATCGGTGGGAGAGTGAGAGAGAAGAATTGTAGATAACTTCTAGGTTTGGTGTGCTACTTGCCAAGATGTGGACTATTTAAAGATGAGCAGGAAAATCAAGTGAGTTCTGTTTTGCACATGTTCATTTTGAGATACTTCATGGACTTAGTTGCAGATAAAGTTCTTTTCCAGTTCTGCAGAATGGATGAATTGAGAATTAGCAGGAACCCTCTGAATAATTTTCAGAGGAGTTCACATTCTGTAAGTACCATATAGGTTATAGAAGAATGGAGGAGACTAATATGTATATGCATGTATATTTGAGCATTTGTATAAAATTTCAAGTTCAAACTATCCCTACTCTTGACCAGTTGGCGGTAAGATGGCCCCCCAGCATAAGTGCACTTGGACTAGTTTCGGTTCGTTTGTGTTTCTTGAGACTTGAGCCTTCTGATTTCTACTTTGGAGAAAAACCAACTTTTCAGTTGATAGACAAGCAGGGTACCTTACTTAAACAAGCACGAATCAGGGACTCCCCTGGAGATTCAGCAGTTAAGACTCCGAGCTTCTGATGCAGGTGTGTTTGATCCCTGATTGGGGAACTAGGATCTCACATGCCTCACAGCATGGCCAAAAGTTTTTTTTTAATTTAAAAAGCAAAAAACGAAGCACAGTATCAGTGAAGACCAAGATGGCCTGTGTCCTGTGAGGGCCCTGTTGTGGAGCAGGTTGGCCAGGTCAGTAGATAGAAGAATGTTAACTGGACTCACAGACTAGATTGGTTTCAGATCATTTCTGGGTTGAAGAACTTTACTCCCTGTTGTCTGAAACTTAGCACAAATGATGTGATGAGGCAGAATGATTCAAGTGGCAGAGTGATTAGATAGAATGATTAGAAGAGGTAAGAGAGAGGGAGGGTTGGAGGGCAGGAGGTGGCAAGACTGAGCTGTCAATCTAGGTAGCTGAGAAAGTCCCCTGCTTATTGCACACATTGTTCTAATGAGTGGAGGATGGTGGGCTTGTAGGCAGGGCTCATCTGCTACTTGAGGCAAAGCAGCTTCTGGCTGTTCCCCACTCTGTTCCAGGAATGCCCACATGCCACTAGGATGGAGGACATCACCAAGACTGGCCTTAAGACAACCTCAGGGGACCAGGAGATCTCTGTTGTAGGACTTTACATACAAATCACTACCTTTGGTCCAGGTGGTGATGACTTCCCAGCTTCGGGGCCCCTCCCTGAACTGCCTTAGGTAGAGCGCTCGTGATGGCTCCATGCACAGGGTGAAGAGGTGACAAGTGACGCATAGGCCTCTAGGATCATGTAGGCAGCAAAGCTTACTGAAAAATGTCTTTTAAAGATGGAATATCTGACTGCCTTCTTTTTTTTTTTCCTGTTAAGATTTTATGGCCAAAGTGAAGATGGAGATGAATTTAGTAATTCAATCCGCCAGTTATTTCTTGCTTTCAATTCACTGATGGACAGGCCTCTGGAAGAAGCTGTCAAGATCAAGGTCAGCTTGGGCTACTGTTAATACTGTGGGTGAGGATGTTCTGGGGAACGAAAAACTTGCAGTGCATGATAAAAAAAAATAATCCTCATTCATGGAAAACTTGTTAATTTTAGAATGACTGGTAGAAAGTAAAGGGGAAATCCCTTTGTATTCCCTTTTACGTACATTTGTGTTTTCAAATGTTCATTTCCCAAAGACAAGCTACCTATTTTTATTGAAGTAGAGTTGATTTACGATGTTGTGTTAGTTTCAGGTATACAACAAAGTGATTCAGTTAAACATATGTATTTTTTTCAGGTTCTTTTTCATTGCAGGTTATTATAAGATATTGAATATAGTTCCCTATGCTATATAGCAGGTCCTTGTTGTTTATCTATTTTATATATCATGATGTATATCTGTTAATCCTAATTTATCCTTTCCTACCCTCTCCCCTTTGATTACTGTAAGTTTTTTTCCTATGTCTGCGAGTCTGTTTCTGTTTTAAAAATAAATTCATTTATGTTATATGCCACATATAAATTATATCATATGATATCTGTCTTTTTATGGCTGAGTAATATTCCATTATCGGAGAAGGAAGTGACAACCACTCCAGTATTCTTGTCTAGAGAGCTTCATGGACAGAGAAGCCTGGCGGGCTACAGTCCATGGGATGGCAGAGTCGAACATGAGCGAGTGACTCACACTTACTTACAGTATTCCGTTGCACACACACGCATACACGCACACACACACGCATGCACACACACGCACATGCACACATAGCACATCTCACCTTTCCTCTGTTGACGGACACTTGGGCTGTCTCCACCTTCCGGCTGTTGTGAATAGTGTTGCTATGAAGATTGGGGTGCATGTATCTTTTCAGATTTGAGTTCTTGTTTCTTCTGGGTAGATGCCCAGGAGTGGGATTGCTGGATGATATGGTAACTCTATTTTTTGTTTTTTGAGGAACCTCCATGCTGTTCTTCATAGTGGTTGTACCAGTTTTCATTCCCACCAACAGTGTAGGGGTGTTCCCTTCTCTCCACACCCTCACCAGCATTGATTGTTTATAGACTTCTGACCTCTGAGATAATACCTCATTGGATTTTCTTTTCTGTAATAATCAGTGATGTTGAGCGTCTTTGCATGTGCCTAATTATGTCTAGATGTAATCCATGGCACCTAAAACTTCTAGAGAACATAGGCAAAACTTTATCTGACATCAATCGCAGCAGTATTTTCTTAGATCAGTCTCCCAAGGCAAAAGAAATAAAAGGACAAATAAACAAGTGGGACCTAATCAAACTAAAAGGTTTTTCATAGCAAAGGAAACTGTAAAGAAAATAAAAAGACAACCCACAGGGTGGGAGAAAATATTTGCAAACAATGCAACCTGCAAGGGATAATTTCCTAAATACACAAAACAGCTCATCCACCTCAATAACCAAACAACCCAATCAAAAAATGGGCAGAAGACCTAAATAGACATTTTCCCAAAGATGACAAGCTACCCTTTTAGACATCCCTTGCATGGCTTTTATGGCCTCTGTGAATTTAGCCAATTGATAATAATTCAAGCAGCAGGCTTTCTTCTCAGGGCTTCCCTTCTCCCCCAGAAGCCCAAAGTCTCCATCATCATCATCCTTAGCAGTTTTTTAAATGTAAAATATGCAATCCCTAAGGACTCAGATCTGAACTTTACTTTCTCCTCTCTTTGGCAACTTTGTGAGGGAAATGTCAAGGTTTTGATTACCTCCTTGGATAGAAAAATGCATTCTAAACGGACAATGGAAAGCTGTCCAGATTTTTTTGGGAAAAAGATGATGGGAGAGATCATGTGTTAGCAATACTAGCTTTCTTCTTCACAAGAACATTCGTGTCCAGTTTACTGTTTCCCAGTGTTAGTCATTTCTTCTTGGGATCATGCAGGAAATTCTGTGTCTGTCCTGCTTGATGACTGAATCTGCCGTTTTGTTTTTCTTGCAGGGGGCAGCCTTGAAGTACCTTCCTAGCATCATAAATGATGTCAAACTTGTGTTCGATCCTATTGAACTCAGGTAAATAGCCAAAAACTACTGTTTCTTTAAAAAGAAAATTATTTGGCTGTCTGGGTGTTAGTGGCAGCCCTCAGGCTTCTCTGGGTATGTCACGTGGGCTCCAGAAAGCTCGGCCTTAAAGCTGCTCCACAGCATGTGGGATCTTAGTTCCCCGACCAGGGATGGAACCAGCATCACCTGCATTGCACGGCAGATTCCTAACCACTGGACCACCAGGGAAATTCCTGTTATTTCTTAGGAGGAGATTCAACTCCCCTGCTCGGCTTCAGCTTGGACTACTACACATGCTGTGATTCTTCTAATACATATGGACACGTATGGACTGAACACCTTTCTGTGCTCAGTTCTAGGGAAGATAAAGGCCCCTGAGAGAGGTTTGCACTTTCTCCAAAGAAACAAAATGCACAGACATAAAATTAACTATAGGAAAAAAGTACATAATAATATGCTTCCAGCCATACACCTAAGTACCCCAGGAATGCCAGGTCAGATGATGATTGACACTGGGGTGGAATTAGCCAGAAAAGGCTTTTGCAGAAATTGAGTATAAAG
The DNA here is from genome assembly GCF_033118175.1 of Dama dama. NCBI lineage: Eukaryota > Metazoa > Chordata > Mammalia > Artiodactyla > Cervidae > Dama > Dama dama. The sequence continues at coordinate 38,297,831 of NC_083696.1, read as the reverse complement.
ACAGATCTGCAAAGCAGTGATGGACCTGACTGCTTGGCAGGTCAGGCAGACTCAGCTCCCCAGCTGAGCCCTAGAGTGAACGCAGAATATAGCCTCTCCTTGGCCTCTTAGAGACAGACTATCCGGTCACTGGGGAGAGAATTCCAGGTCAACCTCTCTACGCCCAGATAATCTCCCATGGGAGAGGAAGAGGTTATTCCCTTCAACAAGGCAGGATAGAACCACTGACTACCCAGGTTTCTCTTCTAGTGTGCTCTTCTGCAAATTCATCCAGAGCATCCCCGACAACCACTTAGTTCGCCAGAAGCTTAACTGCATGACCAAGATAGTGGAGAGCAGTCTTTTTCAGCAGTCGGGTGAGTCTCCCGCAAAAGTGGCCGCTTATGGAAATTGTCTTCCTCAGCCAATGCTGCCTTTTAAAAAAAAATTTAATTATGTCCTTGGTGATACCTAAGCACTTCCTGGGAAACTGGTTTTAAGGAGCAGATGAAGTCAGTTCAGCATTTCACCTAGCTCCATGAAAGAGCAAACTCATGTGTTCTTTAATGTTTAATTCTATAGCGAATGTTGCATTAATTAGCGAACTTTGTCCTCAAAATACAAACCCCAGAAAGTAACAGGCAAGCAGGAAAGATGGTCCTTTTAAACAAATGCATCTCCTTTGACCTAGACATGGAGTATAATATCAGTAACCAGGGACCGGGGCAGGCAGTGATACCATGATGTCATGGCATGGGGCAGTGATGCTGTGGGGTGGTGATACCCTGTGGCAGGGATGCAGTGATGCTGTGGGGCAGTGGTACCCTATGGCAGGGACGCAGTGATGCTGCGGGGCAGTGGTACCCTGTAGCAGGGATGCAGTGATGCTGTGGGGCAGTGGTACCCTGTAGCAGGGATGCAGTGATGCTGTGGGGTAGTGATACCCTGTGGCAGGGATGCAGTGATGCTGTGGAGCAGTGGTACCCTATGGCAGGGACGCAGTGATGCTGTGGGGCAGTGGTACCCTGTAGCAGGGATGCAGTGATGCTGTGGGGCAGTGGTACCCTGTAGCAGGGATGCAGTGATGCTGTGGGGCAGTGGTACCCTGTAGCAGGGATGCAGTGATGCTGTGGGGCAGTGGTACCCTATGGCAGGGATGCAGGGATGTCCCGGGAAAGTGATGGACTGTTTGCTGCTTGTACTTGCTCAGCAGAGCAGGTTATGCACATTTCTCCTCCATTCCATGCCCAGTCATGTCACATCAGTGACAAAAAATCGACCATGGTGGGAGTAGTGGCAGTCACTATAAATCAGAGAGGTTCGGGAGCTGTGGGTGAGCCAGATTACCATTTGACTGCTAGGAGTGGAGGAGGACCCCAAGGGAAGAAAACTCTTACACTGGTAAAAGACTCTTCATTTTGTAACTAGTCAAGCAAGTAGCCGTCAGGTGTAAATCACTGTGTTCCTGCCCCAGAGTTGACATGGGAAGGAGGTCCCATACCTGGTCCTTTCCCAGTAAACCCAAGGCTCGTCAGGGTGGGCCAGCTGTGGGAGCTGTTTTTGAAGCCCCCACCGGGTCCCGGAGCCCCAGGGGGTGATTCATGCTGTGTGTTGGCTGGAGGGTCCGAGGACCAGCAGGGTACCTCAGAAGCAGGAAAAGTTGAGTAGGTTGGTGAGAGAACCCTCTTGACTTTGCCCCAGGCTAGTTATATAATTTCAGACAAAGGACCATCTCGTAAGTCTCAGCTTCTGTTTCTATGGAAGGATGGACTTGTACTAGATCAAATCAGCAGTGTTTTTTGGCTCTGTTATTTTCTAAGCCTCTGAATTTGTGCTCAGACATTTCAGCTGTTTCAAGGACCTGGTCAGGGGGAGTGCAGAAAGCTAGTGAATGCTCTTAAGTAGAAAACCTAGTATTAGTCAACCTCTTATTATGCTGTGATAACTTCTGCCTCTAAGGATGTGGAAAGCATAAATGAGACCATGAAGATGAGGCATTTGAGCCGAAGAGCAAGGATGCACTGCGTAATTCCAACAGAAGAAGTAGTATCACTGTTCAGTCATTTCTGTTCATGCCCAGAATATCTGGACTTACCAGAATAATGTTTTATCATCATGAAGTTCCCAGAAAGAAGACATAGTGGAAAGATAGCCCCTTCCTGTGTGAAGTCCATGTATCTGCAAACGCATGAAAAGAATGTCTGTGAAACTCACTGAAGTGTGCTGATGAAGCTTAGCGTTCATAGGAATTTTTGAGTATATTTTATCCATTCGGTGGAACATGTCAGAAAATTAAAAGCATATAACTTGCTTAGTTTATTAATTTCCTATAACTTAGCTTACAAATATCACGTTGGCCGTTTTTTTTTGGCTGTACCACATGGCTTGTGGCATCTTAGTTTCCTGACCAGGGATCAAACCTGTGCACCCTGCGGTAGAAGCGCTGAGTCATAACCGCTGGAATGCCAGGGAATCCCTAAGATGACCTTTTTAAATTTTATTTTATTTAAAAAAAATTTTAAGTCTTTTATTGAGCTTGTTATAATAGGGCTTCTGAGGTTTTTTTTTTTTTTTTTGGCCTTAAGGCGTGTGGGATCTTAACTCCCTGACAGGGATTGCATCGACACCCCTCTGCCCTAGAGGGCAGAGTCTGCATCACTGCACCTCCAGGGAAGTCCTGGTCTTTTTTTTTTTTTTTAAGTTATATGCCTTAAAAAAAAAAATTGCTCTGTGTTAGTCTTTCCGTTGTTCCCAGCTCTTTGTGACCCCATGGACTGCAGCCCGCCAGACTACTCTGTCCATGGGATTCTCCAGGCAAGAATACTGGAGTGGGTTGCCATTCCCGCTTCTCCAAGGGATCTTCCCAACCCAGGGATTGAGCCCGGTCTCCTGTGTTGCAGGCATACTCTTTACCATCTGAGGCAAAGGAAGCTCCACCCCCGTCCCCCAAAAAACTAAAGACATTGTTAAATACTTTATAAACGTGGGACTACACACTAGGTAGGATTTCCTTTGCGTTTAAGCTCCAGGTAGAGGGCTGAACTTCCGTGCCTAAAAGTCACATGCTCCTGGGTAGCCCGGAGGAGCCCCTGCAGGGTTGAGTCCAGAGCTGGGAGCTGGAGGGACAGGCAGAGAGGGGGCTGTAGGAAGGAGCCAGGCCGTGTGGAGGGGTACTCCGGCAGCTGGTGAGTGGTCTGCCTTCTCGCCCACAGAGTGCAGGGATGTGCTGCTTGCTCTGCTGATAGACCAGCTCAGCGGCCAGTTAGACGACAACTCCAGCAAACCTGACCACGAGGCCAGCTCGCAGCTTCTAAGCTACCTCCTGGAGGTTCTGGACAGGAAGGATGTGGTGAGTTCAAGAGTCCCTGATGTGGGGCACAGCTCACGCTGGTCCCGTGGCCGGGGACAGGAACAGCTGTGCGGCCCTGCTCACCCCAGGCAGTTGAGAATCTAGGCAGTGCCCACTTCAGAGGTGTTTAGAGAGGCTTCTCCTGGCTAGAACCTACCAGGCAAATCTAGGTCTGGGGAGGTCTGCCTGCTGTGGGGGCCGCTGCTGGCTGATTTTCCTGGCCAGCCCAGTTTGACCATCACTGAGGTCTCTGTGGGAACTTTTCAGACCCAGAGCTCTGTGTGGGCTTGTTGGGTAGAAACCTCTACCCTCTATGCCTTTGGTACCAGACAGCACTGCTCTACCTATTCTTGAGCTTCTGAGAAGTTCTCCATGTATACTCTGATGCTCATCCTTCCTTCTGAAACCTAAATGGTGTTTTCTGCTCCCTTTTTTTTAGATGATATGTCTTTTATTTGACTGAGCTGTGCAGCATGCATGATCTTAATTCCAATGATCTAACCCATTCCCCCTGCAGTGGAAGCTCAGAGTCTTAACCACTGAACCATCAGTATAGTCCCTGAGGGTGGTAGTTGAGTCACTCAGTCATGTCCGATGCTTTGCAGCACCATGGACTGTAGCCTGCCAGGCTCCTCTGTCAATGGGATTCTTTAGGCAAGAATATTGGAGTGGGTTGCCATTTCCTTCTCCAGGGGATCTTCCTGACCCAAGGATCAAACCTAGATCTCCTACATAAAGTCCCTAGACATATTTATATGTACAAACTAATTTCCTATGTCTTCTTATACCGTCTCGCCTCATTCCAGGCTCTCATTACTGGTTTATTCTTATGCCCCCCTTTGTGTATAGCCCAGTATTCCCTCCTGTTTTCCTATAACTACATCTTCACATTTCCCCCTTTCTTCAGAGTCCGGTTGCATTAAGCACCTCCATGAAGTAGTTGTTGGTGCAGTCCTGCCCAAATTCCTGCACTCTGCTAGCTGCCTTTATTCTGTCCTTACGTTTTAAGGCTCTTAGCATCCTTGAGTTGTAAATTCCACTCACAAACACTCCTTACACAGCCCCTGTGCTCCGGACACTGTGAAAGGTCTGAGTCTTCAGCGGTGAACAAGAGAAGCAAGCCCTCCCCTCTTGAAACTGACCTTCCAGGGGAACCTTTGTGTTTTGCTTATTTATATGTAAGCCCCAACCCTCCTGCTGAAGTGTAAATTTGTTAAAGACTCAGAGGGTGCAGTACACAGGACACATCTCCTGGGGTCTAACATATGGAACTCATGTAAACAGAGGAAAATGCAACAGCCCACAGAGAGGCAGGTTTTATGAGTCACTTTCATTCAAAGAAATAATAAAAAGCAAGGAAGGAAAGAAGGGATTGTAGGAGAGAGGGGGTACTAATAATACTTGCTGTTTTAATTAAAGTACAGAAATAGCAATGATCTAGTTGTTGGAAGCATTAAGCAGGAGACTCAGATTGTCTTTCAAGAAGTGGGAATGGATACTGGCTTTGAAAAGGCAAGTTGAGTATTGATAAGTTGGAACGGAAAGAATGTAACATCAAATCACAAGAAGGAAAAAGAAAGAAAACATTCCCGAGGCAGTGTTGGGTGTATCAGCCCAGGTAATTCCTGTATAGGAACTTTTCTTTTTTTTTTTTTGTAGCTATGAATATTGAAGGCTCCGCAAAGTTGCATAATTGCTCATAGACACGTGACAGAGTCAGATTATTAAATCCTTATCCTAGTCTGCTCAAGCTGCTCTAATAAAATACTGAAGGCTGTGTGGATTAAACAATAGATTTATTTCTCATAGTTCTAAGGACTGGAAGTTCAAGGTGAGCATGCCTGCGTGGTTGGGTCCTGGTGAGGACCTCTCCTGGCCTGCAGAGCCACCTTCTAGCTGTGTCCTCACATAGCCTTTCCTTGGTAGGACAAGCTCTCAGGTGTCTCTTCTTAAAAGGATACTAACCCATCAATCCCAGGTTTTGTCTTCATGACCTGATTCGCTCCCAAAGCCCCATCTCCAAATACCATCACCTTAGGGGGTTAGAGCTTCAACATAGAAATTTTGAAGGCAAACCTTCAGTCCATAACAATGTCCTTGACTTGAATTTCTTTTTTTTTTTTAACCTCCTACACAGAAGATGGCAAGAACTTTGTATATTTGCCTTTTGCTTCCCATCTATGTGCCTAATTTTCCTGGGTGACTTGATCTACGCAGGGTCAGGACCCAGTACCTCATGCTAGTGGGGGTCCTCCCGAAACTGTCTGTTGAATCAGCAGCTACAGGGAGCTCTCAGTGAGTCCAGACAACCTAGGTTGTTAGGGAGACATTCTTCCCCTGCATCTCCATGTTCATCTTTCAAACGTTAGAGCTAATGATGTTAAGCAGATTCCTTAATAATTTTGTATCATTCTGCAATGTTTCCCCCTTTGGGATAACAGACTGTTTTGAAGGCAAGAGCCAGAACGAGATGAAAGAGAAATCTTGACTGTCTGAGTTTTCCTTAAGAAAAGTGAAGCAAGTCAGAAGTGTGTCCATCCCTGTGTTTCCTCCTCAGGGCCCCACGGCGAAGCACATACAGCTGGTAATGGAACGACTACTGAGAAGGATCAACCGGACCGTGATTGGGATGAGCCGACAGTCTCCCCATATTGTGAGTGTCGTCCAGGGGACCACGCGGCCACTGCAGCTTCTCACTGGCCCATCCCACCTACCCAATGAGGGGCTTTGGGGACCAGTGACTTGAGACCAAATTCTTGTAGGCCCCTCCCATCCCAGTTTCTAGACTGCACTGTGTGTTGGGTGGCATAGCTCCCTTGGAATTGAATGGGGCCTCGAACTTTGCAGCCTCCCTGGATGAGTGACTCTTCTTAACTGTGAGTAAATCTGATGCTGATTTTCTCTTGAGGGAAAATGATCCAACAGGAAGGTAGAGGAGATGAATGGGGGACAGTTATTAAGGATCTCACTAATATCAAGTGTGCGAATCCATTCTTAAGATGGATGGTGAAACAAAAACCTCCTCTAATATTGTACATTAAAGCAGAGACCCACTGAGATATGCAGGCACCCTAGGTGGGCTGAGAACTCAGGACCAGTTCTACCTAATGCTCGTTAAATATTTACTTAATATTTTCTTTAAGGAAAGTATGAGCCTTTGTGAGCAGAAAATTAGAAAATTAGCTTAGCTGACTGCTTTCAGCATTTCCTCTAGGATCTTGAGCAGTGTAATTGTAATTCTCAATGTCTGCGTGTTTTATGTGGATCCACCTTCATTAGAATGATAACAGTCATAGTCTGTTCAGCCAAAATGATGTTAATAGTGGTGGTCGCTGTTAGCTCATTTTTGTGTGTGTGCTATAATGTATCTTGAGCACTTTATATTTCTCTGAAAACTCAGAGTAAGCTCCATTTTTAAAAAGAGGAAACATGCAGAAACCTGTACAAGATTCCACAACCACCATGTGGTTGAGGTGGGCTTGGGCTCCAGACAGCTGTTCTGGAGGCAGCGCCCTGCATGCTGTCAGCCGTGCCCCCCGACAGAAGCTTACCAAGTTATGTCCCCAACTATGCACTTTAGTCACCATGAAAGGAATTCTGATAAATTCAGTTCTCCCCTTCACATTCTGTTTCCCCTGACGCTTGATATGCTTATAGATTGGTGCCCTGTTTTACTGGACAGTCCTTTTCATTCAAAGAAAATCTTTTAAAGAACTTGGGATTAGCATGCTTTTAGAAATGTCAGTGTTGGCCTCTTATTTTCCAAATATTATGTTCACTAAATGTCAGGTAAAAAGGATGGTGGAGACCAGGGGTAACTGTTGAAAGACCAGGTTGTATCATCGTTAAAATGAAGCGTCTCTTGCCTGCAGTTGTATGAGCTACATGCATTTGTGCTTAGTTGCTCAGTCAGTCCAACTCTTGGTGACCCTGTGGACTGTAGCTCATCAGGCTCCTTTGTCCATAACTTTCTCCAGGCAAGAATACTGGAGTGGGTCGCCATTTCCAATGAGATTTTAATTAGAGGATAGAAAAGGAACTCTTATAAATTGCTACTGTAAATAAAAACCATTTATTAAGAAAATAGGTAGTAAGAAACTGCTATAAGCCAGGTATTGTTCTAGGCAAGAGAAATACATCAGGAAACAAAACAAAAATCGCTACCTTAGAGAAGCTTACAATCTAGCAAGAATAACAATAAAAAAATAAGTGCAGAATATTAGAAGGAGATAAGTGCTATGGAGGGGAAAAAATGAGTGGAATATAAGGGGATTCAGGGTCATAGAGTTACAAATTTGTGTAAGAATGTTTTTTAGGGACTTCTTGGTGGTCCAATAGTTGAGACTCCACAAATGCAGAGGATGTGAGTTCGATCCCTGGTTGGGGAACTAAGATCCCACATGCTACATGGTAGGACCAAAAAAAGAAAAGAGTGGCTTTCCTGGGAATTCCCTGGTGGTCCAGTGGTGGTTAGGACTGGGAGCTTTCACTGCCCGGGGCCTGGGTTCCATCCCTGGTCAGGGAACTAAGATCCCACAAACCTCAGGGCATGCACCCCACCCAAAAATACCTTTCCCAAGAAGCTAAAATTTGGACAAATACTTTAACAAAGGCCTGGAGAAATAAATGTGTTAGGTGTTGATGGTAATGCAAACTGTATGCTAGTTTGGCAATAAATATTAAAGCCTTAATACAATAAATTTACATTGCTTCATAATTAGAAAAATAAACTTTTTTTTTAAACAAAGGAGATGTAAGGCATTCATCCAGAGAGAGGTGACCAGGGATAGTCTTTTATTGTTTTTGTATGTAGGAAGTTATTCTCTCCATCCCAGAACAGCTAGGTTTTCCTCTCCTCTGTGCCAAATTCATTTACATTTGTATTGTTTTCATAACTATATGAATTTAGGCAGATTCTGCCTTGGGTACATACCCTTAGGCTATAAGATTAAGTCTGTGACTCAAATATGATTGGAGTAGGGGAAAGCCAGTTGAATATGTAATTCCTGGCCTCAAAAATGGAAATGATGGTAATCACCTAATTATCCAGACCAGGGATGGCACTAGTGGTAAAGAATCCAGTTGTCAATATAAGAGATGCACGTTCCATCCCTGAGTCTGGAAGATCCCCTGGAGTAGGAAACGGCAACCCACTCTGGTATTCTTGCCTGGAAAATTCTGTGGACAGAGGAGCCTGGAGGGCTACAGTCCATGGGGCCACAAAGAATCAGACACAACTGAGGGACCGAATACACATCTAGTTATCCAATCCCTTTCTTCAAACCAGGTCCACACATGTTAAATAGCTTAACATGCAAGAATCACGGACTGGAGGACTCCAGAGCGGGCGGCATGACGCTGAAGTGGCCCAGCAGGGAGCTCTCCCTTCTGTCCTCTCCTCTGCTTTTCTGCTCAGTTGTACCACTTCTCTTTCTCCTCCTCACTGTCCTCCAAGCTCAAATTTGTTTAAATGATCTAAATATTTCTGGCATTTCTCTCTGGATGTCTCTATTACCCATCTCGCTCAACAAGCAACTCAGCATCTACAAGTTGTTTCAGCCTCACTAGTCGTCTAGCTGAGATCGCAGAGTCAGTATCCCCTGACCTCTGGGATCTCAGAGGTCAGAGCTGACAACAGGATCAATCAAGCCCTCCATTCGAACCTGGAAGGAGCTTGTTTTTAACCAAGAAACTGCAAAGCACATGCCTTTAGATCTTTGGAATTCAGTGTGTTTCCAGCATGGTGGGGTCTCTGCATACTTAATTGGGTAGGGAAAACCAAAGGCCATGCACCCACATCTTGCTCTGTCAGTTGGCGATCTCGGGAGCTGGGATTTATTGTGTTTTCCTTCTCCTTCCAGGGGAGTTTTGTTGCTTGCATGATCGCCATCCTGCGGCAGATGGACGACAGCCACTACAACCACTACATCAGTACTTTCAAAACCAGACAAGACATCGTAGTAAGTCGTCTTCATTGTCCTGCTCACTTTAAGACTTTTTATATTTTGGCAGAACTGAGCATCAGTTCTGTGTGGGTTCTCTTCCTGCACATCTCTAATGCTGTGTGGCTTTGCATAGTGTTTACAAGACGGAGAGTGTTCCTCTGCCGTAAGCTTTAAAGAAGAGTACAGTATATATGGGCTTCCCAAGTGGCTCAGCGGTAAAGAATCTGCATGCCAATGCAGGAGATGCAAGAGAGTTGTTCCATCCCTGGGTCGGGAAGATCCCCTGGAGAAGGAAATGGCAACCCACTCCAGTATTCTTGCCTGGGAAGCCCCATGGACAGAGGACCCTGATGGGCTGCAATTCATGAGATCACAGAAGAGTTGGACACAACTGAGTGACTGAATGAGTTCATATACCAATAGGTCCTCATGGAGACGCTGAAGTTTCTGTGATTTAGAGAGACCCTGTACTTAGAAACATTTGGCTGACCGTTTTTGCTCTCAGAAGGGGACAGTGTCTCATTTTCAGGGACAGTAGTCACCCTTGAAGGGATTTTAGGAGGCAGAGATGTGCATGGTCTTCTGAGATGTGGTTGATGTCATCCTTTTCAGTATTCCCTGGGAAGGGAAGCAAAAAGAGGTAGCGCCTGCCCCATGTAACATTTGTTAAGTTATCTTCAGTTGAAAATATTCCATTCTCTCTTGTTTTAAACAAAATGGTTCTCTTAATAGTTTTCTATTAAGCATACAGCCAGAGGTAGCTTAAGACACTAAGTTAGGTCTCTGGTGGCTTCCCCATGATTCTTCCTTCAGGGAACTGTTAATGGCTGTTAAACATCCCTGAAAGTGGAAATTCCCTAACGGTCCAGTGGTTAGGACTCCGCGCTTTCAATTGCTGTAGCCCGAGTTCAATCCCTGGTCAGGGAACTAAGATCCTGCATAAAACAAAATATCATCCCTGACATTATTGTCTTGTCTTGTGAAGCAATGGGCTGGATATGGAGCTGGATTAACAGTTGAGGTCTCAGTAGACTAGACTTCCTTTGGGTAACTTCCATCATTCATGCATATTCTTGTCTTGTCTTCCTTATGCTCTCAATTGTCCACTTTCTACCTCATTTATATGGAGAGCAGGTGGCCAGTAGTCCCAAGGATACCCAGCTCTTTCCCTGCCAGTTACTCTCCTTTCTGTGAGGTCTACATGATGGAAAAACATAACAAAGAATTGGAGAGAAAGTTGCTGTTGTTGTTCGTCTCCAAGTCATGTCTGATTCTGCTACCGAGTGGACTGCAACATGCCAGGCCCCCCTCTCCTCCACTGTCTCCTGGAGTTTGCTCAAGTTCATGTCTATTGAGTCAGTACTGTTTTTTGTTCTTAGTTGTAATTGATCCAGTGATGAACTCTCAGAATACGGACCACAGAATACTGTTTGGACCACAATCAAGTACTGTGGCTTAGTCTGGAGACTTATCTGGATTTCTACTTCAACCATGCTCTCGCAGGCAGACTGATACAGGAGTCCATAGCCATCCATAGCTGTGCTTGCAGAGATCTGGGCGAGAAAATCACGGAGGAGAGGAGAGGGGTTGAGAGGCGGAAGCTGAGGGTGGCGGTGTTTCCCCTCCGCAGTCAGAACACAGGCTTTGGAACACCGGGATCTGGGTTTGAATTCTGAATTCTATTCTGCTTCCCTCTGCGAAATTTTGGACAAGCTATTTAACCTCACTGAACCTCGGCTTCCCTATAAGATGGTACCTACCTGGGGAGGGGAGGGGGTTAATGTGAGTACTTTTTAAAAGTACTCTCAATTATATTGAGATATAATTCACATTCCATACAGTTCACCCACTTAAAGCATGCAATTCATTGCTGTTTAGTATATTCACAGCATTGTGTAACCGTCACAACTCTCTAATTCCAAAATATTTTCATCACTTCAAAAAAGAAATGCTTAATGTGAATACTGATGAGTGGACATATGGAAAATGCTTTGCTTTGTACCTGACAAGGGTTAACACCTATGAGAACCAACTACTTATAATAATAATTATGATGTTATACTATAACTATATATAATACTTTATTATTATGTAAAATAAAATTAATATAAAAATAGTGACTTCCTGGGACTTCCTTGGAGTTCAGTGGTTAGGACTCTGCATTCCCAGTGCAGGGGACACAGGTTCAATCCCTGGTCGGGGAGCTAAGTGAGATCCCACATGCTGCACTATGCAGCCACAGGGGAAACAAAATGACTTTTTTTCAGATTTCTGTTGAAAGCAGGTAGAATTTATAGTAAATCCAAACTCCTGGCAATTTGGCTCCATTAAGTAAGCAAAAAAAAAAAAAAAAAAAACCCTAAACTCAGGTTTAATCTCTTGTTTTTAGGACAATGTGAACTCTTCTCCCAGCATCCTCTAATTATAAAAGGATTATTGCCCCCAAGGGAACAATGGTCATTAGTGGGGGAACTGCTGGGTACAGCTGGGCCTTTCAACCTTCAGTGGACCCTCCTTTCTCTAGGTCCTGCTGCTTCTGAAGAAATCACTTGAAGGGCCTGGGAAGCGGTGGGGAAAGGGAGGCCGGGGGGTGACCTGTGAGCTGCCTGTCTTAGGCCACCACTGTCCACAGATCACTGGGGGCACCTGGGGCTGGACGTGGAGTCGGTGTCAGCAGATAACCAGCTTTCCACAGCCTCGCTTCACAAGCCATGAGCTCCTGTTGACTTGGGGGAAAAGCTAGTGGAATAGTTAGTAAGTAATGGGTAGGCTTAAAATGAATGATGAAAAATTGAAACATTTGTGCACTAGGGCTGGGATGTGCTAATGGAAGGTGGAAATGATTTGGTCTGCACTGAACCAGGGGGAAGATTTCAGGGCTGCACAGACTTCAGGGCTACCGTCATTCCTGATCCGTCGCTGTTTGGCCTCCAAAGTGCACTGGGACTCGGGACTCTGAGGAGTACTGTTAGAACCAGGCCCCTGCCTCCGCAGCCCCGCGTTCTTCCTGTCCTTGCTGAAACTACACAGTTTAGTGCCAGAGAAATTGCACTGGGTTTTCATCTCAGGAATCTGAGTGGAAAATGTCTAAATTTAACTAACTAATAAATTTAAAAGCTTTCCAAACTTTTAAGCACTGGTTTTTAGCCTGATTTTTCTTTTTCTGAGTTACTTTTTTCCTCTTAGCCGCCTTGTGAGTAGAATAGCCATTTTCTCGATCCTGGGCTTTTGTTAATTAGTCCTTACAGTCATCATGGTCCACTGCTGACATCTCTTTGTAAGGAGCGTTTAGGACCCTTCTCCCCAGGCCACCCATGGAAGCATTCCTGGAATAGGAAGAATCCTGACTCTGCTGCTTATTTATAGCATTTCGTTTCCGTTCTAACAGTAATAAGGGAGAACAGGACTCAGAGTTGTTAGAAGTATCAGTTTTCTCAGACTCAGATACAGAGAAGAAACTGGTAGTTGCCAGAGGGAAGGAGGGCAGAGAGGTGGACAGAAGAGGTGAAGGGGGTTAAGAGACCCCAAATGCCAGTTTATAAAGTAAATAACTACCAAGGATGTAGTGTACACAGAGGGTATTCAGTCAGTGATACTCTAAACTCTGTAGTGTGACAGATAGTAACTGGACTAGGTGTGATGATCATGTATAAAACCTTTGAATCACTATGTAGTACACCTGAAACTAATATAATACTGTGTGTTAATTATAATTCAATTTTTAAAAGATTCCAAAAAGTTAAAAAGAATTGTCAATTTTCTCACAATTGGTGGATGCTTTTGAAGTACAGTAGATCTATTCAGACAACATTTGGCAGTCAAGCACTAACGATATTATGGCTGCAAACTTGGGATCCAGAACCCAAAGGTCTGGATCCTGGCTCTCTGCTTCTTGGTTTCTATGGCCTTAAGCCAGTCGTTTAATTCTTCAGTAGTCTATTTTATAATTAATAAAATTTGTGCAGTTTTTTCATCCTTGTCTCCCTCATCAGACTATGTGAAATTGTTAGTCACTCAAATATGTCTGACTCTTTGTGACTCCGTGGACTATAGCCTGCCAGGCTTCTCTTCCATGGGATTCTCCAGGCAAGAATACTGATGTGGGTTGCCATTTCCTTCTCCAGGGGATCTTCCTGACCCAGGGATCGAACCTGGGTCTCCTGCTTTGCAGGCACATTCTTTACCATCTGAGCCACCAGGGAAGCCAGATTGCATGCTGTAAGCATCAAATCATAGGACAGCTCTAAGAATGCTATATTATATATATACACTGTTATACTCAAAATGGATAATCAATAAGGACCTTCTATATAGCACAAGGAACAGTGCTTAATATTTTGTAGTAACCTAAATGAGAAAAGGATTTGAAAAAGACCACGTGTATGTATATGTATAACTGAATCACTTTGCTATACACCTGAAACTAACACAGCATTGTGAATCAGCTGTGCTCCAATATAAAATTAAAAAAAAAAAAACACACCACTGTGTTATCCCCATGAAACTTACTCAAAAGATAGACTGTTATGGGACCATGGCCATCATGTTCCTTCCTTTGCATCAGTGTAATGCGGGCCAGGCATACGGTGTATAACCCAGTTTTCCTCCAACCATTCCTAATCTGTTTTCTGCAGGACTTCCTCATGGAAACTTTTATCATGTTTAAGGATCTAATTGGAAAGAACGTCTACGCTAAAGACTGGATGGTCATGAATATGACACAGAGCAGGTGAGACCGCCCATTGTGGGGCTGGCGGCATTTGAAAACTTGGGTCTGGTAACTAGATTTCCGAGCCTTATGAAACACTGTCTCGTCTCTTTGCCTCAGGTCCATCATCTGTAAAGTCAAGGTCCTCCTGCTTCTATGGTCTTGGTTTATGGCCTCCTGTTCTTGATTTCACCCAGGCTATTTCAGTCGCTCTGACTTGGGCTCTCAACTCTCTTCTTTCTGCTGTTACCTTGTAACTCTCTCATGTTGATCATCAGCTCTGCAAGACATCTTTCAGTGCCGCCCTGTGGCCTTTATTATCCTAATATTCAAGGCTTCTGCATCCTGGCCCACCCTGCTTTCCTAGCCATATCTTCCACTGTTTCACTCCATACACAATGTGCGTGCATGCTAAGTCACTTCAGTTGTGTCCGCCTCTTTGCGACTCCATGGACTGTAGCCCAACAGGCTCTTCTGTCCATGGGATTCTCCAGGCAAGAATACTGGAGTGGGTTGCCATGACCTCCTCCAGGGAATCTTCCCGACCCAGAAGTCAGAACCCGCCTCTCTTATATCTCCCGCATTGGCAGGCAGGTTCTTTACCGCTGGCGCCACCTGGGAAGCTGACGTACAGTATGCCCTGCAGCCACACCAGCCTCTTCCTGCCCCTGAACACGCTCCGTGCCTTCCCTCACGTTGGCTGCCTCCACCTTCAGTGCCTGCCCCATCGTCTCTGGCCACCAATCTACCTCCCATTCCTTTAGGCCCTTCTCAAATGCCATCTCCAAAGGAATCCATTTTGACCTAGATGTCCTCTTCTCTCCTTTTGATTCCCTACACCTATATGATACCCCACTCCTAGAATTTTCCATGTTCTTTGTTGGGTCAAGGTTCGACTTACAGGTTGGAAGTGATCCCCACCAAGCTGTAATCTTCTTAAGACCAGGAAGTGTCTCTTTCAAGGCAAAACCTAAGCCAGTGCTTTGCAGTTGCTGGTCTTCAACAAAGACTTGTTGAATTCAAGTCAAATGAACTGAATACAGATACTTAGGGCTTCCCAGGTGGCTCAGTGGTAAAGAATGTGCCTGCCAGTGTAGGAGATGAAGGAGACTCAGTGTTGATCCCTGGGTCAGGAAGATCCCCTGGAGTAGGAGATGGCAAGCCCCTCCCGTACGCTTGCCTGAAAATTCCATGTCTAGAGGAGCCTGGTGTGCTGTATAGTCCAAGAGGTCAAAAAGAGTCAGACACAACTGAGCACGCATGCACAGATACTCAGAGTCAGGATTTTTCAAGAGCTAAATAAAGTAAATTATTATGATAAGCATTAAGTCTCCATGGTCCTGATATCTGGTTAGAAAACACTTCCCAACTATGTACAGATTAGAGAAACAATTGCATCCAAAGTCCTAGACTTTAAAACACAAGCGTCATGATGGAATAGAAAGAGCTCTGGTCCGAGGCTCAGGAGCTGGTCCTCTCAGCTGGCTCAATTGTGATGCAGCCTTGAGTGATGCTAGGAGATAGTTTGAGAAACTGGCCTTCACTGTAGACTGTGCTGTTCTTGGTCTCTAAGGATCTTGATAGATCTAAAGGTCTTAGGTTAACAAATCCAGGCTTGATTTGTTTTGTTGTTGTTGTTTTTAACATAGAAAATGTTAAGTCGTGTCTGACTGTCATACCCCATAGACTATAGCCTGTCAGGGTCCTCTGTCCATGGGAATTCCCAGGCAGGGATACTGAGTAGGTAGCCATTTCTTTCTCCAGGTGATCTTCCCAACCCAGGGGTTGAACCCAAGTCTTCTGCATTGGCAGGTGGATTCTTTACCACTGAGCCACCTGGGAAGCCCCAGAAAATGTCTCAAAGAGCATGAAGTTTGCCTTATTTATCCAGCATGTTTTTCTTTGCCCCGCCAGGGTTTTCCTCCGTGCCATAAATCAGTTTGCTGAGGTTCTCACCAGATTCTTCATGGATCAGGCAAGCTTTGAACTTCAGGTAAGCATGCAGTTCACCTAGGAGTGCCTTCAGTTCTCAGCTGAAGCAAGAGGATAGTTTCATTTTGGAAGACAGATTGCAGATAAGGTTCTGCTTCCGTTACAGGGTACATTTGGTTGGTGATGTGCTTCTGCTGTGTCAGGGCCTGTGTTTGTATCTGTGGAACTTTGAAAGTGAAGACATAAGCAGAGGATATTGCATATATATATATACACATGTGTATGAGTGCATATGTACATATGTGTTTATATGTGTATGAAAATTTAGGTTGTTTGCATTTTCTGTTATGTTAAATAGCACTTACTTAAATATTTTTTAAATACCCATTTTTATTTTTCCAGGATAAAGTCCTAAAATATTTACTAGTTCAAAAGTTTGGCAAAACACTAGGACTTTTGATAAGTTTTGCCAAACTACCTACTATAAATAGGTACACTTCTTGGCAGCAATTTTCCTTTATCCCAAGAGTAAAGACAACTATAATAGTTTAAATTTTTAAAAAAAAAATCTTAGTACAGTGTTAAAATTTTCGGGGCTGAATCATTGAAACACAAGAGAGAAAAATGTCTTGTGGATATTATTTTTTTTTATTAATTTCCAGAGAGTGAATAACTATGTGTCACTGTTTTAGTATGACCCTTATTAATGTTATTTTCCATTTCTTTTCACCCACACAATTAATTTTGAGCAGCTCTGGAACAATTACTTCCATTTGGCAGTAGCATTTCTCACCCATGAGTCCCTTCAGCTTGAAACCTTCTCACAAGCCAAGCGCAACAAAATTGTAAAAAAGTAAGTGTCCTCTTAAACTTGCTTATAATTGGGAAGGGAGTTCTTCCATTTCTATTCGGAGCAGGATTTTTAATATCGCAGAAATTACTGTTCACTGGCTACTCATAGTGTTAGTGACCTTGGTCTTCAAATAATCATTTAATAAACCTCAGATTGCCCCAGATTCACATCTCTTCTCAGGGCCCCATTCATTTTCAAAATCAACCATCGCATTCTTTATAGAATCCCTACATGGAGAGGCCCTGAGGCCAGAAAGTCCTCCCGTTGCCCAGGACAGCTGCCCCTTGCTGACAGTTTATCCAAATTGCAAGCTTAGTGCTGCTCTGACTCATGATTGCGGAGCGGACTCCTTTGGCCCCACTGGTCTATCTCCCAATTGTAGTTACTTCAGCTGAGAAGCCAACACTCACAAATCACTTAAAACTGCCCTCCAGTTTCCTGGCTTAGTATTCAAAATGGATTTGTGTGCAAGTGTGATGAGAGATTTAGGGAAGATTTTCATTGCTTTCATCTCAAGTCTTTTTCAAAGTTCATTGAGAGCCTAGGAACTTAAAGGCTGTGTAATTTAAAAGGGCTTAAGAAATTTATCATTGAAATGCTATGATGTTTTAGTCCTGTTTCCCTGCTAGCATGTCTGGGATTCTAGGCAAATTATTTTAGCATCTCTTTAACTCTTCCCTTAAATACTAAAATTGGTGTCTAAGAGGTAGAGATTTAGTGATTGCACTTTCAAAGATAAAAGTAAAAACTATTTTGTAGATTTCCTGGTGGGGTGGTTATCAAGAGATATTTGATTTTTAAGATGGACACCTTAGTCTTATTCTTTAAAATATCTTAATTTCATTCAGGGATGGATTTGGTTTTGGTTAAATGACCTTGAATAGAATGAGTTGACACCAAATCTGATAAATAAAGTGGCTAGTTAGGATAAATGATTCTTGTTTTGGTCATTTCAGGAAAGTGTGACTATAGGTACAATCCACATAAAAATGTATATGCATACTGGTAAAGATAAGCCTTAGGAAATAAAAGCATTTATATTAAGGTTATAGGAATGTGAATGAGGTTTTTTTCAGGACTTCTTATTTTTAGTAAAAGCATCAACAGTAGTATTAAAAAGCAATAAGAATAGTTACTTATTGTCCAGTATGTGCCAGACTGAACTACACATGCTTATATATTAATAGTAAAATTAGATACTTTTGTTAAAATGGAATAGTAAGAGAAATTTTTCAATATGATTTTTATTCTGACTTTTGAAGGCATTTCCAAAGCAGGGATTTCGAAAAAAAATGTTGGGTGCAGTAGTAACATGAGTAGAAAATGTAGATCTTTGCTGGCAGGGTAGATCATACGTCTGTACTTGAATTTCCTGGGAACAGTCTCCATATCTACTTTTGACCCATCTTATTTCCATTTTCTAAGCCCCCAACCTCTGATATGGCATGTTATGTGGAGCAGTCCCCAGCTTTTATATTCTTTAAAAGATTTCCAGGTGACTCTTAATCATCTCCACCCAAAAATCACTGTCTAGATCAACGTTTCTCTACATTTTTGTCCTCCTTTGTCAACTCCTATAAGAAACCTTTTTATTTTATTTGACTTTTTTTCTCTTTTGTCCATGCCATGCTACATGTGGGATCTTAGTTTCCTGACCAGGGATTGAATCCATGCCCCCTGCATTGGGAGCGGAGTCCCAACCACTGGACCGCCATGGAAGTCCCTGGAACCTTTTTAGAAAATGTTTTCCTAATCACACCCCTCCCCAATGAAATATTAATACCACCTATATACTAAATATATCTGTTTATGTACTAAATGTATATGTTAATTTATATGTCAAAGCAGTAAGCTTTTCTTTTTTTTGTCCCCATGGGCCAGTTTTCACCCCTTTGAAGATGTTCTCACCCCATTTGAGAATGTATGTCTAGAACTTCCCAATGTGAGTGCTTTAAAGAATATACTGGTGTGGATAAGGGTTACTCAAATATAAGTATATACAGGCAGCATATTTGTTACACATCATCAGCCACATTACTATGTAAGTCATCCCTCATTCATCTTCCTTTTTTTTTAGTATTTTATTTATTTTTGCTTATGAGCAGTCAGAGTGTTTCTCACTCCTCTCCCTTCAGTAAGTATGTTGATCTCATCTTCTCAGTGATTTTTGGCACTTACTCTGATTCACCTTCTGCTGGACGCCGGTCTCTGTGTCTGTGTCCCCTCATCTCTGTGTGTATCAGTCTTTTGGGGGCTTATTCACATGTGAGCTGCATCTCTTCATGTGATTTTTGCCCCAGTATCTACCTTGATTGCGACCTAGAGGAACACAGACTCTCTTTACTCCCCTTATCATTGTATCAGTATTATGTGTTCTTGTCTCCACCACACATTTTTTTCTCCTGGCTTATGATCTTCCTAGATACGGGGACATGAGGAAGGAGATCGGCTTCAGGATCCGGGACATGTGGTATAACCTAGGTAAGTGCACACCCTGAACACCACTCCTTGGGCTCCATGCCTCCCACGATGAAGTCTTTTTCATTTTAATGCCTTTTCATTCAATTAAAATTTCATTTTAATTGCGATTGATTTGTCTGTGTGTCTGGAAGTACAGGTTGACGTATGGGTCTCTTACGACAATCACGTGTTATCAGAATACAATATTTAGTCACTCACTTCTGAATTGAATTGCTTTACCCACAATTTTTTCTTTTCTTATGGGCCCTGTGTAGCACTTTACTTCTGGTGAAATTGTTTGATATCCTCACTTCCTTTCATTTCAGGTCCCCATAAAATCAAATTCATCCCATCCATGGTGGGTCCCATTCTGGAAGTCACATTAACCCCCGAAGTAGAGCTTCGGAAAGCCACCATCCCTATTTTCTTTGATATGATGCAGTGTGAGTTCAATTTCAGTGGAAACGGCAATTTCCATATGGTAAGGAGTGGTGGGTCACCTTACTAGTGCATGTAGAATCCAATTCTTTTTTTTCTAATAGAGAATCAGTAGCCTGAACAGTACAAATCAAAGTTATCTAAAATCTTCTGGTTTTGCATTTAATTTGTAAAGCAGTTAGACATAGAATTGAGATACCCTATCTTTGGTCCTAGAAGCAGTCTTTTTGGTACATGTGTTTCCTAAAGCAGCACGCTTATCTCTGGATCATTAAAATTTGACTTTAGGCATTTTACTCCTATCTCTTGCAACTGTTACAGTGGATTAAGCTTTAGTTTTTGAAGTCTTTAGTTTAGAGACCTTAGTTTGCCTGATACATTTTTCCTGTACTTCAGTTTTCTTATCTAACAATACATAGTATATTAGTATCAAAAAGAAGATTTTTATAGCTATGAAGCTCCGAAAAAGCAATCCCATTGTAAAGACTTCAACAGGAACCAAAAATAAAATGGAAAGTTAAAACCATTAAGCTATTTTTATATGCATAGTTGTGATAGGAAAATAATATTTAGGCTAGTTTTCTTTCTGCAATTATAAAGCAAAGGACAAAGTTATGCCAGGTTGCTTTAGAAAATTTTGACATGGCCATGGTGCATTGTTGGGCTTCTCAGCTGGTGCTAGTGGTAAAGAACCCACCTGCCAATGCAGGAGACATGAGAGACCCAGGTTCAGTCCCTGGTTCGGAAGATCCCCTGGAGGAGGACATGGCAGGCCACTCCAGCATTCTTGTCTGAAGAATCCCGTGGACAGAGGAGCCTGGTGGGCTACAGTCCATGGGGTCGCAAAGAGTCAGACACGACTGAAGCTAGCTAGCTAGCTGGTGCGTTATTAATGAGTGATGTGAACTGTGATCTTCCTCTGTGTATACTGAAAAGAGTTCACAATTCAGTAGAGGGGTGGGTCCTAGTATAGAAATGTTGGCCATATGTCTTTCCTGTCCTCTTCTGAGGTTGTGACATTCTCCTGTGAAATTCTGACTGCTTTCAGTTTGAGAATGAGTTGATCACAAAGCTGGACCAGGAAGTAGAAGGGGGCAGAGGAGACGAACAATACAAGGTCCTTCTGGAAAAACTGTGAGTATTTCAGAAACAGAGTCTCTAGCTGACGGCATCATTTAGTGATGGACGAACACAGGCTTCTGCTGCACTTACAGACCAGTTGAGTGGTCTCAGCATCGCTGGGGTCGCCACCACACTGGTTTCCGTGAGGTTCGTGGAGTTGACACCATCCACTACAGCCATTCATTTATCTGCTGTGAGTCAGATGTTCGTGTTTTCCTGGCTGGCCTGGCCCTCAAGAACAGGGCAGATGGAGGAGAGGGGAGATCGACTGAGTGGTGATATCTTTCCCAGTGTTTGAATTGCTGAAGTTTAACAAGTGCTAGCTCCTCTAATTATGGCTTCAAAACAATCATTTAAAGGAGAAGGGAAAAACATTTCAAGGTCCCCTTAAAAATACTTTATGGCCTGGAAAGGATGTCTGGGAACACTAGGTACATTGTCAGTCCTTTTCATTTCCCTCCTTCCATCCCTGACTCAACTCGTCCATTCCCTTCTTCTCTGGCACCCTCTGGCACCCTTTGCATGTATGGAATAACAATATAAAGCAGTGTTTTATAAAACAATATAAAAACAGTGTTTCAGAACACTCAGATCTAAGATTTCCCTGCTGCTCCAGTGGTTAAGAATCTCCTTACTAATGCAGGGGACACGACTTTGATCCCTAGTCTGGGAAGATCGCACATGCCGAGGGGCAACTAAGCCTGTGTGCCACAACTGCTTAGCCCATGTGCCTTGAGCCTATCCCCCTCAACAAGAGAAGCCCCCAAAATGAGCTCTCACACCACAACTAGAGAGTAACTAGAGAGTAACCTGCTTGCTGCAACCAGAGAAAGCCCCGAACAGCTATGAAGATCCAGCACAGGCATAAGTTAATTAATTGATTAAAGAATTAAAAAAAACACTTAGGTATTAGAGTTAAAGATTGTGCTTCAAATCCCATTTTTTCCACATACTAGGATTTTGACTTTGTATTTATGTGATGCCTTTTTTTTTTTTTTTTTGGTCATCTACAATAATAGGATCTGTATTTTGGTGAGGATTAAATGAGATGATATATTCACACAGTATCTGTTGCAGAGATCATGCTGGATAAATGTGGGCTGTTGTGGTGTTTGTTACTGTTATTACCTGCAGATTTCCCTAGCATCCTAGGTTCTAACTACCCTAACTGTTCATTTCTTGTGTTCTCTGAACTTTTATGATAATGGCTAACTCAGTGAACTGTTGATGGAATATGTGCCTAGATCACTCTGGGATTTACCTGCTTTGGGGAAGTGGTAGGCAATAGACTGAGTTTAGGACAATGACTCTCCCAACTCTATTATTCTTTTTCTTTTTTTTTTCAAAAAATTTTTAAGGAATCAGCACAGAGGATGCTCAGAAATGGAACTGATGACTCATCTGTATTTTGAAGTTCTAGAAGTCTGTCTTATTTTGTTTGTAATGGGTGATAAGAACATTGGTTGATCTTTTCATCCTGTATCCGTTTGGTCTGCCTGTTTCAGATTCAAGAAAACCTCTCAATTGATCACTTCTGCAGTTCTGATCTCATACAGGAATGAAGTGCCGGTTACCCACACATACAAACACATGCCCACAGTGTTTACAAGTGATAAAACTACACTTTAAAAAAATCCTACATTTGACTTTTCATGTACAGATCTTGTTTTTCCTTCATTTTTTTTGAATCATGAGTGCAGAAAAATATGACTGCACAAATCTCTGGTGCTCAAGAATAATTTAAGAGTCTGGTCTAGTGCTTTGAACCCACTTTTTGTCCTGTTCACCAAGTTTTCTTCTGTCTAATCTAAGAAGCTCCTATGGAAACTTTGCTCTATTTGGGTCCAGAGGGAGATAATTTAGACCAAAAGTTTAACTTGTTTACTTATTTACACCTGTGTCTTTTTTCCCTGAAAAATAACTTTTGTGTGAAAAGCCACATGTCTGGATGTATACTAGGTTCCTAGGTTCCTCTAGGCTGGGCATTACTCCGAGACTCTCGAGTTCCCTCAGGATGCCTGAGAATAACGACAGGATAAAGATGATCCTTTGAAATGACCAGGGGAATCAGACAGTACATGCAAACCTCTTGGGCAAAAGTTCTCATTTCTGTGGTATAGACAGAAGACAGATAGAAATAGAAGTTCAAAGAAGGGCATCATGGGCTGGGATTCTCAGTGATGGTGGGGCTTGAGCTGCAGACCTAAAGAAAATGCAGAACTTGAGTAACAGCAGAGAGCCTTTTCAATGAAGGCTCCGGGACAGGATAACCTGGAGTCACATGAAGGATGTGTGTCTCTTGGTCCAGCGCCACCTGCTGCCAGGACCTTGGGCAGCACGCACAGGTGGTGCTGGAATACAGGTGTGGGACAAGGCATTTTGTCTCCACCTCTGCCCCCCAGGCTCCTAGAACATTGCCGGAAACATAAATACCTCTCCAGTTCCGGAGAAGTATTTGCACTCCTGGTCAGCAGCCTCTTAGAGAATCTCCTGGACTACAGAACCATCATCATGCATGACGAGAGCAAGGAAAACCGCATGAGCTGTACCGTTAACGTGCTGGTATGTGCCACATCCCTGGGTCCCCGAGAGGGCAGTGCCGCGCGCCCCTGACCACACAGCTCTAAGTAAATATGGCAGACACGAGGCTCTCCCCTGACCACCTTTCTGAAGTATGTGTCCTGCCGAGTCTAATTGGAATGGCCAAGGGAATCCCTGCCAGTCCGTGGTTAGTACTCAGCATCTTCACTGCTGTGGGTGCGGGTTCAGTGCCTGGTTTGGGAACTAAGATCCTGCAAGCTATCCCACGTGGCCAAAAAAAGATAATTGGAATGGCCAACTCAGCTTTGAACTCACAGATAACAACTGCCTCAGACCCTGAGGATACATATAGAAACAGGAATGGAAAATGCAACATAAGCTTTTGACTCAGCTCTCTTACAGAAGGCCATGCTCAAACTGTTTCTCTGCCTTTTTTATGTGATTGCTTTTTTGTTGAAAGTATCAGACATAGATGAACATGCATTAGAAACGAGATACCATGAGTAGAGAATTAGTCCATAAAATCCTCAAAGAGGTAGAACCCCGTGGTCTTGCCTTTTCCTAAAGAATTATAACTGGGACCAAAGACCTCAGAGATTTAGTAGCCGTGGTCTCCTCTGCTTAATATAAACAAAACACCTACCATTTCTGACTCCCTAAGAAAACAGAGTATCAAGTGATTTGGGAATTAGGATCTGTTGTCTACTCACCTCAATTTCCTTCACATTGGTCTTAAAAAAAATTCTTCAACTATTCTTTTTATAAACTGAAACTTTTCCTGGGTCTTCCCTGGGGTCCAGTGGTTGGGACTCTGTGCTTCCAATGCAGAGGCCGTGGGTTCTAGCCCTGGTCGGGGAAGTAGAATCCCACATACCACATTGTTGTCATTCAGATGCTCAGTTGTGTCTGACTCTTTGCGACCCCATGGACTGCAGCACACCAGGCTTCACTGATCTTCACCATCTCCCGGAGCTTGATCAAACTCATGTCCATTGATTCAGTGATGTCATCCAACCATCTTGTCCTCTGTTGTCCCCTTCTCCTCCTGCCTTCAATCTTTCCCAGCATCAGGGTGTTTTCAAATGAGTCAGCTCTTCACATCAGGTGACCAAAGTATTGGAGCTTCAGCCTGAACATCAGTCCCTCCAGTGAATATTCAAGATTGATTTCCTTTAGGATTGACTGGTTTGATCTGCTTGCAGTCCAAGGGACTCTCAAGAGTGTTTCCAGGACACCAGTTCAAAAGCATCAGTTCTTCAGCACTCAGCCTTCTTTATGGTCCAACTCTCAACATCTGTACATGACTACTGGAAAAACCATAGCTTTGACTATATGGACCTTTGTTGGCAAAGTAATGTCTCTGCTTTTTAATATGCTATCTAGGTTTGTCATAGCTTTTCCTTCAAGGAACAAGCATCTTTTAATTTCATGGCTGCAGTCACCATCTGCAGTGATATAGTATGGACAAAAAAAGACACCCAAAAGAAACCCCCACCGTTTCCTTATTTTGTGGGTGTATTCGTTAAAGGGAAAGAACAAAGTCTTTGGAAAAATGACACTGTTGAAAAGTATAGCTAACGGTTTGGCTATTTTTGTGGCAAGCTCATCAGTAATTGATATACAATTATATTTTGTGTCTTTTTTTTTTCTTTGTAGAATTTTTACAAAGAAAAGAAGAGAGAGGACATCTATATAAGGTAAGCCTAAGGAAATTTTTGCTCTTGCTGTTTATATTATGGACTTATTAATTACTTTTCAAGCAATGATAAACCTGAACACCATCCTTGCTGCTTCGAGAGACACCAAATAGTATGTGATGTGTTCCCATCCTCCTGAAAAGGTAAACTCTTTAGATCAATACACGAGGAAGTGTGGGGTAGGATTGTGTCAGGGGAGGATGGAGGACACTCCAGCCAGCTAACCAGGCAAAGACCTGAAATTCACCCTCTGTCAAGGACTGTTAGCCCTGGGTTCAGGGAGCCCTGAGCAAACTTGGATGTACAGCATGTGCATTTTCCTGGGGAAAGATTCCTTAGTTCTCATGAGCTTCCCAAAGAGGTCTGGGACATGAAAAACAAATTTAAACACTACTACCTTAAACAAAGAATACCAAGTAGAACAAATGGACTAGCAAAGAGGAAGCAGCACAAAGACTTAAAGCAGGGGTCCTCAACCCCCTGTGAAAAACTGAACTATGCAGCAGGGGATGAGCGGCGGGCCAGTGAATGAAACTCCATGTGTATTTACAGTAGCACCCCATTGCTCCCATTACTGCCCGAGCTCTGCCTCCGTCAGATCAGCACAGGCATCTGATTCTCATAGGAGCCTGACCCTTATTATGAACTGCGCAAGTGGCGGATCTAGATTGCAGACTCCTCATCAGAATCACCTGAAACCACTGCCCACCCACCCCCCCCACTCCCCATCGATGGAAAAGATTGTTTTCCATGAAACTGGTCCTTGGTGCCAAAAAAGTTGGGGACTGCTGCCTTACGGGATTAGGAAGTAACTGTTCCTGCCACCTGGCTGGCTGTGGCATGGGCCAAGTATGCCGCCAGCTCCCCGGCGGCAGAATGCCTGCTTTCCCCCCTTCCGACCAGGTACTTGTACAAGCTGCGGGACCTGCACCGGGACTGCGAGAACTACACGGAAGCGGCCTGCACGCTCCTCCTGCATGCCGAGCTCCTGCAGGTGAGCAGGCCGGGGGGCGGTCTGCCAGCTGCCCAGCCCGTGGGACCGCGTCACGGCATGTCATGACTGTGATGGGAACAACTCCTCTTCAGGGAGGACTCTCTTATCTTAGAGTATTTGTATACCTTCTACATAGGCAGAGCTATTTAGACCAAGGTTGGGGAAACGTCCATTACTATTTATTTACTTATTTACTTACTTTTAAGTTTATTTTATGAAGTCTAGTTGATCGATAGAGTTGTGTTGATTTCTTCTGTACAGCAAACTGCTTTCAGTTCAGTTGCTCAGTCGTGTCCGATTCTTTGTGACCCCGTGGACTGCAGCACGCCAGGCTTCCCTGTCCATCACCAGCTCCCAGAGCTTACTCAGACTCATGTCCATTGAGTCGGTGATGGCATCCAACCATCTCATCCTCTGTCGTCCCCTTCTCCTCCCGCCTTCAATCTTTCCCAGCATCAGGGTCTTTTCTAATGAGTCAGTTCTTCCAATCAAGTGGCCAAAGTATTGGAGTTTCAGCTTCAGCGTCAGTCCTTCCAATGAATATTCAGGACTGATTTCCTTTAGGATGGACTACTTGGATCCCCTTGCAGTCCAAGGGACACTTAGGAGTCTTCTCCAACACCACAGTTCAAAAGCATCAATTCTTTAGTGCTCAGCTTTCTTTATAGTCCAACCCTCACATCTATACATAACTACTGGAAAAACCAAGGCTTTGACTAGATGGACCTTTGCTGGCAAAGTTGTTGGACCTTTGTTGGACTTTGTTGGCAAAGTAATGTCTCTGCTTTTAAATAAGCTGTTTTGTTTGGTCATTACTTTTCTTCCAAGGAGCAAGTGTCTTTTATTTCATGGCTGTAGTCACCATCTGCAGTGACTTTGGAGCCCAAAAAAATAAAATGTCTGTCACTGTTTCCATTGTTTCCTCATCTATTTGCCATGAAGTGATGGGACCAGATGCCATGATCTTAGTTTTCTGATTGTTGAGTTTTAAGCCAACTTTTTCACTCTCCTCTTTCACTTTCATCAAGAGACTCTTTAGTTCTTTGCTTTCTGCCATAAGTGTGGTATCATCTGCATATCTGAGGTTATTGATATTTCTCCTGGCAATCTTGAATCCAGCTTGTGCTTCTTCCAGCCCAGCGTTTTTCATGATGTACTCTGCATATAAGTTAAATAAGCAGGGTGACAATATACAGCCTTGACATACTCCTTTTCCATTTTGGGACCGTGAAACCAGTCTGTTGTTCCATGTCCAGTTCTGTTGCTTCTTGTGATTTAGTTATACATTTATTTATATACATGTATATATACACACACACACATTTACATATATACACACACTTTCTTTTTCATATTTGTTTCCATTCTGGTTTATCATAGGATATTAAATATAACTCCCTTCTCTCTATAATAAGACCTTGTTGTTTTTCCATCCTATATACAATAGTTTTCATCTGCTAATCCCTAGCTCACAATCCATCCCTCCCCTACCCTTCTTCACCCTTAGCAACCATAAGCTTGTTCTCTCTGTAAGTCTCTTTCTGTTTCATAGATATGTTCATTTGTATTGTATTTTAAATTCCACATATAAACAACATCATATAGTATTTGTCTTTCTCTTCCTGACTTACTTCACATAGCATGATAATCTCTAGGATCATCCATGTTGCTGCAAATGGTTTTATTTCCTTCTTTTTTATGGCTGAGTAGTATTCCACTATATATCCATATCGTATCATCTTGATTCATCAGTTGACATTTCCATGTCTTGGCTATTGTTTATGATGTTGCTGTGAACATAGGAGGTGGGTATCATTTATTTAAAATTCGTTAGGAAGCAGAGCACACCTTTCAGGCTGCTAATACACTCTAATTTTTAAAATGCACATTGATCCGTATGTTTTTAAAAATATGTAAAACTGCAGAGGAGTGACTTGTAAATAAATACAGAACTGTAGAAGTACTTTCCTTCTTACCTGTCTCACTGAGAAATTATATTGTGCTGTGGATATAAATACATCTCTCCATCATCAATCTCGAATAATTATTTCCAGCTCGGACAGCTCCTCCAACTTCAGATTCTGTATAAACTGTTCTGTCGACATCAGTCTCTGAATGACTAATAGACACCTTGAACTTGGTATGTCAGTAGCACAAGCTGTTTCCTCCACTGTCTTTCTGGGTTCGTCCCTTCCTCTCCTTTCTCCCCATTTCACTAAAGGGCACCACCATCTAATAAAAGATACTGGTGGTCATCTTTTACTCACACGGTCCCACATTCTCCACAAGTAAGAGTCATGGACCCTTTGTCCAAAACTTGTCCTCCCTTTATCCACTTTTCTTTCTTTTTAAAAATTTTTGAATTTTATTTATCTATCTGTTTTTGGCTGTGCTGGGTCTTCATTGCTGCACAGACTTTTCTCCGCTTGTGGCGAGCAGGGGCCACTCTGGTTGCCATACACTGGCTTCTTGTTGCAGAGGCTTCCCTTGTCTTGGCGCATGGGCTCTGGGGTGCACAGGCTTCAGTGGTTGCCGCTCCCAGGCTCTAGAGCACGGGCTCAGCAGTTGGCGGCATATGGGCTTACTTGCTCTGAGGCACGTGAGATCTCCCTGGGTCAGGGATTGAACCTGTGTCTCCTGAATTGGTAGGTGGACTGTTTACCACTGAGCCAACAGGGAAGTCATCTTTTCTTTTTAATTGAGAAAATGTATGTGACAGTCTTAAATCTCCAGGAATTATTTATCTACTAGTTGCAAGTTTATACCCTTAAACAATCTTTCTCCTATTTCCCATCTGCCAGCCCTTGGTAACCACCATTCTGCTCTCTGTTTTTATAAGTCTAGATTTTTCTGATGCCATATATACATGATATCCTGCAGTGTTTGTCTTTCTCTGATTTATTTCACTTTGTATAATGCCCTTAAGGTCCATCCATGTTGTTGCAGATGGCAGGATTTCCTTCTTTCTCATGGTGAAGCACTATTCCATGGTGTGTATAAACCACATTTGTGTTCATTCATCCATTGATGGACACTTAAGTTGTACTGTGGCTCCCGTGAGTAATGCTGCCCTGAACGTGGGGGTGCAGAGGTCTCTTCCACACTCCCCACCCTATCCATTTTTCTTTATCTCCATTGCTGCTATCCTGGTCCAAATTTCCATTTTTAGCCTCCTCCTACATCTCCCTGCCTCCAGTTTTGTCCCTAGCAATTAATTTTCTTACACAGTTTCAATTTGGTTTTATACCTAAAGAATGCATGTGCATTGTTCTAAGGTTTGGAATTAAAAACGGACATCTTCTACTTGACAGCTTCCCCAAGTCAGCCATTCACAGTTCATACCCATGTCTGGGGCACCAGGAAACCTGCTGGGTTACGGGGAAGCTTGTTGCCTGGGGATCGGACACTGCAGTGTCTGTGCTGCCCTGCGGCTATGGGACTTCCCTTTGGGTTATGGACTCTAGAGCACACAGGCTCAGCAGTTGCAGTGTGCAGACTTAGTTGTTCTGTGGTACGTGGGCTCTTAGTTCCCCAACCAGGGATTGAACCGGTGTCCTTTGCATCAGAAGGCAGATTCTTAACCACTGGACCACCAGGGAAGTCCCAGTGACTGTAGATCTCTTCATTTTTGCTGCTCAGAAAGTTACACTCCTATCCTGATGTAAGGTGGCACGTGTGGATGCCACTTCTTCCCCCATACTCAATAAGGATATTGCTCATGAAGTACAGTTCAGTTTCATCATTGGTATGAGATCTCATCTTTATCATGTACTGAATCGCTATATGGAGAGTCAAGGGAACCTCTTTATAGATTTTATGTGTTTTGCATGGGTGTCTGTTGGATAATGCACCAGAACCACACTGTTTTAATTATCAATTCTTTACAGCATGTTTTATGACCTGGTAGTTACTCTTTATTCCTCTTCTTTTTCAGAGTTTTCCACCTTATTCCTTTCTGTTTATCTTTGCATATGGACTTTGGAATCATGAAATTTAAAAATTAATTTAGGGAGAATTTCCATGATTATGAAATAGCACTTTCTTATCCAAAAGCATGGTATGACTTTCCATTTGTTCAGATCTGCTTTTGTGCCTTCCCATGGTGTGTTAACCTTTTCTGTGTAGATGTTATGTTAAATCTCTAGATATCTTCTCTTTCTAAGGTAATTATGATAAAATAAATATAATGTAAAGTTTACTACTCTACACGTGTATGAGTACAGTTGAGTGGCATTAAGTACATTTGCATGATTGCACCTGAATATCCAGTCATTTTGAATTTATTCTTATTGGTATCTTTTCTTCCGTTATCTTAATTATCTCTAAATTATTTCCAAATATGTTATTTTTTATCCCACTACTTAATTCTCGCATCAGTTGTGGTAGGTGTTTAGTAGGCACCTTTGTGAAAAGATTGATTATGAAGAATACAATTATTGCTTTCACATGAGAGGTTTTTTTTAACCCCCTTTTCTTCATTTTTATGATTTGATATCTTTCTTTTACCTGGATGTATGAATGGTGACCTCCAGCAAGACCACAGTCATGCTGGTTGGCAGGCTCACCTCATTCCTGACCCTCATGGAATGCCTTCAGTATTTGTCCATTTGGCATGACACTTGTTTGTTTTGAAGCTGCTATGTGCGTATGTGTATGCAATTTTTGTGTTTAGTAAATCATTGAAAACATGGATGAATCAGATATGTACAAATATTTCTGTGAATGTTTTCAGTTGAATGTTTTCAGTTGAATATTTGTTTGCATTCATCCCCTTTAATTAACTAAATGAACTGTGCTACATTCATCTCTTGTGTTGCCTTTGTATGTTTTCCAGTGGTCTGACAAGCCCTGTGTACCCCATTTGCTTCAGAGGGACAGTTACTACGTGTACACCCAGCAAGAGCTTAAAGAGAAGCTATATCAAGAAATCATATCATATTTTGACAAAGGCAAGGTCAGTGTTGTGGGGGGGTTGTTTTTGTATGAGGGCAAAGGGGGGAATGACTGCCACGCTTACTACGCTACAGTTCTGATCTGTACCAGCCAGAGTTAGTGCAGGGCCCACAGGCTAAGGGCACAGCTTCCAACAAGTCAGCCCAAACTTCAGCTGCAAGTGCAGGAGTCCCCATGCCACCCACAAATCACATGGATGTTGGTTCTGGCAAGGCCAGTCCCCATTCTCAGACTGTCTACGTGCCTACCATAAGTCACCTCATTAGTATCAATTCCTATGTCTCCTGAGGGGTCCATTGTAAACACCAAAGATACTTCTGTCACTGGGGAGATTCAAGAGTTTAGAAGCTCCTTCCCAGGAACTCAAGTCAAAAACCAGACAAATTCTTTATTATGCAGCAGTGACCCCAAACTTACTCTTTACTGTTCCCATGTGTATCTTTGAATTCAAAGGGGGCTGGATGTTTTTAATGGGTGAGAAAATGAGTAGATAAATTAAGGTAAGAAAGTGTGAGTCACTCAGTCATGTTCGGCTCTTTGCAACCACGTGGACTATAGCTCTCCAGGCTCCTCTGTCCATGAAATTCTCCAGGCAAGAATCCTGGAGTGGGTTGCATTCCCTTCCCCAGGCAATCTTGCTGACCAGGGATTGAACCCCAGTCTCCTGAGCTGCAGGCAGATTCTTTGCCTCTGAGCCACCAGGGCAGCCCAAGGTAAGAAAGGCAATAAATAAGGATCAGTTATGTGGAGGACACTTAATGTAATGGAGAATACAGGGAACAACAGCCCAGAGCCCCACTCTCATAGCCATAATTGTACCTTTTAAATACTGCTGAAGGCCAGGAGCTGGTACCATCACTGTCAGTGCATTCTTAAGACGTTGTTGGCTAACACCTGGGGCATTTTCCGTCCCTAGGTCACTGCCTGCCTCACGCTGTAGACTGCACATAACAAGCAACTTGCATCCCACAAGGGAAAGTAAATATGTAAACAGGGCCACCAAGTCATGGAATCTCTGATCATCTGGAGAAAACATGTCCAGCTGGAAGGCTTTTAAATTGAAAATTGAAAAAAAAGAAAATGCTTAGGTAGTGGGGGAGGAAAACGCTATCAAAACAAAAGGATTTCCAGATTTGAGTCTTCTTAAGAGCCTGCCACTTTCAGCCACCACTGTTTTACCACTGGAACCTGTTGATCAAATAAATAGGTCAAATAAATATAATGATAAAATAACTACCACCTGTTTAGTGCAAGGTAAACTATTTTGGGTGATTTCCAGACTGTTTCTAATTTAATTCTTGCTCTAACCCTGTAATATCGATCCTGTCTCTGTTTTACAGATAAAGAACTTGAGGTGCGCAGAACAAGTGTATTTGCTCAGACTTTGTGGTCTCTGCACTCCTTTATGCCCTTAAAAATCACTGAAGAACCCCAAGAGCTTTTGTTCATGTGGGCTATGTCCATTAATGGTTATATTGTTAGAAATTAAAACAAAATTTTTAAATATTTTTTCTTTTAACAACAATAATAAGCTCATTACCTGTTAATATAAATCATATCCATTTATGAACAATGACCATATTTTCCAAAAAAGTAAGTGATAGGACATTTTTGCAAATCTCTTTATCGTCTGGCTCCATAGAAACAGCAGGATTCGAATATCCGCCTTGACATCCAATCTGTTGTGACATCACATGTCTTGTAGCCGCTGGGAAACTCCACTGTAGACTCATAAGGGAATGAGCATTGAAAAAAGGCAAATAGGGACTTCCTGGTGGTCCAGTGGCTAAGATTCCATGTTCCCAATGCAGAGGCTACAGGTTCACTCCTTGGTCAGGGAACTAAACCCCACATGCGCAACTGAAGATTCTTCATGCCACAACTAAAACCCAATGCAGACAAATACATAAACATTTAAAAGAAAAGAAAAAAAGGCAAATAGTATTTGTTTTAAGAAGATGGTTTTGACCTCCTGGATCCCATGAAAGAGTCCTGGGGACTCCCAGAGACCAGGCGGGGACCACACTTTGAGAGCCTCTCTGCTAGGCTGTCTCCCCCTCTCTCTCATAGCTCGGCATTTGGCAAATAAGGAGCAAACTGGGCCCCCTGCTATTGTTGACTGGCCTCCTGCATCAGTTCTAGCTGAGATGGAATGGTCTCCATTTGGCACATTTCAGAGCCTTTTGAGTGATCCAGGCCCAGAGATTTCAGAAGGGACAAATTTGGCAAATGATGACATTAGAAGATTTTGTTTTAAAGCGTTGTACTACGCTGTGTGAACTGCACATACAGTCCTTCAGCAGCCAGAAGCAATGGACCATAGTGCCTGGTTAAGACTGAAATAGGACATGTCCAGATGCTGTGTTATTAATAGTATCCAGCTGAGAGGCATTTTATGAAAAACCGAAGTGAACACAGGCTCATCAATCTGGGTTACTAGCCTCAGATGCCAAGTATGTGTATTTGGCTGTGACTTGCTTGGTCATAAGTGCTCTAAGGCAGGGGTCCCCAACCTGTGTGACCTAATACCTGATTATCTGAAGTGGAGCTGATGTAATAAATAATAGAAATAAAGTGCACAAGAAATGTAATGCACTTGAATTATCCCAAAAGCAACCCCTTCCCCGGTCGATGAAAAAATTGTCTTCCACAAAACCAGTTCCTGGTGCCAAAAAGGTTGGGGACCGCGTTTCTAAGGCATTTCCTAAAGCTGTCTTTGACCAAGTAGGTAGTTTAGTTATAAATAGCAAATCAGTGCCCTGAATTGGAGAAGTAGTTTCCCAAATTCCACACAACAGTACAGTCAGACTTTCATACCCCTGCCTTCTCCCAAACAGCCTAACTCAGAAGAAACACACACGCATAGGCCCAGAACCAGAGCCCACGCCTGTTTCCTTTCCCCTCCAACAAGACTTCCATGTGCCCAAGACCTGAGCTTCAAAACTGGTCCCCCCACTTTCAGTGGTCTTCAGTGCTCTGTTCTTTCAACTAAGTATGGCTCTTTTGGGGGTCATATGATGTTCTTCATGTTCTTGCGAGCAGAACAGAAAATGCCCCCTGGCAGAGCAGCCAAGGTATGGTGGATGTATGATGTCAGAAACCAGGGTTCATTGATCCTGGCAGTGAGGCATATGGGGAAATATCCACTGAATCTGAACCCACCTGACT
This sequence comes from Dama dama, assembly GCF_033118175.1. Lineage (NCBI taxonomy): Eukaryota > Metazoa > Chordata > Mammalia > Artiodactyla > Cervidae > Dama > Dama dama. The sequence goes on along the minus strand of NC_083696.1, from coordinate 38,263,692 downwards.
CCTTGGTCATGGCCCAGTGACTCTGCAATGGCTTCTGCTGCTGGATCAATGACTGCTTTGTTCTCCACTTGTAACCCTCCTTTTCTTTTTCCTGAAGATGTGGGAGAAGGCAATCAAGCTGAGCAAAGAGTTGGCGGAGACGTACGAGAGCAAAGTTTTTGACTATGAGGGCCTGGGCGATCTCCTGGTGAGTCTGGATCAGAAGATGTCTTTCCTCCTGCAGAGGAGCTGAGCATAGTGGTCATGAAAATGGTGTTATAAGTGTAAGAAAGTCAGCACAAATGATGTTTTCTGTGAAGGGAAAGTACATCTTGCTTGGATTAAAGATGAAAAAAGGTGAGATCTAAAAGCTATCATCAGTATTTCTCCAGAGTGCCCTTAATAGGGGGCTCAGGACCCCTGTCTGCAGCCCGCGCTGCTGTGTGCCTTTTGCTGCTCTGTGGACCCTTCATGTCCCTAGTCGAGCTTCCCTTTCCCCTCTCAGTTACTCTGCCTTCCATGAAGACTGTCCATGCTTCCGGTGTCTTCTGACATCTTCTGTTCATAGAATTCCTTGTCCTGTGGTCCGCATCCTCAGAGCTGTGAACCTTTTCCATGCTCAGTAGGAGGCCAACACAATATGACATTGGGTTATTTTTAGTAGAAGGGTCACAAAAGGTCAGGTCACCCACTGTCATGTAAAAATTTGAGGAGATAATTGTCAAGATCACTTTGAAAAATATTTGCCAGTGTATGTGGTACCTGTGCCTGCCATCATGCAAAAAGTCACACAGGAATTTCAGAAACTAAATTAAGCTCAAGTGTGAGTAACGTTACATGTTAACTCTCTAAGAAAACATTATGATAGAAACCTTTTACGGAGGTAGTGTGGTAATACAGTCATGCTAACACCATTGTGTATGTGGGAGGTGGGGGGTGGTACCGCTGTCCAAGTCCCCAGGTCTGGCTACCAATTTTGCTTCCTTTAAACCTGATGCCGGGGACTTCCCTGCTGGTCCAGTAGTTAAGACTCCACACTTCCAGTACAGGGGACGCTGGTTCCATCCCTGGTCAGGGAGCTAAGATCCCACATGCCATGTGGTATGGCCAAAGAATTAAAAAAAAAATTTTTTTTTTTTAAAGCTGACCATGTACCCACTGGCCAGAAAGCCTCTCTCCAGGGAAAAAGTTAAGAATGACATCAGATATTGAAAAACAGAACATCATCACCACCTTCTGGGTACTTGTAGCTGAACCAAGGACTTGATTCTAAACCACCTGTGTGAACTGGAAGGTTCTCTCTTTCCTCCTGTGTCTCTGTTCCAGTGTAACCACCCACTTGAATCCCAAAATGTGCTTCTTAACCTTTTAGGGGTCCTGAACCCCTTTAAGCAACTAGTGAAAGTAAAACCCTGCTTTGCCCACAGATGAAATACACCTGTTTGTCCTTCTGCGTATAACAGCAAGGGCTTCCCAGGTGGCAAAGACTCCACCTGCCAACGCAGGAGATGTGATTTCGATCCCTGGGTCAGAAAGATCCTGTGGAGGAGTAAATGGCTACCCACTTCAGGATTCTTGCCTGGGGAATCCTATGGACAGAGGAGCCTGGCGAGCTACAGTCCATTGGAGTCACAAAGAGGCGGACACGACTGAGCACACATCGCAGGGATTCCCAGGCCCTCTTAGGACCATTCATGGACACAGGCCCAAAACCCCCGATCCAGCAGAAGGACAAGTGTTTGGCTCACAAGATGTTTTCCAAAAACCTTTCATTTCTCTGTTTTACATAGGAAACAACAAAGCGAAGAGGCTGAACTTTTTTTTTTTTACCTCTGACGATGCCCTTGTAACCTCCCCATGAAATGTCTTGTTTTGTCTTCCAGAAAAAAAGAGCCTCGTTTTATGAGAACATCATTAAGGCCATGAGGCCTCAGCCCGAGTACTTTGCTGTTGGCTACTACGGACAGGGCTTCCCTTCTTTCCTGCGGGTAAGAAGCGCGAGGGTGGTCTCCCTGGCCATTGAGCCATGCAGTTGGAGGAGGGAAGGTCTTCATCTCTTTTCCAGATGGGTCTAGTGTGTTAGCAGCTGGAGCCCCGTGTTCTCACTGTGGGCGGTCGGGGAGGAAAACCACTTCCTGAGCGGCTGGTCTCTTCACCCCCGACCGCCTTTGGTATTCTGGCAGCTCTTTTGCAAAATGACTTTTCCCAGGTGGAGTGAAAAAAGGAAAAACAGAACCATCTTCTCTGCTGGTCTGCCGCTGCGGGTCAGGCTGGGGGAAGGTGTGGATTGATGTATCTCATTGTTTATTTGATTTCCAGCCAGGGCTAGTTTGAAAACAAATATTCCCCAGGACAAGACTGCAAAAGTTGCACAAAAATAAAACCAGTTTTGTTGTAATAGTGAGAAGGACCATATTAATCTTCCTTCTCAGAAACTTTTTATCATGCGATACTGATTTTACCATCTCAAAAACAAACCTAAAAAAAAAAAGCTGCTTATTTTCTTGCACAGAAAAGAAGCCCCTTTTAGTGCTGAGCTATGTTTTAAATCTATATTGGCCATCTTCCTTCCCCTAATTTAAAAAGACAAAAAGTGGAAAGGAAAATACATTCCTTACAGTGTCTAATAAGGAAATAGTTCATTCATTCATTCAGTAGCTATGTGGCAAGAACCTACTGCGTGCCACTCCAGTATTTCTGCCTGCAAAATCCCAGGGACAGAGAAGCCTGACAGGCTACAGTCCACGGGGTGGCGAATAAGTCAGGCTCGACTTAGCGACTAAACAACTACACTCTGTGCCAGACATTAGAGATACAGTGCTGATTACAATCAGATGTGGTCCTTGCTCTCATGAATTTACACCCTAATGGCTGAGTTGTTAATTAAATAACCACACAAATGAATATAAAATTCAAACTGACCAAGACAGGTATTCTGTACTAGACGGGCTGGTTAAGCAAGTAGTGTGTATACACAAGTCAGATAAAAACCTATGTTGACATGAAAATGGTTCATGATTGTTTATAGCACAGTTACTCATAATCACTAAAGATTAGATACAGCCCAGAAGTCCCTGAGCTGCTGCTGAAGGGATCAACAAAGTGAGGGATAGCCATGCGGTAGAATACTGCTGAAGAAAGAAAAGGAGTAAGCTCCTGATATGCACACCACGGGGATGAATCTCAGATGCATTGTGCTGAGTAAAAGCAGTTTGACCTTAAAACCTACATATTCTGTGATTTTATTTATATGGCATTTTGACAAAGTCAGTACTTTCTCTAGGGGTAGAAAACAGGTCAGTGGTTATCTGGTAATTGGAGCCAGGGGGAAGTTTGACCTACAGAGAAACACAGGGAAATGTTTGATGGTGATGAAACCATTCCGTATCCTAACTGTAGTTGTGGTTATGTCTGTCACAACCGGCAGACTTTTACACTAAGGGGGTAGATTTTACTGTGTCAGTTATACCTACTTTTTTTTGAGTCAGGAAAGACTTCCCAGAAAACTTCTGCTTCAGCTGTGATTTGAAAGATGAACTGGGAATTAAGGAGGTGACGGGGTGAGAAAAAGCATTCCAGGCAGAGGAAGGAGCAGGCAAGAGTGTGGCAGGCGCTGGAAGTGACAGACCAGTGCTGTGGGAAGAGGGACTCAGAAGTGGGCAGGGGAGATGAGACAGGAAGCATGGGAAGAGCGTGTCGGGCTTTGGGGTTCCACATCCTGTTTTGTCAGCATCCTGAGAGCCGTGGGGAGCCAGTGCCCATTTTTTGTGTTGACGAGGTCATCTGGCTTTGGTATGGAGTATAGATGGGATGTGCATATAGACCATGGCAGATATTCAGGGAAGAGATGACAGCCAGCCTTGGGAAGTGGCTTTAGAGAGAAGTGGAAAGATGAGCGTCATGGAGATGAAGTAACAGTATTTGATGACTGATGGGATGAGGGTGAGAAAAAGAGGGACATGGTAAGAACGACTGCTTGCTCTCTGGTCTCATAATTGCTGGGGCAGCAGAGCCATCCACTAAGATAGCAGCACTGGGAAAGGACAGAGTATGGAGGAGAGTGAATCCACTCATTGAATAAATATTTATTGATCTTTTACTGTGGTGCTTGCTGTCATACAGGCCTGGGCATGTGTGCTCAGTAGTGTCAGACTCATTGCAGCCCTGGGGACTGTGGCCTGCCAGGCTCCTCAGTCCATGGAAATCTGCAGGCAAAAATACTGGAATGGGCTTCCATTCCCTTCTCTGGGGATCTTCCCGACCCAGGGCTGGCACCCAGGTCTCCTGCACTGCACGTGGATACGTTACCGTCAGAGCCACAGGGGAAGCCCACAGGCCTGGGGGCAGAGTCCAAAACAAACCCAACTCCCTGAAATTGTAGAGCTTATATTCTGGAGGGACAAGTAACTAAAAAATTACTAAGGTGGGTAAGTAAAATATTGAGTATGTCAGATGGGCTAGAACAATGCCTCAGACAGGGTAGACACTCAGCAAGTATTGTAGAGAAAATATGTCAGGGGAAGTGAATAGAGAGACTGGTGATGGGGTGGAGTTGCAGTCTTTTTTTTTTAAATTATTGTTTGTCTGTGCTGGGTCTTAGTTGCAGCATGCAGATTCTTTAGCTGCAGCAGGTGGACTGTAGTTCACTGACCAGGAATGGAACCCGGGCCCCTCACATTGGGAGCGCAGAATCTTAGCCACTGGACCACCAGGGAAGTCCCTGGAGTTGCAATTTTAAACAGAGTGAACAGGAAAGACTGAAGCAAGAATGTGCCATTGGAGTCAAACCCTGAAAGAAGTGAGGGAATAAGCCAGGCAGCTCTCATGAGGGGCCAGAGAGTGAGAACAGCAGGTCTGTAGCCATGAGGCTGGAGAAGCACATGAAGAACACAGGGCAGGTATAGAACAGGCTCAGAGAGCTGTGGGTGCCGCCTCGCAGAGGGGTTTTTGGCATCTTTTCAGGTTGTAATGGTTTGATTTTGGTCATACTCCATGTGAGGTAGATTTGAAACATCCAAAAAAGTATGAGTGAACAATTTAATAATGTGGATCTGGAACGCAAAGGAAAGCTCCAGGCTGGATATAAAAGATGGTGGGTTATTTACACGTCATTAACCCTGGTTGTGGATAAGGCTGACGAGGGAGTCAAGAGATACCTGAAAGAAAGTGAAAGTGAAGTTGCTCAGTTGTTTCCAACTCTTTGCGACCCTGTGGACTGTAGCCTACCAGGCTCCTCCTTCCATGGGATTCTCCGGGCAAGGATACTGGAATGGATTGCCATTTCCTTCTCCAGGGATCTTCCTGACCCAGGTATTGAACCCGGTCTCCCGCATTGCAGGCAGATGCTTTAACCTCTGAGCCACCAGGGAAGCCCAAGAGATACCTGGAGTAACAGGCAAATTTGGCGTTGGAGTACAGAATGAAGCAAGGCAAAGGCTAACAGAGTTTTGCCAAGAGAACGCACTGGTCATAGCAAACACCGTCTTACAAAACAAGAGAAGACTGTACCCATAGACATTACCAGAAGGTCAGTACTGAAATCAGATTGATTGTATTCTTTGCAGCCAGAGATGGAGAAGCTCTATACAGTCAGCAAAAACAAGACTGGGAGCTGACTATGGCTCGGATCATGAACTCCTTATTGCCAAATTCATACCTAAATTGAAGAAAGTTGGGAAAACCACTAGACCATTCAGGTATGACCTAAATCAAATCCCTTACAGTGGAAGTGACAAATAGATTCAAGGAATTAGATCTGATATAGTGCCTGAAGAACTGTGGACAGAGGTTCTTGACATTGTATAGGAGGCAGTGATCAAGACCATCCCCAAGAAAAAGAAATGCAAAAAGGCAAAATGGTTGTCTGAGGAGGCCTTACAAATAGCTGAGAAAAGAGAAGCTAAAGGCAAAGCAGAAAAGGAAGCATATACCCATTTGAATGCAGAGTTCCAAAGAAGAGCAAGAAGAGATAAGAAAGCCTTCCTCAGTGATCAGTGCAAACAAATAGAGGAAAAATCAGAATGGGAAAGACTGGCGATCTCTTCAAGAAAATTAGAGATACCAAGGGAACATTTCATTGCAAAGATGGGCACAGTAAAGGACAGAAATGGTATGGACCTAACAGAAGCAGAAGTTACTAAGGAGAGGTGGCAAGAATATACAGAAGAATTAATCAAAAAAGATCATCATGACCCAGATAACCATGATGGTGTGATCACTCACCTAGAACCAGACATCCTGGAATGCAAAGTCAAGTGGGCCTTAGGAAGCATCACTATGAACAAAGCTAGTGGAGGTGATGGAATTCCAGTTGAGCTCTTTCAAATCCTAAAAGATGATGCTGTGAGAGTGCTACATTCAATATGCCAGCAAATTTGGCAAACTCAGCAGTGTCCACAGGACTGGAAAAGGTCAGTTTTCATTCCAATCCCAAAGAAAGACAATGCCAAAGAATGCTCAAACTGCCACAGAGTTGCACTCATCTGACACACTAGCAAAGTAATTCTCAAAATTCTCCAAACCAGGTTTGGTTCAGTATGAGAACCATGAACTTCCACATTTTCAAGCTGGATTTAGAAAAGGCAGTGGAACGAGAGATCAGATTGCCAACAACCATTGGATCATCAAAAAAACAAGAGAGTTCCAGAAAAACGTCCACTTCTGCTTTATTGATTACACCAATACCTTTGACTGTATATATCACAATAAACTGTGGAAAATTCTTAAAGAGATGGGAATACCAGACCACCTGACCTGCCTCCAGAGAAATCTGTATGCAGGTAAAAAGCAACAGTTAGAACCGTACATGGAACAACAGACTAGTTCCAAATTGGGAAAGGAGCATGTCAAGGCTGTATATTGTCACCCTGCTTGTTTAACTTATGGGCAAATTATATCATGTGAAATGCCAGGTTGGATGAAGCACAAGCTGGAATCAAGGTTGCTGGGAGAAATATCAGTAACCTCAGGTATGCAGATGACACCACCTTTATGGCAGAATGTGAAGAGGAACTAAAGAGCCTCTTAATGAAAGTGTGAGAGGGAAAACCTGGCTTGAAACTCAACATTCAAAAAACTAAGATCATGGCATTCAGTCCCATCACCTCATGACAAATAGATGGGGAAACAATGGAAACAGTGATAAACTTTTTTTGGGGGGGGGCTCCAAAATCACTGCGGATGGTGACTGCAGCCATGAAATTAGAAGACACTTGCTCCTTAGAAGAAAAGCTATGACCAGCCAAGATAGCGTATTAAAAAGCAGAGACATTACTTTGCCGACAAAGGTCCGTTTAGTCAGAGGTATGGTTTTTCCAGTAGTCATGGATGGACGTGACAGTTGGACTGTAAAGAAAGCTGAGCGCCAAAGAATTTCTGTTTTTGAACTGTGGTGTTGGAGAAGACTTGAGAGTCGCTTGGACTGCAAGGAGATCCAACCAGTCCATCCTAAAGGAGATCAGTCCTGAGTGTTCATTGGAAGGACTGATGTTGAAGCTGAAACTCCAATACTTTGGCCACCTGATGTGAAGAACTGACTCACTGGAAAAGACCCTGATACTGGGAAAGATTGAGGGCAGGAGGAGAAGGGGATGACAGAGGATGAGATGGTTGGATGGCATCACCAACTCGATGGACATAAGTGTGAGCACACTCTGGGAGTTGGTGATGGACAGGGAAGCCTGGCATGCTGCAGTCCTTGGGGTTGCAAAGAGTCGGACCTGACTGAGCGACTGGACTGAGGGAAGCAAGAGTAGGGGATCTGGGATGGAGCCTGGCCGTAGGTTCTGGTCTTAAATTTGCTGTCATTCTTGATGCTCTGGAGAAGGGAATGGCTGCCCAGTTCAGTGGCAATCCATTCCAGTATTATTGGTGCTTCCGTGGTGGCTCAGCTGGTAAAGAATTGGCCTGCAATGCGAGAGACAGCTTGTGATCCCTAGGTCAGGAAGATCCCTTGGAGAAGGAAATGGCTACCCACTCCAATATTCTTGCCTGGAGAATTCCATGACGGTGGCGCCTGGTGGCCTACGATCCATAGAGGTCATAAAGAGTTGGACACAACTAAGTGACTAACACATAAGATACTGATAGCTAGTACACTCATTACATATGGTTATTATTTCACGTGGAATCATGGTTGTAAACTTAATGGCGGCAGTGATTCAGTGAAAATAAGAAGTCTAGACTTTCAAGTTGAAAGAGTCTGAATCATCTTTTGAGTACCTGTGATTTTAATCAAATCATATAACCATCAAGTCTTGGTTTTCTGACCTGGACATTAGGAAAATAAGGTCCACATTGCAGGGCTGATTTGAAAATGAAATGAATATTAGATGGGAGTTCTTCTGAACTGTATAGGAGTTTGTAGATGTTGTGTGTTGTTGACGTGTCCTGAAAAATAGAGAATCCACATGAATGATGTAACCTAAATGCCCTTCTGTGTTATGGAGTATTTCTCCAGGCTCAGAATGTATAAATTTCCCATCCTCTCCCCTGGCCCCCAGCAGGCCTCCTTCACATCTGTTTCTGTCACTGCACCACCGTCCTTCCTGCTCCGAGGCTGTCATCTGAGAATTCTCACCCACTCCCCCATCTCTGCTTTCTACCAAACACCACAGACTCCAGCACCAGATCCCTCAGCTTCTCTTTCTCCCGTGGACTCCTGCCGCAGTTCCCTACAGCTGGACACATTAGGCTGACGGCACTTCTTCCTTCATCACATTGTTCCTTCCTATCAGAACCTCCAGCGATTCCCAACCTTTGGACCATTGACCTGTCTTTCAAAGCCTTTCATATTCTAACACACCCAGACACCCTTCTTTTTTAAAAAAATGGTGTATTTTTAGCTGTGATGGCTCTCGGTTGCTGCTGTCAAGCTTTCTCTAGCTGCAGTGAGCAGGGGCTGCTCTTCACTGCGGCGCGTGGGCTTCTTTGCGGCGACTTTGCTTATTGTGGAGCACCAGCTCAGGAGCTGTGATGCGCAGGCCTAGTTGCTCCACGGCATGTGGGATCTTCCCCGACCAGGTCCTGAAGCCATGTCCCCTGCCTCAACAGGCGGATTCTTAAGCACTGAACCCCCAGGAAGTCTCAGGAACGTTTCTTCTCCCTGTACTCAGTACTTTTTGCCTGGTTCTCCTCTTCTCTCCTTTTCTCATCTAACCCTGTCCTTCCGTCTCTATCCAGTCAAGTCCCAGGTGTGCCTTGAAACCCTCTGCTTCAGGTTGAGCACCTTTGTGCTGAGCCTCTGCCTGTCTGGTTTTCTCCACAGTTGTCATGCCCTTCCTGATTTCTTACACTCCAGTCCCTAGCTCACCGTAATTCTGCCTGAATGATGAAATAGCATAATGCAACATCAGTCACATAAATCTCTCCCAGCTTGGAAACGTTTAATCATCAATTCCAAAAGACTGGGCAGTTTTCCCGGCCCACCTCTGTTGGGCCTAGAGGTGTATTGCCTTCAAGGTGCTTAAATTACCGAAATTATTTTATTAACTTACTCATTTAACTTGTTCTCCATTTCTTTCCACCAGAGCATGGTTAGCATTTTACCCCTGGCATTTAGCAGATCTCATTTGCTCGATCCATGTTTAGTGTATGACTGTACAAGTGACTTCTTAAATTTTTTCTCCCGATTTATTTTCTTATTGGAGTCTAGTTGCTTTACAATGTTGTCCTAGTTTCTGCTGTACCGTACAGTGAATCAGCCGTACGTATAAACACATCCCCTCTTTTCTAGTTTCTGTTCCCGTGTATATCACTCCAGAGTACTGAGGAGAGTTCCCTGTGCCATTCAGCAGGCTCATTAGTTACCTATTTTATATGTCAGTATCAGCCCAGATATGTATATGTCACTCACAGTCTTTCAGTCCATCCTCCTTCCCCTTCCCCCTGTGGTGTCCATCTATTTGTTCTCTATGTCAGCAGATAGGTTCATCTGTACCATATATTCCACATCTGTGTGTTAACATACGGTATTTGTTTCTCTGTTTCTGACTGACTTCACCCTGTATGACAGTCTCGAGGTCCATCCACTTCTCTACAGACGACCCAATTTTGTTCCTTTTTATGGCTGAGTAATGTTCCATTGTACATATGTACCACATCTTCTTTATCCATTCATCTGGACTAGTGATTTTTAAGAAACATTTTACAGGATAGTATGGGCCCAGATTTTAGTTAAAAATGGATCACGTGTGGGGCTTACCCAGTGGCTCAGTGGTAAAGAATCTAACTGCATTGCAGATTGTGCAGGAGATATGGGTTCAGTCCCTGGGTCGGGAACATCCCCTGGAGAAGGAAATGGCAACCTACTCCAGTATTATTGCCTGGAGTATTCCATGGACAGCAGAGCCTGGTGGGCTACAGTCCACAGGGTTGCAAAGAGTCAGACACGACAGAGTGACTGAACACACAACATACCACAGCACATGTATGCTTTAAATTCTAAGCTAAGTATTCATCTTTGTGACAATGAGAGGAGCAGGAATCATCAAAACAGTGACAGCTGAAATTGCAAGAGCTGTGAGGCAAATTTCTTCTGTGTCTGGGACCTCACAAATTTCTTTTCCAAAAAATTCAATTTTATTAATTTTATTAAAGGGAAAAAAGCTGCAGTTTGGAGTGGAAAGACTAGTATTGAGAGCAGTTCTTGTCTATGAGACCTTGATGATGTCATCCACAGCCATCTCCAGGATTGGCTTGGGACTGGCTGTCGATTAATCTTATTCTCTGTTCCCACCTAATCTGTTGGTTGATCTTGTTTGCACTTCCGAGCTCTCTGAGGCAGGGTCGCTCACCCTAACTTACTCGATCATGATGAGAAAGTAAGATCCAGTAAGCTAGGGAATGAGAAAGGAGCTTGCACTTCAGTGTACGTGAATGCCCTTCATTCTTTCGTTTTCTTGCCATGAGAAATACCAGCTAAACTAAGCAGCATGCCCAGTGACATCGTGAATTTCCTATAGGGTGCAAACTCCTTCTCTCCTTGTGGATCAGTGTAGACCTTGCACATGAGTTATCATCCTAAGGCACCCTCTTAAGAAGCATTTTGACTTAACTCCCCAAATAAACTGTGAGCTCTTTCAGATGGTTGCTGTGAGCACGTAGTAAGTGTTCAGTGAGAACATGGTGGCGAGGGAGGGGTTGCACTTAGCCTGGGGAGGACAATGACTTCCTTGAGACTTGAATCCCCAGTTGCCCTTCACTGTTCTGTTCATGTTTAATTCTTCTTGCTTGTCCTGACATGCAGAACAAGATCTTCATCTACCGGGGGAAGGAGTATGAGAGGCGAGAAGACTTCAGCCTGCGGCTGCTGACCCAGTTTCCCAACGCTGAGAAGATGACCAGCACCACCCCCCCAGGAGATGATGTCAAGTCCTCCCCCAAGCAGTGTATCCTTGTCTCGGACCACAGCTTAGAGGCTCTTCTTCCTTTTTTTTTTTTTTTTTTTTAAGGTTTATTATTTACTGATTTATTTGGCTTGGTCAGGTCTTGGCTGCAGTACATGGGATCTTTAGCTGGTGGCATGCAAGCTCTTAGTTGTAGCACTTGGGATCTAGTTCCCCAAGCAGGGATCAAACCCAGTCCCCCTGCGTCGGGAGTGTGGAGTCTTAGCCACTGAACCACCAGGGAAGTCCCTGCCCAGGGGCTCTGGAGCCTGCGACGGCCCCAGCCCAGCCAGAGAAGGTGAGGGTTCAGCCCTGTGCCTGCATGCAGGTAGGTGCTGTCCTCAGACTCATTTAGCCATCCTGACTCAGTGTCCCGTTCTGCATAAAAGCTTCGGGACCCTAATGTCCTTAGCTCAGGGCTCTGATGTAACTGAAAGAGAGAGATGAGAAGCAAATCTTGAGTATGGAAGGACGTGTGGTATAGTCACAGGCAGAGCCCGGGGAGAACATAGACTTCCTGTTCTGAATTCTGGATCCTGTATAAAGACACATAGCTCTCTTTTGGTAATGTATAATGTCTTACTGAAAAAAACAGTTACATGCATTTTAAAAATGAGAGATGTTATGGAATTGAACAGTAAAGGAAGTCTCCCACATACGAACAAGTTCCATTCCAAGAGTACATTTGCAAGTCCAATTTGTTCATAAGTCCAAAACATTAGCCTAGGTACCCAAGTAACATAATTGGCCTTAAGGTACTGCACTGTCATAGGTTTATAATACTTTTCATACAAATAATACATAAAAGACAAACACAAAAATAAAACACTTTTAATCTTACAGTCCCTTGAAAAGTACAGTAGTCCAGTGCCACAACTGGCATACAGGGACTGGTGTCGAGTGAATAGGCAAGAAGAGTTACTGATTGGAGGAGGAAGATGGTAGAGATGAGAGACTGTCAGCAATAGGAGAGGAGGGCAAGCTGCGATTTCATTCAGGCCTGATGTTGATGGCATGCCATGCACATTCACATCTTTGAAAGCTCACAACTTGAAGGTTCATATTTAGAGGACTTACTGTCTTTTAAAAGAGGTCAGTGAGCCAGAGCAGGCGTGGAATGGTAGATAAATAAGAAGGAGCGCTCTGCAGCAAACTGCCTGGGTTCGAGTCCCAGCGCCGGCACTTCCTGTGTCACTTTGGGCAGCTCAGTTTCTCTGTGCCTCAGTTTTCTTATCAAGAAAATGGGGGTGATAATCACTCTTCCCCTTGGAGTTCTTGTAAAGATTGTAAAATATGGAGAACAGTGCCTGGCACATAATAAAATTTCAGTACATGTTAATTATTATAGGTATAGAGTGGTCAGTTACTATAGAAAGATGGACAGTAATAACGACAGAGCAGTTGACAGACATGTCTTTCAAAGGAAAGTGTAGTGGCCTGTTAACACTTAGTAGATGCTTGGGAAAGAAAGGTTTCAGTTTGGGGGTTCAGAAAATGGTTGAGATGCCTCCTTGGTGTGGCAATGAAAAGAGGTCTTTATGGATTTGATGTCGAAACAGGAATCATGGAACTCATTCCAGAGTCATATCTGCATAGCCATCTGATCTTAACTAGTTGCTTAACTTCTCCAGGCCTTGGTTTTCTGAAGGGATAACTCTGTTTTTTTTAAGAATTTTCTTTAAGAATTTTAGGAAAATTCTTCGTAAATTTTTCCTAAAATTCTTAAAGAAATGGGAATACCAAACCATCTGACCTGCCTCCTGAGAAATCTGTATGCAGGTCAAGAAGCAACAGTTAGAACCAGACATGGAACAACAACTGGTTCCACATTGGGAAAGGAGTACGTCAAGGCTGTATATTGTCACTCTGCTTATTTAACTTATATGCAGAGTACATCATGAGAAACGCTGGGCTGGAAGAAGCACAAGCTGGAATTAACTTTGCCGGTAGAAATATCAATAACCTCAGATGTGCAGATGACACCACACTTATGGCAGAAGGCGAAGAAGAACTAAAGAGCTTCTTGATGAAAGTGAAAGAGGAGAGTGAAAAAGCTGGCTTGAAGCTCAGCCTTCAGAAAACTAAGCATGGTGTCCAGTCGCATGGCAAGTAGTTGGGGAAACAATGGAAACAGCGACAGACTATTTCTGGGGGCTCCAAAATCACTGCAGATGGTGACTGCAGCCATGAAATTAAAAGACACTTGCTCCTTGGAAGAAAAGCTATGACCAGCCAAGACAGCGTATTAAAAAGCAGAGACATTTCTTGGCCAACAAAGGTCCATCTAGACAGAGGTTTTTTCAGTAGACATATATGGATGTGAGAGTTGGACTATAAAGAAAGCTGAGCGGTAAAGAATTTCTGCTTTTGAACTGTGGTGTTGGAGAAGACTCTTGAGAGTCCCTTGAACTGCAAGGAGAGCCAACTGGTCCATCCTAAAGGAAATCAGTGCTGAATATTCATTGGAAGGACTGATGCTGAAGCTCCAATACTTTGGCCACCTGATGTGAAGAACTGACTCATTGGAAAAGACCCTGATGCTGGGAAAGATTGAGAGCAGGAGAAGGGGACGATAGAGGATGAGATAGTTGGATGGCATCACCAACTCGATGGATGTGAGTTTGAGCAAGCTCCAGGAGTTGGTGATGGACAGGGAAGCCTGGCATGCTGCGGTCCATGGGGTCACAAAGAGTTGGACACGACTGAGTGACTGAACTGAACTCTTACTTTTTCCACAAATATTTAATAGCATTTCTGTGAAGATCAAGATAAAAAGATAATTTATGTGAAAATGCTTTGTAAGCTGTAACATTGTAAGGTATAGCTGTACACAGTGGTTCTCAAATTGTGTTATATTTAAGAATCACCATGGAGAGATTCTCATTCACCAGCTGTGAATTCTAATTCTGCATTTTGAGTAAATCTCCAGGTGATTTTTGGTGTCAGTGGAAGGCAGCCTTTATGTTGAGAAATATGGGGAGTCAGTGTTAGGTCTGGGGCTTCCCTGGTGGCTCAGTGATAAAGAACCTGCCTGCCAATGCAAGAGACATGGGTTCGATCCTCTGTTGGGAAGATCCCCTGGAGGAGGAAATAGCAACCCTCCCCAGTATTGTCTGGAGAGTCCCGTGGACAGAGGAGCCTGGAAGACTGCAGTCTATGGGGCTGAAAAGAGTTGGACACGACTGAGCAACTTAACAACAACAATATTAGGTCCAGACCCAGTGCCAGTTTCAAAACTGTAAGTTTGGAAGCTTTGTTGGTAAAGGCAGAAAAGTTCCAAGGCTAAGGTTCAAGTCTAAGGTATCCAAAGATAGAAGAAATTCCTTTTGCCTGGGCTCTGCAGTCTGAATATTTCAGATGGATGCTTGTCCAAAAGAAAGTTAAAATAATTTCTAATCACCTATTTTCCTGAAATTTCATTAATGTCTGTTTTCTTCTGGCAAGGTGGTTTGACATGTGTCTGATAAAAAAAGGTTCCAGGATTATGACTTACTAAGGCATTTCGGTAGTACCTAATGGAACCTCATTTTCAGTGTGGTCTGGCCTTTAGGAGTGGTTGGTGTGGGTACCGTTTCCTTTGGTAAAGCAAGAGGACAAGGCGCTTCTTTTTGCAGTGACAGCTTCCTGGCTCTCCCTTCCTTAACGAGCTCCTCAGACATGCAGTGCTTCACTGTCAAGCCAGTGATGAGCCTTCCACCCAACTACAAGGATAAACCAGTTCCGGAGCAGATCTTAAAGTAAGTGGGGCTTTTTTTTGGTATTTTGAACCGTGTGTCTCACACATACTTTATGTAGAAGTCTATCAAAACCAAATCCTTAAATTCATTACCGTTTGAAAGACTTTCTTTTGTCTTCATCCGTTTGCTCTACTGTAACAGACAACCGTAGACTGAGGAGGCTTATAAACCCCAGAAATTTATTTCTCAACAGTTTTGGTGTCTGGTAAGGGCCTTCTTCTGCTTCATATATAGTTCATTTTCTCAATGTGTCTTCCCATGCTGGAGTGAGGGGTGAGGGAGCTCTGTGATTCTTCTTTTTTAATATGGGCACTAACTCCATTCACAAGGGCTCCACCATCATGAGCTAATCACCACCCAAAGGCCCATCTCCTAACACCATCACATTGGACATTAAGGTTTCAACATAGGGATGAGCAGGGGACCCAAATGTTCAGACCACAGCAAATGTCTATTCCGTGTTCAGTATAAGGTAAGAGCCTGGTAACCCGTAGAATTTGGGGGTTTTATTTTTTTTTCAAGCACAGTGTAGGAAATTGGGAAGCTTGCTCTTGAGTTCAGATGCCCTAGTTCTTTTTTCCACCCAGAAAGGAGTCACAGGTCAGCAGTGGCTGACCTCAGCTTGGTTGGTGAGTTCCCCCATGATGAAGCCCTCGTCCCTTTTCTTAAGAAGCTAAAATGCTAGCTGACCTGATGGAACTGTTAGAAAATTATACAAATGAGATCACAAACGCTGCCATAAGTTCATTTTATTTAACAGGTTTTTTTTTTTTAATTACTTTAAGTCTTTTTTCAAAGTTTTATTATTATTATTATTTTTGGTTGTACTGGGTCTTCTTTGCTCTGAGGGCTTTTCTCTAGTTCTGGTGAGTGGAGGCTGCTCTCTTTGCAGTGTTCGGGCTTCTCTTTGTGGTGGCCTGTCTTCTTGCGGAGCATGGACGCTGGACCCATAGGTTGCAGTAGTTGTAATTCCTGGTTGTTGGAGTGCTGGCTCAGTAGTTGTTTTGCATGGGCTTGGTTGCTCCACACAGCATGTGGGATCTTCCCAGATCAGGGATGGAACCTGTGTCTCCTGCATTTGTAGGTGGATTCTTTACCACTGAGCCACCAGGGAAGCCCCATATGCCTTTTAAAATTGTGAACTGGGAGACAGATGCATCAGTAATTAAGATGTGCAGTAAAATCAAGTTCTGTACCACCTCCAGCCTTCATCATGGAGGCTATATCAGTGTTCAGATAATTCAATGGATAGTTGAATTATCAGTCCATGTGAAATGTGCCCCAGGTTTTGGTGGAGGAGTGCTTATTGTAAGAAAGAAGCTACAGCATTGTGACTGTCTTTCCCCAGCTACTACAGAGCCAACGAAGTGCAGCAGTTCAGGTATTCTCGGCCGTTCCGGAAAGGAGAAAAGGATCCTGACAATGAGTTTGCTGTGAGTTCACCACTTGGACCTCTGAAACAAGATGAAATTGACATCCAAAATGGAGGCTATCCACCCAGCCAGCACCTGCAGCAGAAATGATGGCAGCCCTGGTGTGGAGGGTTCATGTACTTGTTACTGTCAGCAGGCTGTCCTCTCAGTGGAAAGTTCTAGACCAGGGATCCAGGAACTGGGCTCCACTCCTGAGCCTGCTGCCACCATGAACTTGGCTTGAGCATGTCACACCTCTCTGGACCTCAAATTTCCCATCAAAAAGAGTGAGGGGGACCTAATAGAGAATTCCTTTCTGCTTTAAATATATCGAATCCTTAAAGTTTAGTAGAAATTTTGGGCTAATTCACTAAGGAGGCATTTAAAATAGAATCTCTAGAGAGTCGACAAGAACCTACTGTATAGCACAGGGAACTCTTGTTCACAGTTCTCTAATAACCTAAATGGGAAAAGAATTTGAAAAAGAATAGATACATGTATATGTATAGCTGAATCACTTTGCTATACACCTGAAACAACATTGTGTTAGTTTCAGTATAAAATAAAAAATTCTTTAAATAAATAAAATATAAAGTAAATACAAAATAGAATAATAGGAAATATTAAATAAAATTAAGATTTGTTAATATAACATGAAAAATATTTAAAATAAAATTTAAAAAATAAATCCAATAGAATCTCAACTAACCCTGAGAATTTTGCCCTTTTTCCTGGGAACTGACCAACATTTCCCACTTTCCCTCCTTCCACCAGACCATGTGGATTGAAAGGACCACATATACGACTGCCTATACCTTCCCTGGGATCCTCAAGTGGTTTGAAGTCAAACACATCTCAATAGTAAGTCATCTGAAAGTGGAACTCGGAATATTTCTGTCTCCAAATAAAATAAGAGCCTTTGTTAAATTCCCCCTCTGATTTTCACTAGCTCCTCCAGCCAACTTCATTTTCCAAAAGAGAAATAAAAGACATGCTTGTCGAATAGAACTCCTTTGTAAAACTGATGTTACAACACCAGTCCTAAAGGTTACTGCCAGTGAATGGCTCTTTTATAAGACCAAATGGGTCTTGTCTCCTCAAGGATCCTGCCAGCACCCAGAAACATTTTTGAAATTCCTCCTTAGAGTTTGTTATCAGTTACATTCTTCTCTCCAAGGATACTTACTCTCCTTTTATTTTTCAACTCATCACATCATCCCTTATCCTCGACTTTTCCATCTTCAGTTCAGTCACTCAGTTGTGTCCGACTCTTTGCGACCCCGTGAATAGCAGCACACTAGGCTTCCTTGTCCATCACCAACTCCCAGAGTCCACCCAAACCCATGTCCATTGAGTCGGTGATGCCATCCAACCATCTCATCCTCTGTCGTCCTCTTCTCCCGCCCTCAAATCTTTCCCAGGATCAGGGTCTTTTCCGATGACTTAACTCTTCGCATCAGGTGGCCAAAGTAATGGAGTTTCAGCTTCAGCATCAGTCCTTCCAATGAACACCCAGGACTGATCTCCTTTAGGATGGACTGGTTGGATCTCCTTGCAGTCCAAGGGACTCTCAAGAGTCTTCTCCCACACCACAGTTCAAAAGCAGAAATTCTTTACCGCTCAGCTTTCTTTATAGTCCACCTCTCACATCCATCTTCAGCACTCCCCAAAGCTGGTTGTTTTACCTTTCTAATATTTATTAAGTCTGTTTTGGTTTGTTCTTCCCCCAGCCCTGCTACTATGTAAGGTGCACTGTTTCTACTCCCATTCATCTCTGGCTGATGGTGTGGAAAAAGGCTCCTGATGGCCCCACCCTGCCTGGTGGGCCTCTTAGGTCTTTTCCTCTCTGCCTCAGAGTATGAGTTCCATAGTGGAAATCTGGCTGTATCACTCATGCTCAGAACCTCGCCATGGCTCCCCAGTGCCTAGACCAGAAAGCCCATGCTCCTAGCACATGTAGACAAGGTCTTTGGGACTAAAACCCTCTTTTACTTTCTTCTATGCCTGGAACTAAATGGCTTATTCTGTGCTGTTTCAACCCTCTATGACATTGGGTCATTCTCTCTGTCCAGAATGCCCTCTCCCCACTTCTTAACCTAACTCCCATTGAGATTGAGTTTAGATACCAGCTTTTCCAGGAAGCCATCTCTGAAACTCCCAACCTGAATTAGATGCCCTTTTTCTATGCCCTGTCACAACCTGGGCTTATTTTAAAGAGTTACCTACCATGCTCACTTGTCTTGAGACCTCTGCATTCTGACCCTGACCCCATAAAAATCACACGCTCCTTCCAGCCATGTGCTCAGTTGCTCCATTGTGCCTGACTCTCTGTGACCCTATGGACTGTAGCCCACAGTTATTAATAAACATGACCTTGACAAGCAAAACATCACTCCTCCAGAGCCTGGTGGGAATTGTGTCCCTGTTGAGTGGAAGGCTTAGGCTTTCTCCAGAAGGGACCATGGAGCTCCATGTCTCTCCTCTCCCACGCGCTCTGTCACAGGAGGAAATCAGTCCTCTGGAGAATGCCATCGAAACCATGGAGCTCACCAATGAGAAGATCAGCAACTGTGTCCAGCAGCATGCCTGGGACCGGTCCCTGTCTGTGCACCCCCTCTCTATGCTGCTCAATGGCATCGTGGACCCGGCTGTCATGGGGGGCTTCTCCAACTACGAGAAGGTAGGTGGGCTGCGTCCTGGGAACCCCATGGGGCCACCAGGCTGGGTGTGTCTCTCCCTCCTTCTCCAGTGGCCTTCTGCCGCTGGCGAATTAGTTTCTTAGAGTTTCTCTGAGAGGTGTTCATGCTCCCCACTTTAGGAATGGGCAAATGAAATGAATGGCAAGCTGCTTCCTGAGCTCACACCTCCTAGAGACCATCAGCTGCCCAGCCAGGGTCAGGCCAGTGTCTGGTAGAATCACCAAAAGATCAACCTGGTGGACCTCTGCTTGATTCACTACCTGTGAATTCCAGCCCCCACTCCCTCTCTCCTCTGGAAGGTAGAAAGCTTTCGAGTGGACTCTAGACCTGAGGATGCCCCAGAAAGGAAGCAGCGTCTGTGGGAAACACAGAGCCACACTCTATTTGAAACTAGATTCTAGGAATCCCCACCCTGACATGGTGTGCAATTGGTTTCATGGACAAATGCTGGCCCTGGCTCTACAGTTAAATTAGTTCAAGTAAGTGTCTTATCTGTTACTCTAGAAATGCATGAATGGAATGCTCACCGTGTGGGAATCCACTGTATAGGGTTTGGGTGAAGCACCATCTAAGTGGAGGTAATGCATTCAGTCAGAGAAGGCAATGGCACCCCACTCCATTCCTCTTGCCTGGAAAATCCCATGGATGGAGGAGCCTGGTGGGCTGCAGTCTATGGGGTCACTAAGAGTCGGACACGACTGAGCGACTGCACTTTCATTTTTCACTTTCATGCATTGGAGAAGGAAATGGCAACCCACTCCAGTATTCTTGCCTGGAGAACCCCAGGTACAGGGGAGCCTTGTGGGCTGCCGTCTATGGGATCGCACAGAGTCAGACATGACTGAAGCGACTTAGCAGCAGCAGTAATGCATTCAGTATATATAATTAATAGAGGGATTTTAATTGTTAGGTATGGTTTCAGTAGCTAAATAATTTGGGAATCTTCCTGAAAACCTTTCCTCTGGTGGCTTGGGCAGTAAAGAATCTGCCTGCAATGCAGGAGGTCCGGGTTCAGTCCTTGAGTTGGGAAGATCCCCTGGAGAACGGAATGGCAACCCATTCCAGTATTGTTGCCTGGAGGATCCATGGACAGAGAAGCCTTGTGGGCTACAGTCCATGAGGTTGCAAAGAGTTGGACATGACTGAGGGACTAAACGCTTCTTGAATATAAATATAACAAGTAACACCCCTGTTGAGTAGCGCAGAAAGTGAGGGGGAAGAGAAGGAGACAGACGGGAAGGGCAAGCAGAGGTTCAATGGGCTGATTCTCTTATAGTAAGTCCCTTACATACAAATGAGCTCCATTCCAAGAGCATGTGTGTGAATCCAGTTTGTTTGTTAAATCCAGCAAAGCTAGCCCAGGTACCCAACTAACGTAATCAGCTATACAGTACTATCATAGGTGTATAATACTTTTCTCACAAATAACACATGTAAATAAACAGAAAAAATAAAACATGTTTAATCTTACAGTACAGTACCTTGAAAGTATAGTAGTACTAGCTACATTACAGCTGTTTCACGCTTGGTTCCAGACATCCTGGGCTTGAAATACTGATTGTGTACTCTGTACTCTGTACAGCAAAGAACGCAAAAGCACAACCACTTGGAGGGGATGCACGCACATGAGCGTGTACGCCAGACGCAAGAACTGGCTCATGTGACTGGACATGCGGATGCATGTTCACATCTTTGAAAGTCTGCAGCTTGTAGGTTCCTGTCTTTACATTTGTACACAGTGTCCTGGGAAGATGAGGGGCTTCAGAATCAGTCACTCCTGTGACCCAGTTCTGGCTTCCCATTGGCCGCTGTGTGTTCTTGGGCAAGTTACTTAACTTCTCTTGAGCCCCAGTTTTCATATTTGGAAAAAGTCAGGAAAATACATAACCGACAGGAGCCATGTGGGGAATGGGGACGTCCCGTCTACAAGAAGCATTGTACAGCGCCTGCCATGTGGTAGAAGCTTGATGAGTGTCCGTTTTCTTCCTGTCTCTCTCTGCCTATTTGGGATGAAACGTGTGATTTGAGTGTTCTTGATAAACTGGGCTTCCCGCTCTGAGTGTGTTGTTGCAAAGATCTTTTTTCTTCTGTCCTCTCTTCCTTTCTCTTCTCTCAGCCTTTTTTAATCTTATTATTCTCAGCAGCTAGTAAGGACTCAATACCAGAGAGCAGTTCTAGTTTGCCCATGTGAGGGTTCAGTAATAATTTCCAGTGTTTCAATGGAATTCAATATTAGGACCCAGAAGGCAATACGTTTTTTAAATACTATAATGATTTCAGTGTGTTTTTTTTCCTATTAGCTATCTGGCACAAATTTTAATGTGTCTTTCCAAGTATTCATTTTTTTTTTCAGAACGCCCTAAACTCTGATTTATATGTGCCAATATTGGTGACTATTATATAATTTTATTTTTAATTTTATTGTGAAAGTCAAATAATATAAAACATACTATTTTAACCATATTTAACTGTACAGTTCGGTGGCACTAACTACATTCACATCTCACCATCACCCATCTCCTGAATTCTTCACTTTCCTAAACTGAAACTCTGTCCCCATTAAACACTAATTCCTCATCCACCCATCCTGTGGTCCCTGGCCTCTACCAGTGTACTTTCTAACTCCATGAATTCGGCTACTACGGGTATCTTCTGTAGGTGGAATCAAGCAGCATTTGTCTGCCTCGTTGTACTATGCTTAGTCGCCCAGTCATGTCCAAGTCTTTGCAACTCCATGGACTCCATGGCCAGGCTTCTCTGTCCATGGGAATTCTCCAGACAAGAATACTGGAGTGGGTTGCCACTTCCTCCTCCAGATTTTCCCAACCCAGGGATTGAACCTGGGTTTCCCACATTGCAAGTGGATTCTTTACCATCTGAGCCATCGGGGAAGCCCTCATTGTTGTGACTATTATATAATTTTATAGCAAATTTTTCCACTATGACCATCTTCAAATTAAAATGAAAAGGGAAAGGAAGTATACATAAACAAATTTATTTCAAGAACTTTTCAAAAATATTAGTTTATACCTTTCATTAATATGTATGACTTTGTATATTTCTCAGTATAAGAAAAGAGTAAATTCATGGATCACCTTGAGCTATTGCAATCAGTTGGGGAATCCATCATTATCAGTTTGATACAGGTGACCTATTTTAGGGCAGCTCTTTAATCAGTGCCTTAGTCATTGGAACCCAGGAACCATTTGCTGTAATTTATCAGCCCTTTGTGGTGTGAGGTAGGACTCTGCTAGAAAAATTAATTTCAGAGCACTCTGCTCTGGTGATCTGTGACTCAACTGATGCTTTGGGAATTTTAGAGCATATTATAGGTTAAAAAAAAAAATTACCTTTCAAAAATGTAAGCTACCTGTACTTTTAAAATATTTTGTTTGTTTTTGGCTGTGCTGGGTCTTTGTTGCTGTGCAGACGTTTCTCTTAATTGTGGCAAGTGGGGGCTACTCTCTAGTTGGCGATGCTCAGGCTTCTCATTGCAATGATCCCTCTTATCATGGAGCACAGGCTCTAGGACACGCAGGCTTCAGTAGTTGCGGCCCATGGGCTCTAGAGCACAGGCTCAATAGTTGTGGCTCACCGGCTTAGTCATTCCCTGGCGTGTGGGATCTTCCCAGACATGAGATCAAACCCATGCCTCCTGCATTGGCATGGGGATTCTTTAGCACTGAGCCATCAAGGAAGCCCTGAACTACATGTATTTTTTAATTATTTATTTATTTGGCTGTACCTGGTCTTAGATGTGGCATGCAGGATCTTTTTAGTTGCAGTTTGCAGGATCTAGTTCCCTGACCAGTGATGGAGACGGGGCTCCTTCCATTGGGAGAACAGAGTCTTAGCCACTGGACCACCAGGGAAGTTCCAAGTACATATATTTTGAAAGGTGGCAGAAGATTTAAGCAAATACTTAAATACTTCATTTAGATCGATAATCCCTCTAAATATGAATCTGCTATAACAAGCTGCTCCATAAATGTCCCATTTCCTATTTGTGATTCTTGGATTCCATACATTTATATTCTCTGTCATATTCATTTCCTAGGGCTGCCATAACAAAATACCACCAACAGAGTGGCTTAAAACAATAGGGATTGATTGCCTCACAGTCTGAAATCAAGAAGTCTGTAGCATCAGTTCCCTCTGAGGCATGTGAAGATGAGTCTGCTCCCTGCATCTCTTCTGGCTTCTGCGGGCTACTGGCTTCCTTTGCTTTATTTAAAAAATTTTATTTGTTTTTGGCTGTCTTGAGTCTTTGTTGCTTCCAGGACTTTTTCTCTAGTTGTGGAGAGCAGAGGCTGCTCTCTCGTTGGGGTGTACGCGCTTCTCACTGTGGCAGCTTCTCTCGTTGAGGTGAGTGGCCTCTTGGGCTCGTGGGCTTCAGTAGTTGCAGCGTTTGTAAGGTCAGTAGATGCAGCTCTGTGCTCTGAAGTAGGGGCTCAGTACTTGTGATGCATAAGCTTAGCTGCCTCACAGCATGTGGGATCTGCACCGACCAGGGATTGAACCCATGTCCCCTGCATTGGCAGGCAGATTGTTAACCACAAGACCACCAGGGAAGTCCTGCAGGCAACCTCTGGCATCCCTTGCCTTGTCGATTACTGTCTTCTCCTTGTCCCTTCACGTGGTGTTCTCTCTGTGTATAGGTATCTGTCTTCTCACGTCCCCTCTTTGTAAAGAGACCAGTTAGACCCCAGTGTCTAAGGGTGCCTCCTACTCTAACGTGACCTCATCTTGACTCATTACTTCTGCAGTTAGTCTGTGACCACATGAGGTCACATTCTGAGGTCCCAGGCTTAGGACTTCAACCTGTGCCTTGGGGGTCGGGGCACAGCTCAACCAATCAAGGAAAAAGTTTGCACATACTCTGTTTTCTGCAGAAAATGGACTGACCTCTTTTATAACTGTGTCCTATAGTTTTAGGAACTCTTGGATCTCATGTAATGGGGTGGTCTTTCTGAGGAGTGGAGGAGAAGAGTAAGGGGAAAATTTGCAGGTCTCTGAAAGCATTCTTAGAATTGATGGTTATGGTGTAGGGAGGAAATAGATAACTCCAGTTTTGAACTCTGTTGGAGCACAAATGTTCACCACAGACTTGGGTTTTTCTCCCCTAATGAATTCTGTCTTTAACATGATCTTGCATATAACATTTATGTTTGTAGGTTGAGTTTGGGTTTATTTCCTTATCATAGGGCCTTTCCATCAGGGTTTATTGATGATGTCATGGGTGACGTGGTCTTGACATACGTAATAAATGCAACCTGCATTTAATATTTTCAATATCGTTCCACATCTATAGCATTTCTCATGTTGTCCTTAAAAATAGCCTTTCGGATTGATGATGAATAAAAGTGTTAAATCTTTTACATATCTTCAGGAATTGTGATAGAGTCTGCAAGGCAGGAAAACTCTCAGCCACATCTTCAGCCTGTTAATTTTTCACTCTTTTATAAATCTAGTCATTTAGTCTCATGAATAACTTTTTGATATTGTCACTTGGTCTTTTCTCAGTTCTTTGGGGAATTTATTTTAATGAATGGCATTCTCTACTGGTGCTGTTGATTTGATGTGTATGTGATGTGTATGGTTAAGAATGTACTCTTGCTAGGAATTGCATGATTCTAGAAAGACTACAGAATATCCCATTGCTTTTTGAATTGTCCACTCTGGTAGTTTACGGGCTATCCCAGGAATGGAATCTATGTTTACTTAATCATTCCTGGTTCACCAGAGGGAACAGAGGACATGTTTCCCCCTTCCCATTTCCCTCCCCTTCCTTTCAGCGTCAAATATACAGATAGGAACGCATTCTAATCAATACTTTCCCATGCTCTCCTTTTAGGCATTTTTTACAGATAAGTACTTGCAGGAGCATCCTGAAGACCTGGAGAAGATTGAGCTGCTAAAGCGGCTGATAGCTTTGCAGGTGTGTCCAGGGAAGGTGTGGTGGACAGCCCTCCATGCTCCTTGGGAGACTGCCTTGCATGATGCTCTCTAGGGCAGTGGTCCCCAGCCTTTTTGGCATCAGGGACCAGTTCTGGTGGACAACAATTTCTCCTCAGATGGGGGTTGGGAGTGATAGTTTTGGAATAATTGAAGCTCATTGCTTTATTGTGCACTTTATTCCTTTTATCAATACCTCAGCTCCACCTCAGATTATCAGCCATCAGACCAGAGGTTGAAGACCCCTGCTCTGGGGCATCCATCTACAAGCCCCCATTTAGGGTTCCTTTTTTATTTAAACTCTTAGAATCACAACCTATCTTGTCTATTTGGCAAAGTGACACAGGCAGAGCATTTCATTAGACTGTGCAGTGTTGGGAGCGGTCTTCTTAGCAGGGAGGTTAAACTCCCCCAGTTGATTTACTGGCATCTGTTTCCATCTGGAAATTGTTGGTCTCAGATTCTATCTTTCACTACTTCTGTAAACAGTGGGAGGAAATGCAGTCATACAGTTCAGTCCAAGATGAAACCTGTCAGTTGCTCCTGCCCAGAAAGCTCCCCAGGCTCATGTGGATTTGCCTTGCTTGGTCCCCTGGTTACTTGTGTCCTAGGTGTGTGAATGCCTCTGCGCCTTTAACCCAAGGGCATCTGGTTCCCAAGCCCTGTGCTAAGAACCAGCGTTTTCATTTGATATGTTCTATGTCCATCAGTTGACCTGTCCACCCCTACCCTCCATCCTCCGCCAGCCTCTAAATCTGAATTATCCCTCTTCCTAAACCTCATCCCATTCCTCTCATGCCTTTTTCTGCAGATGCCTCTGCTGACAGAGGGGATCCGCATCCATGGGGAGAAGCTGACGGAGCAACTAAAGCCACTGCATGACCGGTTGTCTTCCTGCTTCCGGGAACTCAAGGAGAAAGTGGAAAAGCGCTATGGGGTCATAACACTGGTAGGCTTTGTCTCAACAGCCTATGAGCTTTTCTTATTCCTGACCTTTTTCTAGTCTCTTCTACTGTTTGTGATACTGATCCATTTTTCAGATGCCAAGTGAGTCAAAGTAGACTAGGAATGGCTTGAAAACACGGGGTGGGAGAGGGAGGGCTGGGTCGGAGAAGGCGTGGTTTGCTCTTGATGACCTTCAACTGTTGTTGCGTTGGACAGTGGTTCTCAAACTTGAATGACCATCAGAACAGCCTGGAAGGCTTGTGAAGACACAGATCGCTGGGCCACATTCCCTGGGATTTTCATTCACTTGGTCTGGGGTGAGGCCCAAGAATTGGCACTTCCAGCATGCAGTAGGTGGTGCTGTGGGTCTAAGGACCACACTGTGGAAACCACACTGCTAGAAATTGGAATTTCCGGATCCCAGACGCTACGTACTTGTGTCCTATCTAGCCCAACTCTTACAGTTTTTCCTAATCTTTTTTTTAATTTTATTTTTTGTTTTGGTGAAATGTTCACACCATTTGCACCTTGGAAGAGGAGAAAGAATTGTGAGTTACATTTGACAATGCACATAGCAGATTTCATGATGTTTTAAGGATAATTGTAACATTTCTCACTCTGGCTGGTGGTTCAGTCAGTTAAGAATCTGCCTGCAATGCAAGAGGTCTGAGTTCTATCCCTGGGTTGGAAATATCCCCTGGAGAAGGAAATAGCAACCCATTCCAGGATTCTTCCTTGGGAAATCCCATGGACAGAGGAGCCTGGTGGGCTATAGTCCATGGTGTTGCTAGAGTCAGACACAACTTAGCAACTACACCTAAAATTTCTCACAGCTAGTTTTCTGTTTTTTCCTCCTAAGAAATTAGGTGGAGGGGTACATGGGCCAACCTTTTCTCTCCTACAGTTGATGGTATGCTGGGTTCCAGCTTCATTTAGCTATCCTTTTTAACATAAATATATCCTACTTTCTTTAAAAGTTGAATTCTTGAATTCCAGATTTTTAAAAATTCTCTTTCCTCAAATCATAGCTCTGAATTTCTTTTCATGTATTGCTGTTCCCCAATTCCCACGCCTCCATCTCTGTTTTATTTTTCTCCCAAGTGTCTTTTTGATCCTCTCTCATAGTCATCCAAGTGTTTAGTCAGGCCTTCCTATGAATTTACCTCCTAACTTGCTGCCAGTTTTCTTTTAGGAACATTTGTCTTTTACACAAATTCCTAGATGGTAAAGACTTGGCTTTCACTCAGTGAATTGAGTTTTTATTAGACCCAGGTCAGTATTAAGATTTGGATTTGATATGGTGGCCTATGGGGATAATCAGTCCTACCAGAGACATGTCTTATGACAAAAGATCCGTGTTCCTTTACTTCCTAGGATTCACCAGGATAAGCTTTAGGTTTATAGTTTCAATCTTAAACTCTTCTGTTATTCCAGTATTTGTTATTCTAGCTCTTTCAGAAGCTAAGTTGGAGAAGCAGACAAAGGGTTTTGCTATCCTATTGATGGGTAATGAACATCTTGGCTTTTCCCTTTTCATGGGACTGGCAGAAAATCAGGGTGAATTTTTCTCTAGTCTTAGAAACAAGGCAGGTTTAACCTAAATTGTGTCTATAACTAAGAATATAAGGTAGTGGCGGAGGACTACACAGGGGGAGTGAGGGAGGAATGGATTGGGAGTTTGGGGTTAGCAGATGCATGCAAATTATTATATGTAGGATGGATAAACAACCAGGACCTACTGTATAGCACAGGAAACTGTACTCAATATCTTGTGATAAGCCATAATGGAAAAGAATTTATATATATATATATATGTTTATCAGTCAGTTCAGTTGCTCAGTTGTTTCTGACTCTTTGTGACCTCATGGACTGCAGCACACCAGGCTTCCCTGTCCATCACCAACTCCCGGAGCTTGCTCAAACTCATGTCCATCGAGTCGGTAATGCCATCCTGCCATCTCATCCTCTGTCATCCCCTTCTGCTCCTGCCTTCAATCTTCCCCTGCATTAAGGTCTTTTCCAGTGAGTCAGTTCTTCACATCAGGTGGCCAAAGTATTGGAGCTTCAGCATCAGTCCTTCCAATGAATTTTATATATATATATATCTGAATCACTTTGCTGTACATCAGAAGCTTAACAACATTGTAAATCAACTATACTTTAACAAAATAAATGTAGAGTTGTTAAATATACAGAAAATGAACTCACAACTTAGACTTTAAAATATTAGGATGTTGTGATATACAATTACAAAATATCTCATTATATCATATTATAATAAGCAAAATAGTATGTCAATAAAATCCTTCCAACTACAGAAGAAGAATATAAGTATTTGTAGTATTTCACAGCCAGTGAAGCACAGGCACCAGCCTACCAGGACGGGGTCCCAGCCCCGACACGGATGGGACTGGCCGTAAACCAGTGGGAACTGTGCCAGTTGCTAGGGGCTAAATTCCAGGCCAGCTAACCATGAGGGGTCATCTCTCCTTCAGCCACCCAACTTGACCGACCGGAAGCAAAGCCGCACAGGGTCTATGATGATCCCCTACATCATGTCGTCCACGCTGCGGAGGTTGTCCGTCACTTCAGTGGCCTCCTCTGTGATCTCCACCTCTTCTAACTCATCTGATAACGCTCCTTCCCGACCAGGATCTGATGGGTAAGGCTTTGGTCTCTAATTGCTGAGAAGGATGGGTAAATCTTTCCTAGTGTTTGCCTTTGGTCACCCAAGTGAAACTTGGTCAATGTGGATGTGTCATCTTCATAGGAAAATAACTCACAGTACTTGAGTTATTAGTTTTGGGATCTTTCTCATCATCTTCCTCATGAGGAATATCATTATTTAGATGATAATAACAAGAGTTATGAAAAATAGAAAAAAAATCACCCGTAATCCTATCACACCCTATCACCCACCCAGTCATATCCTAGTTTGTCTCACAATAATTTCTAGTTATTGCTTGCCTTTTGTTTTTCATTATTAAAATTTTTTTTGGCTGGACCAGGTGGCATATGGGATCTCAGTTCCCTGCCCCGGGGTTGAACCTGGGCCATGGCAGTGAAAGCTGGGAATCCTGACCAGTAGGCCCCTGGAGAAATCCTTCATTATTTCAATTTTTAAAAATAATTTGAAATTTTATTTCATGAATAGGAAATATAATCACATATGAAATTTGCAAGGTATGAAAGGGTGTATCATGAAAAAAATCTCCCGTCAGTCCCAGGCTCCCAGCTTATCGTTACCACTCTCCAGAGGCCCGTGATATTAGGTTCAGGTTTTGTTCTGCTTTTTGGCTGCCCTGCTGGACGTGTGGCTCTTTAGTTCCCCGACCAGGGATTGAACTCGTGTCCCCTGCGTTGGAAGCTTGGCGCCCCAAGCACTGGACTGCCTGGGAAGTGCCCCCGGTTCTGTTCTTGGTGCCTTTCTAGCAGCTTTTTGTCTGTACAGAAGCAGTTCCTAAATATATATCCTTTCCCACATGTTTTTGATTTATAAATGGTGGTATATAATACTCTTTGCCTTGCTTTTTTCACTTACTAGGTCTTGGAAGTTATTCCATTTCAGAACAAAGAGAGCCTCCTCTTTTCTTTGTGGTTAGATATCTGATGATACTCCTACACCGTAAAACACTCCATCATTGTTTCCTGATGGACATTTGATTGATTTAAGCCTTTTACTGTCACAGTAGTGATAGCAATGAATCATCTTCAGTATATATTATTTTGGGGGTGGGATGAATTGGGAGACTGGGATTGACATATACATATTACTGATGCTGTGTATAAAACAAATAGTTGATGAGAGTCTACCGGATAGCACAGGGAACTCTACTCAGGGCTCTGTGATCGGCTAAATGGGAAGGAAATCCGAAAAGGGGGATGTATGTATCCCTATAGCTGATTCACTGTGTTTTATGGCAGAAACTCACACAACATTGGAAAGCAACTGTATCCAATAAAAATTAATTTTAAAAAAGAATGGAAAAAATTACTTTGTAAATATTTAATTATATCAATATAAGAAAAAGTCAAGAAGTGAAATTACTCTGTTAAACATATATAGCTGCAGTTCTCAAAATTATTCCCAAAATGACTTTCACAGAGATTATAACCACTTATAGTCCCACCAGCAATGTGCAAGGGTGCCTGGCCACTCACACCTTGCCACCAAATTGTGTATCATCAGGCCTTTTAGTTTTTGCCAATCCGATAGGTGGAAAATGTTTTCTTGGCATGGGGATTTTGTTTTGTTGCGTTTGTGGTTTTTTCCTCTTGTGTGAGCATTTTTTCATTTGTTTAGTAGCTTGTATATATTCTATTTTCTGTGAGCTGTGGTCACACATGTGCATTTTTCTGTTGGATTCTGGCCCTTTGTGTTGAGTTGAAATAGTACCCCAGTTTTTCCTTTCTCTTTTGACTTTGCTTCTAAGTTTTTATTTAGTTGTGCTGATTTTTGTTTAAATGCAGTCAAATACGTTAATACTTGGTTTTATGACTTCTGGATTTTATATCATGGTTAAAGTCCTTCCCTACTGTAAGACTACGAAAAACTAATTTTACAGTTTCACTATTTATAATAAAATCTATGATTCTTTTAAGTTTATTCTATAAGGTATGAAGTATAGACCCAATTTTTTTCCATGCTTGGCTCGCCTATAATGTTAAGTGAGCAAACCATCTTTTCTCTACTGATTTGAAGTGTCCTCCTTATTTAAAAAAAAAAAATCAAATTCTAGTATATTCTTTAGGTTATTCATGGACTTTCCCCCCATTTCTTAGAACTACCTATGTGGTTCATGCACTTCTGCTAATGCATTCTCATTTACTGTAGATCTTAAAGGGTTTTAAGTGTCTAATAGGTTTTTTTCAGAATTTGTCTGGGTAGTTTTACTTGGTGCTTGTTTTTCAATTAACTTGTCTGGAATCCTGTTGTTATTTTTATTGGGATATGTTACATTTATGGATTGAGTTTATGGCTTTTTGATGTTCAACCTTACTTACTGGAAACATGGAGTGCCTTTCCATATGTTCACACTTAAAATATTTTAAAGGAGTGAATTCATAATTGTGTTCAAATGGAAAAGCATTGCACGTACTGTTTTGTGACCTACTGCTTAATTTTATATAAATGATGAATATTTAACATCACTGTGAATTTTAATGTTGAATGTAAGTTAAATCTTTTGACTTAAAACTTAATTTAAAATCTTTTAATTCTATGCTATAATAGCGATACCACAAAAATAACCTGTTCAAATGGCCTTGTACCTGGAAATTAAATGTTTTATATTTCTTAAATTATTTATCCATCCTTTTACATTGACATAGATATCTTTACATAGTTGCAATTATCACACAGATAGAGTTTGGTCATTTGCTTTTTCCTCTTTGTCTTTTTATTATAAGCACTTTCCATGCTGCTATATAATCTTATTATTTTTTTTTTCATCATTTTGGATGGCTGTTTATCATTGCAGCATATGAATGTGCCATAATTAATTCTTCTCCCTATAATAGGACGTTTTAGCTGTGTCACTCTAAACAGATAATCATAAAAGTTCATTATAAATTTAGCATAAAAGCATTTAGGTTGTATCAATATAAAATGCATTTATATTATTAAGAATTGTAGCATATATTTGTGTACATTTAGCTTTACAATCACTTAAGATATATTCTCATATCATTTCTAAGCCTTTTGCTTAACATGGAGTATAGCCTGTACTTCCAAAAGCATGTATGATCTATTCAGGAGAGGTATTTTTTTACAGTTCTTTTTTTTTTTTTAATTTTTATTGGAGAATAGTTAATTTACAATGTTGTGTTAGTTTCAGGTAGACAACAAAGTAATTCAATTATACATATACATAAATTCATTCTTTTTTAGGTTCTTTATAATTCTTGCTGTATTATCACAAATACTAATATGCAATGCCATATGAAATGTATGAGCGACTATATCATTTTTCATGATATATTCACTTATATTAGGTATTTTGATTATTTTTAATCTTTTAAATTCCTAAAGATTAAATAATACCTGGTTTGTTTTTCTCTTTTATGGTTTCAGTCATGCTGTTAAAGAGATACTATTTACTTTGTGGAAGGGCTTCCCTGGTGGCCCAGATGGTAAAGAATCTGTATGCAATGCGGGAGACCTGGGTTCAATCCCTGGGTTGGGAATATCTCCTGGAGAAGGGCATGACAATCCATTCCAGTATTCTTGGCTGGAGAATCCCCATGGAGAGAGGAGCCTGGAGGGCTACAGTCCATGGGGTTGCAAAGAGTCATGTAGAAGTTCTGTTCTGTTCAGTGAGACTCTTTTCTTAATTGAACTCTGGCCCATTAAAAAAAAGATTTTTTTTTTCAAGTAGCTATTGAGAACCAGAGACCCCGTAATTGCTGATCTATTAGGTCAGTAAACACAGAGCAGATGACTGGGGTTCTTTTCTTGCTGTGACCCTAGGCAAGGTGGGTTATTGCTCTTGCCCACATTTGCCCAATGAGTATGAAGACATCATTGAACTTCCCTGTCAGTCCAGAGGTTAAGACTCTTTGCCTCCAATATAGGGGGTGTGGGTTTGATCCCTGGTCAGAGAACTAGGATCCCACATGCTACACAGGGTGACCAAAAGAAAATTTTTTTTTAAATTAAAATAGTACTTACTATTTTTCCCTTTATAACTGATAAACAGTTTAGGGAGAGATAATTCAAAATATCTCTAGACTCTCTTGTTTCTCATCAAATTCTTCCCCTCTGTATATTAGCATCTAATCATGATTCTTATTATGGCATTTGAAAATTTGTCATTGTAATTAAAAAAATTTTTTTTTTTGAGAAGTTCCCTTATATGCCAGGGCTTCCCAGGTAGCACAGTGGTAAAGAATCCGCCAGCCAATGCAGGAGACAAAAGAGACACAGAGGCGACCTCTGGGTCAGGAAGATCCCCTGGAGAAGGAAATGGCAAACCCACTCCAGTGTTCTTCCCTGGGAAATTCCATGGACAGAGGAGCCTGGTGGGCTACAGTCCATGGGGTCACCAAGAGTTGGACGTACTGAGCATGCATGCATCTATTTGCTAGGGACTGTTGTAAGTATTTTGTAATAACACTTTGAAAGTGAAAAAAGTATTAGTTGCTCAGTTGTGTCCAACTCTTCGAGACCCCATGGACTATAGCCCACCAGGCTCCTCTGTCCATGGCATTCTCCAGGCAGGAATACTGGAGTGGGGTAGCCATTCCCTTCTCCAGGGGATATTCCCAACCCAGGGATCAAACCTGGGTCTCCCACTCTGCAGGCAGATTCTTCACTGTCTAAGCCACCAGGGAAGCCCTAATAACCTTATGAGATGGGTATTACTGTATTATCCCCATTTTTCTAGATAAGGAAACTGAGGTATGAAAAGATTTTCTGCCCAAGGTCACCCAGCAAGTAAATGTAGGTAAGACTTGAACGGAGGCTGTAGGGCCCCGGGACTTGCGCTCTTATCCACTGTGTAACGCTGGCTGTTCATCTGCTACTGTATGAACTCTGTCTTTACCTACAAGTTTAGTAAGATCTTATCTTCCTAGCGTAAGATAAATATCCACTCATGTTTTCTTGATGTGCTTGGGTGGCCTCATTTCTGTGCTTTTGACCTTGAGATGTTCACTTGGCCGTCGGAAGTTCAGATTTAGAACCTGAGAAGGAAGCCACGGGTTAAGGTGCTGTTAAAGACTCATATCCTCTGGTTTTTTTGGGCATCAGTTGTCACTGTCAGGTGATCAGCGTTTTCTGACCTTGTCCTTATTTGTAGCTGACAGGTCAGTCTTTTTTTTTTTTTGACATGTAGTTGATTTATAATGTGTTAATTTCTGCTGTATTGCAAAGTGATTTGGTTATACATCATATATATTCTTTTTCATAGTCTTTTTCATTATGGTTTATCACAGGATACTGAATAGAGTTTCCTATGCTTGTGAAGTAGGACCTTGTTGTTTATCCAGCCTCTATATACTAGTTTGCATCCACTGACCCCAGCCTCCCAATCCTTCCCTCTCCCACCCCTGATAGGTCCATCCTGGAGCCACTTTTGGAGCGCAGGGCCTCGTCAGGGGCCAGAGTGGAAGATCTGTCCCTCAAAGAGGAGAGTGAGACTCGGGCGAGCAAGTTCAAAATTAAAGACTGGAGTCTGAGCAAGTCCCAGGTCATCGCAGAGAAAGTGCCAGAACCTGATCTGATGGTAAAAACAAAAAACCCAAAACAAGATGATTGTAAGTTTTCCACCGTGTTCCCTGTAGGCAGGCTTTTTACCATTGACATCATAACTGTGAGTGACCAGGTTGAGACCTGGAGTGGTTTCTCAGGACACAGCAGCCTAGGATGTGCTCAGATCTCAGATGGTGCTAAGAAAACCATGTACAGAGATCCAACTCTAAATCAGTAACAGCGCAAGATCTACCCTCAGTGAAAATATGTGGATTGATGCTTAGAGTTGTGGTTCTCACCACCATGTTCTATGAGCCCATCCAAACATTGTCATCTTGCTTCTTTTAGTTTTAAAAAAAAATGAAAAGTACTTTTTCTTCCATAAGCCACATCATGTTGTTAAATGTGGTGGGACCAGGTATCCCTGAGAATCAGGGTAGCTCATCTCCAGACTAAATGACACGGCCCATTGGCTAGCCAGAAAAGAGTCTGTGGGCCGGTGATTCCCTATTTGTGTCTTCACCCGTGTACCCCCCACGTGCTAGTGTGGTAAACTTACAGAGGGCTCCTGGAATTTTGCCCTTTAACAAGATTCTGCTCTGCAGACAGGGTTGTTTAAGGAGTATTGATGAGTTTGACACTCCTCACCGTGACGATGTTTTGCTCTGTTCCCCCCACCTCCCCACTAGAGCCCAGCCAAGAAATCTCAGAGACCCAAGAGCCTCCAGCTGTCGGACAATCGGCTGACACCATTTCCTGGCGCTTCACCTCCACAGTCAACGACCCTGAGCCCACCCCCACTCACTCCTAAAGCAACCAGGCCCCTGAGTAAGTGTACCTGTAGAGACCCCTTATCGTCATTTCACTAGGTGATGGAGTGTGTTTATGAATCTGGGCCATTTTTAATCAAAATAGCCACAAGGGGTCTGAGATGATAGGTTGGTTCAATTTGGTGGTCATGGGTGTCATTCAGTTAGATTAGTGTTTGGCCAGAGTCCTTAGGTTGCTAAGACTCATTAAACTTCTCTGTACAGGGAGCCAGGGGGCTTTCCTCGTGGCCCAGTGGTAAAGAATCCACCTGCCAATACAGGAGACACACAGGTTCAGTCCCTGGGTGGGGAGTAGGAATCCAGGTAGGAACTCCAGCTCAATCCCTGGAGTAAGAAATGGCAACCCACTCCAGTATTCTAGCCTGGAAAATCCCTTGGATGGAGAATCCTGGCGTACTACAGCTCCTGTGATCATAGTCGGATATGACTTAGCAGCAATACAGGGAGCCTCGCAGGGTTTCACTGCCCGTTTTCCAAATAAATGGGATAGGCTGGACTAGGACTAACTAGACAGGAAGTAATTTAGGAACTGTTGGGCAAGTAGCCATGTGCTTTATGTGGAGAAGGGTCCGGAAGGACAAGACATAGACAGATTACACTCAGGTTTGGGGACTCAGCAGTACACAAGTCCTGAGATGAAGTACAAGGATGCTTAACACAAAGGAGCAGTGGAAGAATAGATCATCACCCCAAACAGGAGACTGTAGTCAGCCAACGTCAGAGTTAATCAGGCACGGTTTCCTGGAGGAAGTAGATATTGCATTCTTTAAATTAAGGGTACCTAAGCTCTGGGATCTCATGCCTGATGATCTGAGATGGAGCTGATGGAATAATAATAGAGATAAGGTGCATAATAAATGTAATGTGCTTGAGTCATCCTGAACCCTTCCCCCCACCCCACCGCCACCACAGTCCATGGAAAATTTGTCTGCCACGAAACCAGTCCCTAGTGCCAAAAAGGTTGAGGACTGCTACTTTAAATGATAAAATTGTAATAGTCCAATATAACCAGCATTTATTAACTACCTAGTTTGTGACAGATGTTTTTTCCTAAGTACTTGGGATATATCAGAGAACAGAGTAATACTCTTAAGTTCTAGAAAATATTCTCATCTTCAGTGTAATAATGACACCCTTCAACAAAACATGAAATTTTTACTTAAGAATTTCTCATGACACCTTCTGCTGAAGGAAGGGTGCTACGTGTGTCCCAGCGGGTAAGAGGTCTTCATTCTATCCACAAAAACCGTAGAATGTGACCTTAGCGATTTGATTGACCAGGTGGTTTAGGGTGGCAGTGGCCAGCGGAAGTGCCGTGAGATTCCTCGGTGAGCTCATCTCTCTGCCTTCATCTACTTTGTGTCATTTCCAGGCTCCCCATCGTTGCAGACAGATGGACCAACAATGGCTAATGTCCCACCGCCCCCTCCCCCCAAAAGCAAGCCCTATGAGGGCAGCCAGAGGAACTCCACCGAGGTAGGAAGGTGACAGGGGACACTGGGGCTGGGGAGCACCCACCACTCATGGGAATGTAACCTTGCATTTCCCCAGGTTTTTGATAGGCAGGTTGTCCCATTGATTTGCCACTCTGATCAGTTTTTTGATTGATTCCTGAAATGACGAAAGAGAGGGGAGTTTTCACTGGGAAGGAAGAAGATGCTGTCTGACCTTTCATTGGATTGAAGGGCCCTCACCCTGGGTCCAGAGGAGGGAAATAAGCCAGGAGTTCTGACTCATACCTGAGTGAGTGAGGGATAGTCATTCTGGAAGGGCCTCCAGTAGTTTCCTTTATTCATTCAACACATATTTACTGAGCCCCTACTATACATATGGGCTTCCCAGGTGGCACTTGTGGTAAAGAATATGCCTGGCAATGCAGGAGACACGAGATGCAGGTTTGGTCACTGGGTCGGAAAGATCCCCTGGAGTAGGAAATAGCACCTCACTCTAGTTCTCTTGCCTGGAGAATCCCATGGACAGAGGAGCCTGGTGGGCTACAGTCCATGCGGCTGCAAAGCATCATACACAGCCGAACACATAGTAATGCTGTTTGGGGAGGTTTCCCTGGTGGCTGAGAGAGTAAAGAATCTACCTGCAATGCAGAAGTTCTGGGTTCGATTCCTAGGTCAGGAAGATCCCCTGGAGAAGGGAATGGCACCCCACTCCACTCTTCTTGCTTGGAGAATTCCATGGCCAGGGAAACCTGGCAGGTTGCAGTCCATGGGGTCGCAGAGTTGGACATGACTGAGCAACACACACAAAGAAGGGAAAAGGAGGAGATTAAATTAGTCATATCCCTTTTTGCCTTGCAAAGGCTGTGTTGATAAACTCAGGTCACTTGGAAGCTAACACTGAATGTTGGAAATGTGGAGGAGAAGGCAAAATTAGAAAGAAAGGGAAGACTCATGTCTCCTTTTGTGTATCCACCCCACCAGATTGCGCCCCCACTGCCTGTCCGAAGAGAAGCCAAAGGCCCACCCCCTCCACCTCCAAAAGTACGGAAATCTGGCATCCTTTCTTCTGAGCCTGGATCCCAGTAAGGATCTTATCCTCTCTCTGGAGCTCTGAGCACCTGGACCACGGATGCCTGGGTATTGGCCTTAGAGAAGCAGGGTCCTCATTGCCCAGGGTCCCTGCTGGCTGCCTTTCCTGATCTGGAATTGGGGTTCGCCAGCCCAACACTGGTTTCGTCTTTTCAAAAACCTCTTTTTGGTCCATGCCTGAGGCCCTGCCATTTCTCCTCCAACCCATGTAGAATTCCACAGTTGGCCACTTCCTGTATTTCTCCCTCACCATTATGACATTTCAGCCTCCAGCACAGAACCACCAGGGTCTCCAGGAGCCTGGATAAGTTCTTCGTTGGTGCTGGGAAAATCCTCACAAACCTACTCCTTAGAGGAATTTCCTGCTTTGCTTCTGAAAAGCTGTACTTAAGACATTGTTTTCTCATGTGGACACACCCTGTAATATAACCTATTGGAAGAGACCAACATCAAGTACTTTGGTAGCAAAATTATCTCTCTTTCTGAGGTGTCCCTGTGCTGGGTTTTTCTTTTTTTTTTTTTGGTGGGAAAGAACATCTTTTTCATGGAGATTGGCTGCTTTCAAGTAGGAATGGCTATCATCGTTGAAGAACATGGACTTAACCGAGAGCTCTGAGCTCCTGTGTTTCCCCCACCCCAACCCACCTAAACTGCCCCCCTCCACCTTCCCAGGAGTTCCCCACACTCCCGACTAACGGTCCTCTCTGCACGGCAGTCACATCTTCCTACCACGGACTCCTGAGGCTCTGACTTTTGCACAGTTTCTTCTATTACCTCGGAGCTCAGATCACTGGATATAAGGGACTTAGAAGTCTGGATTGAACTGCTTTGCTTCGAGATCTCATTGGAATGGTTTGGTGGCCCCCCATCTGCAACCTGATTTTATCCTGGAGAATACAGTGCAATATCTCTCGTTGATTATTTATTCCTTCTTGATTGTTGAATTGATTCGATGATGTGTTTACGGTACCCTCATCAGTCCTCTTTTCAGAAGAAAAGGTGGAGTGATTCAGAGGATCAGATATTACCAGCAGATGCATAAACAGCCACACAGAATTAAAGATCTTTTGAGCTTGAAGGCCCTTAAAAGTCCTACAATACCCCCGCACCATTTTGTAGATAAGGAAATTGAGGCTAAACACAGAAAATCCTACTACAGACTCTTCCTAATAACCCAGCTTGCTCATTGAGTTTATACCTGGATAACATCTCTGGAAGACAACCCTGATGAATTCTTCAATCCCTACCCCTAGCTGGAACAACAGTGGGAATGTCCCAGATAATTTCTGTACTACTTAGCTTTTTATGGCAAAATAGAAAACATTTAGGGTATGGATGCCCTGGGTCAGCCTGTGGGTATGCTCACCAGGGACTCTTGCGCAGCCTGGCCAGGTCACCTTGCCTTTGAGGTCCAGGAGAGGTGGGGGGTTTCCCAGATGGCTCAGTGGTAAAAGAATCTGCGTGCCAATGTAGGAGACACAGGAGATTTGGGTTCAGTCTCTGGGTCAGGAAGATTCTTTGGAGAAGGAAAGGGCAACCCACTTCACTAACCTTGCCTGGAGAATCCCATGGACAGAGGAGCCTGGCGGCTATAGTCCTTAGGAGCCGGACACAACTGAGTGAGCACACACACAGGGGAGAGAAAGATTTAACTTCCAAAAATTTGGGTTTGCTTGCCTGCCTCTGGGTGCCGGTTTCACCACCACTCCTTCTAGGAGAGAAGTGTAAATTCATCACAGCATCCGGGAAGTAAAGCCTCTGAGACGTGTCCGGGGTCACTGAAGGGATGAGAATGCATATTTGCTAGTGCTGTGTTTTCTCTTTGGCTCCACCCGGAGCACTCGCGTGTGATGTAGCAGAAAGATGTGAAGAAGCCAGGGCTCTAGAAGTAACCCGTTCAGGTTTGAATCAACCCAGCTATGGCCTCTCTCAGCTTTGCACACCCCCTTGAATTATTTTAAATTCTCTTGAGCTTTTTTCAGCTTTCAAAATGGAGGTCATCCCTCCCACACAGACTGCCGGGGGTTCAAGTGAGGCTGACTCTGTGAAGTAGATCCTCACTCTGTGGGCCTTTCTTGTCTCTGCTGGGCCTGCATAATATTTGAAGCTCTCCACAAGCATGATCAATGTTCATTTTTGTTTTTTTAGAAGATAATTTGGAGGGTGAGTGCAGATTAGTTCTGCACACAACAGTCCCTTTCCAAAAGGTAGCATCTTGTATATAACTAGGGACAAATTGTTAATAAGACCTGAAGACAGGGGACTTCCTTGGTGGTCTAGTGGTTAAAATTCCACCCTTCCAATGCAGGGGGTGTGGGTTCGATCCCCAGTTGGGGAACTAAGATTCCACATGCCATGTCGTTCGGCCAAAAAAAATTTTTTTAAAGATCTGGACTTGATTTTAAGTGGCATGAGAAGAGGAGGAAGAGACAACCTGCAGGGCTGACCTGAAACCCAGAGCAGCCTCTGAGAAGTTGCAAGGCAGACTGACTGGAGGGGCTTCATGAGCTTTATATCCGGCCATTAAAATAGAAGGATGTAAGCTAAGTCATAAAAGAAAGAAATCTGAAGCATGTTCCTTTCAAGTCACAAGGATGACTTGTAAGTTCTGGCCTTTGGTCAGAAGTTGGGGCTTCCTGAGGGGCGCAGTAGTACAGAATTCTGCCTGCTGACGCAGGAGACAAGGGTTTAATCTCTTGAGTCAGGAAGATCCCCTGGAGGAGGAAATGGCAACCCACTCTAGTATTCTTGCCTGGAAGATCCCATGGACAGAGAAGCCTGGCGGGCGACAGTCCCTGGGATCAGGATTAGACATGACTGAGCACACACACAGAGACATCAAATAGACTGGTGCCCAAATACATTTCCTTTTTTAATATAACGTTTTCCCATATGATTCCCTTCCCACATTCACGCAAATCCTGGATCTCTCCTGCCTGAATACACAGGATTCCAGATCATGTGGTGAATAAGTCCAGGGGACACTGGACTGCTCACCCTTGATCAGAAAGAGTCCCATTTGACAAAAGATCCTAAGTAATGTCTGTCCTGAAGTCAAAGAGGGAAGCTGCAAAGAGATGCTTTAGGATTACCATAAAGGTAGGTGAAATATTGAAGAAACAACTGGTCCTTATTTTCCTTGATAAGAACTCTGATGTATTGAAAGCCCTTGGAAGTAGCCCCCAAATTGTCACAACCTTTGTGGATGTTGGTTTATGGAATTTTTGTTTGAAATCTTTTCTCCCCCCGCCTCCATCTTGGTGACTTGTCTTGTTTTGATTTTTTTTTTTTCAAGAATCGTTTCATTCAGCATAGATTAAGCTCTTACTGAATGCCAGACACTGTCCTAAACACCCAGGTTGTGACAATCCAGTATGTTCAAAGGGAGCAGCCCCAGATACGAGGATTGTGGTATGTCACGGGAGTGGCAAGAGAGTGGCATTGGACTTAAGGGAAACCATAAATAAGGTGCTGGGCCAGGGGTTGCTTTCTCCTTCTCCGCCTTCATGCCTTGATTCTGAAATTACAGTTGTTTTCCCCTGTCAGAGAGACCCATTAAAAAAACAACCGCCACCCTCAGATCGCTAAAACAGAGCCAGAGATCAAGCAGGATGTGAGATTATAAGCTGCCTTTTCTAACTCTAAGCTTGGAGACTCCTTTCCCTCTCCTTGCCCTTGGGTCACCGGGTGATTTCTTGTTTTGACATTCAGGCGTAACATTCAGACAGTTAAGGTCACAAATCTTAGGTGTACAGCTGAATCCAATTTGATAATAGTGTGCACTCAAGTTAAAACCACCTCAGAGAGCCACAGGCTTCCAGCCGCATGGACGTCTCCCTGGCATCCGTGCTGTCATTTATCAAAGGCATTTAGAAGACCCTTCCATTTGTACTGTCCTTCCTGTCATTTTGCAGGTTTAATGAAAAGGGAAGGAAAAAACCCTACTATCAACACACAAGAAGACGCTATAAAGGGTGTACGTTTGGCAGGTCAATTTGGTCAGTCCCTGGACCTTAACCTGAATTTCTTCATATAAAGTACATGTATACATATATATATGTGTGTGTGTATGTGTGTATTTGAGGTTACATGGTTTTTTTAGGATCCTTTTAGGCCTAGCTAGAACTTTAAAGTGAATGAAAAAGAGGGGTGGAGAGTCAGAAGAATTTCTTCCAAAGCTTTTAAATCCTTACCTCATGACTAAGTAGTATTGTAAAGTTAAATTGGAAAAGGTAAGTTGCCCTTAGGGTGGGTTGAGAGTGGAATTACCAGTTTTACTCTACAAAAGGAGAATGCTTTCCTTTTAAGTTCATGATTTCAGGCTGATGCTTACAGTCCAGCCAAGGCTTATCTCCTTTCTGTGCGTCCCAGACTCATCCATTAGCCACATTTTGTGAATTGTTCATCCAAACTTTGTCAAAAGCCCAGTTGCCTTGATTGTGTGAACTAGTTGGATTTCAAACACAAAGGGGTAAGAAGATATGCACTGAAGTAGAAAACATTTTGTTCAGATTTGCTGTAATTTATTTTTAAATTAAAACTGGAAATGTATTTTAAAGTTTGTGTATTTAGTTGATTATTACCCTTATATTAATGAATTCATTCCTGAACATTTTCCTATTGACATATCACACTCTATAGTCTCTTTTGGTCTTGTTTCATTCCAGGTGGTTCTATTTGTTTTAAACTTGTACTGTGGGGGTCACAGAGCCATCTTTGCCTGAAAGCAATCAGAACTGCAGACTATTTGGTTCTTTCTCCACCCACACCCCATTCATCCCATGATAGCTATTTAATATAATAATTCCTGTTTCTTCACTCATTTACCGCAAATAATTAGGCATAGTTGTGGCACTAGTGGTAAAGAACCTGCCTACCAATGCAGGGGACAGAAAGAGACGGGTTTGATCCCTGAGTCAGGAAGATTCCCTGGAGTAGGAAATGGCAACCCACTCCAGTATTCTTGCCTAGAGAATCCCATGGGCAGAGGAGCATGGAAGGCTACAGTCCGTGGAGTCACAAACAGGCTGAACACGACTGAGTGATGTAGCGTAAGCACAATGGTGTTAGGAAGTGATCTAATTTCATTCTTTTACGTGTAGCTGTCCAGTTTTCCCAGCAACATTTATTGAAGAGGCTGTCTTTGCCCCATTGAATATTCTTTCCTCCTTTGTCAAAAAGAAGATGCCCATAGGTGCATGGGTTTATTTCTGGGCTTTCTATCTTGTTCTATTGGTCTATATTTCTGTTTTTGTGCCAACACCATACTGTCTTGATTAATCGTGGCAGCTGCGACGGAGCAGAAGCGTGGCCAAGAGGAGCTACCCAACGTCCAAGGTAGGGGCAGCAGCCAAGAGGAGCTATCCCAGATCCAAGGTCAGGAGCAGCAGCTGCCCTTTACTGGAGCAGCCGTGAACAGATACCCCACATCCAAGGTAAGACAAACCCAAGTAAGATGGTAGCCACTGAGAGGGCATCAGAGGGCAGACAGACTGCAACCACAATCACAGACAACTAGCCAATCTGATCACATGGACCACAGCTGTGTGAAACTAAGCCATGTTTCAATGAAACTAAGCCATGCCATGGGGGGGGCACCCAAGATGAACGGGTCATGGTGGAGAGGTCTGACAGAATATGGTCCACTGGAGAAGGGAATGGCAAACCACCTCAGTATTCTTGCCTTGAGAACACCATGAACAGTATGAAAAGGCAAAAAGATAGGACACTGAAAGATGAACTTCCCAGGTCAATATGCTACTGGAGATCAGTGGAGAAATAACTCCAGAAAGAATGAAGGGATGGAGCCAAAGCAAAAATAACACCTAGTTGTGGATGGGACTGGTGATAGAAGCCAGGTTCGATGCTGTAAAGAGCAATATTGCCTAGGAACCTGGAATGTTAGGTCCATGAATCGAGGCAAATTGGAAGTGGTCAAACAGGAGATGACAAGAATGAACATTCTAGGAATCAGTGAACTAATGGACTGGAAGGGGTGAATTTAACTCAAATGACTATTATATCTACTACTGTGGGCAGGAATCCCTTAGAAGAGATGGAGTAGCCATCATAGTCAACAGGAGAGTCCGAAACACAGCACTTGGATGCAATCTCAAAAACAACAGAATGATCTCTGTTCGTTTCCAAGGCAAACCATTCACTATCACCG
This sequence comes from Dama dama, assembly GCF_033118175.1. Taxonomy (NCBI): domain Eukaryota; kingdom Metazoa; phylum Chordata; class Mammalia; order Artiodactyla; family Cervidae; genus Dama; species Dama dama. The sequence goes on along the minus strand of NC_083696.1, from coordinate 38,219,848 downwards.
TAGTCGAAGTCAGAACTAGTGCCCAGAAAAGATGTCCTTTTCATTATAGGGGACTGGAATGCAAAAGTAGGAAGTCAAGAAACACCTGGAGTAACAGGCAAATTTGGCCTTGGAGTACAGAATGAAGCAGGGCAAAGGCTAATAGAGTTCTGCTGGTCATAGCAAACACCCTCTTCCAGCAACTCAAGAGAAGACTCTACACATGGACGTCACCATTGGTCGACACAGAAATCAGATTGATTATATTCTTTGCAGCCAAAGATGGAGAAGCTCTATACAGTCAGCAAAAACAAGACCTGGAGCTGACGCGGCTCAGATTGTGAACTTATTGCCAAATTCAAACTGAAATTGAAGAAAGTGGAGAAAACTACTAGACCATTCAGGTATGACCTAAATCAAATCCCTTGTGACTATACAGTGGGAGTGAGAAATAGATTTAAGGGACTAGATCTGATAGAGTGCCTGATACACTATGGATGAAGTTCCGTGACATTGTACAGGAAGCAGAAATCAAGACCATGCTTATGGAAAAGAAATGCAAAAAAGCAAAATGGCTAACTGAGGAGGACTTATAAATAGCTGTGAAAAGAAGGGAAGCGAGGGCGACGACAACGTTGAGCTGTGTTAGGTACTGGAGGGCGAGCTGGTTGTGAGTCGGAGAGCGGCTCGATTCACCTTTCTCCATCCCCTGGTGCCTCGCAGGCCTCCACACAGACATAACCATTGCGGGTTTTTTTTTACTTGCCTGAAGGCCTGGCCTCAGAATTCATTGTTTAAAGTTAAAGCTTGTGGTTCCACATACACTGAACTGTGGAATATTATTTGTTGGAGAGAAAAGATGTAGCTGCTGGTCACACTTATTCAACCATGTTTTTAATCACTCTGTCCTTTCTGAAGAAACATCTCCGAAGTTGAAGTCCTTCCTCATTATGTCATTTGGAAGCAAAAAGGGACTAAATCGGCCTGTTTCACATGAGCAGGGCAGGAACCAAGCCAGGGTGATTTCTCCAGACGGAAGGTTTTAAACTGCTATTCCCCGAAGGCTCAGGGTTAAGAATCCGCCTGCAACTCAGGAGACGCCGGTTCGATCCCTGGGTCAGGACGATCCCTGAGTGTAGGAAGTGGAAACCCATTCTAGTGTTCTTCTCTGGGAAATCCCAGGGATAGAGGACTCTGGCGAGCTACAGTCCATAGGGTCGCAAAGACTCGGACATGTCGGAGCGCGCGCTGTAAGGTCCTGTGAGGTATATGTGACTATCCCCACTTCTCAGACAAGGAAACCAGCCGGGAAAAAAAAAAATGAGGGAAGCGAAAAGCAAAGGAGAAAACAAAAGATACTTGCATTTGAATGCAGAGTTCCAAAGAATAGCAAGGAGAGATAAGAAAGCCTTCCTCAGTGATCAATGCAAAGAAATAGAGGAAAACAATAGAATGGCAAGAACTAGAGATCTCTTCAAGAAAATTAGAGATACCAAGGGCACATTTCATGTAAAGATGGGCTCAATAAAGGACAGAAATGGTAGGGACCTAACAGAAGCGTAAGGTACTAAGAAGTGGTGGCAAGAATATACAGAAGAACTGTACAAAAAAGATTGTCATGACCCAGATAATCATGATGGTGTGATCACTTACCTAGAGCCAGATATCCTGGAATATGAAGGCAAATGTGCCTTAGGAAGCATCACTACAAACAAAGCTAGTGGAGGTGATGGAATTCCAGTGGCGCTATTTCAAATCCTGAAAAATGATGCTGTGAAAATGCTGCACTCAAAATGCCAGCAAATCTGGAAAACTCAGCAGTAGCCTCAGGACTGGAAAAGGTCAGTTTTCATTCCAATCCCAAATAAAGGCAATGCCAAAGAATGCTCAAACTACCGCACAGTTGCATTCATCTCACATGCTAGTAAAGTAATGCTCCAAATTTTCCAAGCCATGATTCAGCTGTATGTGAACCGTGAACTTCCAGATGTTCAAGCTGGTTTTAGAAAAGGCAGCAGAACCAAAGGTCAAATTGCCAATGTCTGCTGGATCATCTAAAAAGCAAGAGAGTTTCAGAAAAACATCTATTTCTGCTTTATTGACTATGCCAAAGCAGTTGACTGTGTGGATCACAATAAACTGTTGAAAATTCTGAAAAAGATGGGAATACCAGACCACCTGACCTGCCTCTTGAGAAACCTGTATGCAGGTCAGGAAGCAACAGTTAGAACTGGACATGGAACTACAGACTGGTTCCAGTTAGGAAAAGGAGTACTCAAGGCTGTATATTGTCACCCTGCTTATTTAACTTCTATGCAGAGTACATCATGAGAAACGCTGGGCTGGATGAAGCACAAGCTGGAATCAAGATTGCTAGGAGAGATATCAATAACCTCAGATATGCAGATGACACCACCCTTATGGCAGAAAGTGTAGAGGAACTAAAGAGTCTCTTGATGAAAGTGAAAGAGGAGAGTGAAAAAGTTGGCTTAAAGCTCAACATTCAGAAAACTAAGATCATGGCATCAGGTCCCATCACTTCATGGGAAATAGATGGGGAAACAGTGGCTGACTTTATTTTTGGGGGCTCCAAAATCACTGCAGATGGTGATTGTAGCCATGAAATTAAAAGACGCTTACTCCTTGGAAGGAAAGTTATGACCAACCTAGATAGCATATTGAAAAGCAGAGACATTACTTTGTCAACAAAGGTCCGTCTAGTCAAGGCTATGGTTTTTCCAGTGGTCATGTATGGATGTGAGACTTGGACTATAAAGAAAGCTGATGAACTGTGGTGTTGGAGAAGACTCTTGGGAGTCCCTTGGACTGCAAGGAGATCCAACCAGTCCATCCTGAAGGAGATCAGTCCTGGGTTTTCGTTGGAATGACTGATGTTGAAGCTGAAATTCCCAATACTTTGGCCACCTGATGCATTTGGTAGTGTAGTTATTTTCACAATATTGATTCTTCCTACCCAGGAACATGGTATATATCCCTCCATCTGCTTATGTCATCTTTGATTTCTTTCATTAGTGTCTAATAATTTTCTGTGTACAGTTCTTTTGTCTCCTTAGGTAAGTTTATTCCTAGATATTTAATTCTTTTTGTTGCAGTGGTGAATGGGATTGATTCCTTAATTTCTCTTTCTGATTTTTCATTGTTAGTATATAGAAATGCAAGTGATTTCTGTGTATTGATTTTGTATCCTGCAACTTTGCTAAATTCACTGATTAGCTCTAGTAATTTTCTGATACTATATTTAGGATTTTCTATGTACAGTATCATGTCATCTGCACAGTGAGAGCTTTACTTCTTTTCTGATCTGGATTCCTTTTATTTCTTTTTATTCTCTGATTTCTGTAAATAGAATTTCCAGAACTATGTTGAATAATAGTGGTGAAAATGGACACCCTTGTCTTCTTCCTGATCTTAGGAATTCTTTCAGTTTTTCATCATTGAGAATAATGTTTGCTGTAGGCTTATCATATATGGGCTTTACTATGTTGAAGTAGGTTCCTCTGTGTCCATTTTTTTAAGAGTTTTAATCATAAATGGGTGCTGAATTTTGTCAAAGGCTTTTTCTGCATCTATTGAGATTATCGCATGGTTTTTATCTTTCAATTTGTTAACATGGTGTATCTCATTGATTGATTTGTGTATATTGAAGAATCCTTGCATTCCTGGAATAAACCCAACTTGATCATGGTGTATGAGCTTTTCAATGTGTTGCTGAATTCTGTTTGCTAAGATTTTGTTGAGGATTTTTGCATCTATGTTCATCAGTGATATTGGCCTGTAGTTTTCTGTTTTTTGTGTTGTCTTTGTCTGGTTTTGGTACCAGGGTGATGGTGGCCTTGTAGAATGAGTTTGGAAGTGATCCTTCCTCTGCAATTTTTTGAAAAAGTTTTAGAAGGATCGGGATTAGCTCTTGTCTAAATGTTTGATAGAATTCTCCTGTGAAGTTATCTGGTCCTGGGCTTTTGTTTTTTCAGAGATTTTTGATCACAGCTTCAATTTCAGTGCTTGTAATTGGGTTGTTCATAATTTCTATTTCTTCCTGGTTCAGTCTTAGAAGATTGAACTTTTCTAAGAATCTGTCCATTTCTCCCAGGTTATCCATTTTGTTGCCATATAGTTGTTCATAACAGTCTCTTATAACCCTTGTAATTCTGCATTGTCTGTTGTAACCTCTCCTTTTTCATTTCTAATTTTGTTAATTTGATTCTTCTCTCTTTTTTTCTTGATGAGTCTGGCTAAAGGTTTGTCAATTTTGTTTATCTTCTAAAAGAACTAGCTTTTAGTTTTATTTATCTTTCATTTCTTTTTCATTTATTTATGCTTGAATCTTTATGATTTCTTTCCTTCTACTAATTTTGGTGGGGGTTTTTTTTTTGTTGTTGTTGTTCTTTTTCCAGTTGTTTTAGCTGTAAAGTTAGGTTTTCTATTTGATGTTTTTCTTGTTTCCTGAGGTAGGATTGTATTGCTATAAACTTCCCTCCTAGGACTGCTTTTGCCGCATCCCATAGGTTTTGAGTTGTCCTGTTTTCATTGTCATTTATTTCTAGAGATGTTTTGATTTCCCTTTTGATTTCTTCAAAATTTAGTTATTTAGAAATGTGTTGTTGAATCTCCATGTGTTTGTGTTTCTTAAACTTTTCTTTCTTATAATTGATATCTAGTCTCATAGCATTGTGGTCAGAGAAGATGCTTGATATTTCAATTTTCGTAAATTTACTGAGGTTTGATTTGTGACCCAAGATGTGGTCTATCCTGGAGAATGTTCCATGTGCACTTGAGAAGGTGTATTCTTCTGCATTTGGATGGAATGTCCTGAAGATATCAGTGAGATCCATCTCGTCTAAAGTATCACTTAAGACTTATGTTTTCTTATTAATTTTCTGTTTTGATGATCTCTACATTGGTGTGAGTGGAGTGTTAAAGTCTCCTACTATTATTGTGTTATTGTCCATTTCTCCTTTTATGTCTGTTAGTGTTCGTCTTATATATTGAGGTGCTCCTGTGTTGGGTGCATAGATATTTACAATTGTTATGTCTTCCTCTTTCATCATTATGTAGTGTCCTTCCTTATCTCTTCCTTATCTCATTTTTATTTTAATGTCTATTTTGTCTGATATGAGATTGCTACTCCAGCTTCCTTTTGCTTCCCATTTGCATGGAATATATTTTTCCTTCCTCTCACTTTCAGTCTATATGTGTCTTGAGGACTGAAGTGGGTTTCTTGTAGACAGCTATATATGGGTCTTGTTTTTGTATCCATTAAGCCAGTCTGTGTCTTTTTGTTTAAGCATTTAATCCATTTACATTAAGGTAATTATTGATGTATGTGTTCCTATTGCCATTTTCTTAATTGTTTGGGGTTGATTTTTTAGATCTTTTTTCTTTTCTTGTATTTCTTTACTATATAAGTCTGTTTAACATTTGTTGTAAAGCTGATTTGGTGCTAGTGAATTCTCTTAACTTTTGCTTGTCTGGGAAGTTTTTTATTTCTCCATCAATTTTGAATGAGATCCTTGCCACGTACAGTAATCTTGGTGTTGTAGGTTTTCCCCTTTTGGTACTTTAAATAGATCCTGCCATTCCCTTATGGCCTGAAGAGTTTCTGCTGAAAGATCAGCTGTTAAGCATATGAGCTTTCCCTTGCACTTATTGCTTCTCTGTTGCTGCTTTTAATATTCTTTTTTTGTGTTTAGTCTTTGTTAGTTTGATTAATATGTGTCTTGGCATGTTTCTCCTTGGGTTTATCCTGTATGGGACTCTGTGCCTCTTGGACTCAATTGACTGTTTCCTTTCCCATGTTGGGGAAATTTTCAACTATAATCTTTTCAAAAATTTTCTCATACCCTTTCTTTTTCTCTTCTTCTTCCGGGACCCCTATAATTTGAATGTTTGTGCATTTGATATTGTCTTGGAGGTCTCTGAGACTATCCTCCGCTCTTTTCATTCTTTCTACTTTATTCTGCTCTTCAGAAGTTATTTCCACCATTTTATCTTCCATCTCACTGATTCGTTCTTCTTCAGATATTCTGCTTTTGATTCCTTCTAGAGTATTTTTAATTTCAGTAATTGTGTTGTTTGTCTCTGCATGTTTATTCTTTAATTCTTCTCGGTCTTCCTTAATTGATTCTTGTCTCCATTTTGTTTTCAAGGTTTTTGATCATCTTTACTATCATTATTCTGAATTCTTTTTCAGGTAGTTTGCCTATTTCCTCTTCATTTAGTTGGACTTCTGTATTTCTAGTTTGTTCCTTCGTTTGTGTAGTATTTCTCTGCCTTTTCATTATATATTTTTTTGACTTATTGTGTTTGAAGTCTCCTTTTCCCAAGCTTCAAGGTTGAAGTCTTCCTTCCTTTTGGTTCCTGCCCTCCTAAGTTTGGTCCAGTGGCTTGTGTAAACTTCTTATAGGGTGAGATTTGTGCTGAGTTTTTGTTTGTTTTTCCTCTAATGGGCAAGGCTGAATGAGGTGGTAATCCTGTCTGCTGAAGATTGGGTTTGTATTTTTGTTTTGTTTGTTGTTTAGATGAGGCGTCCTACACAGGGTGCTACTGGTGGTTGGGTGATGCTGGGTCTTGCTTTCAAGTGGTTCCCTTTTTGTGAGTTCTCACTATTTGATGTTCCCTAGGGTTAGTTCTCTGGTGGTCTGGGGTCTTAGAGTCAGTGCTCTGACTCCAAAGGCTCAGGGCTTGATCTCTGATCAGGAATGAAGATTCCACAAGTGGGTTGTTATGGTGTTAAGTGAGATTGAAACAAATATCCAAAAATGAGAAACCAAAGATGATCCCCAGACAAATGGCATTTACAAAATCAGGCAAATAATAATTAAAATAATGGAATATACACCCATGAGCAAAATCAAAACAGTCCAACAAAAATAAAGTACAATACATTGACCTGGCGAACAAAGGAAATCAAAAATTATATTTAACAGTTAAGGACAAAACTAAGTAAAGCACAAACTGGAAAACAAAACTAAAGTAAGGTGCTAAGTGGGGAATAAGCAATGAAAACAAAACTAACAAATACGTTGAGGGGAAAGGAAAGAAAGCAAAGAAAGAATAGATATGAAAAGTTAAATAGAGGTAAATGCAGGAGATTTATATACATTAGAGATTAACTGCAAGGGGAAAAGAGCAGAAGGAAAGGCAAACAAAGGAATAAATGTAGAAAAAATTAATAGGTTTAAACAAAATTAAAAGTTAAAATTATAAAAAAGAGGGGGGAAAAAAAACAATATAGAGAAAAAACAAAAGAAAGGAAAATTCCACAGAACTGCAAAAGCCAAATGTAGATGCAGAGGTTTATAGCAACAATAGAAAGTGTGACAATATACACTTATACACCTATAAGCAAAATCATAACAGCCCAACAAAAATAAAGTACAATAGATTGACCCAGCAAAAAAAGGAAAGCAAAAACTATATCTACCAGAACAAAACTGACTAAAGCACAAACTGGAAAACAAAGCTAAAGTAAGGTCCCAATTGGGGAATAAAGCAATGGAAATAAAACTAGCAAATATATTGAGAGGCAAGGAAAGAAAGAAAGAATAGATATGCAAAGTTAAATAGAGGTAGATGAAGAAGGTTTATACATATTAAAGATTAACTGCAAGGGGAAAAGAACAGTAGGAAAGGCAAACAAATGTAGAAAAGATACATTAGGTTTAAAAAATTAAAATTATTTTTAAAAATGGAAGAAGAAATAAAAAAGGAAAATTCCACAGAACTGCAAAAGCCCAACATAGAGACAGAGGTTTATAACAACAGCAAAACGTGTGCCTGAATATACACATATACATATACACCCATAAGCAAAATTAAAACAGTCCCAACAAAAATAAAATATAATAGGTTGACCCAGCAAATAAAGGGAACCAAAAATTATATCTACCAGAACAAAACTAACTAAAGCACAAACTGAGTATACACTTATATACATTTATATACACTTAACATTTATTCAGCAAACGAATAAATGTAGAAAAAATAATAGTTTTTTAAAAAATTAAAATTAAAAAAGGAAAACTCCACAGAACTGCAAAAGGCCAGTGTGGAGGGAGAGGTTTATAACAACAATTAAAAAATATGACTGAGGAAAAAATTTAAAAACTCAAAAGCTTAATTAGATTTCATAGTGCCAATAAAATTGACAGCTACAGGTGGGGCGGGGCAGGGAGAAGGAAAAAAGAATCCAAAAGAATCTATAGAACAAGTCAAAACATCAGAATAATAAATGTTTTCCTTGAGTTACTGCTGTCAGAGTCATTTACCTTGCTGGAAGTCACAGTCTACCTCACCTCCCTAGGATGCCTGCTAACACTCTGTTGATCTCTGGACCTGCTGTGGGGGCAGCTCAGATTCTAATCTAGTCCTATTAGTGTGTTTTCTGGCTTCCAGTGTCCACAGCTATCAGAGCTAGTGCATTTTCTTTTGTGGGAGCTCTCAGTGACCTTCTATATATTCCATAGACACAGAGTCGGCCTAGTTGATGATGTGGATTCAATCTGCAGCTTGTACAGCTGGTGGGAAGGTTTGGGGTCTTCGTCCTTAGTCACACTGCCCCTGGGTTTCAGTTGTGGTTTTATTTTCACCTCTGCATGTGGATCATCCACTGCAGTTTGCTCCTGAGGCTTCCCTGGAGGACTTCGGTTTGTGCCTGTGAGGGGCAGGTGTGGAGGTGGTGCAGCTGCTTGTGTCACAGAGGTTCTATCCACACCAGGTACTCAGGGGAGTTGGCGGCTAGGGCAGCAGGAAATACAGTGCTCTAGATGCACTCATCTCACACGCTAGTAAGGTGATGGTTAAAATTCTCCAAGCTAGGCTTCAGCAATACATGAACCATGAACTTCCAGATGTTCAAGCTGGTTTTAAAAAGGCAGCAGAAGCAGAGATCAAATCGCCAATGTCCACTGGATCATTGAAAAAGCAAGAGAGTTCCAGAAAAACCTCTATTTCTGCTTTATTGACTATGCCAAAGCCTTTGACTGTGTGGATCACAATAAATTGTGGAAAATTCTGAAAGAGATGGGAATACCAGACCACCTGACCTGCCTCTTGAGAAACCTGTATGCAGGTCAGGAAGCAACAGTAAGAACTGGACATAGAACAACAGACTGGTTCCAGTTAGGAAAAGGAGTACGTCAAGGCTGTATATTGTCACCCTGCTTATTTAACTTATATGCAGAGTACATCATGAGAAACGCTGGGCTGGAGGAAGCACAAGCTGGAATCAAGATTGCGGGGAGAAATATCAATAACCTCAGATATGCAGATGACATCACCCTAATGGCAGAAAGTGAAGAAGAACTAAAGAGTCTCTTGATGAAAGTGAAAGAGGAGAGTGAAAAAGTTGGCTTAAATCTCAACATTCAGAAAACTAAGATCATGGCATCCGGTCCCATCACACTTCATGGCAAATAGATGGGGAAACCGTGGAAACAGTGTCAGACTTTACTTTTTTGGGCTCCAAAATCCCTGCAGATGGTGATTGCAGCCATGAAATTAAAAGACGCTTACTCCTTGGAAAGAAAGTTATGACCAACCTAGATAGCATATTAAAAAGCAGAGACATTACCTTGTCAACAAAGGTCTGTCTAGTCAAGGCTATGGTTTTTCCAGTGGTCATGTATGGATGTGAGAGTTGGACTATAAAGAAAGCTGAGCACCGAAGAATTGATGCTTTTGAACTGTGGTATTGGAGAAGACTCTTGAGAGTCCATTGGACTGCAAGGAGATCCAACCACTCCATCCTAAAGGAGATCAGTCCTGGGTGTTCATTTGAGGGACTGATGTTGAAGCTGAAAGTCCAATACTTTGGCCACCTGATGCAAAGAGCTGATTCTTTGGAAAAGACCCTGATGCTGGGGAAGATTGAGGGCAGGAGGAGAAGGGGATTACAGAGGATAAGATGGTTGGATAGCATCACCAACTCAATGGGCAAGGGTTTGGGTGGACTCCAGGAGTTGGTGATGGGCAGGGAAGCCTGGCATGCTGTGTGGTTCATAGGGTCGCAAAGAGACGGACATGACTGAGCAACTGAACTGAACTGAGAAGGGTATGGCAACCAATATTGGCCAATACACTCCAGTATTCTTGACTGGAGAACTCCCTTCCCTGACAGAGAAGCCTGGCAGGCCACAGTCTACAGGGTTGAAAAGAGTTTGACCCTACCGAAGAGGCACAAGACTTTTGCCTGTGGCAACTCTGCTCCGTGAGAGTTGAGCATGAAGGTGGCGCAGCTGCTTGGCTTGGGGGGACCCTGGGGGCGCCAGTGTGCAAGGGCATGGACTTCCTGAAAGTGAAGTCGCTCAGTTGTGTCCTACTCTTTGTGACCCGGTGGACTGTAGCCCACCAGACTCCTCCATCCATGGGATTCTCCAGGCAAGAGTACTGGAGTGGGTTGCCATTTCCTTCTCCAGGGGATCTTCCTGACCCAGGGATGGAACCCGGGTCTCCAGCATTACAGGCAGACACTTTATCATCTGAGCCACCAGGGAAGCCCTCCACCACAGGAATTATGGCCCTATCAGAGTCTTTCTTTCAAGCCTCTTGTGGCTGGCGATTAGAAGGTCTGTTTGGCCAGTCTTTCTCCATAACTTCGCCCATTCAGGCATTTAGAGGGCTTCCTTGACTGGGGTCCTTCTCTGTTGTTTGGCACATCAGGCACATAGAGGGGCCCCCTGGCTGGGGTCCTACTCTGTAGATCGGCGCGTCAGACACTTCAAGGGGCACCCTGGGTGAGTCCCTACTCTGTAGTTCAGCGTGTCAGGCGTTTGATGGGCCAGCCTCTCTATTGTTCAGCTACTGATGCTGGCGTGTGGGGAGAGAGAGGCTATGGTGATGGCTCCACCCGCTATGCATGACTCAGTAGTATCGCCTTGCTTCCATCGCTGCCTGGCTTTCCTCCACATCTGTCTCTCCGCAGTCAACAGCAGCCCTCACCCTAGGATTGCTCCACAATCCCTAAACTCCAGCTCCCAGCTGCTGCGCCCTCTGGGGTATGTATGGCTGCGGCAAGGACTGTCTGATTCTCATTCCATTTAGGCTGCCACAGATCAGCTGTTTCACTCTCAGCCTTAAATATTTCTCCTCTGAGGCAGACGATTGCTCCCATATGGGTATCAGACCCCTGCTTCAGTTCCCCCACCCACCGAGGGTGGGTCCAGTCCTACAAACACTCCTGTTTATCCCCCTAGTTCCTACCGAGGTTTGTGTGGTTTTATATATTCGTTTCCACGGGTCAGGTACTCCTGTCGGCTCTAAGCTGGTGTTCTGCATGCACTTCTGTGTCTGAAGGTGTATTCCTGATGTATCCATGGAGAGAGATGTGCTCCACGTCCACCTACTCCTCCTCCATCTCGTTCTCTCTCATTTTCTCATTTTAAAGGGAAGTAATAACATCCACTTTCCAAGGCTGTTCCAAGGGTTAATGAAAATAGTTATGCATCTATTATATCTAGCCCATTTTGGAGAATGAATGGTGCGGTGCTGTTTGACCAGGGGACGTGGGAACACCTGACACCTGTCTTCAACTTAATATAATCCATATGTTTCTGAAGAGAAATAATCAGAAAGATCAGGCAGGGGAACAGTATTATTTTTAGGGCTTGGTCCAAACCTCATTATGCACCTCTTGCTCTGATAAACCTAGAGGAACCAAATGGAGCCCAAAGGATCACTGGGCCAGGATCCCAGCAAGGCCTCCTTTCCCCGAGGCCTCTCTCAGGCTCTGGTTGACTTACAAAGGGATTGGAGACAACCTGGGGGGGAGCGGGGAATCTTTGGCCTTGGCCCCATCTCACTTCTGTAGGTCAGGGAGAAAGCTTTCACCCCATAGAAAACTGGACTGAATTGGTATTGGGCTTAGAGCAATTGTCCTGTGAGTGCAGGGTGGTAGTGGGAGTGGAGGAGGAAGAGAGCCATGGGATTCCTTGCGGCAACAATAACGTTGCCTTTGTGTGATCTCCTCCTCTCTGCACCTCCACCTCCCCATGCTTTTAGGAGCACCCTAACACATTTTCAGTGTTTAGGAGCACCCCCTCCAAGGTGGCACTAGTGGTAAAAAAAACCTGCCTGCCAGTGCAGGAGACATAAGAGATGCTTGTTCGATCCGAGTCAGAAAGATCCCCTGGAGGAGGGCCTGGCAACCCACTCCAGTATTCTTGCCTGGATAATCCTTTGGACAGAGGAGCCTGGTGGGCTACAGTCCGTAAGGTCACAAAGAGCTGAACAGGAATACAATGACTTAACACACTAGTATGCATGGAGGCTTACCATGTCCCTCCCACACCAGAGTTCTGAGTTAGAGAAAGACTTAACATTTATGCCATTTTATTCCCAATACAAGCACTTCCATAATGAAATCCATGCAACCTGGTGTAAGAATTTCTGAAATTCACACAATTTACAGATGTTAAATGGGTCACAGATTTCAAAATCAGAATTATACTTCAGTGTTATCAGTTTTTCTGGTCCTGTGGATTTATATCTTCATCTGCCCAGTTTCCTCTTCAATCAGACTTTCCTGGAAAATAAGTCAATAATAAATATATCAAAGTTGATTTTCTGAGCTGAGTGTCATTGTTTTGGACATTTAAATTTTTTAAAATATTGATATTTAAATAATCCATTTTTTCTTCACATTAACAAGTGCTAGAGAGCTGAATCATGCTTTATAAATCAAATAAACATAAGATCTATTAATACCTTGTTTCTAAGTATGGGGTGTGAGGACAGAGGTGAAAGAGAAATTTGTCTTTTGACTTGTTCATCTATTATTAATCCAGTCTTTGCCTCAATTCTGTCTTTCTAGTGTCGCATTCAGAAAATGCCACAGCTTGCTTTTATTTTATCATGAGGTAAGTAGGATTGGAAAAAAAGGAAATAAAGATATTTGTCCACTTTTTTTAAAAAGAGTGGTTTTTACATTGTTGTGATTTATTTTAAAAATTTATTTGGCTGCACCTGGCCTTAGTTGCGGCATGTGGGATCCAGTTCTCTGACCAGGGTTGGACCTGGGCCCCCTGCATTGGGTCATGGAGCCCTCGCCACTGGACCACCAGAGAAGTCCCTGTCCCCTTTTTCTTCTTCCTGTCACTCATCTGCAGGTGGGATGTATTCAGGCTTTCTCTGTGCCTGGGCATAACTGAAAATGAACTGTAATGCTTTCTCCATAGAATTCTCCAGGCAAGAATACTGGAGTGGGTTGCCATGCCCTCCTCCAGGGGATCTTCCCAACCCAGGGATTGAACCCAGTTCTCCCACACTGCAGACAGATTCTTCACCATCTGAGCCACCAGGAAAGCCTGTAATGCCTTCTAACTGCTGCAAATAAGTGGACCACATTGCTCAGAGAATATCAATATTGAATTCAGGATTCAATTTCTATATTCAAGTCTCATTATACATTTTAAAAAATAGAAAACCTACATTGAGTTAGTAGATTCCCGTTTAGGGTGGGAATTTGGAAACTAGTTTGTGCAATCAGAAAACCAGAAATCGAATCTGTGGCTCTGAATTGTAAATTGATCAGTTGGGGATTTTTTATTCCAAAGAAAAAGAAAATTCTGTAGCACACCAATTTTTATTTCTACATTTCCCAGGGAAAACTGTGTTATACCAAGAACTCTTGAAGAAATCAGTGGAGAAGTGTGGATTAGCCTAGAGAAGAATGATCCAGAGAGTTTGATGAATATACCTGAAGGACATGTAGCTGTGGAAAGAGATCTGTCAGTTATTCCTAAGACCAGAGCTGAGATTAGTGGACACAGTTTGCAAAGAGATTTCAATTTAAGAAAGGGAAAAAGGTTCCAGCCATTAGTACTGTGTAACCACTGAAAAAGGGTGTTAAGAAATGACAAGGACCCAGTACAAGAGGAATTCAGGCCGTCAGGAAGGTAAGCCCTGCCGTGGCTGAGAGGGAGTTGTCCTAAGAGGATGACCCAGGAGGTGGTACCCAGGACCCATCCATCTCTAACGCTCCATGTTGTCAACGTGGTAACTCACCAGAGCTTCTTTCAGGTCCCTCAGAGGAGAATGGGACTGGTGAACAATGCACCCGCAGCGCTTAGGTTCCACTGGCTGATCGACCTCTTTGGCTATCTGCGAAAAAAGATTATTGAAGGTGGAGGTAAAGAAATGAAATGGGATTTTTCATTTCCACAAAAAATTATGTGTGGAAGGTGAAGTCAGGGGACGGTGGGACTGAGAAACTTGCGAGTTGGGATGGGGACTTTATTTTTTTCAATTCTCTTTTTAAAAAATGTTTTTTTTTTTTTTTCTGGCTGCACCATGCAACATGTAGGATTTAAGAAAATTTTTTTATGGGATGCTGCCGTACACTTTTATAGATTGGGGTGCAGCTCTGGAGGGCTGCACCATGCAACATGTAGGATTTTTAAATTTTTTTTTTATGGGATGCTGTCAGACACTTTTATAGATTGGGATGCAGCTCTGGAGGCCATAGTAAGGAGAGAGAATATTTTTCTCCCTAGAGGTGATGAGGATGAAGCACTTTGAACCTCACAAGGAGACGGTGTACAAAAATATACAAGAGCTTATTGTTATGACTAGGATTGATCTAATTTTCTAGTTTGTACTAAATATGTCATAGTTAATAGAGAATCGCTTTGCAAATAGTCTGTGGAGAGGATTCTGGGCTTCTTTATTTCATACTGTGCTATGCTCAGTCACTCAGTCGTGTCCGCCTCTTTGCAACACCATGGGCTGTAGCCCGCCAGGCTCCTCTGTCCAGAGGATTCTCCAGGCAAGAACACTGGAGTGGGTTGCCATTTCCTCCTCCAGGGGATCTTCCTGACCCAGAGATGGAACCCAGGTCTCCTGCATTGCAGGCAGATGATTCTTTACCACGAAGCCACCTGGGAAGCCTTATTGTTTCTAGGTCTTTCGGCAATTCTGTATCGTTAGAGTATAGCTCCTCTGGAATCATTCCTGTTTTTTGTTCCATTGGTCTCTGTCTGAATTAAAGCAGGAATGGGACTTGACTTGGAAAGTGCCTTATCTCCCCAGGAATACCTGGGTCAGGGGGAATAATTCATAGCACACTTGGGCACATAGAGGATTTTAGAATCCTTCAATTGGATCACATAAGGCATGTCTTATTTTGAAGTTGAGAGGGACTTACCTCTTGGAAAGAATCAATCACGTTCTCAGCATTTCTCTTTCCTCCAGGGCGCAGCCCATAGGACCAGTGTTGACCAGAGCAACCCACCACACAGAGAGTCAGCAGGATTAGTCCAGCTAGAAGTTTGGGAGTCGGCTCCATTCTGAGGAGTATCAGCAGTGATAAAAATAGACCCAGACTGGGTTAAGCAAAGACCTCTTTGGCAAAAAGCCTATCACTGGGGTCACTCACCCGGCAGAAGACGAAAGCGGGAGTAATCTAGTTTTCACATACAGGTACTTTCTTGCCTTAGAGACAAAGCCAGTCCCTTAAACTAACATGTTGAGTACTTTTCAGAACTAAACTCTTCTGATTTTTATTATTTATTTGGTTATCCACACCTCAGGATTCCTCCTTTATCAAATTCACTTTTTGCCTTAGTACTTTCTCCCCCTGTGATTGAGATTCTTTCCTGAGATAAAGAAAATTGGGCCATCTGCTCTGAAAAGTGGCTCCGACTAGAAGTCTCTGGCTGATAACAGTTGCTTGACATGAAGTGGTTACCCTACGGCGCTAATTGCATTTTGCTGAGTGTGTGTCTTTTGGTCTTCCACATGACCGCCGACTGGACCATCTGTGAGCATGAGAGAGGACCTCACACTTTCCAAAGCTCCGAGTCCCAGACCAGCTGCCTCCCTGGCCACGGTAGCCTTGAGCCATCTGATGACATGTGGAATTCTCACAGATTAAATTTCCATTGGTGGGGAAGAAGCTAAAGACAGAATCAAATATTGGTTGATGAGCTCTTGCAGTTCCCCGCGGGCTGGGGCTCTGTGGCTGGAGGTGACAAGGACCCGGAAGGTCAAGTCTTCTTTAGACACCACACCTGGCCTTAAGCCCTTAGGGTATAAAATGCCCTATAGACAGACAATAGCATGCAGTCTAAACAAAAGTGCTAGAAATACAAAGCATTTTACCTGTTTGAGAGCAGACAGTCCCCCAGATCTCAAGCTTCCTTTGAAGTGTGTTGAATCTGACTGTTCATTTTTCTAGCTTCCCTTTTATATGAAACTTTTCCAAGACGTTGAAATCTTCCCCACTGGTAAATTGCATTGCACATGGACTATGTTGTTTTTTTTTTTCCAATAGTAATTTCTTAAAGCCTCACATCAAGCCCTTAATGGTGTATATAATTGGAATACCCACTGGTGTATCTATTAAATTTAGTTAAATCTTGGCCATTAAAATCTCACCTAAGACTTTTATAGTCGAGCTCACAATTCAAAGAGATTAAAATCTAGCTAGGTAGAATTCCCTTGAGGAAACTGACAGGCCAATCAAGAGTTCAAGGAAAATAGCTGTCTTAGACTAAGTCATGCTAAAGGGCACACATGGGAACTGTCACAGAGGAGCCCATGTAATAGTAACTGTATAGTCAGGATGTATGGGAGCGGGTCTCAGCTCTTAGACTCCCCATGTGTAAAACGAGCTGAGTTATAAGTAATAAGAAGTGAGTATTGGTACTGCCCCAAACCCATAGAGAATCGCTAAAGGAAATGGTAGGAGTTTGGAAATCCCCTAGTCTTCTACCCTCCAGGTTCCTTCTTTGACTATTTATTATTTTTTTAAATCTTTATTGGAGAGTAGTTGATCGACAGGGCTGTGTTACCCTCCGTTGTTCAGCAAAGGGAACCAGCCACACACACGTGTATACCTGCTCCCTCCCCCAGCTCTCCGCCCTTATAGGTCATCACAGAGTATGGGGTAGAGTGCCCTGTGTCTACAGCAGGTCTATTTATTTAACCTTTTTGGCCCCATCATGCAGGATCTTAATTCCCCAACCAGGGATCGAACTCGCATCCTCTCCAGTGGGAGTGCGGAATCTCAACTGACCACCAGGGAAGTCTCTTTATTTTCAAACATTGGAGTATTGTTGACTTACAGTGTCTGTTAGTTTCAGGTGTACAGCAAAGCGATGCAATCATGCACACGTATGTATGTGCTTAGTTAAAGCAGTGTGATCATACACACGTATGTATGTATGTATGTATGCGTGTATGTGCTTAGTTAAAGCGAAGCGATCATACACACGTATGTATGTATGCATATATGTGCTTAGTTACTCGGTTGTGTCTGACTCTGTGACCCTGTGGACTGCAGCCCACCAGACTGCCCTGTCCACGGGGATTCTCCAGGCCAGAATACTGGAGTGCCTTGCCCTCTTCCAGGGATCTTCCCAACCCAGGGATTTGAACCCAGGTCTCCCTCATTGCAGGTAGATTCTTTACCAGCTGAGGGAAGCCCATATGTGTGCATGTGTGTATATGTGTGTGCATGTATATATTTATATATATATATACCAAAAAATATATGTACATATATTCTTTTTCAGGTGCTTTTCCCTTATAGGTTATTACACAATATTGAGTGTGGTTGCCTGTGCTATACACTATGTCCTTGCTGTTTGTATTTTATATACAGTAATGTGTATCATCTGCTGATCCCAAACTCATTTATCCCCCTCCTTTTTCCTCTGGTAACCCTAAATGTGTTTTCTATGTCTCAGATTCTATTTCAGTTTTGCAAATAAGTTCATTTGTATCATATTTGAGATCTCGCATATAAACAATAGGCTATGTTTGTCTGTCTGGCTCACTTAGTATGAGAATCTCTAGGTCCATCCATGGTGCTGCAAATGGTATTATTCCGTTCTTTTGTATGGCTGAGTAGTATTCCATTGTGTATATATACCACATTGTCTTTCTTGCCAGCCTTCTATAGTATCAAAAAGGTAAAGAGAAATGTAGCAGTTTGAATGTGCCTAGTGCAAAAATAACCAGCCAGAGGTTCAGCTCATTTCAGTAGATGGTTATTGAGTTAAAAGACACAAATCCCTATGCTAAAGGTCATGGGAGTACAAAGATGAGAAATAATAGTTACCTGGCATGTGAATGAATCTAACCTTGCTCATTATTACAGCCCTGAAAAGCAGATCTCATGATCTAAATTTCAAAGATAGACATTCCACCCCAGAAGTGAGCCACTGGACGTTATATTTACACAGTAAAAGCATTTAAAAAAGAGAACCATTACTCTTTATTATATTTATTTGAATACATGATTATCTTCCCCTAATTTACCCCAGTCTGTAAGTCATGATAGTCAAAAGATCGCATCTTATTTAAGCATCTATTAATAAGTCCCCAGCATTTAGTCAGCATTCAATAAATCTAGATTGGAATGAATGAATGAAAGGTAAGGACCTCTTAACCTGATTAGATCTGTTTCCTTTTCTGCATCTAAGATGTGTTTTAACTGACTCAGAATTAAATCTTCATGTCCAGTTGGATGAAGGTATGTTACATTCGCTAAGCAGTAAAATGTTACATTCGCTAAACATCAAAATAACTGGATGTGTGTTCACTTTAGAGTTAAGATTGGAAATTTCTCCTTGAGTAGGATGCCAGATCAGTCACTTGTTGCCCAATGTCCTCTAGAATAAATTACATCTGCAAGGATTTTGGCATAAAAAGCAATGTTGGTCCACCCAAATAAACTTCTTTGCCCAGCCACCGCTGTGGAGGTTGTCAGATAGCGTAGGGAAGAAGATGAACTTTAATTGCAAATAGAGGGGGATTTAGAAAATAGAATGTAAGTGATTGACTTTATCTCATTTAGATACTTTGAATAATTTAAGGGCCATTGTGACATGGAGGAATGGGATCTTATCTCCCTATGAAGGTAATGAGAGGCTGGTTTTCAACAAGAGTCCATTTTGTCTGAATGATGGATGCTGTTTAAGTTGTGATGTGCTGTAACAAGTATTGGTGAAGCAGATGTGTCTTTGGTTAAGACTGATGAAAGGGGAGTTGAGACTTTGATCCTTGTCATGTTAATCTTTTATCCCTGGTTAAGTGTCCTTGGATTACTGGTAGCGCAGGGGCTGCGATGACGCGGAAGCGTGGTGGAAAGGAGCTACCCCACGACCAAGGCCAGGGTCGGCGTCCAAGGTAAGAGAAACCCAAGTAAGATGCTAGGTACTGAGAGAGGGCATCAGAGGGCAGACAGACTGAAACCACAATCACAGACAACTAGCCAATCTGATCACATGGACCACAGCCTTGTTTAACTCAATGAAACTAAGCCATGCTGTGTGGGGCCACCCAAGATGGACGGGTCATGGTGGAGAGGTCTGACAGAATGTGGTCCACTGGAGAAGGGACTGGCAAACCACTTCAGTATTCTTGCCTTGAGAACCCCATGAACAGTATGAAAAGGCAAAACAATAGGACCCTGAAAGATGAACTCCCCAGGTCGGTAGGTGCCCAATATGCTTCTGGAGATTAGTGGAGAAATAACTCCAGAAAGAATGAAGGGATGGAGCCAAAGCAAAAACAACACCCAGTTGTGGATGGGACTGGTGATAGAAGCAAGGTTCAATGCTTTAAACAGCAATATTGCATAGGAACTTGGAATGTTAGGTCCATGAATCAAGGCAAATTGGAAGTGGTCAAACAGGAGATGACAAGAATGAACATTCTAGGAATCAGGGAACTAAGATGGACTGGAAGGGGTGAATTTAACTCAAATGACCATTATATCTACTACCATGGGCAGGAATCCCATCATAGCCATCATAGTCATCATAGTCAACAGGAGAGTCCAAAACACAGCACTTGGATGCAATCTCAAAAACGACAGAATGATCTCTGTTCGTCTCCAAGGCAAACCATTCAATATCACGGTAATCCAAGTCTATGCCATGACCAGTAATGCTGAAGAAGCTGAAGTTGAACAGTGCTATGAACACCTACAAGACCTTCTAGAACTAACACCCCAAAAAGATGTCCTTTTCATTACAGGAGACTCGAATGCAAAAGTAGGAAGTCAAGAAACACCTGGAGTAACAGGCAAATTTGGCCTTGGAAACAGAATGAAACAGGTCAAAGGCTAATAGAGTTTTGCCAAGAGAACGCACTGGTCATAGCAAACACCCTCTTCCAACAACACAAGAGAAGACTCTATACATGGACATCACCAGTGGTTGACACAGAAATCAGATTGATTATATTTTTTGCAGTCACAGATGGAGAAGCTCTATACAGTCAGCAAAAACAAGACCCAAGCTGACTGTGGCTCAGATCATGAACTCCTTATTGCCGAATTCAGACTGAAATTGAAGAAAGTGGAGAAAACCACTAGACCATTCAGGTATGTCCTAAATCAAATCCCTTGTGACTATACAGTGGAAGTGAGAAATAGATTTAAGGGACTAGATCTGACAGACAGAGTGCCTGATGAACTATGGACGAAGGTTTGTGACATTGTACAGGAGACATCAATCAAGACAATCCACAAGAAAAAGAAATGCATAAAAGCAAAATGGCTGTCTGAGGAGGGCTTACAAATAGCTGTGAAAAGAAGCGAAGCAAAAAGCAAAGGAGAAAAGGAAAGATATACCCATTTGAATACAGAGTTCCAAAGAATAGCAAGAAGAGATAAGAAAGCCTTCCTCAGTGATCAATGCAATGAAATAGAGGAAAACAATCAAACAGGAAAGACTAGAGATACCAAGGGAACATTTCATGCAAAGATGGGCTCAATAAAGGACAGAAATGGTATGGGCCTAAGAGAAGCAGAAGATATTAAGAAGAGGTGGCAAGAATACACAGAAGAATTGTACAAAAAAGATCTTCACAACCCAGATAATCACGATGGTGGGATTACTCACCTAGAGCCAGACATCCTGGAATGTGAACTCAAGTGGTCTTTAGGAAGCATCACTACAAACAAAGCTAGTGGAGGTGATGGAATTCCAGTTGAGCTATTTCAAATCCTGAAAGATGATGCTGTGAAAGTGCTGCACTCAATATGCCAGCAAATCTGGAAAACTCAGCAGTGGCCACAGGACTGGAAAAGGTCAGTTTTCATTCCAATCCCTAAGAAAGGCAATGCCAAAGAATGCTCAAAGTACCGCACAATTGCACTCATCTCACACACTAGTAAAGTTAAAATTCTCCAAGCCAGGCTTCAGCAATACATGAACTGTGAACTTCCAGATGTTCAAGCTGGTTTTAGAAAAGGCAGCAGAACCAGAGATCAAATCGCCAATGTCTGATGGATCATTGAAAAAGCAAGAAAGTTCCAGAAAAACATCTATTTCTGCTTTATTGACTATGCCAAAGCCTTTGACTGTGTGGATCACAATAAACTGTGGAAAATTCTGAAAGAGATGGGGATACCAGACTACGTGACCTGCCTCTTGAGAAACCTGTATGCAGGTCAGGAAGCAACAGTTAGAACTGGACATGGAACTACAGACTGGTTCCAATTAGGAAAAGGAGTACTCAAGGCTATATATTGTCACCCTGCTTATTTAACTTATATGCAGAGTACATCATGAGAAACGCTGGGCTGGAGGAAGCACAAGCTGGAATCAAGATTGCCGGGAGAAATATCAGTAACAGATAAGCAGATGACACCACCCTTATGGTAGAAAGTGAAGAAGCACTAAAGAGCCTCTTGATGAAAATGGAAGAGGAGAGTGAGAAAGTTGGCTTAAATTCGACATTCAGAAAACTAAGATTATGGCATCTGGTCCCATCACTTCATGGCAAATAGATGGGGAAACAGTGGAAACAGTGGCTGACTTTATTTTTGGGGGCTCCAAAATCACTGCAGATGGTGATTGTAGCCATGAAATTAAAAGACGCTTACTCCTTGGAAGGAAAGTTATGACCAACCTAATTAGCATATTAAAAAGCAGAGACATTACTTTGCCAACAAAGGTCCGTCTAGTCAGGGCTATGGTTTTTCCAGTGGTCATGTATGGATGCGAGAGTTGGACTATAAAGAAAGCTGAGCGCCGAAGAATTGATGCTTTTGAACTGTGGTGTTGGAGCAGACTCTTGAGAGTCCGTTGGACTGCAAGGAGATCCAACCAATCCATCCTAAAGGAGATCAGTCCTGGGTGTTCATTTGAGGGACTGATGTTAAAGGTGAAACTCCAATACTTTGGCCACCTGATGTGAAGAGCTGACTCATTTGAAAAGACCCTGATGCTGGGAGGGATTGGGGGCAGGAGGAGAAGGGGATTACAGAGGATGAGATGGTTGGATGGCATCACCGACACAATGGACATGGGTTTGGGTGGACTCTGAGAGTTGGTGATGGGCAGGGAGGCCTGGCGTGCTGTGGTTCATGGGGTCGCAAAGAGTGGGACACGACTGAGCAACTGAACTGAACAGAATTTCCATCAGTTGACAGTCAGTCTTTGAAAAATGCTTTTAAATTTTTAGATGAATGCAGCCACATGGTATGTGAATTCCTTTACTGTGAGTCATGCTCATGAAGCCTGCCTTAGCACTGTCATAGATCTCAAGGGCAAAGGCCAAACTTGTTTATTTTCTACAGAACCATATCGGGTATCAAACAAATATACAATTAATAGAATGTGGAGGTTTAGTGACAAACTGACCCTTGTCACAGTTCTAGTGACAGATGAATTTGCCATGAAGCTGAATTTAGTAAATAGGATTCAAAAGAATTGAATTTTACAGTTATACACTTTTCCCCCCTAAATTTAGAAATCTCTTAAATTTTAAAGTATGGCTATATAAAGGGAAAATGGCTTCATTTTTTTAGCTTTTAAAAAAAGCACCTCAAGATTACTAAAATGTAACAATAATGATTTAGTAGGTAGAGCTATTGGTAAAGAATCTACCTCCCAATGCAGGACACACAAAAGACGTGGGTTTGATCCCTGGCTCGGGAAGATCCCCTGGAGGAGTAAATGGCAACCCACTCCAATATTCTTGCCTGGAGTAGTCCATGGACAGAGGAGTCCACGGGATCGCAATGTCAGACATGACTGAGCGACTGAATACAACACACACAATCTTGCTGAATGACAGATGGAAACCTTCTTTGTCCTAATGTAAAATCTCAGCAGGAAGGACTCATGAACTCCTGCTGACATATCTAAGGTTGTGACAGGGTTTCAGATAATTAATCCCTGCCTAAGGTACTTTGTGAAAAATAATAACTACTTTTCCTTGTAGAGTTGTACCTTTTAAAGACTATTTCCTTGGAGATTTAAAAACTGCTAGGGTTTTTCATATGTTAAAGATTTAAAGTTGACTAGGGGTAGATTTATTGCCAATTCATAAAATGAAGAGTTAGAGAAAATACCCTGTCTTGATTTATGATGGTAAGCTTTGTAAGAAAATGAATATACAGTATTTCATTGCTTTGAAATTACAGCTGAAAGACTATTACAGCATAATACATATTGCTCTAAACAGGTACATGAGTACAAATTTTCTCAATGTAGATCATTAGCTTATCTAGTTTAAAACCCTTTTCTAGCCTTTTCCGCCCCTCCCAAAACAACTGTGTTTTAAACCTATGTGTACAATCATATTTCATTACAAGGGTTAACGGGATGTTTTACTAGTTTGAAACGTTCCTTCCTGCTTAAACTTCTTTCTCCTGGTTGTCAAGCAACAACACTTTAGGGACAATGTATTTCACAAACCCAACAAAGCTAACAGGTAAAAATGTTCATCAGCTAAACAGTAACACAAATGAGTTCTTGGAAGACAGCTTTTTCTTTTGTTCAGCATTAATGAAATGTCTGTGTTGTTAGCATGGTGGATTTTAAGAGGAGGATCATAAAATAATCATGCTTCAAGAAATAAGTTTAAAGGCACTTTCTTCTTTTTCACACAGACCCTCAGGGCTGGTCTTAAATGCATACTGAAGAAATTAAGTAAATTTGGAAAGTTCTAATTTTCAAAAGCAAGACAAGAAACGCCTTTTCAACATTTCACATCATTTATTAATGCAGGACACATTAGATCCAAAATCTGCATTTTCTAAGCATACTGTGTTTGGATCTTTCAGATTCTTCTGCAGGTTTAGGTTATGTCTACAGAGGTACCCTTAAGTGGATGAACAACACATTCTCTAATTATTGAAAATATAGTACAGAGTGAAATGATTTAAATATAATTTAGGCACATATTGATTATGAAAATAGATTATCTCTCAATACAATACTTCTCTGTCTTGGTAAAAATAATAAAGCAAAGAAAATAATTCATTTCTGAAGTTGCTTTCCTTCACCTGTAAAGGTCTATCTCCTCCCACTTATGCATATGTACCCTTTACTGTTAAGGAAAGCTTTGCATATGTATAGAAGAATAAGCTATGTAAATACTGAAGACATGTCATTCTCCCACAGGAGACAAAGTGGTTTTTAACGATTCCTTGCCTCACACGGATGAGTCTGGAGAATTCAGAGCCCATTTGGACACAGCTTACATCCCTGCTCTTGGGGTCGACATAAGGACACACCAGTTACTGGTAAGGAAGTTCAGGCCCTGCCCCTGCAGAGCAAGTGACTCGAGGAAGCCAGGCTAGAATGTGTTAAAATACAACACACCAGAACTGTAAGAACCAAGGTGCTCACTGAATTGATAGTCCATCTTGGCACCAGCCACATACCTTTACTTCCGTTTAAGCTTTTTGATAACTGTAGTCAAACTGTCAGTTTAAAATTCTTCGTTCCCCACTGTAGGGTCAGAGCTGCAGTTCCACTCTGTTGACTTCTAAAAGATGACTCTGCCATATTCATTCATATTTTATAGCTTTGATGGCAGTGGGTTTGGATTTCACACCTATTTCCAAGCTGGTCTTGTTTATCAGGCATTTGAGTTAAATGAATGTTAATTATGTTTTTGGTTTTCAACCCTCTTCCTATGCTTGTTTTGACGGTACGGGGAGGGACTAAGCGAGTAGTGTAAAGAGATAAATCGCCTGGGCTGGCCTGGAGTGGAGCTTGCTAAGAATGAAATTGCAAGTTGAAAGCTCAGTTAAAAGCTGTAGGTAAATTGTTTGCCATCCACAGAGTTCCACTGAAACTTTAGCTGACAATGATGTATATATGATGTCTCTTTCCTGCCACTCTATCTCAATCAGTAACAGGGTTTCTTTAATTTAGCTACTGTTTTGTTCTTAAAAAAAAAAATTCTTAAAATGAACCTGAAAAGAGAGCCTTGGGGAGTCTGATCTTACCATCTTCACACGGTGTGACACATACTCAAAGTAGGAGAGGCCCCCACTAAAGCTATTTAGAAACCTGAACGACTTCTGCAAAATTGTAAAGTTCAACAATTTAAATATCCGTACTGCATCTATAGAGTCAATAAATATAATTGCATATGTTGTGCTTTTCATAAATTAAAATCCTCAAATGCATTTCAAACCCAGATGGTATTTCAACATCATGCCTATTTAAAAGCAAATATAATAGATACTATTTATTCCTGGTCGCAAGGCCACCAGGCAAATCCCCCTACTCCACTCCAAAGGCAGCAATCTAATCTAGCTTCCCTAAATCTACTGAAGGAG
Organism: Dama dama; assembly: GCF_033118175.1. Lineage (NCBI taxonomy): Eukaryota > Metazoa > Chordata > Mammalia > Artiodactyla > Cervidae > Dama > Dama dama. The sequence continues at coordinate 38,194,317 of NC_083696.1, read as the reverse complement.
TGCTTCTCTGTTAAAACCCAGAATGTGGGGAAAAAAGTCACTTTTTTCCTCTTATGCACCTCTGAGAACAAGCATAATCCTCTAAATGTTTTTTTAATTCCCGTACAGTGTTATTTCTTCTAGATAACTGAGTGGGTGGAGAAAGAAGAGTGATAGGGGAAGCATCTGTCGTCTTCGGCACGTCCCCCTGCAGGCCTCTCATCTGACGCTCTGGGACATGTGCAGCGGTGTCAGCATCTCTTCAAAGATGGCGCCCTTCACGTTGGAACCCCTCAGGTTGGCTTCTTGAAGGTCACACCCAGACAGGTCACAGTTCTGCAGGACACAAATGGTATTCATGGAACTAACAGATTGAAGCGCATATCTGTTTCCTCTTAAAATGGTTCCTGGGGCCTATCAGGAAAAGGTTCCTATAGAATAAAACTCAGTTATTTATGGAAAACTTTCAGAAGTTTTAGGAGAAAGCCATATTTTCTTCTATCTGTATTTTTTCTCTTTAGTTGATGCTTACTTAGGCTGACCACCACAAATATGTACCAACAAAGGTCAACAATGAAGCATTTAAAATCCAGAATGTAAAGTGTATCTAAACAATTTTATGGGCTTCCCTGGGAATATGGGGCAGCTCCACTGCCAGACAAACTCAGAGGCTCTGAGTGTCAGAAACTGATTTCTGGGACCTGAGATAATCTTTGTGCTTTTTTTAAAATTTATATTGGAGTACAGTTGATTTTGGAGAAAGAAATGGCAACCCATTCCAGTATTCTTGCCTGGAAAATCCCATGGACAGAGGAGCCTGCGGGTTTACAGTCCATGGGGTCGCGTGACTTGGTGATGAAAACACACCCAGCTGATTGACCATGTTGTGTTAGTTTCAGGTATTCAGCCAAATGATTTAGTTACACATCTCTCTGGGGCTTCCCAGGTGGCGCTGGTGGTAAAGAACCTGCCTACAAATGCAGGAGATGTGAGTTGGATCCCCAGGTCTGAGAGGATCCCCTGGAGGAGGGCCTGGCAACTCACTCCAGTATTCTTGTCTAGAGAATCTGATGGACAGAGGAGCCTGGTGGGCTATAGTCCATTGGGTTACAAGAGAGTCCGACACGAATGAGTGACTTAATGGTTTTACCACAATCCATGAACAATAATGAAAGGCATGGAGGTGGGGAAGGCTCAGATTTTTAAACAGAGAAAGGGATTTTACTTAATAAGTAAATTGTATCATGTAACTGCCTAACATTAACATTCTTAGAGTAAGGAATTGCCTTTTTTTAACCCCCCAATTATGTATAAAATTCAGTGAGTTTTAACAGATCTGTATACAGCAGTGTAACTACCACAACTGGTAGCTGCTTTCAAATTTCCCTTGAGATCAGAAAGCGACAGATGGGGACAGGGATTTTTGGCTAAGTCCCTGGGGATGGTGGGGATGATGGTTAGAGAGAAGGGTGACTGCACATAACCTTTTAGGATAGAGGGTTAGCAGCTGTCCCAACAGTCATCCTGATTAGTCTTTGCAATCAAAGGGAGGCTTTCTACTGTTTAGATAAAGAACTCACGTGTAGTCACATGCTAACTGAAACAAAGGGAAAAAATGCTCATCTTAGGTGACAGTAACGATATTTTAAAAATTAAATAACTGTATTATAAACCTACTGTAATACATTTATACCTTCATTCTTAAGATGGTTCTTTTTGCCTTCAAGTTCAACGGGGCCTGCTGCTGTGTTGCTAAGAGCTATCAAGAGAAGGTGAATTCAGATGAGAAATCTAGATGCTGGCCATGAAACAGGATCACTGAATTAAGGATTGTACTGTGGACCTTAGGACTGAATAAGACTGCATAGGAAGGAAGTATAGAGTGAAAGGAGGACAGACAAAAACACAGAAACAGTACTCTTAGTATTATAACGAAAAAAGAACACGATGAAAACATTTTTTAAAAAATCAACAAGCTAAATATTGACATCCTATTCTCTAGAATCCCATCTATGCCAGATTTTCTTGTATAGGTCTGTATTGTTCAGTATAATACTCCTAGTCACATATAGCAGTTTACATTTAAATGAATTTTAATTAAATACAATTTACAAATCCATCCCTCAAATAGCCAGATGTGGCTGGTAGGTGCTGGACTGAACAGCACAGCCACAGAACATGCCCGTCGTTGCAGAAAGAGCCACCAGACAGCGATACAGACCCGTTAACTGCCGTGCAGTCTGCCAGCTCGATCTGCAGCTCAAGAGGATATATAGCAGACAACTCGGATGAAAAAGATGACTGGCTGGACAGAACTGAAGTCTCAGATTGAGATTCAAAAAAGAATATGATGCCAATTTAGAACAGGCATTCCCTGAACCTGATTTCAAACACAGATATCATTTCAATTTCTCAAGAAGTTTAAGAAATAATCTGGCCCCATTTAATTCTGTTTGGAATTAAAATTTAAGAAAACCACAATCAAGTGGATTAAAAAAACATCTATCAAGTATATCTACCTGAGGGAGATCCAAGGAAAAGAGGAGAAATCAGCTCAGACTGAATGCCAGATGAGTCTTCAAATATGCAATCTAGAAAACTGGCACTGATGAACCCGTTGGCAGGGCAGGGCAAGGGACGCAGAGGACAGACTTGCAGACACAGGGCAGGGAAGGAGTGAGACCCACGGAGCGCGCAGCCCTGACCTACACACCAGCGTGTGTGAAGCAGACAGCGGGCGGCGGCATGCAGCCCGGGAGCTCCGCTCAGCCCTCTGTGACGGCCGAGAGCGCGGGATGGGATGGACGCGTACCTGTGGCTGCCGCTGTAGTACCAGCAGACACTAACAACACGGCAAAGGAATTCTACTCCAGTGAAAAATAAAGGCTGAACCTAGTGTCTGTAACTTAGGTAAGCAGATTCTGCTCTGGAATTCAAATTTGTTTAAACAAGCAACTGAAAGAAAAGCATTCCATCAGCACAGTGGCGCGTTACCTGGCAGTACTGAACAGCCAACTACTTTGTTTTATTTCAATACATTTTGCAGGAGCTACTCAGTCATTCTGGATGAACAAAAACTCAGTGACTCACCTCCAAATCAGTTCCTGCCAAAGTTGCCCCTCTGAGGTTACAGTTCTTCAACTTTGCGTTCTTTAAGGTCGCAACTCTCAGGTTAATTCCTGTCATCTGACTTCCTTCCATATCCACACCTTTCAGATTAGCACCTAAAGTGAGTATATTTTAGTATTTATAGTCATTTATCTTCAAAAGATGCAAGATGACTTAACAGGGGTAAAGGTTGACCTCTGCATCCTTTGGAAATGACTGAATTATATAAACTTGTCTCTTGACCAATGTACATACATATGGAGTTCTTTGTTAACAATCTGTTTGCTTATACTATGAATTAAGAATTCGTGTTTTAATCTGTATTTTTGAGGGAAGAATTCAATTTGGTCCCAGAGTTTGCACTTTTAAATATGCTTCCAAAAACTTATGGTGATGGAAATGAGTTGTGTGTCTTCTAGATATACAAATAAACAAAATGACAAGTTCATGGACAAAACAAAGCAATAAGGAATTCATAAACAAAATATTACATCCAAAAGTGATTTAAAAAAAAAAAAACTGCCTGGCTTTATGCAAACTGAAGTTCTTCATTTTGGTCCACGTTAAGACTCTGGTGTTCTGTTATGGTGCCCTGGGGAAAGGATGGAGGAAGCGATAGTTAGGGAGATAGGGAGGGACAGGTACACACTGCTATATTTAAAATGGATAACCGACAAGAACCGACTACATGGCATAGGGAACTCTGCTCAATGTTATGTGTCAGCCTGGACTGGAGGGGAATTTAGGGGAGAATGCTTGTTTATGTATGGTTGAGTCCCTTTATTGTCCACCTGAAACATTATTAAATAAAAAGTTTAAAAAACAATGCTGTTCTGTTTGGACATTTAAGATGTTGATACTTATCTCCAGCTGAAGCTTCCTTAAATACTGGAGGCCACATTTCCTGAGTTCAGCATGCTGGTTTCCATTACTGAGACCAAACAATGGCTTAGCCCTTTGCAAATCCCCGAAGACAGAAGAAATGTTCCTCCCTATGGTTATGTTTTACCAGTAACAATTATTTTCCTGGGCTTTTTACTTAATGGTGTGTTTTTACTTTAGAGAAGGTAATTACAGAGAGACTCTTACCTTCTAAATTGGCTTTGAGACCAGAGGGATCTTCAAAATTACACAGCTTCAAGGATGCTCCCTCTGCATTAGAACACAGCATCTTGACGCCCTGGAGATTTGCACACTGGCCAAGGAAAGAGTAAAGTCTGTGTTTATTATGGTTCAGAATTTTGTTTGGACTAGAAAAAATTGGCTCAAACAGTAAAAGAAAAAAAAAATCTGATATACTCACAATCAACTGTTTTGTTTACAATAATTGTGAGAAGTTTTTCCAATAGTTGTTTTAAAAGAAAAAAAGCCAAACAAACAATAGCATTCCTGCTTTACATGAAAAGAGTTTAGATAAAGAAGCTGGGGAGGGAGGACTATGATATACCTATTTCTATTTTTATAAACAGCCCTGGGCATATAAACAGCCCAGCTCATGACAGTGTAACAGTTAATGTCTGAAGAAAGCATTAAGCTGTTAGGGATCTAGATCTTCTCTTATTACTACAAGAATGAAATTTCTGATGCTCAGTAATGTTGTCACTACCTTCATTTCAAAGGTCGGACTGCTAAGGCCAGCAATGAAAGGTGCCATCTAGCTACAAACACCACCAAGTTGCTCGTAGGGTCTTTCTGTACCAACCTTCGCTCCAAAACATTGTCAACCCTGAGTACCCAAATGGAAGTTCAAGATATAAAGAGGAAAAAGTCAGAAAGTATATTTTGGAACTTTAAATTCAATGCCATCAGATGTGATGTCTAACAATTACTGGATATGGTAGGAAGCTATCTATAAAGTCAGTGATAACGTTAGACCTTTGCTAATTGGGGCCAAAGTAGAAGGTAAAAAGTATTCTAAAAACCCTCAGACATTACAGAAATGATAATTGCAATTGTTATTATAATTAGATCAATGAGGAAATCTAAACGCCTAAGCCTGATTAAGTTATGTGATACCCATACCAAGAAAAATCCTTGTCTCATAAATGCAGTTTTATTCAGCCACAGCCAATTCTAGTGAACAGAAGATAAACTACAGACCATTTCAAATCACAGATAACTGACAAACAGGTTTGCATTTCCATTCATGCCTGTGCTTTAAGACGAGGTAGTTCAGAAGCTCAGACTGACAGGTAGGATAATGAGGACCTAGAAGATAACTCAAAGATGATTAGATTTTATGTACTTGAAAATATATTGTAACAGGACAGGAAAGTGATATCTGAAAATAAATCTCTCTGGTTCTCAATGTAATGCTCCCAGGTAGAATATAAGTATTATCAAAAGTTCCCAAGGTTATAATGTAAGTACTGTTCTCTACTCAAGGCTGTACTATGGAATCTCACAGAGAAGTATATGAGAAACTCAGTGAGATTTTTTTCTCTTCAAAAACCACAAAAAGTATTTCACCCTCTATTCATCAAATGGTAAAAGCAGGTCACCAACACTGACACCTCAGCCACTCACCTGCAGCTACTAAGGAAGTCAGCATTATAGTTAGGAGATTTGGGCTATTTACTGTATCAAGGGGCAGTGGTTTTGATGAAAGCAGTTATTAATGTTTTTGAAAAGGATAATGATATTAAGACTATGCTTAGGGCTTCCTTAGTGGCTCAGTGGTAGAGTCTGCCAGCTAATGCAGGAGACATGGGTTTGATCCCTGGTCCAAGAAGGTCCCACATGCCACCAGGCATCAAAGCTTGGTGCACAACTACTGAGCCTGTGCTCTGAAACCCAAGTGCCGTTAACTACTCAAGTCCAAATGCTCTGGAGCTCATGCTCTGTAATAAGAGGAGCCACCGAAATAAGAAACCCATGCACTGCAACGAAAGCAGTCACCACTTGCTGCAACTAGAGAAAGGCCTACACATCAACAAAGACCCAAAACAGCCAAATAAATAAATAAAACTATTAAAAAGCCAAAGACTGTTTGAAAAATGGTCCTTGTCTTTAAGAGAATAAAATATTTACAGGTGAAATAAGTTGCTTCAAAAATACTCTGAGGAGAGGTACAGACAATACACAACTGTTTAAACACTGATACTGTTGATGCTGAGTAACGGAGATACAAAGGGATTCACTACACCAGCTCATTTTTGTCTATATTTCACATTTTCCAAAGGAAAAAGTCATCAAGAAAGACATAAGGAAAAGAAAACACCTGCTTTAGAGTCTAGCTCTAATGCTGCTGACGAACCAGCCTTCGCGGCTTGGGTAAGGGCACATTTCAGTTTCTGAGTCTGTAAGACAGGGTCATACTTATCATCAGTGTCCCTTCCAGGTCTTATCATCTGTTAAGTCTTGCACTAGGAATGTGCAATGCATTCATAAGAGCTGAATTATTATACCAGCTTCTGCACAGCAGGCTAAAGTCAATAATGAAAGGCGGAGCAGGCGGAAGACGCATTCCACAGGCACTGACAGAAGAGAGGGTGCAGCTCATACATGAAACCCGACAGCAGCTCAGGTCACCCTGGTTGACAGCAGAATTGGAGGGTTCCTGCAGAAAGGTTTCACAGCCCACAGGGATCAATCAGGGAGAAGTTCAACAAGAGGGGTGGGAACATCAGGTGCATCTTGTGCTTAGCTGACCTCATACTCTGTGGACACTGCAGTACATGTGACTGTTCAGCAGCAGCCATCTTCAAGTGCCAAAGACAACCAGCCACTAGTTTTTACTTTCACAGCCCCCACACTCTGGGCGGTGACTCCTCAACATGAGCCATGTTAATCAATAAACTTGCAGTTCTGCAGCACTTTTAGTATGTATCCGTTAAAATTACATAGGCCACTGCAAGACAAAGATGGCAGAGTAAAAGGACCTTGAGCTCATATCTTCTTATGAGCTCACCAAAATCACAATAAACAACTATCCATAAAAATGACTGGAATCTACCCAAAGAAGATACTCTACATCCAAACACATAAAGAAGGAACCCCGAGATGGTAGGAGGGGTGCACTTATAATACAGTCAAACCTCATATCACCCAGCTGGGCAACCCATAGACTGGAGAATAATTACATCACAAAAGTTCTCCTCCAGGAGTAAGAGCTCTGAAAGCCAGAAGGACTTGGTTGTAGCTTGAGGGAAACAAAGGGGACCATGGGAAAGAGACTCAACTCTTGGAGAGCTCAGATAAGATCTTACACACACTGGAACCCAGGTCAAAAGCACTGATTCCACAGAAGCCTGGGCCAGACCTACCTGCTAGTCTTGGAGGGTCTCCTAGGGAGGTGGCAAGTGGGAGGCAGTTGTAGTTCTCACTGGGTTCTTAAGCTGGTGGCGGACATAGTGGCAATCTATGTGAACTCCGGCTGGAGTCCTTGACACCAAGACCTGGCCCCACACAACAGCATGGAGGCTCCAGTGCTGGGACGCCTCAGGCCAACCAACCAACAGCCAGAAATACAGCCCCAACTATCAGCAGATGGGCTTACTGAGCCCCCAGAAACCTTTGGACATGCCCCTGGACATGGCCTTGCCCACTAGAGGGCCAGGACCCAGATCCACAGACCAGTGGGCAGGCCTGAGCCCCTCCTGCCAGAAAGACTGAACAAGCCTCTAACCAGCCTCACACACCAGGGGGCAGACACCTAAAGCAAGAAAACTACGATCCTGCAAAACTAAGTCCATCAATATGAGTCAGAAACTACCCTGGGATCAGGCTGGTCCCTGGCCCTTAATGATGAGAAGGGAGTGTACTGCTAGACACACAGGGCAGCCCCCACTGAGGGCCACTTCCCCAAGGTTGAGAAATATTACTAAGCTACTACATGCATAAGAAATATAAATAGAAATTTAAACAAAGTGAGATAGCAAAGGAATATATTCCAGACAAAAGAACAAGATAAAACCTCAGAACAACTAAGTGAAGTGGAGATATGCAATCTACCTGAGAAAGAGTTCAGAGTAATGATTGTAAAGATGATCCAAGAACTTTGGAAAAGAATGGATGCAGAGAGAGAAGTTGCAAGAAATTCTCAACAAAGAGTTAGAAAATATAAAGAATAAACAGAGTTAAAGAATATAATGAGATGAAAAGCATGCAGAAGGAATCAACAGCAGAATAAATGAGGCAGAGGAACAGGAGAGAGAAGAACTGTCTTCTAGTGAGTTGGAAGACAGACTGGTGGAAATTACTGCTATGGAAAAGAATAAGGAAAAATAATGAAAAGAAATGAGGACAGTTTAAGAGACCTCAGGGAAAAATGTCAAATGCATCAAGATTTGCATGATAGAGGTCCCAAAAGGAGATGAGGGAGAGAAAGGGCCTGAGAAAATATCTGAAGAGATAATAGCATGGGAAAGGAAACAGTCACCCAAATCCAGGACGCACGGGGCATCCCGTTCAGGGTTAACCCAAGAAGAAACATGCTCAGACACACAATAATCAAACTTAATTTAAAGACAAAATTTAAAGAGAAAATATGAAAAACAACAAGGGAAAAGCAACAAATAATATACAAGAAAATCCCCATAAGACTAGCAGCCATTTTCTTACGAGAATCTCTGCAGGCCAGAAGGCAGTGGCATGATATATTTAAAATGATGAAAGGGAAAAACCTACAACCAAGAATACTTTACCCAGCAAGACTCTCATTCAGATTCAATGGGGGAATCAAAGCCTTCACAGACAAGCAAAATTCAGCACTTAAGAGAATTCAGCATCAGCTTTACTACAAATGCTAAAGGAACTCTGCAAAGAAAAGAAAAGGCCACAACTAGGAACAAGAATATTAGGAAACAGGAAAGCTCACATACAGTAAAGGTAGGAAATCATCCACACACAAATATGATATCAAAACCAGTAATCATGAGATGAAAGGAGTATGAATGCAGAATTTTAAAAATACACTTGAAATTAAGAGATCAGCAACTTAATAATGTATCATATAGACTTCTATATCAAAACCTCATGGTAACCATAAACAAAAAAATCAGTAATATATACACAAAAAAGAAAAAGTAACCCAAATATAACATTAAAGATCATCATCAAATCACAAGACAACAAAGGAGGAAAGGAAGAAAAAAGACCTACAAAAACAAATCCAAAACAATTAACAAAATGGCAATAAGAACATACATATTGATAATTATCTTCAATGTAAATGGATTAAATGCTCCAACTAAAAGACAAAGAATGGCTGAATGGATACAAAAATTAAGACCCAGAGATATGCTGTCTACAGGAGACCCACTTCAGAACTAGACACATACAGACTGAAAGTGAGGGGGCAGAAAAAGGTATTCCATGCAAATGGAAATCAAAAGAAAGGTGGAGTAGCAATACTCAAATCAGACAGAAAAGACTAAAATGAAGACTGTTACAAGAGACAAAGATGCACCCCACATAATGACCAAGGGAATAAACCAAGAAGATATAATGATTACAAATATATGTGCACCCAAAATAAGAGCACCCCAATATAAAGCAAATGTTAACATACATAAAAGAAGAAATAGGGACTAACACAGTAACAGTGGGGGACTTTAACACCCCACTTATATCAGTGGACAGAACATCCAAACAAAATCAATAAGGAAAAACAGGCCTGAAGAGGAACATTAGACCAGATGGACTTAAATTGATATTTATACAGCATTCCATCCAAAGTAGCAGAATACACATTCTTTTCAAGTGCACATGGAACATTCTCCAGAATTTATCACATGCTGGGCCACAAGGCAAATCTTGGTTAAGTTTAAAAAAACTGAAAATTGTATCAAGCATCTTTTCCAACCATAATGCTATGAGATTAGAAACCAAATCCAAGGGGGAAAAAATTACAAAAACCACAGACATGTGGAAGATGAACGATATGCTACCAATGGATCCCTGAATAAATAAAAAAACATCAGCGCCAAACGAAAATGAAAAAATGACAATCCAAACCCTATGGGATGCAGCAGAAGCAGTTCTAAGAGAGAAGTTTATAGTGATAAAAACTTACCTCAGAACAAAAGAAAAATCTCAAACAAACAACCCAGTGTTACACCTAAAACAACTAGAGAAAGAACAAACAAAACCCAAAGTTAGTAGAAAGAAATCATAAAGATCAGAGCAGAAATCAATGAACTAGAACTACAGACTAATAACCGAAAAGATCAATGAAACCAAAAGCTGGTTCTTGGAAAAGATAAAAACAAAAAACAAACAAACAAAAAAACCTGATGAACCTTTAGCCAGACTCACCAAGGGAAAAAAAAAGAAGGCCCAAAGGAATAAAAATGAAAAAGAAATTACAACAAACACCATGGAAATACAAAGGACCATAAGAGACTACCACAAGCAACTACATGCCGATAAAATTGGCAACCTAGAACAAACGAACAAGTTCTTACAAAGGTACAATCTTGCAAAACTGAACCAAGAATAGAAAATATGAACAGACCAATTACAAATACTGAAATTGAATCCGTGACTTAAAAAACTCCCAACAAACAGAAGTCCAGGAGTATTAAACATCTATTAAACATTTAGAGAAGAGTTAATAGTTATCCTTCTGAAACCTTCCCAAAAAGCTGCAGAGGAAGGAGCACTTCCAAACTAGCTCTGTGAGGCCAGTTTCACTCTGCTACCAGAATCAAAGATACCACACAATACCATCTTTCTAAATTCCAGATGCATGTGTTAATATATTTGTTTTTCTCTTTCTGACTTACTTATGGAGAAAGAAACATCAACATATATACACTATGACGTGTAAGATGGATAGCTGGTGAAAAGCTGCTATATGTTACAGGGAGACAGTTTGGCGCTGTATGATAATCTGGAGGGATGGGATGGGGGAGGGGAGGGAGGCTCAGGAAGGAGGGGCTACATGTGTTGTTACGGCTGTTTCGTGTTGCTGTGTGGCAGAGACCAACGCAAATTATAACAACTAAAACACGAAAAAGAAGATACCACACAAAAAGGAAATTATAGGCCAATTTTACTGATGATATTGAACCAGACACGGAACAACAGACTGATTCAAAATTGGGAAAGGAATACATCAAGGTTGTATACTGTCACCCTGCTTATTTAACTTATATGCAGAGTACTTTAGGCAAAATATTGGGCTGGATGAAGCTCAAGTTGGAATCAAGATTCCTGGGAGAATTATCAACAACCTCAGATATGCAGATGACAACCACTGTAATGGCAGAAAGTGAAGAGGAACTAAAGAGCCTCTTGATGAAGGTGAAAGAGGTGAGTGAAAAAGGTGGCTTAAAGCTCAACATTAAAAAAACTAAGACCATGGCATTCAGTCACATCACATCCTTCATGGCCAAATACATGGGAAAAAATGGAAAATGGTGACAGACTTTGTTTTGCTGGGCTCTAAAATCACTATAGATGGTGATAGCAGCTGTGAAATTAAAAGATTCTTTCTCCCTGGAAGAAAAGCTATGACAAACCTAGAAAGTGTATTAAAAAGCTGAGACATCACTTCGCCCACAAAGGTCCCTCTAGTCAAAACTATGGTGTTTCCAATGGTCATGTACAGATGTGAGAATTGAACCATCAACCTGGAATATTCACTGGAAGGACTGATGATGATGCTCCAATGCTTTGGCCACCTGATGCGAAGAGCCGACTCACTGGAAAAGACCCTGATGCTGGGAAAGAATGATGGCAGAAGGGGACGACGGAGGATGAGATGGTTGGATGGCATCACCAACTCAATAGACATGAGTCTGAGTGAACTCTGGGAGACAGTGAAGGACAGGGAAGCCTGGCTTGCTGCATTCCATGGAGTTGCAAAGAGTTAGACACAACTGAGCAACTGAATAACAACAAATCACTGATGAACACAGATGCAAAAATCCTCAGCAAAATATTGGCAAACCGAATCCAACAATGCATTAAAAGGATCACATATTATGATCAAGTGGGATTTATCACAGGGATTCAAGGATTTTTCAATATCCACAGACCTATCAGTGTGATTGACCACATTAACAAATTGAAGAGTGAAAACCTTATGATCATCTCAATCGATGCAGGAAAAGCTTTTAATAAAATTCAACATGCATTTATGATAAAAACTCTCCAGAAAGTGGGCACAGAGGGAACTGACCTCAACATAATAAATATATGGCAAACCCACAGCTAACATCATATTCAATCATGAAAAGCTGAAACATTTCCTTTAAGATTAGGAACAAGACAAGGATATTCACTCTCACCACTTTTATTCAACACAGTTTTGAAGTCTTAGCCACAGCAATCAGAGAAGAAAAGGAAAAAAAGCTAAGCTATATTGAAAAAGTAATACTATTACTGTCTGCATATAACATGATACTTTACATAGAAAATCCTACTAAAGATGCTATCAGAAAACTACTAGAGCTCATCAATAAATTCAGATAAGTTGTAGGATAGAAAATTAATACACAAGAACCTGTTGTATTTCTATATATTAACAATGAAAGATCAGAAAAAGAAAGGAAACAATCTCATTTACCACTGCAGCACAAAGAATAAAATGCCTAGGAGTAAACATATCTAAGGGGGCAAAAGACTAATACTCAGTAAACTGTAAGAAGCTCGTAAAAGAAATTGAAGATGATACAAACAAATGAAAAGACATACCATGTTCTTGGACTGGAAGAATACTGTCAAGATGACCATATTACCTAAAGCAATCTACAGATTCCATGAAATCCTTATCAAATTACCAATGGCATTTTTTTACAGAACTAGAACAAATTTTAAATATGCATGGAAGTGCAAAAGATTCCAAATAGCCAAAGCAACAGAGACACCAAAGTTGGTGGATTAGAAGGAAGTGAGCTCGTCTTTTGTGAGAACACCAAAATCACAATCAGCTACTGAACAACCATCAACAGGAGGATGTTAGAACCCGCCAAAAAAAGATACTCCGTGTCCAAGAACAAAGGAGAAGTGGCAAGAAGACGGTAGGAGGGGCACAATCAGTTTTAAAATCAAACCTCACACTCCCAGAGACTTGGAGGAAACAAGTCCCTGCGCACACCAGGACCCAGGGAAAGGAGCAGTGACCCTCCACAAGAGGCTGAGCCGACCTCCCTGTGAGCGTGTGTCTCCGCAGAGGCATGGTGAGCAGTGCCTGCCACGGGGACAGGGGCCCTGGCAGCAGCAGTCCTGGGAGGCACGGCGTGTGGCCTAAGTCCTCTTGGAGGAGGTTGCTATTAGCCCCACCACAGAGCCGCTGGGTGGACACTCCACAGACTGGAGAAAAATAAAAACAATGAAGCTCTTGCACTCTTGAGAAAGTTCTAGGCCCTGCAAGAGACTTCCCAACATGGAGATCCAGCAAAGGGGAAGGGAAACTGACTTTGATGGTCAGCAGGATTTGATTACAGAACTTCCACAGGACTGGGGAAACAGAGACTCTTGGAGGACACAGAAAAAGCTTTCTGCGCACCAGGACCCAGGAGAAAGGAGCACTGACTCCAAAAGTGACTGAGCCAGACTTTCCTGTGAGTGTTTGGGAGTCTGTAGCAGATGCCTGGGTTTACAGTGGCCTGCTGCAGGGTCAAGGGCACTGCCAGCTGTAGTCCTGGGAGGCACAGCGTGCTGGTGTAAGTCCTTTTGGAGGAGGTTGTCTTTATACCTACCATAGAGTCTATAGCCTATGACAGAGACTACAGACTTTAGGTCTGGGCCACCTCAGGCCAAACTACAGGGAGGAAGCACAGTCCCACCCATCAGCAGAAAACTGGATTAAAATTTTACTTAGCACTGGCCCTGCTCACCAGAGAAAGACCCAGTTTTCCCTAAAGACAGTGACTCCTATCAGGGAGCTTACACAAGCCTCTTGTCCTCATCCACCAGAGGGCAGAGAAAATGAAAATCATAATCACAGAAAACCAACCAAAATGATCACATGGATCACAGCCTTGTGTAATTCAATGAAACTATGAGCCATGTCATGTAGGGACACTCAAGATGGGCACGTCATGGTGCAGAGTTCTGACAAAAGGTGGGCAACTGGAGAAGGGAATGGCTTCAGCATTCTTGCCTGAAGAACCCCATGTTCAGTATGGAAAGACAAGAAGATACAGCACTGAAGGAGGAATCATTCTGCTGCACCCCCCACCCCACCCCCAGGTAGGTAGGTGTTCAATATGCTACTGGAGAGGAGTACAGAAAAACTCCAGAAGGAATGAAGAGGCTGAGCCAAAGCAGAAAGGATGCCCAGCTGTAGATGTGTCTGGTGGTGAAAGTAAAGTGCGATGCTGTAAAGAACAATATTTCATTGGAAATATTGGGAAATCCAGCATTAGGTCCATGAATCAAGGTAAACTGGAAGTGGTCAACAGGAGATGGCAAGAAAGAACATCGAGATTTTAGCAATCACTGCACTAAAATGGACCAGAATGGGTGAATTTAACTCAGATGACCATTATATCTACTACGGTGGGCAAGAATCCCTTAGAAGGAATGAAGCAGCCCTCATAGGCAACAAGAGAGTCCAAAATGCAGTTCAGTTCAGTTCAGTCACTCAGTCATGTCCAACTCTCTGCGACCCCATGAATCAGGTACAATCTCAAAAATGACAGAATGATATTGGTTCGTTTCCAAGGCAAACTGTTCAACATCACAGTAATCCAAGTCTATGCCCCAACCACTAATGCCAAAAAAGCTGAAGATGAATGGTTCTATGAAGACCTACAAGACCTTCTAGAACTAACACCAAAAAAAGATGTCCTTTTCATCACAGGGGACCGGAATGCAAAAGTAGGACGTCAAGAGATACCTGGAGTAACAGACAAGTTTGGCCTTGAAGTACAAAATGAAGCAGGGCAAAGGCTAACAGAGTTTTGCCAAGAGAATGCACTGGTCACAGCAAACACCCTCTTCCAAAAGTGTAAGAGATGACTCTACACATAGATATGACCAGATGGTCAATACCAAAATCAGATTGAATATATTCTTTGCAGGCAAAGATGGAGAAGTTCTCTCTACACAGCCAGCAAAAAGAAGACCTGGAGCTGACTATAGCTCAGATCATCAGCTCCTTACTGCAAAAATCAGACTTAAATTGAAAAAAGTAGGGAAAACCACTAGGTCACTAAGGTATGACCTAAATTAAATCCCTTATGATTATACAGTAGAAGTGACAAATAGATTCAAGGGATTAGATCTGATAGACTGCCTGAAGCACTATAGATGGAGGTTTGTACCATTGTACAGGAGGTGGTGATTAAAACCATTCCCAAGAAAATGAAATGCAACAAGGAAAAATGGCTCCTTGAGTAGGCCTTACAAATAGCTAAGAAAAGAAGCGAAGTGAGTCAAAGGAGAAAAGTAAAGATATACCCATCTGAATGCAGAGTTCCAAAGAACAGCAAGGAGAGATAAGAAAGCCTTCTTAGTGCTCACTTCGGCAGCACATACACTAAAATTGGAACGATACAGAGAAGAAAGCCTTCTTAGATGGACAATGCAAAAAAAATAGAGGCAAACAATAGAATGGGAAAGACTAGAGATCTCTTCAAGAAAATTAAGAGATACCAAGGGAACATTTTATGCAAAGATGGGCACAGTAAAGGACAGAAACATAAGAATCTCACAGAAGCAGAAGAGATTAAGAGAAGGTGGCAAGACTACACAGAAGAACTGTACAAAAAAGGTCTTAATGACCCAGACACAATGGTGTGGTCACTCACCTAAAGCCAGACATCCTGGACAGTGAAGTCAATTAGGCCATAGGAAGCATTACTACAAAGCTATTGGAGATGATAGCTTTAATAGCTGAAATACCTCCAGCTGAGGTATTTCAAATCCTAAAACATGATGCTGTTAAAATGCTGCACACAATATGCCAGTAAATTTGGAAAACTCAGCAGTGGCCACAGGACTGAAAAAGGTTTCATTCCTATCCAAAAGAAAGGCAATGCCAAAGAACGTTCAAACTACCACACTACTGAGCTCATTTCACATGCTAGCAAGATAATGCTCAAAATCCTTCAAGCTAGGCTTCAACAGTGCATGAACCAAGAACTTCCAGATGTTTAAGCTGGATTTAGGAAAGGCAGAGGAAACAGATCAAATTGCCATCATCCGCTGGATCATAGATAAAAGGAATTTCAGAAAAACATATACTTCTACTTCATTTTACTATGCTAAAGCCTTTGACTGTGTGGATCGCAACAAACTTTGGAATTCTTCAAGAGATGGGGATACTAAATCCCTTACCTGCCTGCTGACAAACCTGTGTACAGGTCAAGAAGCAACAGTTAGAACCAACATGGTACAACAGACTGGTTCAAAATTCGGCGAGAAGTATCTCAAGGCTGTGTATTGTCATTCTGCTTATTTAACTTATATGCAGAGTACATCATGCAAAATGCTGGGCCGGATGAATCACAAGCTGGAAATCAAGATTGCTAGGAGAAATATCAATAAACTCAGAAATGGCAATAACACTACCCTAAAGGCAGGAAGCGAAGAGGGACTAAAAAGCCTCTTGATGAAGGTGAAAGATAAAAGCAAAAAGCTGGTTTAAAACTCAACATTCAAAAACTAAGATCATGGCATTCACTCCCATCACTTCATGGCAAATAGATGGAGAAAAAATGGCAACAGTGACAGACTTTATTTCTTTGGGCTCCAAAATCATTGCAGATGGTGACTGCGGCCATGAAATTAGTACTGAATATAGTTCCCGTGATTTATAGTAGGACCTTGCTTATCTGTTTTATGTATAGTAGCATGTAAGTATTGTGTATCTTTACAATTTTGTAAGTAAACCAAGATAACCCAATGAATAGCCTACTAACACTCTCCTGGTACCCAAATATGATATGCTAGGTGACAAGGCCTTATAGAACTGGAGACCCAAAGAGTCCACTTTCTCTGACCAAGTTATGATAATAAAACAATCTCTCAAGACCAGGATAGTTCCTGGGAATGGTGGGAGTTCCAATGTAGCCCCTGCTAGGTAAGCAGATTGATTCTTGCTATAGCTGTTTGGTTAGCTGAAGGGCAGTCCTCTATCCAGGATGCAGTTAGTGAAGGGAACATGTCCAGAATGATCATGTGGGTCATTCTCAGTGATGCAGTGGGTACCAGTTTACGAAGGTCTGTGAGCACCTTGGTCAGGAGAGCTTGAATTTTATTCTAAGTCAAGTGAGAATCTGCTGTGGAAATAAGATACATGCATTTCTACATAGCTCTATCACTCCTGTATATTTATCTCAAATATTTCTGCTGTGTTCACAAACATGTAGAAGAAACAAGAGGACAGAATGAATAAACAGAAAGATGTTCAGACAAGGGAATTACTGGGTTATGATTCACTTGGAAGACTAGCATAAAAACTAGTTGGTACTATCAAGGACAGAAGGAGACAAGATGATAGAGTGTGAGGTTTTAATCTTAACCCTGATGAAGGAAACTAAGAAAGCAACCAAAGTGAGAAATTTCCATGTTTTTGTCTCTGCAAACATTTAACCAAAGAGGTTGGACTTAGGGCAGGAAGAATGTTGGAAAAGAGAGGTGCTTGGGATGAGGAGTCAAATACAGGGGGGGCTGAGATTTCTCAGGGAACATGAAAAGATGAAAGTGTAGTATCACACAAACTGAAGGTCTGTCTCTGTATCTAGGTGTACATCAGAGAAGCATCAGTGTTGAGAGCAACCATTCTGTTCCTGATTGGATTAGATTTTGTGTTTGTTTCCATGAAATTAAAAGATGCTTGCTTCTTATAAGAAAAGCTATGGAAAAACCTAGACAACGTATTGAAAAGCAGAGACATCATTTTGCCCACAAAGGTCCAATTCAATAAAACCTACGGTTTCTTCAGTAGTCATGTCTGGATGTGAGAATTGGACCATAGAGAAGGCTGAGCACAGAACTGATGCTTTTGGAACTGTGGTGCTGGATAAAACTCTTGAGAGTCCCTTGAACAGCAAGGAGATCAAACCAGTCAATCCTAAAGGAAATAAACCCTGAATATTCATCAAAAGGACTGATACTGAAGCCGAAGCTCCAATACTTTGGCCACCTGATGTGATGAGCTGACTCACTGGAAAAGACCCTGATGCTGGGAAAGACTGAGGCAGGCAGAGAAGGGGGCAACAGAGGATGAGTTCGTTGGATGGCATCACCAACTCAATGGATATGAGTTTGCTCAAACTCTGGGAGACAATGAAGGACAGGAAAGCCTGGTGTGCTGCAGTCCATGGGGGTCACATAGATTTAAGACGCTATTGAGCGACTGAACAACAACAACAAAGATATTGAGAAAGAAACTGGAGCTGGAGGAATCATGCTCCCTGACCACAGTAATCAAAACAGTACTGTGCTGGCACAAAAACAAATATACATCAATGGAATAGAAAACCCAGAAATAAACCCACACCTATTGTCAATAAAGTATGATAAAAGGGCAAGAATATACAGTGAAGAAAAAATGAGTCTTTTCAACATGTGGTACTGGGAAAACTGGAAAACTACATAAGAAGGAAACTAGAACAGTATCTAACATCACACACAAAACTAAACCCCACATCAATTAAAGACCTAAATGTAGAACTGGATGCTATAAAACTCCTAGAGGAAAACATAGACATAACACCCTTGTACATAAATTGTGACAGAATCTTTTTGGATTCACTTCCAAGTGAATAGAATGATGAAAATAAAAACAAAAACAAACAAATGGGACTTAATTAAAAGTTTTTGGACAGCAAAGGAAACCATAAACAAAATGAAAAGACAAGCTATAAAATGGGAGGAAACATCTGCAAACATGCAGCCCCCAAGGTCTTAATCTCCAAAATATAGAAACAGCTCATGCAGCCCAATCATAAAATGGGCAGAAGAGCTAAACAGATATTTCTTCAAAGAAGACATACAGATGGCAAACAGGTACATGAAAAGATGCTCAACACTGCTAATTATTAGAGAACCTCAAATCAAAAGTACAATGAGGTATCACTTCATACCATTCAGAATGGCCATCATCCATCAAAAAATCTACAAATAATAAATGCTGGTTGAGAGTATGGATTAAAGGGAGCTCTCCTACACTACTGGGAATATAAACTGGTACAGCCACTATGGAGAACAATGTGGAGGTTCCTTAGAAAACTAAAAATAGAGCTACATATAATCCTGCAATCCCACTCCTGGGCATATATCTGAAGAAAACTATAATTCAGAAATATAAATGCACCCCAGTATTCATAGAGGCACTATTTACAATAGCCAAGACATGGAAGCAACCTAAGTGTTTACTGACAGATGAACAAATTAGAGAAGCTATGGTATATACAGACACATACACAAAGTGGAATATTATTCAGCCATAAAAAGAATTTTAAAATGCCATTTGCAGCAATATGGATGGATCTAGAGATTATCATACTAAATGAAGTAAACCAGACAGAGAAAGATAAATATGTATGATATTGCTTATATGTGGAAGCTCAAAAAAAAAAAAAAAAAAAAAGAGAAAGATAAATGAACTTGTTTCCTACACATGAAGGGACTCAGACATAGAAAACAAACCTGTGGTTACCAACAGGCAAA
The DNA here is from genome assembly GCF_033118175.1 of Dama dama. NCBI lineage: Eukaryota > Metazoa > Chordata > Mammalia > Artiodactyla > Cervidae > Dama > Dama dama. The sequence goes on along the minus strand of NC_083696.1, from coordinate 38,174,658 downwards.
ATGGGATGGAGGAGGGATAAATTAGCAGGTTGGGATTAACATATACACACTACTATATACAAAATAACCAATAAGGACCTACTGTGTAGCAAAGGAAACTATAGTCAACAGTTTATAATAACCTATAAGGGAAGAGAATCTGAAGAGGACATATGTATATGTATGCATACATACATACATATACACATGTATGTATATGTAACTGAATTGCTGTACTGTATACCTGAATGCCAAATGATACTGTAAATCAACTACATTTAAATAAAAACATTATATACAAATGATAAATAGGTATATTGGCCTTCATATCAATGACACAATATGGGTAGAAAAAGCATTTAAAGAGAAGAAAATTATGGTTCAGACTCACAGTAATGCTATAATTAAACAAAATAGCGAAGCAGTTATATTCAATGATCCAGTCTACCTTTTTCCCCATTCCCTAACAGAAACCAACCAAACTGTCTCTCAGCATTTCAGAATTTAAAAGCTAGGTCCTTCAAACCTTCCCTGTGTAGTGTTAGTGTTTCACTCATGTTGCTTTTCAGTTTGATCCTCCATCATAACATGGAACAAGTACGGTAAAAATAATGGAAATGTGTGTTGGTAGATTTTGTTATTAGATCTAAGTTTCATAGAAAAATACCTTGCAACTAAGGAATAAAGCCAAAATTATAAAATTCAATAAACACTTATTCAATGACTACTACAAGCAAGTTAATATATTAGGTCTTATTAATTGAAAGGGCTTTCCTGGTAGCTCAGCTGGTAAAGAATCCACCTGCAATGCAGGAGACCCCAGTTCAATTCCTGGGTTGAGAAGATCTGCTGCAGAAGGGACAGGCCACCCACTTCAGTATTCCTGGGCTTCCCTTTTGGCTCAGCTGGTAAAGAATCCGCCTGCAATGCGGGAGACCTGGGTTCAATCCCTTGGTGGGGAAGATCCCGTGGAGAAGGGGATGGCTACTCCACACAGACATGGACATTGATATTAAGCAACTTAAAGTTCTTAGAAGTTACATTTCACTGGTGGTTTTACATATATCCTCTAACCTCAAATAGGTTATCTGTTATATAAATGCATGCATACACATATGGATACACACATACACACACACACACATTAATACTTGTAAACACACCAAGATGTTAACTTACAGATTGCTGCATACTACGTTTGTTTTAAAATATCTGTCAAATACCCCCAGAGAAATAACATTTTCCTATTCCAGAAATTATGTGGAAGAGAAAATTTCCAAGGTCCTTTCCAGCTTTACCCTATTAATTCACAGAAAACAGAAATTCTGATAATGTGTTAAGGAGATCAGTATCTAATTTCAAGATTTAATTTCTTATCAGTTGCTATACTTTAGAGGTGGATATTTAATAAAGCATATCAAAGTTGCAAAACCAACCCATTTCACTTTCAGAACCTTAAGTTTTGTCATCAACCTAGTAAACTGATGTAAAAGCTTCATTGAGAGAGATATAATCTGTGCTCTTCGAGAGTGTTCAATAGACTAAAAATTTAATTTTCTCTTGTAACCAAAGATGATTCTTACATCAAGGACTGATCCAGAGAGATCGGCTCGTTCTAGATTTGCACAGCAGAGATTGGCGTGGGCAAGATTGCAGCGACTTAAATTGGCCATTTTGAAGTTAATGTATCGCAGGTCCAATCGAGAAAGATCAGCACCACTGAAGTTTAAACCCTAAAATTAAAAACACAAATGGTCACAAGGTATAAACCATCTGTTGTATTAAATTTAATCACAATAGTTAAGCACCGTGGTTTATAGAAGTAATTGGCAGGTCAGTCACTTGGAGTCTATTATAAAACATGATCAAATGGAACTCAGATATATAAAATCAGTATCCTTAATAGATTCTTAAAAGTCACTCGATTTACATATAACATTAGAATGCATCTTGGCTATGCCTCATTTATGTGCAGAAGTTGCTAAAAAGATAGATCTCTGCTGGTCATGCACCTGTTGATCACCATTTTTAATAAATTGTACTTATTTTATTAATTCTATAATTCAAGAACATTATATTGTTAAAAATGAGTATTGCAGTTTTTAAAATTGTTATTGCTATAACACATAAAAGTGTAAGTATCTTCCATTGCCACTGACTATTCATACATAACAGCTGTACAAATAATTGACTTTTTAATTGTTGCAATTTCTATGCGCTACCAAAAACTGCTGTATGAGGCATAATTGAACAGTAAAAGATTATTACATCTCTTTTTTATGCTAACCATTTTAGGACTAACTCAATGCTATGACCCATAATTAAGATATATCTTGCATGAAAAAAGAAAATAAGGCAAGAAAAAAATTCCTAGAAGAATTTAAAACTTCCTTCACAGACTTGCTGACACAAATAACTCATGTAAAATCTGCTTCAACTACCTGGCAACGCAATTCTGATTTGGTTGGAGTGGCGAGCAGAAACCGGACAAATTCCTTTCGAGATATGGGTGAATGATCCTCTGGTGGTTGTGAATTCTTGAAGACATATTGACAAATTAGTGGATAATTCTGGGAGACAGTTACAATAAATATATTATTTGGCTAATGTAAAAAGAAACTTACCTTTATTGCCACTTCCAGGTGTTCAATCAATGAGTCAATACCAAAAAATCTTGCTTCTTCTAACACACCTATCATAACAAAAACAATTTGACTTTTATAGAATACTATTCACGTCAATAATCCTTTATAAAGGATTCTATAAAGTTAAATTCTCACATGTGAATTGCAAGTTTTGCCATCATTGCTCTGTGTCTGACTCTTTGTGACCCCATGGACTGTAACCCACCAGGCTCCTCTGTACATGGGATATCCCAGGAAAGAAACTGGAGGACGTTGCCATTTCCTTCTCCAGTGGATCTTGCCGGACAAGGGATTAAATCCACGTCTCCTGCACTGGCAGGCAGATTCTTTATCACTAAGCCATCAGGGAAGCCTTGAAATACAAGTAGGGTAGGCTATCCCACTTTATACAAGAAAAATAACTAATGTTTAGAACATATGTGTAACACTTAAAAAATCTGTAAATAAAGCAGCTTTCTAAATAGTTTATATACAGCAAAAGAAAAAAACAGAAGACTAATGAATCAGAAAGAAAGCTTTCCATATTACAAAATTATTTCAGAAAACTACCTTAAATAAGCCATAGGCCAAAAAAACCCAAATTATCACACATTCTTAAATAACTGATACAGTGATTTTTAAACCCAATAATATATGGTTAGCTCACCTAATCTTAACACTTATTGACTTTTTCAATGAAGCAGATCAGAATAAGTTTGTCATAAATATCTTTTACTTACTGAATCAGAAGATTATAGAAATAAATAAAATCAAGGCAGCTTCAAAACAAAAGTCAGAAGTATACTTTAGAAACTTTGTTATAGGAGAATCAATTTTTAAAAAGGGATTTCTAGGGGACTCCAATCCGGATGGCAGAATAGAAGGACATGGAGCTCACTCTCTCCAACAAGCCTATCAAAAATTCACCTACATCTTGAACACTTCTCACAGAATTCTTGGAATGCTGGTAGATTATGCCAAATACCCCAAATTACACGAAAGATCGCCACATAACCAGGTAGGACCAGAAAAAAAAAAAAAAAAGAAAGAAACTGGGATGGTACTTGCCAACCTGGGAGGAAGTTGTAAAGAGGAAAGGTTCCTAATCCTGAGATCAGCTCTGACAGAATCAGATCCAGTGATGCTAGCCTCTAAAGCTTGCTTTCTGTCCCAGCTGATCTCCCGACCTGTGAAGAAGCTTTCGAGGATGTAGGAAGTTTCCCTCTTTCACAACTTCCTCCCAGGCGTGCAAGTCTCATCCCAATATGAAGCAGGGCAAAGGGTAAAAGTTTTCCCAGGAGAACACACTGCTCACAGCAAATACCCTCTTCCAACAAAGCAAGAGAGGAGGCTACACATGGACACCATCACCACATGGTCAACACTGAAATCAGACTGATTATATTCTTTGTAGCCAAAGATGGAGTAGCTCTGTACAGGCAGCAAAAACAAGACCTGGTGCTGACTGTGGCCCAGATCATGAGCTCCTTATTGCAAAATTCAGACTTAAAATGAAGAAAGTGGGTAAAACCACAAGGTCCCTCAGGTATGACCTAAATCAAATCCTTATGATGTATGTAAATCCCTTATAATGTAAATCGCTTATACAGTAGAAGTGACAAATTGATTCAAGGGATTAGATTTGATGGAGTACCTGAAGAACTATGAACAGAGATTTGTAACACTGCACAGGAGATGGTGATAAAACCATCCCCAAGAAAATAAAATGCAAAAAGGCAAAAAATGGTTGTCTGAGGAGGCCTTACAAATAGCTGAGAAAAGAAGAGAAATGAAAGGCAAAGGAGAAAAGGAAAGGTATACCCACCTGAATGCAGAGTCCCAAAGAACAGCAAGGAGAGAGAAGAAAAACTTCCTAAGTGAATGCTGCAAAGAAATAGAGGCAAACAGAATGGCAAAGACTAGAGATATTTTTAAGAAAATTAGAGATACCAAGGGAACATTTTATGCAAAAATGGGCACAATAAAGGACAGAAATGGTATGGATCTAACAGTAGCAGGAGATATTAAGAAGAGGTGGCAAAAATACACAGAACTGTACTAAAGTCTTAAAGACCAGATAATCACGATCATGTGGTCACTCATTTAGAGCCAATATCCTGGAGAGTGAAGTCAAGTGGGCCTTAGAAAGCATCACTATGAACAAAGCTAGTGGAGGTGATGGAATTCCAGCTGAGCTATTTCAAATCCTAAAAGATGATGCTGTGAAAGTGCTGCACTCACTATGCCAGCAAATTTGGAAAAGTCAGCAGTGGCCACAGAACTAGAAAAGTTCAGTTTTCATGCCAATCACAAAGAAGGACAATGCCAAAGAATGTTCACACTACCACACAGCTGCGTTTATTTCACATGCTAGCAAGGTAATGCTCAAAATGCTTCAAGCTAGGCTTCAACAGTATGTGAACCAAGAAATTCCAGATGTACAAGCTGGATTTAGGGAAGGCAGAGGAACCAGAAGTCAAGTTGCCAACATCAGCTGGATCACAGAAAAAGCAAAAGAATTAGAGAAAAACATCTACTTCTGTTTCACTGACTGTGCTAAAGCCTTTGACTGTGTGAATCACAGCAAACTGGAAAATTCTTAAAGAGATGGGAATACCAGACCACCTGACCTGCCGCCTGAGAAATGTGTATGCACGCCAAGAAACAACAGTTATAATGACATGGAATGATGGATTGCTTCAACCTCAGGAAAGAAGTACATCAAGGCTGTATACTGCCACCCTGCTTATTTAACTTATGTGCAGAATACTCATGTGAAATGCCGGGCTTGATGAAATCCAAGCTGGAATCAAGATTTCTGGGAGAAATATCAACAACCTCAAATATGTAGATACCACCACCCTAATGGCAGAAAGTGAAGAGGAGCTAAAAAGCCTCTTGATGAAGGTGAAAACAACATTCAAAAACTAGGATCATGGCATCTGGTTCCCTCACTTCATGGCAAACAGATGGGAAAAAAAGGAAACAGTGAAAGACTTTATTTTGGGGGCTCCAAAATCACTGTGGATGGGGACCACAGCCATGAAATTAAAAGACACTTGCTCCTTGGAAGAAAAGCTATGAGAAACTTAGAGTATTAAAAAAGCAGAGACAGCACTGTGCCAACAAAGGTCTGTATGGCCAAAGGTATGGTTTTTCCAGCAGTCATGGACAGATTGAAAGTTGGACCATAAAGGTTGAGTGCCAAAGAATTGATGCTTTCGAGCTGAGGTGCTAGAGTAGACAAATGAGAGTCCCTTGGTCAGCAAGGAGATCAAGCCAGTCAATCCTGAAGGAAATAAATCAGCCCTGAATATTCATTGGAGGGACTGATGCTGATGCTCCAATACTTTGGCCATTTGATGCGGATACGACTCATTGGAAAAGATCCTGATGCTAGGAATCATTGAGAGCAGGAGAAGAAGGGGACGACAGAGGATAAGATGGTTGGATGGCATTACCAACTCAGTGCACATGAGTTTAAGCAAACTCCGGGAGACAGTGAAGGACAGGGAAGCCTGGCTTGTTGCAGTCCATGGGATCACAAAGAGTCAGACAGACTTAGCAACTTACTAACAACAACAGAGGCTCAGAGAATCACGAGGCACACATTGATGATGAAAGCTGTTCAAAACATGGGCACAGACAGAACCTACCTTAACATAATAAAGGCCATTTATAACAAACCCACAGCAAACATAATCTTAACAGTGAAAACTGAAAGCATGCCCTCCAGGATCAGGAGCAAGACAAGGGTGCCCATTCTAACCACTATTATTCAACACAGTTTTGAAAGTCCTAGCTATGGCAATTAGAGAAGAAAGAGAAGTAAAAGGAATCCAGATTGGAAAGGAAGAAGAAAAACTCACTATTTGCAGATGACATTGATACTGTACATGAAAAACTCTAAAGATACTATCACAAATTTACTAGAGCTAATCAGTGAATTTATTAAAATCACAGGATAAAAAAATCAATACACAGCAATCACTTGAATTCCTATATATGAGCAACAAAAAATCAGAAAGAGAAATTAAGGAATTAAACATATTTACAACTGCAACAATAATAATAAAATACCTAGGAATGAACCTACCTAAGGAGACAAAAATTGGATTAAAGATGTCCTGAGCATGGCCCCACCCATCAGAACAAGAACCAGTTATCCCCTCAGTCTCTCCCATCAGGAAACCTCCATAAGCCTCTTATCCTTCTCCATCAGCAGGCAGAGAGACTGAAAACCACAGTCACAGAAAACTAACCAAACTGATCACATGGACCACAGCCCTGTCTAACGCAATGAAACTATGAGCCATGCCATATAGGGCTACCCAAGATGGACAGGTCATGGTGTAGAGATCTGAAAAGATGTGGTCCACTGGAGAAGGGAGTGGTGAACCACTTCAGTATTCTTGCCTTGAGAACCCCATGAACAGTATGAAAAGGCAAAAAGGTAGGACACTGAAAGATGAACTCCCGAGGTCAGTAGATGCCCAATATGCTACTGGAGATCATGGAGAAATAACTTCAGAAAGAATGAAGAGACGGAGCCAAAGCAAAAACAACACCCAGTTGTGGATGGGACTGGTGACAGAAGCAAAGTCCAAAGCTATAAACAGCAATATTGCGTAGGAACCTGGAATGTTACGTCCACGAATCAAGGCAAATTGGAAGTGTTCAAACAGGAGATGGCAAGAGTGAACATCAACATTTTAGGAATCAGTGAACTAAAATGTTCTGGAATGGGTAAATTTAACTCAGATGATCATTACATCTACTACTGTGTGCAGGAATCCCTTAGAAGAAATGGAGTAGGCATCATAGTCAACAGAGTCTGAAATGCAGTACTTGGATGCAATCTCAAAAGAAACAGAATGATCTCTGTTTGTTTCCAAGGCAAACCGTTCAATATCATGGTAATCCAAATCTATGCCCCAACCAGTAATGCTGACATTGAATGGTTCTATGAAGACCTACAAGACCTTCTAGAACTAACACCCAAAAAAGATGTCCTTTTCATTATAGGGGGCTGGAAAGCAAAAACAGGAAGTCAAGAGATACCTGGAGTAACAGGCAAATTTGGCATAGGAGTACAGAATGAAGTAGGTCAAAGGCTAATAGAGTTCTGCCAAGAGAATGCACTGGTCATAGCAAATACCCTCTTCCAACAACACAAGAGAAGACTCTACACATGGACATCACCAGATGGTCAACTCCGAAATCAGATTGATTATATTCTTTGCAGCCAAAGGTGGAGAAGCTCTATACAGTCAGCAAAAACAAGACCCAGAGCTGACTGTGGCTCAGATCATGAACTGCTTATTGCCAAATTCAGACTGAAATTGAAGAAAGTGGGGAAAACCACTAGACCATTCAGGTATGACCTAAATCAAATCCCTTACGACTATACAGTGGAAGTGAGAAATAGATTCAAGGGACTAGATCTGACAGACAGAGTGCCTGATGAACTATAGACGAAGGTTTGTGACATTGAATAGGGGACAGGAATCAAGACCAACCCTAAGAAAAAGAAATGCAAAAAAGCAAAATGGCTGTCTGAGGAGGCCTTACAAATAGCTGTGTAAGGAAGGGAAGCAAAAAGCAAAGGATAAAAGGAAAGATATACCCATTTGAATGCAGAGTTCCAAAGAATAGCAAGGAGAGATAAGAAAGCCTTCCTCAGTGATCAGTGCAAAGAAACAGAGGAAAACAATCAAATGGGAAAGACTAGACATCTCTTCAAGAAAATTAGAGATAGCAAGGGAACTTTTCATGCAAAGATGGGCACAATAAAGGACAGAAATGGTATGGACCTAACAGAAGCAGAAGATTAGTATTGAGAAGAGGTGGCAAGAATACACAGAACTGTACAAAAAAGATCTTCATGACCCAGATAATCATGATGGTGTGATCACTCACCTAGAGCCAGACATCCTGGAATGTGAAGTCAAATGCGCCTTAGGAAGCATCACTACGAACAAAGCTAGTGGAGGTGATGGAATTCCAGTTGAGCTATTTCAAATCCTAAAAGAAGATGCTATGAAAGTGCTTCACTCAATATGCCAGCAAATCTGGAAAACTCAGCAGTGGCCATAGGACTGAAAAAGGTTAAGTTTTCATTCCAATCCCAAACAAAGGCAATGCCAAAGAATGCTCAAACTACCGCACAATTGCACTCATCTCACATGCTAGCAAAGTAATGCTCAAAATTTTCCAAGCCAGGCTTCAACAGTATGTGAACTGTGAACTTTCAGATGTTCAAGTTGGATTTAGAGAAGGCAGAGGAACAAGAGATCAAATCACCAACATCCGTTGGGTCATCGAAAAAGCAAGAGAGTTCCAGAAAAACATCTATTTCTACTTTATTGACTATGCCAAAGCCTTTGACTGTGTGGATCACAACAAACTGGAAAATTCTGAAAGAGACGGGAATACCAGACCACCTGATCTGCCTCTTGAGAAATCTGTATGCAGGTCAGGAAGCAAAAGTTAGAACTGGACATGGAACAATGGACTGGTTCAAAATTGGGAAAGGAGTACATCAAGGTTATATATTGTCACCTTGCTTATTTAACTTATATGCAGAGTACATCATGTGAAAGTCAGGCTGGACGAAGCACAAGCTGGAATCAAGATTGCTGTGAGAAACATCAATAATATCAGATATGACACCACCCTTAAGGCAGAAAGTGAAGAAGAACTAAAGAGCCTCTTGATGAAAGTGAAAGAGCACAGTGAAAAAGTTGGCTTAAAACTCTACATTCAGAAAACTAAGATCATGACATCTGGTCCTATCACTTCATGGCAAATAGATGGGGAAACAATGGAAACAGTGACAGACTATTTTTGGGGGCTCCAAATCACTGCAGATGGTGATTGCAGCCATGAAATTAAAAGACGCTTACTCCTTGGAAGGAAAGTTATGACCAACCTAGATAGCATATTAAAAAGCAGAGACATTACTTTACCAACAAAGGTCCATCTAGTCAAAGCTATGGTTTTTCCAGTAGTCATGTATGGATGTGAGAGTTGGACTATAAAGAAAGCTGAGCACCGAAGAATTGATGCTTTTGAACTGTGGTGTTGAAGATTCTTGAGAGCCCCTTGAACTACAAGGAGATCCAACCAGTCCATCCTAAAGGACATTACTCCAGAATATCCATTGGAAGGACTGATGCTGAAGCTGAAACTCCAATATTGGCCACCTGATGTGAAGAACTGACTCATTTGAAAAGATCCTGATGCTGGGAAAGACTGTAGGCAGGAGGAGAAGGGGACGACAGAGGATAAGATGGTTGGATGGCATCACTGACTCAGTGGACATGAGTTTGGGTATACTCTGAGCGTTGGTGATGGACAGGGAGGCCTGGTGTGCTGCAGTCCATGGGGTCACAAGGAGTTAGACACAAGTGAGCAACTGAACTGAACGAGACAAAAGAGTTATACAGAATACTTATACAAAAAGTATAAGACACTGATGAAAAAAATCAAAGATGGCATAAACAGATGTAGAGATATTCCATGCTCCTGGATTGGTAGAATCAATACTGTGAAAATTACTATACTAGAAGATGCAATCTACAGATTCAATGCTGCTGCTGCTAAGTCGCTTCAGTCATGTCTGATTCTGTACGACCCCATAGACGGCAGCCCACCAGGCTCCCCCGTCCCTGGGATTCTCCAGGCAATTACACCAGGGTGGGTTGCCCATTCCTTCTCCAATGCATGAAAGTGAAAAGTGACAGTGAAGCTGCTCAGTTGTGTCCAACCCTTAATGACCCCATGGACCGTAGCCCACCAGGCTCCTCTGTCCATGGGATTTTCCAGGCAAGAGTACTGGAGTGGGGTGCCAATGCCTTCTCCGAGAGTCAATGCAATCTCTATCAAATTATGAATGGCATTTTTCACAGAACTAAAACAAAAAATTTCACAGTTCTTATAGAAACATGAAAGACCCTGAACAGCCAAAGCAATTCTGTGTAAGAACAATGGAGTGGAGCAGTCACCTTACCTGATTCAGACCCACTGCAAACTATAGTGTCAGAGAGCGTAGTACTGACCCAAAACAGAAACACAGACAAAGGGAACAAGACAGAAAGCCCAGGGGTAAACCCACCCATGACTGACACCTTATCTTTGACAAAGGAGGAAGTATATACAATGGGCAAAGTCTCTTCAATAAGTGGTACTGGGACAACTGAACTAACTACTGTAAAAGAATCAGATTGGAACACTTCCTAACACCACACACAAAGATCAATTCAAATGGATTAATGGATTAAAGACCTAAATATAAGACCAGATACTATAAAACTATTGGAGGAAAACACAGGCAGAACACTGTATGACATAACTCATCCCAAGATCCTTTATGATCCACCTCCTAGAATAAGAAAAATAAAGACAAAAATGAACAAGTGACCTAATTAAACTTAAAAGTTTTTGCACAGCAAGGAGAACTATAAATAAGGTAAAAAGACAACCCTAAGAGTGGGAGAAAATAGCAAATTAAGCAAGTGACAAAGGCTTAAATCTCCAAAATATGCAACAGCTCATACATCTCAATGTATACATATTGATGTATGTATTACATCTAAATACAAAAATACAACTCAACTTTCAATATTGTAAAGCAATTATCCTTCAATTAAAAATAAATAAATTTTTTAAAAGATAAAAGAGAGGATTCAAGAGGCATCAAGAGCAAAAATAAAGCATGATGTCTCTACAGAAATGATGCAGGGCACAAGGGAGTGGCAAGATATATTTAAGGTCCTAAAAGGGAAAAATCTGCAACCTAGGATATGCTACCAATCAAGACTTTATTTACAATAGAAGGCAGAATAAAGAATTTCTCAGACAAGCAAAAACTAAAAAAACATATCAATACTAATTGGAAAAGGCCCTGATGTTGGGAAAGATTGAGGGCAAGAAGTGAAGGGGGCGATAGGATGAGATGATTGGATGGCACCAGTGACTCAATGGATGAGTGTGAGCAAGCTCCAGGACATAATGAAGGACAGGGAAAAGCTGTTGTGCTGTAGTTCATGGGGCCAAAAAGAGTCAGACATGAATTAGTGAATAAACAACAAGAAGAACAAAACGTATCCTAAAAGAAATATTGCAAGGTCTTCTATAAATAGAAGGGAAGCAAGAATATGCAATCAAGAAAAAAAATCACAATTGGAAATTAAATCACTTACCAAATTTTTTGAAAATGATGATAACTATGAGGAATAGCAAATAAATGTGAAGATGTACGGGAAGAAATCAAAATCATAAATGTGGGAGAAGTTGAGTAAGAAAATGTAGTTTTTTTGTGGAATGAGTTTACGATTATATGACAATCAGTCTAAAGGAAGTACATATAAGGGGTTTACATACTTGAAAAACAGAGTAGCCACAAATCAAAAACGTGTAATAGAGGCACACAAACCAAAAAGGACAGAAGTATAATGCAAAAGAAATCAAACTATAGAAGGAAAAACAAGAAGGAAAAGATCAAAGAAGAAATACAAAAATCAACTGGAAATGGTAATAAATACATATCTATCAATAATTACCCTAAAAGTCAACAGACTAAACGCTCCAATCAAAAAATATGGAGTAGCAGATTAGGTTAAAAACACAAGAGCCTACAACAGGCTGCCAATGAGAGACTCACTTTAGGGCAAAGGATATATATAGACTGAATGTGAGGGGAAGCAAATGAAAATGACAAAGTGGGGGTTACAAAACTTGCATCAGACAAAATAGACTTTAAAACAAAGGCCAAAGGTAAACAACAACAATATGTAATGACAAAAGGATCAATACAAAAAGAAGGTATTACACTCATCAACATATATACACCCAATTTATGAGATCTAAAATACATAAAATAAATAGTAAAAGACATAAAGGGAGAAATTGACAGGAAATTTAGTAACAGAGACACTGACATCCCACTCATCAATGGACAGCTGTTCTGGATAGAAAATAAGGCAACAGAGATCATACATGATACAACAGAAGAGTTAGACTTAATTTGTACTTTCAAGACATTATATCCAAAAAAATGTAGAATACACATTCAAGTGCACATGGAACATCCTCTAGGATTGACCATAGACTAGCATGAAAACAATCCTCAACAAATTTCAGTTCAGTTGCTCAGTCGTGTCCGCCTCTCTGTGACCCCATGAATCGCAGCACGCCAGGCCTCTCTGTCCATCACCAACTCCTGGAGTTTACTCAAACACATGTCCATCGAGTCAGTGACGCCATCCAGCCATCTCATCCTCTGTCATCCCCTTCTCCTCCTGCCCCCAATCCCTCCCAGCATCAGCGTCTTTTCCAATGAGTCAACTCTTCTCATGAGGTGGCCAAAGTATTGGAGTTTCAGCTTCAGCATCAGTCCTTCCAATGAACACCCAGGACTGATCTCCTTTAGGATGGACTGATTGGATCTCCTTGCAGTCCAAGGGACTCTCAAGAGTCTTCTCCAACACCACAGTTCAAAAGCATCAATTTTTCGGCCCTCAGCTTTCTTCACAGTCCAACTCTCACATTGATACATGACCACTGGAAAAACCATAGCCTTGACCAGACGGACCTTTGTTGGCAAAGTAATGTCTCTGCTTTTTAATATGTTATCTAGGTTGGTCATAACTTTCCTTCCAAGGAGTAAGCGTCTTTTAATTTCTTGGCTGCAGTCACCATCTGCAGTGACTTTGGAGCCCCCCAAAATAAAGTCTGACACTATTTCCACTGTCTCCCCATCTATTTCCCATGAGGTGATGGGACCAGATGCCATGATCTTAGTTTTCTGAATGTTAAGCTTTAAGTCAACATTTTTACTCTCCTCTTTCACTTTCATCAAGAGGCTTTTTAGTTCTTCTTCACTTTCTGCCATAAGGGTGATGTCATCTGCATATCTGAGGTTATTAATATTTCTACCGGCAATCTTGATTCCAGCTTGTGCTTCCTCCAGCCGTGTTTCTCATGATGTACTCTGCATATAAGTTAAATAAGCAGGGTGACAATACACAGCCTTGTTGTACTCCTTTTCCTATTTGCAACCAGTCTGTTGTTCCCTGTCTAGTTCTAACTGTTGCTTCCTGACCTGCATATAGGTTTCTCAAGAGGCAGGTCAGGTGGTCTGGTATTTCCATCTCTTTCAGAATTTTCCACACTTTATTGTGCTCCACACAGTCAAAGCCTTTGGCATAGACAATAAAGCAGAAATAGAGGATGGAAATTATTTGAAGAATCTTTCCTGACCACAGTAAGATGAATGTAGAAATCAACCACAGAACAAAAATGAGGAAAAAAATGAATACATGGCGACTAAACATTGTTAAAAAAAACAGTGGTTCAAGGATGAAATCAAAGAAGGAATTATAAAATGAGACAAATGACAATGAAAACACAACTATAGAAAATCTATGGGATGCCGCAAAAGCAGTTCTTAGCAAAATGAGCCTTCCTCAAAAAACAAGAGAAATCTCAAATAAATACCATATAAAAGAATTAGAAAAAGAGGGAACAAACAATACCTAAAAGTCAGCAGAAGGAAGGAAATAAAGATCAGGCTGTTGTTATTGCTGTTGTTTAGCCAGTGTGTTGTGTCCGACTTTTTCGAGGCCCCAGGGACTATAGCCCAGCAGGATGCTCTGTCCATGGGGTTTCCCAGGCAAAAATACTGTCCTTTCCATCTCCAGGGAATCCTCCTGACCCAGTGACTGAACTCGCATCTCCTGCACTGGCAGGCGGATTCATCTGGGATTCATCTGGGAAGCCCAAGGATCAGACAGGAAATAAAATAGAAATGATAAAAAGCAATAAAAAAATCAATAAAACCAAGAATTAGTTTTTTTAAAGGGTACAGAAAATTTACATATTACTGGCCAGGTTCATAAGAAAGAAGAGAGAGGACCGAAATGAAAAAGGAGAAATAACAACTGATATGTTAAAAAGCTTAAAAATCCTAAGAGAATACTATAAATCATCAGGGAATACTACATGCCAACAAACTGGACAAACCAGAAGAAATGGACACGTTTCTAGAAAGTATAGCCCATGAAAACTGAATTTAAAAAACAGACCAATTTGAACACACTGATCACTACAAGCAAAATAAAATCTGTAAAAAACAACAACAACAAAATCCTACAAAGGTCCAGGACCAGATGGCTTCACCGTCAGAACTGACCAAACATGCAAAGAAGAACTTACACTGACCCTTCTTAAACTCATCCTAAAGACTGAAGAGGACGGCGCACCCTCAAAAACATTCTGTGGAGCCACCAATACCAAAATAAGAAAAAAAGACACCACCAGTAAAGAAAATTTAGGCCAATATATTTGATAATTTAGATGAAAAAAATTCTCATTGAAACATTATCAAACCGAATCCAAAGACATGTACAAAAGACCATATACCATGACCAAGCTGGAGTCATCCCAGGGTCACAGGAATGGCCCAACATCTGCAAATCAATCTACATCAAATAAAAGACAAGACTAAAACTACACAGTCATCTCAACAGATAAAGAAAAACCATTTGACAAAATTCATCTCCTATTCATGACAAAACATTCTCCACCAAATTAAGTATACAGGGAACATATATCAAGCTAATAAATGCTATTTATAAGAAACTCAGAGCCAATATAATATTCAATGGTGAAAAGCTGAAAGCCTTTATTTTACACTAAAAACTGGATTCAGACAAGGTTGCCCACTCTTACCACTTTTATTCAACATAGTATGGGAAGTCTTAGCCACAGCAATCATATAAGAGAAAGAAATAACAGGTATCCAAATTGGAAGGGAAGAGGTGAAGCTGTCATTATATTGGGATGAAATGATAACATATATGTGCACGTGCATGCTAAGTTGCTTCAGTCGTATGTGACTCTTTGTGACCCTATCGACTGGAGCCTGCCGGGCTCCTCTGTCCATGTGGATTTTCTAGGCAATACTGGAGTAGGTTGCCATGCACTCATCCAAGCAATCTTCCTGACCCAGGGATCAAACTTGCATCTCATGCAGCTCCTGTATTGCAGTTGGATTTTTATCACTGAGCCACTAAGGATTCCACAGAAAAACTACTAGCAATGATAAATGAATTCAGCAAGGTAGCAGGATACAAAATGAGCATATAGAAATTGGTTGTACTTCTTTACACTAACAATGAAGTATCAAAAAGTGAATGTAAAAATAATTCATTTTAAAATTGCCTGAAATAAAATACTTAGAAATAAATCTCAGCAGGGACATAAAAGACTTAAACGGTGATTAATAAAGGAAACTGAGTGTGGTGATTTGAAGAGATGAAAGATGTCACATTATCACAGAAAGAATTAATACTGTGAAAATGGCCATGCTGCCCAAAGCAAGCTACAGATTTAATGCAATCCCTATCAAATTACGTAAGAGAACTTTTACAGAATTAGAAAAAAAAAATTCTAAAATTCATATGGAACCATAAAAGACGCAGAATTGCCAAAGCAATACTGAAGAAAAAGAACAATGCAGGCAGCACAACTCTCCCAGATTTCACGTAATACTCAAAGCTACAGTAATCAAAACAGCTTGGGACTGGAACAAAAACAGATATATAAATCAACGGGGCAGAGTTCCAGAGAAAAGCAGGGAAAGATAGTAAGTCGTTCTTCAATGAACAATGCAAAGAAGTAGAAGAGAACAATAGAATCAGAAAGATTAGAGATCTCCTGAAGAAAACTGGGAATACCAAGGGAACATTTCATGCAAGGATGGCCACAATAAAGGACACCACTCTAATAGCACCTAATAAACCACGCTAATGGCAGAAAGTGAAGAGGAACTGAAGAGCCTCTTGATGATGGTGAATGAAGAAAGTGAAAAAGTTAGCTTAAAAATCAATATTGAAAAAACTGATTTTTAAGCTAACTTTTTCACTTTCTTCATATATGGAATTTAGAAAGATGGTAATGATAACCCTATATGCAAAACAGAAAAAGAGACACAGATGTACAGAACAGACTTTTGGACTCTGTGGGAGAAGGCGAGGGTGGGATGTTTTGAGAGAACAGCATCGAAACATGTATATTATCAAGGGTGAAACAGATCACCAGCCCAGGTTGGATGCATGAGACAAGTGCTCAGGGCTGGTGCACTGGGAAGACCCAGAGGGATGGGGTGGGGAGGAAGGTGGGAGGGGGGATCGGATGGGGAATACATGTAAATCCATGGTTGATTCATGTCAATGTATGGCAAAAACCACTACAATATTGTAATTAGCCTCCAACTAATAAAAATAAATGGAAAAAAAAATCAACATTGAAAAAACTAAGATCACTGCATCTGGTCCCATCAACTTCATGGCAAATAGATGAGAAAAAAACAGAAACAATGACAGACTTTATTTTCTTGTACCCCAAAATCATTGTGGATGGCGGCTGCAAGCCATGAAATTAAAAGACACTTGCTCCTTGGAAGAAAGTGAAAGTGAAGTCACTCAGTCGTGTCTGACTCTTTGCAACTCCATGGAATGGAGCCTATGAGGCTCCTCCATCCATGGAATTTTCCCGGCAAAAGTACTGGAGTGGGTTGCCATTTCCTTGGAAGAAAAGCTATGACAAACCTAGACAATGTATTAAAAAGCAGAGACATCGCTTTGCCCACAAAAGTCCATTTAGTCAAAGCTATGGCTTTTTTATTAGTCATGTATGGATGTGAGAGCTGGACCATAAAGGTGGCTGAGCATTGAAGAATTGATGCTTCCAGACTGTGGTGCTGGAGAAGACTCTTGAGAGTCTCTTGGACAGCAAGATCAAACCAGTCAATCCTAAAGGAAATAAATCAACCCTGAATACTTACTGGAAGGACTGATGCTCCAACACTTTGGCCACCTGATGCTAAGAGCCAACTTTCCTGATGCTAGGAAAGATTGAGGGCAGAAGAAGGGGGCGACAGTGGATGATATGGTTGGATGGCATCACCAATTCAATGGACATGAGTTTGAGCAAACTCCGGGAACTGGTCAAAGACAGGGAAACCTGGCTTGCTATAGCCCATGGGACTGCAAAGAGTCAGAAAGAACTTAGTGGCTGAATAACAACAGGACTGGAGGCGAGTGCAGCGGCCAGGATACAGCAGAACACAGAAAGACCCGCACAGATGGTCCACAGCACCATGCTCTGCTCCCCTGAGATACGAGTCTGCTGGTGTGGGCAGTGGTTGAGTGATGAAACTTGAGCTTCAAGGACAGACCCAGGAGAGGGCATGGGTTGGCTGCGTGGAGATAGCCTGAAGGGGCTGAAGCATGGTAGAGGCTGAAATTGGGGTATGCGGAAGAATTTCAGGCCTGCCATAGAAGGGAAGCCTTTCTTAAAGAGCAAGGAAGGGAGGGTCGGGCCAGTCATAGGAGTTTCTTCCTCTCTGTGCTTTCAGCTGACTTGGCGCTACCTCTAGTAGCTCTGCGGGCATGCCAGTGGACTGCCTAGAGGTACAGGCGGGGCTGAAATCTGAGCCCTCTCCCCGCAGCTGGGGAGATTTACATCACGGTCGCCAGCTTCATCAACTCAGCACCTACATAACATCCAAGTGGACAGCAGGTACTCCTATGGCTGGGATGGGGCTGGCCTTGGCAGCTATGGGCTTTGTGGGCACATGCATGTGGAGGCTGGACCAGAGTATGAACTGTTTCCACACTCCTATGGTGCCTCCAGGGGCACAACCACAGCAGTCCTCACACCTCACTTCAGTGGATCTTTGCTGGCAGATCTGCTCTGTGGCTTTGTGAGCACACTGCCTAAGAGACGCCAGCACTGATCACCTGCATTCCCACAGTGGAGGTGGGACAGAGGGCAATGACAACAACCGAGTCTTTTGTGAGCCTGCACAACAGCGACAGGTTATTATACCACAGAACACACTCCCCAGTGGACAGCTCCAGCAGAGCAATACTAGGTGGTTCCCTTCCCCAGCAGTGCTTCAGTATCACCACCTTGTACTGCAGCTCAGAAACAGATCTGTGGGCTTCCACTCCAACAAGTAGGGAGGAGACCCCACCCCTGAGAGGGCTGTGAAACCGCAAAGAGGAGGCCCCCCCGGACATCCTGTGCAGGCTGTAGTCACCACACCAGTGACAGCCCCTTATCAAGGGACACGGTAAGCACTGACTGAGGAGACAGGCAGCAGGCTTTCACGTGAAAAACAGTCCTCACAGCAAAAACAGTAAACCCACGCAAGGTACGCAGGGATGCTCGCACATGATAATAGCCCCCAAAGCCACAGTAGAGACCTGTTTCTCCTAAACTCGTAGAGCAAGACAAATACAAGTAAATGCAGATGCAGAGTAACCACTCCAATTAGAAGATCAAGAAGATTCCCTGAAAGAACAAACAAATGAAACAGCTCTTCAGTCTAACAGACACTGAGTTCAACAAGGACATAAGGAAAACACTGAAAGCGTTAAGAAAGGCTACCAATACAAATGCAGATGACTATAAAAGGGAACTAGAAAAAATAAAGAAGAGCCAAGGAAAATTAGAAAACTCATTGCTGAAATGAAAGCTGAGCAATGAGCAGCAGGTTGAATAATAGAGAAGAACAAATAAATGATCTGCCAAGATAGTGTAACGCAAATCCCCCAATCAGAAAAGCAAAAAGAAAGGCAAATTTTAAAAAATGAAAGCAATTTAAGAGACCTATGGATTCTATAAAACATACCAATCTACACCTAATAGACATTCAAAGTGGAACAGGATGATAAAAGGGGATAAAAATTTATTTGAAGAAATTATAGCTGAAAATTTCCCAAACCAAAAGAAGGAAACAGATATTCAGGTATGGGAAGTGCAGAGGATCCCAAACAACATGAACCCAAACAGATCACACAGAGAGAAATATTTCATATTAACCCAGATATATGGAATATAGAAAGATGGTACTGATGAACCTATCTGAAGGGCAGCAACAGACATGCAGACACAGAGAACAGACTTACGGACACTGGTGGTGTGGGGAGGAAAGAGAGGGTGAGACAAATGTAGAGAGTAGCACAGTAGCGTATATACATCACCATATGTAAAACAGCCGATGGAAATGTGCTGCATGAATCAGGGAACTCAAGCTGAGGCTCTGTAACAACCTAGAAGGGTGGGAAAGGGTGGGAGAGATAGGAGGGAGGCTCAAGAGGAGAGGACAATGGGTACCTATGGGTGATTCATGTTGACGTATGGCAGAAACCAAAGGAATATAAGTAAAGCAATTATCCTTCAATTAAAAATAAATTTTAAAAAAAAGTTAAAAGAGAAGATTCTGAAGGCAGCAAGGGAAAAACAAAGCGCTAATTATAAGGGAAGCTGTGTAAGCTAATCAACTGGTTTCTCTTCAGAAATGTTGTAGGACAGGAGGGAGTGGCAAGATATAGTCAAAATCCTAAAAGGAAAAATCTGCAAACTGGGGCACTTTAACTAGAAAGATTATCATTTAGAATAGAAGGCAGGATAAAGAATTTCTCAGACAAGCAAAAGTTAAAATAATATATCAATACTAATTGGAAAAGACCCTGATGCTGGGAAGGATTGAGGGCAAGAAGAGAAGGGGGCGACACAGTTTGAGACAGTTGGATGGCATCACCAACTCAATGGACATGAGTCTGAGCAAATCCGAGAGATGGTGAAGGACAGGGAAGCCTGGCTTTCCTGCAGTTCATGGGGTTTGCAAATAGTCGGATATGACTTAGTGACTCAACAACAACAAAATGTATCCTAAAAGAAATACTGAATGGTCTTCTATAAATAGAAGGGAAGCAAGAAAATACAGGAAAGAAAAAAATATTATTGGAAATTACTTACCAAATTTTGTGAAAGTGCTGATAACCACAAAGGATAGCAAAATGATAAACATGAAGATGTACAAAGTGAAAGTGAGGTCACTCAGTTGTGTCCGACTCTTTGCGACCCCATGGACTGTAGCCTATCAGGCTCCTCCATCCATAGGATTTTCCAGGCAAGAATACTGGAGTGGGTTGCCATTTCCTTCTCCAGGAGAAGATGTACAAGAGAACATAAAAATCAAAATGTGAAGAGGTAAGTAAGAAAATGTAATTTTTTTTTTGCAATGTGTTTGAGATTATATGACAATCATCTAAAGGAAGTACATGTAAGGGGTTAACACACTTAAAAAAGAGTAACCACAAATCAAAAACGTATAATAGATGCACACAGACCAAAAAGAAGTGAACAGACGCATACTGCAAAAAGAAAATCATCAAACCACAACAGGAAAAGTGAAAAGGAAAAGAAATATAAAAATCAACTGGTACATATACACCATGGAATATTACTCAGCCATTAAAAAGAATTCATTTGAATCAGTTCTAATGAGATGGATGAAACTGGAGCCCATTATACAGAGTGAAGTAAGCCAGAAAGATAAAGAACATTACAGCATACTAACACATATATATGGAATTTAGAAAGATGGTAATGATAACCCTATATGCGAAACAGAAAGACACAGATGTACAGAACAGACTTTTGGACTCTGTGGGAGAAGGTGAGGGTAGGATGTTTTGAGAGAACAGCATCGAAACATGTATATTATCTAGGGTGAAACAGATCACCAGTCCAGGTTGGATGCATGAGACAAGTGCCCGGGCCTGGTGCACTGGGAAGACCCAGAGGGATCGGGTAGAGAGGGAGGTGGGAGGGGGGATCGGGATGGTGAATACATGTAAATCCATGGCTGATTCATGTCAATGTATGGCAAAAACCACTACAATATTGTAAGGTAATTAGCCTCCAACTAATAAAAATAAATGGAAAAAAAAATCAACTGGGAAAGAAGGTCTAAGATAGTAATAAATATATATTTATCAACAATCATCCTAAACATCAACAGATGTTGCTCCAATCAAAAAACAGAGTGGCAGATTGGATTAAAAAAAGAAAAGCCTACAATAGGCTGCCTACAAGATACTCTCATTAGGGCGAAGGACAAATATAGATTGAATGTGAGGGAAAGAAAATGGAAATGACAAGAAAGTGGGAGTTATAATGCTCTTATTAGACAAAACAGGCTTTAAAAGAAAGCCATAGGCAAAGATAAAGAAGGACAATATATAATGACAAAAGAATTAATACAGAAAGGAGATAATATACTTGTCAACATATATGCACCCAGTTTAGGAGAACTAAAATACATAAAACAAATAACAAACATAAAGGGAGAAACCGATAGGAATATAATAATAGTAGGAGATATTAACATCATACTCACATCAACAGACACTCATTCTGGACACAAAATGAATAAGGCGACAGAGGGTCTTACATGATATGATCGAACAGTTAGACTTGACATTTTTAAGTTTTCAAGACACTGACATTTTGTCTAGAAAACTCAGAATACACATTCTATCAAATGCATATGGAACATTCTCCAGGATTGATAACATACGAGGGCAAAATTAATCTTCAACAAATTTAAGAGGATAGAAATTATTTCAAGCATCTTTTGACACATTGACATGAAAGTAGAAATCAACCACAGAAAAAGAAATGAGAAAAAACCAATTACATGGAGACTAAACAATATGTTATTAGAAAGCCTATAGTTCAATGACAAAATCAAAGAGGGAGTTAAAAAATATGAGAAAAATGACAATGAAAACACAACTATAAATCTACAGGATGCAGCAAAAGCAGTTCTTAATAAAACAAGCCTTCCTCAAAAAACAAGACAAACCTCAAACACCCCGTAAAAGAATTAGAAGGAGAGGAACAAACAATACCTAAAGTCAGAAGAAAGAAGGAAACAATAAAGATCAAACTGTTGTCCCTGTTGCTGCCCTGTAGGCACTAAGAGGAGTCCAGCTCTTTGCAACCCCAGGAACTGTAGCCCACCAGGCTGCTCCATCCATGCAATTTCCCAGGCAAGAATATGGGAGTGGGTTTCCATTTCCTTCTCCAGGGAATCTTCCCAACCCAGTGAGTGAACCCAAGTCTCCTGCATTGGCAGGCGGAGTCTTTACCACTGAGTCACCTGGGAAGCCCAAAGATCAGACAGGAAATAAAATAAAATAACGATTAAAAATAGCACTAGAAAAAAAAAATCAAACCAAGAACTGGTTCCTTAAAAGGGTAAACAAAATCAACAAATCTCTGGCCAAGCTCACAGAAAGAGTCCTAAATAAACAAAATAATAAACAAAAAAGGAGAAATAACAGTGGATACTGTACTACTTAAAAAAACCTAGGTGAATACTATGAACCACAAAAGAATACTATATGCCAACAAATTGGACAATGGAGAAGAAATGGACAGGTTTCTAGAAATGTGAAGACTACCAAAACTGAATTTAAATAATAGATAATTTGAACAGATTGACCACTACAAATGAAGTAGAATCTGTAACTCAAAAAAAACAAACAAACCCCACAGAGGTCCAGGACCAGATGGTTCGTTGTCAAAATTGACCAAACATCAAAGGAGACCTTATACTGATCCTTCTTAAACTCATCCTAAAGACTTGAGGAAACAATTTCAAAGACCTTCTGTGAAGCCACCATCACCCGAATATCAAAACAAGAAAAAAGACACTACCAGAAAAGAACATTATAGGCCAATATATTTGATAAAATATCTCCCTGAAATATAAGCAAACAGAATCCAAAAACATATTAAAAAGATCACACACTATGACCAACTTGGATTCATCCCAGGGTCACAGGAATGGCTCAACATATGCAAATCAATCAGTGTGACACATGACATCAAAAAAAGAAAAGACAAAAACTACATGGTCATCTCAATAGATGCAGAAAACACATCTGATAAAATTCAACAGGCATTCACGATAAAAAAAAAAAAAAAAAACCTCTCACCAAACTGAGTAAACAGGGAATATATATCAACATAATAAATATTATTTATAACTGTTGTCATAAATAGCATCAGTTCAGTCGCTCAGTCATGTCCGACTCTTTGCGACCCCATGAATCGCAGCACGCCAGGCCTCCCTGTCCATCACCAACTCCTGAAGTCTACTCAAACTGATGCCCATCGAGGCGGTGATGCCATCCAGCGATCTCATCCTCTGTTGTCCCCTTCTCCTCCTGCCCCCAATCCCTCCCAGCATCAGAGTCTTTTCCAATGAGTCAACTCTTCGCATGAGGTGGCCAAAGTATTGGAGTTTCAGCTTCAGTATCAGTTCTTCCAATGAACACCCAGGACTAATCTCCTTTAGGATGGACTGGTTGGATCTCCTTGCAGTCCAATGGACTCTCAGGAGTCTTCTCCAACACCACAGTTCAAAAGCATCAATTTTTCGGCGCTCAGCTTTCTTCACAGTCCAACTCTCACATACATACATGACCACCAGAAAAACCATAGCCTTGACCAGATGGACCTTTGTTGGCAAAGTAATGTCTCTGCTTTTTAATATGCTATCTAGGTTGGTCATAACGTTCCTTCCAAGGAGTAAGCGTCTTTTAATTTCATGGTTGCAGTCACCATCTGCAGTGATTTTGGAGCCCAAAAAAGTAGTCTGACACTGCTTCCACTGTTTCTCCATCTATTTCCCATGAAGCGATGGGACCAGATGCCATGATCTTAGTTTTCTGAATGTTAAGCTTTAAGCCAACTTTTTCACTCTTCTCTTTCACTTTCATCAAGAGGCTTTTTAGTTCCTCTTCACTTTCTGCCATAAGGGTGGTGTCATCTGCTTATCTGAGGTTATTGATATTTCTCCCGGCAATCTTGATTCCAGCTTGTGCTTCATCCAGCCCAGCGTTTCTCATGATGTACTCTGCATATAAGTTAAATAAGCAGGGTGACAATACACAGCCTTGTTGTACTCCTTTTCCTATTTGGAACCAGTCTGTTGTTCCATGTCCAGTTCTAACTGTTGCTTCCTGACCTGCATACAGGTTTCTCAAGAGGCAGGTCAGGTGGTCTGGTATTCCCATCTCTTTCAGAATTTTCCACAGTTTATTGTGATCCACGCAGTGAAAGGCTTTGACATAGTCAATAAAGCAGAAATAGATGTTTTTCTGGAACTCTCTTGCTTTTTCAATGATCCAGCAGATGTTGGCAATTTGATCTCTGGTTCCTCTGCCTTTTCTAAAACCAGCTTGAACATCTGGAAATTTATGGTTCACATATTGCTGAAGCCTGGCTTGGAGAATTTTGAGCATTACTTTACTAGCGTGTGAGATGAGTGCAATTGTGCAGCAGTTTGAGCATTCTTTGGGATTGCCTTTCTTTGGTATTGGAATGAAAACTGACATTTTCCAGTCCTGTGGCCACTGCTGAGTTTTTCAAATTTGCTGACATATTGAGCGCAGCACTTTCACAGCATCATCTTTCAGGATTTGAAATAGCGCCACTGGAATTCCATCACCTCCACTAGCTTTGTTCATAGTGATGCTTTCTAAGGCCCACTTGACTTCACATTCCAGGATGTCTGGCTCTAGGTGAGTGATCACACCATTGTGATTATCTGGGTCATGAAGATCTTTTTTGTACAGTTCTTCTGCGTATTCTTGCATAAATAGTATAATACTCAACTATGAAAAGGTGAAAAAGCCCTTCCACTAAAATCTGGAATAAAACAAGGTTGCCAATTCTTACCACTTCTATTCAACATAGCATAGGAAGTCCCAGTTGACAGCAAACACACAAGAAAAAGAAATAAAAGGTATTCAAATTGGAAAGGAAGAGGTAAAACTGTCATTATATTTAGATGAAATGACACAACAGGTGTGCCTGCGTGGTAAGACACTTCAATCCTGTTTGTCTCTTTGCGACCCAAAGGACTGTAGCTCCTGTGTCCATGGGACTTCCTAGGCAAGAACACTAGAGTGGGTAGCCATGTCCTCCTCTAGGAGATCTTCGCCACCCAGGGATCAAACCCACATTTCCTGCAGCTCCTGCACTGCAGGTGGATTCTTTACTGCTGAGTCACTGGGGAAGTCCTGATACTATATATAGAAAACCCTAAAGATTCCATGGAAAAGCCACTAGAACTGATAAAATGAATTCAGCAAGGTAGTAGGATACAAATTAACATACAGAAATGGGTTGCACATCTTTACATTCACAAAAAGTGAATGTAAAAAGAAATCCCTTTTAAAATGCCTGAAACAAAATAAAATACTTAAGAATAAATATGAACAGGAGGTAAAACACTGATTTCATGATTCATATATGAAACTGATGGTGATTCAAAGATCAACAAGATAAAGATCACCAAGATATCAAAATCTCATGGACTACAAGAATTAATATTATTAAAATGGCCACACTGCCCAAAGCAATCCAGAGATTTATTGTTCAGTTCAGTCACTCAGTTGTGTCCAACTCTTTGTGACCCCATGAACCGCAGCACATCAGACCTCCGTGTCCATCACCAACTCCCAGAGTCTACCCAAACCCAAGTCCATTGAATTGGTGATGCCATCCAACCATCTTATCCTCTGTCGTCCCCTTCTCCTCCTTCCCTCAATCTTTCCCAGCATCAGGATCTTTTCAAATGAGTCAGCTCTTCACATTTGGTGGCCAAAGTATTGGAGTTTCAGCTTCAACATCAGTCCTTCCAATGAACACGAAGGACTGATCTGCTTTAGGATGGACTGGTTGGTGTGGTCCCAATCAAATTACCCACGAGATTTTTCACAGAACTAGAAAAAAAAAGTCCCAAGATTTATATGGAACCATAAAAGACCCAGAATTGCCAAAGGAATACTGAAGAAAAAAAACAATGCAGCAGGCTTAACTGTCCCAGACTTCAGATAATACTCAAAGCTACAATAATCAAAACAGCATGGTATTAGCACAATAACAGATATATAAACCAATGGAACAGAAAAAAGAGCCCAGAAATAAACCAATACACCTACAGTCAATTAATCTTCAACAAAGATGGCAAGAATATACAAGGGAGACGAGAGACTCCTCAGTAACTGGTGCTGTGAAAGTTGGACATCAGCATGTAAATCATCAAGTTAAGAACACAGCCTCACAGCATACACAACAATAAACTCAAAATGGCTTAAAGACTTAAACATAAGACATGACACCATAAAAATTGCTAGGAGGGAACATAAACAAAACGTTTTCTGACCCGAATTGGACCAATGTTTTCTTAAGTTAGTCTCCCAAGACCAAGAGAAATAAAAGCAAAATTAAACAAATGGGACCTAATCAAACATAAGCACTGCACAGCAAAGGAAGCCATAAACAAAGAGACAACCTATCAAGCAAGAGAAAATATTTGCAAATGATGCAACAAACAAGGGCTTACTTTCCAAAATATACAAATAGCAATAACAAAAGTCATAAGTCAATAACAAAAAAATAAGCAGCCCAACCAAAAAATGGGCCAAAGATCCAGACAGACATTTCTCCAAAGAAGAAATACAGACGGTCAACAGACACATGAAAAGATGCTCAACATCACTAAGTATTAGGAAAATGCAATCAAAACTACATTGAGGTATCATCTCACACTGCCCAGAATGACCATCATTAAAAAGTACTTAAATACCAAATACAGGAGAGGATATGGAGAAGAAGGAATCCTTGTACACTGTTGGTGGGAATGCAAATTGGTACAGTCACTATGGAAAACAATACAGATATTCCTCAAAACACTAAAAACAGAATTACCATATGCTCTGGCAATCCCACTCCTAGGCATACATCCAGACAAGAGTATAATTCAGAGACATATACACCCCTATGTTCACGGCAGCACTATTTATAATAGCCAAGACATTAAACCAACCTAAATGATAACAGAACATGAATGGATAAAGATGTGGTACATATATACAATGGATATTACTCAGTCATAAAAAGGAACTAAAATGTGTCATTTGCAGAGATGTGGATGGACCTACAGACTATCATTTAGACTGAAGTCAAAGAAAAACAAATACTGTTAACAGATATATGTAGAGTCCAGAAAAAATGGCACAGGTGATCTTTTGTGCAAACCAGAGATAGAGACACTGATGCAGAGAACAAACGTATGGATAAGGAAGGGAAAGAAGAGAGGTGGACTGCAGTGGGGGTGGTTGGGACTGACGTATATGCACCGCTACGTGTAGAACAGAAAACCAGTGAGAACCCACTGTGGAGCACAGGGCGAGCTCCTGGGACCGCTGTGGCGGCCTAGATGGGAAGGACGTCCAAAAGAGAGGGGATGTATGTGTGACTCACTCATCTCACTGGACAGCAGAAACTGACACGGCAGTGTAAAGCAACTCTATGCCAAATGAGAAATAACAAAAAGAAAATGTAGTACAAACATGCAGTAGAGTATTACTCAGCCATTAAAAACAATGAAATAATGCCACTGGCAGCACCATGGGTGGACCTGAAGATTATCACACTGGAGTGAAGCACAGAGAAAGGCAACTGTCACATGAAATCACTTACAGGTAAATAGATGGGGAAAAAGTGTCAGATTTTATTTTTTGGGGCTCCAAAATCACTGCAGATGGTGACTGCAGCCATGAAATTAAAAGACACTTACTCCTTGGAAGGAACGTTATGACCAACCTAGATAGCATATTAAAAAGCAGAGACATTGCTGTGCCAACAAAGGTCCGTCTAGTCAAGGCTATGGTTTTTCCAGTGGTCATGTATCAATGTGAGAGCTGGACTGTGAAGAAAGCTGAGCGCTGAAAAATTGATGCTTTTGAACTGTGGTGTTGGAGAAGACTCTTGAGAGTCCCTTGGACTGCAAGGAGATCCAACCAGTCCATCCTAAAGGAGATCAGTCCTGGGTGTTCATTGGAAGGACTGATGCTAAAGCTGAAACTCCAATACTTTGGCCACCTCATGAGAAGAGTTGACTCATTGGAAAAGACGCTGATGCTGGGAGGGATTGGGGGCAGGAGGAGAAGGGGATGACAGAGGATGAGATGGCTGGATGGCATCACTGACTCGATGAACATGTGTTTGAGTATACTCTGGGAGTTGGTGATGGACAGGGAGGCCTGGCGTGCTGCGATTCATGAGGTGGCATAGAGTCAGACACGACTGAACAACTGAACTGAACAGGTAGAATCTAAAAAAATGATACAAATGAACTATCTACAAGGTGGAGGCAGACTATCAGACTTAGGAAACAAACTTATGGTTGCCAGTGGGAGGGAAGGGGAGACTGATAGACTGGAAGTTTGGGATTTACATGTATACAATGCTATGTTTAAAACAGATTGCCAGTGGGGACGTACTACATGACACAGGGAACTCTGCTCAATATTTTATAACGGGATAACAATTTTTTTCCTAAATGTTTTCCTAAATGGGAAAACGATTTGAAAAAGATAGATGTAAATATAAACTGAATCACTTTGCTATACACCCAAAACTAGCACAACACTGTTAATCAAATATTTTTCAATATAAAAAAAATTTTCAAAAATAGCCAAGACATAGAAAGAACTTAAATGTCCATCAACAGATGAATGGATCAAGATGTGGTACACATATACAATCGAATACTACTCGGCCATAAAAAAGCATGAAATAAAGCCACTTGCAGCAACACAGATGAACCTAGAGACTGTCATACTAAGTGAAATTAAGTCAGACAAACAAAAGACAAATATCATATGATATCACTTATATTTGGAATCTAAAATATGACACAAATGAACTTATCTACAAAAACAAAATATAGATTCATTGACATAGAGAACACACTTGTGGTTTGCCAAGGGGGAAAAGAGAATGTATAGAGAAGGATTCAGTGTTTGGGATTAGCAGATGCAGACTATCACATATGGAATGGATAAACAACAAGGTCCTACTGTCTAGCACGGGCAAGTATAGTCAGCATTCTGTGATAAACCATAACAGAAAAGAATACAAAAAAGAATGTCTATGTAGGTATAACTGAATCACTGTGCTGTGCAGTAGAAATTTACACAACACTGTAAATCAACTACACTTCATAATGTAAATTTTAACAAATGATTTCTACATAACAAAACAGATCTTATCTATCACTTACTTTTCTTTGGCAAAAAAAACTCTGTACCTTCTCTATGTGGCTTGGTACATATACTTTCTCATATCTGTCAATAAACATCTTCATTAGATTATGTGGGAATAAATTTGGAAATCAATTCTCCTTCAAATGAAGACCTCAGTCATTCAGTTTGCTGAGTCTACATATTAAAAAACTACAAAAGACATAAAAATCATATAGAAATAGGAGATGTAATCCCTCCCCTTCAAATAGTTCAAATGTAATAAGGGTACCTATATGTAGATATAGGAAAACCAGTTATTTGAGAAGGTTATAATCTTTGTCCATGGAGTTGCAAAAAGTCAGACAGAACTTAGCAAGTGAACAACAACAGATGATCTTTGTAGAAATAACGAGCTCCACCCTCAGTATTCCAATTGCAAAACACAGGTCACCTGATTGTTAGCACAGTGCTCAGGTGGCCGCTCTGACGGGACAGTTTTCAGCCACACCAGGGAGGCTTTATCTCCTCAGTCCTCATGAAGGGCCAGCCACTCGCCACTCTTTTCCCCAGGTAGAGAACCACCAGAGAAGGGTGCCAGAGGGCCTTGCTCTCAGTGGGCTATGATTTTCTGAGTAAATCAGAACTTCCTAGGGAAGGTGGTAAGCACTTGTTTTTTTTTTTTAATTTGAGGTTCCGAACTAAACCTCAAAAACATCCAGAAAAGTCTTATAAACACAAAATTGGACAGCTGAGAACAGGAAGAAGTATTTAGTGCTTTTTCTCTTTGCACAACGTGACCTGAATTTAAACCCCAGCTAGGGAGCTTCCCTGGTGGCACAGGTATAAGGAATCCGCCTGCCGATGGAGGAGACACGGGTTTGATACCTGGTCTAGAAAGATCCCATATCCCGCGGAGCAGCTAAGCCTATGTGGCACAAGGACTGAGCTTGTCCTCTAGAGTCCGGGAGCCACGACTGCTGAGAGCTCATGTGCTCATCTACTAAAGCCTGCATGCCCTACAGCCTGTGATCCGTAACGAAAGCCACCGCAATGAGGAGCCCACAGACAGCAACTGCAGAGTAGCCCGTGCAGCAATGAAGACCCAGTACAGCCAAAAATAAATTATAAAAAGATTCCAGTTCTGTGCTTTGTCTTAGAGAAGCTACTGAATCTCTATTACATAGTTTTTGACATTTGAGATCGTTAATTATTTTATCAAATTAGGGTTCAGAAAACTCATCTTAAATAAACACTGAAATGCCAGAAAAGTTCTCAGGCTAAAAAAATAACTGGATTGAGGTGAGATTTAGCAAAGAGGCAGAGAAAAGATGATTTAAGTCAGGGGGAGGATTTTCAAGACAAACACAAGTAAAGAAAGATGATTTATTGAAAAAATGAAGGTCATTAAAGAAGGGAACAAGGGGAAATCATGAAGGTAAAAAAATACTCACTAATGAATATACAAACTAGTAGAAGCAAGAAATAAAAGTAGGGGAAAGACAAATATGTTAATTAGAGATCATTTTAAAGCAAGTACTGGGTTGGCCAAAAAGTTCATTCAGGATTTCTATATGTGCATGGAAACTCAAATGAACTTTTTGGCCAATCCAAATAATTGCTTGCACCAACATGACGCCAAATAAATCCACTAGAGAACTCTGTGTTTGCTGAACAACTGAATAAATAAGAACAGTGGCTGGGAAACACGAAAAAGGAAAAACAGGACCAGCTTGGGAACAGCCTGCCTTGCTGAGGTCTGAGGGAGAACGGAAATATTTACACTTCCAATGTCATTTCCTAGGCAGGTAGGATATGAAATGCTATCAATGACATAGGGAAAAATGAAAGTGGGAAATATAAAAGAGCCCACTGGCCATATAAAGCTCAAGTTTAAATGTTCTCAGGAGGAGAGGGCGTCCATTAAACTGAAAAGTGGCAGAGGGATACAGGTGGTGAAAAGATAAGGATTTGTATAAGCATAGATCACTGTTAATTTTTACAGTAATTATTACAGCAGAATGGCTGAAATGAAACATAGGCTAGAAGCTTAGAGCAATCATTGGTAGAAGTTGAAGAATAAGAGGAACAAGAGGAATATAAGTCATTGTGGAGCTAGATGAAAGGGTCAACCCATATCATCTTTTAATTAATTTATTCTAATTGGAGGATAATTACAAATATTTTGATGGTTTTTGCCATACATCAGTATGAGTCAGCCACAGGTATACACTGGTCCCTTCATCCTGAATCCCCCTCCCAGCTCCCTCCCTACCCTATCCCTCCAGGTTGTCACGGAACACTAGCTTTGGGTAGGTAAGTTTTAAGGCAATGTAAATTTAATATGACAACATTGCAAGTTATTGAGTGTTTCGTATTTCATTATAGAGTTTGTGCCCCTTTGTGGATCACAGTCTTATCATGCGGAATGGGTCACAGTGGAGAGTTCTGACCAAATGCGGTCTCCTGGAGGAGGGAGGGCTAAGCCCTACAGGATTCTTGCTGCAAAAGCTTCATGAACAGTGTGAAAAGACAAAAAGACATAACACCCGAAGATGAGCCCCCCAGGTCAGAAGGTGTCCTATTACGCTACTGGGTAAGAGCAGAGGGCAATTAATTACCAAAAGCTCCAGAAAGAGTGAAGCAGCTGGGCCAAAGCAAAAACAATGCTCAGTTGTGGATGTGTCTGGTGTGAAAGTAAAGTCCAACGTTATAAAGAACAATACTGCATAAGAACTTGGAATGTTAGGTCCGTGAATCAAGGTAAATTAGAGGTGATCAGGAAGGAGAAGGCAAGCGTAAACATCGATATATCAGAGGAGTCTGTGAAATAAAATGGACTGGAATGGGAGAATTTAATTCAGATGACCATCACATCTATAACTGAGGGGAAGAATCCCTGAGAAGAAATGGATTAGCCCTCGTAGTCAACAAGAGAGTCCGAAATGCAGTAATTAGGTGCAATCTCAAAAATGAAAGAAAGATCTCGGTTGGTTTCCAAGGCAAGCCATTCAACATCACAATAATCCAAGTCTATGCCCCAAGTACTGATGCCAAAGAAGCTGAAGTTGACAGGTTCTATGAAGACCTACAAGAATTCTAAAACTAATACCAAAAAAAAAAAAAAATGCCCTTTTCATCATAGGGAATTGGAATGCAAATGTAGGAAGTCAAGAGATACCTGGAGTTAACAGGCAAATTTGGCCTTGGAGTACAGAATGAAGCAGGGAAAAGACCAACAGAGTTTTGTCACGAGTACACACTGGTCATAGCAAAACACCTTTTCCCAACAACACAAGAGATGACTTTACACACGGACATCACCAGATGGTCAATAATGAAATCAGACTGATTACATTCTTTGCAGCCAAAGATAGAGAAGCTCTATAGAGTCAGCAAAAACAAGACCTGGGGCTGACTGTGGCTCACATCATGAGCTCCTTATTGCAAAATTCAGACTTATATGAAGAAAGTAGAGAAAACCAATAGGCCATTCAGGTATGACCTAAATTAAATCCCTTATGATTATACAGTGAAGGTGACAAATAGATTCAAGAGATGAGATTTGGTAGACAGAGAGCCTGGAGGACTATGGATGGAGGTTTGTGCAGGAAGATGTGGGCAAAACCATCGCAAAGAAGAAGAAATGCAAGAAGGCAAAGTGCTGGTCTGAGGAGGATTTACAGACAGCTGGGCAAGAAGAGAAGCGGGAGGCAGAGGAGAGGGGAACGATATACCCAGATGAATGCAGAGTTCCAGAGAACAGCCAGGAGAGAAAACGAAGGCCTTCTTACAAGAACAATGCAAATAAACAGAGGAAAACAATAGAATGGGAAAGACTTCAGATCTCTTCAAGGAAACCGGAGATACTAAGTGAACACTTAATGCAAGGATGGGCAAAATAAAGGACAGAAATGGTGAGGACCTAACAGAAACAGAAGAGATTAAGAAGTGGCAAGAATACACAGAGCAACTATACAAAAAAAGTCTTAATGACCCAGATAACCATGATGATGTGGTCACTCACCTAGAGACAGACATTCTTAAGTGTGAAGTCAAGTGGGCCTTAGGAAGCATTACTACAAACAAAGCTAGTGGAGGTGATGGAATTCCAGCTGAGCTATTTCAAATTCTAAAATATGATGCTGGGAAGTGCTGCACACAATATGCCAGCAAATCTGAAAAACTCAGCAGTGGCCACAGGACTGGAAAAGGTCAGTTTTCATTCCAACCCCAAAGAAGGGCAGTGCCAAAGAATGTTCAAACTACTGGACAATTGCACTCCTTTCACATGCTAGTGAGGTTATGCTCAAAATCCTTCAAGCTAGGCGTCAGCAGTACATGAACCTAGAAATTCCAGATGTACAAGCTGGGTTTAGAAAAGGCAGAGGAATTGCCAGACATTGCATTACCAACATTTGATGGATCATAGAGAAAGCAAGGGAATTAAAAAAAAAAAAAAACTTCACCAACTATACTAACGCCTTTGACTATGTGGATCACAACAAATTGTGCAAAATTCTTAGAGATGGGAATACCAGACCATCTTACCTGCCTCCTGAGAAACCTGAATGCAGGTCAAGAAGCAAGTTAGAACCTGACATGAAACAACAGACTGCCTGAAAACTGGGAAAGGAATAAGTCAAGGTTGTATATTGTCACTCTGTTTATTCTATGCAGAGTACATCATGAAAAATGTCAGGTCAGATGACCACAAGCTGGAATCAAGATTGCCAGTAGAAATATCAACAACCTCAGATACCATACTAATGGCAGAAAGCAAAGAGGAACTAATTAGCCTCTTGATGAGGGTTAAAGAGGAGAGTACAGAAGCTAGCTTTAATCTTAACATTAAAAAAACTAAGATCGTGACATCCAGTCCCACCATTTCATACAAACAGATTTTATTTCCTGGGCTCCAAAATCACTGTGGATGCTAACTGCAGCCATGAAATTAAAAGACACTTGCTCCTTGGAAGAAAAGTTATGACAAACCTAGACAGCATATTAAAAAGCAAAGACATCTCTTTGCTGACAGAAGTCTGTATAGTCAAAGCTATGGTTTTTCCAATATTCATCTACGGATGTGAGAGTTGGACCATAAAGAATGCTGAGCGCCAAAGAATTGATGTTTTCAAACTGTGGTGCTGGAGAAGACTCTTGAGAGTCCCTTGGACAACAAGGAGATCAAACCAGTCAATCCTAGAGGAAATCAACCCTGAATATTCAAAAAGGACTGATGCTGAAGCTTCAACACTTTGGCCACTTGATGCAATGGGCCTGCTCATTGGAAAAGACCCTAATGCTGGGAAAGATAGAGGAGGCAAAAGAGGCGACAGAGAATTAGATGGTAGGATGGCACTGACTCAAAGGACACGAGTCTGAGCAGACTGTGGGAGACAGTGAAGCAGAGAGAAGCCTGGCACGCTGCAGTCCATGGAGCCACGAAGAGTCAGACGTGACTCAGTGACTGAACAGCAGCTGCCTGACTCCAGTCCACGTGCTCAACTCCCGAGCCCTTGATTCTGACGTGTTTGCGGAGTAGCATTTTATTTTATTTTTTGGAGTAGCATTTTTAAAGTCAGAAGATCTTACATAAAACGTTAGATTTTCCGTTTTTCTTTAAAAATCACAGCTCTGGAACGTTAAGTCCACACATCTTCCTGACAACAGACTGCCCTAAGATCACCACCTTCCCTACCACTCCACAGGATAGACTGGCTTCTCTCACTTGGAGGAGGCCTGTGAACTACTTTATAAGGAACCTCATGTTCACTGTCATCATGAACGTTAACAGAAATCTCACTATGCAGGCAGGGATGAATGTTGTTTTAAATTTTTTTGTCCCACCCACGCAGTGCAGCATTCTTAATTCCCTGACCAGGAACTGAACCCACAGCCCCTGCACTGGAAGAAAAAGTCTTCACCATTGGACCACCAAGGAAGTCCTGAGGTGAGAATATTTTTAACAGTTTTCAAAGGGGACTCAGACCGTCCCCAGGTTAATCATGTAGTAAGTTGTAGAATCAAGATCCTAATCCAGTCCTATGATTCCAAAGTACAATTTCCTCTCTTGACCTTACTTCTCAATATAATGGGAAGGTCCATAACCTGAATCCAAGTCACACTCATAATGCCATTTTAAAAACAACAGGGACTTCCATGGTGGCAATGTGGGTAATCTGTCTGCCAATGCAGGGGACGCGGGTTTGAGCCCTGGTCCAGGAAGACTTCATGGGCCATGAAGCAACTAAACCCAAGTGCCATAGCTACTGAAGCCAGCGCTCCACCATAAGAGAAGCTATCACAGCGAGATGCCCACACACTGCAACACAGAGTAGCCCCTGCTCACCGCAGCCACAGAAAGCCTGCACAAAGCAACGAAGACCCAGTGCAGCCAAAAACAAAGAAAGGAAAACTTAAAAAGTAAATAGATAAAAATTTTAAAATAAAAAAATCCTTTAGAGTGCTTACTGATAAATTCTAAGTCTATTTAGAATCCAAAATTGGAATTCATGGGTTATATACATACGTGAAAAGCCATTTACCTGTGGCTATACCTCTGTAACTATATATACTCGTATACACGTAAAAGCATTTAGTTTTTAAAATGAAAAAGATAATTTTACTTGATGAAAATACATTATACTTAGCTAGTTAAAAAGAAAGTATAAATCCTAAACTTACAAAAATATAAGGAATTGCATTGAAAACTCACCCAATAAATTAATCCCATCATTGACAATGAGCTGTCCGTGACGTAAGTAGTTCAAAATGGGTTCAAAGTACTCAGGACTTCGGTCAATTAAGAAAGCTCCTCTATGATCTTGTTTATTTCCCCAAACACCTGTGGGGCCAACAAAATGAAGATAGCCACCCCCACATAAG
Organism: Dama dama; assembly: GCF_033118175.1. NCBI lineage: Eukaryota > Metazoa > Chordata > Mammalia > Artiodactyla > Cervidae > Dama > Dama dama. The sequence goes on along the minus strand of NC_083696.1, from coordinate 38,138,201 downwards.
CAAAAAGTAAAGTCAGAAATTTATAGGAAGCAAACTGTGTAGCATACCAGTATGTTTTTACTCTTGTACAGATTATTACCAATACCATTAAAAAGTACAAAAGGACAGGAGTTTTTAAAGTCAATACAGCTACAGACGCAAAATGGGAAAATTATGGACTGCACTCACCTTTGTCCTTAAACATGTGGGCCAGCATACTGTCGGGTTCTTTATTCACTAAAGTGCTCCTAAGAATTCAGGGAAAAAAATGGATTTCTCCATTTGTCTTTATAAACAAACATATTTAAGTCAAGAGTATACTTGTTCTCAGCTGCTCTCTCAAAAAGATGCATGCTATAACCTGGGAGGAGTGATGCTGGGAGACAAAAATGTGCAGTAAGTTGCCATTTATCAAAATCCCTTCTAATCTGGCACTTCCTTTGATTTAAACATTGATTTAGTTGACTTTAACTTCAATGCTAATCTATCCCTCTAGCACGCAACTATATCACAATTTTCATGCTCTAAAGTAGGCTGTTTTTATCCCTTTAGTATAAGCAGTTGTGTCTTAAAATTTCAGTGTTGTTAATTTTCTTACTTGTGTTACAAGTATATTGCTCAATATTTTAAAAACATATTCTAAAAATGCTAAATTCATGCTTTTTGTGCCTTCTCTGGAATGACTTATGAGCCATTTTTCTACTCTTAAAAAACTTTCTAAAAATTGGTTTCAAATCACACAGAATATTTAAGCAGCACTGGAATATCTTCTAAGGAAATCAGTCATCTGAAGGAAAGAACAGACAGCATGTAGTACCACGTCGACACACACGTGCATGTGCACCTACCGTGTGGTTGTAAAGTACCGCCCTCCAACATTCAATGTGAGCCAGTCTGTGTGAGATCCTGACAGCCCTTCAGGTAGTTTAGAATCTGTCTGAGGATCTAGAGATGACAGGTAGAAAAATTAAACATTAATTTGGGGAAGCATTAATTTGGTGATTTGGGGAAGATGGCAATACCGTAATTTTTTAAACTAAAAATACACAAAAGCATGGCAGAGCTACTAGGACCGCAAGCCCTGGACCCGTAGACAGCATGGAAAACAAAACTAGGTAGAAGGCATACCGCCAGCACTGACAGCTAGGACAGCAGCTACGGCCTCTTCTTTGACAGCAACAGCGGGGTATGTGCTGATCCTAAGAATTCCAAAGTAACCCATAAAGACTCACTCCAAAACTCAGCAAATCTACTTGAGAACCACCACCCGGAAGTGGAGGGGTCTGCCCACTCTTAACTGCAGGTGATTCAAGTAATGTGCAGTAAGATCTGAAGGGGCTGAAAATGAACTCTCAAAACTCCGACCTAGGAAAAAAGCCCCATACTGAGGATAAGTTGTTGGGAAAAGGAACACATCGAAGTCAGTTCTAATGAGGTAGATGAACCTAGAGTCTATTATACAGACTGAAGTAGGTCAAGAAAGAGAAAAACAAATGCTGCATATTAACACATGTATGTGGAATCTAGAAAGATGGCACCGAGGACCCTATCTGCAGGGCAGCAGTGGACACAGGCAGAGAGGAGGAAGCAGACAGCAGCAGGGAAACATTCACTATCACACCTAAGACAGATGGCCAATGGAAACGTGCTGTGTGACGCAGGAACTCAAACCTAGGCTCTGTGACAACCTGGGGGTGTGAAAGGGTGGGAGGTGGGAGGAGTTTCAGGGGGGAGGGCACGTATATATACCTATGGCTAATTCATGTTGATGTATGGCAGAAATGAAACCAATATTGTAAAAGCAATTATCCTTTAATTAAAAATAAATTTTTAAAAAAGATAATAAAAGTCAACAAGGTCCACTAGAATATATAAGAAGGTAATTCCCATATTTTTTCAATACTTCACAATAAAGAGAAAAGGCAAACCTAAAGCCATGAAATTAGAAAAACTTTTCTAAGTCAGGCTGTCCTTCTCCAGTAAAGGAAAATGAATTTCATGTAAAAAATGAGGAATAGAAACTCCCATACAAAATTATTTTTAAAAAGGAAGACTACATCCCTATAGATAATAAAGATGTGGCAGAAATACCCACAAAACAGGTAAACTATAATATTCCAAATATGCTAAAAGAGGTAAGTAAATAAACCAGAACCAAAAATGAAGAAATGAGACAAGAGAACTCAGAGAGAATTAGAAGTAAAAAGAAAAATCATTTCAGAAATGAAGATTACAAGAGACACAGGAGTGAAAGATCACCACAGATAATGCCTGAAGGAAGATAAAAGATGAAAGGGCAAAGCTTTAAAAATCAAAAAGAAATGAAGGAGGAGAGGCAAACTATTTAATAGATCTCAACTTGCCTAAGGAGGTGAAAGAGCTGTATGCAGAAAACTACAAGACGCTGATGAAAGAGATCACAGACCACACAAACAGATGGAGAAAGAGTCCATGCTCCTGGGCTGGAAGAATCAATACTGTGAGAATGACATCAATGTAATATATAAATGCAATGCAATCCTCATCAAATTACCAATGGCACTTTTCACAGAATTAGAACAAAAAAATTTCAAATTCATATGGAAACACAAAAGACCCCAAGCAGTCAGAGCAATCTTGAGAAAGAAGAATGGAGCTGGAGGAATCAAGTTACCTGATTTCAGACTAAAACACAGACACAGAGTCATCAGACAGCATGGTGCTGGCACAGAGCGCAGACCAATGGAGCAAGGTAGGAAGCCTGGAGACAAACCCACACACCCGTGGGCACCTTGTCTTTGACAAAAGAGGCAAGAATACACAATGGGGAAAAGACAGTCTCTTGAATAAGCGGTGCTGGAAGAACTGGACATCTATGTGTAAAAGAACGAAATTAGAACACTTTCTCATGCCATATACAAAGACAGACTAAAAATGGAGTAAAAACCTAAATGTAAGACCACAGACTATCAAACTCTTAGAAGAGAACATAGAATGCTATATGACATAAATCACAGCAAGATCCTCCATGACCCACCTCCAAGAATAATGGAAATAAAAACAAAAATAAACAAATGGGACCTAATTAAACTTAAAAGCTTTTGCACAGCAAAGGAAAGTATAAACAAGGTGAAAAGATAAACCACAGAATGGGAGAAAATGATAGCAAATGAAACAACCAACAGAGGATTAATTTCCAAAATATACAAACAACTCATACCAGAAAAACAAACAATCCAGTCAAAAAGTGGACAAAAGACCTAAACAGACATTTCTCTAAAGAACACACACGGATGGCTAATAAACACATGAGAAGATGCTCAACACCGCTCATTATCAGTGAAATGCAAGTCAAAACTACAATGAGTATCACCTCACTAGTCAGAATGGCCATCATCAACAAATCCCCAAACAACGAGTGCTGGAGAAAGCATGGGGAAAAGGGAGCCCTCGTGTACTGCTGGGGGGAATGTAAACTGATACAGCCACCATGGAAGACAGTACAGAGATTCCTCAGAAAACTAGGAATAAAACCACCATATGAGCCAGCAATATCATTTCTAGGCATATACCCTGAAGAAACCAAACCTGAAAAAGACATGCATCCCAGTGTTCACTGCAGCATTATTTACAATAGCTAGGACATGGAAGCAACCCAGATGTCCATCGACAGATGAATGGAAAAAAAGCTGTGGTACATATATGTAATGGAGTACTACTCAGTCATAAAAAGGAGTGCATTTGAGTCAATTCTGAGATGAATGAAACTAGAGCCTATTCTACAGCGTGAAGTCAGAAAAACAAACATTGCATATCGATGCATATATATGGAATCCAGAAAGATAGTCCTGATGAACCTATTCACAGGGCAGCAATGCAGACACACACATAGAGAACAGACATACAGACAAGGGCCAGGGAGAGGAAGGAGAGGGTGAGACAAACGAACAGAACAGCATGGAAGCATATAAACTTCCACATGTAAAACAGATAGCCACTGGAAATTAGCTGTGGGACTCAGGGAACTCAAAGTGGGCTCTGTAACCACCTAGAGGGTTGGAGGGAGGGAGTTTCCAGAGAGAGGGGACATCTGTATACCTATGACTAATTCATGTTGATGGATGGCAGAAATCAGACCAATAATGTAAAGCAGTCACCAATAAATTAAAACAAATAACTATAATTTTAAAAAGATTTTAAATCCATCAACTGAAGACAAGTGTGAAAGATCCAATAGAAATCCTGAAAGGAGAAAATCAAATCATGGTGACAAAACAAACACATAAAGTTCAAGAAAACTTTTCTGAAATTAAAAAAAGTGAAACTATGTATTGAAAGGGCCCACCACATATCTGACAGAATCAACCCAGAACATCCAGAAATAGTCTTAATAAAGTTACTATACTTTAAAGAAAGAGAATCATGCTTTGGGTGATCTAGGAAAAGTAATCAGTTACAAGAAATCAGGTTTTCTTCAACACCAGTACTCTATGCTAGAAAAAAATGGAGTAACATATTTAAGGTATTTAAAGAAAAATCACAACCTAAAGATTTTTTTAAACAACTTGAGGTATAACTGATATACAATAAAAAAATATATCATTAAAGTGGCACTTTTGTCATGAAATCATCTGACATATGATTTTATGACTAGTCAAACTGATTTTCAGGTATAGAGGCCATATGCAAGATGTCAAGAGAACACAGTTTTCACAAGTTCTTTATAAAGAATCTACTGGAAAATAAGTTTCAGATAGCCTCTCGGGGCATCAATTTAAGGACTGGAGGAGTAAAACTAAGTGATGGTTTTAAGGGAAAGAGTACAGTATACAATGGTGTGTGTATGTATGTCTATGTATATAGCATATTTGACAATGGATAAATACACTTTTAAATAAAGGAAGGAACAGGCATATTAAAAATGCTTAATTGTCTTTAGTAGTTATAATGTCTTTGTAGTCATATACAAAGTATTGTGATTGTTATTGAAACTTTTATGTGTATTTTGTGTAGGATGAAGGAAAACAGTAATTTCATGACACCATATATGTCCCTGGAAACTAGGGCTACTGATATGCAAGAAAGGAGACACAGTAAAAGAAAATATTAAATAAAAACCTTACAATCCTATACTCAATTTCAGCACATATAGATCTGACCTTTTTTTTTTTTTTTTAATAGGACTGGGAGCATTCTCTTAGCTCTGAATTAAAAAATTGGAGGTCTAAGATAATCTTGGGGATGGTCTTGATCACTGCCTCCTGTACAATGTCAAGAGACTCCATCCACAGTTCTTCAGGCACTCTAACAGATCTAATCCCTTGAATCTATTTGTCACTTCCACTGTATAATTGTAAGGGATTTGATTTAGGTCATACCTGAATGGTCTAGTGGTTTTCCCTACTTTCTTCAATTTAAGTTTGAGATTGACAATAAGGAATTCATGATCTGAGACATAGTAAGCTCCTGGTCTTGTTCTTGCTGACTGCATACAGCTTCTCCATCTGTGCTGCAAAGAATATAATCAATCTGATTTCGGTATTGACCATCTGATGATGTCCATGTGTAGAGTCTTCTCTTGTGTTGTTTGGAAGAGGGTGTTTGCTATTACCAGGGCGTTCTCATGGCAAAACTCTGTTAGCCTTTGACCTGCTTCGTTTTGTACTCCAAGGCCAAATTTGCCTGTTATTTCAGGTAGCTCTTACTTCCTACTTTTGCATTTCAGTCCCCTATAATGAAGAGAACATCTTTCTGGGGTGTTAGTTCTAGAAGTTCTTGCAGGTCTTCACAGAACTGTTCAACTCCAGCTTCTTCAGCATTACTGGTCGGGGCACAGACTTCGATTACCGTGATACTGAATGGTTTGCCTTGGAAACGAACAGAGATCATTCTGTTGCTTTTGAAGACTGCATCCAAGTACTGCATTTCAGACTCTTGTTGACTATGATGGCTACTCCATTTCTTCTAAGGGATTCTTGCCCACAGTGGTAGATATAGCAGTCACCTGAGTTAAATTCACCCATTCCAGTCCATTTTAGTTCACTGATTCTTAAAATGTCGAGGTTCACTCTTGCCACCTCCTGTTTGATCACTTCCAATTTGCCTTGATTCATAGACCTAACATTCCAGGTTTCTATGCAATATTGCATAGAATATTCTATTCTATGCAATTCTATGCAATATCTTTACAGTATCAGACTTTATACCCGTCACATCCACAACTGGGTGTTGTTTTTCTTTGATGAGGCCTTACAAATAGCTGAGAAAAGAAGAGAAGCGAAAGGCAAAGGAGAAAAGGAAAGACTTACCCATTTGAATGCAGTGTTCCGAATAGCAAGGAAAGGTAAGAAAGCCTTCCTCCGTGATCAATGCAAAGAAACAGAGGAAAACAATAGAATTGGAAAGACTAGAGACCTCCTTAAGAAAATTAGAGATACCAAGGGAACATTTCATGCAAAGATGGGCTCAATAAAGGACAGAAATGGTATGGACCTAACAGAAGCAGAAGATATTAAGAAGAGGTGGCAAGAATACACAGAAGAACTATACAAAAAGATCTTCATGACCCAGATAACCATGATGGTGTGATCACTCATCTAGAGCCAGACATCCTGGAATGCAAAGTCAAGTGGGCCTTAGGAAGTATCGCTATGAACAAAGCCAGTGGAGGTGATGGAATTCCAGTTGAGCTATTTCAAATCCTAAAAGATGATGCTGTCAAAGTGCTGCACTCAATATGCCAGCAGATTTGGAAAACTCAGCAGTGGCCACAGGACTGGAAAATGTCAGTTTTCATTCCAATCCCAAAGAAAGGCAATATCAAAGAATGTTCAAACTACTGCACAACTGCACTCATCTCACACACTAGCAAAGTAATGCTCAAAATTCTCCAAGCCAGGCTTCAACAGTACGTGAACTGAAAACTTCCAGATGTTCAAGCTAGATTTAGAGAAGGCAGAGGAACCAGAAATCAAATTGCCAACATCTGTTGGATCATTGAAAACACAAGAGTTCCAGAAAAACATCTACTTCTGTTTTATTGACTACGCCAAAGCCTTTGACTGTGTGAATCACAACTGTGGGAAATTGTTCAAGAGATGGGAATACCAGACCACCTGACCTGCCTCTTGAGAAATCTATATGCACATCAAGAGACAACAGTCAGAACTGGACATGAAACAACACACTGGTTCCAAATCAGGAAAGGATTTAGTCAAGGCTACATATTGTTACCCTGCTTATTTAACTTATATGCAGAGTATATCATGTGAAATGCCAAGCCAGATGAAGCACAAGCTGGAATCAAGATTGCCAGGAGAAATACGAATAACCTCAGATACACAGATGACACCACCCTTATGGCAGAAAGAAAAGAAGAACTAAAAAGCCTCTTGATGAAAGTGAAAGAGTACAGTGAAAAAGCTGGGTTAAAACTCAACATTCAAAAAACTAAGATCATGGCATCCAGTCCCATCACTTCATGGCAAATAGATGGGGAAAAAGTGGAAACAGTGGCTGACTTTATTTTTTTGGGCTCCAAAGTCATTGCAGATGGTGATTGCAGCCAAGAAATTAAAAGACGCCTTGCTCCTTGGAAGAAAAGCTATGACCAACCTAGAGAGCATATTCAAAAGCAGAGACATTACTTTGCCAACAAAGGTCCATCTAGTCAAAGCTATGGTTTTTCCAGTAGTCATGTATGGATGTGAGAGTTGGACTATAAAGAAAGCTGAACAGCAAAGAATTGATGCTTTTGAACTGTGGTGTTGAAGAGGACCCTTGAGAGTCTCTTGGACTGCAAGGAGAGCCAATCAGTCAATCCTGAAGGAAATGAGTCCTGTATAGTCATTGGAAGGATTGATGCTGAAGCTGAAACTCCAATACTTTGGCCACCTGATGTGAAGAACCAACTCATTGGAAAAGACCTTGATGCTAGAAAACACTAAAGGCGAGAGAAGGGGACGACAAAGGATGAGATGGTTAGATGGCATCACTGACGCAATGGACATGAGTTTGAGTAGGCTCCAGGAGTTGGTGATGGACAGGTAAGCCTGGCGTTCTGCAGTTCATGGGGTTGCAAAGAGTCAGACACAACTGAGCGACTGAACTGAATTGAAAAGAGAATCAGTTCTTAAGATATTGTGTTGAATGACAGAAGCCTTATACAAAAGAATACATGTTCTGTGATTCCAACTATATAAAGGTTTATATAACAGGCAAAATTATTGTATGGTAGGGACAAAATTCGGAGAAGGCAATGGCAACCCACTCCAGTACTCCTGCCTAGAAAATCCCATGGGCAGAGGAGCCTGGTAGGCTGCAGTCCATGGGATCACGAAGAGTCGGATACTACTGAGCAACTTCACTTTCACTTTTCACTTTCATGCATTGGGGAAGGAAATGGCAGCCCACTCCAGCGTTCTTGCCTAGAGAATCCCAGGGATAGCGGAGCCTGGTGGGCTGCCATCTATGGGGTCGCACAGCGTCGGACACGACTGAAGCGACTTAGCAGCAGCAAGCAGCAGGCACAAAATTAGTAGTTGTCTCTGGTGGGGTAGCGGTGGGACTAAGAAAGAACCTGAGGGAAATTTCTAGGATGATTTAACATTCTATATCTTGAGAGGGGCTTGGGTTACACAGATGGGTGCATTTGTCAACATTTAGCAAGACACACTTAAAATTTATGCATTTTATGCAAGTTTAATTCAAAAATATGTAAAACATATTGAGCTCTAGTTGATGATATGTAGCTGAAATGTTCAAGGGTGAAGTGTATTGATAATGACAATCTCTTTGAAATGCATCAAAAAATAAAATGGACCTGGATCATTATGCAATAAAGAATAATAGAGAGTAGAATAGTAAACTGCTAATGAGTAGAATCTAGGTGATGAGTATATGGGTGTTTACTGAAATATTCTAAAAGTAAAATGCTGGGAGGAAACAAGAAAAGGACACAAGCTGGAATACTGCCCAGACGAGATAGGATTCACCGTTTTAAGTGAACCATGAGGTGGCGTTTAGTGCATGCACAATGTTGTTCAACCACCACCTCTCCCTGGTTTCAAAGCTTCAGCATCATTTAGGTTGTGATAGGGGTTACATTCATTCCTAGGCATTTTATTTTTATGCGATTGTAAGTTGAACTTTTTTTTAAAGTATATTTTTGGATTGTTCATTGCCAGTATATAGAAATGCAACTGATTGTTGTGTGTTGATTTTGACTCTTGGGACTTTGCTGAATTCATTTATGAGCTCTAACTTCATGTGTGTTTAGGGTTTATCTAAATACAAGATCATGTTGTCAGAGAATAGAAATAATTTTACTTCTTGCCCATTTGCTTTGGCTGGAACCTCTAACATAATAACCTGAAGTTGCAAAAGTGGGCATTGTTCCCAATTCTCATGGAAAAGCTTTGTCTTTCACCACTGGATGTGTGTTAGCTGTGGGTTTTTCATATATGGCCTTTATCATAGTAAGTTTCCTCCTATTTCTAGTTCGCTAAGTGCTTTTATTGTGAAAAGATGTGCAATTCTGTCAAAATCTTGTATTGCATCAATGGAGATATTTTGGGGTTTTTCCTTCATGCTACTAAAGTGACATATCACATTGATTCCTTTATGTCTGTTGACCCATTCTCAAATTCCAGGAATAAATCCCACTTGGTCATAGAGTATAACCCTTTCAATATACTTCTTTGGTTTGCTCATATTTTGCTCAGGATTTTAACATCAATATTCATAAAGGATATTTGCAATTTTCTCGTAGTGTCTTTGCCTGGCTTTGGTATCAGTGTAAAAGTTTGCAAAATACATTCTAGATGCAAAACAAAATCTTATAATCCTAATTATAAACCAAAGTATGAACCCATGCTTTCCTGGTGGCTTAGCTGGTAAAGAATCCACCTGCAGTGTGGAAGACCTGGGTTCAATCCCTCGGTTGGGAAGATCCTCTGGAGAAGGCAACAGCTACCCACTCCAGTATTCTTGCCTGCAGAATTCCAAGGACAGTCCACGGGGTTGCAAAGAGTCAGACACAACTGAGTCACTTTCATGACGTATTTTATGTTATATATGATATAAAGCTTTCTATAATATAACATTTATTACATATGAATCTTATCTACTAGCTATGTATTTCAAATTTTGTTCACCAAAAACCTGGTAATGATGATGAACTCAGGAGCAATGAGCCTCCCCAGTACCCAGATTGTGTCCTGAAATGACATTTTCCACTAAAAGATATGAAAGTTTCCAATAACAAAAAACCAATCTGGGTTTAGGACAAGAGAAGTATCAGACGAACATTTTGCTTTTCCAGACAGTAAGGAATCTGTAAAAGACTAACAGATTTGTATAAAAAAGAGGAAGACTTCAAGGGATTTCCACTGGTCAAAAGTAAAATAATCTAGGTATCAAAAAACACAGAGAATGAAAACATACCAAATATTTTTAACTCTGAAAGCTCAGAATAACAAAACAAAAAACACTAAATCACTTTTTATTGTTTATTTCTATGCAATGAATCAATTAAGTGACTACTGCCTGCCACTTTGTTAGGTTAACAGGTAAAAAATGATGAGAAAATTTTTTTGTGCACAGTCTTAAAGACAGAGAATATGCACTTACTTTTAAGTTGCCATATGATGATCCTAAGAACTACCTCCACTCAACAAATACAAATATTGAGAAGGCTTAAAAAATACTTAAGTATTCATAGTGTGATTCTCTGAAACTATGTCAAATACTCACTAAAGAATATTTACCTCATTTAAGCCTCAGGCTCTTTCTTTTGAGATATACACTGTACCTGTTTTCTTCAAAATTAAAGGGTAGTGTGTATATATGTGCATGAGTGTGTGTGGTTGATACTGTCATGTTTGATTTTTCTGTTGTGAATGATTGTCAAACATTACTTTTGCAAGCAACCTGTTGTTTAGTTGCTCAGTCGTGTCCGATTCTAACTCCAGAGACAGTAGCCAACCATGCTCCTCTGTCAGTGGGATTTCCCAGACAAGAACACTGGAGTGGGTTGCCATTTCCTTCTCCAGGGGATCTTTCCGACCCAGGCATCGCACCCAAGTCTCCTGTACTGGCAGGTGAATTCTTTACCACTGAGCCACCAGGGAAGCCCTCTGCAACCCATACATGCTTAAAAATATGTAACATAGCAGAGAGATTTGGTAACTACTATTAGAGAAAATTTCAAAACAATGGAGTTCTAAAATCAAAACTACCTTATTGTGTCATAATTAATGGGTATGTGCACATCTAGAGCATTTTAAAATAAAAGAGAAAAGCACAAAAAAGATGAGGTATCCATACTAAAATATGATCATCTAATTCAAGCTAGAAATTTACTTTCATACTCCCCCAACCCCAATGCAGAATCAAAAGAGCTATGAAGAGCTGAATACTGCCACAAGATACTTTTTAATGTTCGGCTTATTAAAGCCAGGTAAAATATTTGAAATTTCATCTCTATTTTGGCAGACAAAATTGGCTTTTAAGGGAGTCACTTACCAATAAATGGTTCTCCTTCACACACAAACAAAACATCATCATCCCTGGGGAAATCAAAATTTAAAAAGCCACCATCAAAATCCAGAAATCACATTAATTCTCTGTTGACTAGAGGGGCTACATTATAGACAATATTATAGAAGATAGGTTTTGCTATCTATGATGTAAAGAAGTTGACCAAGTTTCCAGTGCTTTCTGTTTAAACCCAGGTTACTTAAGCCTCTTCTTGCTTCTAAATTCTAAGATCTGATGAGAATGAAATAAGGTTCACTAGACACTTTTTTAAAGGGATAATAAATTTGTCTTGGGTATTTTAAAAAAACAAAACCAAAGAAACAAACCAAAAGCCACTATTGTGGTGGATCACTGATGAGTTAACTCGATTTACTTATTTAGCAAGCTTTCACCGAAGTAGGTCTCTGTGACATTCATAAAATTCAAAGTGCTTAACCCTCTGACCTAACTGTTTCTGGATTTAAATTCAAAGAAGATTCTGCACATGAAAGTATTTTTGAAATGGAAATAAAAACAAACAAACCCACTATACAAGTTATGTGAATTCAGCTTTCTTATCAATTGAAAAATACACTACTATGCTCAAAATATATGATTAGAACTATAGCCAACTCTTCTTTTTTCACTTTATTTCTGTAACCCTAAATAAATTATTAGGGTTTTCTCCCACATCATCAGCTGTTCTTTGCTTTGGTAATGAAAATAAATTTTCATATTATATCTTGGAAGAATATAATTGGAGTAACATGGCTATAAACACTCATCCACTATATTTACCTAAATATAAACCAATACAAATAATCTGAACATCTGGATTATCAGTGTTTATCCTCCTTCCCTGCCCCACTTCACCATTAGTATAAATAAATTATCAGAGCTTATACTGTGAACCACAAATTATTAAACAGGTAGATATGATACAATATAAATAAATGCTATTTCTTATCCTTTTTAATTGAAGTATAGTTGACATACAATATTATGTTAGTTTCAAGTGTACAATACAGTGATTTGACAATGAAATATATGAAAGAATCTCTACAATAAGTCTACCATCTGATGGCCACTCCACAATAAGTAACCATCTGTCACCATACAAAATTATTACAGTATTACTGACTGCATTCTTTGTGGTGCAAATTACATGCCTGTGACTTATCTATTTTGTTTGGAAGTTTATACCTCTTAATCCGACCCTCCTTCCCCTCTGGCAGAACTCAATTTGAGTTCTAAACAGTAGGTATTCTATAGTTCAGAAGGTTTCAGTCATGACCTTCTTCAATTACAACCTATGTTGTAGAAATTTTTAATTCTAATTATATTTCTAAATAACACAACACAGGAACACAGAACTTTCCTTGGAAGCAGAGTGTGTTTCTTAAGGAGAAATTAAGGTTGATATAAATCATTCAACAATGTGATAATCCAAAGAAACCAAAGCTGGGAGATAAATACTTAAAAACTATGAAATTCTCCCAATTTATTTGTATTTTAAATCTGTATCTTTTAAGCTTGTAACCTTTTCTGCTTGTTCACCATGCCAATTAATTTTTTAAGACTAATACAAAAATGTGTTTTCCTCTCATTAACCAAAGTCAACTATTAAACCGTATGACCTGGGTAAGTCATTCAACTTTTCAGATGTTTAATTTTCTCATGCATAAAACAAAGGGGCCAGAAGTGTTTAACGGCAGTATGTTATACTGAAATGTTAATTCTAAGCTGGGTTTAAATGAAAATTAAATTTTGTATACTACCATAATTTAGAGCATCATCTTCACAACATCAACTTTAAAAAGCCCAAGCCTTTGCCAATTAAATGAGGTAACGTGAGCAAAGCAAATACAACATAACTAGCACAGTGTCAATACTTAGTATATGCTCCCATTCCATCTTCTTTAAGCTCACTCCTGCTCCAAAAGTCTATGATCCCATGAGGATGGAATGAGGTGAACTGGACACTGGTTTTAAAATATGCCTGGCATACTTAAAAAACAAAACCCCAAAACAAACCAACCAAAACCACTATCATGGTGGATCATGGGTAAGTTAACTATAGTTAACATTCTATCTTACTTTTGGCAAGTTTTCCCCAGAGTGGCTCTCCGTGACGCTTATAAAATTCAAAAGAGTTCTTTGGAAATGAATTGAACAATAAGCAGTACCACATAAAAGAGAGCAATTAAATTTCTAACAGTAAGAATTCATGTCTTATTAGATCCATTTCTAGTAATATAAAGAAGTCCTCACAAGCATACATGGACTCTGCAGAAAGACTATGAGTATACTGGAATGTACTCAGGGTTTTCTAGCTGATCAATGTACCAAATTATTTAAATTCCAAACAGTAAATTCCAGTCAATCATTTGCCAAAATCCTGTATTCTTAATAGGGATTAACTACCACTCAAGGGGGATAGCGTAGCACCAAGAAGCTGAGGGTACACTGTAGACAGCTAATAAAAAGGTGAAGGTTACCTGATCAAAGCAATATCATCAATCAGTCCACCTTTGCCATTATACACACTGGTGGCTTTTATGCCGAGTTTATTGCTGGCCACAGAAAGCAAATCAGATAAAGTTCCATATACAGCGACCACCTGTAAACACACCAGATTAATTTGAACAACTTACATAATCAATTTTGTCACTTCCAAATTACAAACCACCACACTATAAGCAAATTGAAAAAAAAAATCAGATTATCACATAAAAAGATTTTGAGAGATCCTTAACACATTATTGCCCTGAGATGTATTAATGCCGCATGTAACGTGTTTGCGTCCGCACACATGCTCAGTCATATCCAACTCTGCGATTCCGTGGACTGTAGCCCGCCAGGCTCCTCTGTCCATGGGATTTCCCAGGCAAGAATACTGGAATGTGCTGCCGTTTCCTTTTCCACGGGATCTTCCCGACCGAGGGATCAAACCCTGCATTGACAGGCACTCCACCTGGGAAGTCTGCCTCAGGGGTTAGTTTCTGCAAAATTCTCCTGGTCAATAATGTGTTAACAGTGTCTCTCTTCTTTTGATGACTCAAATATTTACTTAGTGCCACAATACTGTTGAAATCCAGAACTAGAGAAATCAGCTCTAACTAAAACCAAACTACTGATACAAGCTTACAGTACGTTAAACAGTGCTCCAGTTCTGATCTAAGAGGCCCACACTTGAATTTAGATTCTGCCATTTCCTAGCTGTCAGCTCAAAACAAATTTATTTGACCTCTTCATGCTTCTGTGGCTTTAAGGAGAAATGAATAGTGCACCTGCATCAGAAGGTCGTCAGGAGAATGAAATGAATTAATGCATGATCAGAGCTTCGCAAAGTGCCTGGGACTTAAGTCTTTATATTGTTGCTTTTACATGACTTCTTTGTTAAAGGAATGATTTATAAAAAAAAAAATACTGCTTATTAAAACATTCACCATATCAAGTATCTTATAAACAGTTAACAACTTCTCACTTCATTTAACTTCAATAACTATATTATTTTATAAAAGCCAGATTTGGGCTAAATACAGCACAGGGCTGGGTTACGATGAATTGTTCCATGCTGCTTTAAACCAGGCAGCCTGATACTTGTGCAACATACATGCAACTGCTCGTGTAAGAGGTTTAGACTATTCACATGGAGTGAATTTTTGGCTCTGGTCCTAACTGTAACCATATGCTTACAGTGGCTTTGTTGTATAGTTGTACCACTATCAAATCTCTGAAAATTATGAATAAAAAGTAGGCGAGGAGCTGAACCTGAAGCATGACCTGAAACTGACTTCCCATAAAATATTGGATAAAGGTGTCATATGAAATGCGGACCAAAGCTGGTCATTTGTTCACTGGTCACTGGAATATAGTAGACTGAATTTTTCGTTAAGTAAATAAATAATGGAGCATGGAGGGGGTTACCTGCCAGTATAGGAGTGCCCAATCTCTCAACAGCATAATAGAGATTCCAACTGTTTTATTTTGGATCATAACCTATCAGAACTGTTGCAAGTTGGGGCACTTAGGTAAGGGCTGTAGGCAAACAGTTTAAAGGGAACTAGGTGGATTATTAAAAATAATGTACAATCCAAGTGCTCATAAACACAAGGATAAACAAAACGTGGTATATTCATACAATGGAATATCATTCAGCTATAAAAAGGAATACAATCTGATACATGCTACAACATAGACGAATCTTGAAAACATTACTCTAAATGAAATAAAGCAGACCAAAAAAAAAAAAAAAAAAAGGACAAATATCACATGATTCCACTTATTTGAGGTACTCAGAACAGGCAAATTCATAGAGATAGAAAGCAAAACAAAGAATGACCTGAGCAGACGGGGGAACGGAGAGTTACTGCTTAACAGGTACCATAGACCCTGTTTGGGATGATGCAAAAGTCTTGGAAATAAAAAGTGGTCGAGTCATATACATTGTGAATATACTTAATGCTGATGAGACGTGTTCTCAAAATGGCTCAAATGGTACTTTTATGTTATGTATATTTTACCACGATAATCATACAAAGCACTTGGCACTGTCTTTTGTACACTGCAGACCTGCCATGAATGACTGTAGCCTGAAGAAAATGTGTCCCTTCTGTTTCATATCATTTTCCACCTTTGCAGCAGAGCCTGGAATTCTGTCATTTCAGGCACAGAGTTCCAGAGGAGAAAGATCTAGAAAATTCTTAGTATAATAGCAATTTTAACAAGAAGCTGATGTTGGAAAGGATTTTCCTACTGTCCCCTAGCAGTTCCCAGGCTGTAAAAGTTGCTCTGAATTTGCTTTGGTTGGTCTCTTGGTTCTCTGCTTCTTGTGTATCTTCACATGGCTTTATTTTGCTTGACATTATCCCCTCCTTGCCCTAAGATCAACTTTCTCCACCCCATTTCCTTTTACTTCTTTCCCTCAAGCAACATAAAATGATGAAAATTTAATGTATCTCTCTATATTATGCTCCTGAATTTAAATAGTAGAGCATACCATTTTATACTTTTTTTTTTTCAAAACTAAAAATTAAATTGTTTTCTACTTCCATATGATTGACTTGATTTTTTCTGTGGGTCAGCTGTTTCCTCATGAAAATAAAGGGCACCTACTACGTTTGAAAGCCATGCTGTCAAACTTGGAAGCAACTAGCTATGAGAGGCTATTAACATTTTTTTAAGTTAGTTATTAAAGATCTCACCTTTTTTTTTTTTAATGTAAGCATTTATCACTACTAACTTCTCTCTTAGAACTGCTTTTGCTGCATCTGAAACATTTGGGATATTGTATTTACTCCTTACCATAATAAAGAAAATAATCAGGCATAATAATCCTTTATTTTCCATGGCGTTTCCCAGGCAAAGATACTACAGTGGGTTTCCATTTCCTTCACCAGAGGTTATTTAATTTTATTACAACTAATTACAATAGAAGTCAGTTCATCAGTTACATCAGCCATATTTCAAGTGATCAGCAGCCACATTGGCTGGTGGTTACCATATTGAACAGCACAGATATGGAAGCTT
The DNA here is from genome assembly GCF_033118175.1 of Dama dama. Taxonomy (NCBI): domain Eukaryota; kingdom Metazoa; phylum Chordata; class Mammalia; order Artiodactyla; family Cervidae; genus Dama; species Dama dama. The sequence continues at coordinate 38,121,194 of NC_083696.1, read as the reverse complement.
TCCTTCATTGCAGAAGTTCTTTGAATACCACTGTTTCAAAGAGCAGAATAAAATGGAGAACAAAGAAACAACTATATTAATTGTTAGGCTTGACTATGTCATAGCGACCCACAGTGGGATTGCAACCCAACTCTACTAACAAAGTGTTGAGTCCAACTTAAATCCTGTTTTTTTGTAGAGAATGTGGAGTAGTTGCCATGTTTCATTTCCCACTGAAGTCAAATTTCATTATAAGGTAAAAATAAGGTTAACAAAAGCCACACACCACACAGTTTGGCAATTTCAGGGCAATCAAAGTACAACAGGTGTTTTTTTGTAGGCTGTAGAACTTCTAATGAGCACATTCTAGACACAAATTGAGTTTGCCTTTATTTTATGACATAAATAAGCCCTAACACAGTATTGAACACAATTTATCATTTGACCAAATATTTTCTAACCTGACTTCCTATCTAGGCTGTAAAGTTTTAATAAAAATTTAATTTGTAAAAAGTCGTTATTTGTTCTGTGGATTTAGGTAACCAACAAGCCCCTGTAATTGTTGCTCCTTCAGAGCAGCACTGAAGAAGTACCTCCCTGTACATCCCACATCTCTTGACACCCTCAAAAACAAAAAAAACAAACAAACAAACAAACAAAAAACAACTGCAGCCAGTTTAACAAGAAGGATCCTCATAAGTGTCATGGTACGTATCTGCATCATAATAGGACTCTGATAAATGTTTCCTGAATGTCAGATGAAATTTTCATCGCTTTCAGAGTGCTGAATGAGGACGCATCTTTTTGTGTGAGTCAATTATATTTAAGTCTTTTCCACTGACATTAGGTAAAAAACAAAGTACACAGCAGAAATGCAATTCTAAAGTAATGTTCATAGAGTTCATGTAACTATGGAAAGTGGCCATCTTTGGATAGTAGAATTAAGGTTCACTTATCTCGTGAGACTTCTTGTACTCCAGACTTGTTACAATGAACATCTATTATTTATGCAACAAGAGAAAAAAGTTATAACTTACAGTTTCCATAGCTCTAGATACTAGATTTACAAATAAGAATTATTTTAGCAATTGACAAGTAATCTGGTAATGGACAATGTTTTTTTAAATGAGATCACCAAAGGGCCATCGATGCGAGAAGATAGCACTGAAATTACTGCAAAAATCTTACGGTACTGAGTATTTGAAATTTTCCTTTAAGTTGGGCCAATATACTCATTTTTCATTTGAAAGGCAATTGTGGCATTTGTTTTCAACAAAATTGCTTTAGTTGACTCTCTTGAGTATACTAACAAATACTCACAAATAAGATTGCAGACATAATACTTAAAATCTTTTATATAAACCAATCAGAATAGCAGATTTTAAAATAGGATACAATTTTTAAAATGTGATACACCTGGAAAAGATTTTAAGTTGGTGAGATTCAAACGGGGTACATATGTACCTCTCATTACATATCAACACTGTTGAGAAAAGGTGACATTGGAAAGCTTGTATATCATGGATATGAATTCTGTTATTTACTAAGCTTATTACTCCAGTCCTCAGAGAGGCCAAGAGTTTATAAAATGTTCATGCTTACAATGGCTGTTTCATGTGTGTTATACTTCCTAGTATGGACTTCAAGTTTTCATGTCACTGTGATTACCCATTTTAATAAGCTAGACACTATACTTGGAATGGAAGCATTCTCTGGAGAAAGTTTCTCCAGAGAAGTATACTTCTCTCTCATACTTCAATGAGAAGTATGTCTACTAAACTTTATGGCCACTAGATTAGTGTTTAACTTAATTCTTTCTAAAGTTCAGATCCCATTACAAGTGAAAGCTATCCACTGACTAGGAAAGTAAAAAATACCTACCAGGACATATCAGTTTAATGAAATTTAATTTAACTTTAAGCACTGAATAACCTATGTTATTCAAATTTAAAAAGTAAAACCTATATTTAAAACGTGTTTTTCTTATATGCCCACAGTACCTATTAATAATATATAATCAATAAATACTTACTGGATTTATGCAGATCAATTTACCCAACTGGCCCACCAATCACAATAACTTAATGTAAAATAAAGTTATCTACACTTTCTGCTTCATACATTTTTAAAAATTAAAATTATTTTATTCCTAAAAATGATGACTCTCCCTCAGGAAGACAAATATTAAAATATTCCAAATTTTTAAAGTCTGACCATAGCAAGTGTTGAAGAGAATATGGATTAACAAGGGGATTTATGCCATGTTCATGGGATATAAATTATTGCAATAACTTTGAAAAACTTGGCGTTCTTAAAAAAAACTGAAGGTGAAGGTGAAGTCGCTCAGTCGCGTCCGACTCTGCGACCCCACAGACTGTAGCCAACCAGGCTCTTCCATCCATGGGATTTTCCAGGCAAGAGTACTGGAGTGGGTTACCATTTCCTTCTCCAAAAACTAAACATTCACAAAAAACTAACATCTAATAATTACAACCCTAGAGCAGTGGTTCTCGAAAGTGAGCTCTCTAGACCAACAGCATTAGGACCATTGAGGGGTAGATCAAAAATTAAACTCCCAGCCTTACCTCAGACCCCGGGAATTCACAGCTCTGGGGGTATGTGCTCTGTGGCCCAGGGTCCGACTCTGTGCAACCCATGGATTATAACCTGCCAGGTTCCTCTGTCCATGGAACTTTCCAGGCAAGAATACTGGAGTGGGTTGCCATTTCCTCCTCCAGATGATCTTCCCAACCCAGGGATGAAACCTGCATCTCTTGAGTCTCCTGTATTAGCAGGCGTATTGTTTACCGCTGAGCCACCTGGGAAGCCCCTGGGGGTGGGGCCTAGCAATAGTTGATCAGTTTCTCCAGATGATTCCAATGCATGCTAAAGTGTGCAAACCATCCCCCTAGAAAGACGCTTGCACATGTGCACCAGGCCATGCCAGACTATTCATAGCAGGACTATCAATTTCATAACAAAGTATAAAGGAAATAAACACCCCAACTGTCCACTGACAGGAAAATGGGTAAATTGTGATAGTATTTGTGTATAATTTGCATAATTATTATAAAGGAGTGAAAATGACTAAACTATCACTATGTGGGACAATATGGATGAAATCTCAGAAATGTATTCAATGAAGAACTCAAGTCCAGAAAGCAAGTTTCTTATTATTTCGATTTCAATATGCAGAAGCTTTACATAGAGTTTTCAACTTTCTTCAACTTAATACAACAAATTCAACTCTGGATACTTACCAACAACATATTTCTGACTTAATTCTAAAGCCAGATTTAAACAGGTCCTGGGCCAAGATGGTAAACATTGGTACAGAATTAAGATTTATTTCACATCCCACTATGGCTGCAGTGCCTGGCATGGTACTTCATATGACAGTACCCAGGCACTGCTGATTTAATGAATGAATAAGGTATACAAAAAGCCTGGTTGAATATTCTGAAGTAAGAAAAAGCAATTTAAGTCCACAACGCTCAGAAACATGGAACTGACATCAGGTAGCTCAGAAGCCACTCAACTACATCCTCATTTTAAATTCCTTGATGCCAACTGTTACAGATAATAGTAAAAGAGAACAGGAATTCTGAGGCATGTGGAGAAAGGATGAAAGAGTCAAACCTGACTCTGGCAGCAACTTAAAAAAATGAAAATTTAAAGAGTCCAATTTTTTAAAAATATGGCCTTCAAGTTCTTTTGACTAGGCACCCATCCATGAAACACTTGGGGGATGTACTCAAACATCCATGTATTCATTTACTTATTTATAAAGTATACACCACTGTCAGGAAAAACATAATTTCCCAAATGAGAAAAGGACTTTTATTGACTTAAGACAATGAGTCAACCAGTAAAAATCCCTTAAATATATATCATTAAATTTAGTGAACTCCTGCCAAATATAAGATTGACTTTAAACATTAAAAGAAAAAAAAGTCTAAAGTGATCTTTGTGTGCTGGAAAATATTTTTAAGTATCTTGCTAATTGGGATGATCTCATCCTATCATTGGCTACTATTTCAAAGAACAATATACATTCAGGGAGCAGCTAACCAGCTGACCCACTCAAGGGACTAAAAGCACCTGTGTGCAACCTGTGTCCTTCCCGATTGGCAAAATCAAGTCTTGATGTAATTTTGTATCTTTAAGTAAAAAACCAAACCTAAAAGGTGTACTATTTCTTCTTAAAGTACTGGATCCTCTTGGACGCCCTGTGAGGTAGACAATCTCACCTGGGAAAGCATCACTTTAAAGAAGGCACAACGCACCCCTCCCCCCAACCTGTCTTCAACATCAAAACATTCAATAGTTATACTTCTGTTTACTCAACATACACAAAAGTCAATGTGGTGAGCATATGTTGTCTTCTCCAGTGACCAAAAAATGCAGAGTTGGATACGACTCTGCCTTTCCAACCCCAAGCTTCACCACCCAGTGTTGGCAACTGCTCAACACTCTTTAAAGGAGGGAAACTTATGTGGGAAAAAAACAGGCATTACTCTTAGGGCCAGGTAACAAAAACTTACCTAGAAGCTAGGTAAGTAAGGAGATAATGAAAGTGACACAGATATTCCAACTGGTGGACAAGAGACCAAACTGTTTATCTGGCAATAGTGCTCTTTCAGTTTCATGAAAATCATGTGGAGATTATGCCAACCCTGACTAAGTACAGTCACTTCATCTATACAAAAATGCAGGCTGTTATGTATTATTCTGCTCTCTTTGGTCAAATAAGAGTAATTTTTAAAAATCAGTAGTAGTATTTTTTTAAATCAATTTAAGGGGAGGGGAGGAAACACTGAAAACTTTGGCACAGAATATGTTTTTCAGTTAAGCAGTAAAGATTATCACATGACTTTTTAATTTTTTTGGTTGATTCACACTGTCTGTGGGATCTTAATTCCCTGATCAGGGACTGAACCTGCACCCTTGGCTGTGAAAGCATGGAATCCTATAACCACTGGACCATCAAGGAAGCCCCTGACTTATTTTCAATATTGAATCATATTAGTCTTTTCCAGTTTGGGTTTTTATAATGTTTGCAACAAACATTTAACTATTTGAGAAGTTTTTTTCCAACTTTCTGAGATTCTCTAGAAAAATATTTAAGTAAACTAATATTTAAATCCAAAAAGCTAACCTAGTCAAAAGTACGTTTAAAAAAAAAAAAAAAAACCACCTTAATAAAAATATGGCAAGATTAAGCCAGCCAATTTTTGACAAGAATAAAATTCAGTAGTTTCAGAAGTAGTTAAAAATTTATGGCTGGGTCTAAACATCTTGTCTTCCATGAAATAACAAAGCAGAGATGTTGAAGAAAAGGGTCAGTCCCAGGCCTGTTTTTGAGAACGAACTACAACTGTAACTTTGGATATACTAAATCTTTCTTCCAGTAACAACATATGTTTTGGGTTATGAGTAGTAGTTATCAACAGACAAAACAGGTACAGAAAAATTAATAGTCAGAAATAAAGTGAATGTTGTGAAGAATTTATGAAAACTCAATTACTTGAATTTATGCTACTTCTCTTTTAATGAGTATTAAATCTCGAAAACCAGAAGAACACGATAATTGCAGTCAAAAAACTACAGTGTGGTTCAAATCTTTAGAGCACTTTCACTCAAAATTGCAGAGTAGTTGGAAAGCCATTTTTTTATACCGTGGCACAATTGCGCTATTTAAAAATTTACAGTGTGTGCAAAACATGCGGAAAACCTGCTGGCAGATAAGACAGGGAGCCCAATCTACCTCAACTCCGACTCTAATGCTTAGTAATTTCTAGATGTCATTTAGCCACACCATAAATGTCTGCCTTGAACGGTCAAATTTTCCAAAGACGCCGAACAACTTTCCTGGGTGGGGCAAGGGGCTGAGAAGGAACAGGATACATTTTGGCTTGCTCCAGCGATGGAAAAATATTCAGCACCACGCCCTCAACAAAGGCCTAACACAGCAAAGAGTAATGTCCAATCCATCCACTTCGGTCTATTGTCCCAGTCCTCTAAGAAACTAAAATAGTCCGAAATATTAATAAAGCGAGTACAGAAGTTTTGGCGGCGGTGGTGCTGTGGGCTCCTAAAAGTGTATGTGTGGGTGGGGGGTGACCATCAAGAAAATGTCAGTATTATTTCATCCCTCTATTCGACTTAGGCTGAGAGAACATTTTACTTAGCCACGGATAGAAAGTTTTAATTGTTTTCACCTGATCACCCTTAAATGCTTTAGTTGTTAACCAGCACTTTCTGGAGCGGACCATTACTCAGCACGAAGGTGGGAACCAGCGCCTTCTGCAGCCAGGGGCGGGGGGCAGCGGGGTCTTGGCGGAGGTGGGAAGCGGAATTTGAGCATCAGGTGACAGCGACCGTGCCCACGCCCTCCGAGTCCTCTGCACTCCAGGACCCACACCTGGGCTTGAGAACGATTGAGCACAAACTGACCTGCGCCGGTCCCCAGAGCAGCTGTGGAGTCCAAGGGCAGGCGCGGGCTAGGGATCCCGGGGCTGGGGAGGAGGCCTCTGGGACCCAAGGTCGGCCTCCTCCCGGACGCCCCCCGCCCCGGCGCACGCCCACCTCCCCGCTTCCAGTGCCTCTCCCCAACTTCAGCCCTCTGCCCCGCGAGCCCGCTCCGCACTCCGCTGCCCTCGCCCCCCGCAGCGCGGCCGCCTCGCCTCCTCCCGACCCCCTTACCTTTCCATTTTTGGGGCTGCCGTTAAGGAACAGGGTCACCCGCCTCATCGCGTTGCCCCCGCCGGATCCTGAGTGAGTCGCCACCCTCCCACCTGTCTCTCCTCCCACCTTCTTCTTCTCCCGCCCTTCCCCTCCCTCCACCCACTCGGACTCTCCTCCCTTCGCCACCTTCCTTCCTTCACTGACACACACACACACAAGCACGCACACTCCGTCCCACACCCCAAGGTTGGCCGGTCCTCCTTCCCACCCCGCCCCTGGGCTCTTCAGTCAGTCTGGGGCCCTTCCCCCACCTCTCCCAGACTGACTCTAAGCTCCGCCAATCATCCGGCGGCGCAGGGCAGCACTCAACCAATCATCCGCCTGCACTGGGTGGGCTCTTACTAACCCAGCCCAGGTGGAAGGAGGGAAGAGAGGCTGCGGTCTAGCCGACAGGGAAGGATTATCAGCCAATCAGAGCTCAACCTGGAGCCGAACGGCGGCTCAAAGCATTACTGAGCAGGCGCAAAGCCAACACCAGGTAGGGAGAATCTGCATACGAAGGCGGGGCTTGAGAGAAGGAGGTGGAGCGCTGGAAGTGATCCATAACCAGTCAGAGCCTCCCAACTTTAACACCTCCCCCTCGCCCAACCCACAGAGGAAACGGCTGAGTCTGGGGCTCGCTGATTGGGTAAGAGCCGGTCCGCTTTTCTGTCCTGATTGGCCCAAGGATTCTTTTCGAAGTTTGCAGCATCCAATCGAAAGGCGGGAACGGAGCTAAAATCTAACCGAAGGGATCTTCCGCGAGGCTCTCACAGAAAGTAGTCCCTGCGGACAGAGGTCAACAACTGGTCTCTTTGGTCAGTGTGTTACCGGAAGCTAGTGGTGGTGTGTCTTCGAGCCCACGAAGCCACTCTTGTTCCTGGGACGGCGATGTAGAGGCCTGGCAGGGTTCGGGGTGCGCGGGCGCACGTGCAGGTGGCGGTGGCGTAGAGATTCGCAAAGAAACGCCGGAACGCCGAGGAGGCGGGGCCGGCGATTTGAATCGGGTGGCGGTCCGAGCCCTCGCGGAAGGAAGGCTGTAAGAGACTCCGGCCGCAGGTTGGGGTGTTGGTGGCGGGGGATCTGGGAGCCCCCAGCGGATGGCTTGGCGGCCGATAGTTGTTTTCTCGAGCGAATGCTTCAGGACCAAAGAGCCGAGATCTAGAAGGCACGGCAGTCCCAATATTCATCGGAGTAGCGTTCGAAATAAACCCTACGAGAGGTAAGGCAGGTGATCTGGTTGGGATTTTAGACAGTAGTGCAGATTCAGGGCTTCCCTGGTAGTTCAGACGGTAAAGAATTCGCCCGCAATGCGGAAGACCTGGGTTCGATCCCTGGGTTGGGAAGATCCCCGGGAGAAGGGAATGGCAACCCATTACAGTATTCTTGCCTGGATAGTCCCATGGACAGAGGAGCCTGGCTGTCTACGTTCCATGGGGTCGCAGAGTCGGACACGACTAAGCGCAGCACCGTGCCGCAGAGCTGTTTGTTCGGGGTGTTTTCCCAGCAGTGTGTTCCACTGGATCTCCCGTGTGCTTTTTAATATGCAAACTCCTGAGGTCTGGGCAGACCTCCTGAATTAGAATTTTGGGGAGTCTGCAAAAGGTGCGTCTCTAACAGAGTGCCCAGATGAGTCCGATGTTCCCTAAGGTTGAAAATCCTTGGCTTATGGGGTGTGCTTCGTTTCATCCCGAAGAGCAGTCTCCTCCACTCCTCTTTAATTTGAGGTCCTAAAGTAGTCTTTTGACACCTGTTTTCGTGCCAGTGTAGATTGTGTTGGGCTTCCCTGGTAAAGAATCCGGCTGTCAGCGTAGGAGCTGTCTGGTTCAGTTCGTGACGGGAAGATCCCCTGGAGAAGGAAATGGCAACCCACTCCAGTATTCTTGCCTGGAATATCCTATGGAAAGAGGAGCCTGGCCGGCTACAGTCCATGGGGACACAAAAGAGTCGAACACAACTTGGCGAACTAAACAGCAACATGGATTGTATTAGAATTCAGTCTTGAAAGAGGATCTCAATCAAATCACATAAATCTTGGAGGTGGGTTATTTTTCTTTTTTCTCCTCTCTCTCTTTAGATGGATACTTGTTTACAAGACAGTGAACCCCTTCAAACCAAGGAGTCTTCTATTAATAACAGTGGTATGTAGAGCCCTGTTGTCTCTTTGTGAAATTTAAGGTTTAAATATTTATCTTCTAGTGATGTTTAATTTCTACCACATGTTGTCTGTTTCAGGAAACACCCCTTTCATTTTGGGAAATGGGAAGTTTGTAACTCCCCACAAGCAGGGAGCTGAAATGACTCCTAATGATTGCACATCAGAGACTTTTAAATCACCTTTGAACTTTTCCACAGTAACTGTGGAGCAATTGGGAATTACACCTGAAAGCTTTGTAAATAACTCTTCAGGTAAGAACTGTTGTCCCTTTGTTGCAGTGCTTTTAAAAGTTTAAAAATTAAACTCCATACTGTTCACCTACCCCATCTAGCTTAGTATGTTATGCATCTAAATTGATTGGCTCTCAAACTTACTAGATCAGGGTCCCAGGTCACCAAGATGATGTTGTTCCTGAGTCACAGCTATGCTCCATACTTAAACTGGAGAAGGATATGTGTGCAAATTGCTCTTTGACCCAACACATGGAATACAGGATGGTGTATGCCCTAAATAGTAATACATTTGACAGTCATGTATAGCAAAAATGAGAGAAAGTTGAAGGGCAACTAAGAAAATAAGAAATTGAAAGAGTAGAGTATGCCTTTTCAAACTTAGAAACAGAAAATTGACCCGGGCTACTCTCCCTTACAGAGTAGAAATAAAATTCACTTTTGAAGTCTGTTCTTGCTGGAGAAGAAAGAAATAATAGGAGAGGAATTAGAACAGCATTTAGGAGGAAAATGTGTAGAAAGCCAAAGGGCACTAACTTAATAACACATGATGGAGACAAGACCATAGTGGCAAACCAGCCTGTGCTCCCTTCCCAAGAACATCCCACTCGGCACTTCCCTGGTGGTCCAGTGGTTAAGACTCCAAGCTCCCAATGCAGGGGGCCAAAGTTGGACCTCTGGTCTGGAAACTAGATCCTATGTGCCACAACTTAAAAAAAAAAAAAAGAACGCGTTTAGACCTTTAGAAAGCTAGACTTATTTTGTGTGTTTAGGTGTGCAGCTGGAATTCAGGGTAATGTGCTGAAGGTAGACAAATATCAAGGAGAAACAAATGATCTTGAGATAGCAGAGCTTGAAAGTATGTGCCAAGGGGGAGAGCATCCTTGGAGATTAGACTAATTCAGAAAAAGGGAAATTCTTAGGCCAAAGCAAGCCGTTACCAATCCTGTGCAGGAAATATGAAACAAAATATGAGACGTGTTAATTCAAATGTGTTACACAACTATTGATAAACGCTTTCTATATTCGGGGCACAGCTCCAGGGCATGGAATAAATCAGTAGTCAAAACAAAGGTCCCTACCCAAAAACTGATGATGTGTGAACAGTCTTCCTTACAGTTTTCCATTTAGATTTCTGTACCACTTTTTTCCCATGTTCTCTCTCAGGCTAGTGGGTCATGGGGGTGTTCAGGGCAGGATTACTGATGATTGCCTTTTGTTTTGTTCCAACTTAAAAGAGAGTTTTCATTACAGGAAAGTCATCACCCTACCTTAAAAAATCCAGACGGCGCTCTACAATTGGTCTGCGGGGCCTTCCTGAAACAAATCATCTAATTCGTTTCGTTGCTGAGCAGCGGAGTTTAACGAATGCTTCTTTGACCCAGACTTCCCCTTTTCAGGTATGGTGTTCTTCTAAGTTCCATCATGAATTCTTCTAGGAGGATGTTTTGCTTGTTTAGAAAGCTTTTGTACAGGGTTGGAGCTCTGCAGTGCACCTCATCTGTTTTGAATCGGGAGAGAGAACATCTTCTTTGTGTCTTTCAGAGATTTTGACCTTAGCAGAAATGTTGATATTGAGCATGCATCTAGTAAGAGTTATGAGATGCTGTATGGAAACGGTGTTCTGGAAGTGCTTCTATTTTACTTTGCAAATTGTTGTCTAGTTCCTGTCTGTTTTTGTGTAATGAGGTGAGGCAGTGTTTTTCCAACCTTCTTCTTTTAATGTTTTGTCTGTAAGTATCTAATAATAACTGCTATGCATTGGTGTGTAGGGACAAGAGTCGTGCCCCGCCCTCCCAATAAAATATATTTGGGATAACTTTGTGGAAAGGAGCTAAGTATTTGTCTGTTGATGGGAAAGTATTTAGATGATTTTGCCAGTTTTTATCAGACTAATAAATGCTTCAGAAAGTCAAATAGTAGAAGACTTGTGGTGAAAGACAGTCCCTGACTTGTCCTTCTTTGGCGCTTTGGTCTTGACCTTCCTGTTTTATTTATTTATTTTTAAAAAATTTTTCTATTTTTTTTCCCATTTATTTTTATTAGTTGGAGGCTAATTACTTTACAATACTGTAGTGGTTTTTGCCATACATTGACATGAATCAGCCATGGATTTACATGTGTTCCCCATCCTGATCCCCCTCCCACCTCCCTCCCCATCCCATCCCTCTGGGTCTTCCCAGTGCACCAGCCCCGAGCACTGTCTCATGCATCCAACCTGGACTGGCTGGACTGGCGATCTGTTTCACACTTGATAATATACATGTTTTGATGCTGTTCTCTCAGATCATCCCACCCTCGCCTTCTCCCATAGAGTCCGAAAGTCTGTTCTGTACATCTGTGTCTCTTTTTCTGTCTTGCATATAGGGTTATCGTTACCATCTTTCTAAATTCCACATATATGCGTTCAGTTCAGCTCAGTCGTTTCCGACTCTTTGTGATCCCATGAATCGCAGCACGCCAGGCCTCCCTGTCCATCACAAACTCCCGGAGTTTACTCAAACTCATGCCCATCGAGTCGGTGATGCCATCCAGCCATCTCCTCCTCTGTCATCCCCTTCTCCTCCTGCCCTCTATCCCTCCCAGCATCAGGGTCTTTTCGAATGAGTCCACTCTTCGCATGAGGTGGCCAAAGTATTGGAGTTTCAGCTTCAACATCAGTCCTTCCAATGAACACCCAGGACTTATCTCCTTCAGGATGGACTGGTTGGATCTCCTTGCAGTTTAATATACTGTATTGGTGTTTTTTTTCTAGCTTACTTCACTCTGTATAATGGGCTCCAGTTTCATCCACCTCATCAGAACTGATTCAAATGAATTCTTTTTAATGGCTGAGTAATATTCCATGGTGTATATGTACCACAGCTTCCTTATCCATTCATCTGCTGATGGGCATCTAGGTTGCTTCCATGTCCTGGCTATTATAAACAGTGCTGCCGTGAACATTGGGGTGCATGTGTCTCTTTCAGATCTGGTTTCCTCGGTGTGTATGCCCAGGAGTGGGATTGCTGGGTCATATGGCAGTTCTATTTCCAGTTTTTTAAGGAATCTCCACACTGTTCTCCATAGTGACTGTACTAGTTTGCTTTCCCACCAACAGTGTAAGAGGGTTCCCTTTTCTCCACACCCTCTCCAGCATTTATTGCTTGTAGACTTTTGGATAGCAGCCATTCTGACTGGTGTGTAATGGTACCGCATTGAGGTTTTGATTTGCATTTCTCTGATAATGAGTGATGTTGAGCATCTTTTCATGTGTTTGTTAGCCATCTGTATGTCTTTGGAGAAATGTCTATTTAGATCTTTGGCCCATTTTTTGATTGGGTCATTTTTCTGGAATTGAGCTGCAGGAGTTGCTTGTATATTTTTGAGATGAATCTTTTTTGACCTTCCTATTTTAAAAGGTACTTTCACTGGCACTTCTGTATCTTTCAGTTTTAGACCCTGTGTAGATGGAAGGCTGTTGAGTGCACTGTAAGCCTTCTCAAAAATTATCTGCAGGTTCCTGGGAATCTCTGAGTCCCATCCAAGAGGTCCATGAGGTCAAAAGTATGTTTTAAAACAGTACTAAGATGTTAATTTGCCCTTTTTTCACTCTATTGATGTTTACATTCATGGTGTAAAAGCTGATAGCACCAAGCAGTCATTTTACCTTCATCACTGTTCAGCATTCACAGGAAATAATAAGTCCAGTTTCACTTAACTTCCTTGATGAAGCAGTAAAACAAATCATCCATTTTAATTTTTCAACCCTGCAATATTATGTGTGATGAAATGGGAAGTGGACACCGCACACTTTCAAAGTACATGCCAAAGTGTGGTGGATGTTTCCAGAAAAATCGTGGATGTGACTGTCGGTGCTGTGAGTTGAACTAGCTATTATTTTCATGGAGCATCATATTTATATGACAAACAGTCATGGTTAGCCAGACTTGGGAATGGAATGTGGCTGGCATTTTCTCAGAAATGAACAGTGAACTTGCCATTTCAAGGTAAGACAGGTATTTCTTCCCAATGAAAAAAATGGAAGTTTTTGAGAGAGAAACAAAATGATGAAAAGCTTGTATTCACCACCACTCTGAACTTACTGGACAGCTTCCCAGTGACTGCTTTTCTGATGGATCTGTGAGGCTATTAATGAATGTGATGTTTGGATATTGCATAATGAAGTATGTCAGCATTTGGAAGATATGCACAGCTGAATGAACCAGTATTTTCTGCATGACAAGTGTTTGCAAAATATACCTTCAAGTTGCAGGATAAGCCCATGGATTCTAACATAACATAATATGAAAAGTTCATTGACCTAACTTGAACTTTTGACTAACTTTTAACTAATTTGAACTTCGTATCTGACATTGCAACTAACCTTTAAGAAATCCTTACTGAGTTTTGTGGTGCATTAAAGAAAAATGTCCACAATTCTGAAAAAGTTTTTGAAATAGTCTTGAAAGATACAACCCACATGAATTGAGAGTCTTTGAAGTGCTCAGTCATTTTTTAGAGTGTGAAGACTTCTTGAGAACTGTGTTAGAGCAGACGGCAGCATGGCCTGTGGGGTTGTATTGCTGACATTAGATTCTTGGGTTTATTATTAGTTCATTGTGACTTTTGGCAGATTAGTTGACTTCTGTGTCCCGGTTTCCTCATGTATAAAAAATGGGTGATAATAGTAGCAAGAGTTTTATGAGGATGAATAAATTAATACATATGAAGCACTTACAACTCTGCCTGGAACATGTTATTTGTTCTTGTTTTGGCTGTGCTGCACGCCATGTGAGATTTTAGTTCCCCAACCAGGGATCAAACCTGCAGCCACGACATTGGAAGCATGGAGTCATAATCACTGGACCACCAGGCAAGTCCCTATGTTTTAGATTTGCTGTCATTGTTTTTATTTCTGTGAAAAATGAGGGTTTTGCTCTCTGACATCTCCTAACCATAACTGTTCCAACACTTTCCCCTTCCTGCCAATACAACCACTTACAATGTTGGTTTAAATAAGGTTCTTGTTTGTATTATCTGTGGTGTGTGTGTGCTTATGTGCATGTGGACACAGTTGTGTCCCAACTCTTTGCAACCCCTGGACTGTAGCCCGCCAGGCTCCTCTGTCCATGGGACTCTCCAGGCAAGAATACTAGAGTGGGTTGCCATTTTCTTCAGGAAATCTTCCCAACCCAGGGATTGAACCTGCATCTCCTGCATTTTTTTATTTTTTATTTTTTGGTTTAATCTTTTCTCATGTAATCTTGAGAATCCCCACACTCTGACAGAACTGTAAATCTTAGGAGTCCATCCATTCTTTCCTCATTTCTTGGTGTCCTCTGACTTAGATTGGCTTTGATCTAGATTTGCTGGACAGCTGTCACTTCATGACTTCCTTTCACCATCCTTGGTAATGTCCTTTTTCTCTCCTATTTATATTTCCTTTCTCCATAATCTCATATCTTTTCTTGGTGTACTACCGCATTTTTCTGGAGCCTCTGCATATCTGACAAAGTTTATCCTGCCAACATAATTGAATTACAGTTTATCCTGTATAGAAATCTGGGTTGGATCTATTTTCCCTCGAAATTTTGAAAGCATTTTCTGTTGTATTTTAGCTTAGAGAATAAAAAAATCCTATTCATTCCTTCATTCATTCAACTTATCTTTGATTCCCTATCCTTTGTTTGGCCTTCTTTTTCATTCTGGAAGCTCCATTCCTGCTGTTAAGAAATATCATGATGGACTGTCTCTCACGGTGGACTGTTGACATTATAGTTTTTTCTTCCTTAGATCTCGGGGTCTCATTTTACTACTTAATTGTTTTAGGTTCTGGCTCATGCTCAGATCTTTTCTTCAGATGCCGAATGATCCTTGACTCTGTTCACATTTAAAAGTGCGACACTTGCAAAACTGCTGGTGCTCAGTCTCAGAGTCTGATCAAACTCCAGGAGATCGTGAAGGACAGGGAAGCCTGGTGTGTGGTGGTGCTCGGGGGCTGCAAAGTCAGAGACCGCTGAGCGACTGAACAGCAACAAGCTTTAGGATTGTTTCATTTCTGTGGTATTTTAAGCACTGTTGACATTTAGACAGGGGTTGCAGTGAATCTGGAGGTTGTTTTGGGTAGTGTGGACCTTTTAACAAATGCTTCTTCCAGTCCATGAGCACAAAATACCTTTCCATTTATTTGTGCTTTTTTCAGTTCCTTTCATCAGTGTCTTAACAGTTTTCAAGATACAGGTCTTTCACTTCCTTGGTTCAGTTTATTTCTTAGTATTCTTTTTGATACAGCTGTAAATTTTCTCTTAAATCTTCTTTCCTATAATTCTTTATTTGAGTGTAGAAACACAGCAGATTTTTGTATGATCATTTTGTATTCTGCAATTTTATTGAGTTTCTTTACTCTAGCAGTTTTTAGTGTGGTTGTGTTTGTACATTTGTCATCCGAAAATAGTGACGGTTTTATTTTCCCCTTTCCTACTTTGATGTCTTTTCTTTTCTTTTTTTTTCTCTAGTTGCTGCTTCTTATTCTTTCAGTAGTAAGGCATTAGCTATTGACTTCCTACTGTGTTCAATGAAAAATTAGCCCTCTTTCTTCCTCATCCCTTTTATCTTAAATACAAATGCACTTCCCATCCTTTACAACTTCCCAGTAGATAAGTTACTTGAGTATTCAAATCTTTATGTTATGTGACCCTGTGTGTTATTTTCACCTGTTTTCCCTTCTGCATTGGTCTTATCCAGCCTTTTCTTCTGAGTCTTTTTCCTTTAGCACAAACAAATCTTTATCCATCCCTTTGACTTTCCCTAGGGGCCTTCCTGGTGACTCAGACAGTAAAGAATCTGCCTGCAGCGCGGGAGACCCATGTTCAGTTCCTGGGTTAGGAAGATCCCCTAGAGGAGGAATGGCAACCCACTCCAATATTCTTGCCTGGAGGATCCCATGGACAGAGGAGCCTGGTGGACTGCAGTGCATGGGGACATAGAGTCAGACATGACTGAGCGACTACCACTTAACTTTCTCTGGACCCCCATGGAGTCACATTTCCGTGCCTGTCCCTCACAGGAAACTCCTTGAACAGTTGTCCGTCCTGTCTCACTCTTCCATCATCTCCAGTGACTGGCCACTCCATCTGGGCTTCTGCATTGATCCCAAATGGCCCACACCTTGGCCAAGACCATGATTAATTAAGTCTTACTTTGCATCTTAATCAACCTTGCCTCAACATTTGACTGAACTCAGCTACTCCCTCCTTGAAGCACTTTGCTTGGCTCTTGGGGATCCCAAACTCACCTCATTTTCTTCTTGTTATTGTCATCCCTTCCTCTGCTGATCTCCCTTTTTTAGTTCTCCCCTCAAAAATGTTTGAGTGCCCCAGGCTCTCCTCTGCCCCCATTTTGTTGCTTTCCTTATGTAAACTAATCCTTTCCCGTGGCTTTGGACATTGTCTATAGACTTGTGACTCCAAAGTGTCTAACGCTGGCCCAAAGTTCTATAGCGCTCCATACTCAGATACCCTCTTGCCTATCCAGCATCTTCCCTTTGGTGTTTCAATAAGCACTTGGAGCATTGCATGCTGCTGCTGCTAAGTCGCTTCAGTCGTGTCCGACTCTGTGCGACCCCATAGACGGCAGCCCACCAGGCTCCTCTGTCCCTGGGATTCTCCAGGCAAGAACACTGGACTGGGTTGCCATTACATGGTCACAGCCAGACTCTAGGTTTCCATTCCCCACCATTTCCCCATCTCAGCACACACCGTCATCCAGTCGCTCAGGCCAGCAACCTACCAGTCTTCCTCGATTTCTTTCCTTTTAATCTCTCACATCCAACCCAGCATTGCCTTTTCACTTCATTTCAGAAACCTCTCTGTAAGCTCTCGCATCTCTCAGCTCGGCTGCCACAGCCCTTATGTACTTTCTACCTGAATCACCAGCTGCTTCTTCCTAACTAGTCTCCTTATTTCTCACCTTCCCTGATCCATCCACCATCCCACAGAGCAGTCGGAGAGAGACATTTCAAGTACGAATAAGGGACGTCCTTGGTAGACCAGTGGTTAAGACTCCGCCCTTCCAGTGCAAGGGGGCGAGGGTTCAATCCCTGGTCGGGGAACAAAGATTTCACATGCCGTGGAGTGCAACAGCAAAAAATAATAAAAATGCTAACGTATGAATCAGATCAGTCACTCAACCTCTTAAAACC
The DNA here is from genome assembly GCF_033118175.1 of Dama dama. NCBI lineage: Eukaryota > Metazoa > Chordata > Mammalia > Artiodactyla > Cervidae > Dama > Dama dama. The sequence continues at coordinate 38,103,919 of NC_083696.1, read as the reverse complement.
TTCCTGTGGATTCCTGTTATGCCTTCAATTAAACTCAAACCACATCTTGAAGCCTTCATGCCCTCCCTGATCCAAGCCTTGCCCACTCCATCCTCAGCTCCTTGTCTCCTGCCATTTTCTGGGCACCCTTGCTTTCTTTTTTTTTTTTTTTTTTTTTCCATGTAGTACCATGTTTATTGAAAATAATCATCTATAAGTGGAGCTACACAGGTCAAGCTCTTATTATTCAAAAGTCAAATATATATGCTATAAAATATAGATATGATATATATCTTTATCTGTGAAGTATTACGAAAATCAAGGTAATATACACACCCACCATTCACCCAAAAAATTGCTTAGAACTTTTGCTTGTTCCTCCTTCTTCATGGTCTCAGCTTGCTTAAAAGCAAGGCTGTCTGCTTTCTGTTGCTATTAATGACTTTGCATTTTTTAAGATCATGAGTAAATAGAATTACACAGTATGGACTCATTTTTATTGTCTTCATTAGCTTAGCGTAATTATTTTGAGAATTGTTCGTGTTGTTGCATGTATCCACTTTACTGCTAAGTAGCAATCCATTTTATTTTTTTATTTTTTTTTTTTAATTTTTATTATTATTATTTTTTTTTCCAGTGGGTTTTGTCATACATTGATATGAATCAGCCATGGATTTACATGTATTCCCTATCCCGATCCCCCCTCCCACCTCCCTCTCCACCCGATTCCTCTGGGTCTTCCCAGTGCACCAGGCCCGAGCACTTATCTCATGCATCCCACCTGGGCTGGTGATCTGTTTCACCATAGATAGTATACATGCTGTTCTTTTGAAATATCCCACCCTCACATTCTCCCACAAAGTTCAAAAGTCTGTTCTGTATTTCTGTGTCTCTTTTTCTGTTCTGCATATAGGGTTATCGTTATCACCTTTCTAAATTCCATATACATGTGTCAGTATGCTGTAATGTTCTTTATCTTTCTGGCTTACTTCACTCTGTATAATGGGCTCCAGCTTCATCCATCTCATTAGGACTGGTTCAAATGAATTCTTTTTCATGGCTGAGTAATATTCCATGGTGTATATGTACCACAGCTTCCTTATCCATTCATCTGCTGATGGGCATCTAGGTTGCTTCCATGTCCTGGCTATTATAAACAGTGCTGCGATGAACATTGGGGTACACGTGTCTCTTTCAGATCTGGTTTCCTCAGTGTGTATGCCCAGAAGTGGGATTGCTGGGTCATATGGCAGTTCTATTTCCAGTTTTTTAAGAAATCTCCACACTGTTCTCCATAGCGGCTGTACTAGTTTGCATTCCCACCAGCAGTGTAAGAGGGTTCCCTTTTCTCCACACCCTCTCCAGCATTTATTGCTTGTAGACTTTTGGATAGCAGCCATCCTGACTGGCGTATAATGGTACCTCATTGTGGTTCAATGGAACAGAATAGAAAGCCCAGAGATAAATCCACGAACCTATGGACACCTTATCTTTGACAAAGGAGGCACGGATATACAATGGAAAAAAGACAACCTCTTTAACAACTGGTGCTGGGAAAACTGGTCAACCACTTGTAAAAGAATGAAACTAGAACACTTTCTAACACCATACACAAAAATAAACTCAAAATGGATTAAAGATCTAAATGTAAGACCAGAAACTATAAAACTCCTAGAGGAGAACATAGGCAAAACACTCTCCGACATAAATCACAGCAAGATCCTCTATGACCCACCTCCCAGAATATTGGAAATAAAAGCAAAACTAAACAAATGGGACCTAATGAAACTTAAAAGCTTTTGCACTACAAAGGAAACTATAAGTAAGGTGAAAAGACAGCCCTCAGATTGGGAGAAAATAATAGCAAATGAAGAAACAGACAAAGGATTAATCTCAAAAATATACAAGCAACTCCTGCAGCTCAATTCCAGAAAAATAAATGACCCAATCAAAAAATGGGCCAAAGAACTAAACAGACATTTCTCCAAAGAAGACATACAGATGGCTAACAAACACATGAAAAGATGCTCAACATCACTCATTATTAGAGAAATGCAAATCAAAAGCACCCTTGCTTTCTTTCTGCCACATCCTCTCTGCATTCCAGGCCTCTTATTCTGCCTTGTTCTTGCAGAATGCCTCCCTCTTCCCGTATCTTCCTTTCATTCATATTCATAGTGTTGGTCAATGAGTCTTGTCTGACTCTCTGCGATCCCGTGGACTGTAGCCCACCAGGGTCCTCTGTTCTTGGATTCTCCAAGCAAGAATACTGGAGTGGGTTGCCATTCCCTTCTGCAGGGGATCTTCCTGACCCAGGGTTCGAACCCAGGTCTCATGCATTGCGGGTGAATTCTTTAGTCTCCCACTTACTGTTTTCGTTTCAACTCAGATGTTACTTAAGAGGGAGTGCCGTCCTGACTCAAGCAGAGCAGCACTGTTATTACCGAATCACACTCCTTTTTTAGTTTCTCAGTGACACCTCTTGTACTTGAGATTATATGAATACGTTTTCAGAATTTTACTCTAGAATGCCATTTCCTCCTGTATTCTGAGCCTTTCAAATGATTTCTGGCACAGGGAAAGAATGTTGACCGAATGATATAATTCCAAAGACAAAAGTGTCCAAAAAAGCAGTATGTTTTTTAATGCTTCCTTTACTTTTCATATATGAACGTTGTTCTCTTTCTCCATCAGGAAATAGAGGAACAATGATTTTGACTGGGGAAGCTTTAATTTGTTTAAAGCAGATTTCAAAATGGGCCAGACTCCTAGGGGATTAAACCTAACCCTCCCATGTTCAAATATAAGTTTACAGAAAAGGTACATTAAACATAAATTGTATGGCTTTAGGGTAAACCCTTTCTTTCTCTGTATCTCAGATGAGAGTTGACCACCAGCTTTTTATGAATGTTATGTGCTGTTTATGTCATAAAGGTTTACACTGTCAACCTGTTTGAATTTTAAATGTTCTATTATGTAACAAAGTTTGCTTTATGAATGTATTTAACTGGGAATAAAATCAAGAGTGTGAGCAGATTCACCAAACATGGCTTCAAGATTTTAACAGGGTTTTCTCCATATGATATCTTAAAGGGAAGTAATTTTTTATTTTATTTTTGCTTGTTAGTGTAATTCCTTAAATTGCTGTAAGCTCCAAATCAGTGGAACTATGCTAGTCTAAATAATACAGGCGGGGGCGGTGGGTGGGGAGAAGTTCTAGATAGAGAACTTAATCAGTAATTTATTTTATGGGTAACAGAACTCTTAAATTATACATCACTTACATTTATCTGGTACTTCTACTCCTGCTTCTTGTTGTTTAGTCACTAAGTTGTGTCTCTTTTGCGACTTCATGAACTGTAGCCTGCCAGGCTGCTCTGTCCATGAGATTTCCAGGCAGGAATATTGGAGTGGGTTGCCATTTCCTTCTCCAGGGGGTCGTCCCAGATCAGGGATTAAACCCGTGTCTCCTGCATTGTCTGGAGAAGGAAATGGCAGCCCACTCCAATATTCTTGCCTGGGAAATCCCACGGAGAGGAGTCTGGTGGGCTACAGTTCCTGGGGTCACAAAGCGTTGGACACGACTGGGTGACTAAACGGCTCCTGCATTGGCAGACGGGTTCTTTACCAGTGAGCCTCCAGGGAAGCTCCCTACTCCGACCCCTGCTAAGTAGCAATTTAATTTCATGACGCATCAGCTATTAGCAGAGTTTCCAGAGAGCTCCGTTTTTAACTATTTGGCTTTGTACTTTGAGTAAATGACTAGCTTTCACCTCTGAGGAAGTAAGCCCCCCATGACATCAGAAAGATTTAGCTCAGGGTTGCCAAAGGAGAGAGGGTATGTGTAGAGGGGTGTCCAAGCTAAGGTACCCAAGCTACTGCAGAACATCTGTCTCTTGTTCTGGCCCCTGGGGAGCTGGTGTGTATGGATGGAAATGAATAGAGACCAGCATGGGTGGAACTAGTTATGCTGAGACCTCCATGTGACTCAGGGGCCAAGGCAGATCGTCAGATGTTATTTTTAGCAAAATGTGGTAAAAATTTCCAAATAGTTTCTTCTTGTCCCTTCTTCGTAGCTCTGTCTCTAGGATTTGTTGTTTTCTTGCAACCTTAATCTCCATATAGTCTCTCTCTCTCTCTTTTATTATTGGGTAGACCCTTCACTGTGTGGACACAACATTCTTAATACTAACTTTAATTTTTAGAATTTTTACTTTTTATATAATTTCTAAAGGTTATATTCCACTTATAAGTATTACAAAGTATTGGTTATATTCCCTGTGTTGTACAATATATCCTTGTAACCTGTCTTATATCCACGAGTTTGTACCTCCCACTCGCCACCCCCCAACCCCATATTACCCCCTGTCCCATAAAAAGTAGTTTGTTCTCTATAGCTGTCTGATTCTTTTTTGTTGTATTCTCTAGTTTGCTGTGTTTTTGTTTTATTTTTGCTGTGTTTTTTAGATTCACATCTAAGTGATATCATACAGTATTTGTCTTTCTCTGTCTGATTTCAGTTAACATGATGCCTTCCAAGTGCATTTGATGCAGGTGGCAACATTACACTCTTTTTTTATGGCTGAGCAGTATTCCAGTATATGTACATACATCGTGTATCCCTTGGTCTGTTGATGGATGCTTAGGTTGCTTCTATACCTTGGCAATTGAAAATAATGCTGCTATGAAGATTGGGGTGCATATACCTCTTCAAGTTAGAGGTTTTGGGGGGTTATATATCCAGCTGGGTCATGTGGTAGTTCTATTTGTAGTTCTTTGAGAGACCTCCATACTATTTTCCACAGTGACTACACCAATTTCCATTCCTACCAACAGCAATGAGGGTTCCTTTTTTTTTGACCACACCATGTGGCATGCAGGATCTTAGTTACCAGACCAGGGATCAAACCCATGCCCCCTGCAGTGAAGCACGGAGTCTTAACCACTGGACCGCCAGGGAGTCCTGATCTGTGATCTTTTTGACGATAGCCATGCTGAGAGCTGTGAGGTGATACCTCACTGAGGTTTTGATGTGCATTTCCCTAATGATTAGTGATGTTGAGCATCGTTTCACATGCCTGTTGTTCATCCATATTTCCTCTTTGGAAGAAAAGTTCTTCTGTACAGTTTTTAAGGGATAATATACATCTTATGTAAACAACACATATAACTCAACGTTCATGAAAGTAAAAGTGTTAGTCGCTCAGTTGGGTCCAACTCTCTGTGACCCCATGGACTGTAGCCCGTTAGGCTCCTCTGTCCATGGAATTCTCTAGGCAAGAATACTGGAGTGGGTTGCCATTTCCTTCTGCAGGGAATCTTCCTGACCCAGGGATGAAACGTGCGTCTCTCACATTGCAGACAGATTCTTTACCATCTGAGTTACCAGGGAAGTCATCGAATGTAAAGATTTGTTTAACCCTCAAATAATTGGGATGTGTTTTGTCTGGGTGTCTTTTTAAAGCACTTCCCATCTACTCCAGACCTCTCTTGTCTCCCCCACGGGTTTGTCAGTATCACTACTGGCCAACCTGTTGCTCCATGTCAGTAGTAATATAAACCTTTAACAGCTCCTGAAGAGTAGCTGTTGCTCTTTGGTAAGGCTTGCCTGGTAGCTCAGCTGGTAAATAACGGCACCTGCAATTCAGAAGACCCCAGTTCGATTCCTGGGTTGGGAAGATCTGCTGGAGAAGGGATAGGCTACCCACTCCAGTATTCTTGGGCTCAGATGGTAAAGAATTTGCCTGCAATGCAGGAGACCTGGGTTTGATCCCTGGGTTGGGAAGATCCCCTGGAGGAGGACATGGCAACATATTCTAGTATTCTTGCCTGGAGAATCCCACGGACAGAGGAGCCTGACGGGCTCCGGTCCATGGGGTCGCAAAATGAGCGATTCGGCACGAGGAGGAGAGAGGAGAGATGGAGGTGAGGGCAGCACTCTGCGTACTCAGACTGAAGACACATGATTTGGGGCTTCCCTGCCGATCCAGTGGTTAAGACTCCACGGTTCCTCTAAAGGGAATCCTTCCACTTCAGGGGCACGGGTTCGACTCTTAGTCAGGGAACTAAGATCCTACATGCTGAGTGGCGTGGCCAGAAAATTTTAAAAAATTGTTTTAAAAATGTTCGATTCAAGGGAGGAGGGTCTATTCTCTATTAACTTTTTACCTCTGATCTTCAAAAAGCCCATCTTTGGCTTGATTCGTAATGTCCTCTGTGCTTCTATATTTTAACAGGGCAGCCCTGCTTTGTATCGAAATGTTTATTCTTTAAGAGAGCAAATGTCTGCCTTCCACTTGGCTTTTAACTGCATAAAGGAAAACGAGAAAATGACTGACTGTCCTGAATTCTCAGAGGCAGAAGGAGTGTTCAAGACCAGAGACTCGAGTGAGTAGAAAGAATTCAGTCCGTTTGGACTTTTGCATCTTTTGAGACAAACCTCTGAGATATTAAAAAAAAGATTTACTTCTATAGTGTGAAAGCTGTCTTTTCTGAATAAAGCCATATTTTTCAGTGGAGCCTAACATTTAAAATTTGGGATGTTTCACACAAAAATCTAGATTTCTGATTTCTCTTGAAAAAACATCATTCCTGAGCATACACCTTATGTTTGCATATGGCCACAATTAAGTGTTAAATGTTACAATGTCAGAGTCCATGGACTCTTTTCATCTTTAAAATTGGGCATGCTGTAGATTTGCATGAACAACCCTTCTTTTTTTTTTTTCCTTTTTTAATTTATTTGTATATTGAAGGATAATTGCTTTACAGAATTTTGTTGTTTTTCTGCCAAACCCTTGGTTTTTTAGAGGATTATTATTAAGTTTGGTAAGCATTTATATGAATACCAAACACCCAACCCTGATATTGTAAACAGATATATTTATTCTGACATCTTAATAGCCTGCCATACTCTTTACCATAAGTTTTAGATTGTAACTTTTTTGGTAATTTTTTCTGTCACTTTTGGTTTTCCAATCACAAAGCATTTCAGACCCCAGAACTAGACAAAATCCTGGCCTTGCTGTAATTGACGTAATCCTAAGGTTCCAAATGGTTTTGTTTGGTTTCTTGAACCATGGTTTCTTGAACCATCTGCAGGTACATTTCAACACCTACTTGATTGTAGGGCATTGTTAATACAAATCCAGTGCATCTACCTCTGCAGTACACAACCTTCTCCCATGTACTCAGTTATATTTGTAATTTGTAACTTACCTATTTTTCAGTTTTTATCTGAGCTTTAAGATATTTTATTTACATAATTGCTATAAATTCTGTAGACAGTTAAATTCCTTTTTTGTACCTGGGAAAAATTGTGGCTGTGTTTTTTGTAAAATCATATACAATCAGAACAGAACCAATATTGGAACATAACCACATCCTTTAAAATGTTCAAAAGAAAAGGATTCACTTTAAATTTAAAAATAGAATGAAATATTATATTAGAAATGCAAATATATCTTGGTGTATCTTTTGAAAGCACAAAGAAAGTTCATTCTGGTAATTAAATTGTTATCTTTTTAGCAGTCATGTTCTCTTGCATTTCAGTTAGATTTCCTTTTTTGAATAAAAATGTACTACTAGATTTTCCTTTTCATTGTTAAAGGATTTATGTTCACGCATTAAATTGCATCATGAAATTATGATGATGGGTGCAATTTTCAAATGATATTGTAAAAGAAAATATTTGAACCTGTGTTTTGTTTTTGTTTTGTTTTGTATACCTAGCCAAAAAGGAAAGTCTTGGTGAATGTCAGCTGTCTGAGTTCTCTGCACAGTCACCATCCAAACGTCGGAGGATATCCTCTCCAAGCAGCTCTGACGTAAATGTAACTGATGTGGTTAGTCTCCAGACACCCAATGTCAATGTCGCTGCTTGTCCCAGTACAGACATGAAGTGTGCTATTGAAACCTTTGCTGATCTCTCCCAGGTAATCCACTTACTGGGAACAGGAAGTGAAGTTTTGGGTTTTCTAGCTAGCCAGTTTGAGGACCATCGATGCCCTTTGCAATGTTAGCACTTACGTACGTTACGTTGCAGTGTTCTGGGCTTCCCAGGCGGGTCAGTGGTAAAGGAACCCGCCTGCAATGTAGGAGACACAGGTTCAGTCCCTGGGTTGGGAACATCCCCTGGAGGAGGAAATGACAACCCACTCCAGTATTCTTGCCTGGGAAATCCCATGGACAGAGGAGCCTGGTGGGCTACAGTCCATAGGGTTGCAGAAGAGTCGGACATGGCTCAGCGGCTAAACAAGAACAACACGCTATTACTATATTTGAGCTGGGTTTTAAATTGTGTGTGTATGAGGGATTTCCTGCTTGTTAAATTTTTTTATGGTTGGTTGGCTTACTGGCTATGAGAGACTGCTTTGATCAATATGTTGCTTTTGATACGAAAAGCACTAGGCAAAGATGAAGTCCTGTGATCTATTTGTGACGTATTATTCTAGATACCAGTGGTACCATGGTGAGAAAGTCCCAGTCCCGCCCTCGAACAGCATTTTGTCTGCTGTGGGCAGTAGACATATGAGCATCTTATTTACACAGACCTGGTGAATGAGGTGGCAGTTACACTTGGGATGTACCCCAAGGTCTGGGGTCTGGCATGTCTGCCTTGCAGCCCCTTACTGGTTTAACACTGGCTGGAAAGCAAGGTGTCATTTAGCAATTTTTCCCTTGCTCTCCCCACTTCTTTCAAGTAGCCATAGGGATTTTTTTTGTTGTTGCTTCTAACTACCTAGAGGCTGTCAACATCATCAGAAGATGAGAATCAACATGAGTTCAGTAATACTGTGGCAGATCCTTGCATGTGTGCATACTTAATTGCTTTAGTCACATCTGACTCTATGTGACCCTATGGACCGTAGCCCATGAGGCTCCTCTGTCTATGGGATTCTCCAGGCAAGAATACTGGAGTGGGTTGCCGTGCCCTCCTCTTGGGGGTCTTCCCAACCCAGAGATCAGACCTGCATCTCTTACGTCTCCTACATTGGCAGGCAGATTCTTTACCACTAGCGCCACCAACCCGAGGATCCTCGACCTTCACACAAGTGTAAACAGGGAGTCAGTTCTCTCCCGACCCTTGGTTTTGCTTTGATGCAGTAGGTTCCTGTTTCTTTAGTGAGAGAAGACACCTTATGTTGGTAGAGTGGAAGCTTTTTTCCTGCACCTTCTCTGTCATGTAGATCCAGCACATGTCCTGTTGATCCTGTCTAGACTGGCTTGGTAGATGTTTGCTGCCCTTTATGGTCAACCATCTGGACCCATGAGTTTCATGTGTATCTCAGAGTCATTTATAATCTCTGCTCTCTCTGCCCTATTCTAGTTGATATGCAATAATCTGAGGGTAATTCTTTTATCAGAATTTTGATTAATTTTTGGACACACATCATGATTTAGAAATGGTTTCCACATTAATACGAGTGTGTTTTCTACCCTGACCATTAATGGTTTTCCCTTTCTAGCTATTGATATCTTCTGTTGTTTGAGTAGTAATTTTGTTTTCCATTATTTTGAGAATTTCCTCTTTAAGGAAAGTAGTTAACACAGTTTTCTAGACTTCAAACAATAAGGCAGCAAAAACTGTGCCCTATGAATGCTTCCTAGGGAATTGAACATTGTCAGATTGGATGTTTGGGAGTCAGTGAGAATGAATACTCCATTTTTAGTTCTATTCCTACATACTTCCGTAAAATTTAACTAGATAATGAAGTGATGCGTTGATTGATTTAACATCAGATTTCCAGGTAATCTGTAATGCTAACTCAAATCTTTATAAAAATAGTAATCCTATAAATAAACAAAATTTAATACTTCTGTACTGTTTGCTTCCCCCCAAGAAATTTTCTGCATCTGGTTTAAATCTACAGTCTGGATGTTTAATGAATGAGTCTCCTCTACTTTCAGAACTTACAGAGGCTTCAAGTGGTAAGTTTTTCGTTCTTCCTTGGTACCTGTGCTGATTCACCCATGAAATGTTTGCTCAGTAGACTTTTATGGTTGGTTTACTTGTATGCGAACATTTAGACGCACTGAAACCATTCCTTGCATTTTAGGAGCTCATGGTTTAGTAGAAATGTTTCAGAGCTCTTGTTGTGTGAGATGACATACTGGCCTTTTATAGGCACAGCCGCCTCCTTCCTTCTGCGCCTCCCGGTTACTATATTTTATGTTATCTTTTTGTTCCCAGGCCATGGAGGCTTTGACTATTGTGTTTATCATTGTATCTCTTAAGCACCCAGAATATATGTGTTACATGTCAGTCATCAGGCAGTGGTCTTCAGAGAATTTGCAGGGGGAGCCTTGCCTTGTTTAACAGCACACAAGGGCCTCTCTGGTGACTCAGTGGTGAAGAATCCGCCTGCCACTGCAGGAAACACAGGTTCAGACCTGGGTCAAGAAGATCCCTGGAGGAGGAAATGGCAACCCACTCCAGTATGCTTGCCTGGGAAATCCCATAGACAGAGGACCTGGTAGGCTACAGTCCACGGGGTTGCAAAGAGTCAGACGTAACTTAGCAGCTAAACAACACAGTATGTGAATTGTTTTATTTAATAATAATCTTTCTCCTCAGCATCTTGTCCTCTCCCTCCTACCAGACTGGCATCCTAGAAATGCTTCTGATTGTAGCACTAAAAATTGGTCAAGATTCGTTGTCTAGCTCAGGTTAGTTTCATGATGGCCGTCATAGGCATCATGAGTGGAGGTAAGTTAACAGTTAATAGCTGAGCCAAGGATTCCTGTTTAACTTTCCATGGAGCTGACACCCCTTCATACTTTTACTCTCAGTTAGCTCGATTTGAACTAAAAGCTGTGACCAGTGCCACTTCTCTCTCTCTCTCTCTCTCTTCTTTGTATTTCCAAATGAAATCCCAGATGTTACACTCTAAGCAGGATGTCTTAGGGTTGAATTTCTGAGAAGCATGTTACTCCCTTTGTAAATACGCACTACGTTTGGTGTAGAATGGGCTGACTCAGACGTCTGCCCCCCTCATGGTTACAACTCTGTGTTGAAGGAATCCAGGATGCTGCCTCCGTAGAAGGGAGAGGACCCAGTGATGCCGTTTCGGTTGATAAATGTACAGAAGTGAGCACAGACACAGGTCCCGAAGTCAGGTCCCTGGTTACCCCACTGTGCCAGAAGGACCCTCCGTCCTCCAAGACGTTTGTCCTACGTTCTGTCCTGAAGAAACCTGCTGTGAAGCTGTGTGTAGAAAGCCTTCAGGTCAGTAGAGAACAACACCTCCTAGAGCAGATCGAATAAAGATTGCTTTTGGCTCCCAGAAGTACCTCTGAAGTGTTATGTCATACTCCTAACGGAAATGTTATATCGTTTTCCTAACGGAAAATGTCTCACCCTAATTTTTTTTTTTTGCCTCCTCTTTCTCACTTGTAGTAGCACTAGGCACTTTCTTTTTACTCTTTATTTTTTCATTTACACTCAGTGTGGAATATAGTATGTTGACGATTCCACATGCCTCGTGGCCAAAAAAAAAAAAACCCACAAAACATAACAAAAGAAATATTATAACAAATTCAATAAAAACCTTCAAAATGGTCCAAATAAAATAAAAATAGTGCACATTTAAAAAAAAGAAAACCAAAAGCCAAAACACCCTATTATGCTGTTTACATGCTTGATTTTTTTTCTTATTTTGGGGAAGGTCTTATACTTCAGATCATTTATACAGTATACCTCAGGTGACACTGTCCAGAGTACACTGTAATTCTGGCCACTCATATTTTCCTTAACTTCATTTGTCAGGCCAGATCCAAAAGGAAGAAATGGATTTAGCCCACATTATAGATTCCTGTTTTTTCATTTTGGCTTAAAACTACTTACTAGAGTAATAACTAAGAAACCCAGTTTTTCTTTGTGGCTAATATGGTATTTTAAGTTAGATCAATTATGAAAGTAAAGGTAATCTGCAGTACTGTATAGTATCTATCCTTGGCAGAAAAGGAATTCCAAGTTGCCATTCTTAATGACTGTGTATGTGTATTTATGTATGTAAAATTATTCATGGTTGTTTATTTTGTTTAGGAACACCATGACAACCTCTATAATGATGGGGCTTGTCCAGGCTTAACCTCCAGTCTTGCAAACTGTTGCAAAGAACAAACAGCAGGTAAGAAATTCAGGTTTATTTTGAAGCATGTGGATATAATTTTCTTGTTATTAAATACATCTGAGATAGTCTGTGATATTTATTGTCAATGACCTGCCGATGCCTGATGCTTCTGAAATTACCTGGGAGTGAAGAATATTTGAGGGGTGAAGGATGGAATCTCTGTAGAGAGTCTTCTCAGAATTGGTTCTATCCACTTCATTTATCCATTTTTGTATAATGGTAAAATTTATAGAGGAAATGATATTCCAGTCTTATCATCTAAAATCAGCGTGCAAAATTTACTTAAAATTTATTACCACATTTTAAATTGGAAATATTGTATATCTCTTCCATTTTAAACTTTTTTTCTCTCTACAAACTATATTTTGTATTATATGAATAGCCAATCCAGTCACGTTAAGATTCTAGGATATGCCTTTTAGATAGGCCAGTCATGTTAAGATTCTACAGAAGGTCAAGAAAATTGTAAAGTACTAGGCTTTCCAGTGCGGGAGACCTGGGTTTGATTCCTGGGTTGGGAAGATCCCCGGAAGAAGGGAAAGGCTATCCACTCCAGTATTCTGGCCTGGAGAATTCCATGGGGTGGCAAAGAGCTGGACATGACTGAGTAATTTTCACTTTGACTTTCACAGTCTTGCCAAGTACAAAGAAGAGGAAGAGAGTTACTTTCGGAGAGGACCTGAGCCCTGAAGTGTTTGATGAATCTTTGCCAGCTAACACTCCCCTGCGTAAAGGACAAACACCTGTCCGTAGAAAGGATTTAAGTAGCCTCAGTCCCCCACTACTTGAACAGTCTCCAGTTCCTGACCGGCTACCTCAACCAGATTTTGATGACAAGGGAGAGAATCTTGTAAGTGTGGAAAGTGTGAAGCAGACTTGTTTATGATTTCTTCATACCTCACCTATTTGCATGAGCAGTAATTGTGCTTTGAAATCATGAAACAAAATGAATGGTGGGTTATGATATAAGTTAATGCATTTTCTAGCTAGATTACTACCAGTTTTCTCCTGTTAAAAACAATCACTTCCACGACTCCTTGAACATAGCATATTTCCTGGAACCTTACTGATATTGATTGTAAGATGTGCCATTCTTTGAGAAAAAATGCTGAAAGTTAAACACACATACCATGTGCTCAGATTTCAAAGGTGTGAAGATGTGAAAGAGCAACAATCTTAGAATCAATATATTATAGATTGCTCTTCTAAATTTCTACAGGTAGGCTAACTGGATTCAGGGATATGAACAATTTTTGAATTTTTTGATACATAGTGCTAAATTAGCATTCAGAAAGTATGTACTTGTTTGAACTCACCGTACTATAAGTAATCCTATTTTATTATATCTTTGTAAAGCCTGAGTATTAACTGTACTTTTTAAAAAATAGCTTAATAGGAGAAAAAGATGACTTGAAAATTTTGTTTAGGTTTGAACATTTTCACATGTTTGTAGGCCATTTTAATTTCTTCTCTTGAGAATTATGTATTCATTTTACTTACCCATTTTACATTGGGACTGTCATTCATTCTCTCTCGCTATTATACCTTGAAATAAGAATATTCTGCTTTTGGCCAAGATGGAGTAAGAGGGACCTAATTTATATTCCCGTGAAAAAGAACTCAAAAGCCAGAGAAAAAGATAAGAAACAGTGGTTCACAGACACTGCCTACTGGACGCACAGACAGTAATCCCTGGGTAACAAGGGAGGTGAACTTCAAGAGAGCCACATCTTGCTGCCTGGGCTGGATTTCCAGGCTGCGGCACAGGAGGAGTTGCCTCGATGGAGCCTGGACGTCTCCCTGAGTTGAGAGGATGGAGTTAGGGCCTGGGAAGGTGAAGGAGTCTGGAGTTCTCTGGTAAAATACCAGAGAGGAGACTTGCACAGAGAGAACTCTGGAGATCTGCTGAGGGTCTCGCTGGAGTCACTGCTGGTCCTCACAGCCTTGTGAGTAAACTGCCCCAGGCCAGGGAGGAACCGCTCAAAGAGCTCACGCAGGGCTTCCCAGGTGTTTGTGGTGAAGAACGCACCTGCTAGTGCAAGAGATGTCAGAGATTTGGGTTCAGTCCCTTCGTCGGGAAGACCCCCGTGCGGGGAGGGCATGGCAACCCACTCCCGTATTCTTGCCTAGAGAATTCCATGGACAGAGAGGAGCCTGGTGGGCTACAGCCATAGGGTCGCAGAGAGTTGGACACAACTAAAGTGACTTAGCATGCATTCACATAAGCCAGGAATTGTGTCCCCACCGACCCTCGTAGCAAAACCTTATAATTCAGACGGTGTCAGAGACTCATTAAATGGAGCAGAATTAAACTAACAGCCAACTTGTATCCATTTAGCTGCATTGCATAATGAAACCCAAGAATATAAGAAGTACTTTCAGCAACTGTGAAGCTGTGGTGATCCAAGCCAGGTTACAGGCATCAGATGTAATTGTCCACCCAGCCCTTCACCCCTCCTCTGAAGGCGCTCAATAAAATGGTTTGATCCTTCCCACCAAAACAAAACTATCTAGCACCAAATAACGTTAAATTCAAAATGTCTAGCATTCAAGTAAAAATTTATAGTTGTGTAGGGAACAGTGTCCATAATGAGGAGACAAATCGATCAGTAAGAATAGACCCAGACATGATACCTATGGTAACATTTGTGGAGAGACAATCAAAGAGTTATTTTAACTGTATTTCCTGTGTATGCAAGAATGTGAGAAAAGATTGAGCTTAAGAACACAAAAGATAAAGATCCAAATCAAACTTTATACGTTAAAATCTCTAGGAATAAAAAATGTATTGGGTGAGATTAATAGCATATTAGAGACTGCAAGAGAAAAGATTAGTGAATTTGAAGATGTAGCAATAGAAATTATTCTCAGAAACACAGAGAAAAAGACTAAACAAGAATAAGCAGACAATTCATGATCTGGGACAACTTCAGGTGGTATAATATGCTTGTAATTAAGGTTCCCAAAGGCGAAGAGATAGTGAAAGGAACAGAAAAAACATACTTGAAAAGCAATGGCTGAAAAATGTTCAAATTCTTTAAAATTAGAAGCCCATTGATACTAAAGTTCATCAAATTCCCAGCACAAGAAACGTAACATACAGAAAGCTTAAAATCAACAATAAATGGCCTAAAAGGAGCCAGAGAGAAAAAGACACCTGACATAAGACAAATCAGAAGAGAGGCAGCAGCAGACTTCTTGCAAGAACTGTGGGAACCAGAAGACAGTACAGCAGAGTCTTTTAAAGGTGTATTTAAGTACTTAGAGCAAAAAAAAGAATAAATACAAAATACCTGTCCAGTGAGAATTCTCTATCCAGTGAGACCATCTTTCAAAACAAAAAGTGAAATAGAGGCTTTTTCAGACATAGGAAAGTTGAAATAATCCTATTACCATAACAGGTTAGCCTTAGAAGAAGTATTAAAAAGGAAGCCCTTTAATCAAAAGAAAAATAGTTCTGCATGAAAATCTGCATCTACACAGGAATGAAGAGCCCTGAAAATGCTAACTATTTGGGCAGATATAACAGACTCCTTTTTAATTAGTCTTCATAAGGACAATTGTTCAAAGCAAGAGTAAGAACAATTTTTTGTTTCTATGCAGTCAAATTAGTGTGGCATCAAGGTAGGGAGAGGTTCTTAGGCTATAAACAAAGTGGAAATAAAAAGATAAACCACAATAAAATGACAAAAATACGTGGGATACAACTAAAGCCATGCCTAGGGAAATTTTTAAAAATTAAAGGCTATATTTGAAAATGAGAGGTCTGAAATGAATGATCTCAGGCTCCACTTTAAGAAACTAGAAAAAGAAAATCAAACTAAGATGAAAGAAAGAAAGTAATAAAAATAAGTGTAGGGCTTCCCTGGTGGCTTGGTGGTAAAGAATCTACCTGCCAATGCAGGAGACACAGGTTCAATCCCTGGTCCAGGAAAATCCCACATGCCGCAGAGCAGCTGGGCCCGTGTGCCACAGCTGTTGAGCCTGCTCACTAGAGCCCGGGAGATGCATCTACTAAGGCCTGAGCTCCCTGGAGCTTGCACTTTGCAGCAAAGGAGGCCACTGCAGGAGAAGCCTGTGCACCACAACGAGGAGTAACCCCCGCTCACTATAACTGGGTGAGCAGCAACAAAGACCCAGCACAGCCGAAAATAAATTAAAAGTGCAGAAAATCGATGAACTAGAGAACCGAAAAACAATAGAGGAAAAAATCATTGAAATCAAAAGATTGTGCTACAGAAAATAACTGTAAACTTCTAATCTGACTGTTCAGGAAAAAGAGGATACTCATTACCAATACAAGGAATAAGGGAGGTGACATAACTAATTTCCTAATAATAGATCAATTAAAAGGATAATAAAAGAATATTATGAACAACTTGATGTTATGCCAGGAAATTGAAGAACTTAAGCTACATTCCTTAAAAGATACAAACTGTTAATTTCACTCGAGAAGAAATAAGTGGTGTCATTAGCTCTGTATCAGCTAGAGAAATTAAACTGTAGGTAAAACCTTCCCGCAAAGAAAATTGCATGTCCAAATGACTTTACTAATGAATTCTATCATTTAAGGAAGGTGCAATACTAATTCTGCCTCAGTCAGTCAGTTCAGTTGCTCAGTCACGTCTGACTCTTTGCGACCCCATGGACTGCAGCACACCAGGCCTCCCTGTCCTTCACCATCTCCCGGAGTTTGCTCAAACTCATGTCCGTCGAGTCGGTGATACCATCCAACCATCTCATCTTCTGTTGGCCCCTTTTCCTCCTGCCTTCAATCTTTCCCAGCATCAGGGTCTATTCCAATGAGTCTGTTCTTTGCATTGGGTGGCCAAAGTTTTAGAGCTTCAGCATCAATCGTTCCAATGAATATTCAGGTCTGATTTCCAATTGAGTTGGGCATGCTTCCCAATTCATCACTGTCAGCTTTAACCTGATACCATAATCAGATATTATAAGAAAAGAAAACTACAGTCCAGTATCCTCATAAACATATTAAAATATGCAAAAGGGAATAAATTATGAGTAAATAAGATTTTACCCCCAAAAGGCAAAGTTCATTTAATATTCGAAAAACAGTCTATGGAATTCACCATATTAACAGAATAAAATAGAAAAATGATACAGGTTTCTCAGTAGGTGGAGAAAAAGCATTTGACAAAATCCAGTATTGATTTCTGATAAAAATTCTAAGCACACAGGTGATAAAGGAATTTATTTAACCTGACAGATTTTATCTATGAAAAATTAACAGCTACCATTATACTGGCTGTGTAAAAGAAAAGATTTGACATCTGCATTTATATTTACCTTGAAGCTTGCCTGAAAAATACTGTAATGTTAGGTTGTATTTGTTAATAGATTTTCTTACTTTACCAGGGTTAGGATATGGGACTTCAAATGATTCAAAAAGTAACTTATTGGTGAATCATCAATGCCTACCCTTCACTTAAAGTTTTATTATTATTGTGGTGGATTATGGTTAGTAAATGTGGTTTCCTTTAGGATGATTGTAAATATTATAAAACAATTATATTTAGTATCTTATTTTGCTTTTTTTTAAATTTAGTTAATCCCTTATTGATTTCCTATCTTTATGCTTATTATAATTTGTTCTACAAAGATATATCTTATTTTCTTTGGGGCACATTTTTTATATGTCTACTGAATTTAAAGATATCTAATTTCTACCCTTTTGTTTGTTTAGGAAAACATAGAGCCTCTTCAGGTTTCGCTTGCCGTTTTGAGTTCTCTTAATATGTCTTCAATTGCTGAGACTCTTTCAGGTAGTAACTTGTAAATAATCATAAATATCATTAAATGTACGTATATATGAAGATCTCCTTAGTTTTAAATTTTTATTTTTATTATGATCATAGTTGATTTTTTTAAAAACCCAAATAGAAAAGCATATAAGAAATCTCTTATCCATCTCATTCCATTCCGAGCCGCATACTTTATAATCACCCGCATTTAACTTCCTTCAGTGGGTTAGCCCCATTTTTTCAAGTCACTGCAAGCAGAAGAGTTGTTCTCTCCACTCTTAAGGATTCACAGTGAACTCCTTATCAGGTTGCACAGTTGAAAGGATAAGGATTGTAAGCATCATTTGTAAATATACAAAATTATTCATCAACATGGCATTTTGTGCACACATATCTTCCAAGGTCTCTGGCTTTTTTTATGATCATGACAAGGCAACGAAGATCTCTCTCTGCTTTTCTGAGGAGACGCACAAACCAGGGCTTGGCCGGCAAATATCATGGGCAGAGCGGGTAGGGTGGGGACAGTTATTCATGTCTCTCCCATAGTGGATATCCTTTAATGGGTCACCAACATATCTTGTTGGCTCTCGGACACAAACTGATCTCATTAGCACAGAATCCAATATGTGGAATGTGAAATTACTAATAGAACTAAGTTGGAAGCATAGTCTGGCATCTTCAGGAGCTTATGCTCTTTGACATGCTTCACTGTGTTCTCTTTATACCATCAGAAGTGATCACATTTCAATTTTTTGGACTTTGTGAAAGTACTTTAACGTTTTAAAATTTTTTTGAATCTCAAAATTTATTTCTCATGGTAATTAATATTTATGTTCAGATATGGGCTTCCCCAGTAGTTTAGCGGTAAAGAATCTGCCTGCAATGCAGGAGATGCATGTTCAATCCCTGGGTCGGGAAGATCCGGGGAGAAGGAAATGGCTACCCACTCCTGCATTCTAGCCTGGGAAAATCCCATGGACAGAGGGGCCGGGCAGGCTACAGTCCATGGGGTCGCATAGAGTCAGATACGACTTAGTGACTCTAGGATACTAAAAGCAAAATTAGTATTCAAGCGTATCCAGTGTTTCCTAAAGGCAGCTGATCTAAAAGTTTTTGTGAGCTTCCCTAATTTTGCTGTATCTTGCTCATCAGGCACTGATACCTCTGCCTCTTCAAGTGACCAGGAGAACATAGCCTCCTTCAGAGTCGGTAGAGCAACGCGGACCTCTGGCAGAAGAAGGGTAAGTGCTTAGGTTTGTTTGTTTCTAAATCTTGCAATAGCTTTTTTTTTTCTGTTTTCATGATCAAATGACTTATTGGTTAAATCTTAGTTTAATCGATGTTTTAAGAGCTAATACCTTATCCTACCTACCATGTAACCCAGGGTGATGCTGTTTTTCTGATGTGATCTCAATTCTGTTAGAAGAAAAATACATTAAAACAAGATGATTTCAGAGTGTGTGTTCATGTGGAAGGTCATCTGTTTAGAAAGCTTCTTTGGGATCTCCGTGGTTTTATTATAAATTGCATCAAAGTGCAGAGCGGAGAAGAGTAGCATGTAATTAACGGTCAGAAAATGGTATAACTTTTCCTAAACTGCATTCCACTGTTTTCAGTGTGAGCATGACTCCCATTGAATGCATGTCTTCTGTGATTTTATTAAATCAGTCGAACTTGGATTTTTGTCTATCGCACCATACTGCATAAACATATAGCATACTATTTTTTGCTCATGTTGTTGGATGATAAACGCAGAAGTCAAACTTAGATAATCTAACAGTTCATGATTTCCCCCCCTCATAACCCATCAGCAGTTAGGTACTAATACTAAATTACAGGTGTTGAGTAGGTGCCTGAGACAATGATTCTTTTTTATTTTTTTAAATTTTATTGAGGTCCAGTTGATTTACCGTGTTGTATTAACTTCTGCATGTTAACACTATTAATAGTGCTGTTTTAACTTGTAACTTCTGCAGAAATGGGATGTAAGATGGTAGAATCCACAGGGGAAGGAAAAGACATGTGAAATGGAAATGTAACTGCCTGTGTTTTACAGTAGCTCTGCTTTCAATCTTCTTTCTAGAAGTTGATCAGTTTTTCGGAAGAGAGTGTTAGCAACTTACTCAATGCAGAAGCTCAGCCTTGTAAAGAAAAGAAAACTAATAGGAGGAAGTCTCAAGAAAGCAAGCGTGCAGACAGAGTCCTTCCTCAAAAGAATCGGGTGAGTGTGTGTTTAAAGATGTAATGAAGAGTAGACATAGTCCATTTGTTTGTGGTTTGGTTAGGAAAACACGGAAACAGATTTTTTTCTAGTCAACATTGGACCGAGAGTATTAAAAATCAAGCTATCATAGAATAGAAGGGGCCGTAGGAGATTATATACTCAATTGTGCATTACCCAAAAGCCATTTTTGCATTGTCTTCATTGGGTTGGGTTGTGTACACCCAGTGCTGGGAATCACCAACTCAAATGTGGAATTGATTCTTACCTTTGAATCTGGTCTAGTCTCACTTCACCCTCTTATGGGAATCCTCTGAGGGAATTTCTCAGGGATGAGGGTGCCATCTGTCACTTGTTTGACTTGGCTGCTGCCAGTGGGTTGATGGATGACTTTCCATATTGAAGGAAGAATTCAGAAACTAGCTCTGTCTTCCTCCACTCCTGGAGGCCTGTGCCGGTGCATGACATCACTGTTTCTTGGTGGAAGGCGGATCCAGCACTAAGCCAGGTCCTGGTGCTCCACACTTCCGTGACTGGACCCTCCCCTGTCACATCCACAGCTTGTTGGTACCCAAGACTTTTGTATGTGCCCCCCTCCACCCCCAGCCTCCTCTCCATCCCGCATTCTCAAGCCATCTAACTCATACCTCCTCTAGTGTTACGTTTACTCTTAGGCTTTCAGAATCCCTATGATTTCATTTCCTGTGTTTCCTCATGCATCCTAAGCTGTGTAAGCTGTTTTCAACACACTTGTCTATAATCTCAGGTCTTCATCCCTTTCATTCTGCTTCCTTCCTGGGTTAATGCCACCACTGTCCCCTCTGCCATCCAACATTGCTGCTAGAGAGCCTCACGGACCACTGCGGAGTCACTGTGTCAGATGTTATTATGTTAATAATTTTTCCATTATTTTTCCAGTATTTAGGTTACTAAGTTGTAACCTAGTGACTAAAATCCAATGCATCTTTTGAGATCTTGTTCCTACTGGCTGGTCCCGCAGCATTTGACAAAATTGAAATCTCTCCTCTATGGTCTCTATTAAAGGTTTGTGTCCTTCCACCCATTCCTAAATGTTTATGTTACCCAGAGTTCTGTTTTACTCTCTGACCTTTGAAACAGCTTATTTCCTGGGTGGTTTCATGTGCAACACAGTTGATAGCGCTCATATGTTTCCTGTCTGTAAATATAGGTTCAGCTACCTACTAGGCATCTTTCCTTAAACTACCCTGCCAACACTTCAAAAACCAACATTTCCATAACTAAATTCATCCGTTTAGACTCTGGAAGTTTAGTTTTTTAATGTTACTGGAGGAAATACTTTAGCAAAATGAGGAAGTAAGCTTGAGAATTCAGGACACAGTGGATCTAATAATAATGCCAGAGAACAGAAATCTCAGATCATAGCTGTTCAATCAGCCTGGAAGAGCAATCAACCCAAATCTGAACAAGAGAAGAGTGCTCTGGGGGTGGGAGTGGGGGGGTGTCTCTGAAGGGAAGAAGAAAAAGGCCTGTGATTGAGCAAATGAAAGTTGTGCCATATAAGAAAAAAAGGTCATTCTGTACCATCCCAAAGAAAAGTCTGTATGTAGGAGTCTTGGAGCAAATAGAAAGCAAACTTTATGGAATTCCCTAGTGGTCCAGTGGTTAAGAATTCGCCTGTCAAGCAGGGGACACAGGTTCCATCCCTGATCCAGGGAGATTCCACATGTCTGGGGGCAGCTAAGCCCACGCACCACAACTACTGAAGCTCAAGGACTCAAGACCCATGCTCTGTAACAAGAGAAGCCACCACAGTTAGAAGCCCACTCATTGCAACCAGAGAGTAGCCTCCACTCACTGCAACTAGAGAAAACCCATGTGCAGCAACAAAGACCCAGCGCAGCCAAAAATAAAATTTTTAAAAACAACAGAAAGGGAACTTTAATAAGTGTGATCTCAACCAACGGTAGGGTGTAAGGAAAAGTGTATTTTTTACCTTCCTGGGTTGCTCAGTGGTTAAGAATCCACCTGCCAATGCAGGAGTTAGGAGAGCCTGGTGGGCTATATTCCGTGGGGTCACAAAGAGTCGGACACAACTTAGTGACTAAACAGCAACAAGCCACCCAGTCTGCAGTATTTTGTTATGGTGGCTAATACGGCAAACCATATTTGGCAAAAACCATGCCTTTTATCTGAGAAAGTTAGGGAACATTAAAAAAAAAAAAATGTGTGTGTGTATATGATGAATAACAACGAGAAAACAGAATAGATCAGAAACTAATAAAACCTGGTTAACCTGTAGGGAGAAGAGGCAGAGGAGGGAACAGAAAGGAAAAGGCTAGATTTCCTTGAATGTTTTTTACTTTTAACTGTACATGTTCTGCATGATTATGAAACAATTATAGTTCAATTTTTACAAGTTGTAAACAAAATGAAACAAATTGATGTAATTGTATATCAAGTTAGTGGCTTAACCTCATAAATTTTTTTCAGGATCAGAAGTGTGAAAACTCCAAATGGGATGTACCTTGATTTTGTTGTTTAGTTGCCAAGTATATCCGACTCTTTGCGACCCCATGGACTGCAGCTTGCCAGGCTTCCCTGTTCTTCACTCTCTCCCAGAGTTTGTTCACATTCATGTCCATTGAGTCAGGTGATGCTGACTAACCATCTCATCCTTTGCTGCCCCAGGAACAAAAATAACTGCAGAAAAACTTAAACAGTAACACTCACTGATAGAAGAATTTACTCTGCAATGAAGCAAATAAGAAGGAATTTGTGTATGCATGTCTTTTTTTAAAACTGTCATTAAGAATCCAGAGCAAATAGATGGGGAAACAATAGAAATAGTGACAGACTTTATTTTCTTGGGCTCCAAAATCACTGCAGATGGTTACTGAAGCCATGAAATTAAGATGCTTGCTCCTTGGAAGAAAAGCTATGACAAACCTAGACAGCATATTAAAAAGCAGAGACATTACTTTACCAATAAAGGTCCATCTAGTCAAAGCTGTGGTTTTTCCAGTAGTCATGTATGGATATGAGAGTTGGACCATAAAGAAGGCTAAGCACCGAAGAATTGATGCTTTTGAACTGTGATGTTGGAGAAGACTCTTTAGAGTCCCTTGGACTGCAAGGAGATGAAACCAGACAATCCTAAAGGAAATCAGTCCTGAATACTCATTGGAAGGACTGATGCTGAAGCTCCAATACTTTGACCACCTGATGCCAAGAGCTGACTCATTCGAAGAGACCCTGATGCTGGGAAAGACTGAAGGCAGGAAGAGAAGGGGACAACAGAGGATGAGATGATTGGATGGCATCACTAACTCAAATGGACATGAGTCTGAGCAGACTCAAGGAGATGGTGAAGGACAGGGAGGCCTGGCGTGCTGAAGTTCATGGGGACACAAAGAGTCAGACACGACTGAGTGACTGAACAACAATAGGAATCCAGACTCTTCACTGGAAATAAGATAAACTTTAAAATCAAATTCAAAACCTTGTTAGACTAAATTTGAATTTAAAATATCATGAACACATGCTTTTACCATTTAAAACAATTCTCTAGCTCTTTCTGTTGATAAATTGTAGAAGCACTGAGCCTCCTTTCTACCTAGATTGCCATGTCTACCATCTCAACTGAAAGGGATTGATATTACCTTAGTGAAATGACCACTTTCAGATTTACAGCAGCAAATGCAGAAAATGAGCCCAGATCTGGAGCAATGTGCATGCAAGGATGCCTGAGAAACTTCTGGGGCCGTGTTAAAGGACACACAATCATTTCGAAGGGTCCTCTGTTGACCAAAGGTAGGACACTGTGACCATCAGAGAGATTGATTGCAATGGTTTGAAACAGAAACATCAAATAGGAAAAAACACTTAATTTCCCATAATGAAAAACTAATCACAAAATTTAAAGGTCACCTTAGAAGCTGTCTAGGACATCAGTTCGTATTTTCGGGTTTTTTCATTTTGGATAGCTAGAAGATAAAATTTAAGCTATGTTTCAGGACGGATAAAGACTTTTAAGAAGAAAATACACAAATTGCTTCAGTCACTTAATTGGAAATATTTTCTCCATCTCCCCACTAGGCCTTTGTGATAGTGAACTATCATTTGTATGATTTCTAATATTTTAGCATTCAGTTACTTTAATATTGGGCCCTTTTATTTTACCTTTGCTGGCTTCCCTGGTGGCTCAAATGGTAAAGAATCTGCCTGCGGTACAGGAGACCTAGGTTCGATCCCTGCATCTGGAAGATCCCCTGGAGAAGGGAATGGCAACCCACTCCAGTATTCTTGCCAGGAGAATCCCATGGTCGCAAAGAGTCAGACATGACTGAGTGACTAACACAGTCAGGTAGACAAATAGTTTATAAGGGAAAGCTCTTTGGGATAGTTGTCACTAATCAAAAAGATATGTTCATGAAAGCTGTTGAATGTTAGGAAGAAGCTAATGGGGGAGCCAGAGGTCATGGGCACCTGAGACCACTGGTCATTTGCAGTGCACACAGGGAGAGAATGTGGGCCTGCTGGTGCAATGCGGGCATTTACAACCTTCCATGAGATGCTTTTTCCTAAAAAGATCAAAGCTGTATCTAGTTAAGCCTGGATCTAATATCTAGTTGATAGGAAGTATCAGGAGATAGACGACTACAAAGACATACTTGAGTACAGTCACCCAAACCCAGAGCTTGGTGGCCACTACAGGATAATATGCCTCAAGGACATTCACCACATAAATGGCAGGGGTATAAGCCACAGAGCAAAGGAAATCTCAACCAAATAACATGTGTGGAGACCTTGTTCAATCCTGATTTGAGCAGTTGTAAAAAGACAATTAAGGGCCACTTGGAGAAAGTGGAACTCGGAGGAAATATCAGGGAAAACTGCTATCTCTGGGTTTTTTTGCACCTAAGTTTTTATGTTGAGATCATTTTCAAGATGCATGCTGCTCTCAGAAAAACTACAAAGATCCCAGCTACCTTTTGCCCAGCTCCCTCCATGGTGACATTTTGCAAAACAGTTGTACAGTATCACAGTAGTAAGATAACAAAATATAGTCAAGATGCAGGACGTTTCCATTGCTGCAGAGATCTCTTCTGGCTTGTAGCTCTATCCTCTTCCCATTGTCTCCCCCACCTTAAACCCTGGCAGCCAGTCCTGGAGGGTTAAGGACCAGTCTGTCCTCCATTCCTTTCATTTTGTCATTAATATTGATGGAATCACACTTTAGGTAACCTTTTGGGACTGGCTTTTTCACTCAGCATCATTCTCTGGAGATTTGTCCAGGGCTGTGTATATCAATAGTTCCATTTATTGCTGACTAGTATTTGTCATTTCAGAAAAAGGTAATCATTTCACAATATATATACTTATGTGTGTTCCTTAAACCTACATAATGTTATACGTCTGTTACATCTCAAAGCTGGGAAAAATAAATAAAAGTTCATTGTACAAGAGGAAAAAAATGAGCAATAAAATACAATGCCAGGTAATAGAATGTTTCTTTTTTGTTTGTTTGTGTGTGGGGGGAATAAAAGAAGCCCTTATCTCTTAGAGATATTGTAGGATTTTCAGATGAGATGATGTCATGTCTGGGATTTGCTTTAAAATAATCTGAGCAAAGGGGGTTATAAATAAATCATGATTTCTGTGTTAGTAATTAGAGGAGTTAGCTGTTGGGAACATGGGATTCAAGGTCCTATTCTCTCTTCTTTTTGAGTGTTTGAAACTTTATGTTATTAAATGTTAAAAATACAGCAATCTGAGCCCCTTATTTAGAGAGATGGAGCCAGCTATAGGAACTTAAAATGAGCCAATAAATAAGTAAATGGCAGGGACAGAAAAATGTTTGCTTTTCACCGGAAGCTTTCTTGTTCAGTTTGATGTGTTGCTATGTACCTGAATTATTTTTAAATAATTTTAAAGTTACTCTAAAAACAATTTAATTTAATTGTACAAATAATACAAGAAGTAAGCATTTACTTCTGTTGCATGACCTCGTTCCCTGTGTGAGAAGAAATAATGATGATTGGGGAGTAAATAGAATCCTGTTAAGCATAATATCTTCAGTTGTCCTTTGTCTCCAACTCCTAAACTAGTCTCATCATTTCTAGATCACATGGCTTCCTGAGGATTCCAATTGCTTATCTTCCCAGGTGGCTCAGTGGTTAATAATCTGCTTGCCAATGCAAGACATATAGGAGATGCGGGTTTGATCCCTGGGTTGGGAAGATCCTCTGGAGTGGGAAATGGCAACCCACTCCAGTATTATTGCCTGGAAAATCGCATGGACAGAGGAGCCTGGCGGGCTACAGTCCATAGGGTCTCAGAGTTGGACCCAACTGAGTACGCATGCACTCACATCCCTTGTTTATTAGTCTAAGGAAGGCTTTTTGTAATGGAATAAATTCAGGTATTGATAAAATTCTAACCTTTATAGACAAAACCTTCTTGTGGGTAAGATAAGCATTGCTAGATATGTTTTCATGACAGACCACAGGCTTTCTTTCTTTCTTTTTAATTAATTTTTATTGGAGTTTAGTAGTTTTACAATGTTGTGTTAGTGCATCTTTATTTTTTTCTTTTTGAGTGGTGTCCTTCTCTTGGTCCATGACGGTGAAAAAACAATACTAGTCTTTCCTCATGTTTGGCAAATTTTATGTTTAACTGTACTTCTCCTTTCTCATTCAATCATTAGTTCATTTATGTTTCTTGAGAAGCCACTAAGTTCCAGGCACTGTTGCAGATGTTGGAGACAGTTTATATAAACAAAGATTTCCAGAATCCTGTTAAAAGGGGATTTACCTGAGTCACGAATCAGAAACTGCCCTGATGACATTGATCATAGTATACTAACCAATGTAGTAGGGCCGAGGTCACACAGTAATAACACTAAGAGCATAATTTAATGTTAAGAATACTTCCTCCCCTATCAGTATTCAAAGTGGTAAGAAGAAAAAGAATAACTAACACATAGCCTTTCCTGTGAATCAAGCCATACTTTAAACCATTTCACATATATCGATATGATGCTCACCACAGCTTTCTGTGGTATGTGCTTTTGTGGTTCCCATTTTGCAGATGAGAAGACTAAGTTATAGAGAGGTAAGGTAACTTGCCTAAGATTACAAAGCAGTGAGTGAAGTGTCAGAGTCAGGCTTTGAACTGAAGACAGCTGGCACAAAGCCAAATATTTCTCTCTTGCAACTTAGCTATGGAGCCCAAGTAAAGATTTTTCTCTTGGTTTCCATTTCCATTGACCAAACTATTATTTTCCCAACTGTTCCTTGGAAATCAACAGATGTTCCCTGAAAAAAAATAAAAAAAGTTTCATGGAAAAATATTTAACCCAGCATTTTTCTAATGTATATAGAGGTTATTTATACTGAGTACTTCTCAGAGAATTTAGTGTTCAGTGTATACTATAAATCACCAAGAGGACCATTTATCTTTTATAGTTCTAAAATTATTTTTTCATGGACTGTTTTTTTCTTGTTTTGTTTTTATAGGATATCTATAGAAATCTCAAGGAACTTAAAGTTCTGTGCCATTTCTGTACTCTTAAATGTCTTCCACTCTTCCACGCCATTCGTTTCTTTGCTGTCACCCAAATGCTCTCTTAAATGCAGACTCAGATGTTTCCACTCTCTAAATCACCCTGTGGTGAGCCCTCATTGCTTTGGGGGTATATTCATTGCATTGCAGGACCTTGCTGGCCTCGTTGGCCTCTTCTGCCAGTCTTTGTGGGCCAGTGGACCACGAACAGCTCCTTCTGCTCTGTGCTGCCTCGCTTGGATCTGCTCCCTCTGCATTCGCTTGAAAAGCCCTTCTTTGCACTCCCATCATCAACCGAAACAATTCTCACTTGTTTCAAGTTTGGCTTAGACATTCCACTTCCTGTGGACCCTGTCTTGAAAACCTCCTATCGGCCAGGTCTCCATCCTCTCAGTCTATGTAGAGTCTTTCCTGGTCTGTATGTATTACAATTACTTGCCATTAAACCAAGAGTTCCCTAAAGATTTGTTTTTACATCTCATACCTAGCAAATTATTACCTGCACAAAGCAGTTTCTCCATAAATATTTGAATGGATGCCATTTTCCAGAAGCTCTTAACTGTTAGCAATGTGTTCCTTATGTTGACCTAAAATCTGGTTCTTTCCAGTATTATCACATTGAATATATTTCATTCTTTTGCTCGTAACAACCTATCTAATAATACTGTATTATTTCAATATAGTATTTGAGTTCCCCTCAAGTCTTCTCCATGTGAAACTTATTTATTTGTTGTTTTTATATTTTTATGAGCTGTGTGCCTAGAAGGCATTGCTGGAACATCCATATGCAACTTTTTTAAACAATAGAGCATTGGTGCTCAGTTACTGATAGGCAGTCAGAATTGAACACTGCATTCCAGGTAGTATTAAAGCAGTTTTAATTTTTATAGAAACCCACATGTTTTCCATCAGTTATTACCAAACCTTTTCCCCTCGTCTTCTGCTTATGCTTATTGAATTCCATCTTACTTTGACCTAGTCATTTTAATCTTGATTAGATCATCTCTTGTTTGAAGCAGCTTTGTATTATCTTCAAATTTTATGTACACACCTGTTGTTTCTTCATCCACATCTCGGAACAGAAAACAAGTGTCCCATAGTTTCCAATAGAGAACTCATTCTAGGTTAATCCTGAGTCATCCTAACCCCATCCTAGTTATAATTCCTCTTGTCTTCAGTCTGTCCAGTTCTACAGCACCTCACCTGTTTTTCACTTATCCAGAACTTATTTCAGCACATGCTTTGTGGAAATACAGACTGTGACTCTACAATTCATAAATTGAGTTCAACTTTTTATTTTAGTTGACACCTGTAAACTACCTAGCCCCGTCACCCTAACTCAAGTTTCTCAAGTTTTAAATGGAATAACTAGTCTTAAGTTTTTCTGTAAAAATTTAACTTGAGGGTCAGAAGGGTACATGGTGCTTCATCTTTCTCAGTGACGGTGTTCTAATACATTTTCTCAGGTTTTAAAAAGTTGCAGAAAGAAGAAAGGAAAGGGAAAAAGAAGTGGTGTCCAGAAGTCTTTATATGGAGAAAGAGACATTGCCTCTAAGAAGCCGCTCTTGAGCCCTATCCCTGAGCTGCCCGAGGTCTCTGAGACGCCGTTGGTTGGGAGCCTCGTTCGGAGGATGTACCCAGGTAGCTGTTCTTTGTCACCACTGTATCTCTTCTCCCTCTTTGTTGCCATTTCACTCTCTTTTCTTCCCCTTTTCTCTTCATTGTGTCCAGAATACATAAATTTAAAATAGCAACTTTCCCTCCTTTTCCCACAAGAATTTTAAGCAGCAGTGGGCAACTTCCCTGGCGGTTCAGTGGCTAAGACTCCAAGCTTCCAATGAGTTTGATCCCTGATTCGGGAACTAAGATCCCCCACATGCTACAAGGTGTGGCCAAAAAAGCGTGTTTTTGTTGCTGTTGTTTTTTTAAAAAGCAGTAGTTCTTTAACTTTCAGATCACCTAGACCCTTTTCAGACTCTGCTGGATACCCCCTCTCCCCAGAGAAACTCAGACACAGTATATTGCATATAATTTTAGGGGAAAGAATTTCCTTTTGCCCTGTCTTTGCTTTTTAAAGCATTTTGGTAAAGCAAAATGAATTCTGTTTGGTGGTGTATTCCATTGCTGAAAGTCAACAAGGTGATGGCTCAGTAATAGGTGTATCTTCTATGAATTAAAAATAAAAATTAAAACCAAAAAAAAAAAAAAAAAACTTGCCCTGAAAAAACTTCAGTAGAGTTGGAACTGCTAAACATCTTCTGGAAACAGCATTTATAAATCGAACTTGATTACTTGGAAAATTTTGTTGAAAAGGAAGATTAAGTCTGTTGATACCCTGATTAGATAAAAATTGGATTGGGGTTACATCTGGTTGGTTAATGCTTGAGTTTAAATCAACTAAATCATCCTGAAAATTGAAAATGAGTTCATTTGGTGCGTGAATTTTGTATGGAACCAGTTTTAAAATAGCTTCCTTTGTCAATCATCAAATTTTTATAGCCTTCATTCCATTTGCAACATACTGTAAAGGATCCGTCATAGATTCAGGGGTGAATATGGTACATGTCATTATGGACTCTTGGTGTCTGCTTCCCAGGTAGCGCTAGGGGTAAAGAATCTGCCTCCTAATGCAGGGGACAGCGGGATGGAGACACAGGAGATATGGGTTCAATCCCTGAGTCGGGAAGATCCCCTGAAGGAGGAAATGGCAACCCACTCCAGTATTCTTGCCTGGATAATTCCATGGACAGAGGAGTCTGGCGGGCTACAGTCCACTGGGCCACAAAGTCTCGGACACAACTTAGCAACTGAGCCCAGTGCTACTTAGCCTGTAGGACTTAGCCAGGCTGGCTGCGTTCCCAGGAAAACTCTTTGTTCACATTATACCTTTACCACCTGGTTTATAATGATCTGTCCACCACCTTCCCCTGCAAGTTTTCCTTCCCATGAGACTGGAAACTAAGACATATTTTCATTATATCCCCAGTTCCTCGTAGGGGTTGTTCTAAAGGCATTTGAACAGTGACTGTTAGTGCATATCTTCCATCATGCATCCTATTAGAGAATTTCTTTTCAAAAATACCTGAAGCATTTTTTTAATCTGTAGGTTTCATCTGCTCTGAGGGTCTAAAGCCATCTCTCCATCCCTCTGTCTCTCTTCTTCCCTCCATCCTTCTCCCCTGCCTTCCTTTTCTAGTATGTTAATCTCATGAAAAATTCACAAATATCAATGTTTTAAAGTTGTTTAAAGAGCCCAGTTGACATATGGGTTGGTTGGCACCAAGGGGCTTCTGTCCTAGGTTATCTCTAGCTTTCCATGACATGATTGTAAGTACCCAAATCAGGGATGTATAAATACCTTTTCAAACTGACCGATTATTTTGTAGGTTTGGGGCTTAGCTTATGTTTTTATCTCTCAGTTTCAATTTTGTTTGAAACATTTTTTATACACATTTGACCGACCAATTAAAAACGTTATTATCTGCAATAACCAGAGAGATGACTTCTCGTGGTGCTGCGATTGAGAGCTCACAAGGCCTTCACTTAGGCTGTATTCTGCAACCTGAAAAGCCCGATGATGTGTTTTTCACCTGTGACGTAACGCCAGGTGCCAGAAACACGCGGCAGGCTCCAGATGACATGTCTCCTTGGAGGGCGAGTTATAGTCAGAGATGGACATGCAATGGGAGAGAGTTCTAGAGAATGGAAACCAACAGGCGTGTATTTCAGGGTATGGTGCAGTTCATGTTAATTTTTTAACACAGGACATAAGACCCGAGTGTCTCCAGAAGTACCCTTTTAATGAAGTCCTCAAATGCCCCCAGAATTCCATATTTTTTCTCTTCTATTTCAAGGGGGAACACGGAGAGGAAAGTTTCCAAAGCACAGTGTTGCCCGTTTTCAGTAATTCATTTTTCGGGAAATGGAAACTGTGTCTGCCTCACGCTAACTGACCTTGTAGTATGGGGAGCACATTAGAATAGAGGAAACCATTTCAGATACGGTTCTCATTTCCCTGGTCTTGGGTTGTGTGCTTTATTAATTCATGCATTAAGTACATATTTTTTTAACCTGTAGGTTGAGGAAGAACTGAGCAAGACAGGCTGCTGACAGATGGGGGTGGGGGGGGCAAGCATAGGGTTGTATTTGTAGGTCTTGTGACTTTTTGAAAGCTTGAAATGCAGACTGATACAATTTGGCACCTGTTTTGATTTGTGAAACTTTGTTTCCATTGTTGCTTTTTAATTCAGTTTAACCTTATTTACATGCCCTTAGATGATTTCAACTCAAATGGTAAATTTGAAGAAGTGATGCTTCCGAAGAGAGAAAATCTTTTGTCTCAGGACCCAGAAGATTGGCAGGTGATTCAAGGCTTTAATAAAGACGATGCATCTGAGTCCTGCAGCTCTGACATGGAAAGTTCCTCATCTTTTAGTAATGCTACTTTTGAGCAAGATGCAAATATAAATTCTATAGAAATGGATGAAAATGAAAATATCCCAAAAGCAATTACATTGGAAAGTGAAAACGAACTAAAATCCGGGACTGAGTGTGAAAACAGCCATATTTCTTGTACTTTGGTGACTGTAACCCCCATCGTATCCGGTAATCCAAAACCCGATTTTCCCCTGCAGTCCCAAGAATTTTCTGCTGCTGGTCAAAATGTGGAAAACCTCTTTAAAATCTCAGAAGATATGAGCATCAAATGTGGAAAACAGAGTGGCTTCTCAATCATTCCAGAAGACAAACTACAGACTGAGCGTCTCACACCCAATTCACAAAAACAATGTGATTGTTCAGAAGAGGTCTTAACTGACGGGAGAAGAGTAAGTCAAAGTCAAGGTGAGGGTTTGGGTCCAAACTCCACAGCAAGTTGCAGTAGTGTGAGTGACAGAGAGAGAAAATACAGAGGACACTCTGTGGGTGGTTCTGATGGGCTGGGTTTACATTTGGAAAAAACCAGCAGCCTCCAACCTTCCTACAGCATGAGCAGCTCAGTAGAGGTTAGTTTAGAAAATTCCCAACTGTGTGAAGACTTATCTGATTGCATTGAGCAAAGCCTTCAGAGAACAAAGGGCCAAACCAAAGTAAGACGCAGCTTGAGGCTGCAGAAAAGTTTGGAAAGCGCAGGAGGGCTCGTGTGGGTTTCACCTCCACCGCCTCCCGCCTCCTGCGCTTCCCGGAGAACCAAGAGGAGGACAATAGGTACTCTTGACGGCAGAGGCTTGGAGCCTGGGTCCTCCAGGCAGGATCCTTGCACGCCCGCCTCCACATCAGGTGAGAATGGTGAGGGCTTTACCGCTGCTCCTGCTGCCCGTTTACCAGGGAAGAGGAGGAGGAGAAGCTTCTGTGTCTCTGCACTTGTCAGTCCTAAAAGCACCACCCAGGCAAGAGGCTACAAAAGAAGATCCTTTCTCAGCCAGAAGGGAGAGAACACCCTCCAAGGGACTTTGAGAGAATCAGACCTATCAGAGAACTAAAGCAGTCACTGACACTGCCAGCAGAACAATTTGGCAGGAAAGAACGTAACCCACCGTTCAAGCCTGAAAGATTCTTTCATCCAGTTCCCATTTTGTTCAACCTCAATGTTTTAAAAGTTTCAAATAAAATCATTTTGAGTTGAACCTACATTTAAGGAGAAATAAGTGAATTTCTTCATCCTTCAAACCTAAAGCATTGTATTAAATATGTCCTCCCCTCAAAGGAGAAATGTTTTGTTGGTATTCTGTTAAAAGGGATTGGTTTCAGACCTAACAACTTATCTCTTGAGTTTTATTTCATCGTGGCACATATTTACCACTGAAGCTTTAGAGTTTCTGTTGTGAAAAAGCGTCTTTTAGAACTGACTTGTTTTATCTGGATGAAGAGTTTGTTTTGGTTTGATTTTTTTTTAACAATACAATGACTGTAACTTTCTGAAAGTTGAAGGTTATATAAGGTTGAGAACTTAAAGCGACCTGAGGTGGGGTATATTTTGTCTTGAAATATTGCCCCCCAAAACAACTAGGAAAGATGGAAATGATAAAACTTGTTTGGGGTTAAAGTTAAGAGAAGCTTTAATCATTTACTTCATCTCAAATAAAACTTTTAGCAATTAGATTAAAAGCAAATCTTAATCATGGGATTTTGAAAAACTCTTTCAATAAGAATATTGCAAATCTGTCACTATGAAATGAATCTATAATTTAGAAATAACTAATGTGAAAGCATTTTAACCTTCAAACAAGACTCTTGTGTGCTTTATCAGGTAGGAAATGGGAGCTTGGTTTTTGGTGAAAATATAAGCAGTCTAGTGGAGGACTCATCTCCCATGTTATTCAAATTAGTCACAGGTAATTTAGGATTTAATTTATGGTTCTCCATTTAAAAAAAAAAAAAAAATCCAGAAAGAAACTCACTTGAAGGCCCCTAGAAAATTGGTTTGCTTGAAACCTAGTGGTAGGCTGCTGATTTCTTTCTTACCATGGCATTTTCCAGCCTTGCTAACTTTCTATTTCACAATACCAAGTGCTAGCACTTGTTTTTTCCAGCTAAGTTTCAGCGATACATCCTGTCACTTGGCGACAGCAGTTTGAAAATCTAAGTCGCTACATATCTGTAATCTGTGAATGTGCATAAATCATTGTATCATTAAACAATTGTTTTTGAAATCCTTTAAATCATTAAGCTCTCCCTCTCCCAGTGATCACAGAAACATGTTAACAAATAGGGCTCTCTATAAATAACACAACAGGGAAGAAAGCTCCTGCTGGGCGCCCATTTCCCCCTCCTCAGATAGAGACTATTTGTTACCTCCTTGGCACCAATAGGTCTGGGACTCCTGCTGCTAAAGACTAATGTATTTTACATTAACACTCGAAGTGATCCCCAATTTCTCCTGCTAAAGGGTGGATTGTTTCAGAAATTCTTTTATCTTTACAGGTAAATTATTTATGGACTTCTTTTCCCCACCCCCCACCCCATTTATAGTTCGGTTTGGTTGACAAATCTCTACCACTGGAAAAAACCGAAAGTAAAAAAAAAGAACGAAACTTTTTGGTTTGGGTCATTTAAAAAGAAAAGGGGAAAAAAACTTTCAGAAACATACAATAGTAGAGAGTTTTAAAAATTTTTTGTTGTTTATTCAACATAGAAGCTAAAATTACTGTTATTTTCTTCCTTTTTTACTTTATATGATCTCAGTTGTACTTGGATTTTTAGAATTTGACATGCTTTATTTCCAAAAAAGTGCTAATGAGGATTAAGAACATATTTTGGTCTGTGTTTTTTTTTGTTTGTTTTCCATTGTGAATTTTTTTGGCTTGGTTTTTCAAATGTAAAATTGTTCTCTTTTCCTAGCATCTGCAGTTAAACAGATTAACACTTTACAAGTTTAAAATATTTCATTCTAAATTTTTTGTTGCTATCTGTAAAATAACAAATAGACTCTTTTCCTAAAAAAAAAAAGAAGTCTTGAGAAAGCATAACCACGTGGAGGTAATTTTATCCACTGTCTCATTTATATCATAAATTTGTGAAAAGTTAATGATTTCTGTATTTTCTCATGCTTGCTTCTTTTTAACTGTTTCTTTTCATTAATGGTTGAATCAAGAACTGGCCTGATCTTTTTTACTGCAGTAACCCTTGACATTTTGCCTTAGAAACGTTTCCACCGTATCTGCCTCCATTGATTCCCACTTGTTCCAGAAGATGGCAGCATGACATCTGAAGTCATCCTGGGTTGCACCGCCTTAAACCAGGGCAGTGCTCTGCAGTTGCTATGGGTGCTTCCCGTTTGTTTTCACTCCTTTTTATCACAAAGGTCGTATGTGTCTATTGAAAAAAGAGAACTGTGCAAAATGAAACCTTTCTTCTACCCACCTGATGCAGGCATGCCTACACACAGCTTTTTCCCCCCACCTTTCTAGGTGTCAACACCATTAACAGGGGGCAAACCTCTTCCAGACCCTTTGGCTATGTAAACATAGGTTTTGCTGTTTTGCTTTGTTTTTTTTTAATTTAAAAAGTGGAAAAAATTTATTTCCTGAAACTTTTCAGTAAGAAAAAAAGTTTACTTTGAGGCACTTAAAAGTTGTTTTTGTTTTGTTTTGTTTTTAACTGGAGGATAATTGGGTTTCGTTGTTTTCTGATGGGATCACTCTGTATTCCATTTTACAATTTAAAAATTTTATTCAACAAAATACCGTGAATATCCCCATGATATTATGGAGAGTCCTGGTGCTACCTCATCTTTTTAACCCCTGTCTAGAGTGAGATAATTAGATCTCTATAACAGAGTTCACCATCTCCTTAATAATGGACGCTAGCTGTCTCCAGTTTTGTGTTACTGAAAATTATGCCACACTAGGCTTGTTTGGAAATGTAAGATAAATTCTTTGAAATTAAAATTAAATGGTTATTAAGTTCATTTCTCTAGATCATACCTAGCAAAGTTCCTTTATAAAGATTTCACCTTCTTTCTGTCCACCATATTCTTCCCCCATCACTTCATGCCACATTGCTTCCATTTTTTTCTGACTGCCCCCTCCCCACTCCCCTGACTTAAGCTATAGAATTAATTGAATGTGAGACTTAGACCTGGCATACCAAGAAGGAAATAATAATGCCTGATTTGTGCTTTATATCGAAAGAGCTTCTGTTTTCCATTTACTTTTTAAAGTCAGGTTTATTGAGGTGTAATTCACCTACAGTACAGTTTCCCATTTTTAAGTGTACCAGTTTGAAGTTTGGCAAATTCACACAGTCATGTAACCACTGCCACAGTCAAGTAACAGAACATAGTCATCACCCTGCAAAACATTTCCTCCTGCCGGTCGCAGCCAATCCCCTCTCCCCTAACCCCAGCCCCTCACAGTCACTCATCTGATTTCTATCCTTACAGTCTTGCCTTTTCCAGAATGTCATATAAATGGGATCATGCAATCTGTATCCTGTTGTGTCTGCCTTTTTAAACTAAGCATAATGCATTTGGGATTTACCCATGTTGTATGTGATAAGTAGTTGATTTCTTGTTTATTGCCCTGTAGTAATCCATTTTATGGATATACCACAGTTTATCCATTCACCCACTGATGGATATTTGGTTTGTTTCTATATTTTGGCTTCTGCAAATAAAGCTGCTATAAACATTCACATATGGATCTTTTTTATAGAAACATGTTTTCATTTCTCTTGGTTAAATACCTAAAAGTGGGATTCCTGGGACATACAGCTGGGGTGTTTTTAAGAAACTGCCAAGTTTTTCCACAGCAGTGGCATCGTTTGCATCCTCACCTGCCACACATAGTTCGGTTTCTCCACATTTTCATCACCACGTGGTGTCAGCCTTAGTGCTTGTAGGCATTCTAGTAGGTATGCAGTGGTATCCCACTGTGTATATTTCTTTTTTTTTTTGTATATTTCTTTAATGACTAATAATATTGAACATATTTTATTCCCTGTGCTTATTTGCATTCTTATATCCTCCTTATTGAAGCTTCCATTTAAATGTCTTGCCTACATTTTCTTTTTTCCTTATTGCCTTTTTTTTTTAATTGAAAGGGTTCTGCCTATATTTGGATACAATCCTTTATTATGTATCTATCTTGCAAATATTTTTCCCCCAGCCTGTAGCTTGTTTTTTTAAACTTTTTAAATTTTCTTAGAGTATTTTTTGAAAAGACATATCAAAAGCATTTTGATGTAATCTAACTTATTCTTTTTTTTTTTTTTCCTTGAATGAAACATGCTTTTGTATACTAAGAAATCTTTGACTAATTCAAGGGTACAAAGATTTTCTCCTAGGTTTTCTTCTAGAAATTGTATTGTTTTAGTTCTCAGGTATCAGATCCACTTTACGATGACTTTTGTATAGTCTGTGAGAAGAGGGTTTTGTTTTCTTTTTAATGGAAGCCATTCAGCACCATTTGTTGAAAAGATTTTGCATTCCTTATTGAATTACAGTGGCACCTCTGTTGAAATCTGTTGACCTTATATGTGTAGGTCTTTTTCTGGACTTGATTCTTTTCCATTGATCTATGTGTCTATTCTTAAACCAACATTCACCATCTTAATTACTGTAAGAAACCTTGTTTTCCCCTTTACTGTGAATCTTTGTCATGGTTTTCATTTGAAGTTCTTTTTGTGAAGGAGGAAAACCTGTGGAAGCAAAAGGCTGACCAAACAATTCAATGTGGAGCCTATAATTACACCCAGACATGCATTATCATTTAAGGCAAAAAGTAATACTAAGCTATCAGAAATAAGGGAAAGGAACCAACTTCCTTGTGGCCTAATCTTCTCATGTAAAAAAGTTTGCTACAGTTCTTGATTTTTAAATTGTCACTCTGAGACACTAAGATTTAGTCATTGAGAAAGAATTCTGTTCTTGACCACTGTATATTATCAGTAAGAAAATGAAATGAGTTGAATAAAGGTTAAGAGTTAAGTTTGCTAAAAATAAGTCTGATTCAATTCTCATATATTAAGATTTGTATTATAGCTTGGTTTAGTATTACAAAAAAAAAAAAAGTCACTATCCTTACTTGGAAAGCAGCCTTAGCATTTGAGAATTATTTCTTAACGTGGGAAAATTTCCCTGCACATCCCAGGTAAGAAGATTGTAGATTGAGTAATACATGTGCCAGGCATTAATTTCTAAGTGTGACCACTGCCTTCAAGGTGCTCAGTTTTCATTAAGAGGGAAGTGAGGGCAGTATTTGGACTCTTGTTGACTGAGGGCTACAGTCATGGTGACTGCAATCATGAAATTAAAAGACGCTCCTTGCAAGAAAAGCTATGACAAACCAAGATGGCATATTAAGAAGCAGAGACATTACTTTGCCGACAAAGGTCCATCTAGTCAAGGCTATGATTTTTCCAGTGGTCGTGTATGGATGTGAGAGTTGGACTATAAAGAAAGCTGAGAACCCAAGAATTGATGCTTTTGAACTGTGGTGTTGGAGAAGGCTCTTGAGAGTCCCTTGGACTGCAAGGGGATCCAACCAGTCCGTCCTAAAAGAAATCAGTCCTGAATACTCATTGGAAGGACTGATACTGAAGCTGAAACTCCAATACTTTGGCCACCTGATGTGAAGAGCTGACTCATTTGAAAAGACCCTGATGCTGGGAATGATTGAAGGTGGGAGGAGAAGGGGACAACAGAGGATGAGATGGTTGGATGGCATCACCAACTCGATGGACACGAGTTTGAGTAAACTCCGGGAGTTGGTGATGGACTGGGAGGCCTGACATGCTGTGGTTCATGGAGTTGCAAAGAGTCAGACATGACTGAGCAACAACTAAACTTAGAGCAGAATTATAATACATTAGGGTATAATTACAAAGGAATGCCCTGGACCTCTCAGCCCTCAAGCTGGCACCAACTTCAAATCAGGTAAGTTTTTGGAAAAATGATGCTTAAACAAAGTTCACTAGCAAAGGTTTTAGAGTAATGGGGATCCAGAGGGCACATTCTGTTCTGTATGTCTCTTCCTTATTTTTTACTGAGACTAGGCAGTGTGAGGGCTTCCCGGGTAGCTCAGCTGGTAAAGAATCCACCTCCAATTGACCCCAGTTCAATTCCTGGGTTGGAAAGTTCTCCTGGAGAAGGGATTGGCTACCCACTCCAGTATTCCTGGTTTTCCCGGTGGCTCAGGTGGTAAAGAATAAACCTGCAATGCAGGAGACCTGGGTTTGATCCTTGGGTTGGGAAGATCCCCTGGAGAAGGGCATGGCAACCCACTCCAATATTCTTGCCTGGAGAATCCCCATGGACAGAGGAGCCTGGTGGGCTACAGTCCATGGGGTCGCAAAGAGTCGGACATGACTGAGCACCTAAGCACAGCACAGGCAGTGTGAAGTTGGCCTCATCTCCTACACATTTTTAAAGTATTTTTCATCCCATTGTATTCTAACCTATGAATATATACGGATGAAGCATGGATTCAAAGCCAGGCCAGGGATTGTGAATTGTCTGTAAGAAAGTTTTTAAAAAATCTCTCTCCTTAAATGCTTCTGCACTTCTGTCTTTTATACTACCAGATTTCTTTGTAGTATGTCTGAAAGGTTGACTGTGGACTTAGATTCTTAGATCAAGTAAGCAGACTTTGGGGGGCGAAATTGAATTATTATAAATAATCACACATACAAAAAATAGTGGATTTTTATTTGGGGGGAGCCTTAGATTTATTTGAAGATTATTTTAGAACCATGATTTGGCTCTAGAAGGCCTAACTGTACTATGACCTAACAGTTCCAAGTTTGTATGTTCAGTTTTGTTCATTCTCTGATGCTTTTCTGTTTTTTTGTTTTTATGAAATTGTGGTACAGACTACAAGTAACCTAATAGCTTTAGTGAGAAGATGAGTAATTACTACCATTCTCATGATACATATTTCTTGTCCCACATCTTCAACCAAGATCATACTTAGCCTTGCGGTGACCTTAATTTTAAGATTTATTAGAAAAGTTTTGGAAAATTTTAGAATATTGGGAAGCAAGTATTTTCTGGAACTGCTTCTATCTTTTGATACTTTAAGCATTATATCACTTATATGAAAAGGGAAAATAAATGAGCATGCACATTAAAGAAAAAAAATATGCATTTTCTAAGGTTGAGATTTATAAAATTACCAATGACATATTGGAAAGCACCCTTTTTAAATTTTCCTTTTTCTCATTTGTCCACAGCGCAATGTCTGACCAAATGGTTTAATTGATTTCTCTATGATAAAAGTAGCCTGTGTGGAGCAAACAGCTAGTTTTTTTTTTTTTTTTTTTTAGATATAATTCAAGAAAATTCAGATTTTATCATTTTGTTCTAAGTTCCAAATTTCTAACTCTATTTTCATATGAATTTTTTAATCTCTAAAATTTAGAGACTTCCATTTACATCTAGTAATTTTATTCTCACAGCTTTATTCACCCACTTAAAATTTGCTTTTTAAAATAAGTTCACTTTGGTAGTGTTTTGTTCTGTCAAATGTCGTCATCTGTTAATGGTGCCTTTATTTTCGCCATTTAAAAACAAACTTCATTTCTGATGTCCCGAGTGCTTGCTAGTAAGCACAATCCAATTTTTTTCTTTACTTAAACACATCAAATAACAGCCCAGGAGCGTCAGGTGTTAGCAAAACTGGGTCTTCCCAAATGTATGGTCCAAACAGTGAAATAATTGTTTTTAGTATAAATTTTATGTCAATCAACTGACACTTCCTAGAGAAAGTGAGTAAAAAGATTTTTCGGTTCAAATTAGTTTAGTTTGAGTGCTAGGCATTTGGATGTTGTTATGCCTAACATTTGGACACATACAGTGTGTTCATTTTTCAATCATTCATAACAGAGCAATAATGCAACGTGAGCAGTCTCTTGTTTGAAGTGTACATTGGGAATGAAGATTTCAGAAGGAGTCCCTAACTCAAACCTGAAAAACCTGGTGTTAGTCTTGGGTGATTTCCAGTGACCCCGTGACCCCCTTCTTCCTGCCCCCTGTGTCGACTTGGAACTGGGAAGCCATTTTTGTTTTTGGAAGGGAAAGGAGACAGATATAATGAATGACTTTTATTGTGCAATATTTCAAACTCTCTTGAATGCATTCGAACGGGATGGAAACTGTTCTGCCCTATGTCACAGCCAAAACAAACAAAACATATTCCCTAAACCTGGATGTGTGTTTCTCTCAAACTGGCAGTAGTTAGAGCTAAACTCTCAGACAAGAATTTGGTTTGACAATTTTTAGCCCTTGTTCAACTAAATATGAGGGAAGGTCACAGCCAAAGCAAATACTGTGGGGAAAAATTAATACACATATTTACAGCTTGCAGGTGGCATTTGTTCTGAAACGTTAGATGTTTGTCTTAAAGAATTGCATTTGTGGTAATACTTTGAAATGGACTACTTTTTTTTTTTTTTTGCTAATATTTTTAAAATGAACTCCTCTTCGATAATAGTAACTCCCAATGTAAATAAATTCTGCAGAGGTCCCTGAAGAGTGATAAATGCTTGAATTTAACTATTTAAACATTTAGAAAGGCCACTAAGAATCTGAGAATTCTAGGAATATCAGACCCAGCAAATATGCCATAAAACTCCCTTGATGATAGCCTTCTCTGGCCCCCGAAGAACCCACTCTAGTGAGTATCAATGACTCCTTTATGGCAATGCCTCTGACATTGTTTACTGACTCCAACCACCCCTGTCCAGGTTGTTAAGTATTCCCACCCTTTGGATCTGTGGGAAGAATTACTCTGTACCATCTAGATAATTCATTTTGTAATGCACCATTGTGCTTCATGAGCCTGGCGAAATACATTTTTTATTAGTCACAATAGTAACTCAAATTTATGGTCACCTATGACCAACAGGCTCTTGGTTTGTGCCTTACCCAAGAAATACTGGAGACGTAAATTGTTAAGCCAGGCAATCTGCCTCTCAAAATGGCAGCATGCAGACTTCAGTCCACCTCTTAGGTCTTCCTTTCAAAATACAAAATTCTAAACTTTCAGGGACCGCTTTGTTGAGCAATATCAAACATCTGTGTAAATGGAAATAAGCCATTGGATCATGCCACTGGCCGTTAACTGTTCATTTAATAACAGTACAGATAAAACACTACCTGCATCTTGCATTTTAGTTAGGAACACGGCACATTACCACAAAGGTTTCTACTTCCCAAGCATAGCAAGATCCAATTATATTCCTATTAGCTAGCATGACTGGCATGTTCCGGATGTAGAAATCATTTTAAGGAATGGATGCTTAGTTTTTTGCAGTCTGTCTGGATGGTGGGAAGTAGGAAGTCTTCCATGAGCCAGTAAATGGATGTTGTTGAGGTCCACGGCTCTCAGGTTGCCAAGGAGCAAACGTGAACGTGAGATTCCAGATGGGAGGGCAAGGGGGTCAGAATACAAACTTCTTAGAAAAAAGCTGGCACTCGTTTTTCAATTTTCGGTGTTATTTTCCAAGTTCTTAGTATTTAAACTTAAATGTGGTAGATAACGTGAGTTTCTTGCGTTGAGTAAGGCAGGAATAATTGAACACTCTGGTTTATCGACATTCTTCTCATTTATTTTAACCCTGCGGGACATTGAAGTGAAAGCGTTAGTCACTCAGTCGTGTCCGACTCTGGGACCCTGTGGACTGTGCAGCCACCAGGTTCCTGTCCATGGAATTCTCCAGGTAGGAATAAATACTGGAGTGGGTTGCCATTCCTTTCTCCAGGGGATCCTTCTAACCCAGGGATCGAACTCAGGTCTCCTGAATTGCAGGCAGATTCTTTACTGTGTGAGCCACCAGCAAAGAGTTCCTTTTTTTAATCTCAAATTTATTTTTAGATTTAAAATGAACGTACCTTCCCCAAATAAATTGGAGCCTTTCAATTCCCAATGAGACTGCCTTTCCCCTCAGAGAGAAACAACCCAACTTTCCTTTCAATGAATCACCCGGGGCCACCTACATATACTCTTAATTTGTAACTAGGCTTGGACTTTACAGTTTTTTTGTCTTAACAAGTCACATGATAGGAAAACATACAAAACACCCTGCTATGGTCTTGTCATGTATTCTCATGTCTCCAGAAGTATATAACAAGACATACCATTGTTCCTATATTATAAACAAGACAAACAACAGGGGAGTGATTTTCTCTGCTTGGTAGCCAGCAACAATAAAGCGTGGAAGAGACGGGGCTCTTGGTCTATTTCACACCTAGGGGCCTAAGGAGAACAGGCCATAGGGCTGCTTGTTGGCTGTTCTTGTAAAAGTTTAGTTGGAGGAGCCCTTGAGATCAGTCATTGTTGGCACATAACATTGAGGAGAGTTCCATGTGCTACACAATAGGTCCTTGTTGGTTATCCATTTTGAACATAGCAGTGTGTACATGACCTTCCCAAACTCCCTAACTATCCCGTCCCCCCCGACAACCATAAGTTCGTTTTCTAAGTCTGTGAGTCTCTACTCCATGTTATGTACCAATCTGAATGGGAGAGGGGTATGGGGGAGAATGGATACGTGTTTATGTGTGACTGAATTCTTTAGCTATTCACCTGAAACTACCACAACGTTGTTAATTGGCTATGCATGCTTGCATGCTCAAGTTGTTCCATTTGTGTCCTGCTCTTTGCGATCCTATGGACAGTAGCCCGCCAGACTCCTCCGTCCATGGGATTCTCCAGGCAAGAACACTGGAGTGGGTTGCTATGCCCTCCTCCAGGGGATCGTCCAGACCCAAGGATTGAACCCCTGTCTCTTATGTCTCCTGTATTGGCAGGCAGGTTCTTTACCATACCCCCATACAAAATGAAAAGTTAAAAGAGTAGTTTAGCCAGTTTCAAAATAGATAACTGTTGGGGGTTTGAAGCCATCCAGAATCTCTCACAAATAGAAATTGCATCTATTTCCTTAAAACAAAGTGAATGATGAGTGTTGATTTACCCTTTCTTCTCTAATATAATTTGGGGGAGAGAGGGCAAAGGAGCAGGGAAGAAGTCAGAGGAAATACTGTTTAAGCTAGAAAGCAGGCCCATGTCTACATTTAGATGCCAGCACCCTGAACAAGCAGCATTCTCTGCTCAGGCCCTGAAGGACGTGCCCAGAGTCCCGCAACTGTCTTGTAAATGTCCCAATGGATTTACAGCCTGTTTTCTCCAAGAGAGGAAAACCATTTTAGGCAAATTGCAAACACTTTGGAGGCGTGTGTCCTTTGACATTTCGCTGCCTTCCCGATT
Organism: Dama dama; assembly: GCF_033118175.1. NCBI lineage: Eukaryota > Metazoa > Chordata > Mammalia > Artiodactyla > Cervidae > Dama > Dama dama. The sequence goes on along the minus strand of NC_083696.1, from coordinate 38,059,575 downwards.
CTCATCCTGCCACGGCCACAAGCAAAGAGCAGCTACCACCAGGCCAAAGCTGTAACAATATTAAGATGTTTTCCTCAACCTTGTCCCCAGAAAGATACTCCGTTTCCAGAAGATTGTTCTCCCTGGGGCATTACATCATGAATTGATTCAGCTCTTGGAGGAAGAAATTGGACAAAATATAATAGATGACCTCCTGGGGAAACATACTTAGGTTGTTAAGTATTCCCACCAGAAAACTAAGAAACCGCTTATATGTGACTACTCTGTCCACATTTAACCTTTCACCTTATTGCAGCTGAGCCGGGTGGTTTTTTTTGCTACAAAGGTTTTTGTTTTAGTAGGGGTCAGAGGGAACATTTCTCCTTTATTTTTTTTTTTAAGGAACACAAGTATTCTTTGTTTTTGCCATTACACAGGCTTCCTCAGCTTCATGAGTTGCCCCCCAGATCCTGGATCAGGTTAGGATGCAGCCACCACAGAAGGGTGTCCCCACTCATTGGGTAGGCATGGCCTCCCCATGGGCAGTGGGAAGGGGGACAGCTGGGGCCAAGGGGAGCTGCTTCATCTCGTTAATTTTCCAAAAGGGTTTTTCGGCCTTTGGGGCATCATGCCAACACAGAAGAAAGCCACACTTGTGAAGCATTTGGGAGACATCACTGGTCCATCATGCAGATGGAGTAGTCCCTGGACGCAGAATCTGCTGAAGAAAAGGATCAAGTTTCCTCTTTCCTGGGAACCCGTTTTCCAAGCAGGATGCTAGTGATTGATGAAGTAACTCCCATCCAATCAAGAGTGCAGTAAGAAACGTGAGAGCTATGTTCCAAGTTTGCATGTTGGAGTAGAGAAGCGGGTGGGTGGAACTGGCCGTATATACATTGGCTGACTTCAAACAAGGACAACTTGGAAGTGTGATTCGAGTGGATGGAAGGACTGATGAACCAGAGGAATTGGTAATAAAACAGCAAGGCTTTCATCACCCAGTGCCCAGCTGGTGACTGGAAGCTGGTCAGTATCCAGAGCCTAGTTAACAGATTAGAGGACCGTGGAGTGAGTTGGCAGTCTGAATTGGCAGGACAATTGACAACTGGATTGGCCGGGCAAAGTTCCTTTTCTGAGGCAGAAGCGCTCTAACCATGGCAGCAAACCTCAATTACTGTCTTGTTCTCTCAACTTTCAGGGCTTCTTGGTGGCTCAGTGGTAGGGAATTAACCTGCCAGCGCAAGAGATGCGAGTTCGATTCCTGGGTCAGGAAGATTCCCGGGAGGAGGAAATGGCAACCCATTCCAGTATTCTTGCCTGGGAAATCCCATGGACAGAAGACCCTGGTGGGCTGCAGTCCACGGAGTCTCAAAGAGTCAGACACAGTTCAGTTCCGTCGCTCAGTCGTGTCCGACTCTTTGTGACCCCATGGACTGCAGAACGCCAGGCCTCCCTGTCTATCAGCAACTCCCAGAGTTTACCCAAGCTCATGTCCATTGAGTTGGTGAGTTGGCCATCCAACCATCCCATCCTTTGTCGTCACCTTCTCTTCTTGCCTTCAATCTTTCTGAGCATCAAGTTTTTCCAGTGAGTCAGTTCTTCGCATCAGGTGGCCAAAGTATTGGAGTTTCCGCTTCAACATCAGTCCTGTCAATGAACACTCACTCAGGACTGATCTCCTCTAGGATGGACTGGTTGGATCTCCTTGCAGTTCAAGGGACTCTCAAAAGTCTTCTCGAACACCACAGTTCAAAAGCGTCTATTCTTCGGTGCTCAGCTTTCTTTACGGTCCAACTCTCACACACCTCTGAGCACAATTGAGAGTTAAGCACTCTCATCTCTCCCATCAGAAGAGGAATACAGTCTCCGTAGGGTGCTTAAATCAACTCCTTTATTTCTTACCCCAATAAAAGGCCTCCCGTGACCCCAGCCAAGCCTCTGTCGGGTTCAGAGTGTTCAATTCTGCTTCTGAGCTGTGCGCCTCGGATAATGAGAGCAGCCTCTGTCGGACTGTAGGTCAAAGGTGAGCACGGCAGGAGTCGGGTGAAAGGGACCACGACATGTCTACGATGTTTGCATCTTTTTGTGACTCTGTTATGATTTTATCTTTATTTATTTTTGCAATCAAGTACCAAATGCCACTGACTTTATGTTTTTCAATTTGTACTGGAGTATAGTTGCTTTACATTTACAAGGTTGTGTTAGTTCCTGTTGTATAGCAAAATGAATTTGGTGTATGTTCACACACATCCCTTCTTTGGATTTCCTTCCCATTTTGGGCGCCACAGAGCACTGAGCAGAGCTCCCTGCGCCCTGCAGTGGGTTTTACTTACCTATTTTATACATGGTGTCAACAGTGTATACTTATCCATCTCAATCTCTCAGTTACTCCCAGCCTCCTTCCCCCATTAGTATCCATATATTTGTGCTCCGCTTTGTAAATGAGATCATCTATACCAAATTTCGTGGTACATATACACAATGGAATGTTGCTCAGGCATAAAAAATAAAATTGAGTCACTTATAGAGATGTGGATGAACCTAGAGACTGTCATACAGAGTAAAATGTCAGAAAGGAAAAAACAAATATCCTAATTACCACATATATCTGAAATCTGGGGGGAAATGGTCTATTGTGATTTTAAAATAAAAAACTAAAGTGCTTAGAACAACAACAGAAGTCTCTGTGATTCTCAGCTACCCATCTGTAAAGTGGGGATACTACTGGTACCTACTTTATATACTGCTGCTATGAAAATCAGGTAATATAGATGGTGGTGCCTCTTGTTTTCGCCAGCCCAGCATCCTTCTGCACTTTGTTACAGAAGCACATTTTCCTTCTCGGGTACCATTTACCTACAGTGTAGTCACTGGGGTAGGTGTATTCTCATGTGCCCTCATTGTATGCGATCTCATCCTCATGCCTGTATTACAGACAAGGAAGCTGAGCCTTTAAGAGGTAACGTGACTTGTTCAAGATGCGATAGCTGGTGCATGGCAGAGCTGGAATCAGGAATCTGCCTGAAAGTCCACTTTCCTCTGATGAAAGTGCTATAAGTAGAGAGGCAAGGATTTGGGGTTTGTGGCAAGAGAAGAATAAAATTATTCAGGGAAGATGAGGATTTTCTCTGTGTCAGACTTGCTGCTGTTCTCAGAAATGCCCTTGAGGGAGAGCTGCAGCTTCTGCCTCCTGATTTCAGGCAAAACAGCCCCTTTGTTCCCTTTTCCTGGGGAATCTGCCTGCAATGCAGGAGACATGGGTTCAATCCCTGAGTCAGAAAGATCTCCTAGAGAAGGAAATAGCAACCCACTCCAGTATTCTGGCCTGGAGAATCTGTCCATGGGAGAATCCCATGGACAGAGGAGCTTGGCAGGCTGCAGTCCATGGGGACATAAAGCATCGGACACGACTTAGTGACTAAGCACCCACACACGCACAACCCCACTTTTAGTCTTGCTTCAGTGTCCTTCCCAGTAGCCTTGTCCTGCTCATCTCCAAAAGGAAATCAGCCCCATCAGAACATAAATCTCAAGCGCTGCACAACCTCTCACACTCCTCACCCCTAGTCTGGATTTCTCTCTATCAAGTTATGGGGGCGGGGACTTCCCTGGTGGTCCAGTGGTTAAGACTCTGCTCTTCCCCTTCAGGGGTCTGGGTTTGATCCCTGGTCAGGGAACTAAGATCCCACATGCTTTGAAGCCAAAAAGAAAGAAAATGTCTTGAACGGAATAAAAATGAAAATACAACATATCAACTTAACAAATTAAAAAATTATGGGAGTGTACCTGTGAAGAGTGAGATGGTCTGTGGTGTCATCCTGCTGAACACACTCACTTTTGCTAACATTTTATATCATCTTATTCAAAACTATGGGCTTCCCAGGTGGCCCTAGAGGTAAAGAATCTGCCTGCCAACGCAAGAGATGCAAGAGATGCGGGTTTGATCTCTGGATGGGCAAGATTGCCTGGAGAAGGAAATGGCAACCTGCTCCAGTATTCTTGCCTGGGAAATCCCATGGACATAGGAGCCTGGTGGGCTACAAAAAAGAGTTGGACACGACTGAGCGACTGAGCACACACATTCAAAACTATTAGACTTGCTCTAGTGTTTTCCTAGTCATGGAAATCAAATACAGCGATGTTTTCATCACACAAAATGTATCCATCTGTGGTTTTGCAGTGAGGGGTCAGGTGTACATGTTAGCCAAGGACTGGGGAAGCTGGCCAGGATCTTCTCACTGGTGTCTGGCAAAAGAACAGAGTATCCATCAGGGATTCTTTTCCATCCTAAATCCAGTTCTGGAGGTATTCTGATCTAGGCACCTGTCCATCTTGTCAAGCACCTCAACTTGGGGAACAAAATCCATCTGAGCTATGGTCAGCTGTTGCCGTATCTATTTGGAGATCCAGTGGGTAGAACAGGCTCAGATCCTGAGGAGGGCTTGGGGCAACCAATGCCAAAAGAAATGTTTATTAAATGATAATTAACGACCAAATAGAAAGTCCAGCATAAGTTTAGTAGGCGTGCTAGCTTTAAGTTGAGAGGTTGAGTGAAGTTAAGGAGTCCCTCCAGCTTCTTGTTCTGGCTCAGACAGGTTGACAAGACAGGCTGGGACCCGGGACCCTTCGCTGCAGTGCTGCGATGCTTGCACCTGGGTACACCTCTCCTCCCATGATAAAATACAAAGAAACTTTATGGGATGAAAAATAACCTCACACAAGTACAGAACAAATTCTGGATCAAAAGATACAAAGAGACCAAAAAAGCCCAACTGCTCTTTTTGAATAGCTAGAGCAAAAGTAGGGGGTTAGAAAAAAAGCCAGGTACTACATACATCGCCACCTCATTCAGTTCAGCTCAGTCGCTCAGTCGTGTCCGATTCTTTGCGACCCCATGGACTGCAGCACTCCAGGCCTCCCTGTCCATCACCAACTCCCGGAGATTACTCAAACTCATGTCCATTGAGTCGGTGATGCCATCCAACCATCTCATCCCTTCTCTTCCCACCTTCAGTCTTCCCAACATCAGGGTCTTTTCAAATGAGTCAGTTCTTTGAATCAGGTGGCCAAAGTATTGGAGTTTCAGCTTCATCATCAGTCTTTCCAATGAATATTCAGGACTGATTTCTTTTAGGGTGGACTAGTTCAATCTCCTTGCTATCCAAGGGACTCTCAAGAGTCTTCTCCAACACCACAGTTCTAAAGCATCAATTCTTCAGTGCTCAGCTTTCTTTATATGTCCAACTCTCACATACATACATGACTACTGGAAAAACCATAGCTTTGATTAGATGGACCTTTGTCGGCAAAGTAATGTCTCTGCTTTTTAATATGCTGTCTTGGTTGGTCATAACTTTTCTTCCAAGGAGCAAGCATCTTTTAATTTCATGGCTGCAGTCACCATCTGCAATGATTTTGGAGCCCAAAAAAATAAAGTCAGTCACTGTTTCCACTGTTTCCCCATCTATTTGCCATGAAGTGATGGGATCAGATGCCATGATGTTAGTTTTCTGAATGTTGAGCTTTAAGCCAACTTTTTCACTCTCCTCTTTAACTTTCATCAAGAGGCTCTTTAGTTCCTTTTTGCTTTCTGCCATAAGGGTGGTGTCATCTGCATATCTGAGGTTATTGATATTTCTCCTGGCAATCTTGATTCCAGCTTGTGCTTCTTCCAGCCCAGCATTTCTCATGATGTACTCTGCATAGAAGTTAAATAAGCAGGGTGACACTATACAACCTTGACATACTCCTTTCCCAATTTGGAACCAGTCTGTTGTTCCATGTCCAGTTCTAACTGTTGCTTCCTGACCTGCATACAGATTTCTCAGGAGCCAGGTCAGGTGGTCTGGTATTCCCATCTCTTTCAGAATTTTCCACAGTTTGTTGTGATCCTCACAGTCAAAGTCAATAAAGCAGAAGTAGATGTTTTTCTGGAACTCTCTTGCTTTTTCAGTGATCCAGCAGATGTTGGCAATTTGATCTCTGGTTCCTCTGCCTTTTATAAATCTAGTTTGAACATGTGAAAGTTCACAGTTCACATGCTGTTGAAACCTGGCTTGGAGAATTTTTAGTATTACTTTGCTAGCGTATGAGATGAGTGCAATTGTGCGATAGTCTGAGCATTCTTTGGCATTGCCTTTCTTAGGGATAGGAATGAAAACTGACCTTTTCCAGTCCTGTGGCCACTGCTGAGTTTTCCAAATTTGCTGGCATATTGAGTGCAGCACTTTCACAGCAGGTGCCCAAACACCTAAGTCACCCCTCCAATCCCTGGACACATTCCTATCAGTCAAGAGCTGTCAATTTGTTCTGTCATTCCCCAGCCACACAGAGTTGATGGGTCTGGCACAATCCTCTTACACCTTAACATAGAGAACAATAACGATGACACAATCCATTGAGGTAACGTACCCTCTAGAGATTATTAGTTCTGAGGGATTCTGACTGGATCCTTCTGGTACCAGCACTAATTCTACTTAAAATCTTTGCTTTAATCAGTGTCCTGGCTCTTGGTCATATTAAAAATTCAATAGGTAAAGAATTTTAATTCACATACCATGCACATTAATAGACAAAGAACACCAAGTACCTTGGAACCACTGGTAAGCCATGTTTGCCCAAGCTGAAAGACAGCATCTGGAAATATTTGGGGTCTCTGTCAATAGAGCTTGGAAATGGGCAAGTGCTTCTCGTGAGAGGTGGAGAACTCAGACTCCAGAGTCAGTCTGACCTGGATTCAGATGTGAGCTCTGTGTGACCCTGAGCAAGTTCATTTCAAATTCATTGTCTGAAATGATGGCAATGTCTACCTTTCAAGAGTTTGTGAGACAATGTAAATAAAACACCTCGAACACCTCGTATAGACCCTGGACCTTAAAAAATTCTCAAAAATGGTGACATTATAACAATAAATTTGAGCAAAGCAAACTCCAGTTTTTTCTGTTTTCTTTTTCTCTGCTCCCTTTTCTCTTGCCTCCTGTTCTTTCCCTCATTCTTCCCACAACTCCCTCATTCCGCCTCCCTCCACTGCCCCAGCCCTTTTCTGGATGATCTGAAGGAAGACATTAATTATTAAAGAACATCCGGTCCTTGGCATTCCATGTAGAAGAAATCAATGATTTGGGGGACCCTAAAGAGAATCACTGATTTTATAAAGGCTTAATAAAAAGTCAACAATCGAACACAAGCTTTTTCCCCTCTGAATCATTACATTCTGCTGTTCCTGAACATCTGTGCCGAGGGGAGGTCTGCCTTCACTCGGGCCTCCTTGAAACCCTGCTTCTTGGGCTGTAGTTATGTGTCTGTTTATGCCTCATTTGGAACACAGGCCATCATTCCAGGATTCTCTTTCTGGAGCTGCCACTAACTATGTGGGTGAATTATTTTCCAACTTTGAACTTCAGTTTTTAAAATGGAGCAAGTCAGGCGAGACTTGCTATAATTGATGAAAGTCGATGAAAATACCACTCAGGTTTAATACTTAATCGTACATTCTTATGGCGTTTCCTGCATATCCATCTCAAGTTGACAGCCAGCTCTTCATGCAGGGTGACAGTGTCCTACTCCGTAGGAAAAGAATAAAATTCAGAAGTGGAAGCCCTAGGTTCAAGTCCCAGCTCTGTAACCTGCCAGCTCATGTGACCGTGGGTGAGTCGTTACATCTCCGCCTACCACTACTTTTTCCACTACTATGAAACTGGCTGATATACCCAAACTACAGGGTTATTGTGAGGACCTGGAAGATAAGCATTAACACCGCACTTGGTTAATTTAAAAAGCAAGTTCATTATTGTTAATTGTGTTCTTAAAGTTTTTATTGAATGCCATCTGTATTTTTAAAATTTAAAAAATTAATATTTTTAAAATTAAAAAAATATTTGGCTTTTTTTTTTTTTTTTGGCTGTATGGCGTCTTCATTGCTGCACGTGGGCTTTCTCTAGTTGTGGTGAGCGGGCACTACTCTAGTTGTGGTGGGAGCACCTCTCACTGTGGCAGCCTCTCTCGTTGTGGAGCACAGACACTCGGGCACCTGGTTCAGTAACTGTGCTGCATGAGCTTTGTTGCTCTGAGGCATGTGGGATCCTCCCGGACCAGGGATCGAACCCATGTCCCCACTGGCAGGCAGATTCTTAAGCACTGGACCACCAGGAAAGTTCCAGAATGCTGTCTGTCTTAAGAACAAAGCTAAGAGTTTTGCTATTACCCATTTTAAACTCACTGAAGAAAAGAATTGTTGGTATATAATTAAAACTGATTGCATTTCCAATGCAAAATTGTAAACACACCAAAAAAAAAAAAAAAATGCTTTCAAAACCAGTAAAACCTTTGAGTAATGTTACGAAGTGAATACTCTCTAGGTGCCTTCAGATTTATGTGGTAAGAATAAATATCAAAATTAAACCTGAAATGAAATACTAATTCTCTCAGTGGGATTGATTCCGTTAGGCTGTCTTTGCAAAGTACACAGTTCTTCTGAAATTTGCATAGATAAATTTGAAGTTATTTTCTAATTATAGAAATTATTGAAGATGGTAAAAGTATAAATGCAAAAACAGTTGTATTAGAGTTTTCTAGAAAAACACAAGTAATGGGATATTGGTGTCAGACTCTTTGTGACCCCATGGACTGCAGCACACCAGGCTCCTCTGTCCTCCACTAGCTCCCAGAATTTGCTCAGATTCATGTGCATCGAGTTGGTGATGCTGTCTAACCATCTCATCCTCTGCTGCCCCCTTCTCATTTTGCCTTCAGACTTTCCCAGAAGCAGGGTCTTTTCCAATGAGTTGGCTCTTCACATCAGGTGGCCAAAGTATTGGAGCTTCTGCTTCAGCTGAAGGTGCTCAGCCTTCTTCTATGGTCTAACTCTCACATCTGTAAAATAGGCTATATGTATATATATATATATATTATAGGATATTACATTATAATCATATGTATATATGCATATACATATAATATATATATAGAGAGAGATTTATTATAAGAAATTGGTTCATGCATGTATGAATACCCTAACCCTAACTAAGAAATCCTATGATCTGCAGTTGTCAAGTTGGAGACCCAGGAAAGCCAATGGTGTAGTTCCAATTTGAGTCTGTGTCTGTAGACAGGAGAAAAGCAATGTCCCACTTTGAAGACAGAGAGGCTCCCTCCCACCAGCCCAGTTTTCCTATTCAAGTCTTTACCTGATCGGACAAGACCCACCCATATCAAAGCGGGCAAACTCCATTACTCAATCAGTTCAGGTATCACTCTCATCCATTGACTAAATATTTGGACACATAAAATCAACAATCACATTAATATTATAGAATATTTGAGAAACGCAGGAAAAAAGGGGGAAAAAAAAAAAACAACTCGACTCCAAATTCAGTCACCTTAAAGATAAGCATCATTAGAGTTTTGACCTCTTTCTTTCCAACCTTTTTTAAAATAAAGTTTAGCTTTAAAAAAAAAAATTCTGTTTTGGTTTTCTGGCTACAAGTCATATGGGATCTTAGCTTCCTGATCAGAGATTGAGATTGAACCTGCACCCCTTGCACTGGAAGGCAAAATCTTAACACTGGCCAGGGGCCAGGGAAGCCCCTCTTTTTTTTTTTTAAATGAACCACAGATCAATTTTTTAAATCACCTGTTTTATAGAGAGGTCATGCTGTCTCTTTTCTGATTTACTTAGGAAATTATCTAAAATTGTGCATCTGATTTTGCACTTATATAGCAATTATTATTAGAAAAACTGCCTTGCAAATATAAAAGACACTATTATTATAAGCAAATAAAAGGAGCATGGCCTATCACACTGTCTCACCCCAAGGAGTGAGAAGTTGGCAATTAAGAGGGCAGGTCTGGGGTGGGGAGAGGTGTTAGCAATTCCTGAAAGACTTCAGGGAATTCCATCCGCCCTCTCCAAGCCAATACCCACGTCGGGGAAACATCCCCAGATATCCAGCCTATTGCTGTTTTCCCAACCCAGCACTGAAGGTGTTAATAGCCCATCTCACATTCCCTGTGTCCCAAGGCTGAGAGGTGTGAGCAAGTAGGGAAACCCCCAATAAATTAGGGGTGGCAGCCCCTCTGAGGAGGGAGTGGTGGCTTGTTCAGCATTTTAAGCCTTTTAGCTGGTGTCCGTTATCAGTGATTGATTTATTGGATATTCGTGCAGCGGGCAGGGGGATTTGAAATATAACATAAGTGCTTCCGGAGATGTCAGTACTCTGACGTTAGTGGTCTGAACAAGGATGTAATTCATATCTGCAGGTGCTTACTCTAGTATCAAATACTTCAATAACATCATGCCTGTGGAATCCACTGGTCCCCGGGGCCCTATTTGTATTCTGATACGCCCACATCTTTTCCTATGCGTGTTTTCCTTTCTTAAGGAGATCTCATTTCCTTCAATAGGATATGTTTTATTTCATCCCTTTTCCTGCGTTTACTCATATTAATGTCACTGCATTCACTGGTAAGAGTCAAGCTTGGAAATAGCCCGCATAGCCACGTAAATACTAGCCTGAAACACACCGCCTGCCATGCATTATGAGGAAAGCATGGAATGGAATCCAGTGGAAGTAACAGTTTCTTTTGGAGTTCTTACTAAATGTTACCCAGTGAGAGAACACTGGAGGGAACAGGTCCAAAGAACATGGGGCCTCTTCTGACAGGGTGGGGAGCCAGGGAGGAAAATTTAGGGTTTGGGATACTTCGTTTCCAAGCAAGGAAGTTCTTGCTTGATGGATAGAAGCAAAGCACAGTCAAAACATTGCTTTGGGATTTGAATTTCTTTTCTTTTTCTGACTGGGCTTCTGTGGTGTCTCAGTGGTGAAGCACCCACCTGCCACTGCAGGAGACGCAGGTTTGATCCCTGGGTCGGGAAGATCCCCTGGAGAAGAAAGTGGCAACCCACTTCAGAATTCTTGCCTGGGAAATCCCATGGACTGCATAGCCTGGTGGGCTATAGTCCATGGGGTTGCAAAAGAGTAAGACGTGACTTAGCAACTAAACAACAAATGAATGTAGGGGAGAGGGGCTCTTGTCTCACTATTAGGATCAGAGTCTTTAGAGGGAAGTCTTGAGGGTACAGAAAGACAGGCAACGGCAGCCATTCAGAGGCATGGGCTGTTGTAGGTCAACAAAAACAATACGCAGTATTATGTTGTATATTTGCTATATTATATATACGTGCGAGTGTGCATGTGTGTGTGTGTGTGTGTGTGTGTGTGTGTGTGTGTCCTATAAGAAGATACAGGCTTCGATCCCTGGGGTTTGTTGTGGATGGCCAGCTTCCCATCTGAGGGTAATAGTTTAGAAATTCGTCTTTTTTGCATGAACTGCTCAGGTGTCAGTTCAAGTACGTATGTGCTCAGTTGCTAAGTTGTGTCTGACTCTGTGTGACCCTATGGACTGTTGCCCGCCAGGCTCCTCTGTCAACGGGATTCTCCAGCCAAGAATACAGGACGGGGTTACCATGCCCTCCTCCAACGGATCTTCCTGACCCAGGGATCGAACATGCGTTTCTTGCGTTACAGACAGTTACTTTACTGCGGACCCACATACACTTGAACCCTGCCAGAATTAGTCCTGGGATCTTGGAAACTTTGGGAACATGTATTTAAAAAGATAAAGTCCTGAAGAACTTTAAGACAAATACTTCTTGGTTGCAGGAAGCCCGGCTCAGTGGAACCTTGGTTTTGCAAACTTCAAAGATCCTTTCCTTCTTTGAAAGGCTAGTTTGCAAATAAATTAGAGTCTCTAAGGCAAATAAACTGTTCTGCAGAGTCATGTAAAAGGATGTCACTGTGGGCAGAGCTGTACCTCCTCAGATTATTTTCTTTTTTAGGATACATTTCCCCGTCTACGTGGATTTTGATAGTCCTCAGCTAATAAAAATGATGGTTCTTGATAAAGCCATTCCTAGATCAGGCGATCAGAGGTAAGCCCCAAGTGATGCTGATGAAGGGGCCCTGAGAAGAGACGAGACTAGGTGCTTAAAACTCAACATATGAAGGCCCACAGGAATGTCATTCCAAGATAAGTAAACCAGCCTGGCACAACATGCTGGTGGTGGATTACGAGACTCTGATGGATGGGAGAGATTTAGGGTGAGCTACCTTGAGACCAGGGGGCTGCGTTTTCCCTGAAACTGAAAATCTGAATTGTCAATCACGCAGCAAAGGGACAGATACAGGGGTGGAAAAGGAAGAGGGGGGTGGCATCGGGGTGCAGAGGAGATGGGATACTGAAGACATGAGTTTCCATGGAGAGAGGGGATGCTAGAGGTTCGTCTAGCTCCAGTGGTGGGGGAGGATTCAAGAGAAGGTGGGACCGTGAGGCCTCCCACCAGAGGACAGGAGATAGGGGTGGGGGAGAGCAATGACCTAATTAGATTAGGGAGTAGTGAGGGAATTGAAAGAGTTTTGTCCAGGGGTGATGTTTCTACTGAGTTGGTCATTGGGTATGTTCTTTCTTTTTTGCTGCCCTGTGTGGCTTGTGGGATCTTAGCTCCCCAACCCGGGACAGAAACCGTGCCCCCGTTATGAAAGCTCAGAGTTCTAACCACTGGACCACCAGGGAATTCCCACTGGGTATGTTCTGAGAGTTGTTTTCAGTGTACAAGTCTTGGATATCTTTTGTTAGATTTATCCCTAAGTATTCCTTATCTTTTGTTCCTATTGTAAATGGAATTGTTTTTAATTCCAATTTTTGATTGTTCCAAGCTACTGTATAGATACACATTTTTTTTTGGCCACATGCATGAACTTGAGATCCCCAAATAGTGACCAAACCCTCACCCCCTGCAGTGGAAACTTGGAGTCTTAACCACTAGTCCACCAGGGAAGTGTCCCCATAATTGGTTTTTGTGTATTAATTTTTTTTATCTTGAAATCTTGCCAAAATTGCTTATCGGTTCTAGTTGTTTTCTTGCATTTGTTCTAATAACTATCTCTGCAGTCTCTGTTTAGCTTGTTCTATCTTTCCTCTAACATCTTGAATATATGGAATACAGTTATAAAAACTTTTAACGTCCTTTTCTACTGATGCTCTCTGGACAGTTTCAATGGATTTTTTTTTTTTTTCCTTTTCATTATGGGCTATCTATTTCTCCTTCTTCAGACACCTGGAAATTTCTGTTGGATGCCAGACACTGAATTTCACATAATTTGGTGCTGGATATCTTTGTATTTCTGGGCTTCCCAGGTGGTGCTAGCGGTAAAGAACCTGGCTGCCAATGAAGGAGACTTAAGAGACATGGGTTTCATCCCTGGGTTGGGAAGATCCCTTGGAGAAGGGCATGGTAACCCACTCCAGTCTTCCTGCCTGGAGAATCCCATGGACAGAGGGCCCTGGCGGGCTACAGTCCATAAGATCGCAAAAGAGTCAGATATGACTGAAGTGACTTAGCATGCACATCCTTGTATTTTAACTAATAGCCTTGAGCTTTGCTCTGGGATGCAGTTAAATTACTTAAAAATGGTTCAGTCCTCTTGGAGCTTGCTTTGAAGCCATCTTAGGCAGGACCAGGGCAGTGTTTATTCTAAATTAATCGTTCTCCAGTAGGAAGGAACTTGGGCGCCTCATGAACCCTGAGAGTCTCCCCTCTGGCTCTCTGGAACGGGTTCTCTTCCAGGGGGCGGGGCAGAGGGCGGTGTGCTCTCGGTGTTATTGCCCCCTCGGATTTTTGACTGGTACCTTTCCCGGCCTCGGGTAGTTCACTCACACAAACAGGCCGAGGAATACGGAGCTGAGTAATCAATGGAGACCCTCTGCCGAGCTCCAGCGTTCCATCGCTGTGCAGTCTTCTCTCTCTGCCACCCCCACCCCACCCCGACACACAGGTCTGTGAAATCCAGCTGTTCTGGTTTCCCCACACTCCCAGGAACACATCCTCAGTTCCGGGAGACTGCGGGGCTCCGCTTGGCTTCCCCCTCCATGTGGTGCAGACAGGATGCTCTCTCTGGAGCGTAAGGGTGGGGCAATGCTTAAGCTCACCTCATTTGTTCTCCATCACTCAAGGTTCTCTGCCCTTTATTTTCTGATGTCTTCTTGTCTTGAGAATCATTGCTTCATATAGATTGTTTCAGGCATGAGGGTGAATCTAGTCCCCAGTTACACCTTCTTAGCCGGAAGTGGGAGTGTGTGTCCACTCTCTAGGCTCCCACACCTCCGCGGACTTTGTCTGGATGAAAAGTAGTCCTTCAGCGCCCGCTGGATACAGTGGGACTGGCTTGATGTTTACTTCCCGGCCACAATTCTGCAGCAGGAGAGGGAAGCATGCGTTTTGGTATCTCCACCACAGTGTACTTATCCTTTTCTTGGAGATGAGCAGAAAAAAAAAAAAAAAAAAAAAAAGGCGTAGGAAAGTAAAAGAAAGCTTCAACCAAGAAAAACTGGCGTGGTGGTGGTCCTGGTGGGATTTACGCTTGTCCCTCCCGCAGGATTCAGGCTCCTAAATCGTATTTCTGTTGGGGGTAGGGATTCTGAAAGCCATAAAATCAGCTGACCCCACCAGCTCTCAGCGAGCCAGCCAGGAGTTCTGATTGTGAGAACAATTCTCTCAGTATTCAGAAGTGGGATGCCTGTGTGGTGAAAGAAATTTTGAAAGCGAAAGGGAGTTCAATTTCTAGGGAGTCTCGCTTTGTTTTCTTTGTTCGACTGAAACCTCTTGTTGGAGAAGGGAATGTAGTGGGAATAATTAGCCGTGATGGGTGGTAGAAATCCAAAGAGAAAAATAATTCATCAACTTTAAAGCAACTCATTTAAAGCTGTGAGTGTGGTTTATTTGACCTGCATTGGGGAGCAAATATTAATGAAGAAGTAAAGGCAGCTTATAGCTTTCTCAGTTCTTTCATTTCCCACTAGATGTCTTTGATAGAAACTAATTATCAATGCTCTTGATTTAATTTGAAAAAAAAATTGGATGAAGGTTTTTCTTGAGTCCCCTGCCAGCGTTCATAACCCAGGAGAACTAAAATTAACCTCTGACCCTTCCTCCCTACCTGCTGTAGCAGGTGGAGTCCAAGGAGTCCTCTTTAGAAAACAAGAAAAAGTATTATTATTATTATGGTGATTATTATTTTTTAAATAAAAATTTCTTGTGGGACTGCGGGAAGGCCGGAGGAAATTTTCCCAGTGCTAAAGTTGCTTTTATTAAGCTGCTAAGCAGATACCACAAAACTTTCATTAATTGAAACTCAACTAAATTGAACTCATTTTTTTTTCCTCCCACATTCTAGTTTGAAGAAAAAAAGAAGGAAAGAAAAGAAGATGCTGTCATGTCAAGAGTTTATCCTAAAATCTACTTTCAATACCAAATTTAGGGTCCCCTGCACAGGTAATCTCAGCCACACACATTATGTTCCTCTGCTGTATTTTTTTAATTGAAATATAGTTGTTTTACAAAGTTGTGTTAATTTCTGCTGTACAGAAGTGATTCAGTTATACATTATACATATATATATACGTATACACACACACACTCTCTTTTTTATATTCTTTTCCATTATGGTTTATCACAAGATACTGAATATAGTTCCCTATGGTATACAGTAGGATCTTGTTTATTCATTCTATATATAAGAGCTTGTATGATATATATTGTATTTTTTTAAGATGATGAATTTATTTATTACTTACAGAATACAGACTATAAAAGCTTAGCATATCTCAAATGGATAGCTTTCATATGTGACTTCACACGTGCATCAAGGTAGAAGGCAAGCCCTGCTGCCTTCCTGCTTTTCCGTAGGGCTCTCCGCTCTGGCTACAGCACTAGCTGTCCTCCTGACAAATACCCTTCATTCAGGGAGGACACCAGTGTGGGGCTCAGGCTCCTGATTTCCACGCTAAATCCTACTCATCTTCGTGACCTTCACCCTTTGCACGGATACACCAGTCTCCCTCTAGTAACCCTTCACCATTGCATCCCTGGAAGGATCATTGTAGACATCGCACTGCCAGCCAGGGCCTGGTAATTCTACAGCTCTCTCTCTCTCGCACTTGCTCCCATCTGTGTGTTTCTTGGTCATATGATCTTGGGTTTTTGTTTGTTTTTTAAATTTTATTGAAGTACGAGATTTGCAAGGTTGTGTTCATTTCTGCTGTATAGCAAAGTGACTCAGTTATATGTATACATATTCTTTTTGATATTCTTTTCCATTATGGTTTATCACGAGATATTGAATATAGTTCCCTGTGCTATACAGTAGGATCTTGTTTACCCATTCTAATTGCCTGGAGAATCCCATGGACAGAGGAGCTCGGTGGTCTACAGTTTATGGGGTTGCAGAGTCGGATACGTCTGAGCAACTAACACTTTCACTTTGCATATAATAGTTTGCATCTGCTAATCCCAAACTCCCATTGGATTTCCTCCCCCTTGGCAACCATAATTCTGTTCTCTTTGTCTGTGAGTCTGTTTCGTAGATCTGTCCATCTGTGTTGTATTTTAGATTCCACATGTAAGTGATATCACATGGTATTTGTCTTTCCCTTTCTGACTTACTTTGCTTAGTGTGATAACCTCCAGGTCCATCCATGTTACTCTAAATGGCATTATCTCATTCTTTTTATGATTGAGTAATATTCCATTGTGTATGCATATGCCACATCTTTTTTATCCATTCCTCTGTCAGGCTATTTTAGGTTGTTTCCAAGTCTTGCTTATTATAAATAATGCTGCTGTGGACATAGGGGTAACTGCATCTTTTTGAATTATAGTTTTGCCTGGATATATGCCCAGGAGTGGGACCGCTGGATCCTGGCTTGTTTTTTTTCATCCTCCTTGAACCTCTCAAAGCCCATCTCTTCCACAATCCAGTGTTCGTTTTATCACTTACCCAACTTAGGTTTCATGGTTTGTGTTTCTCCCTTTATCTTGCCATTTAAATTGTTTCCCCTATTTCCTCATTCTGTTACGTCCATTGAAAAACTCTGGATCATCTTGTGTCTGACTTCAACTTGCCTGAACCTGGATTGCGACATTGCTACAGAAAATAACGCCATCCTAGAGATTGGTGTACTCTGAAGTTCTTCAGCCTTAACTGGGCCCTCTGGTTCTTTGCATTAGTGATTTCAGAACTTTTATTCTTCTCCATGGCCTTCCACCCCCTATGCTTGAGCCCCTCTCTTAGTTCTCTGACTTCACCTCCTCCTCCTCTGTCTTGCTGTCTCATGCCTATGCAGCCACACTGGGCTGCTTGCTGAATCTCAAACATGTCTGTGATGGTCAGTTTATGTGTCAACTTGACTGAGCTATCATTCTCAGTTATTCAATCTAGGTTTTAGAGGTATTTTGTAGATGTGATTAAAGCCCATAATCAGCTGACTTTTAAGAAAGGGAGATTATTTTAGATACTTATATACAGTAAGTCCCACACATACAAACCTTCAAGCTGGCAAACTTTCAAAGGTGCAAACATGCTTTCTACCAATGTGAGGCATGAGTGAAATTGCAGTTTGCCCTCCATCTCCTATCAGTGATGATCCTTCAGTTCTACCCCCTCCCACCTCCTCTCCCTTCTCCAATCAGTAACTCTTCTTGCCTGTTCAACTTGTGTGCCAGCCGTTGTATTGTGCTACCGTACTTTTCAACGTGCTGTACTGTAAGATCTAAAATGTTTTATTTTTGTGTTTCTTTGTTTTTTAGGTATTATTTATGTGAGAAGTATTATAAACCTTTTACAATATGGTATTATATAGCCAACTGTGTTGGTTGGGTACCTAGGCTAACTTTGTGGGACCTATGAACAAATCGGAATTAACGAATGTGCTCTCGGAATGGAGTTTGTTCACATGTAAGGGACTTACTGTACTGATTCAACCAGTTGAAAGGCCTTAAGAGCAGAGCCAAGGCTTCCTTGTATACTGCAGCCATCATCTGCACCTGAGAATTCAGCCAGCCAGCCTTTCCTGACAGCTTGCCCTACGGATCAGTGATGTTGGGTGTCTCTTCATGCATGCTGCTGCTCTTTATCTCATTGAAAGACACCACTGTCCACCTAATTGCTGAATCTAGAAATCTGATCCTCGATGATTCCACACGGGCTTCACAAGCTGCCAATGATTAACTTCTTTTGAAGTCAGCTCCTGACTCAGGCCACCTAGGCGTCCCCTTTCCCCGCCCCAGCACATTTTCTCTCGGTCAGGTCACCACCACCTCTCTGCCATATTCCTGCACAAATCTTCTCACTTTGCCTCCTCACTCTGTGTTTGCTTCTCCTCTATCTGTTCTCTGTTCTACACCTTAACTGGCTTTTCTAAAAATAGCAAACAAATTAAGAATAGAACTACCATATGATCCAGCAGGTCCCCTTCTGGTCATTTATCTGAAGGAAACAAAAACACTAACTCAAAAAGATATATGTCTCCTATGTTCACCGCAGCATTTCACACTTCTTCCTTGCTGACAATTCTTCAGTAGTTTCTTTTCCCTTCAGTATAAAGACTGGACGGTTTAATAGTGTGCACAAAACTTTGCTATCTCCCTAGCCTCATTTCTTCTCCTTTTCCCTGCCCATTCAGTACTCCATTCTTCCTTAAAATTTTTTTATTCATTTATTTATTGGCTGCACCAAACAGGATGTCGATCTTAGTTCCCTAACCGGGGATCAAACCTGTGCCCACTGCAGCGGAAGGTGGAGTCTTAACCACTGAACCACCAGGGAGATCCCAATACTCTGCTATTCTAATTTTCTTTCTTTACTTTTTAAAAATTTATTTATGTGTTTATGGCTGTGCTGGGTCTTTGTCACCCAAGGGCCATCTCCATTTGTGGTGAACAGAGGGAAGGTGAAGGGCGGGTTACTCTCTAGTTTTGTGCGAGAGCCTCTGCTCGTGGTGTCGTCCCTTGTTGCGGAGCATGGCTCCAGAGCACAGGTCCGGGAGTTGCTCCAGCAGGTGGACCCCCAACCACTGGACCATCAGGGACGTCCCAGACACTATTCCTTATTTGGTATGTATCCCCAGCAGACTGACTGAATTTCTGCCTATTATTCTTTTTAACTGGAAGAGAAAGGATGATCTAGCTATTTATCTATTGGGTAGATCGTTTTATGCTGGATCACGTCACTGATTAGGGATCAGCCAATAGACTGGCTAGCCTTGGAGCAGATGCCCATTTCTGGTTCCATTAATGTTCTTGTTCAGGGAATATCTTCCATCGTTTGAGGATTTATGGGTACTGAAGTCTCCTTAAAAGTTGCTGTTGGGCTTGTAAAGCATCCTGAGTGACATATCGAGTATAAAAAGCAGCTTTGGGACAGGGAGCTGAACTGGATTAGCCCACTTTTAATTTATTTCCTAGCATTGACTCTTCCTCAGAGGGTATGGGTTGGGTCAGATTGCTACCATTCAAGTGAGAGCACTTCCTAACTAATGAGCACAGGGAACGCGACTCAGTGCTCCGTGAAGATCTGAGTGAGAAGGAAGTCCAAAAAAGAGGGGATATATGTATATGTATAACTGATGCACTTTGCTGTGCGGTAGAATCTAACACAATATTGCAAAGCAACTATACTCCAATAAAAATTAAAAAAAAAAAAAAGGTGTTTACCATGGGGCCAAGAAAATAAAAATAAAAAACAAGTGTGAGCCCTCCCGTTGAGCAGGGTCTATCTGTTTACCTGTCAGTCTTCCCTGGTCTTTGACTCTCCTCAAGCCTAGAGAATGGGTTGGTTTGCCTGTCGTTTGTATTGATTTCTGGTTCCACGTAGCCCGTGTGGGCTAACTGAGAACACACGTGCAAGAGTGAGGCAATGTCTGTAGGAGGAGAAACTCTCTTGGGGCTTACTTCCCTTCATTCAAAAGGAGTCAGTATAAATGGAAGAATTCTTGAAATTCTGGGGCTCTCTGGTGCACTTTTCCAGCATCATTACGAAGTGGGAATTCTGCATCAGTGAATCTTCCAGTCAACTGAATGTGTTCTATTTTAAATGCAAACTTAGGGGGAAAATTTAAAACATCCTATGAGAATGCAGTCATCCTTCGGTATCTGGGGGTTTGGGTTTCAGTGGGCTATCTTTTCTAGACTCAGTGACTTTCCCTAACATCTTTTCCTTCCTGCGTTCAAGGTGCTGCTTGAAGTCTATTGTCTGCTGAGAATCTGGAAAACCGAGGCTTGAGTGTTGGTGAATTTCTGAGTGAGGAAATTCTCTTGTCTATGAGAACTATGACCTTCCAGCTTAGATGTATTGATATTTCTCACATACTTTGGCATCATGGCTCAGACTCCTGTGGCCTGTTACCACATTATCTAATGTGCTGATTCTTAGACATTCTCGTTGAAGATCACATTCTGTATGGTTTCAGTACCTGTAGACCATGAAACTTTTGCACCTGGTTTTATGTCCCTGGATATGTTCCAGTGTCTCCTGGTTTATAGTCTATGGGAACTTGAATAGAATTTGTATCCTGCTATTATGTGAAAACTGCATAAATCTTAATTATGTTGACTTGGTTCAGAGTGATTTTCAAGTCTACTGTATCCTTCTACATTTCTGTCTATTCATTCTATTAATTTTTGAGAGCTTGACATTGAAACTCCAACAAAAAATCTTAATTTATCTACTTAAAATTTCTTGTAAAATATAGTAGAACTAGATGTAACTTTGTTCTGTATTTCCCAAGTCTCCTGTAAGTGTGTTATCATACTTTCATAATTTACAAAATAAAAATTAAATACATATACATTTTAAACAATAAAAAAAGAAAATCAGAGTCAAATCTATTTGAAAAATCTTTTCCATTTTTTTTATTATGCTGAGATGCATTTAACATAAAATTGACTATGGCAATCATTTTAAAGTGTACAGTTCAATGTTATTAAATACACTCACACTGTTGTATAGCCATCATCCCCATCCATCTCCAGAACTCTTCACCTTCTCAATCTGAAACTCTGTACCCATTAAACAATAACTCCCCATGACTCCCTATGACCAGTCCCTGGCAATCACCACCATTCTCCCTTCCCTCCCACCTCCCTTCCTCTTTCCCTCCTTCCCTCCCTCCCTCCTATTTTCCCTCCCATCTTCCTTCCTCTCTTCCTTCACTCCCTTCTTCCTCTCCTTCCTCCCACCTTCCTTCTTTCCTTCTTCCCTTCCTTCCCTCCATTTCTCCTCTCCTTCCACCCACTGTCCTTCCTCTCTCTCTCCCTTCCCCTCCAATTAGATTTGAAAAGATTTCTTATCATCCCCTACTTTCAGTTTCCATCCACCTATTTCCGTCTATAGCATGCTTTGAGATTAGTCCATTATTCAATATTCTTTATCTTGGCTTGTTTCCTTATCTGTTAAAGGAAGTACCTTCCAGCATTGACATTGTAAGTTTTCAGGAAATAGGGATGATAACAATAACACTTAAAATAATTGCACCTTCCCTGTCTGAAAGCAATCAAGCCAGATCTTCATCTTCCATGTGAAGGATGTGTGGTTTTGGACAGAGATTGGTAGTGATGCAGGCAAGATGTTCATCTGGGAAGGGTGGCCCAGGGGCATGGAAGAGAGCTGGGGAGTCACCTTGAGGCTGTTTAGCTGGAGAGATAGGCCCAGGATGGAAAGAGGCCCAGAAATGGGATGGTCATGGGCTACACAGGAAGATAGATGAGCCTAGATATCATCTTCTACATTCTTCCCTCCTTTCTCTGTTCCTTTTCTAATCGTAGGATAAGAAGGAGCCAATCAGGTCATTGCGTGGGTTTCAGTGACTGAGTAAGCGAGGCCCTCCACCAAGCTTGGCCACATGTCCTGGAATGGTTCCCATCAATGACGGAGAAGACTTGGGAAGGAAACTGACCTGTCGTCCAGAGTCTGATAACAGGATGGGATTGAAGTCATATTTCAAAGGACCCAAGGGATATAGGGGTGGGGGCAAGAGTGGTTACAAATGACGATGAGTATTTTGGAGACCCCAGCAGATATTCACCAGCTGTATCTTCAAAGGATTAATCTTGGTCTTCCCCAGTTTTCCTCTGCCTTGTCTTGTAAACTTAAAAAGAGTGGCCATATATCTTCTGTAGACTATATTCTTGGAATAGTAGACAAAGAAAATTGGGAAAAAATAGCCCAAGTTAAAAATCAGATATATATTTATAAAATCATAGGCCCAGGGTAAAAAGGGCTTTGAAGGTTTTCTAGTCAATTGCACACTAGATCATGCACTCTGACTGTAACATTATAGATAACTCCTTGTCTTTTTTTTGAGAACTTCTAGAAAGAAGGAATTCAAAACTCCTAGAATAGCGTGGGTCAGTCTTGGACAGTTTTGGTTGTTAGAGATTGTTGTCAGAAATCTGATTTTCTGCAGTTTTTACTGTTTAATAATTGCTTGTCTTATAGAATCATCTTTCTTCACATCCCAGACCTAAAACTCATGGGCATCTATTAAGGTCTTTTCAAAGCTAAATAGCCAAAGTTTGCAACTTTTGTTTTATTTAGTCAGTTTCAAGTCTTTCACTCTGCTAGCTATTCTTCTCCAGGGAAGTTTCCATGTGTTAATATTTCTCCATGTGGTAGCTATCATGGTGTAATCCACACAAGGGGGAGCAAGATGCTCTCTTCTCTTATGATGGACTCATTATCTCTGATAGTAGAGCCTGGAATCCCAATTGCTTTAAGTTCATCATTAACTGAGCACAAACTTCTGCTGCCGCTTGTATAATTGGTTGTTTGTTTTATAATGATTTGTCATGTATATACATTGCAAACAATCACCCAGATAAGCCTTAGTGAACATCCATCACCATATATGTATATACAAATGACTGATGCATTTGCTATACAGTAAAAACTAACACAGCATGGTAAAGCAACTATACTCCGATAAAAATTAGTTAAAAATTTTGTACTGCATATTTGAAAGTGGCTAAGGCTCAGACAGTAAATAATCTACCTGTAATGCAGAAGACGTGGGTTTGATCCCTGGATTGGGAAGATCCCCTGGGTAAGGGCATGGCAACCCACTCCAGTATTCTTGCCTGGAGAAACCCAAGGACAGAGGATCCTGGTGGCCTACAGTCCATGGGGTCGCAAAGAACTGGACACAACTGACCAACTAACACTTTCATTTCTCAAGAGAGTAAACCTTAAATGTTTTAATTACAAGAAAATAATTGGTTTTTGAATGCAACTAACTTCAATTCTCTACCATCTGTCACAGTGGCTACAGTCCCCAAGTGTTAAGGGGCAAAGCAAGGTTGACTGGGGAACTTGGATGACATCAGAGATCGAGCAGAGCCTGTTGCACAATGGACAGTGCAACTTGAACACAAGCCCAGGATGGTCACTGTGGACAGAAACTCCATCTCAAGGCAAATTGCAAGACTTGCCTTTACAAGTTCCTCACTGGGAAGGGGAACCAAACACTGCGGGCCATAACTGTTGGTTGAAACTTGGAAACTTCTTCCAGGAGAGCCGGGCGCCAAGACAAGGGACTGAGAAGTCATTCGAAGGGTCAGTCATAACAAGAGCCAAAGGATGAGATAAGAGATGCCGCGCCTGTTATCCTGACCACAAAACAAAACAGACCAAGAGACTGGAAGGCAAATTGTTTCTGGTGGTCCGATCCTGGAAAATGGTGGAAGCTGAGTTTTCAGCCACTCAGGCAGGGTTTTCCTGGCTTCACCCACTCTGGTCTTTTAAGAAGCTGGAGAAGGTGCTTGTCAGTGTGAACTAGGGCAGGTCCTCGCACTGGAAATTTATTAAAGTTGGCCCATTGGCTGTCTCAGACTGAGCAGATCTGGAGCCTGAAATCTGTTATCGCTCCCTCCTAGCTCCCTGTCATCTACTGATTTAATAAGCATACCATCCCTGTCCTCATCTAAGTCACGCAAAAGTTTAGGAGAGCAGGCCAAGGACAAATAGTTCTATGGCACAGTATAAAAAACTCCCTTCAGGTGACAGCCATCTATTAATCACAACTCTGAGGATAACCATCCAAGTGCTTGTTAATCTGTTTAACGATACCAGCATTTAGCTCTGTTTAATTTCTCCATTTTGTCCACAAGGATCTAATGAGAGATCCACTCAAATGCCTTGCTGAAATGTGATTTATTACCTGTCTTGCAATTCTCTGTGCTGAAAGCAGAGTGAAGGTGGGACTAGCATGAATTACTCTGCGTCTGTGCTCCGTTGCTTCAGGCGTGTCTGACTCTCTGCAACCTCTTGAACTGTAGCCCTCAAGGCTCCTCTGTCCATGGGGTTCTCCAGGCAAGAATACTGGAGTGGGTTGCCATGCCCTCCTCCAGGGGACCTTCCTGAGCCAGGGATCCCACCTGGGTCTTCTGTGTCTCCCACATTGCAGGTGGATTCTTCACTGCTGAGTAACTGGGGAAGCCCTTGATTTATTCTGAGTGAACC
Source organism: Dama dama (assembly GCF_033118175.1). Lineage (NCBI taxonomy): Eukaryota > Metazoa > Chordata > Mammalia > Artiodactyla > Cervidae > Dama > Dama dama. Next base: position 38,035,249 of record NC_083696.1, on the reverse strand, counting down.
CTCAACAGCTCTTGGTGGTCACTGCTTTCCTTTCCAAGTCCACAGAGCATTTCCATTAAAACCCACTTTGAAACTGTTCTGGAGATGACCATCAAGCCTATTGGTCTTTAGTTTCTAGAACCTTTTTTCTTCCCTTTCCTGAGAATTGGGAAAACATTCAATCCTCTCCAGTCTACTGAGACTTCTCTCACTCTTCACAGTTGTTCAGAAAGTACCCATAACATTTCAGCTTTTATTATTTCTACAAGACTTCGGTGGTATAATGTGTGCAGATCTGGAGACTCAAATGTGCTGAGAACAATGAGGTGTCTTATAACCATCTGTAGTTTCGCTCTTGAAATGTTTGCATTGAAGTGAAGTGAAGTTGCTTAGTCGTGTCCGACTCTTTGCGACTCCATGGACTGTAGCCTACCAGGCTCCTCTGTCCATGGGATTTTCCAGGCAAGAGTATTGGAGTGGGTTGCCACTTCCTTCTCCAGAGGATCTCCCTGACCCAGGAATCAAACCCAGGTCTCCTGAATTGTAGGCAGACGCTTTACCATCTGAGCCAACAGGGGAGTCCCCTGAGATAAGCTAGGAGGAAAAAAAAAAAAATAAGTAGACTAGTTCTATCCATGAGATCCATGATAGCTACTTCTGTCCCAAGCATGAAGACTTCTTATCCTTCTCATTTAAAAAAATTAAGTATTTGTTTATTAGTTTTTAATTTTTAATTTTTTGGCCACGTGGCATGTTAGTTCTCTGACCTGGGATCAAACCCTTACCCCCTACCTTGAGAAACACAGAGTCTTAACTGCTGGACCACCAGAGAAGTCTCTATCCATCTTGTTCTTGACATATGCTTTCAGATTCTTTGCTGTTGTTATTATTATTGGCACTTATCAGTGCTAAAACCCAGAAAAGTGCTGATTCAGTATTCACAGGTAACTGACATCATGCTATTTTTCCCCATAATGATTGAAATTTTTTTCAAAGTCACTCAATCACAGTGAGACCTAGCTCTATTTAGTTCCTGACTTTGGAGGTCTAAACCTCTGTATGGAACAAGCACACCTTTTCTACAATTATTGCTATCATTTGCTTAAGCTAATGTGAGTGAGTTTCCATTCTTTACAATAACCAAACAAGACTAACCAGAACCATTTATCCATCCAGTGAAGTTTTGGAAAGCTACTCTGTATCAGGAACACCTGAAACTCCCTAAGAGTAAGATTCCTCCTTTCTGCGTGCTTTGGCATTTTCCCTGTTAATCTCTCAATTTGGGATTTCATTACTCTTGATCCCGTCATTTTATACAGTAGCACTTGACGTCCATTTGACATCATTTGCCGTATCCTGTCTAGAAGACCTATGTCCTTTCCTGAGTGTCTGACATTCTGTATCTGAGCCGCCCCATGGGGTCGCCATTAGTCACATGTGGCTGTGCTTGTATATTAGTTGTTCAGTTATATCCAACTCATTGTGACCCCATGGAGCCCACCACGCTCCTCTGTCCATGCGATTTTCTAGGCAAGAATACTGAAGTGGATTGCCATTCCCTTTTCCAGGGACTCTTCCCCACCCAGGGATTGAAGCTGCATCTTCTGTGTCTTCTGCACTGCAGGCGGATTCCTTACCTGCCGAGCTATCAAGGAAGCCCACCACGTGTGGTTATCTAAATTTAAATAATTAAATAGAAAAAAAATTAAAACCTAGTTCCTCAGTCACATTACTGACATTTCAAGTGCTCAATAACCATGTGGCTAATGGCTTCCATATCAGACAGTGCAGTATTTTCCTGATCATGAAAGCTCTCACCGGCAGTGCTGGTCAAGCTCTTCCTCACGACCTTTGAAGTTCTCCTCAAGCAGTTAAGACTGGATGCCTTCGACAGAGTCGGCATTTATTGTCCTTGTCCAGAAGCTGTCAAATAGATTTTATTTGACAGGAATGTTAGACTCAAGCCTGGGAGACAGTATCTCTGATGAATGCAAGAGATCTGACTCCAAGGAGGCGGGGGAGAGAAGGAGACAGGCTCTATACAAGTTTGCTACAATCTGAATATTAAACTATTACTGTTAATTAAGAGTAAACTCTCACATGAAGAGATTTAGTGATCTTCTATGTATGGGAAGATGCAAGCATCTGGGCTTGCTGAAATAATTTCTTTCATATGCATCTAGTTATCTGGGGCCAATCCTGCTTTCTTCATTTTTCACATACTAATACCCTGTTTACTGTAAGAGACAGCAAATGTGGTGGATGGCCGCCTCTCACACCACCCCCAGCTCCTCAGCCCTTACCAGGGAGGAAGTAAGCTGTTGGCTTCCAAATAGCTGGCTTTGTTTCACCTGGGCTCAGAAATCTGCATGGAAAAGGCCTGTTTACTGATAGAGAGTAAAGCAGAAAACATTTCATTTCACGGGTAGTCTAAGTGCCTGGTTAGATAGTCATTCCCGTAAAGGCAAGTGATTACAATACACGTCAGTTCCTTTGCTCATCTAGGAACCACAGTTTGCAATCAAATGTGAGTGAATATTACCCAGATCCCACTGAGAATCATTGCAATGATTATGCCTAACAAAATGCTGGCACTTGTAGACATTCAAAATGTTTGCTTGAGTGAGGAAATGAATCAAACATGGTGGTCTCTGAAGTCCCTGAAACATTTTCTCAAAAATTCAAAGATAGGTACCATGGGGTTTAGGAAGGAGAGGGAGGAAGGAAGGAAGGAAGGAAAAGATAGAAAAAAAGAAAAGAAGGAAGGAAGAAAGAAAAAAGAAGGAAGATTCCATATACCTACAGAATCTCTCTTCTCCATCTTTGTTTCTCTGTTTCTGGGTCGGTCAGAGAGAGACTGAGAGGTGGGCTGGAATGCAGATTCCAGAGGAAGGAAATAGAGAGGGAAGGAAGGAAGTAAAAAAGAAGGAGCATCACGTAAGAGGGAGAGAGTCACAGTATTTTAAAATGCAAAAGGATGCAGGGTCCATTTAGCCTAACTCCTCATGTCACAGATGAAATATGGACATTTCATTTGGCATTTAATACAAATCTGCTGAAAAAAAAATGAAGCAATTGAGGTCGAAAGACATAGGTTAAGCGACTTGTCTAGAGTTACACAGCTAGTGAGTGTTGGAGCAGGGGCTAGAAGCCAGCCCACCTAAACTGTGATTGCTCACAGGGGGCTCTACCCACCCCTTCCCCATCCCTAGGGAGAAGAGCTAAGACGGGGACTCTGGGGTGAGAGGTCACTTGAGGGAGAGGAAAGTAAATTTGTGTGTCAGCTGTCAGCCCCTCTCGTGACTTTCTCCTTTAAGCAGAAGAAAGTTTTCAGCTGTTATACCTATTCAGTCTGAACTTCATGATATCCCCATCCCCAGGGCTATTTCTAGTCAACATCAACCTTGCCTGGACCCTCCGATGCCACAACTAGTGGGTGACCCTGGGAGAAGTCTTGCTTGACTAACTTACTCAGGTTGCACTTAGTTTAGTAATCACTTGTCCCTCATAAGCTTGGTCCAGATCCAAACTGGTTTCTGAAGCAGCCTGGCAGTTCTAACATTTCACCTATGCTAGAGCAGGAAAACACCCTGAAAACAGACTTTGCCAAGGATTTTAAATAGTACATTTGCGTGACTTTATCAGAGCACCTCTGCCATCGATCCTAGGATAACGAAGACCTGGAGCAGGTTTTTGAAAATGTTTCCCATCCCCTTTACTTCTCGTCTCTAGAAAACTCTCCAGGTCAAGAACTTTGGCATCTGAGTTATGGAGTTGGAGGTCATACAGATCTGATTTCAAGTGCAAAATGTCACACGGTTGTTACCGCAGGGAGGGAATGAATTGTCGCAGATCCAATTTTGATGCTTCACATGAGCACTGTGAAGATGGTCCTTAATATTCTGTGGGACCACACTGCCTGGGGAATTAACACGTGGCCAACACGTGTTGATTACATGGACGGGTCAGGGTGATAAGCCCCAGGTTTGAATCCTGGCACGGTTGCTTTGCAGTAGTAAGCCCTTGAGGCAAGTCCCTTGATTTCTTTCTATCTTAATTTTCTTATCTTGTGTCATAGGATTTCTCATCGTGTCCCCAGAGAAGTGAGGACAAATTGAGGTCATGCATGTAGAAGGCTTAGCACAGAGCCTGGCACTTGGTCAGCATTAGCTATCATTATTATTTCCTAATGTCCTATGATTTCTTTATGTACATTTCATTGTCCTTGGGGGCACCAAGTGAGCTGATTGCAAGTTCTCAGTCAGAAACATATGCCAAGTGGCAGCATTCACACAACACTTGTGATAAAAGTCCCAACTCCTCCTCCGCAGCCTCAGCTGGGCCAAGCGAGGTGAGTGTCGGGTTTTATGGGTCTGACGAAGATGTTTGAAATATTGTAGGAGACTGTCAAAGAATACTTAGACCCACTCCGAAAGAGGGCCGTTCTTAATTTTCATCTTTCCTGCAAGTCAGAAAGATATATACTCTCCAAATAATGGCAGTTTCCTTGTCCTGAAGTTATGGCAGCTTGGTGATACAAGAAACAGCACCCTGTCATAAGGACCACATAAAACATGGTCTGACATTTCTTTAAAAGTAAAAAGAAACATGACTGTAGCAGATGACCTCTCCTCCGAGGGCACAGCTGTTTTGTGTGGTTAGAGGGACCCGTTGTTTCATACTTAGGGGCTACGATATATGACTGGCTTTCCACAAAGTGTTTCCATGAGAAATTACAGTACATTCTAAAAGGGTGCACCAACTCTGCTGCATTCGTATGAGGGAGGAGGACTTTCTCCCCGCTCTTGATGTTTTCCAAATGATACTGTGCTGAATAGTTGTGATTAGGAACTCCTTTAGCGTGTGAATTGAAAGTGGTATCAAGATTACAGATGCGTCGTCTATTTCCCGGGATCTTTAAACTATAGGCCTTTTGTTAGGTTGGTGGGCCAGCATCTCCGAGGATTCAGCATCTATGGGAAGTCACTGCAAACACAGCGTTTCTGTGTGTGAGGACTGAGTATCTAGGGAAAAGATTTTTTTAAAATATTTATTTGTTTAAATTACTTATTTTTGGCTGCGCTGGGCCTTCGAGGATGCACATGGCCTTTTCCCTAGCTGCGGCTGGCCCGGGCTGCTCTCTGGTTGTGGTGTGAGGGCTTCTCACGGCGGTGGCTTCTCCTGATGTGGAGCAGAGGCTCTCGGTGCTCTGGTTTGGCAGCTGTGGCTCAGGCGCTTAGTTGCTACGGGGCACATGGGATCTTCCCAGGTCAGGGACGGAACTGCTGTCCCCTGTATCACAGGGTGGATTCTTAATCACTGGACCACCAGCAAAGCCCCCAGGAAAAATTTAAGTAGTCACATTTTAACAGATAGTAGGTGATCTCCATTTTCTCAAAAAATGTCTGTTCCTCCTATAAAATGTTATTTGTGCAATGCATCAAGTGATGATGAAAAAGTACGAAGGGTCAAAAGTTTCTAACTGTACGTGTGTTATGTTGATGAGACCAGGTTTTCTTTCTTTGTTTTCCAAATTATCTTTAACATGTTTTATTTACTTGGCACGTGCATGTGTGTGCGCTCAGTAGTGTTCAACTCTTTGTGACCCCTGGGACTTAGCCTGCCAGGCTCCTCTGTCCATGGACTTCTTCAGGAATGAAATTAAAATGAAAGATTATATCTCCATTTCTTTTGCAATTGGGTTTACTCTAGGCATCCATGGTTACTGCGAACATTCCCATTAAAGGATGGGGCACCCCCTGCCTCCCCAAACTCTTTTCTCTAAATTAGAATAATAAGTCCTTGGAGAGGGGAGTTTGGCAGCCTCTGCAAATGGTGGGGGGAAGTAGATGCCAATTACTGACTGGCCGTGGTGTCAATAAAAAAAAAAAAAAATGTGCTCCAGTTGCTCATCTCCAAAACCCGGCTACTGACCTGCCAACATCAGGGCACTGAGCACACATCCCAGTCTGGACTGTGAGAGATTTGCTCTGATTTATCTCTGCCCTCTCACCACATCCCCTGAGTGACCAGACCTGGGCATATGCAGAGGTGGCTGGCTTGGTTTAGAAGTACAAGCTAAGATGCTGGAACAGTTGACTTATTGGTAATTAGACCACACTGGTATTGAACTCATGACCTCAGCCTCATTAGAGCTGCGTTGGGGCCAACTGAGTTGACCAGAAACAGATTCAAAACAGTGAGTGATAGAGGTCTTTGGGGCAGGGTCAAAGGCCTATTTACACTACCCCATAGCGTAAGTGGCTTCTTACTCCAGCACGTTAAAGGAGCAGGGGTTGACAAAAATGGCCATGTGATGGCTCACTGCTCCTGCCTCCTATACATGGATTACAGAGCACTGCTGTTCCGGGCAGCCCCCACCTTCCCTTAACTGGATTGCCATGTAATTCAAGGGTTAATAAAGGGAGAGACAAGTGTTTTAACAGGACTTTTCTTTTTTTTTTTTCTCTCTCTTTCACTTCCTAATGGGTAATAGTAACAAAAACACTAGGAGTATAGCCCATTATTTTAGGAGTGATTTCCTTTGAGTGACACGCTTTGATTTAAAACTGCCCATAGCTAATCATTATTTTCACTTTTTGTTTTTCAAGGAAATCTAAAAACAGATGCCTTCAGTTTGTGTAGAAAAGGAATCCGTTTCTGGGTGGTGAAGAAGGATGCGTGGAAAAGTCAGCACACAGAATGATGCCAGCCACTTTGCTAAAGCAATGAAATGGAACAGAAATTGACTCAAAATACAAGTTTTTATGGTAAGACTAGCATTTCAACCTAATGGGAAGAAAAAGGATTACCTAATAATGGCTAGCCATTTAATATAAAGATGAATTTCTGCTTCAGACCACACCCAAAATAAAAATTTCCATGTGAAAACAAAACTTTCTAGTTCTAAAAGTTAATGAAGTGATTAAAAAATAACAATCTTGGAAGGCCTAACAATATAAAAACTAGTAGAACACTACAAAAAATATGTATAAATATAACATTAAATAAATATAAACTATAACAATATAAAAAACTAATAATATACTCTAACTAACATAAAAACTGTTAAGAAAAATGAAATAATTTGACTTCATAAAAATTTATCATGAAAATTTAGGTACATCAAATACTAAAAGGCAAACTGGAGACTTTATTTTTGGTACTTACGGAAGTGTTAATCACAAGATATTTATGGTGCCTATGGAATACTTAATAATAAAGCATTTAGAAATCAACAAGAAAGAGAGGAATGAATTCAAAGACACAAAATAACTGAACATCACTTTACATAAGAAAAAATGTAAATGGCCAGTAAACCTATGAAAATATATTTAACCTCCTTAGCAAAGGTCAAGAATTGTGTGTTTTAAACAACTGAAAGTTAATTTTTCCTCTAAAAATTCAGCAAAGACAAAAATAAAAATACCCACAGTGCTGCAGGGAAATTAATACTTTCTTTATATCACTTGTGGCTATACAAATTGCTCTAACTTAGAAGGTATTTGGCATAAGAAAAAACTTAAAATTTAACATGTGCTATGATCCAAAAATTCTACTTGTAAGAATCAATCCAAAAGAAATAATCATGGTTACATGCAAAGATTTTGCTACTAGAATGTTGATCAAAGCATTTTTATGATAACTAAAAATTGGAAACAGCTTAAATCTCCAACAATAAGGAATGTTAATTATATGATGGTGTGTGGTGTATCATGGAACTTTCTGTAACCTTAACATGTTGTAGAAAAAATTATATTTCATGTCATAGAATAAAATTCACTTTTATCTTGTTCAGAAAATAATGTAGGTTTAAAATTGTGATATATATTACATATTATATGTGTTATACATGCATAGAAAAAGATGGTAGAATAATATATATCTTACATGTCAAAATGTTAAAATACTTTTCTCTAGGTATGGGAATTATGGATGATTTTAAAATATCTCTTTTTATCAGATTTTTTTTTTTTCCTTTAGAGTGAACATGTGTTACTTGGAAAACAAAAGGTAAAAGCAGTGTATTTTGTTTCAAATATTGTAGCTAGCACAGTTTCATCCTGGAGATAAAGTGGGATAATATATAAGAAAATCCTTAACACAGGATAAGAAAGATGAAGTAGCCTTGGTACCCAGGATTTGAATTTGAATCTAAAATTCAAGCACTCTGGAAACCTGTAGCACTGGATTAAAGAGTGACTTACCCTAGTGGGTGGATTGCCTGAGTCCCAGCCCACTCTCTTTTTTTGTAGCTTGACTTCATTTTAACGGCTCATACATCTTTTCATAAGATGTCAGCCAAGGAACAGAAAGAAAAATAAATTCTCACCTGTCATTTTTCAGATAATCCTGATCACATTCATCTTCTTCACTATACTGTGAAGCACACTCTAGCATGACCCGTTTCTTTGAGGTAAGCTGGGGCAAGTCTTCCTTTGAAAGATCTCTGGCGTCAACAGCCACCGCTGTATGATCTGTTATGTGACACAAAGATAGAAATTATGCGCATGCAACTCCCCAAGTGGCTCAGTGGTAAGGAATCCGCCTGACAATGCAGGAGACGTGGGTTCGATCCCTGGGTCGGGAAGATCCCCTGGAAGAGGGCATGGCAACCCACTCTAGTATTCTTGCCTGGAGAATCCCATGGACAGAGGAGCCCGGTGGGCTACAGTTCACAGGGTTGCATAGAGTCAAATGTGACTGAGCATGCACACAACCAAAACATCAAAGTAAAACCCAGGTATTGATTATGGATCCCCGAGATGTTTTGGCTGACAGGAAGGGGAGGCATGCTCAGAAGGTGAGTGAGTTCTGAGGTGCCGGATGGCGCTGGCTGGAGGATAGCATTGGAGTTACCATGGAGACTGGTTCCCTGTCAGGATCCTGGATTCACACCTTGGGCCATGGGAAATACAAGCAAAAGAATAAGAACAGAATAGGGTGCTTTGTACAATGGATCCCTTTAAGATTTGGGATATAATGCACCACTTAGGTTTCCCAGGTGTCGAAATGGTTAAAAAAAAAAAAAAAAGATCTACCTGCAACACAGGAGACACAGGAGATGTGGGTTCAATCCCTGGGTTGGGAAGATCCTCTGGAGAAGGAAATGGCACCAATATTCTTGCCTGGGAAATCCCATGGACAGAGGAGCCTGGCGGGCTACAGCCCACGGGGTTGCAAAGAGTTGGACACGACTTAGCCACTAAATAACCACCACTTCTTTGGGATCACTGCAGCAGACCTTGTCACTAACAATTGTGTGTATATGTGTGTGTGTTCACAGGGTGCAATGCTGAAAAAGCGAAAGTGAAGTTGCTGAGTCGTGTCCGACTCTTTGCGACCCCACGGACTGTAGCTTACCAGGCTCCTCCATCAATGGGATTTTCCAGGCAAGAGTACCGGAGTGGTTTGCCATTTCCTTCTCCAGGGGATCTTCCTGACCCAGGAATTGAACCTGGGTCTTCCCCATTGTAGGCAGACGCTTTTACCATCTGAGCCACCAGGGAAGGGGTTGGTGATTCCTATAGATGGGCGTTAGGAATTAGAAGAGAATTTTTCCTATGTCTGTGTAATATGGTGTTGCTGCACTGCTGGCGTCTGAAGGACATGATGGCAGTCCTTTTTTGGTGACAGTAAAGGGGCAGAGAAAGAGGATGGTAAAAAGAGTATGGAGGTGGAGACCATATTATGACTGTCAGGGCTTGCGTTTATTGTAACTCCCCGCCCCACCTCACCCTGAGATTGCAAGACAACATTTGGGGAGACTTGTTGGGGCGCATTGGATATTATAGCAAGCAGGGTGGAAAAACTGAGCCAAATATGGATTGCTACTATAAATGTAACTTCCCTTTAAACCCGGAGTTAATTGCCCTGGGAATCCGCGTGTTACATAGACAAGGGTTCGTTTCTATGATTAATTCCGCTGGCTTGAGCTTGGTACTAATGAGACCAAAGCCAAGGTTATCAGCTCTAACCCCATAGGAGCTGTTAGCATCTCACAGCTCCAAAACCCAGGTGACAGCCTTCACCCTCGGACACAGTGGGACTGGGTGACAGAGTATGATGTTTGACTCCACTTTTAGTACCCAACACCCCCCACTTTCCCCTCTAACACGATGCCTCTGCGCTGAGGGCACAGGCAGTTCATTCTGTAACACGACAATGACATTGTCTCCAGAGCCACATTGCACTTAAAAGGCTGCCTGCGTGAGAAACAGTAGAGACTGCCCTGTTAGTCCTTTCAATGGGCACAGGTGATGCCACTGATTGACTTTCAGAGACAAAAACAGCGTGAAAGAAACCATGCCCAGGTAACCCCATTGCCTAAGAGTTTGACTACAATTTGGCAAAAAACAAACCTCCGTTCTTTCGCCACTTTCTAAGAAGTAGTTGGCAATCCCCAGCCTGTACATTTGGAAAGGAATCAAGTGGGGTATTTTACCTGCGTCCACTGGATTCTCTGCCTTGAAGAGTCCCGTCCCTTTAGTCTAAAGCCTTTTGTTCTGTGTTTCATCATGTAAGACCTAAGTCCTCACTGGTGTGTGCGTGCATGCTGAGTTGCTTCAGCAGTGTCCAACTCTTTTTAACCCTATGGACTACAGCCTGCAAGGCTCCTCTGCCCACGGGATTCTCCAGGCAAGGATACTGGAGTGGGTTGCCCTTCCCTTCTCCAGGGGATCTTCCTGGACCCCAGCGATTGAATCTGTGTTTATTTATCTCTCCTGCAGTTGCAGGTGGGTTCTTCACCACTAGTGCCACCTGGGAGGCCCCCAACACATCTTAAGCTCTGTATTTATTAGGATCACTGGATTTGCAAGTAACTGAAACTCAACTCATGGATTCACATACCCGGGAAGAGTACTAGATCTGTTCACAGACTCTAAAGAAGAGCTGCAGGGATCAGTCTTAGAAACTGGTTTGGGGGAGGATGGCTACATGTATGTGCATGGCAGAGTCCCGTCCCTGTCCACCTGAAACCATCACAACATTGTGTGTGTCTGTGCTCGGCTGTGTCCAACTCTTTGCAGCCCCATGGACTGGATCCTGCCAGGCTCCTCTGGCCCTGGGCTTTTTCCAGGAAGGATACTGGAGTGGGTTTCCATTTCCCACTCCAGCGGATCTTCCCCTCCCACGGATCCAGCCCAAGTCTCCTGGGTCTCTTGCTGGCGGATTCTTTACCACTAGTGCCACCTTGTTTATCCTCTATATTAAAAGTGAAAGTGTTCGTCGCTCAGTCATGGCCGGCTCTTTGGGACCCCATGGACTATAGCCCGTCAGACTCCTCTGTTCATGGGATTCTCCAGGCAAGAATACTGGACTGTGTGGCCATTCTCTTCGCCAGTGGATCTTCCCAATCCAGGGATCGAACTCATGTCTATTTGAGCCACGAGGGAATACACTATAGGCCAATACAATGGAAAAAATTTTTTTAAGAAAAAAAAGAAATTGGATCTCAAACACGGCCCTCCCAGAGACCCGGCCATCTTTCCCTTCCCCTGCTCCTTGTCTTGGCTTCGCTGTGCAGAAAGCTTCTCTCCACGTGGTAGCCAGCATTCCCCAACGCACATCCCCCTGGCTTAGCAAAAACAGGACAACTATGTTCTCTGGCATTTTGAGGGATTTTCCTCGGTCTCAAAGATTGCTGGCTGAGGATTAAGGCACTGGAGGTCCAGGTGCCGCCTCCACACCCGTAGCTGCGTGCATTCATCAAGGAAGCAGGAGGCAGAGACTGCGTGGGGCGGAGCTCCGCACCCGCCCCGGCGCCGCTTGCGGACGCTGATACGCCGCCGCCGTGCGACGGCCATGCGCGCTTTGATGCCATGAGACCTCGGGTTCTGGCGCGTCTGAGCTTCTGATGGCATTTGGGGCTCCGAGGAGCATCTAGGCTTCATCACCAACAACAGCAGCGAGATCTGCGAGGCCTATGGCTTGGACCTGCGTCAGCGCCGGGGCTTCGGCTGCCCTGCGGACCTGGCACTGGCGGCGAGGTCCCGGGCCGGATCCGTTGCATCGCGCTACACCTGCGCCGGTGGCAGGCAGGCGCGCGGGGCCGCAGGTGTTAGTGCTGGACGCCTGGGGCGTGGAGCCCAAGCCGCTGCCGGGTGAACCGCCGTGGTGCCTGACTGCACAAGGATCCAGAGCTCAAGGTGCGCGCTGTTGAGATGCGCTTTGGCCCTCAACTTCAGTTCCATGAAGCTCTCCAAGGCCGCGTTACCTGTAGCAGCCCAGCTACCTGCTCATGGGCACCAACGTGGATGACCGCTCCCACTCGAGAACTGGACGCTTCATCGTGCATACCGGCCGGGCTGTCTGGTTCGAGCCATGGGGATGCGCGTCCCGCCAAGCTGGCATCGTAGGAAGCCCAGTCGCTCCATCTTTCACTGCGTGTCCCAGGAGTATGGTGTCCACTCGGGGCGCACCTTCATGGTAGGTGGTTGCCTGGACAGAGACATCCTCCTTGGTGTCACTGTGATCTGAAGGTCATCTTCACACCCTCTGGGGTCTCCACTCTAAGGGATGTGATTTAAAAAAAAAAAAAAAAAGGAATGGGAAATGTGCAAAGAATAAGTTACTGCAGTTCTCCTTAACCTTCCCTGAAGCTTAATTGGTCTGCTTGCATGCATGCAGACTCAGTCGTGTCTGACTCTTTGTGACCCCCATGGACTGTACCCCGCCAGGCTCCTCTGTCCATTGGATTATCCAGGCAAGAATACTGGAGTGGGTTGACATTTCTTTCTCCAGGGGACCTCCCCGACCAGGGATCGAACCTGCATCTCCTGCATTGGCAGGAGGAGTCTCTACCACTGAGCCACCCGGGAAGCCCTAACTGGTCTGCTTGCTGCTGCTGCTGCTGCTGCTAAGTCACTTCAGTCGTGTCCGACTCTGTGCAACCCCATAGATGGCAGCCCACCAGGCTCCCCCGTCCCTGGGATTTTCCAGGTAAGAACACTGGAGTAGGTTGCCATTTCCTTCTCCAATGCATGAAAGTGAAAAGTGAAAGTGAAGTCGCTCAGTCGTGTCCCACTCTTAGTGACCCCATGGACTGCAGCCTACAAGGCTCCTCCATCCATGGGATTCGCCAGGCAAGAGTGCTGGAGTGGGTTGCCATTGCCTTCTCCAACTGGTCTGCTTGGAGCATAGCATAACACTGGGATATTCTGAAGAAGCCCAGAGTAATACAGGTGCACGTCAGAGGAGAAAAGAAGTCTCTTTCTGATCATTTGGAATTTCCCTTTTATATAGTCAGAAGGAATATCATCTAGGTTCTTCTTTAATAGATAGGAAAATGGAGTCACAGATAATTGAAGTGAATTGCACAAGACAAATCACCCACTGGGTAACTGGACAAAAGTCTCAAATCTCTTACACCCAAGTTTACTACTTTTTCTTGTGTTAGCCCACCTTCAACAGATTTGTTATCCAACTTATCACTGGCTTTGATGGTGGGACGTTCAACTGATAGATGAAGATCAACCTTGATGGTCTACAAACCCTGTTGCAACCCTCTTCTCTTACCTTCAGATCCATAGGCTTATCTGCTCTTGGGTAGGGCTTGATGGAATAGGCGGGGCCAGTCAGCTGCAGACCTGGGACTCAAAGAATAAATTCAGGCCTCCTTGTCCTGGTCGTGTGGGTTTCTAGAGCCATATCACAGTCCCTGGTCAGAAGGAAAGGAAGACAGAGATCAGAATTCAAACCCAGCCTTGGATTCTCCTTCCTCTTAAGATGTAGAAAGTCACTCAAGAACATTGCTTCTGCCCTAACAAAGAAAAAAAGCTGAGTGATCTCTAAAATCATAACTTTTTTTTCAGCCCAGGAGAGAGCTGTGGTCACAAGGCAACTCAAACTGAATTCCAGGGTAGGAAGTGTCATAAGACCCTTCCAGAAGATGGGCACACAGGAACTGCTAATGTTTTTGCAGGGCATGAGAAGAAGAGGTAACAGTCAGAAGCAATGGACATTTTAACATATTCTTAGAGGCCACGTGTAGGCTGTTACTCGTTAGTTAGTTGGGCAGTGTGTTGGGCACTGAGGAGAGGAGATACCATTCCAGAGTGGTCAGCCTGGTTTGACTCTATTTCTTAATGGAATACGGGAAAGTGAGTGTATTGGTTATCTGTTGCTATGTAACAAATGATCCTTTGAAGCAGCTTAAAACATCAGACATTTATTATCTCAGAGTTACTGTGGGTCAGGTATCCCAGCGGGGGACCTCTGACTTGTGGTCTCTTGGAAGGCTGTAGGGAAGGTTTTGGTCATTGGTCACGTCAAAGTTTGCCTGGGGAAGGGTTTGCATCCAAGCTCATGCACACGGCTGTTGGTAGGGCTCAGGTCCTCACTAACTGCTGGCTAGAGGCACAAGTTCCTTGTCACATGGCCTCTCCACAGGGCAACTCTCAACATGGCTGCTCACCTCACTCGAAATGAGTCGGTAAATGAGATAGCCAGAGGGGAGGCCACGGGCCTTTCTGCTATATTAATAGTGAGTCACTAGGGCCATTCCAACTCAAATAAATTGCACAAGGATGTGAATACTAGGGGGCTTCTCTGATGGTGTAGTGGTAAAGAATGCTTTTGTAATTCTTTACAGATTCTTTACAGGAGATGCAAGAGATGCGGGTTCAATCCCTGGGTTGGAAAGATCCCTTGGAGAAGGAAATGGCAACCTACTCCAGTATTCTTGGCTGGAGAATCCCATGGACAGAGGGACCTGGCAGGCTATAGTCCATGGGTCACAAAAGAGTCGGACATGGCTCAGCTACTAAGCAGGCACACATGAACACAGGAGGTTTGGATCATTGGCATAGTGGCTGCCCGCCACAGAGCTGAATGCTGTATTTGGGGGCCCAAAGTTAACTGTTATACCCTTGGGGTAGGAGGTGGTAAGTAGAAGTGAAGGGTGTTATGTGCCAAGTTTTGCAAGTCCTGGAGCCTTGACAAGAAAGTTGGAGCTAGCAAGCGTCAGGGGTTTGAGACTCAGTGGGTTAGGGCAGAAGGGCACCCAAGTCCTCAGAATGACTGGAAACATTCACAGTGTTTTTGTTGTGTCATTAAATTCTCGAACCCATGAAAAGATTTTATATTAGTCCCATTTTACAGATGAAGAATTAAGGCCTGGAGAGTTTATAACTCTTTCTCATGGTTACACAGCTATTATGGTGATGTTTGCACAACCCTGTAAATATACTAAAGAATCATTGAATTGTGTACTTAAAATAGATACACACTAGGATATGTATGGGGCTTGGACAGTAAAGAATCTGCCTGCAATGCAGGAGACCCAGGTTCGATTCCTGAGTCTGGAAGATCCCCGGGAGAAGGAAATGGCAACCCTCTCCAGAATTCTTGTCTGGGAAATGCAGTGGGCAGAGGAGCCTGGTGAGCTACAGTCCACGGGGTCACAAAAAGTTGGATGTGACTTGGTGACTAAACAACAGCAGCAAGGAAATGTAAATTATATTTCAATGAGCTTTTTTTTTTTTTTTTTCCAAGACCACACAGGTAATATGTGGTAGAGTGGGAAATTTCCGATCTAATTGTTTTAGGCTCTGTATTAGTTTGCTGGAGCTGCTGTAACAAAATACTACCACTCGGATGGCTTAAACAGTAGGTGTTAATTTTCTGATGGTTGTGGAGGTTAGAAGTCTGAGGTCAAGGTGTTGGCAGGGTTGGCTTCTTCTGAGGCCTCTCTCCTTGGCTTGTAGACGGCTGCCTTCTGTGTCTGAACACGGTCTCTCCTCTTTCTGTACACATCCTGGGTGACTCTGTGTGTCAGAATCCCCTCTTCTTAGCAGGACACAGGTCCCATTGGATTAAGACTCACCTTAATTGTTTCACTTTAATTTATTCACCTCTTTAGAGACTTTTTCTTCAAATATGATTATAGCCTGGGCTAACTGGGTATTATGACTTCACCATGTGAATCTGGGGAGACAATTCAGCCCATAACAGACTCCAAAGTTTATGTTTTTTTTCAGACAATAGAAATCCTTTTCAGACAATAGAAATCTACTGCTGTCTTTGTTAATAAAATCTACATGATAAACTGTAACCTGGATTTATTAATATGTATTTGTTCTGTTCAGGTAGAACAGTATTGGGACAATTCTAATTCCTACAGATAAGTATTTGCAAATGGTAACAGTTTGAATGAGCTCATGCTGCAGTCTCTAGATACTCTTCAAATAAATTGATTAAAAGCTCTAAAGAGGAAGAGTTGAATTGTTAAAAGAAAAAAAAAAAATGAAGTTGAATGACCACCAGTATTTAACATCTGTTAATATCATTTATCACAGAGATGTTAAGTAAAACAAGCATCCAAAATGTATAACAAATGCTGAGACAGTTTATAATGTGCTATTATCGCGTATCTTGTCATCTCTTTACTGGTTACTCTGCAACTGACCACACGCGAGGAGAGTGCATTCTCTGAGCAGACAGGCATGAGCCTGGCCCAGCACGGCCTAAGCCAGCCACTGCATGTGAAAGGGATACTTGTGCACAGTCTTACATGACGAGACACACAAGGGCCTACATTCTTAAAAAGTCCGGACACGCAAGTCAACTTACTGGTGTCCCGATGTATTAAAGTTTGACATGAAAGACCATTCGTACTGCATTTTACTTCTGTTTTTAAGGCAGCAGTAATTTTTAAAGATGGGGCTTCCCTGGTGGCACAGTGATAAAGAACCCACCTGCCAATGTAGAGACTCGGGTTTGATTCCTGGGTTGGGAAGATCCCTTGGAGAAGGGCATGGCAACCCACTCCAGTCTTCCTGCCTGGAGAATCCCAGGGACTGAGGAGCCTGACAGGCTACAGTCCATGGAATCTCAAAAGAATGGGAAATGACTTAGCGACTAAACAGCAGCAACAATTTTTAAAGATACTTAAACATTGGTGAGGACTTCCCTTGTGGCTCAGCTGGTAAAGAATCTGCCTGCAATGTGGGAGACCTGGGTTCGATTCTTGGGTTGAGAAGATCCCCTGGAGAAGGGAAAGGCTACCCACTCCAGTGGCCTGGAGAATTCCACGGACTGTATAGGCCGTGGGGTCACAAAGAGTTGGACATAACTGAGTGCCTTTCACTTTCAAACATTTGTGGGGACACAGTGCAACCTAGCTTTCAGATAACGCAGTCTGAAACTACCTGAAATATATCCTCAGGCTCTAATGCCTACAGGGGACCCATCTGTTTGGAAAGACAGACCCATGGCCCCTGGGCTTGTATCAACTGCGTCAGAACCTAAATCCAGAGATGGGTAGAGGGGAAAGCCAAGTGTTGGGGAGAGGGGAAAGCCAAGTATGTGCTTGAAACAAAAATTCCAGCATCATTTGAACTAACCTCTTCATTCTGGGTTAACTAACTGGTGGGTTTAAAGAGTGACTTGAGAGTCCCTGTTATCTGTGCTCCAGATCAGCAACAAACCTTAGCATTCCTCAGGAAGAATCGAATGTCACTTAAAACTGCCTTTTCCGTCTGCTTCCTCCCTCAATTAAGAAGCCTTTGTAGGACTGAGGCCAAATGAGTCCATAAAAGGGCTTATTTCCCATTTGGTACTCAGCTGAAGCCTGAGTCGCTCACTTTCTCCCTGGTTCTCATTTCTTCTCTCTCCACACTCCTCTTTCCCATCTTTTAAACCAATTAGGGGAACTGAAGACTTGGTGCAAGGGCCAAGTATTGAGTTTTTCCGTCAACAAGGAGAGGCCAGCCAATATCCCTTTATCTGAAAGATAAACAGAGGCAGCTAATGAGGGGAGGTGGGAGGATTAGGGGTAGTAGAGGATCATTCTGGAAGCTTTGGTAATTCTTTAGAGGCGATAACGTGATGGAGGCTGAAGTTTCTGCACTAAATCAGTTCAGTGAAGACACTTGAGATCACGCAGCGCTCATCCACTAGATGGCAACAGAGAGCCATCTATGCCTACCTCCCGGCTCCTGGCTGAACTTCACCTCTAAGCTGCTGAAGTTTAAAATCCCCTCTATTGCATGGAACAGTACCAAGAATTTTGCTTAAGAGATGGCTGATTGTTGGCTGTTTAGACCTTACCTTCTAACCCTTTGCACTTATCCTATAACTTGAAGTTCAGCTGTGTTTTTCAGAGGTCTCCTTCATTGCAGGCAGATTCTTTACTGTCTGAACCACCAAGGAAGCCCGTACAAAGCATAGATTTGTGTATATATTGTCACTCCTGTTTTTTAGCCTCTGAGGGAAAGTGCCAAGCAACACTGTCCCCATTCTCTTTTATGTAAGAGGGTTTGCTGCTCTTTGAAAGTCTTTTTTGTTGTTCTTGTTGGTTTGATTCAATGAAGAAGAATTGAATAGGCAGCCTTGCTGGGTATGAAATCATTTGCCACCTACTCACCAACAACAATTTGACCTGATCCCCTGGCCTTGGGAAGGTCAGTGACTCCTGGCTTGGTTTGGCCAGCAAGGGGGCAGTGTGAGGTTTTGTGGGAGGTGTGAGAAGAGAGTGAGTAATGTCTAGGGGCTTCCTGATCCTGGGGGAGACAGTCTGGGTTGTAAAGGGCCAGCACTAAGGTCTGCAGTCACGTATGGAGGTGAGATTTGGACCATAAAAAAGGCTGAGCCGCGAAGAACTGGTGCTTATGAACGGTGGTGTTGGAGAAGACTCTCGAGAGTCCCTTGGACAGTAAGGAGATCAAACCAGTCCATCCTAAGGAGATCAGTCCTGGGTGTTCATTGGAAGCACTGATGCTGAAGCTGAAGCTCCAATACTTCGGCCACCTGATGTGAAGAGCCAACTCATTGGAAGAGATGCCGGGAAGGATTGAAAGCGGGAGGAGAAGGGGACGACAGAGGATGAGATGGTTGGACGGCATCACCCACTCATGGACCTGAGTTTGGGCAAACTCTGGGAGATAGGGAGTGGGAAGCCTGGTGTGCTGCAGTCCATGGGGTCACAAAGAGGCGGACACGGCTGAGCCACTGAACAGCAACAGCGGAGGCCTGCCAGGGCTGATGCTCTCCTGGGACTTAGTCGACGATATTGTTATAAAAACAAAAAGAACTGCTGAGGAGGAGTTGAAACAAGTGGGTGGGAAGATAAAAGAGCAGCTTCTTGATGGAGCCACGTAGCAAGTTTGAAATAGTCTGAAGCTCTTTGACCGTGAGTGTGATGTGTTGGTTGGTATATGTGCTGGTACCACTGGCTGGCCTGTCACTTAGGGGAAGGAGGAAGGAGAGACTTCCCTGGTGGTCCAGTGGCTAAGACTTTGTTCTTCCAATGCAGGGGGCCCAGGCTCGATCCCTGGTCAGGGAACTAGATCCCGCACGCCGCAAGTGAAGAACCCGTGTGCTGAAACTAAGACCTGGTCAGTTCAGTTCAGTCGCTCAGTCGTGTCCGACTCTTTGTGACCCCATGAATCGCGGCACGCCAGGCCTCCCTGTCCATCACCAACTCCCAGACTTTACCCAAACCCATGTCCATTGAGTCAGTGATGCCATCCAACCATCTCATCCTCTGTCATCCCCTTCTCCTCCTGCCCCCAATCCCTCCCAGCATCAGGGTCTTTTCCAGTGAGTCAACTCTTCGCATGAGGTGGCCAAAGTATTGGAGTTTCAGCTTCAGCATCAGTCCTTCCAATGAACACCCAGGACTCATCTCCTGGTACAGCCAAATAAATAAATGTTAAAAAAAAAAAAAAAAAAAGAAGAAGAAGAAGAAGGGAAAAGAGAATTAAAGAAGAAAAAGAAGACCAGAAAGGAAGAGGGAGAAAGACTGAGTGGAAAAGTGATGGAACATTTTCATGATGTAGGTCGCCATTTGAGACAACCCCAGCGGGAACCCCCATAGCCTTCTGCCTTGGGGTCAGTGGCCACTCACCCAGCTCTCTGCCCAGGGTGTGTGGGGCACTCTAAGAGTCAGATTCTGACCTTTGGGAAGTCCCAGGGGCCACAGGCTGGCTGACTGATGGATGCATAGTTGTCAAATCCCCTGGACTGCAGCTCAGAGCAGGGGTCAGGGGACACCCCCAGGGCAGTGTCTGTTTAGTGGAGAACTTGAGCTGGACTGTGCAAGTTCCAAAGGGTCTGGACCAGCAGGAGAGGCTGGAGAGGCCAGTATGAAGGACAAAGGAGGAGAAAGAAGAGGCTAAGGGAGGCTGCCTGAATGCTAAGAGTGCGAATATTCAGGAGACTCACGGGTGGGGCCGCCCTGATTCTTCACAGCAGGGACTTGTCTGCAACATCTGTTGAATCAAATTGAATATAATTGCAAACTGAATCATATAACACTTCTTTGTATTAATATAGCCTTATAGAATGGGTTTCCCTGGTGACTCAGACTAGAGTCCACCTGCAATGCAGGAGACCCAGGTTTGAACCCTGGGTTGGGAAGATCTCGGAGAAGGGAATAACAACCCACTCCAGTATTCTTGTCTGGAGAATCCCACGGACAGAGGAGCCTCGTGCCACACAGAGTCTGTGCTGTCTCTGCCAACATCTTAGAAGAATCAGCCAGGATGTAATCAGCCATGGACCCCCATAGTCCATGGGGTCGCAAGGAGTCGAACATGACTGAAGCAGCTGAGCACGCACTGTAAGGTTAAAATGTTTTATTTTTGCATTTGTTTATATTATTTGTGTGAAAAGTATTATACACCTATGATAGTACAGTACTATATAGCCAATTGTGTTAGTTGGGTACCTAGGCTAACTGTGTTGGACTTACGAATATGCTCTTGGAATGAAACTTGTTCGTATGTAGGAGACTTACTGTATATGTAACAACTTTACATGTTCCATAGCATGTCATTCCCATTTCCTGCTTTGCCCCACGTTGTATGTGTCCTAGTATGCTCAGCCATGTCTGACTCTTTGCGACCCCATGAACTGTAACCCCCCAGGCTCCTCTGTCCATGGGATTTCCCAGGCAAGGATACTGAAGTGGGTTGCCATTTCCTCCTCCAGGGGATCTTCCCAACCCAGGGATTGAACCCGGTCTCCTGCATCGCCTGCATTACAGGAAGGTTCTTTACCTGCTGAGCCATCAGGGAAGCCATTTAAGGGAAGGAGTGATTAGTTGTACTGATTCTCCAGATGCAGATGTCTTGGCCCAGAAAGAATTAAGTGCCTTATCTACGATCACCTGTAAAGTGCTAAATGCATGGGGTGGAAGTCAGGTTTCTGGTTTCCCCATCAAGTGTTTGTTTTACTTTTTAGCTTAAACAGTTATTTTTTATGTATTTTTCTAGCTATTCTATTTTTGTTTATAAGGTGCTTTATTAAGTATATATTTTTCATTATTTTCTTCATTAGCTACATTGGTGTTCTCAACTTTCTTTATAACGGGACACCAGGACATATGACATTGGAAGAAGTGTCACAGTGTCCCATTATCTTCCCTTGCTGTGCGTGTGGCAGGGGATATTTAGGGCGGGGGAGGACTTCAGGGTTGGAGCTTGGAAAACTGTAGGCGAGTCCATCCTCTCAGTTCTGGAACAAGCTCCCTAACATTCATAGTCCTGGCCAGAGGGTACTTGCTACTTTCCTTCTATGAGGACAATTGTTCAAGTTGCTTGGATGCACCTTTTGTGTATCTTAAAATGACCTGGCAGCAGACTCCAAGAACTTCTGCTCATTGCAAAGGAATCTGATTTCTCATAGTCAGAGGTTTTTACCTGCTGATTAGAAGAGGGAATACTTTTTTTTTTTTTTAAGGTGAAAATATATAAGATCTTATCATCCTGAAGGATTCCGTTCGTCTTGATAATTTTCAGTGTAATGAGTTTGGGAAATCTCCCAAGCCTTATAGAAACTACCCTGGCAGACCGTGAAATGGTTTTAAAACTCTTCTTCAGGTTCACCCGTTACTGGTCGCTCTCTGTATTCTAAATCACCCAGACGTCCATCGGGATTTGAAACTGGCCCTCATGGAACCTCCAGCAGTAAGACTTCATTACACTATCCCTCATTTAATCTTCTCCTGTAAGATATTCCTAAACACTGGGTCCCTTGGCAAACGCCCTGAAGAAGTTTCATTTCAATATTGCTTTGTATTTATATAACCTCTATATCGAAGGAGCTTAAAAACACTTATGGCCCATGCTTCATTACTTAGTGTAACCACAAGGAAAGTCAACCCAATTCATATTAACAAATTGAAGCACGCCCTTTGAGATAGGTAATAAGAATAGCACTTTGTCTGCATGACACGTTTCTCTTCCAAGAAACTAGAAGTAATTTGAGCAACTGAACTCCTGGAGAAAAATAAAGAACAGATAAGGCAAGTGCTTAATCTTTGTTGTTGTTTAGTCATTCTGTAGTGTCCAACTCTTTTACACCCGACTGTAGTCTGTCAGGCTCCTCTGTCCTTGGGATGCTCCAGGCAAGAATACTGGAGTGGGTTGCCATTTCCTTCTCCAGAGGATCTTCCCAACCCAGGGATCCAACCTGAATCTCCTGCATTGGCAGGTAGATTCTTCACCACTGAGTCACCAGCAAAGCCCACTTTCTTAGGTACCTAGTAAAATGGGGGCGGAGTGGAAATCGGAGATCGAATATCTGACTCACCTCCCATCACGCTCCTGTTAGCACTGGTGATGATATGGTGGCAGTAAATTGTTACAGGGTGGAAGGGGCTTTCTCTTGTTCCTTGTTATAAATCTTGGGCTGTGTCATTTTTCTTCAGTGCAAAGGAAGGGTCTCCCACTCATGCCTGTGCTTCTGGATGTAGGCTGACTGCTTTATCTTTATGTCCTGGCTCATTCTCCTAAGATGGTGGCAGAGACAGGACAGAACTTGACATGTGGTGAGGTTCCAGGTAATCCAGTACCCAGGGAGTGAGTGAGGCATTTCAGTTCTAAGAAGCAAGAAGTTAAGTCAGTGTTACATTGTAAACCCTTCTCTTTTCAATGCTTATTATATGTCCTTTAAAGGTCTGGAGCCCCTGGTTGACTTTCCTTGAGGATCCAGGCTATCAGAGTTCCTTGACCAGACAGTAGCTCTTCACTGTCAGACCTGCCGATACATCAAACCTGAGAAATAGGAATGACTATGTTTTGATCTTTGTATGGGCTGTTTTTTTTTTTTTTTTAAATATACTTTATTTTAAAAAATTTAATGTAATTTTATTTTTTAACACCAAAAACACTTTGTATTGGGGTATAGCCAATTAACAATGTTGAGATAGTTTCCAGTGAGCAGCAAAGGGACTCAGCCATATATATGCATGTTTCTGTCTGGGCTGTTTTCACCAAATACTGAGCTGCTGTGCATTTGCCATTGGCCCCTCTTCTCTCTTCCCCTTAACCCAGCTCTTCTGGAGGCTTGGCTGGATGACTTTTCATCCCACAAGGGTCTAGCATAGTGAAGAGGCACTCGGGGTATGGGGCCAGTGTCTGAGAATCTGGTGGGCACTGTACACTGCCAGCCTGAGACTCCTGTCCTTCTTGTATACCCGCTCTGTGCTACTCTTGAGAAAACTCAGAATGCAGTTTGGGAAAGGCAGCACCTTGCATGTTCTTTCTTTTTCCATATATATATATATATTTTTAAATAGAAATATGTTTGAAAATAAGGTTGAGGACGTTTAGGGCATACAATCGGTTGGTTTGACACATGTATGTATTGCAACATGATTGTCATTGGAGTGTAAACTAACAGCTCTATCTCATCCTATAATTATTTCCTTTTTGTCGTGGGAGGGATTAAGATCTAGTCTCCTAGCAAGTTGGATGTTTATATCCATATTGTATTTTTTAAGTTAATTTATTTGCCTGCACCGGGTCTTCACTGCTGTGCTGGGCTTTCTCTAGTTGGGGCGAGCGGGAGCTGCTCTGAAGTTGTGGTGCTCGGGCTCCTCGTCGTGGTGGCCTCTCTTGTTGTTCGGCTCAGTCACTGTGACACGTGGCCTTAGTTGCCCCGTAGTGTGTGGGATCTTCCCAGACCAGGGATCCACCCCATGTCCCCTGTACGGGCAGGTGGATTCCTAACCACTGGACCACCAGGGAAGTCACATACTGTATTTTTTTTAAACTGATTCTTGAATTAATGGCCTGTGCCCTGCACTATTTCTTTATTTGCCAGTGAAGTTGGGGGAGAAAAATAATACCCTTATGGTCTCCTGAGAAGAATACTCCAGTGCCTCCTAAGAGAAATCCATCTTCCCCGTTCCCTTCAGAAGCATGAGCTGGTTCCTCAGACACAGCCCAGGAGGAGAACCCCTCAGGGGAAGTGCAACTGTGGCTGCTTCTGTGCTCTTAGGGTGGGGTTTCTTGCCCCCACAGAAGTCTGATTTAAGCTAAAGGGAAATGGAAGCTGAGGAATCAGTGGTCCAGAGTCTCCAGGCTTCTTAGAGCAAATATTCCATAACAGAGACCCCTGGGCTGCTTGGCGTAGAGTCGGCAACCTGAACTTGGCCCCAGTCTCAGAGCGCATATGGTGTTCCAAGTCAGGATCACAGACAGCAATGTACCATACTGCGCATGGGGAAAATATTTATGGGATAATAAATGTGAGCAGAGCATGTTTGTGCTCTGTGCATAATTGGCAGTAGAATATGTAGATGAACTGACTCCTAATTGTCTCCTTTAAGGAACTGTGGCCAGATGCCCCTACAGTTTGTGCCTAGGAGAACAAACAGCTTTCAGCTCTGGGCAAGGAGATGAGGCTGGTGGAACAAGATGCTGTTAACTAGCTTAAGGACTCATGCTTGTAAAGGACACCGGGACTTCCACGTGTGGTCTGGCTGAACAATGAACACAGATTTTTTTTTTCCTTTAAAAATGGATTATATATATTTTTATACATACAGAGTGTGGATCAGCCCAGTGAAATGGGCTTTGTGTAGACCATTGCAGGCCCCAAGAAGGAAGCTAAGGTGATATGACCATTGTTTTGGCAAATATGAGAAAAATCCAGGGGACATTGCCTAATTTAGATAAGCCTCTCTGTTTGTGATGGAGATTTCATTGTTCAGGGAGTCTAAGTCAAAGAATTCAGAAAGTATATCTTCAACCATAAACTGCATTGGATACCATGTGATCATCCCAATAGTACAACAACATTATCAAATAATTATTGTGCTTTGATTTGTTAAAGAGCCCAGAGAGCAGAACAATTTTTTAAAAATCTCAAAAAAACAAATTCCAAAGGTTAGAGTTTAAAATAATTCCACTTTTAGTCACTGTTGTCTAAGTCTCTTAGCAGAGGGGCAGACTTATTGAATAAAGGAAATAATTAGTGCTCAAATATCCTTTGTACAGTTGTGTAAATTTTTAAATAAAATTGAAAACTGAGGTTATGTTTCTTTTTTTGTGTGGAAGAGCTCTTTTGTAGGTTTCCTGCTTGCCTGCCATTGTTACGCAGTGGGTAGATTTTCCTTCACATTCTTTTTGCATTATTGCAACAGACAAGTCTAAGACACTGTCTAATGTTAATGCTACACACTGCTGCCAATTATAATCAGAGCTAGTCAAAATAAACAAATTAAACAAATAAACATGTCAAAACAGCTCTGAGTTAGCGAAAATAAGCCAAGTCTGAACTCTCCCAGTGTTTCGGCATAAATGATGGGCTGTGGGTTGTAAAAAGCTCCATAACATTTTTTCACCTTTGCAGGGGGAAGGTGGGTCAGTTTAGAATTACAGTGCCGCTCGACTTTGAGAAAGGGGTCTGTGACTGAAAGCAAATCAAACCCAAATGTTGCTGGCTTCACCGGGGGTAGTAATGATCTGCTGCCTGCTCTCAATGCCTGAAAAACGCAAGAAGGGAAAGAAAGGAAAAGCAGTTGATTCTTTGCTGACGTGACGCCAGAACCCCTAAATCAGTGGAGAGGTTGGGCGCAATGCAGGTGAGACTCACCAAAGGCGGATGTACATTTCAATTGGAAACGTGCTGTCCCCGTGACATTTCCCAATCAGCATGTTTAAAATACTAGGCAATTAAGTGAGAAGGCTCTGTTGCCTCCAAGAAGGGATATAAAAGATGACTTTGCTACCCAAGTACGGTATCTTGGAAAGAGTCTGAAATAATGTGAGGAGGTATAAAGCAGAAGTTGTGTGTGTATAAAACTATGGAAAGAGGCTGTCACTCTGGCAGGTGGTTTTTGTAAAAAGGTGATCTCTTGAAGTTCAAGAAATTGAAAAATATCGACACCCACTCCTGGGAAGCTTGCCACAAAGCAGGTGACTCCTGCAACCCGCCCAGCGTTCTTCATTCGATGATACTGACTAGCACCAACCCCATGCCAGGCGCAGGGCAGCCGAGGTGAACAGGGCTCAGTCCATGTCTTAGGCATCGCCCCGTGGTCCCCCCGGGGAGGCTGAGATGCTGTGTGTCAGAGGGAAGGGGGTGATGGGCAGCAAGGAAGAGCAAGAGAGACTGACATCACTTACTATTCCAATTCCACCTTTCACTTGTCAGGGAAGCGCTTTGGGTGAGGTTACCCTCCAATGAGAGGGGTCTTGCAGAGGAGCGAGAGGAGTGACAATCACTCTATCCAGAAAACTTGATTACTTCTCTCGTCTCCCATGACTTTTATTTTTAATGTGCGCTGTGTTTGGAAGGAAAGGGGCTGGGGGTGGAAATCATTGTGCCTTTGAAATGTTGTTTTCTGAGGACAGTCTATAGAATCTTGGTTATTAACAACCTCTCACAAGACAGTTATTTTTGGAGTGGCCTCTTAGGAGGCAACCTCTTGGAAGTGAACTCATTTATTTTGCGTCTCACTGTCCTGCCATTTCCTGCGGAGAGAGGGGAAAAGTGAAACCACATGTTTTGAGGAGCGAACGGAGGAAATCCCTTCGAAGACAAATGACGACTCCTCTCCCCTGGCAATTAGTCAAACCTGGGCTTCAGGCCAGCCCAGGTGTTCCCGACTGTGTATAAATTTGCCAAAGAACAATGAAAATAGCAGCTGATTGTGCTGACAGATTCTTCTGGTAATTTCCTGTTGTTTGGCATCTTCGGGTTACTTTCCCACAATTACGGCTGCTGTTGAAGTCTGGGGCCCTTGGAAGTCATTTTCTAACTCTCTTCTTGCCCTTTTCTGTCATCCCACCGGGCAAGCAGCCTCTCACCCGCTGCCTCTAAGAAACGGGACAATCAAAGTCTGAAACTAAGTGAAAAAAAGTAGTTCAGGAGTTGTGGATATATCCCCCCGCTTTCCCAGATGTTTGAATTTAATCCCCTTGCAAAATACATATTTTAATGAGTCTGAATTTAAAAGAGGGGGAAAAATGATTTGCACCTGCATCATATAGAGTTTCTTGGCAACCGCCAGCCAGAATTCTGGTTCCTTCTGATTCTCCAACGTACAAGTTGGAAGGCTTCCTTGTGTTGTCCAGGAATATCTCATCTCAGTGAAGCTGGGTCAGCTGGTTCTCCTGCTGGGATTGATTGACTCCGGTTGAGCAGGGACCAAGAGGGGGCAGTCCCCAAACAAGATTGGGTGTCATTGCGATGTCCCTTGCCTTAAAAAAAAAAAAAAGCCTCTGCTTCCCAGGTGGTGCTAGTGGTAAAGAGCCTGCCTGCCTATGCAGGAGACTTAAGAGACATGGGTTCGATCCCTGGGTTGGGAAGATCCCCTGGAGAAGGGCATGGCAACCCACTCTAGTATTCTTGCTTGGAGAATCCCATGGACAGAGTAACGTGGTGGGCCTCGTCCACAGGGTTGCAAAGAGTTGGGCACGACTGAGGCAGCCTAGTACGTACTACCATTGCTGCCTGGTCCCACTCGCAGTTTAAGAAAATGAAACTACTATTATGTGTGGATGGAAGCTGTCCTTGTACCCAGAGCATTTGGGGGTGAACTAAAAATAAGGCAAATTGCACAATTTTCTCAAATCTCCGCATTATCCAATCTGTCAGGAAGCTATGCATATTTTCTTGGTTAGAGCAACTATGAAAAAAAAAAGTTTTTTTTTTGGAGGGGATGGGGAGCTGGAGCTATTGTTGAGAAGCTGCCAAGAGGCTGGTTTCTTTCTTTTCACCCGCCACCCCCCTTTCTCAACTCCTGGCCCCTCAAACCCCCAGAGGAGGGAGTCAATGTGAACATTACAATGTGGAGTTTGCAAAAGAGTTGCTCAGGATGTCTTCGACTAGAGCATAATGTATTGAATTTTTCTAAACAAGGCTTCATGTCCCCTATTAATCAGGACTTCTAGTCAGGAGAATTGCAAACCAAATACAAAAATTCCATGATAATCCACAGCATTTGAGAAGAGGGTAAAACTCAGAACCTATCATGTCTGACAAATGTTCTGGAGATTGGCTTTGGAATAACTGTCAGTCTAGCATGTGCTGGATATATTGTTGGTAGAAACACTGCATTTCTTTCTGTTTTAAGGCCAGAACATGAAAAAAACTCAGTGAATGTATACAAAGTCCAAAGGCAACTGGAAGCCATTTTTTTTCTGGATTCCTGGACCTCTTAAAAGTAATAAAAAAAAACATCCAGGTGGAAGTAGGCTTGGGGATGTCAGAAATGACGTGGGACATGGAACATGCTGGTTACTTGATAACCTGAGTCTTGATAAGTTCCACCTCCATTCACATGCTCTGTTACAATATGTTTGGGGATGTTGATAAATAGCACTAGTTTTATGTTTTCAGAAAAACACCTTTAATTCATGTTTTTTTTGTTCCTTTCATCAAGAAAGCTATTCATAAACTTGTTTTTTAATTCATTAATCTGTTTATTCATTTGTTGTTGTTCAGTCACTAAGGCATGTCCGACTCTTTGAAAACCCATGGACTATGGCACACCAGACTGCCCTGTCCTTCACTGTCTCCTGGAGTTTCCTCAGATTTATGTCCACTGAGTTGGTGATGCCATCCAACCATCTCACCTCCAGCACCCCCTTCTCCTACTGCCTTCAGTCTTTCCCAGCACCAGGGTCTTTTTCAATGAGTTGGCTCTTCGAACCAGGTGGCCAAAGTATTGGAGGATCAGCTTCAGCATCAGTCCTTCCAGTGAATATTCAGGGTTGATTTCCTTTAGGATTGACTGTTTTGATCTCTTTGCTGTTCAAGGGACCCCTAAGAGTCTTCTCCGGCACCACAATTCAAAAGCATCCATTCTTGAGTGGTCCACCTCTTCCTTGTGGTCCACCTCTCACATCCGTGCGTGACTACTGGAAAAACCACAGGTTTGACTATATGGACCTTTGTAGGCCAAGTGATGTCTCTGCTTTCTCATATACTGTCTAGGTATGAAAAAGCTTTTCTTCATTAGTTTACAATTAATTGAATACCTTCCAGCTGTTGGATGTAGTTGAAAGTATTTCACTATATTATTGACCATAATTTCACCTCCTTTCGCCCTTTCCAAAATCTTACTCACCTATAACATCCAAGTTAAGTAGTATCTCCTCCGTGCAGTATTCCTTTCTTTGTATTCTGGTCCTTATTAATCTTCATTTTGTCTAACTAGCCACAGTACAGGTTCATTGAAACCTATTGAATGAACACTTAAATGTGCATTGTTTCTTTCTTTCCTTTTTTTTTTTTTTTTTTTGGCTGTACTGCTTGGCATGTGGGATCTTAGTTCCCCAACAGGGATGGAAACTGTGCTGCCTGCTCTGGAAGCTCAGAATCTTAACCACTGGACCACCAGGGGATTCCTAAAATGTGCGTTGTTCGAGGAGGAAGGAATACTGTGTGAATTAAGACAAACCTGATTCCTTGCCTCATAGGTCTTAAAGTAAAATGGTGGCAACAGCCAGTTAGACAAATACTTACAATACGGCACATTAACTCCTGTGAAGTAGGAGGATCAGAGGCGGTGGTGGGAGCAACAGGAGCGGCCCCAGTGGGTAGTGATGTTTGAGCTGAGACTTGAAGGATGGGCAGTGGTCAGCAAGACCACTGTGTACCTGTGTGTGTACATGTTCCAGGCAGGGGGATCAGCAGGAGTGAGAGGTGTGCTGGGGAAGGAACAAAGGATATGGGAGTGATGTCTTACTTCTGAATGTGTTGGAAATGGTGCAAAGTTCTGGCATAGATAGAGGACCAGGGAGGAAGGAGAGTGAGGAGAAATGAGACCCCAGAGGTAAGCAGAGGCTCCATCCTGAATGGCCTTTAAGACCATGGTGAGAAATGTGGGCTTCATCAGAGGTGGAGCCATTGCAGTGCTTTAAACAGGAAGTGATGCCCTTAGACTTGTCTTGTGGCAGGGTAACTCTGCCCGCGGTATGGAGAGTGGACAAAACGGAAGACAGTGGAAGTGCAGGTTGTTTTTGGTGGAAGCCAGCTAATAATAAAAGCTATATATGACAAACCCACAGCAAGCATCACCCTCAATGGTGAAAAATTGAAAGCATTTCCCCTGAAATCAGGAACAAGACAAGAGTGCCCACTCTCACCACTACTATTCAACATAGTGTTGGAAGTTTTGGCCACAGCAATCAGAGCAGAAAAAGAAGTAAAAGGAATCCAGATAGGAAAAGAAGAAGTGAAACTCTCGCTGTTTGCAGATGACATGATCCTCTACATAGAAAGCCCTAAAGACTCTTCCAGAAAATTACTAGAGCTAATCAATAAATATAGTAAAGTTGCAGGATATAAAATGAACACACAGAAATCCTTTGCATTTCTATGTACTAACAATGAAAAAACAGAAAGAGAAATTAAGGAAACAATACCATTCACCATTGCAACAAAAAGAATAAAATACTTAGGAGTATATCTACCTAAAGAAACAAAAGACCTATACATAGAAAACTATAAAACACTGATGAAAGAAATCAAAGAGGACACAAACAGATGAAGAAACATACCGTGTTCATGGATTGGAAGAATCAATATTGTCAAAATGGCTATTCTACCCAAAGCAATCTATAGATTCAATGCAATCCCTATCAAGCTACGAACGGTATTTTTCACAGCTAATATGAGTCTTATGTGCTTGGTCGTGTCTGACTCTTTGTGACCCCATGGACTGTAGCCTGTAAGGCTCTTCTGTCCATGGGATTTTCCAGGCTCGAATACTGGAGTGGGTTGCCATTTCCTTCTCCAGTCACCTAACGTTGTGCTTAATTATATACCGATTCTCTCTTTCACTGTTCTGTATTTATTAGCCTTTACTCTCTGGCCTGATTACAAGCATCTTGATTCCAGGAACCATACTTTTTTCCCTCTGAGAACAATTGTTGGGCTTCTTGGGTGGCTCAGCCGGCAAACAATCCACCTGCAATGCAAGAGACCCTGGTTTGATTCCTGGGTCAGAAAGTTCCCCTGGAGAAGGGACAGGCTACCCACTTCAGTATTCTTGGGCTTCCCTTGTGGCTCAGATGGTAAAGAATCTGCCTGCAATGCAGGAGACCAGGGTTCACTCCCTGGGTTGGGAAGATCCCCTGGAGGCAACCCTCTCCAATATTTTTGCCTGCAGAATCCCCATAGACAGAGGAGCCTGACAGGCTACAGTCCATGGGGTTGCAAAGAGTTGGACACGACTGAGTGACTAATCACAGCACCGCACAGCAAAGAGCACAGTTGTTAGTAGATGCTCAGTGATGGGCTTCCCCAGTGGCACTAGTGGTATAAAGAAACTGCCTGCCAATGCAGGAGACATAAGAGGTGTGGGTTTGATCCCTGGGTCAGGAAAATCCCCTGGAGGAGGGCATGGCAACCCACTCTAGTATTCTTGCCTGGAGAATCCTCATGGACAGAGGAGCCTGGTGGGTTACAGTCCATAAGATCACAGAGTTGGACGGGACTGAAGCAACTTAGCACACACGCACATTCAGTAGATACTTGTGGTGGTGTGATTTCATTTTTATGCTGCTTCCTTTTCAGTTTGCTGTTTCGACAGCTTCTGGCATGGCTATAGCCCTGCAGTGGTCAATAAACAGAGAATTTTTCTGAGTGAGTCTCATGAAAACAGTTTCAAAACCTCAATTTACCAAGACTAAAAGCTTCCCTTTGTCTTCCTGCTTTCTTAAGTCCTAAGAGAGAAGCATGGTGATTTTATGTGCCCTGTGCAGCTCCCAACAATAAAAGTTGAAGTACTTTTGCCAAGAGGCTGTAGTAAGTGGTAAATTCCAGTCGAAGGAAAGTGGGACTTGTCCAGTCCGGCCGGAAGAGAGTGTTGGTGTTGTTGGAAAGGCCATGGAGGTTCAGATGGGTGGTTAATCCCCCTGAATTTCCCTGGAAAAGTGGCTCCCCTCCACCATCCACCAGGCACATTCCTCAGAGTCCACCAGGGAATCTGACCCCGTTAGCGCTGAGTATTTATGACCGACATTCACCAGTGATTATATTAACAGTCAAATGATTATAACTCTAAATGCTATTGTGTGTGTATGCATCACGGGGAGGTTGGTTGGAGAAGAAAGAGTATTCTTGAAGCAAATATATTGTTTCTTTTAAATGGTGTCCCCCCACACTAGATTGGAAATGTTGGTCATGTATTAATACTAAGAAGGGGCTTTCCTGGTGGCTCAGATGGTAAAGAATCTGCCTGTAATGCAGGGGACCTGAATTCAGTCCCTGGGTTGAGATGATCCCCTGGAGTAGGAAATTTCAACCTACTCCAGTATTCTTTTTTTTTTTTTTTTCACTCCGGTATTCGTGCCTGAAAAATTCCAGGGACAGAGGAGCCTGGCAATCTACAGTACATGGGGTCACAAAGAGTTAGACATGATTGAGCACGTAACACTTTCACTTTGTACTGGCACCAAGTATTATGACATAATTTGATAAGTTTGATCTAAATAAAAATAGATCCATGATCATGTGTTCTTGATCAGTGGAGAGTTTATATTTGATCAAAGAAGGAAGCAGTCAAAGCGGCAACTCATTTTCTGATGTAGAAAAATGATAAGTAGTCAGAACTTCCTTTTCTGTAACACGTATTCATCACGTCTTCTGCACGCAAGGCATTGATATATAAAAGGTGTACACAACCTCTCTCTTCTTATGTCCAGAAGTCTAAATGTTTCTGTTAGGTAGAGGAGATGAGTCTAGGCAGAGAGTGCTGAAGAGGGCTTGGGAAATGGTTCTGGTTTGGAATGGCAAGAGGCAAACGGCTCTTGGTTCTGGCAGGTTCCTTCATGTTGTAATCTGTGTGAAGAGTGCCCTCTGGGGTCATGCAGTGTGTGGCTAGTGTATTTGTATGCAGTGGTCCTAGATGGTAAAGTGTGCACGTGAAGTCTTCTAGTAGAGGCCTCTGAGTACCTTTTTGGAACTCAACTTGCCAGTCATCTACTCGGCACTTTTGTTTCTTTTTTAAGTCTTTATTGAGTTTATTACAATATTGCTTCTGTTTTATGTATTGTGTTTTTGGCCTCCCAGGCTTGTGGGATCTTACCTCCCAGATCAGGGATCGAACCCACACCCCCTACATTGGAAGGCAAAGTCATAACCAGTGGACTGCCACGAAAGTCCCTACTTGACACCTTCTCCTTCTCAGTGCTATTGTAGGAAGTATGGGGAAGGAAATTAGGTGGAAGGTGAGCCTTTGGTCTTTGAGATGCTTGTACCCTGGGAATATGTGCCAGAGAAGGATAGAGAGTCTGTGCTCTGGAGTCAGACAGTCTGGGGTCAGATCTTTGCTATGTCACTGTTAGCTATGTGACCCTGGACCAGCTACTTAACCTCTCTGGGCCTCAGTCCTTACCCTTGAAATGAGCATAATGATAGCGCTGATTTGGAGGATTGCTGTGAAAATAAAATGATAAAATGATGCCTGGCACAGAGTAAGTGGTCAATAAATATTAACAGTTATGATTGTTAAGAAAATGATCTCAAGGTAGAAAGAGAGTCATTCCAAGATGTCGGATCATTCATTCAGTCATGATGTCGTGTGGACTGTAAACCCAACACTAAAGAAATTCAAATCAAGAAAAAGATCACTGAGGACTGGAATTAGTCAGGAAAAGAATTGTCATAATGTCCTTGCATTTCCAGCATGCTTTATTTCCTCCTCAGTCTGTGGAATTATATTCCATTTATGATTTGGAACTAGGAGCAGGACTTATCACCAGCCAGAAGAAAAATCAGAAGACTCCCAGTGTCTCCATCTTGTTGAATTATTTATTGTTCCTTGCTCAGGAGCAGACTGATTGCTTCCTGCCCTGCTGTAGGTGGATTGGATTTAATTCTGTCCCCATGCAGCCTGGTGAGCTTATTTTAATAAGAACAACTTAATATTGCAACTCTACAATGAGGCTTTCACGTCCCTCTAGGACATTCTGCACTACACTCTCTGAGCTAGCCTGGCTCTTCTGATTATTTCGGATGAGGAAACTGAGTTATCCTTCCTAGGAGGGCTTATGTGAGTAATCTTAGAATTGACATTTAAATTCAATCAGCATTTTTTTTTTTTTTGGCATTTGTCAGGTGCCCGACACTGTGCTAGATGTCTTCATGTCCGTTATTACATTGAATGCTTAAAATAATCTTATGAGGTAGGTGTTATTATTATTAAGATTATTATTATTTTAAAGATAAGAAAGCCAAAGAAGAGGGTAAGTACCTTGCCTGAGGTCGCCAAAGTCGCATGTATTACGAAACGAGATTCATGTTGATGTATGGCAAAAATCATCACAATATTGTAAAGTAATTATCCCTCAATCAAAATAAAGAAATTAAAAAGAAAAGAAAAGGAAACAAGATTTCCAGCTCTGCTGTCGTTCTCCACATCCAGTCCTAGCGTGCCCTGCTGCTCAGGGCTGCACTAGTTCACTCCTTCCTTCCTTCATCTTTCCCTACTCCCTTCCTCGTTTCTTCTTTCTTTCCTGGCATCCTTCCTTCCTTTTCTGTAATTTTATTATTGTAGAATGCTGTTTCTTAGCTGTTAATAACAGCAGCAGGATAAAGTACCAGGGGCGTTGGATAAGATTAATTGTTTGATTTTTTAAAATTTTGTTTATTTATTTATGACTGTGCTGGGTTTTCCTTGCTGCTGGGGCTTTTTCTCTGGTTTCTGTGAGCAGGGGCTACTCTCTAGTGACAGTGTTTGGGCTTCTCTTCCTGCAGCGCGCAGGCTCCAGGAACGCAGGCTTCAGAGGTTGCAGCGTGTGGGCCCAGTAGTTGAGGCTCCCAGGCTCCGGAGCACAGGTTCTGTGGTTACGGCGCGTGGGCCCAGCTGTTCTGCAGCATGTGGGCTCCTCCTAGACTAGGGATGGAACCTGCGTCCCCCACGCTTGCAGGTAGAGTCTTTACCACTGAGCCCCCAGGGAAGCCCCTCAAGTTTGATTTTTCAATGCAAGATGGGAAATGAAGGAACTCTGAGTTCCTGGACTGTGCCAGGCATATGGTAACAGGTGTACACACACCTTTCAGCCTTTATTCTAAAGAGTGGTTTTCTGTGCTAGGCATTGTTATCACCACATAGCAGACAGGAAAGTGGGTCTTTGAGAGTCCTCATGACTTGCCCTCTAGGTGTATAGCTACACTGAGCAGTGGAATTGGAATTTGCAGAAGGTGTGCCTAACTCTAAATCCTACCTTGGTTGCATTCTTTTCTGTTTTCCTAATTAAACATTATCTTTGGCCACAATTTTTAGTATGGGAGATAGGTATTAATATCAAAGGAGGAATAGGGGAGTTTGCTCAATGGCCAAAATGAGGAATAGTTCAAGATTTGGTGTCTGAATGACGCTTCCCTTGTTGGTACCAAGAGATGACCTGGAGGATGGAGATAATGTGGAGGTCAGTCAGACCATCTCAGGCCAGAACCCCAGCCTGCATTCTGTGGCCCCATCAGCGAGATCTCTGTATTCAGCCTGCCTCCTGCTGCCCAGGTCGTGACTGTGGTTTCCCCCTCCCCTGACCTCCCTCCCGTCTCCACTTCCGAGGATAAGATGCTGTTTACTCTCCATCCTGAATGAGTGTGGTTCTGTGACCTGTTAAGAAACCAACATGTTCCAGGCTCTCATGTTAATGGCATGGGGATTAAAACCAAACAAAGCAAGCCAGCGTTTGACAATAAATGAGTCGATTGGAAGTGAGTAGTGAGTGCAGAAGGGTGTGTGTGTTTCTTGCTTGTTTATTGACTCCCGATATTCAGGGGCAAGTCTGTAAACTGTGCTTTGCCTCTGTTGTGCCAGGTATAAAATGGGAGATAAACGTAGTACATGTCTCTAAACACTCAGAGGTGCTGAGAGGTTAATGACTTCATGCCTCAAAAACTCTTCAGACTCCGTGGCCAGGGCCAGAAATTGGCAAGGTTTTCTTCCCAGACCTTATCAGGGCTCTCTCCTGTTCTCTGAGGCTCACATCTTAGAGGGGGATTAGATGAAGAGTAAGAGAAAAATTGAAAAAGGAGAGAGAAAAAGGAAAAGAATTGTGGAGAGAGGTTTTCAGAATGCTGCCTTCAGGAGTGTTCCGCCTTCCCTTAGGTGAGATGTTTCCAAGAGAAGATGCCAGTAGTCTGTTCATGCTTATTTTGCAAACCTCTGTGCTTGCCTTGGGCTTCCCTGGCGGCTCAGTGGTAAAGAACCCTCCTGCCAATGCAAGAAACATGGGTTCGATCCCTGGATGGGGAAGATCCCCTGGAGGAAGAAATGGCAACCCATTCCAGTATTATTGCATGAAAAATCCCATAGACAGAAGAGCCTGGTGGGCTGCAGTCCAAGGGGTCCCAAAAGAGTGGGACATCACTTGGTGACTAAACAACAACTGCTTGCGTTATCGCTCTTTGGAGAAAAGTAGTAGATAAATTGCTTCAGTTTTCGACTGTGAACCCATCCATGATCTGGGGTGGACAGTGGTTTTATTTTGGGAAAGCTTTGAATCCTCAGATTAGACCCTGGTGCTTTCCATGTGTCTCTTTCCCTCTCTCTTCTCTCATTTCTGGCCAAAGTGACGCTTTAGGGCCACACCTGAAAGGAGAGCATCATCCATCCACGGGCCAGATGTCCACGGATGACACTGAGATTCTAACCTTGTTCTGTGGGACAGTTTTTCCCTTTAAGACAAAGTCTGGTTTCCTGTCACAGATCTCCTGAGCCCAGGTCCAGCTCTGCCTGTCCCCGCGTCATCCCCAGACCCCTACCTGCCTGGCAGCTGTAGTCAACGTCACTCAGTCGTGTCCAACTCTTTGTGACCCCATGGACTGTAGCCCACCAGGCTCCTCTGTCCATGGGATTTCTCAGGCAAGAATACTGGAGTGGCTTGCCATTTCCTTTTCTCCAGGGGATCTTCCTGACCCAGGGATCAAACCTATGTCTCCTGCTTGCAGGCAGATTCTTCACTGTCTGAACCACCACTGTTTGAACCAGATTCTTCACTGTTTGAACCACTGTTTGAACCACCAGATTCTTCACTGTTTGAACCACACTGTTTGAACCAGATTCTTCACTGTTTGAACCACTCTTTGAACCACCAGATTCTTCACTGTTTGAACCACACTGTTTGAACCACCAGAGAAGCCAGCTCTAGGTGAGGCCAAAAGGGGAGCTGGATGCATTTGCTTTCCTAATCAGAGGGAAACATTTTTGGCTCTTAAGTTTAACAATTTTTCAGCACTTTTAACTGCAGATTCTGGAAAGTCCTGTTTTATTTTATTTCCCCCCCATTTTAATCTCCTCAATTCCTGGGTTGGGAAGATCCCCCTGAGAAGGGAAAGGCTACCCACTTCAGTATTCTGGCCTGGAGAATTCCATGGACTGTATAGTCCACGGGATCGCAAAGGGTCGAACACAACTGAGTGATAATCACTTCAGCCAAAGGACTCTAATCAACCCTTGCTTTCTTTCATTCTTATTTCTTTTTTGGATAACCTTTGCTTTCTAATGGAATACCAACAGCACAACGAGGATGCTTAGAGAAATTTCCTACCCACGATTTTGCCAAGATGCCAAATATCTTAATGAATTAAGGACGTTTCAACAACATAATTTTGTGTCTCAGTTATTTGTACTGTGTGGAAAGCTGGGTTCTCCTGTGGCCAGGTTTTTTCGTAACCAAGAGCATTTCTTGCAGGCGTGTTGCTCTGCCTACACCGTCCACGCACGATAGGGGTGAAGAAGTGTAATGTGTGTGGGTGCCAGGGGAAGGTGGGAGTCCATGGGGCCGACCCAGTATCACGTTCCCAGGTTCCCGTGGTACACTTGAAATATGGCTTCTCTCTGACCTCTGTGTAGAGGAGAACGTTTTTCTCCCCAATAGAAGGACAGGTTTATCAAGCTGCTTTTTTTTTTTTTTTTTTAAATTATTTTAAGTAACGTAGAAATCTTCTTAAAACCCCCCTGTGCAAAGTCAAAGACCACAGAAATCTCCCCCTCGTCCAGAGCCTTGCGGGTAAGTGTGGGCCAAGAGCATCTGTGTGCTGAGGTCGCCAGAGAAAGAAGCAATTGACCTCTGGTGTTTGTTTTGCAACTGACAAAGAACCAGAGGGAACTTTTCTGAAATGTTTGCTTCGGGGGACAGTGATGAAACCGCTGTTGGCTTCTCTTAGAAAATCTGAGAGCAGAAAAAGATCTATTTTTGATTTTTTTTTTTTAAAGGAAAGACTTATAATGTCACATACAGGCAAGGTAATGTCCTTCTGCCCCTCACTTGCAGGAGGTGGTGGCTCCCCCGGCAGAAGAGCCAAGGCCGTCCTGACTCTCAGAGGAAACTGACTTCCCCCCAACAGCTGAGTGGGTAGGGAGGGGCCCTGGGGGTGGGCAGAAAAATCCTTGGACACCAGCCACCGTGCACCACGCAGGGCTTTAATGCCAAATAGCTTGATACATTTCTTTCCTAGAAATGATTTCATTAGAAGAGAACATTTCATGGTAAGACAGGAAATAAGCATTTTAATGAAAATTGAGGATAAATTAATGTTATATGAAATCACCAAGAATGGTTAAGAAAGTGTGAAAAAGGAGCCAAACTACACCTAGGCGGTTATCACTTAACTCCTTTCATTATTTTTTAAATTTTTTGAGTCCTTTTATTAAAAATTTTTTTTTTCAAGAACCACAGTTTTATTTATTTCTTCATTTTTGGCTACCTTGGGTCTTTACTGCTGCTCGCAGGCTTTCTCTAGTTGCAGCAACCAAGGGCTGCTCTTGAGTTGTGATGAGCAGGCTGCTCATGCAGTGGCTTCTCTTGTTGCAGATTACGGGCTCTGGAGTGCTCAGCCTTCAGTAGTGGTGGCTTCCAGGCTCTAGAGCGCAGGCTTAGTAGTTATGGTGCCCGGGCGTGATTGCTCTGCAGCATGTGGGGTCTTTCCAGGGACAGAACCTATGTCCTCTGCCCTGGCAGATGGGTTCTGATCTACTGACCTACCAGGGAAGTCCCGCACTTAAGTCCTTTTAAAGCAGCGTATTCCTCAGTGTGGTTGCACTGGCAAGCTCTAATAATAGCTGGAAAGTGGGGCTCTTGAGTGACCTGTGTGTTCATATTTTCATGTTGGATGTAACATAATAAAGTAAGTCTGCTGTTTAGATTGTGGGGTAACAAAAGGAATCCCCATTCACTCAGTGGTGTATACTGGAGTATGTGTGTGTGCGTGCTCAGTTGCTTAGTCATGTCTGACTCTCTGTGACCCCATGGACTGTAGCCCACCAGGCTCCTCTGTCTATGGGATTCTCCAGGCAAGAATACTGGAGTGGGTTGCCATTCCCTCCTCCAGGGGATCTTCCTGACCCAGCTAAGAAGGAAGGGCAAAATCACTGGAAATGTGGCCTATCCTCAGGTACTTCCAGGGAGCTTTGCTGTTTTCACCAGGAGACACAGGTTAATTCCGTTTCCATCCAGCTGTGCAGCGCGGCCCAAACCCTGGCCTTGTAAGAACTCAGTCCTCACAAAGGCAATAGATATCGGCACCTTGGGAAATACCTTGAGGTAATAGACTTCATTTAGGAAAAAATTGAGAGAACATGTAACTATCTCTGAAGTGTTGATATGGAAATCCCAGCATAAAGCTCTATTACCTTTTATTTTTTTCCATCTGATTCTTATTTGGAGACTCTCTAGTGACAAGCAGTATGAGTGCAGTCCTACTTTATACTCGTTGGGGACATCAGGAACTCAAAAGACAAACAGTCCCTTCTTAGGGACTGCGTCTTTTGGGTGGCCCACTGACTGGGTTGAGGTCAGTTGTTATGTAGGAGAAGAGAGTGGGAGACAGAGTGGGCTGCTTTTGCTTCTGGAAAGTGAGGTGAGTCACTCTGTTGGGTTGAGTGATGTGTGTTCTTGTTTCTGGGTCTGCTCACAAGTTTTGTTGCTCAGTTGTACCTGGTTGTTTTGTGACCCCATGGACTGTAGTCCGTTCCTCTGTCCATGGGATTCTCCAGGTAAGAATACTGGAAGGGGCTGCCATTTCCTCTTCCAGGGGATCTTCCCGGTCCAGGGATCGACCCCACATCTCTTGTGTCTCCTGCATTGGCGGGCGGATTCTTCACCACTGCGCTACCTGGGAAGCCCCTTCTGGGTCTATGTGTGTGTTTTTATACATATCTCTTTAATGCAGGAAAACAGTGACTGCAACTTGAGCTAGGAAGTCCCCACATCTTGGGTTCTGTTTCTCGCTCTTTTCGACTTTATAGAATGACCTCGGGCTGGACAATGACACACGCTATTTGCCGGCTGCTTCAGCCTGTTACAAGGAAAGCTAATAAACTATAATCACAGCGTCCTAAAAATGTCAAGCTGCCGTCCCTGGGGCCTCCCGTAACTATTCTCATCTGCAAAATGGAGCTGGTAACTCTGCACCCTGCCTTCCCTACACAGATGTTGGGCAGCTCGGCTAAAGAACATCTGTAAAGCAGTTTGAGATTTGGGAACATGGGAACAATAAATGACCAGAGCAGCTATTTATCATGCGAGAGGAGATGATGATCTATTCTATATTTCAAGCCCCACGTCTCTCGTCTCCTTGAAAATAGTTTTGAGACCATGAAGTTAGTGGGGAATAAGTGTATGCAATGCAGAATGAGGTTGGGGATGACCTAAAAAGGATGCCATCCTAGTTGAAAAATTACTCTCAAAGAATGTGGAAGTGTATCTTCATGAGCTGAAAGTGTCAGTGTAGCTTATAAAGAAGAAAAGAATCCTGTTGCGTCTGATGCAGTGTTCGTGAAGGATGGTGATGCCCAAAATCCAGGGACTTATTTTACCAGTGACCCGAGGTGGTCTAACTGGGTTCTGCTTTGGCACCTTTACTAGGTCAGGGATGACTTAGCAGGGAACATCTTAAGAAGATGAAGATTAGGTCCTGGGTGAGCATCACAATTCAGCAAAGCTTAAATCCTAGAGACTAATGGGAAATAATCTCTATAGACCAACTGGCTAATGTTTTAAAATTTTTTATTATTTGGCCACACCAGGTCTTCGTCGCTTTTCACAGGCTTCCTATAGTTTCTGCTCTCTAGTTGTGGAGCATGGGCTTCTCATTTCGGCGGCTTCTCTTTGCATGGGAACTCCTCCCGTGAAGGAAGGAAGCCCTCCTGATACCTCCTGCACAAAGCTAAGAATCCCGGGTCTGGGACTTTCCTTGGTACCCCAGTGGTTAAGAATTCACCCTCCAATGCAGGTGACATGATTTGATCCCTGGTCGGGGAACTAAGATCCCACAGGCCGTGGGGGCAGCTAAGCCCGTGCACTGCAACTAGAGATGCCTGCATGCTGCCACAATGCCAAAGAGAAAAAGAAAAAAACTGCAGGTCTGTTTATGGTCTGCCATCTTCCCTGCCCTTGCCATGGCTTCTCACAGCCACGTGGTACCACTGTTGAATGCTGGCAGAGGCCCAAGTGGCTTTTTTTGGGAGGCTAAATGCCAGGTGATTCCACTTCTCAAGCATTATGTCTTGTGGCCTGTTCTCCTCATCAAGTTCCTAGCTGACAGCTCATTGCCCAGACCTTTGGGTTATTTACACAGTCCTCCTCCCCTGCTGGCTCAGTGGTAAAGAATCTGCCTGCCAATGCAGGAGACTCAAGTTTGCTCCCTGGGTTGGGAAGATCCCCTGGAGGAGGAAATGGCAACTGACTCCAGTATTCTTGCCTGGGATATGCCATGGACAGAAGAGACTGGCAGACTACAGTCCATGGGATTATAAAGAGTCAGACCCGACTTAGTAACTAAACAGTCTCCCTACTTCAGAAGACCTTTGCCAGAAAAGGTCAGGACTCAGTCACTACTGGACTCATAAGCCCTTCCT
Source organism: Dama dama (assembly GCF_033118175.1). NCBI lineage: Eukaryota > Metazoa > Chordata > Mammalia > Artiodactyla > Cervidae > Dama > Dama dama. The sequence continues at coordinate 37,993,212 of NC_083696.1, read as the reverse complement.
TTTTCCCGTCCTGGGGAACCCTTACCCTTGCTTTTCTTTTCAACCCCAAACAGAAGTTCTTACTCTCTCCATCCATTCCCTATCGCACTTTAATCAATGCCTTGACTCTCAGATATTCCTAGACCTCAGAATCACAAAACAACTGCTCTCCTTCACTTGAGAGAAGTATCTTCTCTATTCCAGGATGAATTGCTCCCCAAAGAATGAGAAGGAATAATCTCTACGTCCACTCTTGCTAAAGTAGTGAAGAGCAAGACATAGGTTACATCTTCAGCAGGAAGGTCTGCTATACATATTAAAAAAATAATTAAAACTATGCAAGGGAATTTTGGGTGGACATGTACACACTGCTATATTTGAAATGGATAACCAGCAAGGTCCTACTGTATTGCACAGGGAACTCTGCTCAATGTTATGTGGCAGCCTGGATGGGAGGGGAGTTTGGGGGAGAATGGATACATGTATATGCATGGCTGAGTCCCTTCACCGTTCACCTGAAACTATCACACGATTGTTGATAGGCTACACCCTTATACAAAATAAAAAGTTAAAAACTAGGCAAAATGCAATAACTATGAAGAGAATAATAGAGAAAGAACAATGAATGGGAACATAGATTAGGGAATATAATCTGGAGTAATCTGGGAAGGAGTGAGTGTATTAAGAAGCAAAGACACACTTTGCTGATAAAGGTCTGTATAGTCAAAGCTATGGTTTTTCCAGTAGTCACGTACAGATGTCAGAGTTGGACCAGAAAGAAGGCATGCTTTTGAATAGTGTTACTGGAGAAGACTCTTGAGAGTCCGTTGGACAGCAAGGAGATCAAACCTGTCAATCTTAAGAGAAATCAGTCATGAATACTCATTGAAAGGACTGATGCTGAAGCTGAAGCTCCAATATTTGGCCACCTGATATGAAGCGCCAACTCATTGGAAAAGACCCTGATGCTGGGAAAGATTGAGGACAGGAGGAGAAGGGGGAGGCAGAGGATGAGATGGTTGGATGGCATTACCAATTACGTGAACTTGGGCAAACTTTGGGAGATAGGAGGGACAGGGAGGCCTGGCGTGCTATGGTCGGTGGGGTCACAAACAGTAGGAGCGACTGAATAGCAACAACAATCTGGGAAGACCAGCTGAGAGAGGTGATATTTTTCCTGCCCCTTGACTTGCAGCAGGATTTTGACAGTTGAAAGTGTGCAAGTGGTGTTGCAAGCAGAGGGCGTGAAATAAGCAGAGGCACACAGGTGGAGAGAATGTGTACTATATTTGATGACCGTGGTAGGATTGTGGTAATGGTAGAGTTCATACAGGGCCACAAAGGAGAGATATGAGAGGTTGAAGTTCGGGGCTTAGAATGTCCTGCTAATGAACCTAACCTTAAAAAGCCTTGGCCATCACCCTGTCTCCTTTCACACTGCCAGATCTCTTCTTTCTTTTTTTAATTAAAAAGTTTATTGTAGTGAAAGTCATTTACCATAAAACATACTATTTTAACCATATTTAACTGTACAGTTCAGTGGCACTGAGGACATTCACATTGTTGTGAAACTCTCACCATCATCCATCTCCTGAGTTTTTCACTTTCGTAAACTGAAACTCTGTTCCCATTAAACACTAACTCCCCATTCCCCCTCCTCACTCCCCATTTCCTGGCCCCTGGCATCTACCAATATGCTTTCTAAGTCTTATGAATTTGACCATTCTAGGTATCTTGTATAAGTGGAATCAGACAGTTTTTGTCTGCACCTAATGTATATTGGAATGCATTTTTAAGGTTAATATATGTCCTACAAATATGCCATATCTCTTCCTGATTAGCTCAAGTCACATGTCAGTCAAGTGATAAAGAAACCAGAACAACAAAAAACAGAAGTTGAAATCGGGTTGTCTCAAGGTAGCCCAATCCTACCTTTTTATTACAATCAACTACAAAATTCCCAAAGAAAAAAGTTAAACTTGTAGATTTAGGTAAGGTGAAATAGAATGTTTGAGGAATTTCAATAAGCTGCTGAATTAATGTCTACTTTTCTCCATTTTCAAACCATTTTTGAGTTATGTAAACAGTCAATACTTCACTGTCATGTTCTTGAACTGAGTCCTTTCAGTTTCAGAAAGAGACATTTAGAAGAAAATGACTCAAAAATTTCTTCCTTAAATCACCTTGTTGAAGTTTCTCCAGGGACCAAAGTCGATGACTTGTAAATTCCTTTACTCTTAAAAGGTATTTTCATAAAAGGGAAGGTGGTGGACACACTGACACCTTTTCAGGAGGGAAAACAGCCAGAAGTAAGATGTCATTTATTTTCTTCTTCACAGTGTGACACTGTCTTACATTCAAAAGCATTCTAAGAGGAAGATGACGTCCACAAGGAGAAAAACAAAAGCTTTTTTACAGTATTTTTAAAAAGGGATAGAAATCAAGAATTTCACATAATGGTACTGTCTTCTATTTGTATAGCTCTGTAAACTTATTATCAGGCTACCTTCTAACTAACTCAGTATCTCATTTGCCCTCATTACAGCCCCATGCAAGGAGGGAAGGCTTAGATTCTCAGTTCTGTTTTTTTTTTTTTTTTTTAATACTTTTTATTTATTTATTTCTGGCCATGCTGGGTGTTTGTTGCCGCGCAGGCTTTTCTCTAGTTGTGGCAAGCAGAGACTACTATGCATTTGAGGTGCTTAGGCTTTTCATTGCGGTGGCTTCTCCGATTTCAGACCACGGTTCCGGAGCACTGCAGCTTCAGTAGTTGTGGCTCCCAGCCTCTAGAGCATGGGTTCAGTAGTTGCGGCTCACGGGCTTCGTTGCTCCAAGGCATGTGAGATATTTCCAGATCAGGGATTGAACCCATATCTCCTTCATTGGCAGGTAGATTCTTCTCCACTGAGGAAGCCCCGCAGTTCTATTTTACAGTTGAGAAAACCAAGGCCTGGAGAGGTAACAGCACTGGACCAGTGTGAGCAAAGAGGGGAGGCAGATGCGGCGATGGAGACTCTGCAAGCTCACCTGGGCACACTCTCCTCCTCGGTGGTCCTGTCAGACTGTCGCCCTGCTGGACCGCAAAATTCCTGGGGGGCGGGGACTGTGTCTTAACCATCTTCTGCTCCTCCCACAGTGCCCTCCGCCTAATAGGTATCCAATAAATGTTAATTAAATAAGTGCTCTAAAGCCTGAAGTCTAAATGGTTCTAAATTAGATTTTCAAAGCTTTCTGTGCCCTCACGGATTTTTATTAAAAAAAAAAAAAGGAAAGAAAGAAAACCCTTCGATTTCTTAATCTGGCAATGAAGAAAGAGACTGTTAGTTCATTCTGTTCCCTGGGATATTCAGAGACAAATACTGAGAGCAGCAAGGAGGCTGAGGGTGACTCTTAGAGTAAACAGCAATAATGAATGAATCTAGAATACAATTCCGTCTCTTGTTTACATATGCCTGTTCCTTCTGGCTCATGGGTTTTCAAATGACCTTTCCTAGCAAGATCTGGAAATGAATAGTCTTTTCTTCTTTTCAGCCAGTTCTTGTATTTCCTGAAGTCAGTTACCATGTGTCCTTTGACAAATGAGTCGCAGGAGTGTTGACCTCACCTTGAAGAACACTTTCTCCTGTTTTTTCACCCCTCCCGCATGACCACCTTTTCGTCTTTGCCAGGTTGGATGTAAATAAGACCCATCTCCTCAATAATCATGAAGCAGACAAGTTTTTTCTTTTCTCAGGATAAACGTATCTTGCAAAATACACGCGTGTGTGTATGTGCCCAGTTGCTCAGTCATGTCTGGTTCTTTGCGACCCCCATGGACTATAGTCTGCCAGGTTCCCCTGTCCAGGGAATTCTCCAGGCAAGAATCCTGGAGTGGGTAGCTATTTCCTTCTCCAGGGTATCTTCCTGATGCAGCAGTTGAATCTGCATCTCCTGCCTTGGTGGGTGGATTCTTTACCACTGAGCCATCTGGCAAATATATATGTCAACCCTCAAGGAAATAAACCCTGAATATTCATTGGAAGGACTGATTCTGAAGCTGAAGTGACAATACTCTGGCTATCTGATGTGAAGAACTGACTCATTGTAAAGACCTTGATGCTATGAAGGGTGGAGGGCAGAAGGAGAAGAGGACAGCTGAAGACGAGATGATTAGATAACATCACTGGCTCCATGGCCATGAGTTTGAGCAAGCTCTGGGAGTTGGTGATGGACAGGGAGGCCTGGCGTGCTGCAGTCCATGAGGTCGCAAAGAACTGGACACAACTTGGAGATTGAACAACATATTCTTTGAGCATTTGTGGAGAAAGAGGAAGAGGGATTTGTTGAGGAAGGAGCTTGTCCCAGTAGACGAGGTAACTTGTGTCTGGACCGCAACATACCAGCAGGCTGGCTTTGGGGGAGCAGTAGTTGACGGGTGCTGGTTGTGACGCTGTCACTATTTGAGACTCTTATCAGCCTTACCCTTTCACAGCTTTCCTGGACATCTATCTACTGCCATATCCTGAAACCAAGCATCAACAGGCTCTCTACAGTTTTTATATTCCTTCATTTATTTTTTGAAAATAGAATCGATCTTGCACATTATAGATAATTTGGGAAAAACAGAAAGAAGATAACATTTATGCCAACCTCACCGCCCCAAACAACCATCTGTAAATACATTTTTGTTTTCTTATTTTTCCCTTAGGCATAGATATTGAAGGGTTTCAGCCAAGGTATTGTCATACTGTGTAAATAATTTAGTTAATTGCTATTAGATGCCTGCATCTGGAGATAGAGTCCCAAACAAAATAAAATCTTTGCTCTTTCTCTGCCTCTCTTGAAAATAGATTTCTAGGAAGGAAGTGATGAGGTCAAAGGGTATGTTTTAGAAGAGGGGCAAATTTAAGCTGGGATGTGGAGAGGAAGATTTGCCTTTGTAACCACCTCACTTCAGTAAGTTCAGCCGCTCAGTCGTGTCCGACTCTTTGCAACCCCATGAACCGCAACACGCCAGGCCTCCCTGTCCATCACCAACTCCTGGAGTTTACTCAAACTTATGTCCATTGAGTCGGTGATGCCATCCAACCATCTCATCCTCTGTCGTCCGCTTCTCCTCCTGCCTTCAGTCTTTCCCAACATCAGGATCTTTCCAAATGAGTCAGCTCTTCGCATCAGGTGGCCAAAGTATCAGAGTTTCAGCTTCAACATCAGTCCCTCCAATGAACATCCAGGACTGATCTCCTTTAGGATGGACTGGTTGGATCTCCTTGCAGTCCAAGGGACTCTCAAGAGTCTTCTCCAACACCATGGTTCAAAAGCATAAATTCTTCAGTGCTCAGCTTTCTTTATGGTCCAACTCTCACATCCATACATGACTACTGGAAGAACAATACCCTTGACTAGACAGACCTTTGTTGACAAAGTAATGTCTCTGCTTTCTAATAGCTGTCTAGGTTGGTCATAACTTTCCTTCCAAGGAGCAAGCGTCTTTTAATTTGATGGCTGCAATCACCATCTGCAGTGATTTTGGAGCCCCAAAATAAAGTCAGCCACTGTTTCCACTGTTTCCCCATCTATTTGCCATGAAGTGATGGGGCCAGATGCCATGATCTTAGTTTTCTGAATGTTGAGCTTTAAGCCAACTTTTTTACTCTTCTCTTTCACTTTCATCAAGAGGCTCTTTAGCTCTTCTTCACTTTCTGCCATAAGGGTGGTGTCATCTGCATATCTGAGGTTATTGATATTTCTCCTGGCAATCTTGATTCCAGCTTGTGCTTCTTCCAGCCCAGCATTTCTCATGATGTACTCTGCATATAAGTTAAATAAGCAGAGTGATAATATACAGCCTTGACATACTCCTTTCCCAATTTGGAACCAGTCTGTTGTTCCATGTCCAGTTCTAACTGTTGCTTCCTGACCTGCATACAGGTTTCTCAAGAGGCAGGTCAGGTGGTCTGGTATTCCCATCTCTTTCATAATTTTCCACAGTTTATTGTGACCCACACAGTCAAATGGTTTGGCATAGTCAGTAAAGCAGAAATAGTTGTTTTTCTGGAACTCCCTTGCTTTTTCGATGATCCAGTGGATGTTGGCAATTTGATCTCTGGTTCCTCTGCCTTTTCTAAAACCAGCTTGAAAATCTGGAAGTTCATGGTTGATGTGTTGCTGAACCTGGCTTGGAGAATTTTGAACATTACTTTACTAGCGGGTGAGATGAGTGCAATTGTATGGTAGTTTGAACATTCTTTGGGATTGCCTTTTTTTGGGATTGGAATGAAAATGGACCTTTTCCAGTCCTGTGGCCACTGCTGAGTTTTCCAAATTTGTTGACATATTGAGTGCAGCACTTTGACAGTATCATCTTTTAGGATTTGAAATAGCTCAACTGGAATTCCATCACCTCTACTAGCTTTGTTTGTAGTGATGCTTCCTAAGGCCCACTTGACTTCACATTCCAGGATGTCTGGCTCTAGGTGAGTGATCACACCATCGTGATTATCTGGGTCATGAGGATCTTTTTTGTATAGCTCTTCCATGTATTCTTCCCTCCTCTTCTTAATATCTTCTGCTTCTCTTTGGTCCATACCATTTCCGTCCTTTATTGAGCCCGTCTTTGCATGAAATATTCCCTTGGTATCTCTGATTTTCTTGAAGAGATCTCTAGTCTTTCCCATTCTACTGTTTTCCTCTATTTCTTTGCATTGAATGCTGAGAAAGGCTTTCTTATCTCTCCTTGCTATTCTTTGCAACTCTCCATTCAAATGGGTTTATCTTTCCTTTTCTCCTTTGCTTTGTGACAGTGCCATGTGCTGGGACTCTCCCCAGCCCCATGTAAACTTGGAGAGCTGGTTGCCCTGTAAGTGCCCTCGGCTACAAACTGACAAAACTCCTGAGTATCAGAGGTTGTTTGTTTATCACTGTCCTGCTCTGTTGACCTCTATTAGGATGCAAATACTTTTGGAAAATGGGAGTGCAGTTAGTCACTCAGTTTTTAGTATAAATTAGCTTATTTCAAGGGTAAATTTTTGACCAGTTAGTCTTTGGCCAGGGAATTTACCATGAGACCTGGAAGGTAATGGGAACATGGAAGAAGATGTTTTTAACACCCAGAGGCAAAAGATAAGGGCCTAATGAAGACATGCTTGGCCTGCATCATTATTTGACCCATGACTAGGTTACCTTCGGCATGTATTCTCTGTGCATGTATTCTCTCTTGACTTTTATCTAAGAAATGAGAATAGCAGGAATTCTTGTTCAGGTAAGAAATCACTAAGATGGCAGGTCCCTGGCACTTTTGGTTGATGACGTATGGCAGCAAGGACCTTCGTTTTCTAAAATTCCAGGGAAGTCTCTCTCAAAGTGGTCTTGGTATCCACTTGTGAGAAGCAAGTCTCAGGCAAAACAGTGACAATAAGGGTCTTCCTGAATTTTCGAGGACCTGTGTACCCATATCACATTAAGGGCCTATATTTGTGCAGGGCTCACAGACACTTTCATGCATATTCTTGCGTGTATACGTGCTAAGTCACTTCATTCATGTCTGATTTTGTGTGACTCCATGGATTGTAGCCCACCAGACTCCTCTGACCATAGGATTCTCCAGGCAAGAATACTGGAATGGGTTGCCATGCCCTCCTCCAGGGGATCTTCCCGACCCAGATTATCTTCTTAGCCCTCTACAAAAATTCAAGGCAAAATAACTATAGCCAGCATCCATTTAGCACTTCCTCTGTGACAAGTTCTGTCCTAAGTGCTTTAAAAAAAAAAAAATTATTGAAAACTGCATATGGTCTTCATTGCATCATGCAGGATCTTTCGTTGCAGTCCAGGGACTTTCTAGTTGTGGTGGGCGGGCTTAGCTGCTTTGTGGCAAGTGGGATCTTAGTTTCCTGACCAGGGACCAAATCCTGCATTGGCAGGCAGATTCTTAACCCGTGGATCACCAGGGAAGTCCCTCCATGGAAGATTGACAGTTGGGTGTGTAGCCATTTAGAGAGTCCTGATGGATAAATATTTGGTTCGCCTTTTATAGCTACTTTCTGGTTTCCAGCTTCTGTTAATAAAAGGATATGTGAGTGAATGAATGCCTAGCCTCTGCTTAGTTCAGTCACGTGTAGACCGGGTGTTTTGGTACTATGTTTTCAGGTGAATTCAGCTCCCCTCCCCCCATGGAGTCAACTTGTCCAAAGTAAACTCTCAGAAGCGTGATAAACGGCTATGTTCGGGTTTACAGACTCTGGGTCCTAAGGACTTCAGAGAGCGTTTGATTGCTGCTGGGAGACGCTTACCAAGAGTCCCCAAGTGTTCCCCAGGAATGATGCCCCATCACTTAGGGAGATGCCCCATTAGAACCTTTGCCCTTTGCTCCCTTCATTGGTTTTTCTTTCTTTCTCTTCTGAAAAGAAGCTGAGGGAAGTTTTTCACATTCCTCCGCAGTGTTGCGTACCTGCATGCTGGTGGGGAGTGGGGGAGTTAAATGGAAACAAATGTGAAGGTGACTGCCGGTGGTGCTGTGGAATGAAATTCCAGGAGGCAGACGGACGGTCCGGCCAGGGACAGAGAAATCCGTTGAGAGCAAGCATCAGCTCTGATGTCTGGATAAAGAATCATCAGGATTTGCTTTTCTATTTTTTACCCCTCTGTCAGAATAGTACTCATACTTTTATTCTCCAGGAAGCCCTTTGTTTCTAAACACCTACTGTGTGCAACCCAGGGCGGTGTGTTCATTGGGAACCTTGTCTCTAGCCAACAGAAGCTTGAGTTCAAGGTTTTATTCTCTCTTTTAAAAACTGTTGTGTGGTCTTGAGATGGAGTGAACAGTTCAGCTAATAAATTCCTGAGACCCTTCAACACAGAGGCGAAGCCCCCATCATTCACACGTGTCTTTGACTCTTGACCTGCGTAGCCCTTTGCCGCACTGTAACAGAACCTCTTCATATTAATACCAATTTATCATTATTCCATTTAAATGCTCTTTTTTTTTTTTTTGTCCAAGAGAATGAGACAGAAAACATCTGCATATTGAGTAATATTAGCTACAGTTGGTGTCTCAAGTGAGAACCAATCTGACAGCCCCATTTATTATATCTGGATAGATTTTGTTATGGAGACTCTTACATTTGAACTTCCCCTCTGTAAGATATGAAAGAGTCTCTGATGTATTCCTACCTTGCTTTAAGAACAACACTTTGAAATACAGGGGAGATAGCAGCTACAGATAACATTTCAGTTATAATAAGAGAGGCCAAACGTTAGCCGGATTTAAAACAATAACAACAATCAAGACACTTAGAAGTGTTATTAGTTATGAAACCATATGGTTCATGTTCCCGCTCTGCTCTTTGTTCCCTGCCTGTGTTGTCAGCATTCTTGTGATGGTTGTGATTTTTCATGTCTAGAGCATCACCCTTTTCAATACATTAGGCTAATAACTCTGATCTTTAAAAGATCTGCTTTCCTCTGAGTGGGGCTGGCCATCAGTGTTGAAACGTGTCAGTGTTAAAACACACCAAATCAATACTACCACCGAAACCACACCCCCAACACAGACTTCTCTCTGTCTATTTAGGAGTCAGCCATGTGGGCTTTACAGGTGGCTCAGCGGTAAAAAAATCTGCCTGCCAGTGCAGGAGATGCTGGTTCAATCCCTGGGTTGGGAAGATTCCCTGGAGGAGGGAGGGCATGGCAACCCACTCCAGTATTCTTGCCTGGAGAATCCCAGGGACAGAGGGGTCTGGTGGGCTACAGTCTGCGAGCAGAGCTGCAGTCCATGGGGTTGCATGAGTCGGTCACGACTTAGTGACGACACAACAGAAGTAACATGTGAAGCTAAGTGATACACTGGAGTACTCAGTATATTGGGGTAGTTATGGGGAATGTTCAGAGAATTGAACTAGCAGCTAACTTTGCTCATTGTGAGTTAATGAGAACTTACGTGAAGCTCTGTTAGTGGGTGTTACACATGTGTCTTGAACAGCAGTGATGTTTAATAGATATTGTTTATTCATCTCTGGCTCTTTGATGAATAGAAGGACTCTGTTTCCCCTCTAACTCCCCTGGATCAGGTGACTCTGCCAGTGCTCTCAGTCACCCCAAATCTGGGACACCAGCCCTCCCCCGAGGCCTGACAGCCAAGTAGGGATCACACTGGTTATTTTCTCCTTGCCTTCCCTCCTTACTTGTACTATTTTTTAAATGAGTCCCAGTTCTCAACACCAGGAAACAGGAATTAAAACAGGGCTCCCGTTCAGCGGACTGGTGGTCAGTGAGCAATTGTTTATGTAAATCTGCGCAAATCCAATATGTTTATTTTTTTTATGTCAGTGTGTCTTAACATTTCCTGTGTGAGATAAAAGAATTTTTTTAAGGCAAACCATTTGCATGTTATAAACTTGGTTTTTAAGACATTCTAAGGTTGCAGGCCTCATATTTCTATGTCAATTAAAATAAAAATGTGTAGAGAACATTCATGATCATGCCAGTACTCATGGGCTTCTGTTAGTTGCAAATTAAGATGGTGTTCTTTTCCTGCTCCTCTATGGGTCTCTGCCAGATTTCTCTGGGTCTTCAATCGTCTTTACCTAGCTCCCTCTGACCTACCCATACTTTTTTTTTTTTAATTTATTGAAGTATAGATGATTTGCAATGCTGTGTTTATTTTTAAAAAATTTGGCCATGTCTTGCAGCATGTGGGACCTTAGTTCCTCAACCAGGGATCAAACCCTGACCCCTTGCATTGGAAAATGAAGTAGTAACTACTGGACCATCAGGTAAGTCCCTGACTTACCCATTTTTGATCACCAGCTCCTTTATCCTTTTGTTTATGATCTTCCTTTGGCTGGAGTCCCCACTTTTCCCTAATCCATTGTCTTCCTTGAGTTTTGTTATTTGAAGACCCTTCACTTTATTAATTTTAATTCTTCCCCCCCCCCCCTCAGTTAAAACACACCTACAAAATACACACACACACACACACACACAATTCAGGATATCCCTTGGCCTAGAGGAGAGATTCAACATGTGTTGAATCAAAGATAATTATAAGGTAAAATGTCATAAACATTGTGGGGAAGATCAAAGCCCAGTGCATGTAAAGGTGGAGAGATCCATTTAATGGAGTAAGGGGTCTTTTAAAAATATAGTTTGCTTTTCCTGTAAAAATAACATGTTTAGAGTGATGTCAGCAAGCTGACTCATATGGAAGCGTCAGGCCCTTTTCTCCCCCAGAGACAAAGAATTAACAACAGTATACAGGCTCCAATACCTTTGCAGGAACTCTGGAGATTAGTTGAGAAGTTTCAGCACCTCGACCACCATGAAACCAAGACTAGATCCCAGCAAAAGAGTTAAGAAAGTTCATTGCATTTTGCAAATTCATTCATGCTTCTCCTTCTTATCTAGCCTGGTGTGGTGTCTCTTGCACTGGGGATCATTACTTATGACAGAAACAAATGAGGGGAATGTGCAGCCAACATTTTGGCCAGTCTGAGGACTGTCTAAGGGACTGGTGTCTGTCTCTCCTGAGTCAGAGTGTTGATGGGACCAGCATTCTCTTTTGGAAGCTGCGGAAAGCGGTTGACTATCACAGCAACACATTAGAGTAGCAGTTCTGCAGGCAGCAGCCAGGGGGAGCATGAGATCACAGCCTTCTGAAAAGAACCAGGGACATGCTATCTAGGGAGTTTGCGAGGACACTCCAAATTCTCCGAGAAGATACAGCCTCAGAAGAGGTTTGAGAGATCCTGGAATCTCTAAATCTGGGATGGTGAAAGTCTTATCCTGTGTGAAGCCAGTCCAAACTGCATGAAGTTTAGAAGCAGTGGTTGTTTCTTCAAATGCCTAAGTCTCAACAGCAACAAAAATATGGCACACGAAGATAAAAGGAAACATGGCCAAACCAAAAAAAACAAAGCAGACTTCCAAAAGCTGACCCTCAATAAGCAGACCTCTGAGCTGCCTGACAAAGGGTTTTAAATAACTGTGCTGAGCATCACCCTCAATGGTGAAAAATTGAAAGCATTTCCCCTGAAATCAGGAACAAGACAAGGGTGCCCACTCTCACCACTACTATTCAACATAGTGTTAGAAGTTTTGGCCACAGCAATCAGAGCAGAAAAAGAAGTAAAAGGAATCCAGATAGGAAAAGAAGAAGTGAAACTCTCACTGTTTGCAGATGACATGATCCTCTACATAGAAAACCCTAAAGACTCTTCCAGAAAATTACTAGAGCTACATCAATGAATATAGTAAAGTTGCAGGATATAAAATGAACACACAGAAATCCCTTGCATTCCTATATACTAACAATGAAAAAAGAGAAAGAGAAATTAAGGAAACAGTACCATTTACCATTGCAACAAAAAGAATAAAATACTTAGGAGTATATCTACCTAAAGAAACAAAAGACCTATACATAGAAAACTATAAAACACTGATGAAAGAAATCAAAGAGGACACAAACAGATGGAGAAACATACCGTGTTCATGGATTGGAAGAATCAATATTGTCAAAATGGCTATTCTACCCAAAGCAATCTATAGATTCAGTGTAATCCCTATCAAGCTGCCAACGGTATTTTTCACAGAACTAGACCAAAGAACTTCACAATTTGTATGGAAATGCAAAAAACCTCGAATAGCCAAAGTAATCTTGAGAAAGAAGAATGGAACTGGAGGAATCAACCTGCCTGACTTCAGACTCTACGACAAAGCCACAGTCATCAAGACAGTATGGTACTGGCACAAAGACAGAAATATAGATCAATGGAACAGAATAGAAAGCCCAGAGATAAATCCACGAACCTATGGACACCTTATCTTTGACAAAGGAGGCAAGGATATACAATGGAAAAAAGACAACCTCTTTAACAAGTGGTGCTGGGAAAACTGGTCAACCACTTGTAAAAGAATGAAACTAGAACACTTTCTAACACCATACACAAAAATAAATTCAAAATGGATTAAAGATCTAAATGTAAGGCCAGAAACTATAAAACTCCTAGAGGAGAACATAGGCAAAACACTCTCCGACATAAATCACAGCAAGATCCTCTATGACCCACCTCCCAGAATATTGGAAATAAAAGCAAAACTAAACAAATGGGACCTAATGAAACTTAAGAGCTTTTGCACTACAAAAGAAACTATAAGTAAGGTGAAAAGACAGCCCTCAGATCGGGAGAAAATAATAGCAAATGAAGAAACGGACAAATGATTAATCTCAAAAATATACAAGCAACTCCTGCAGCTCAATTCCAGAAAAATAAATGACCCAATCAAAAAATGGGCCAAAGAACTAAACAGACATTTCTCCAAAGAAGACATACAGATGGCTAACAAACACATGAAAAGATGCTCAACATCACTCATTATCAGAGAAATGCAAATCAAAACCACAATGAGGTACCATTACACGCCAGTCAGGATGGCTGCTATCCAAAAGTCTACAAGCAATAAATGCTGGAGAGGGTGTGGAGAAAAGGGAACCCTCTTACACTGTTGGTGGGAATGCAAACTAGTACAGCCACTATGGAGAACAGTGTGGAGATTTCTTAAAAAACTGGAAATAGAACTGCCATATGACCCAGCAATCCCACTTCTGGGCATACACACCGAGGAAACCAGATCTGAAAGAGACACGTGCACCCCAATGTTCATCGCAGCACTGTTTATAATAGCCAGGACATGGAAGCAACCTAGATGCCCATCAGCAGATGAATGGATAAGGAAGCTGTGGTACATATACACCATGGAATATTACTCAGCCGTTAAAAAGAATTCTTTTGAATCAGTCCTAATGAGATGGATGAAACTGGAGCCCCTTATACAGAGTGAAGTAAGCCAGAAAGATAAAGAACATTACAGTATACTAACACATATATATGGAATTAAGAAAGATGGTAACGATAACCCTATATGCAAAACAGAAAAAGAGACATAGAAATACAGAACAGACTTTTGAACTCTGTGGGAGAATGTGAGGGTGGGATATTTCAAAAGAGCAGCATGTATGCTATCTATGGTGAAACAGATCACCAGCCCAGGTGGGATGCATGAGACAAGTGCTTGGGCCTGGTGCACTGGGAAGACCCAGAGGAATCAGGTGGAGAGGGAGGTGGGAGGGGGGATCGGGATGGGGAATACGTGTAAATCTATGGCTGATTCATATCAATGTATGACAAAACCCACTGAAATGTTGTGAAGTAATTAGCCTGCAACTAATAAAAAAAAAATAAAATAAAAAAAATAAATAACTGTGCTGAAGATGCTCAGTGAACCCAAAGAGAACACAGACAATTAAACAAAGTCAAGTAAATAATACATGATCAAAGTGAGAATACCAGTAAATATAGAGACACTTTGCAAAAGAACCAAACAGGGACTCACTCCCTGGTGGTCCAATGGGTGAAACTTCGTCTTTCAATGCAAGGGATGCAGGTTCAATCCCTGATCCAGGAGCTAGGATCCCTTATGCTTTGAGGCCAACTGCCCAAACCATAAATCAGAAGCAATATTGTGGCAAATTCAATAAAGATTTTTAAAATGGTCCACATAAAAAAATCTTAAAAATATATGAAAGAACCAAAAAGATGGCTGACTCATGTTGATGTATGGGAGAAACCAACACAATATTATAAAGTGATTATCCTCTGATTAAAAATAAATAAATTAAAAACAAAAACAAATCTAAAAAAGAACCAAACAGATTCTGGAGCTGAAAAATAAATGAGCAACTGAAAGAATTTCACTAGATGGATTAAAAAACTGACTTGATGAGGCAGAAGAAAGAAATTGAAGACAAGTCAGTTGAGTCAGAGGAGCAAAAAGAAAAAGAGAATGAAGAAAAGTGAAGAGTACCTAAGAAGCTTATGGGACACTACTGAGCGGTGTGATAAACACATTATGGGAGAAGCTCAACATATCCAACCAGGAATAGATCCAAGGAGGCCCGCACCAAGACCCACACCAAAGGGTAAAGACAGCATAGACAACTTTGACTCTTTATATCTTGGTAAAGAAGTACTCCATTCTTATGAATCTCAATAGGAATTGAAAGATTGCATGCATGACACTGCCTTTCCCAATAATATATAAAGATGTACTTTGTGACATCAACAATATAAAGAAAAGGAAGGAGTTTACGGAAATAGAGTTTTTGTATGCTATTGAAATTAAGTTGTGATCAGATTAAAACAGAATGTAACTTTAAGATGTTTTATAAAATTGAAATGGTAGCTACAAAGAAAATATCTATGAAATAAACACAAAAGGAAATGAGAAGTATGTTACCACACACACACAAAAGAAAATCAATGAAACAATGGAAACTAGCAAGAGAGGAAAGTGTCGGTGAAAGTGTTAGTCGCTCAGTTGTGTCCAACTCCTTGCAGCCCCATGGACTGTAGCCCACCAGGCTCCTCTGTCCATGGGATTTTCCAGGTAAGAATACTGAAGTGGGTTGCCATTTCCTCCTCCAGGGCATCTTCCTGACCCAGGGATCAAACCCAGGTCTTCAAACCCGGGTCTCCTGTATCGCACTTGGATTCTTTACTATCTGAGCTACCAGGGAAGCCCTACAAGAGAGGAAAGGAGGGACAAAAAACTACAAGACATAGAAAACAATTGACAACGGCAATAGTAAGTCCTGCCAAATAAGTCATTGTTGTGTAGTCACTAAGCTGTGTCTGACTGTTTACAACCCCACGGACTATGGCCCACCAGGCTCCTCTGTCCATGGGATTTCCCAGGCAAGAATACTGGAGTCCATGGGGTTGCCATTTCCTTCTCCAGGGCATTTTCCTTACCCAGGAATTGAATCCGTGTCTCCTGCATTGGCAGGCAGTTCTTTACCATTGAGCCACCAACGCAGCCCTAATGTAGCCTCTATAAAAACTCAAAAAAAACCAGGTTTTGGAGAATGTCCAGTTTGGTGAGCACATGGGAATTTGGGCACATTCAGGAAGGTCTGTTCCCTTCTCCCATGTCTTGCCCTGGGCATCTCTTCCATCTGCTGCTCCTGAGTTACATCCTTTTGTAATAATCCAGTGATCTGGTGAGTCAACAGGTTTCCTGAATTCTTTGAGCTGCTCTAGCAAATGAATCAGAGAAGGCAATGGCAACCCACTCCAGTACTCTTGCCTGGAAAATTCCACGGACAGAGGAGCCTAGTAGGCTACAGTCCATGGGGTTGCGAAGACTTGGACACAACCGAGCGACTTCACTTTCACTTTTCACTTTCATGCATTGGAGAAGGAAATGGCAACCCACTCCCGTATTCTTGCCTGTAGAATCCCAGGGATGGTGGAGCCTGGTGGGCTGCCATCTATGGGGTCGCACAGAGTCAGACACAACTGAAGTGACTTAGCAGCAGTAGCAGCAAATGAATCAAAGCCAAGGAGGAGGTCATGGGACCCTCTCATTTACAGCCAGTCAGTCAGAGGTACAGGTAGTTACCTGGATTTGCCATGGTGTCTGAAGTTCAAGGAGAGTGTAGTGTATAGCCAGCTTGTCAGAAGCACAGGGATGACTTGGGCTTGCAACTGGCTTCTGGCGTGTATGAGGCAGTCCTGTAGGACTGAGCCCTTAATCTGTGGAATCTGATGCTTTCTCTGGGTGGACACTGTCAGAATTGAGTTGAATTCTCAGACACCCTTCAGGTGTCTGAAGAATTGTCACAGGGAGACACTCTTACTCCCACTGGAATTTGGTCAACACCAAAAGAAAGGGTATTAAAATTTCTTTGTCTTTCTGTACACCAGCATTCACAGCAGCATTATTCGCAATGGTCAAAAGGCAGAAATAATCCAGATGGCCATCAACGGAGAAATAGATCAACAAAATGTAGATTATACATATAATGTGATATTACTCAGAGATCCTGATACATGCTACAACATGGATGAAACTTGAAATCATCATGCCATGTGAAATTAGTTGTAAATGGACAAATATTGTGATTCTGCTTTATGAGGTAACTAGGATAGGTAGACTTATAGAAGCAAAAAGTAGAATAGAGGTTTCCATGGGCCAGAGGGAGAAGGGAGAGGGGAGTTACTGTTGAATAAGTATAGAGATCTGTTTGGGGGTTGTGAAAAAGTTCAGAGATAGATGATGGTGATGGTCACACAATATTGTGATTGTTGTCAGTGCCTCTGGAATAGACACTTAAAAATGGCTAGGGACTTCTGTGGCAATTCAGTGGTTAAGATCTGCACTCCCAACGCAGAGGGGCATGGATTCAGTCCCTGGTAGGGGAACTAAGATCCTGCAAGCTGCAAGGCATGGCCTAAAGAAATAAAATTTTTAAGAAAATGGATAAAATGGTAAATTTTTAAAGTGAATATTTCACCACAATGAAAAAAAAATGTCTTTCTTCATCACAAACCAGCTGAGGCTCCAGTAATTGGAGGTATGGGAGTGTGCAGTAGAATGGAGAGCTAGCCAGGGCCGAATGTCATGTCATTTCACCGTGTGGCAAAGACATGCACTGGATTTTCTCTTTCTAGCACTGTCTAGAGAAGGTTACCCGGAAGATGAAACGAGGATCTCTTGTGTGCTGAGCGCCTACTGTGGGCCTGCTGCGTATATACCAGAGCAGGTGGATGACATAGAGGGTAGGCAGGCACCCTGTGCAGCCGCTTGTCCAAGGTCAAATCCTTAATCCATCACAGACTAGCTTATATGTATATATACATTTTATATAAACACATAACATTATATATAGATAATGTTATGTTTTTATATATTTGTGTGTTTTGGGCTGTGCTGGGTCTTTGTTGTGGGCTTTTCTCTAGTTGCCCTGCGCAGGGGCTCCTCTCTAGTTGGGGTGCATGGGCTTCTCATTGTGGTGGCTTCTCTTGTGTTCTTGCCTGGCCCACAGGCTCCAGGGCAGGCAGGCCTCAGTCGTTGCAGCTTGTGGGCTTGGTAGCTGTGGCTTGCAGGCTCTACAGCACAGGCTCAGAAATGGTACACTGGCTTGGTTGCTCCAATGCATGTGGGATCTTCCCAGGTTGAGGGATCAAACCAGCATCTCCTTCTTGGCAGGCAGATTCTTAACCACGAAGCCACTAGGAAAGACCCCCACAGACTAGCTTTTTGACTCCTACGTGAGTTGCTTCCTTTCCTGTGTTTCCTTTCCTTCACTAGCGCCACCTGGGAAGCCCTTTACTCGAAATACTACCACTCAATTATAGGGGGAAGCTCTCCAAAGCTCTGTTCTCTGAGATGTTTTAGAGGAGCTAGCTAACAGAATAATAAAAATTCTCTTTTTTTATTAATAGAAAGCAGGATGAGATAGGCTTATGCTTTTCTTCTCTGGGTGATCAGACTCTCTCCTTTCTCTTCACTTGTATGGGGACAGCAGAACCAAATACTTAATATTTCTCTGCTCCCATCATTTCCTTCAGAACTAAGTTTTTTACTGACATTGTTTCCCAGCCTCTCTTTGGAATCAATCTGAAATGATAGGAGCTCTTCCGTGCTTATTGTGCAGCCTCAACCATTTAATAGCCCAGAGTAGGTGTGATACAGTGTACCACTGAATTGCTTTCAATCAAATATGTAAAGAGCTGGGGCTTTCCCGGAAGCTGAGACGTTGCCTTCCAACACAGGAGGCTGAGGATTGGATCCCTGGTCAGGGAGCTAAGGTGGCACATACCTCGTGGCCAAAAAACAAAACATAAAACAGAAGCGCTATTGTAACAGCTTCAGTAAAGACTCTAAAAATGTTCCACATCAAAAAAAAAAAAAAAAATTCTTAAAAAAATATGTACAGAGCCAAGATACTTTTCATCGTTTTACAGTTGGAGGAACCAAGGCAAAGAATGAGAGAGTGATTTAGCTCAAGTGCAGGCTAAAGGCTAGGTATGCTAGGAATGAGGTGACTCAGTGGTAAAGAATCTACCTGCCAATGCAGGAGGTGCAGGTTCAGTCCCTGGGTAGGTAAGATCCCCTGGAGAATGAAATGGCAACCCACTCCAGTATTCTTGTCTGGAGAATTCTATGGACAGAGGAGCCTCGCGGGCTACAGTCCATGGGGATGCAAAGAGTTGGACATGACTTAGGGACTAAACCACCATCACCACCATGCTAGGAATGAAAGCCTTTCACCTCACAGCCACTCTACTGACCACGTGATGATGATGAGAGCCCCATGTGGGGTGTGAGGCTCAGATTTTGCTAGGGTCACCAGATAGGTTTGGAGGTCAAGGAGAAGAGACACATTTTACTCTGCACATGTAATCAACATTTACCACCACTCACTTACAGTAAGAAACATTAAACAATTTCCCACATTTCCTCTAAATGAATGGGACTCCGCAGGAAAACCCTAAAGGGAAGTGTTTGAGAAATAGGTGGCAGAGGAATTCAACTATGAGGAGAATGAGCCAGTTTGTTGTGTTTGCTTATTAATAGGTTCTGTGTCGCCAGCTCCAGGGGGAACCGGCTCTTGAATAGCTGGCAGGGAAACACATTCACGGGCTCTGCTTGATGGAAATACAGAATAACAGGAAGGGAAAGGGAGGGAAATAACTTCAGAAAAGATTGGAGCGCTTGTCCTTGGGAATGAAAACCAGCAGCTGGCTGCTAATTTGACTGTATTTCTATTTTTTTTTTTTTTGGATCATTACTTTTATTTTTTAAAATTAATTTATTTTTTAATTGAAGGATAATTGCTTTACAGAGTTTTGTTGCTTTCTGCCAAACATCAACATGAATCAGCCATAGGTGTACATCTATCCCCTCCCTTCTGAACCTCCCTCCCATCTCCCTCCCCATCCCACCCTCTAGATTGATACAGAGCCCCTGTTTGAGTTTCCTGAGTCACACAGCAAATTCCCGTTGTCTATCTGTTTTACACATGGTAATGTAGGTTTCCATGTTACTCTTTCATACGTCTCACCCTCTCCTCCCCTCTCCCCATGTCCATAAGTCTATTCTCTATGTCTGTTTCTCCATTGCTGCCCTGTAAATAAATTCTTCAGTACCACTTTTCTAGATTCTGCATATATGTGTTAGAATACGATATTTATCTTTCTCTTCCTGATTTACTTCACTCTGTATAATTGGCTCTAGGTTCATCCACCTCATTAGAACTGACTCAAAGACAGCCCTTTTTATGGCTGAGTAATATTCCATTGTGTATATGTACCACAACTTCTTTATCCATTCAATTGTTGATGGACATCTAGGTTGCTTCCATGTTCTAGCTATTGTAAATAGTGCTGCAATGAACACTGGGATACAAGTGTTTTTTCAAGTTTGGTTTTCTTGGGGTATATGCCTAGGAGTGGAATTGCTGGGTCACATGGTGGTTTTATTCCTAGTTTTTTAAGTAATCTCTATATCGTCTTCCGTAGTGGCTGTATCAATTTACATCCCCACCAACAGTACAAGAGGGTTCCGTTTTCTCCACACCCTCTCCAGCGTTTATTGTTTGTAGACTTTTTGATGATGGCCATTTTGACCAGTGAGAGGTGATATCTCATTGTAGTTTTGATTGGCCTTTCTCTAATAATGAGTGATGTTGAGCATCTTTTCATGTGTTTGTTTAGCCATCTGTATGTCTTTGGAAAAATGTCTGTTTAGGTCTTTTACCCATTTTTCTTTGGGTTGTTTGTTTTTCTGGTATTGAGTTGTATGAGCTGCTTGTATATTTTGGAAATTAATCCTTTGTCAGTTGTTTCATTTGCCATTATTTTCTCCCATTCTGAGGGCTGTCTTTTCACTTTGCTTAGTTTCCTTTGCTATGCAAAAGCATTTAAGTTTAATCAGGTCTCACTTGTTTACTTTTGATTTTATTTCCATTACTCTAGGAGGTTGTCTTTGTCCCATTGTATATTCTTGCCTCCTTTGTCAAAAATAAGGCACCAATAGGTGCATGGGTTTATTTCTGGGTGTTCTATCTTGTTCCATTGATCTATATTTCTGTTTTTGTGCCAGTGCCATACTGTCTTGATGACTGTAGCTTTGTAGTATAATCTGAAGTCAGGAAGGTTGATTCCTCCAGCTCCATTCTTCTTTCTCAAGACTGCTTTGGCTATTTGGGATCTTTCATGTTTCCATATGAATTGTGAAATTTTTTGGTCTAGTTCTGTGAAAAATGCCTTTGGTAATTTGATAGGGATTGCACTGAATCTGTAAATTGGGTTTGCTAGTAGTCATTTTCACAATATTGATTCTTCCTACCCAGGAACTTGGTATATATCTCTCCATCAGTTTATGTTGTCTTTGATTTCTTTCATCAGTGTCTTATAATTTTCTGTGTACAGTTCTTTTGTCTCCTTAGGTAAGTTTATTCCTGGATATTTAATTCTTTTTGTTGCAATGGTGAATGGGATTGATTCTTTAATTTCTCTTTCTGATTTTTCATTGTTAGTATATAGAAATGTAAGTGATTTCTGTGAATTGATTTTATATCCTACAACTTTGCTAAATTCACTGACTAGCTCTAGTAATTTTCTGATGCTATCTTTAGGGTTTTCTATGTACAGTATCATGTCATCTGCAAACAACGAGAGCTTTACTTCTTTTCCAATCTGGATTCCTTTTATTTCTTTTTCTTCTCTGATTGCTGTGGCTAGGACTTCCAGAACTATGTTGAATAATAGTGATGAAAGTGGACACCCTTGTCTTGTTCCTGATCTTAGGGGGAATGCTTTCAGTTTTTCGCCATTGAGAATAATGTTTGCTGTAGGCTTATCATATATGGCCTTTACTGTGTTGAGGTAGGGTTCCTTCTATGCCCATTTTTTGAAGAGTTTTAATCATAAATGGGTATTGAATTTTGTCAAAGGCTTTTTCTGCATCTCTTAAGATTATCATATGGTTTTTATCTTTCAATTTGTTAATATGGTGTGTCACATTGATTCATTTGTGTATATTGAAGAATCATTTCATCCTTGGAATAAACCCAACTTAATCATGGTGTGTGAGCTTTTTGATGTGCTGCTGAATTCTGTTAAAATTTTGTTCAGAATCTTTGCATCTACGTTCATCAGTGATATTGGCCCATAGTTTTCTTTTTTGTGTTGTCTTTGTCTGGTTTTGGTATCAGGGTGATGGTGGCCTCATAGAATGAGTTTGGGTGTTCCTTCCTCTGCAATTTTTTCAAAGAGTTTTAGAAGGATAGGCTCCTCTCTAAATGTTTGATAGCATTCTCCTGTGAAGCCATCTGGTCTTGGGCTTTTGTTTTTTGGGAGATATTTGATCACAGCTTCTATTTCAGTGCTTGTAATTGGGTTGTTCATAATTTCTATTTCTTCCTGGTTCAGTCTTGGAAGATTGAACTTTTCTAAGAATCTGTCCATTTCTTCCAGGTTATCCATTTTATTGCCATATAAGTGAAGTATGAAGTGAAGTCACTCAGTCGTGTCTGACTGTTTGTGACCCCGTGGCCTGTAGCCCGCCAGGCTCCTCTGTCCATGGGATTCTCCAGGCAAGAAGACTGGAGTGAGTTGCCATTTCCTTCTCCATTAGTGCCATATAGTTGTTCATAATAGTCTCTTATAACCCTTTGTATTTCTGCATTGTCAGTAGTGACCTCTCCTTTTTCATTTCTAATTTTGTTGATCTGATTCTTCTCTCTTTTTTTCTTGATGAGTCTGGCTAAAGGTTTGTGAATTTTGTTTATCTTTCAAAGAACAAGCTTTTAGTTTTATTAATCTTTGCTATTGGTTCTTTCATTTCTTTTTCATTTATTTCTGCTCAGATCTTTATGATTTCTTTCCTTCTACTAATTTTGGTTTTTGTTGTTGTTCTTCTTCTTCTTTTTCCAGTTGTTTTAGGTGTAGAGTTAGGTTGTCTATTCTATGTTTTTCTTGTTTCTTGAGGTAGGATTGTACTGCTATAAACTTCCCTCCTAGAACTGCTTTTGCTGCACCCCATTGGTTTTGAGTTGTCATGTTTTCATTGTCATTTGTTTCTAGAAAATTTTTGATTTCCCTTTTTATTTCTTCAGTAACTTGTTGGTTATTTAGAAATGTATTGTTTAATCTCCATGTGTTTGTGTTTTTTAGTTTCTTTTCTTGTAATTGATATCTAGTCTCATAGTGTTGTGGTTGGAGAAGATGCTTGATATGATTTCAATTTTCTTAAATTTACTGACATTTGATTTGTGACCCAAGATTTGTGACCTGGAGAATGTTCTTTGTGCACTTGAGAAGAAGGTGTATTCTTCAGCATTTGGATGGAATGTCCTGAAGATATCAATGAGATCCATCTCATCTAATGTATCATTTAAGACTTGTGTTTCCTTGTTAATTTTCTGTTTTGATGATCTGTCCATTGGTGTGAGTGGGGTGTTAAAGTCTCCTACTATTATTGCCTCACTGTCAATTTTTCCTTTTATGTCTGTTAGTGTTTGTCTTATGTATCGAGGTGCTCATATGTTGGGTGCATAGATATTTACAATTGTTATGTCTTCCTGTTGGATTGATCCCTTGATCATTATGTAGTCTCGTTCCTTATCTCTTGTAATCTTCTTTATGTTAAGGTCTATTTTGTCTGCTGTGAGGATTGCTACTCCAGCTTCCTTTTGCTTCCTATTTGCATGGACTATATTTTTCCATCCTCTCACTTTCAGTCTATATGTGTCTCGAGGTCTGAAGTGGGTTTCTTGTAGACAGCATATATATGGGTCTTGTTTTTATATCCATTCAGTCAGTCTGTGTCTTTTGGTTGGCACATTCAATCCATTTACATTTAAAGTAATTATTGATATATATCTTCCCATTGCCATTTCTTAATTATTTGTGTTGATTTTGTAGATATTTTTTCTTCTTTTGTATTTCTTGACTGTTTAAGTCTGTTTAACATTTGTTGTAAAGCTGGTTTGGTAGTACTGAATTCTGTTAACTTTTGTTTGAAAAGCTTTTTATTTCTCCATCAATTTTGAATGAGGTCTTTGCCAGGTATAGTAATCTTGGTTGTGACTCTGTGCCTTTTGGACTTGACTGACTATTTCCTTTTCCATGTTGGGGTAATTTTCAACTATAATCTCTTCAAAAATTTTCTCATACTTTTTCTTTTTCTCTTCTTCTTCTGGGACCCCTATAATTTGAATGTTGGTGAGTTTGATATTGTCCCAGAGGTCTCTGAGACTATTCTCAGTTCTTTTCATTCTTTTTACTGTATTCTGCTCTTCAGAAGTTATTTCTACCATTTTATCTTCCAGCTCACTGATTTGTTCCTCTGTTTCAGATATTCTGCTATTGATTCCTTCTAGAGTATTTTTAATTTCAGTAATGTGTTGTCTCTGTGTATTTATTCTTTAATTCTTCTAGGTCTTCATTAATTGATTCTTGCATTTTCTCCATTCTGTTTTCAAGGTTTTTGATCATCTTTACTATCATTATTCTGAATTATTTTTCAGGTGGTTTGCCTATTTCCTGTTCATTCATTTGGACTTCACTGTTTCTAATTTGTTCCTTTGTTTGTGTAGTATTTTTCTGCCTTTTCATTATTTTCTTTAACTTATTGTTTTTGAAGTTTCCTTTTCCCAGGCTTCAAGGTTGAATTCTTTCTTCTTTTTGGTTTCTGCCCTCCTAAGGTTGGTCCAGTGGTTTGTGTAAGCTTCGTATAGGGTGAGATTTGTGCTGAGTTTTTTTTTCCCCTCTGATGGGCAAGGCTGAGTGAGATGGTAATCTTGTCTGCTGATGATTAGGTTTGTATTTTTGCTTTGTTTGTTGTTTAGATGAGGCGTCCTACACAGGGTGCTTCTGGTGGTTGGGTGATGCCAGGTCTTGTATTCAAGTGGTTTCCCTTGTGTTGTGCTCTCACTATTTGATATGCCCTAGGGTTAGTTCTGGAGAAGAAATGACAACCCACTCCAGTGTTCTTGCCTGGAGAATCTCAGGGATGGCGGAGCCTGGTGGGCTGCTGTCTGTGGGGTCGTACAGAGTCAGACACGACTGAAGCGACTTAGCAGCAGGGTTAGCTCTCTGGTAGTCTAGGGTCTTGGAGTCAGTGCTCCTCCTCCAAAGGCTCAGGGCTTGGTCTCTTCATCTAGGACTGATGAGATGAAAACAACCTCTTTGTTTTTCAGATCTCCTGTTGTAGTTATTTCCAAAATCTGGTCGACTATATCTTCAGTTTCTCTGCATCCAGTGTGCCTCAGGAACCACAGTCTGTCTACATTTCTTCTGAGGCTGGTGAGGGCTGAACCCAGGGCTGAGTCATATTGGATGTCAGAATCTTGCTTCTCAAGTGCCATATTTGCAACTTACATGTAGCATGTTTTATGTCTGATTCTTTGAGATAAGGCTGCATTTCAAATCTAGCATATTGCAAAAGATAATCTGCTAAGGCTTGGGTGTTGGGTGTATATACAGCCTGATCAGTTGTTGACACTGATTGTGGATTAATGAATACACGAGAAGGATGTTTTTCTTTGTGAGGCAGTATCTAGATACAACATAGGGCAATGTCACTTTCCTGCAGAAATGTTCATACAGTCATCTGGTCAACAAATGTTTATGCCTGAACCAGACCTCGCACTGTGCTAGGGATATGAAGCCGATTGAGTGGTACACCCTGTTCTCAAAGATGATTGTGGGAAAGAGAGAAAACAGACAATCACCATACACAGTGATATAGCATCAGGGTACAGATTTGTATTGGATTCCTCCATGGCTCAGCAGTAAAGAACCCGCCTGCCAGTGTAGGAGGTGTGGGTTTCATTCCTGGGTCAGGAAAATTCCCTGGAGAAGGAAATGGCAACCCACTGCAGTGTTCTTGCCTGGGAAATCCCATGGACAGAGGAGCCTGGCAGCCTATAGTCCATTGGGTCGCCAAAGAATTGGACATGACTTAATGACTAAACAACAACAACATGACAGATTTGTATAGGGTCTTAAAGAAGGGGTACCTATCCAAGTGTGGGTAGGATGGAGAGGTCAGGGCACAGCAAAAGCTGCCTGGAGGAAGAGGCTTTTGGAGGAGAATAGAGGAGTTAGTTGGAAGGTTTTTCTTCCTGAATAAAACATCTGTATTTTAAGTATTTCGGAACCCACTGGCATTGTCTCCAAATTCTCTTCTGTATTATGTGCATCTGCCTTTCTTCAAAGGGCTCATAACTTTCATCCAGTTCTTAGGGACCTAAGACTATCTCTTTCCCCAGTGAGTTATTTAGAGTAACTGCACAGTGCTTTTGAATATTATGTTCAACTAGTAGACATTCTACTTCACCATGATTATTTCTGTGTTCATGTGTCTATATTTGCGCATGTATATAAGGAACTATGGGCTTCCCAGCTGGCACTAGTGGTAAAGAACCCAACTGCCAATGCAGGAGATGTAAGAGCCTGGGGTTTTACCCCTGGATCGGGAAGATCTTCTGGAGGAGGGAGTGGCAACCCACTCCAGTGTTCTTATCTGGAGACTCCGCACGGACAGAGGAGCCTTGTGGGCTACTGTCCATGGGGTTGCAAAGAGTTGGACACAACTGAAGTGACTTAGCACATACACACCCACGTAAGGAACTGTAGCAGACATCAGTTGTACTTAAATCTTTGTGCACACAAATGATCATTTTCCTAGAAGAGTTATTGCTTCACCAAAAAATGTGAATGTTTGAAAACTTTTGCTCCATAGTGTCAAAATTCCCTCTTCACGTTTGTACAGATTTACACATTTATCAGCAGGGGTGGGGAGCCATTTTCCTAAACTCTCGCCAAGCCACTATTTTTATTGCCTTTTAATTAAGACAAATTTTCAAGGTAAAATGGTATGAAATATAGACACTTAAAAAAATTGCAGGCTTCCCTGGTGGCTCAGTGATAAAGAATCTACCTGCCAATGCAGGAGACACAGGTTCAATCCCTAGTCTGGAAAGATGCCACATGCCTCGGAGCAACTAAGCCTGTGTGCTGCAAGTATTGAGCCTGTGCTCTAGAGCCCATGCTCGGCAACAAGAAAAGCCACCCCAATGAGAAGCCTGCCCATCACAACTAGAGAGTAGCCCCTGCTCACCACAACTGGAGAAAAGCCCGAGCAGCAACAAAGACCCAACACAGCCAAAACTACATAAATAAATGAGCTAACTTAAAAATACTTATTTGCTCAGATTTAATAGATAGTGACAAGTTGCCATAGCATTTCTGATCATTTAATGAAGAAATAGTATGATAAATACGGCAGAAGCCCTCTCCCCCATTCAGCTTCTTCCCACCCCCAGTATTTTTGAAGTGTGTGTTTTTATAATTTTACTTTTCACAGATTTTGAGTTGGCCAAAAAATTTGTTCAGGTTTTTCCATAAGATCTTATGGAAAGAAAACAAAACCTTTTTGACCAACTCAGTATTTTCAACAACATATAATAATGCTTGTGCCTTGAAAATACCTATGCATGGTATCACAGAGAATATAGTTATTCTAATTTCTTTTAAAAATGTGTTTATGCCCTCAACATGTTTTCACTTTCTTCACTTCTTTCCCCTCCTTTCCCAGCATCCCTTGACTTGAACAGTTTCTTTAGTTCCCACTTTACTTCTGCTGGCTTAGAAATTATACAGATTATCTATCTCTTAAGGGTTACCTTTATGTGCAAAGAATACTGGAATGGGTTGTCATGCCCTCCTCCAGGGGATCTTCCCAACACAGGGATCAAACCCGCATCTCTTGTATTTCCTGCATTGGCAGGTAGGTTCTCTACCACTAGAGTCAGTTGGGAAGCCCCTAGTTTATAATATTTTAAACGGCGTTAGTGAGATGTAATTCATCAGCTAAACAGTTCATCCATTTAATGCATGAGATTCAGTGGTTTCTAATACGTTCACAGAGCGGTGCAACCATCACCACAGCCTAACTTTGCAACATTTTTGTCAACCCAGGAAGAAAACCCATCTCCTCTGTCAGTCACAGTATCAGCCCTTCTCCATTCCCCTCTGCCCTTGGCAACCACTAATCTATGTATGGTCTCTACGGACCTGTCTGTTCTGGATATCTCATATAAATGGAGTTGTACAATATGTAGTCTTTTGTAACTGACTTCTTCCACTTAAAATAATTTTTTCAAGAAAAGTCGTTGCCTTAGTATTTTAAAGAACACAGAAATAAAAATTTAAAAAATACTTCCATTTGAACCAAAGTAGGTAATAGCATTATAACAAGTGGTACAATTAAAAGAGGTATTTTTTTAATCCTTTTTGCTATACATATAAATTTTTTAAGAGAGAACTTGTAGCTTTTAACTTTATTTTTTTATTGGAGTATAACTGTTTTACAATGTTGTGTTCGTTTCTGCTATACAACAAAGTGAATCAGCCATGAAAGTGAAAAGTGAAAGTGAAGTCACTCAGTCGTGTCCGACTCTTTGTGACCACATGGACTGTAGCCTACCAGGCTCCTCCATCCATGGGATTTTCCAGGCAAGAGTATTGAAGTGGGTTGCCATTTCCTTCTCCAGGGAATCGTCCCAACCCAGGGATCGTACCCGGGTCTTCCGCATTGCAGGCAGACGCTTCACCTTCTGAACCACCAGGGCATCAGCTATATATATGCATATATGCCCTCCCTCTTAGACCTCCCTCCGACCCTCCCCATCCCACCCCTCTAGGTCATCACAGAGAACTGAGCTGATACCCCTGCAGAATGGGGGAAGGGGGGGTGGGACGACTTGAGAGAGTAGCATTGACATTTACACAATGTGTAAAATACATAGCTAGTGGGAAGCTGCTGTAAAATAATGTTTTTAAGGTTCGTCCATGTGGTACTGCCTATCAGTGCTTCATTCCTTTTTATGGCTGAGTAATAATCCATTGTATGCATCACCTGTATTTATTTTTCCATCCATCAGTTGGTGAACATTTGGATTGTTTCCACTTTCTGGTGATTATAAATAATGGTGCAGTGAACCTTTCATGTACAAATTTTTGGGAAGACATATGTTTTCAATTTGCACCATTTTACATCCCACTAACAATGTATGAGGGTTCCAATTTCTCCACTTCCTCACTAACATTTGGGATGACATTAAAAACACACACACACACACACATATATAACCATCTTAATGGATGTGAAGTGGTACTTTGTTGTGGTTTTAATTTGCATTTCCCTAATGGCTAATAATGTTGAGAATTTTTCATGTGCTTTTCAGTCATTTCTATGTCTTTTTGGGAGAAATGTCTATTCAGTCCTTTGCCTGTGGTTAAACTGAGTGGGTTATTTATCTTATTGTTAGTAACTTGTAAGAATTCTTTATATATTTTGGATACAAGTCTTGTATCATATGACTTGCAAAATTTTCCCTGTTCTGTGGATTGTCTTTTACTCTCTTGATGGCATCACTTATAGCACAAAAGTTTTTAATTTTCGTGAAGTCCAATTTATCTAATTTTCTTTTTGTCACCGTTTTTTTTTCTTTCTTTTTTGTTTTTTAAATTATAAAAGTATGATAATACATTTATAAGAAACTTGGAAAATACAGAACGAGGTTACCTGTAGTTCCACTATACATTGCAAGTGTTTCTTTAAGTAGATAAATTAAGATTTTTAGTTGGAGTTTCAATATTAAACTCTCAAAAGTTAATAGAATGAGTATACAGAGAAGTGGGAAGATATAGTAGGCCTGAAAAGCACTATGAACCAATTCAGTTAATTAAGATTTATACAATTTTCACACAACAGTGGGATACAAATTCCATTCATGTTTCTATAGACTATCAACTAGAAGACACTGGAATATTTCCAGGGACATAAAACAAGGTACAAAAGTTTCATGGTCTAAAAGTATTGCTGTCATACGAAGTCTATTATTCTCTTATCACTGTGGAAATACGTTAGAAATCAATATCAACAGACATTTGAAAATAACCCACATATTTTCAGTGCAGTGTGACATTTACCAAGAGAGATCTTTGACTTAGCCGTTGAAAGTCTCAATAGAGTTAAAAGACTTAAAAAACACAGAGGATGATTGCAGAGAGGAAAGCATTTAAATGAGAAATTTGTATCAAAGATACTTTTAAAAATCTCATGTATTTGAAAATTAAATGTCCACTTTTAAATGATGGATGTATCTAAGAAGCCATAGCAAGGAAAATTAGAAAATATTTGTAATAGAATAAAAGAAAAGAGAATTTACCAGAATTTGTTGCATGCAGCTGAAGCTGCTCAATACAATTAAATACAATGTGGATTTTTGAATAAGGTATGAAAACAAATAATGGACACTAGCATAAAATCTTGTGTCCTTTGTGTTTTTAGTATTGCATCCCATCCAAGAAGACTTAACCCAAGTTCAGCATGGTTTGTTTGTTTGTTTTTTCTGCATTTCATTGTTTCAGCCCTTATATGTATACCTATCATCTATTTTTGAGTTAATTTTGTGGTATGGTCTAAGGAAGGGATCCAAACTTATTCCTCCATGTAGATACTTAGTTGTACCAGCACTGATCCTTAAATTTGTAACATGCCTATTTAACTTAGGAAAACCTTAGGTTTGTTATTATGCCTCCTCACCTTCCAAAAAAATCAAAACTTCTACCACTTTCATCCTAATGGTTTCTCCCTCTTCCATGGTATTGAGACCTAGTATTTTTCCTCCACTTTGTTTTTAATGCTCCAATAATTCTTACCATTAATGCTTATTTATTGTCCTTGCTCAGTGTCATTTTTGCCTTCCACTTCTTTCTCCCTGGTTCTTTTTCCTTTTTAATGGAAGGCAACCATTGGTGGCAATTACAGCTTAGGTGAGTCTTTACCTAAAGATGTCAGGAAGTTGGCTCTTAGTGTGAAAGTGAAGCAGATATCTCACTTTAAGGATACTTTATTGCCATCTGGCTTCTAGCATTGCTGCTGAAAGTTGGACAAGTAACCTGTCTTTTTAAAAATCAGCTGTAGCTAGCTGTGCTGGGTTCAGTCCTGTCTGACTCTTTGCGACCCCATGGACTGTAACCCACCAGGCTCCTCTGTCCAAGGGATTTCCCAGGCAAGAATACTGGAGTGGGTTGCCATTTCCTTCTCCAGCGGGTCTTCCTGGCCCCGGGGGTCAAACTCACGTCTCCTGTGTCTCCAGCATAGGCAGGCAGAGTTTTTACCACTAGCACTGCGTCTTTGTTGCTGCTCCTGAATTTTCTCTAGTTGCGGCGAGCAGGGCTACTCTTCACTGTGATGCGAGGGCTTCTCACTGTGGAGCGTAGGTTGTAGGTGCACAGGCTCTGGTAGTTGCAGCTCATGGGCTCTAGAGTGCAAGATTAGTAGTTGTGGTGTTCGGGCCTAGTTGCTCTGTGGGATATTCTTGAATGAGGGATCGAACTCACGTCCCTTGCACTGGCAGGCGGACAGGGAAGTCCTATCTTTTCTTTTCATATTGCGTTTTTAAAAGATTTTTTTTAATCCTCCTCTATTCTTTTTTTTTTTTTTTTTGCTTTGTATTTCTCTGTAAAGTGTCTGAGGCGGAATTCTTTTCATTCGTCCTGGTTACAGACTCATTGTTTCATGAAAATGGAAACTGTTAGAAGAAACCTCCAAGTTCTCAGAACCACATCTCTATGCTTCCCTACATCACTGTCCACACGCACCACCTTCTCTTCTGTTGCTTTGGAAGAACTGACTCAAAGCCATCCCCCACTGACACAGTTGGTGTGATCTCTGGTCTACTCAGAGTACCATCCCGGGAACTCTGCCCTCGATCTCCTATGTATCCATTTCCATCTCCTGGACTTCCCATCAGAGCACAAATATAATTTTATCTTTGGACTTCCCTGGTGATCCAGTGGCTAAGACTCCGAGCTTCCAATGCAGTGGTTCCATCCCTGGTCAGGGAACTAGATCGCATGAGCCTCATCTAAAGATCCCATGTGCTGCAGCTAAGACCCGGTGTAGCCAAGTAAATAAGTAAATATTGAAAATAATAAATAATTAAATAATTTAACCCTTTCTTGACTTCACTTCCCCTCCAGATGGCAGCCCATTCTTTTCCCTCCCTTCCCAATAAAACTCCTTGAAAGACTTGTCTGTATTTTCTGGCACCAATTACTTTTTTCCCCTCTCTTCTTGTACACGTGCTAATTAGGAGGTCATGAGTGACTAGGCATGTTGTTAAATCAGTGGTCAGTTCTCAGTCCCCTTGAACCCTTGAACACTTGTCGGTGGTATTTGACAGCTGATCCTAACTCAGAGCTCTCCTCCACCAGGTTTTCAGGCCACCACACTCTCCTGGCTCTCTTCCTGCTTCACTGCTTGACACTTTTCAGCCTACGTGTTGGTTCCGCACCATCTTCTTAACTCTAGCTTTGGAGTGTTCCCTCCTCAGGATGTGGATATCTTCTCTTTCCTGTTTGCACTCACTCCCTTAGTGATCTCATCCGTACTTATGGGCTTAAAAATCCTTTGTAGCAAGGTCTGCAAACCTGCAGTCCAGGGGCCAAATCCTGCTTGCTACCGTGAGCTAAAGATGCCTTTTATTTTACATAAGAACATGCAAGCGGAATCACATGTGGCTTGCCAAGCCAAAGGTATTTACTGTCTGGACTTTTACAGAAAAGGTTTGTCATCCCTTAATCTATGGTGTGGTGATGACTTCCAAATTTATATCTGTGGGCTGAACCTCTCCGCTGAATTCCAGATGAGCTTATTCAGTCGCTCACTGGATATCTCCGAGGGAATGTCTTAAATGTACCTCAATATTGAGCTTTTGTGTTCTGTCTGTCTCTTCATGCTACAGTCTTCGTTGTCATAGTTGGTAGCAACTCAGTCCTTCCAACGGTCCAGGCAAAACCCCTGAGCATCATGATTGACTCCTTCGTTTGTGCTTCATGTGCAGTCATGTTTAAAATGTCTTCAGACTTCAATCACTTTTATTGCCTTCCCTTGACCCCAGTCTCCCTCATCTGGGTATCACCATAGTCTCCTAACTGGTCCTCTTTGCTCCCCATCAGTCCATTATCTTCACTCTGGTCGAGGTCAAATAGAAGCCAGATGATGCTTTGGGCTCAGAAGCATCCTTGCTCAAAGCTTTCTAGGGCCTTCCCATCTCGTGCCAAGTGAAAATCAAGCCCTGCCATGGCCTTGGAGCCCAACACCTTCTGGCTCCTGTTATCTTTTTGATCTTTTCCCCTATCACTGTCCCTTACTTTCACTTCATGACAGTCACAGTGACCTCTGAGACACTTGCTCCTTGTAAGAAAAGCTATGACAAACTTAGGCAGTATATTAAGAAGCAGAGACATCACTTTGCCAAAAAAGGTCTATACAGTCAAAGCTATGGTTTTTCTGGTAGTCATATATGCATGTGAGAGTTGGACCATAAAGAAAGCTGAGTGCCAAAGAACTGATGCTTTTGAACTGTGGTGTTGGGGAAGACTCTTGAGAGTCCCTTGGACTACAGGGAGATCAAATCAGTCAATCTTAAAGGAAAGCAACCTGAATATTCATTTGAAGGACTGATGCTGAAGCTGAAGCACCAATACTTTGGCCATCTGATGCAAAGAGCTGACTCATTGGAAAGATGCTGGGAAAGATGGAGGGCAAGAGGAGAAGGGGGCGACAGACTGACTAAATGGACCTGAGTTTGAGCAAACTCCGGGAGATAATGAAGGACAGGGAAGCTTGGAGTGCTGCAGTCCATGGGGTTGCAAAGAGTCAGACATGACTTAGCAGCTGAACAACAACAAAACAGATCAGGTTAGCTCCTGATTCAGAGCTTTTGCATCTGCCACTTCCCTGCCTGAAACATTCTTCCCAAGACATCTGCATGGTCCACTCCTTGGCACACTTTATTTATTTAGCTGCATCAAGCCTTAGTTGCATCACATGGGATCTTTTAGTGTGGTGCACGGGCTCTCTACTTGTTGCATGGGCTTATCTGCTCCAAGGCATGTGAGAGTTTAGTTCTTTGACCAGGGATCGAATCCACATCCCCTGAATTGCAAGGCGAATTCCTAATCACTGGGCCATTGTAGTTCCTGTAACCTGTCTATTGAAAATTGTTGTTGTTGTTCAGTCGCTAAATCATGTCCGATTGTTTGCGACCCCGTGGACCGTAGCACACCAGGTTCCTCTGTCTTCCAGTGTCTCCTGGAGTTTAGAAACTTGCCCCGCCCCTGCAGTCATTCCTGTTCTCATTCCCTGTTTAATTTTCTCCTTTCCAACCCCCATCACCGAACCTGTATGGTAGCTTACATTTCTGCTCGCATTATTTATTTTCTCCCCTGTCAGAGGGTTACACACACTCTCTGGGGCCATGCCTGTCTAGTGCAGCAAACATCCTCATTCCGGGTTTGGGTATGTGGCTTGCTTTTGCCAGTAGAATGAGAGGGAACGTGACACATGCCACTTGTAAGCAGAAGCTTTACATGCAACAGTGTGATGAGCTTGGTGTTTTATATTTTTGCCCTCTGCCTCTATAATCGAGTGTTCCGGATAAGGGCTTCTCCAGCGTGTGTCCTGGAATGAAAGGACACGTTGAATTAGACCTACAGTCAACCCACAGCCTGGAGCCAAGCCCCAGGCAATCTGCAGCCCTCCTAATATTAGCTGCACATACATGTTATTGTAAACCACTAAGATTATGGGGTTGGTTGTTGCCCCAGCAAAAGCTTAGTAATACACATAATCTATATGGCACTTAAAAATGATCCCTTTTCCGCTTGAAAGCACATGCCATGAAAGCAAGAATTTTTGTGTTTCATTCGCTACTCTCTCCCTAGTATCTAAAAGCTCCTGGCACATGGTAAGACTTTATGAATATATATGGTGTGAACTAATAAATGCTGGAAAATTCTTAGCCTTTTTTCCTTTAAATATTGCCTCTTCCCATTTTCCCTAGTTTATTTTCCTGGAACTCATATTAAATGTATGTTGGACATTCTCATTTCATCTTTCACATCTCTTAACAGCTCTTTTATTTTCCATTTCTTTACAACTCCATGGGTAATTACCTCAGAACTTCTTCCAGCTCTTCAATACTCTTTATCTGGGATTCACCTACTGCTTAATTTATTCTTTGACATTTTAGTTTAATCACTATTTTTATTTCTTTAAGTTCTATTTTATTCTTTTTCCAAATGTATCTATTCTGTTTTTGTAATGTCTTTTTCTCTTGATATGGTATAGAACATTTGTTTCTTTTGATATGGTATAAAAGTATAAAACTTTTTTGAATCATCTTGGTAATTTAAAACATGGCTGAGCTGGAGCCCCAGGAGAGAGTGAGTGTTACTTATTCAGTCATCTCCGACTCAGCGACCCCATGGCCTGTAGCCCTCCAGGCTCCTCTGTCCGTGGGATTCTACAGGCAAGAATACTGGAGTGAGTGTCTGTTCCCTTTGCCAGGGGATCTTCCCAACCCAGGGATTGAACCCAGGTCTCCTGCATTGCAGGCAGATTCTTTACCATCTGAGCCACCAGGGAAGCCCAGAATTGAAAACATATTTACTTTATATTCTTCAGTTGAAGAACTTCTATAATCTGAAGTTTTAAAGGGTGGTAAATAGCCACCTTTTTTGAGCTTGTGATTTTGCTCGTGAAAGATTATTTCCTCTTGTGGTTTGTAATATTTTTGGAAGCTCATATCCAGTGAGCATTAAAAAAAATTCTTGTGAGATCCACATATGTTCTTTTAAAAAAAATTCACTGACTTGGCTTTTCCTTTATCAAGAAAATAGTACTAATTTGTACTCTGTACCTGCAGAAGACATAGACTAGCGTTTCACCTTCTTTCAGGAGATTTTTTTCCCCCCAGAAATCTTGTCAGATGCTTTTTCTTCCTTCAGGTACTGGATGGAATTTTTTAGCTCTCTCTTTAGAGGGGCAGCCTTTAAAGGGCCCATCCCTGGTATGCTGAGTGTGGATTCCTCCTTGACACTTAGGTCTGCATCTTTAAGATCCTTTGAAGACCCCACCCTTTACCCCTCCCCATCCCCAGCTATGAGGAATCAGCTTTCAAGCTTCCTGTTCTATCTTTAATTTTTGTGTTTTCCAGAAAATACATAGAAAGTCTTTCCTGCTGTGAGATCCCTTAAAATATCCATCTGTTTTTTTTTTTTTTTTACTTCATTTACTTTACATAAAAACTTTCACTGGCATGAAATTTATTCTAATGTATGGTATAAGGTATATGGTATCTAACTTTACTTCTCTCTTCAAATGGTTAACCTATTGCCTAAACATAACTTATTGAATAATTCGTTCTTACTCTGTTTTTACCTTTATTTTAAATTCTTATGTGAGCTTCAGGGCTTTCTGCTTCACTTTAATGATTTGCCTGTCATTCCTTGTGCTGTTATCATATTCTTTCAAGTAGTGTATCTTTCTAATACATTTTCATATTGGGTAATTCAAACTAATTTGTAGTCCTATTTTTTCTTGTCTACTAATAGGTGTTTATTCTTTTCAATGAATGGGAGAACTGTTTATTTGGCCACAAAATATATATTTGAGATTTGATTGGAATGAATCATATTTATAAATTAATGATAAAGTCATCCTAATGATATTGAGCCATCTCATGAAGTTAACAGTTCATCTTTTTCATTCAGTAATTTTTTTCTCATATGTAATTCAATAAAGATTTCAGTTATTCCTCACAGAACATTTCTTATAAAATTTATTATGAGTTTTTTTTTTCTTTTAAATGACTTAAAT
Source organism: Dama dama (assembly GCF_033118175.1). Taxonomy (NCBI): domain Eukaryota; kingdom Metazoa; phylum Chordata; class Mammalia; order Artiodactyla; family Cervidae; genus Dama; species Dama dama. The sequence goes on along the minus strand of NC_083696.1, from coordinate 37,956,666 downwards.
TTTAAAAATTGTGGTAAAATATACATAACATAAAATTTACCATCTTAACCATTTTCTAAGTGTACAACAGTTCAGTAACCTTAAGTGCATTCACAGTATTGTAAAACCAATATCCAGAACTGTTTTCACCTTGCAGAATGGGTGCTCTTTATACATTAAAACAAAGTCTCTCCTCTCTCCCATCCCCTAACCAACTGTTCCACTTTCTATCTCTGACTTTCTGTACTCCAGGAACCTCATATAGGTGGAATCATATGGTATTTGTATTTCTGACTGATTTATTTCACTAAGCATAGTGTCTTCAAGTTTCATCCATGTGGTAGCATATCTCAGAGTTTCTTTTTATTTTATTATTATTATTATTTTTTCCCTTTATTTTTATTAGTGGAGGCTAATTACTTCACAACATTGCAGTGGGTTTTGTCATACATTGACATGAATCAGCCATGGAGTTACATGTATTCCCCATCCCGATCCCCCCTCCCACCTCCCTCTCCACCCGATTCCTCTGGGTCTTCCCAGTGCACCAGGCCCAAGCACTTGTCTCATGCATCCCACCTGGGCTGGTGATCTGTTTCACTATAGATAATATACATGCTGTTCTCTTGAAACATCCCACCCTCGCCTTCTCCCACAGAGTCTTTTTATTTTAGAGTTGAATAATTTAGGGCTGAATATTTTATGGCTGCAGTCCATGAGGTTGCAAAGAGTTCTATTCATTTGACTAGTAAATTTAACAAAAATATATGTTGACTTATCAGTGTATGCTGAATTTTCTTTCCTTCCTCCCCTCCTTCCTCCCTCTCTCCCCTGCCTTCCTTCCTTCCTTCTTTCTTTCCTTCTCTTTTGATGTTTATCATGTGATCCATCTTATTGGCCCAACTGATATTTGGGAGCATATTAATGGTTGCTAATATTGGAGCTATGGGTTAGTGATACTTTATAGAGATGCTGTCTCATTTCCCACTACTTGGATCCGCGACCCTCTGAATTGATGCTGAGTACAGCTGCTCTGTTCATAAATATTCAGCCACCTTCTTTCTTCTTACCTCTGCCCCTACCTAAGGGCCTTGTTTGCTGGAACTTGCCCTTCTAAGATAGAATGTGTTACCATCTTTCTCCATATTTCCTTTCCAGATGTTTTCTGGGTGTTGTTATATCTCAATGATTGTAAAACAGATGTTAGGTGAGAGTGTGTGACAGGAGAAAGGTCCTCTGCCAAGTCTAAAGGCAGCATTCCCTGATAGAGGGCCAGCCCCCAGTTTTCTGGGTCTTACAACTTCTGGGTCTCTGAGTCAGCAGGCAGTGGTGAGGGGGAATAACATATCTTCACCCTCCCTCTCTCTTTCCCTCTCTTCTTTCCAAATAATCACCCTTTTATTAGGCAAACAGTGATATTCATGATGCAATAATTGGGCAGGTTATACTCAATAAAACTCATTTCTTCATAGGTTCTGAGGATTCCTTCCAATTTTGATATTGTTTTGTCTGGCAGATTTTCTTTCCATCTGGTTGTGAATTTTTATCATTGACCACCACTCCCAAGAAGAGACTGGGAAACAAAGGTCCATTCTCAGATACTACTTTAAACCAGAAATCTAGTATCATTTTATCTCCTTTGTGGATTTTATCTCAGATACTACTTTAAACCAGAAATCTAGTATCATTTTATCTCCTTTGTGGATTTTAATCAGGAGAATAATGTGTAGATTTGGATTAAAAGGGAGACAAGAGAGGAAGCCCAGAGACTCATAAGGAAGTTATACTGGCATATTAAACTCTTGGAGGACACTTTAGTGCAGCATAAATTAAAGTACCAATCTGAATGTATTCAATAATTGGATATAACCAACTTACATAGTAAAAAGATCACTAGGTCTGATATCAACAGATCTGAGCTTTAGTCCTAGTTGTAACTAACCCCAACTACCCATGCAAACTTGAAAGTGAAAGTCGCTCAGTCATGTCCGACTCTTTGAGACCCCAAGAACTGTATAGTCCATGGAATTCTCCAGGCCAGAATACCGGAGTGGGTAGCCTTTCCCTTCTCCAGGGGATCTTCCCAACCCAGGGGTTGAACCCAGGTCTCCAGCATTGCAGGTGGATTCTTTACCAGCTGAACCAGATGGGAAGCCCATGCAAACTTAAAGAACTCTCTTAAATTTCAATTTCCTTATGTGACAAGATCAAAGTAAGATTCTTGGCACTCTCCCAGCATTCTAGGTTTTGCTATTCCATATGTAAAAAATGAATGGGAGTGGATTCTTAGTGCAATCCGAGACTGCTGGAAACAGATGGGACTTGTGATGGCCTAGGAAGAAGGTCTAGTTAGGACAGGGAGGGCTGCCAAGTCCCCGAGGGATTCCTATAGGGTCTCAGTTCAGTTCAGTTCAGTCGCTCAGTTGTGTCCGACTCTTTGCGACCCCATGGACTGCAGCACACCAGGCTTCCCTATCCATCACCAACTCCCAGAGTTTACCCACACTCATGTCCATTGAGTCGGTGATGCCATCTAGCCATCTCATCCTCTGTCGTCCGCTTCTCCTCCTGCCTTCAATCTTTCCAAATGAGTCAGCTCTTCGCATCAGGTGGCCAAAGTATTGCAGTTTCAGCTTCAACATCAGTCCTTCCAATGAACATTCAGGACTGATTTCCTTTAGGATGGACTGGTTGGATCTCCTTGCAGTCCAAGGGACTCTCAAGAGTCTTCTCCAACACTACGATTCAAAAGCATCAATTCTTCAGAGCTCAGCTTTCTTTATGGTCCAGCTCACATCCATACATGACTACTGGAAGAACAGTACCCTTGACTAGACAGACCTTTGTTGACAAAGTAATGTCTCTGCTTTTTAATATGCTGTCTAGAATGGTCATAACTTTCCTTCCAAGGAGTAAGCATTTTTTAATTTCATGGCTGCAGTCACCATCTGGAGTGATTTTGGAGGCCCCCAAAATAAAGTCAGCCACTGTTTCCACTGTTTCCCCATCTATTTGTCATGAAGTGATTGAACCTGGGTGTTCATTGGAAGGACTGATGCTGAAGCTGAAACTCCAATACTTTGGCCACCTCATGCGAAGTGTTGATTCATTGGAAAAGACCCTGATGCTGGGAGGGATTGGGGGCAGGAGGAGAAGGGGACGACACAGGATGAGATGGCTGGATGGCATCACCGACTTGATGGACATGAGTTTGAGTAAACTCCGGGAGTTGGTGATGGACAGGGAGGCCTGGCGTGCTGCGATTCATGGGGTCGCAAACAGTCGGAGACGACTGAGCGACTGAGCTGAACTGAACTGATGGGACTGGATGCCATGATCTTAGTTTTCTGAATGTTGAGCTTTAAGCCAACTTTTTCACTCTCCTCTTTCACTTTTATTAAGAGGCTCTTTAGTTCTTCACTTTCTGCCATAAGGGTCGTGCCATCTGCATATCTGAGGTTATTGATATTTCTCCCAACAATCTTGATTCCAGCTTGTACTTCTTCCAGCCCAGCATTTCTCATGATGTACTCTGCTTATAAGTTAAATAAGCAGGGTGACAATATACAGCCTTGATGTACCCCTTTTCATATTTGGAACCAGTCTGTTGTTCCATGTCCAGTTCTAACTGTTGCTTCCTGACCTGCATACAGGTTTCTCAAGAGGTAGGTCAGATGATCTGATATTCCCATCTCTTTCAGAATTTTCCACAGTTTTTTGTGATCCACACAGTCAAAGGGTCTCAGTGTATGCCATTTCTGGTTCACATGTCAAGGTTGAGAAAACAGTTCATTTTCAGAGGAAGGAAACAAGGAGGAGAAATATTAGACTATATTTTATTTTATTTTTTTTATTTTTTTAAATTATTTATTTATTTATTTTTTATTAGTTGGAGGCTAATTACTTCACAACATTTCAGTGGGTTTTGTCATACATTGATATGAATCAGCCATAGATTTACACGTATTCCCCATCCCGATCCCCCCTCCCACCTCCCTCTCCACCCGATTCCTCTGGGTCTTCCCAGTGCACCAGGCTCGAGCACTTGTCTCATGCATCCCACCTGGGCTGGTGATCTGTTTCACCATAGATAGTATACATGCTATTCTTTTGAAACATCCCACCCTCACCTTCTCCCACAGAGTTCAAAAGTCTCTTCTGTATTTCTGTGTCTCTTTTTCTGTTTTGCATATAGGGTTATCATTACCATCTTTCTAAATTCCATATATATGTGTTAGTATGCTGTAATGTTCTTTATCTTTCTGGCTTACTTCACTCTGTATAAGGGGCTCCAGTTTCATCCATCTCATTAGGACTGATTCAAAAGAATTCTTTTTAACGGCTGAGTAATATTCCATGGTGTATATGTACCACAGCTTCCTTATCCATTCATCTGCTGATGGGCATCTAGGTTGCTTCCATGTCCTGGCTATTATAAACAGTGCTGCGATGAACATTGGGGTGCACGTGTCTCTTTCAGATCTGGTTTCCTCAGTGTGTATGCCCAGAAGTGGGATTGCTGGGTCATATGGCAGTTCTATTTCCAGTTTTTAAAGAAATCTCCACACTGTTTTCCATAGCGGCTGTACTAGTTTGCATTCCCACCAACAGTGTAAGAGGGTTCCCTTTTCTCCACACCCTCTCCAGCATTTATTGCTTGTAGACTTTTGGATAGCAGCCATCCTGACTGGCGTGTAATGGTACCTCATTGTGGTTTTGATTTGCATTTCTCTAATAATGAGTGATGTTGAGCATCTTTTCATGTGTTTGTTAGCCATCTGTATGTCTTCTTTGGAGAAATGTCTGTTTAGTTCTTTGGCCCATTTTTTGATTGGGTCATTTATTTTTCTGGAATTGAGCTTCAGGAGTTGCTTGTATATTTTTGAGATTAATCCTTTGTCTGTTGCTTCATTTGCTATTATTTTCTCCCGATCTGAGGGCTGTCTTTTCACCTTGCTTATAGTTTCCTTTGTAGTGCAAAAGCTTTTAAGTTTCATTAGGTCCCATTTGTTTAGTTTTGCTTTTATTTCCAATATTCTGGGAGGTGGGTCATAGAGGATCTTGCTGTGATTTATGTCGGAGAGTGTTTTGCCTATGTTCTCCTCTAGGAGTTTTATAGTTTCTGGTCTTACATTTAGATCTTTAATCCATTTTGAGTTTATTTTTGTGTATGGTATTAGAAAGTGTTCTAGTTTCATTCTTTTACAAGTGGTTGACCAGTTTTCCCAGCACCACTTGTTAAAGAGGTTGTCTTTTTTCCATTGTATATCCTTGCCTCCTTTGTCAAAGACAAGGTGTCCATAGGTTCGTGGATTTATCTCTGGGCTTTCTATTCTGTTCCATTGATCTATATTTCTGTCTTTGTGCCAGTACCATACTGTCTTGATGACTGTGGCTTTGTAGTAGAGTCTGAAGTCAGGCAGGTTGATTCCTCCAGTTCCATTCTTCTTTCTCAAGATTACTTTGGCTATTCGAGGTTTTTTGCATTTCCATACAAATTGTGAAGTTCTTTGGTCTAGTTCTGTGAAAAATACCATTGGTAGCTTGATAGGGATTGCATTGAATCTATAGATTGCTTTGGGTAGAATAAAAATATGGAACACTTCTTGAATTTGCGTGTCATCCTTGCGCAGGGGCCATGCTAATCTTCTCTGTATCGTTCCAATTTTAGTATATGTGCTGCCGAAGCGAGCACTAGACTATATTTTAAATTTGGGTTTGGTATATTATTATCTGGGCTTCCCTGGTGGTTCAGTGTTAAAAAACCCACCTGCCAATCTTTGATCCCTGATCTGGGAAGATCCTCTGGAAAAGGAAATGATAACCCACTTTGGTATTCTTGCCTGGGAAATCCCATGAACAGAGGAGTCTGGTGGTCTACAGTCTATGGGGTCAGAAAGAGTTGGACATGACTGAGAGACTAACACTTTCACTTCATTTTTTCATATTATTATCTACGTGGACTATCTGTGCAACAATTTTCATTGGGGAATTTTCTACATAAAGCATGAAATTCTCAGTGGGGGTGGGCCAACACTGACATCCATTAATTCATTCAGTTTTCACAGTTAACTCAACTGGGTCAATACCATGATGCTTCACTGAGGTTATGTAATGCGGGCAAACCTGCCCGGATGGTGAACGGACAGACTTCGGATTCTGTCTACATCTACATGACTCCAGAGCCTGTGGTTTCTCCACTGAGCCGAGCTGCCCTAACCCTCAGATCCTGTAGAAGCAGCGGTGTCCTTGATCGCAGAATGAAGGAAATGTGATCTGTTCTGCCTAAAATGCCATGAGCTCCTTGAGGTCAGCGGCTGCGTTGTATCAACTCTCTGAACCCAGTGACTAGGACAATTATCAGACACTACAGTAGACATGCAGTAAATATACTTAAGTGGAGCTGAATTACATATAATACCAAGTGCCGATCTGATGGCCACTCTGTCTTTTTGGACGCTCTGTCTGAATTTGTCTGGGGGGAGTCTTGGCCAGAATTCCTTGGCCCAGGTGCTTGTCAGGGAAGGAAGGGCATGGACTTGAAGAATTTGCTTACAAGTTAATTTGGAGATCAGCAACACTGACGCTTAGCACCCAGGGGAAGGAGAGGGATGCCTTCAGGCTGGCATTTTGAAACCAAACAATTAAGTTCATTAACAGTAATGGAACGCGGAAGGGGAGCAGGCAGGAAAAAGCACAAGTGTAATATGAATGATAACACCCCCTCCCCCTTCTTCCCCCTCCTCTCTTTCCCTCTCCTCCGCTCAAAGTGAAGGTTGCTGACCCTCTGGGCTTTGTTTACCCCTGTGAACTGTGAGACTGCTGCGTGCCTGAATAATAGCAACTAATCGTGGGGAAAAGAGCGTTTAAAAAAGGCCTAATTTAAAGCAGCTTGGTATAAAAGGACAGATCTTGCATTTTGAAAATATAACTGGACGGATGCAGACTCTTAAGGTCTCTGAGGACCAGGAGCAAATCATATTTGTGTGTGTGTATTTCTAGTGCTATGCCATGCTTGGCACAGAACAGGCGCCCAGATGATGTTCACCAAATCACATTGGAGGAACAAGTCTTGAGCTGCAGTGTGAATTGACCTCTGTGTTAAAGCTGCCATTCAGCTCACAGTCGTCAGCTGGGGGGCTGGCTTGGCAGAATGGAGGGCCTGGACAAAAAGCAGCCCACACCTCTTTCAAAGATTCACCAGTAAAGCTGATGTGGAACTGGGGACTGGACCGGAGAGCGGGAGGGAGGGGGGCTGAGAAGAAGGTAAACTGGTCCCGTATGATTGCTGTGCTGCTAATGGGTGAAATAAAATTGTAGTCACCCCTGTAAAAGATTTCTGCTGCAATTTATTAATCAGGGTCTGGGGAGATGGATGACACTGAGTGATTATGTAGTGTTAGGCTAACCCCTTGGTCCTTTGGCAGAGCCGCTCTTTGGATGGGGTACAGATGCTCACATCTGCTTTTGTTCGCGACCCAAACTCCTGCGCCCTGGTGGGAAGTTAATGAAGTCCCTTGCATTATTCCCCACATTCCTTCAGCAAAGGAAACCCTCTCTGGCCATCCAGGAAATCCAATGAGTTAATTAAGGGAGAATTGTCTATGATTTCCTTGTACATTATAACTGCCCCCCTCAACCCTTACCCACCCCCACGTGGACCTGGTCCCCTCCCCTCCCTGCAAACCTAAGCAGTGAAACTGCCTCTTGCCCCATGTGCCAGAATGATTAATGGAGGGACTACAATGAGGTCAATTAGCCAGGGTCGGCTTGAAGCTGAAAGGTGGAGTGTGTTTCTTTATTGAACACTGCATTCACACTCTAAACAGTGACCCGCGCCGCAGTGATTTATTACGAGGGCAGTCCTCTGATCACTTACCTTCAGTGCTTATACCTTGGCTTTGAAAACCGGGCTTTCACTGTCAATTAACGCCAGACAAGGAGATCCATTCAAAATCTGAAATGCATACCTAATAACAGGGTGGGGGAAGGGGCGGCGCAGGGAAGCGCGGGAGCGAGGTGGCCCCTACCGTGGCTCTGCGGTTCGCGGGACACCCGGGCTGCCGAGGGGCTGGGAGCGTCTGGTTAGGCATTCCGAGGGGAACAGAAATGCTTGGGTTTGAAAGCAGGTTACCCTGCCTAGCAACAGAGTCTCCAAGGGTAGCTTGTCAGCCCCTAAGGGCACGCTCTTCCACTCAATTTTGTAGACATCAGAGCGCTGCAGGAAAAACTTGGCAGTTCCTGCGTATTCTTAAAGCAATGTTTGTTTCTTGTAGGCGCCTTTGAAATGGGATTCCAGAGGGGAGTCATTTGCATTTGGGGGCTTTTCAGACAGGGACTGTTAGCCTCTCTGTGTAAGACGATGGGTTGATATCTGTATTAAGGAAGCTAGGGCAAGGGCCTTCCCTGGTGGTCCAGTGGTTGGGAATCTGCCTACCAATGCAGAGGATGTGGGTTTGATCCCCGCTTGGGGAACCAAGATCCCGCGTGCCATGGGGCAGCAAAGCCCACTGACCGCAAGAGAGCCTGCGTGCTGCAGCTAAGACCCCACACAGCCAAAAATAAATAATTATTAAAAAAGAAAAAGAATACTAGGGCAAGAAAAAAAAAGCTTTCCAGGTGAGGTTGGGCATTTTAGTGGATGAACTGTGTTTCTTCCTATGACCACTCACAGCATTCTCAGAACAAGCCAGTGGTGTGGACTCGCCCTCCGGACTGTCCCAGGACAGTAAGTGAGTGAGGAAGAGCAGGGGCCTCATCCTTTGGTCTCAAGGATGCCCGGAAGGCTCTCCCCCAACGTCAGTGCGCATCACATCTTGTCACCTCCAAGGTGACAGTGTGGCGCCTTCTTAGCAAGACCTTCCCTGACCATGTATTCAACTTGCAGTTCCCCATCCCCTTTCCCACTGTGCTTTTATCCTTCGCTTCTGTCATCATCCGACATACTCTGTTTTCCAATAATGTATGTGTTCATCTCTGTGTCCACCCCAGGAATGGAAGCTCCATCAGGGCAGAGAGTTTGGGGACCTGTTTTGTTCATTATTGTGTCCTAGTGCCAAGAATAAAAGAATGAACACAGGAAACCTCCCTTAACTTTGCAGTATTTCCCCCAAAGACTGAGTGTTTTATTGGTTCCCCAGGCTGGTGTAATTTATGTTTTAAAGCTGTGTTTTATTCAATATTTAATTCTTATTTTTTAGACCCATTTAGAGTTGATAGTGTTGGACAAGACTCTTCAGAGTCCCTGGACTGCAAGGAGATCCAACCAGTCCATCCTAAAGGAGATGAGTCCTGGGTGTTCATTGGAAGGACTGATGCTGAAGCTGAAACTCCAATACTTTGGCCACCTCATGTGAAGAGTTGACTCATTGGAAAAGACCCTGATGCTGGGAGGGATTGGGGGCAGGAGGAGAAGGGGATGACAGAGGATGAGATGGCTGGATGGCATCACCGACTTGATGGACATGAGTTTGAGTAAACTCCGGGAGTTGGTGATGGACAGGGAGGCCTGGCGTGCTGCGATTCATGGGGTCGCAAAGAGTGAGACACGACTGAGCGACTGAACTGAACTGAACTGTGAGTTGACAGACCTAAAGATAATAGTAATGATAGTAATGCCTTTTATTTGATTATAGCTCCTTAAACCTGTCAAAGCACTTTGGCATGACTCTTCCCCTCTTTAAGCCTCAGTTTCCTTCTGTAGGGTGGGGATAATAACTCCTTTCTGGTTGCACCTTTGCATGGATTAACTGAGCTGACTTTTTTTTTCTTTAATTGAATTATAGTTGCTTTGCTGACAAAGGTCCATACAGTCAAAGCTAAGGTTTGACTTAAATAGTAATAAACAGATGTTGAGAGTTGGACCATAAAGAAGGCTGAGCACTGAAGAATTGATGCTTTTGAACTGTGGTACTGGAGAAGACTCTTGAAAATTCCTTGGACAGCAAGGAGATCAAAACAGTCAATCCTAAAGGAAGTCAACCCTGAATATTCATTGGAAGGGCTGATGCCGAAGCTGAAGCTTTAGAAAAGACTTGTTGGAAAAGACTCTGATGCTGGGAAAGATTGAGGGCAAGAGGAGTAGGGGGCGACAGAGGATGAGGTGGTTGGATGGCATTACTGACTTAATGGACAGGAGGTTGAGCAAACTCCGGGAGATGGTGAAGGACAGGGAAGCCTGGAGTGCGGCAGTTCATAGGGTCGCAAAGAGTTGGACGTGACTTACGGACTGAACAATAGCTGCTTTTCAGTGTTGTGTTGGTTTCTGCTGTACAACAACATGAATCAGCCATATGTGCTCATACATAGCTTTCCTCTTAGATCTCCCTCCTATTCTCCCCATCCCACCCCTGTAGGTCCTCTCAGAGCATGGAGCTGAGCGCCCTGCGCTACACAGCAGGTTCTCACTAGCTGTCTATTCTACGCACAGTAGTGTGTATATGTCAGGGCTACTCTCCCATCTACCCCACCTTCCCCTTCCCCCACCTTGTCCACATGGCTGATGTATGTTTTGCATTTAGCAAGTGCATCTGTGACATGTGTGCTCAGTCTTTGCGACCCCAGGGACTGTAGCCTGTTAGGCTCCTCTGTCCATAGAATTTTCCAGGCAAGAAATACTGGAGTGTGTTGCCATTTCCTTCTCCAGGTAAGTTACCTGATAACACTAACTCTTGTTACTTTGCATCTGCAAATCAGGGGACCCCATAACATATATGGAGGTGGATAATAAATTCCCCACACCTTGGAGGTGAAATTTCTATAATCAGAGGCATTAAATGACTGGCCCAGTGTCACCCCTTGAGTCAATGTGGGAAGTGGGTCTAAACTGTTGCCTTTATGTCTTTATGTTTCTTGGCCATACATGGAAACTCCTACTCTTGGTTTTTGTTTATTTAGAAATAAAGAAATTACACTAAAAGATAAGTTATATTCAGCTTTGGAAAACAAAAGAGAGGCTGCTGATGGCATTGAGGAAAGAGATAGTTTTAAGAATATATAGGACCTCACATGTTTTCCCATCTGGATAGAAGTGATATATTCACATTGCCAACACAGGGCCATGGGCTGCTCCCACATCATTGACCTTGACTCCACTCCTTTCTTTCCTTCTTGTGAAAGCTTATTGAAATGAGAATGATGGGAAATTTTTGAGTTCTCTAAATTACAGGAAAAATTATTTGCAAACCCAAGGTTATCTTAACAGAAACAAATTGCCCTTCCCATCCACCATGGGGGACTAACCCTTTTCCTTCTCTGGGCTTGAAAGTCATCCTCACCTTGAATTTCTTCTCCAAAATTGACATGTGGAAAGGTTAGCACAGCGGTGAACAAGTTCCTCTCCTGGCAATTAGCAGTGGTATCTCTCCACTGACTTACAACTAGACAACTTCTATAATGAGGAAATAAAAAGAATTAGACCAACCTATCCCCAAATCTGTTCTGGTTTCCCTGCCCCTTTTCCCCAGGAGGAACGTAACAACAGACATGTGAGTTTGGGAAAACCATTTCGGTTGTATCTCTCTTTACCTGTTACAGATTCGTTCCCGTGGAATATTTCTGGAAGGTACATCTAAGTCACTTTAAATGCACAAGTCAGTGGGGATCCCCTGGATTTCTCTTGGGAGGTCATTCTGCCAGCTTGAAAGTCTCTCATGATAAGCAGACAGTGGCTCCCTCTGCTTAGAATCAGCTTAGGAGTAGGAAACATGGGGATGGTGCTCTGCATCCTGATGCATTTAGCAGGCTGGAACTCTGTATCCTGATGCATTTAGCATTCTGGAACCCTGGCTGACAAGATCCTGTCACAGGCGGTTGTGTTACTGTCTACAGCTTAGTGTCTTGAAGTGAGAGTGACATTTGGAATCAGGGTGTTTAGGCAGTTCCACCACAACCACCTATGTGTGTTTCAACTCATTATGTTTTCAATTTTTGCAAAGAGTTGGACGCAACTGAGTGACTTCAATTTCACTTTTCACTTTCACAACAAGATTAGCAAGACCCACTTTGTAGAAGTGTACGCAGGTGGCTCAGTGGTAAAGAATCCACTTGCCAAGCAGGAGACGTGGATTTGATCCCTGGGTTGGGAAGATTCCCTGGAGGAGAAAATGGCAACCCACCCCAGTATTCTTGCCTGGGGAAATCTCATGGACAGAGGAGCTTGGCTGGGCTACAGACCATGGGATTTCAGGAGAGTCAGACATGACTTAGCAACTAAATCATCACCACCAACCACCAAGAGGTGTATATGCAAAAACATCTTGACTGTGCTGTGGGACCTCAGAAAAGGCGTGGGAGGAGAGGGCCTGCCCTCTTCCAACAAGTGTGACCCCCAAAAGCCATCTGTGCTCTGTGAACCTCTGGGTAACTGTGAATCTGTAGGAGGGGACAGGGGGATCTCTGGTGAAGGAATGAGGGCTGCAGGGGACATGTTCAGGTCTGCGTTCAGATGACACCTCCCCAGTTGAGGACCCAACTGTGGGTGGCAGTGTTGTCAGGCCAAGGGAAGTGGTTGTGGACAAAGTGCGGTGATCTATTGCCCTTTATCCCCCCATCAACAGCCACTGAGGGGTTCTGGAAGGTGAGCACAAGTAGCTGAAGGATGTGAACCCCAGGCCGAGGTTTGAGGCCTTCTCAAAAAGCCACATAGAAACAAATTAGAGGAAAGCAAGAGTTTGCATTTTTGTCATCATAAAAATTGAGTAAACACTGGGGCCAGACAACGGGATGCCCTGATAGGCTATAATGATGCCAGGCTTTCTTTCCCACACCTGCAGGGTCTCATGGATCCTGAGAGTAAGGAGGGAAGATTGACCTTTGCCTACTGGGTCTCATCCAAGAAGAAATGGGATCTACATCTTAAATAGGCTAGGATAGAACAGAGAAGTCTAGAGCATCAAGTCCAAGCAAGAAGGCTGGGATTCAGGGGAACCCATTAAAGGGTCTACAAGGAAGGAAGGGCCTATGAAGGCCATTGGCTGGCTCATAGGACTGATAATGAAAGCTTGGCCTCTGGGCACTGGTGCTGAATCAAATCTTGGAGATGAGTTTGGGTGAAGCAGAAAAGAATAGCTTTATTGTTTTGCCAGGCAAAAGGGGACACAGTGGACTCCTGCCCTGAAAAACTGTGTATCCCCACCTGGGAGGATTTGATGGGGAGTTTCATAGCAGTTGTTCAAGGGTGGGGTTGCTGATAAGATTAGGGTGTGTGCAAGGCCTGAACTCCTCAAACCTGGTCTCAGATAATCTTGTTGATGAGCTTCTCTGGTTCCTTTAATGTAGCCTCATGTGATCTTTCTCTGATATGGAGAATGCTGACATCTAACAGCTTAAAAGCATTGTTATATGTATCTCTTAAAGTGAAAGAAATTTAGACCTCATCGTCAAAGCTATGGTTTTTCCAGTAGTCATGTATGGATGTAAGAGTTGGACCATAAAGAAAGCTGAGTACCTAAGAATTGATGCTTTTGAACTGTGCTATTGGAGAAGACTCTTGAGAGTCCCTTGGACTGCAAGGAGATCCAACCAGTCCATCCTAAAGGAGATCAACCCTGAATATTCATTGGAAGGACTGATGCTGAAGCTGAAACTCTAATACTCGGGTCACCTGATGAGAGGAACTGACTCATTGGAAAAGACCCTGATGCTATGAAAGATTGAAGGCAGGAGGAGAAGGGGACGACAGAGAATGAGATGGTTGGATGGCATCACTGACTGTATGGACATGAATTTGATCAAGCTCTGGGAGTTGGTGATGGACAGGGAAGCCTGGTGTGCTGCATGCAGTCCATGGGGTCGCAAAGAGTTGGACACTGAGTGACTAGACTGAAGTGAACCATACTGAGGTGGAACCAGGACCCTACCCCAAGTCTTCACTATTGTTTCCTGGCTGCCCCTCCCTTGTTTTTGCGTCCCTTCCCTTCTTGGATTAGCAACTCTTTGAATCTGCCCTTTGGAGCTCAGGGAAGGTCATGGAGGCTGGAGTCAAGAAACAGGGAACAGAAAGACTTCTGCTCAGTTTCAAGACTAACAGGATTAGGAGTAGAACTGGACAGACACTTCTTCTCAGTGATCCCCCCCATTCCCACTTATTTCTTCTTCCATCCTGTGTTTGCAACAATTCAGGTCTAGGGCCAACTTCTATTAGCAAAATGTCCTTGTTCTTAAAAAGCCAAGTGACAATGTAGATGGAGTCTAGGGTGGTTTTCTCCATTTATGTGCCTAAAATGTTCATTTAAAAAGGCTCTGTGTTCAACTAATTTGGAGAAATGTTGGGTTCTATAAAATTAGGCACATTTTCTTATGGGTGGATTTCTCAGGCTCTTTTATTGGGTTAGCCAAATAGTTTGTTTGGATTTTTCCATAAGATGGTATGGAAAAATTTGAACACGTATTTGGCCAACCCGGTGGATGCTGCATCAAAGGCTATCATACCTCTTAGACCTTTCCTTGAGTTCCGAAGAGTGGATTCAAGCAGTTACTAATTAGGGAAGTGAGGAAGTGCAGAAACAAAGGGAAAACAGTCAAGAAATAATAATTCAGGGATAAAGCAGAGTCCGAGTTCCTCTTGAAGGGACACACATAACAACCTGATATATATTTGTGAGTTCTGCAGGAACTAAAGCTCCTACTCAGGTGGAGGAGGATAACTGTTGAGAGACTGAAACCCCAGCCTGGTTGGAACCAGAAGGCTGATGATTGAGATTCTTGGAATATCACCTTGTTATCTCACATAACCAAACAGAGGAAGTCATACAACTTGAAAACTTTCCCCCAAATTTTGCTTTTAAAAACTCTTTCCTGAAAGCCATTGAGGTCTTCTGAGTGTAAGCTGCCCATTCTCCTTGCTTGGCTCTGCAATAAGCCTTTTCTGCTCCAAACTCCGATATTTTGGTTTGTTTGGCCTCACTATGTGTTGGGCACACAAACTATGTTGTTTGTGTCAACAACATAGACACAAAACTGTGTCGTCACCTAGGTACACAAGATGACTATGCACAGTGCACACACAGACATTTGCAACCCAGCTTTCCACAGTCACACAAACATGGAACACATGTCATATAGATATAGAACAGCCCATACTGAGACTTAAAAGCAATCCTACTGACAATTGGAAGATCGTCTCTCCTCAGTTTTATAAAATGAAATGAAACAATCACAGACAAATAGTGAACTAGTCTCAGAATCAAAGTCCGTATCAGCTGAGGGGAGAAATTCTACTGTTCGTCACGGGATTGGTCACAGATTGCTCCCTTTCTAATTTAAACCTGTGACTCTTAAAAGTTACAAATGAGAAGTATGTGGAGGGAAGGAAAGTAGATTAAGAGTCAAGAGACCTGGGTTTTCATCCTAACTCTGTGGCTAATTAGCTGTGTGACCTTGTCAAGTGATTTAATGTCTCTGGATCTCCCTCTGTAAAAAGAAGGAGTCTGCAGCAGATAATCTCGAAGGTCCTTTTCAGTTCTAAAAGGCTGCAAGTTTAATAACTAAATGAGCTCTTTAAGAGAACTTGATGGCTTCTAGAAATCTACAGCTTTTTCTTTACTGTTATAACAAGCACCTATCAAGAGCCAATTTGCATATACCAACCAACATATAATTAGCACATGTACCTTCCAGTGGGGGAGGCTGGCCGGCCTCTTCCAGGTTTTGGCCTCTCCTTGTGTGCGTGCGTGCTCAGTCTCTTCAGTCATGCCTGACTCTTTGTGACCCTTTGGACTGCAGCCTGGTAGGCTCCTCTGTCCATGGGATTCTCCAGGCAAGAATCCTGGAGTGAAAAAAAAAAAAAAGAATCCTGGAGTGAATTGCCATGCCCTCCTCCAGGGGATCTTCCCCACCCAAGGGTCGAACACGAGTCTCTTATGTCTCCTGCATTGGCAGTTAGATTCTTTACCACTGAGCTACCAGGAAAGCCCTTTAAGTCCTCTACCAACTATTTAATATTTATTTATTATTTTAAAATTTAAGATTTATTTTTGCTAATTTTAATTGTAGTAAAATAAAATTTACTGTCACCCCATTTTTTTTTTAAATTTTTATTATTATTATTTTTTTTTCCAGTGGGTTTTGTCATACACTGATATGAATCAGCCATGGATTTACATGTATTCCCCATCCCGATCCCCCCTCCCACCTCCCTCTCCACCCGATTCCTCTGGGTCTTCCCAGTGCACCAGACCGGAGCACTTGTCTCGTGCATCCCACCTGGGCTGGTGATCTGTTTCACCATAGATAGTATACATGCTGTTCTTTTGAAATATCCCACCCTCACATTCTCCCACAAAGTTCAAAAGTCTCTTCTGTATTTCTGTGTCTCTTTTTCTGTTCTGCATATAGGGTTATCGTTATCACCTTTCTAAATTCCATATACATGTGTCAGTATGCTGTAATGTTCTTTATCTTTCTGGCTTACTTCACTCTGTATAATGGGCTCCAGCTTCATCCATCTCATTAGGACTGGTTCAAATGAATTCTTTTTCATGGCTGAGTAATATTCCATGGTGTATATGTACCACAGCTTCCTTATCCATTCATCTGCTGATGGGCATCTAGGTTGCTTCCATGTCCTGGCTATTATAAACAGTGCTGCGATGAACATTGGGGTGCACGTGTCTCTTTCAGCTCTGGTTTCCTCAGTGTGTATGCCCAGAAGTGGGATTGCTGGGTCATATGGCAGTTCTATTTCCAGTTTTTAAAGAAATCTCCACACTGTTTTCCATAGCGGCTGTACTAGTTTGCATTCCCACCAACAGTGTAAGAGGGTTCCCTTTTCTCCACACCCTCTCCAGCATTTATTGCTTGTAGACTTTTGGATAGCAGCCATCCTGACTGGCGTGTAATGGTACCTCATTGCTGTCACCCCATTTTTAAGCATATAGTTCAGTGGCATCAAAGTACATTCACATTGTTATGTGTTATCACCCCCATCCATCTCAGGGGTTTTTCATCTTCCCGAATGAAAACTCTGTACCCACTAAACTCTAGCTCTCCATTCCCCCCTCCTTGCAGCTCCAGATAGTCATCCTTCTACTTTCTGTCTCTATGAATTTGACTATTCTAGGTACTCTAAATAAGTGGAATTATACAATATTTGCCTTTTCTTGTGACTAGTTTATTTCACTTAGCATGATGTCCTCAAGTTCATCCATGCTGTAGTGTGTGTCAGAATTTCCTTCCTTTTTAAAGCTGGGTAATATTCTATATGGGCTTCCCAGGTGTCTCAGTGATAAGGAATCCTCCTGCCAATGCAGGAGACTCAGGCTTAATCCCTGGGTCAGAAAGATCTGCTGGAGTAGGAAATGGCAACCCACTCTAGTATTCTTGCCTGGAAAATCCCATGGACAGAGGAGCCTAACAGTCTGCAATCCACGGGGTCACAAAAGAGTTGGACAGGACTTAGCAACTAAACAATAACAACAATTATTCCATTGCATATATACATTGCATTTTATTCATTCATCTGTGTGGACACTGGGATTGCCTCCACTTCTTGGTTATTGTGAGTAATGCTGCTATAAACCACGGGTGTAAACACATCTCTTCCAGATTCTCCTAGTTCTTTTGAGTATGTACAATCAGAAGTGAAATTGTTAGATCATGATCCTCCTCTTTTTAATTTTTTTGAGGAATAGCATAATATTTTCCACAACAGCTGTGCCATCTTACCTCCCCACCAATAAACAGTGCACAAGGGTTCCTGTTTTCCATATCCTCACTGACACGTTTTATTTCCTGTTTTTTTTTATTTTTTATTTTTGACAGCAGCCATCCTAGTGAGCACACTTCTCTGGTGGTCCAGAGGTTAAGACTCTGTGCTCCCAATGAAGGGACCCCGGGTTCAATCCCTGGTCAGGGAATTAGATCCCACATCCTGCAGGGCTTCCCAGGTGGCTCCTTGGTAAAGAATCCACATCCCAATGCAAGAAGTGCAGGAGACACAGGTTCGACCCCTGGGTCAGGAAGGTCACCTGGAGGAGGAAATGGCAACCCACTCCAGTCTTGTCTGGGGAATCCCATGGACATAGGAGCCTGGCGGGGTCTCAGTCCTCAGGGTCTCAGAGATTTGGATGCAACTGAACAGCTGAGCACACACACATCCTAGTATGCAGTGGCAGTCCTTTTCCTTTATCATACTGCAGTGACTGTGATAGTGCTGGTAATGTAGACAACAGTAGACACAGGTGGAGGGTGATCATTTCTGAGGACTCATATGATATTTAGTTCTTGGCTGGATTCTGGACCCAGGTTTCCATTCCTTTCTGGATTTTGACCAAGTAACTCAATCTCTTTTTGTCTCTATTTCCTCTGAAAAAGATGGTGGTGGTGCAGTGGGAGTAGGGGTGACTAAAAATAGCTGCTTTCCTCTCCACAGGGCTGATGAAACATCAGCTGGGATAATACATGTGAAAACACTATGAAATGAAAACATCTATTTAAATCCAAGAGGTTGTTATTTACAGTCTTGAAATCTTA
Organism: Dama dama; assembly: GCF_033118175.1. Classification (NCBI taxonomy): domain Eukaryota; kingdom Metazoa; phylum Chordata; class Mammalia; order Artiodactyla; family Cervidae; genus Dama; species Dama dama. The sequence continues at coordinate 37,938,216 of NC_083696.1, read as the reverse complement.
TTTGCCCTGCTCTAGCTGCCTGCCTTTAGCACACTCCACAGGAGCGATGGGGACTAGAAGAACTATAGAAAGTGATGATTAAATTCAGAAACTCAGTCTGACCTGATCTGTTTTGGTTGGCAATCTCCTGGTGCCGTTGTCTCCTTTCAGGCTGAAGAAGCTTTATAGATGTACTGTGTGGAGGAAGTCTGTTAGAGGCTGGTGGCAGGCTGGGCCTTCGGAGAGGGAAGCCTAGTTTTTGTTAAACCTGCTGGCTGATTCCTTGTCATTTTCAGATGATTTAATGGCCATGCACTTGAACTGCCCCCTACCAAACACCCATCTGGGACGGTGTAGGAGAGAAGCGATGAACTGTATATTGCCAGATGGAAGGGGACAGGGCAGACAGCAAAGAAATGTTTACCAAAGGCATGGACTCATTTTTAAGCATCAGTGCAACCCATTTATTGATGTATCTTATGGGAAGCCCTAAGCATAGGAGTTAAACATGTGGACTCTGGAGTCAGGCAGTTGTTCAATCGTGAAGTCGTGTCCTACTCTTTGCAACCCATGGACTGCAGCACACCAGGCTCCTCTGTCCTCCACTATTTCCCAGAATTTGCTCAAATTCATGCTCATTGAATCAGTGATGCTATTTAACCATCTCATCCTCTGCTGTCCCCTTCTCCTTTTGCCTTCAATCTTTCCTAGGATCAGGGTCTTTTCCAGTGAGTCAGCTCTTAACAATCAGGTGGTCAAAGTATTGGAGCTTCAGCTTCAGCATCAGTCCCTCCCCTGGGTATTCAGGGTTGATTTCCTTTAGGATTGACTGGTTTGATATCCTTCCAGTCCAAGGGACTCTCAAGAGTCTTCTCCAGCACTCCAATTCAAAAGCATCAATTCTTTGGCACTCAGCCTTCTTTATGGTCCAACTCTCACATCTGTACACGACTACTGGAAATACCATAGCTTTGATTATACGGACCTTTGTTGGTAAGGTGATATCTCTGCTTTTTAATATGCTGTCCAGGTTTGTCATAACTTTCCTTCCAAGGAGCAAGCATCTTTTAATTTCATGACAGCAGACCGACTCAAGTTCAAATTCTGGAAACTCAGGAACCAGGAGAAATTCCTTTTCCTTTCTGTGACTAAGTTTTCCTCATCAGCACAGTGATAATAAAGTTCCTACCTCTAGTGATTATTGTGAGGATCGAATGAAGCCTATGTAAGTGTTCAATAAATACAGGTATTATCATTCTTATTAGATATACAGTATCTCGTGTATTGGCCCAACTATTTTTGTTGTTTGATAGTCCTGGCACTTCTGAAGAGCATGGTGAAATAGTAGGTCATAAAGGGAGATAAAGGGACTGGATTCTCGCAGATCTGTCACTAAACAGCTCTGGGATCTCAGGCAGGTCACTTCTCTGGCCTTGCTTTGTTGGTCTGTAAAGTGAGGGTTGCTTGTGTGTTCATGACACGTGGATGGTACAGAACAGTGGCAGCTGCAGCTGTGGGCAAGGGTTAGTGAGAAGCCGGGCAGAGGCAGGGACTCCTTGCATGTAGAAGCCTAGCGATGGGCAGCCCGGCTGCGGAGCAGGGTTGAGAGCTGTGAGCAGCTCCTCTGATGGGTAGGAGGAAAGAGAAGAGGCAAGGCAGTTGTTGTTTAGTTGCTCAGTTCTGGTCATAAACAGAACTTTATGACCCCATTGGCTTTACCCTGCCAAACTCCTTTGTCCATGGGATTTCCCAGGCAAGAATACTGGAGTGGGTTACCTGTTTCCTCCTCTAGGGAATCCTCCCTACCCAGGGATCCTCTCCTTCATTGACAGGTGGATTCTTTACCACTGAGCCACCAGGGAAGCCCAAGGAGGGCAGTAGCAGTTGTTAAAGGTTGATGAGCAAATGAGCACCGGAATGGCCGAGTCAACTATAAAATAGATGCTGTAAGCCAGAATCTGGACCAGGTGGACTCTGCTGATGGCTCACAAGAGTAACTCTTGAACACAAGAGTTACTCCTTTCAATTCTTGCCCTCCTACCCCTAGCTTCCAGAGGAAAAGGAGAGAAGACCAGATAACATCCCTGCAACGACAGGGAGAGTCTCCAGACACCCAAATCATGGAGGCACCACCCCACTGCCAGGGGGATGCCAGGCCCAGGTTGCAGGGGTGTCCATGGCACTGCTGATTGGCCAGTGGTGGGCCAGGTGCCCGGACCATAACGGCAGGGCCCCGGTACAGCACCGGGTCCTTTCCTTAGTGGAGAGCTGATACCTGCTGGGCCCCAAACCTCACACTGAGGTGGACCCCAGCTACTGAAGTTCTGCCTGGGCATCAGCAGTTAGACACACACTTACCACAGACTCGTTTTCTGGATGGGACCTTGCTGGGGATGCTGTCATCACCCCCACCATATTCCTCCCCACTTCTCCCTCTCCTTCTTTATCCCCTGCCCCCACTGGCCATCATTTCCCCTTTCATTTCACCCCAGTCCCTCCCTACCAGATCCACCCTGGCTTATAAAGAGGTGTCCTCTTAGGTTGACATCCTGGCATGAAGAGGCAGCGTGTGACCTTCCCGCATTACCATGCTGTTGATTCTACTGATGGGGGCGGGTGGCGGTGGGCCAGGGGCAGGAGGCTCTCTCACACTCCTCCTTCTGTCTCTTAAAAAAAAAAAAAAAAAAGAATTACTCACCTCCCCTTCCAAATTAAAAAAAAAGAGAGAGAAAGAGACAGAGAGCGAGAGAGAATTTGACATTATTGTATAATTTAAAATTGCACAGCCTAGAGCCCACAAAACCGAGCATGTAATTACACACTTACTAGAGGTAACAGCGGTGCTGATAATTATTCTTTACACAGGAGAGACTCTGCTGATATCCCACAGTCAGAAAGTGGGAACTACAATATCTTTAATACCATCCTCAGAGACCCTCATAAGCAGAAGAAAAGTATGAGAAGGCTCACAGGGTCCAGAGCAATATCTTCATCGCGCCAGAATGTCAGGGGCTTTAGCACAACAGAAATCAATAGTTTCTAGTACGATTTTTGGTATGATTTTTTTTTTTTTTTTAATGCCCCAGCCTGAGAAGGTACAGGCAAGGCAGAGGTACTGAATAGTAGGAGACAAAACCTTCTTAAGGGAAGGCCTGTCTGTTTAGGCAGGTCATGCCAGGTCAGTTTGTGAGATACACATTCTTCTTTTTATTTTTTTAATTTTTTATTTATTTAGTTATGGCTATGTTAGGTTTTCACTGCTGTGCGGCTTTTCTCTGGTTGCAGTGAGAGATGGCTATTCTCCGGTTGCAGTGTGCTGGCTCCTCATTACAGTGACTTCTCTTGTTGTGGAGCAGGGGCTCTCGGGCGCGTGGGTTTCTGTGGTTGTGGTTCCCGGGCTCTAGAGCACAGGCTCAATAGTTGTGGTGCCCAGGTCCAGTGGCTCCGAGGCATGTGGGGTCTTTCCAGATCAGGGATCGAATCCGTGTCTCCTGCCCTGGGAGGTGGGTTCTTTACCACTGAACCACCGGGGAAGCCCCGAGGCACACGTTCTTTATCAGCATAGCAAAACCATGCAGCTGGAGCAGTATTCCTCCTGGAATACATTTGGTCATTGGTAAAGTCTTTTCATTTACATCTTGAATCGTTCACCTCTCTCCATGTTTCCTGATTAAGGCAGCATCTTTGATTACTATTGGCTATAAACCTACACAGTCTTACATCTTGAAAGATAGGAGATAAATAAATGGGTTCTTGTTTCTAGGCACCCAACCCTCTTCTTCCCCTTTCTCCCTCCATACAGGAAGAGTTGATTGCATTGATGACCCTGATGGGTGACGTGGGGTGAGGGGATGGGAGGAAGGTCCAAGAGGGACGGGGATGTATATATACACATATAACTGATTCACTTTGTTCTACAGCAGAAACTAAACAACATTGTAAAGCAATTATAGAATTAAAATTTATAAATAAAGACCAAGCATAAGTTGAAATATTGAGAAGATTGAAAGCAACAGTCCATGACTCAGCACAGGGGCAAAAGGGTTTTGGATAGAGATATCTAAGTGCAAAGTCTAACATCGTACTTGTTTTCGAAAGGAGACTCCTTTGATTTTAGCATCTCTGTGCTAACCACAGAAGCTGAGACGTGTGGCTACCTATTTCTACTCTATGACCATCACCAAGTCTCAAAGTATGTCATTTGTTCTTTAAAATGTGCTGCTTTGATTGCTCACAGGTTGTGATGATTTTCTGCTTGATATGTGCATGATTTCAGTTGGGCTCAGAAACCATTCTAATTGAGTCCGTTGCTCAGCAGGAGTGACAGCCAGTGTTTGCTGGAGGCTTAGGGGAAGAGCCCTCTTGATTACTCACTGTGTGCCAGTCATAAAGTTAGATGCACTTATGTGCATTCATAATCATATAAAATACACTCACACTGTGCTACGTAGTAGCCTCCCATTTTACAGGTGAAAAAACTGAGACTCAAGCTAGTGGACTTGGCCAAGGTAACACGACTAATAAAGACTGAAGCGCTAAGTCTCAGTTTAAATCTATTGACTGTCGTGTAGTGGGTATGGTAACATCATTTCATTTTGTAATTCGTGTGATAATGGCCAGAGTCTGAAAGGATATGCAGCCAGAGCAGGGAGCTCTGTGGAGACGACTTTATAAGATGCCTTTTAGTAAGGGCTTCCCAGGCTTCCCAGGTGGCACTAGTGGTAAAGAACTTGCCTGCCAACACAGGAGACATAAGAGACGTGGGTTTGATCCTGGGTCAGGAAAATCTCTTGGAGGAGGGAGACCCACTCCATTATTCTTGCCTGGAGAATCCTGTGGACAGAGGAGCCTGGTAGACTACAGTTCATAGGGTTGCAAAGAGTTGGACACGACTTAATCAGCTTTGCACGCACACACAAGGATGTTGTAGTAAAAAACAAAGAAGCACAATGGCAGAAGACTCTTCAGTAACTCCCCGGAGATCCAGTTACAGATTCCCGGGGAGGCTGACTCCAGGCTAGTCTGCACCTCAGTTCAGTTCAGCCGCTCAGTCATGTCCAACTCTTTGCGACCCCATGAACCACAGCACGCCAGGCCTCCCTGTCCATCACCAACTCCTGGAGTCCACCCAAACCCACTTCCATTGAGTCGGTGATGCCATCCAGCCATCTCATCCTCTGTCATCCCCTTCTCCTCCTGCCCCCAATCCCTCCCAGCATCAGGGTCTTTTAAAATGAATCGGGTGGAGAGGGAGGTGGGAGGGGGGATCGGGATGGGGAATATGTATAAATCTATGGCTGATTCATATTAATGTATGACAAAACCCACTGGAAAAAAATAAATAAATAAATAAAGGAGGGAAAAAAAATGTTCTTATACACAGAAAAAAAAATAAATAAATAAAATAAAATGAGTCAGCTCTTCACATCAGGTAGCCAAAGTATTGAAGTTTCAGCTTCAGCATCAGTCCCTACAATGAACACCCAGGACTGATCTCCTTTGAGATGTACTGGTTGGATCTCCTTGCAGTCCAAGGGACTCTCAAGAGTCTTCTCCAACACCACAGTTCAAAAGCATCAATTCTTCGGCACTCAGCTTTCTTCACAGTCCAGCTGTCACATCCATACATGACCACTGGAAAAACCATAGCCTTGACTAGACGGACCTTTGTTGGCAATGTCGTGTCTCTGCTTTTTAATATGCTGTCTAGGTTGGTCATAAATTTTCTTCCAAGGGGTAAGCATCTTTTAATTTCACCTGGTGCCCCAAAAAAGCAGCAGTTAATGACCTGAAGATGGGGAGTTGGAGAACAGGCAGATGTTTGCAGTGAGTGAGCGGAAAAAAAAAAAAAAAGATATTGGTGAAAGCCCAAGAATCTGTGATGATGAGCTGAGTTCTATCCACTGGAGGTCTTTAGGTTTGGATCTGTAAAACCAGACGGGCCATTTCTTTCTTTCTTTCTTTTTTAACTTTTTATCTTGCATTGGGGTATAGCTGATTAACAGTGTTGTGATAGTTTCAGACGAATAGCAAAGGGACTCAGCCACACATACACATGTACCTATTCTCAAAATCCTCTTCCCATTCAAGCTGCCGCATGACATTGAGCAGAGCTCCCTGTGCTATGCAGTAGGTTCTTCTTGGTTGTCTGTTTTAAATAAAGTAGTGTGGACATGTCCATCCCAAACTCCCTCTCCCTTCCTGTTGGCAACCATAAGTTCATTCTCCAAGTCTGTGAGTCTGTTTCTGTTTTGTAAGTTCATTTGTATCACTTCTTCTTTAGATTCCATCTATAAGGGATGTCATATGATATTTCCCCTTCTCTGTCTGACTTACTTCACTTAGCATAACAGTCTTTAGGTCCATCCATGTTGCTGCAAATGGCATTATTTCATTCCTTTTTATGGCTGAGTAATATTCCATTGCATATGTGTACCCTATCTTCTTTATCCATCCCTCTGTTGATGGACATTTAGGTTGCTTCCATGTCTTGGCTATTGTAAACAATGCTGAATGAACATTATGGTGCAGGTATCCTTTTGGCCTATGTTTCTCCTGGGTATATGCCCAGGAATGGGACTGTGGGGTTAAATAGTATCTCTGCTTTCAGTTTTTTAAGGACCTGCCATACTGTTCTCCATAGTGACTGTACCAATTTATACCCCCACCAGTAGTATAGGACGGTTCCCTTCTCTCCACACCCTCTCCAACATTTATTATTTATGGATTTTTTTGATCATCGAAAAAGCAAGAGAGTTCCAGAAAAACATCTATTTCTGCTTTATTGACTATGCCAAAGCTTTTGACTTTGTGGATCACAATAAACTGTGGAAAATTCTGAAAGAGATGGGAATACCAGACCTCCTGACCTGCCTCTTGAGAAACCTGTATGCAGGTCAGGAAGCAACAGTTAGACTGGACATGGAACAACAGAATGGTTCCAAATAGGAAAAGGAGTACGTTAAGGCTGTATATTGTCACCCCCTGCTTATTTAACTTATATGCAGAGTACATCATGAGAAATGCTGGGCTGGAGGAAGCACAAGCTGGAATCAAGATTGCTGGGATAAATACCAATATGCCATAAGATGATACCACCCTTATGGCAGAAAGTGAAGAAGAACTAAAGAGCCTCTTGATGAAAGTGAAAGAGGAGAGTGAAAAAGTTGGCTTAAAGCTCAACATTCAGAAAACTAAGATCATGGTATCTGGTCCCATCACTTCATGGCAGATAGATGAGGAAACAGTGGAAACAGTGGCTGACTTTTTTCTGAGCTCCAAAATCACTGCAGATGGTGATTGCAGCCATGAAATTAAAAGACGCTTACTCCTTGGAAGGAAAGTTATGACCAACCTAGAGAGCATATTAAAAAGCAGAGACATTACTTTGCCAACAAAGGTCCGTCTACTCAAGGCTATGGTTTTTCCAGTAGTCATGTATGGATGTGAGAGTTGGACTATAAAGAAAGCTGAGCACAGAAGAATTGATGCTTTTGAACTGTGGTGTTGGAGAAGACTCTTCAGAGTCCCTTGGACTGCAAGGAGATCCAACCAGTCCATCCTAAAGGAGATCAGTTCTGGGTGTTCACTGGAAGGACTGATGCTGAAGCTGAAACTCCAATGCTTTGGCCACCTGATATGAAGAGCTGACTCATTTGAAAAGACCCTGATGCTTGGAGGGATTGGGGGCAGGAGGAGAAGGGGACGACAGAGGATGAGATGGCTGGATGGCATCACCGACTCAATGGAAGTGGGTTTGGGTGGACTCCAGGAGGTGTTGATGGACAGGGAGGCCTGGCATGCTGCGGTTCATGGGGTCGCAAAGAGTCGGACATGACTGAGCAACTGAACTGAACTGAGAATAACCATTCTGGGAAAACCAGCTGGGCCATTTCTGGTGAATAGTTGGCAAGCCACCCAGTCATGTTTCCTGGCTTTTCTGTAGGGTCGGAAGGAGGGCAGGGTGTGGACCTACCTGGGGCCGGTCCCCAACCCTGCTGATTAAAGGGGCTGTATTGACCGATACAGACAACAGGTGAGAGAAGGCGTTGCCATGGCGACCATAGACCACTGACTTTGTCACTGTACTGCCTGCCGAGACTGACTCCTCTGCGACTCCCACTGGTAGATAGAGTGCTTGGGTTACTGATTAGAGTTGGGTTACTCACGCTGGAACCTCAGGACATGCTGGTAAAGAAATCAGAATTTGTCTTCTGGTTGGAGTCTCTGCTTTCAGTGACTTCAGGAACCCCAGCTCAGTCCTGGTGAACCAAGAACCTGGATGAAAACCTAAGGTGTAATCTGACTCACAGCTGGGACCCTGGAAGTTACTAAAGGCTTCTAGTCTCAAGTCAATGGCATGATGAGGGAGACATGATAGACAGTGTGATTGATGTTTCAGGACAGAGACAGGGCCTTGCCCCATATCTTTGCCACTCAGTATTCTTACTGGATACAGATACTATATCCAGTATCAAGGATACAGTGGAGTATCCTTGCCACTCTGATGATTGGTGTGCATTACCCAGCTCGCTTTTGCTATCTCCATTCCTATCTGTACATTGAGGGCATGGTTTTCTGGAGAAGAAATGCAAGAGGGTTGTAAATGTCCATCAACAGAGGAATGGATAAGGAAGATGTGGTGCATAGGTGTGGTGGAATATTACTCAGCCATTAAAAAGAATGCAGTAATGCCATTTGTAGCAACATGAATGGACCTAGAGATTGTCATACTGAGTGAAGTCAGACGCAGGAGAGAAATATCCTATGATAAACATTATGTGAGGAATCTGAAAAGAAACGATGCAAATGAACCTACTTATAAAACAGAAACAGACTCACAGACTTAGAGCATGAACTTATGGTTGCCAGCAGGGAAGCAAGAGAGGAAGAGATAGGGGGTTTGAACACGTCCACATTGCTATGTTTAAGGTGGATAGCCAACAAGGACCTATTGTATAGCGCAGGGAACTCTGCTCAATGTTATGGCGCAGCCTGGATAGGAGAGGGGTTGGGGGGAGAGTGGATACATGTATACATATGGCTGAGTCCCTTTGATGTTCCCCTGAAACTATCACAATGTTAATAGGCTGTACTCCAATATAAAATAAAAAGTTAAAAAGAAAGAAATACAAAAGGGTAGAGCCTTGTTGTTGTTTAGTTGTTCAGTCTTTGCGACCCCATGGACTGTAACCCGCCAGGCTCCTCTGTCCATGGAATTTTCCAGGCAGGCATCCTGGAGTGGGTGGCCATTTTCTTCTCCACGGGATCTTCCTGACCCAGGGATTGTACCCACATTTCTTGCATCTCCTGCATTGGCAGGCAGGTTCTTTACCACTGTGCCCCCTGGGAAGCCCATCCGAAGGTAAATAAAAGCCATCATGAATGCAAGAAAATAGTGTGGCGCAGTAACATGCATTTGAAGAAATAAATCTGCTAATATCTCTCTTTGCCTACCTCCAAGATAGAGAAGGTATATCGGGACAGGTTGGAGAAGGAAATGGCAACCCACTCCAGTAGTCTTACCTGGAGAATCCATGGATAGAGGAGCCTGGTGGGCCACAGTCTACGGGGTTGCAAAGTGTCAGACACGACTGAGAGACTAAACAACGAATGGAGACAGGTAATCTTAGAATCATTCATTGCTTTTGGCATTGTCATTGGGTGTTGGTGCCCAGGTCTTTAGATTATCTGAAGCTGCAAGCTACTTATTCACCATAAAGTGGAGGAAGTGAAGTTGCTTAGTTGTGTCCAACTCTTTACAACACTGTGGACTGTAGCCTGCCAGACTCCTCTGTCCATAGAATTTTCCAGGCAAAAATACTGAAGTGGGTTACCATTTCCTCCTCCAGGGGATCTTCCCAATCCAGGGATCAAACTCAGGTCTTCTGTATTGTAGGGGTATTCTTTACTGTCAGAGGAAAGTGGAGGAAGTGAAGGTTATTTGTGGGCAAAACTACCCTGGGTGAATGTCTCATTTTTCATTAATCATTCAGAAAGGTGGCGCTTCTCCTGGCCTCCTTGCAGCCGTCTTGGGCTTTCCTGTGGCAGTGGGCAGATTAGAGGACGTTGTAAAACACTTGACTTTGCTATCGTCTCAGGTCTTTTCATTCTCTGTCCATCTCCCGCCCCGCCTATCCCGAACCCTCTCTCCTTTGTGCAAATCTGTTTTCACCACAGGAACACATGCTGTGTCTTCTAGCTACAACACTACTTGCTAATTCAACGATTCATCTTTAATGAGGCCCCCTGCCAATGTTTAAATAGCATTCAGAACAAAGAGAAGGCAGTATTTCCAAAACAGCTGCTTCAGTAGCATTCTCGTAGCTCATCTCTTCAGAAAATCAAGAAAGGTACATTGGTAGAGATAGATGTTAGAAAAATAGTTATTAAAGATAGAGGTATCGACTTATAAATTTATAGATGGATATAGATATAGATAAAATACTTGGTCTTTGTGATGCTGGAAATTTTAAATATAAGCACTGTAGAAAGTTCTGTTGGCTTCAGATAGTACTGCAGTAGGCAAGTTTTTTAAATATGGCTTTATTGTTTTTCAGAATTATATGGAATACATATGCAATAGTGGAAAGAGCATGGGATGTGGAATTAGATAAGTATGTAATGTGCTCAGTTGTGTCTGACTCTTTTGTGACCCCATGGACTGTAACTCGCCAGATTTTCTGTCCATGAAATTCTCCAGGCAAGAATACTGGAGTGGGCTGCCGTCCCCTTCTCCAGGGGATCTTCCCGACCCAGGGGAAGATTAGAGGAATACTTATTATTTTATTACTATCGTTAAGCTACTTCTATCTTTGTCTATGTCTCTCATATTCTTTATTTCTTTTCCTCCAAATACTGTTACCTCTTTCTTCTCAACCTCTTCTAAAACTTTATTGCCAACAGAAACCTTTATAGTTGCTCTTTATTCCAAAAATTAAAAAGAGTTTTGCTGATTAAAAAAAAAATTCATTAATGTTTTTGAAAAGAAAAAGTCAGGAGTACAGAAATAGAAGCAGAAAGTGAAAGTTCCCATCTGGTCAATCACCCTCACACCCTGTAGTGACCACTTTTACCAGTTTGTTGTGTATGTGCTTCAAGTTTTTGTTTTTTTCATTTAACTAAAAAAGCATATTTATGTAATTGACATGTGTGTATGTGTATGTGTCTGACTCAGTCGTGTCTGACTCTTTGTGGAGTCAGGCTGCCAGGCTTCTCCGTCTATGGGATTTCCAGGCAAGAATACTAGAGTGGGTTCCCATTTCCTCCTCCCTGGGATCTTCCCGACCCTGGGATAAAACCTGTCCCCAGTATTGACAGAGAGACTCTTGACCACTGAGCCACCTGGGAAGCCGAGATAAGTATAGTCCCATCTTTTCCCTGTCTCACTTCCTAGCTGTGTAAGCAGGCATACTCCTTAAGCTCTCTGCCCATGTATTGTTTTACTGATAAAATAGAGATAATATCTTCCTTGAAGGGTATGTATCAAAGTGACTAGTTCAGTGTTTGGCAAATAGCAGACACGAGATAAATGCTAGTGTCATTTCTTGTTTAAATCCAGGCCCTTCTAGAACCATCATGCTTCCCTGGTGGCTCAGTGGTAAAGAATCCACCTGCAATGCAGGAGACCTGGGTTCAGTCCTGGGTGAGGAAGAGCCTCTGAAGAAGGAAATGGCAACCTGCTCCAGTATCCGAAACTGTGGGCTCTGTGTCTCCAGAAGGTGCTTCAAGGGGCCCTCGCCTGTAAGTCTTCATGTTAGCTGCCCTTCAGACGTATTAATACCCTTTCCATCTCACATCAGAGTGGTTCTTTGAGTTAGGAGGTGGAGAGCGGAGCGTCATCTAAAGAAAGTGCCTTGCAAATGTTGACTTGTGCCTTTGCTTGTTTTTAAAACAAAGATTGAAAATAACTGAGAACAGAGACTTCCCTGGTGTTCCAGTGGCTAAGACTCTGCACTCCAATACAAGAGGCCTGGGTTTGATCCCTGGTCAGGAAACGAGATCCCATATGCCAACTAAGAGTTTGCATGCCGCAGTGAAGATCTGGTGTGCTACAACTAAGACCTGGCTCAGCTAAATAAATAAAATAAAAAAATATATTTTTTTTAAAAAGAAAGAAAATAACAGATTAGAAAATGAATAACAAAGTTATCTCAAGGAAACTAGAAGGAAGGAATGAATAAATTCTAGTAAGCAAATGAACTCTGTAACAGGAAAATAGGATTTATTTGAAACATTCAAGAAATGGTTCTTTTGAAGGGGGGAAAAGGGCAAAGCTTGAAAAAAAATGAGTCAAGAAAATAGAAGTACTCAACCTTAGGCCTGAGATAGATATAAATACAAAGAAACTTTTTAATTCTTAATGAAGGGTGGAGCAGATGTTCAGAGAGAATTGTGGAAAGATCCCAAGAAGGCAAAGAAAGGGAGTGGAAGGAGGAAGAAGCCAGGCCCAGGGTCTTCCATACTGGCTCCCCTGCTCTAAAAATCTTCCAATTTTCCATCTGATGCTTTACTTTCTTTTCTTGCTTGAGCTGTTTTGAAGCTGATTTCTACTACTTAACAATTAAGAGATCATTCCTAATAATAGCATAACAAAATAGAACATTACTAAAATAGCAATTGCAAAGTAGTTTGTATAGCGTGATTCTGTTTCTGTTAAGTAAAATACGTGTAAATATCTATCAAATGGAGCTGGGGGAAGTACATACTCTCGAAATGGTATCAGTGGGTACAGTTGTGGAAGGGGATTATGGGTACATTTTCTTTTCTGCTTTTTGTTTCTATAATTCATGACATTTGGGTTGCTCCTTTTCCACCTTCAGTAGCAGATTAGTATGATATATGATAGAGCATGGTATAGTATGATTAATGTGGAGAAGGAAATGGCAGCCCACTCCAGTCTTCTTTCCTGGAGAATTCCATGGAGAGAGGAGACTGCCGGGCTATAGTCCATAGGGCCGCAAAGAGTGGGACATGACTGAGCTGGAGCAACCATGATATAGTCAATCAGATTAGCTAGATATCAGTGGTCTCCTTGGGAGTTTAGACCCTGGCCCTCGAGGGAGGGGATGCAGGGCAGTGATGTTTCTCTTCTCCAACACCACAGTTGAAAAGCATCAATTCTTTGATGCTCAGTTTTCTTTATAGTCTGACTCTCACATCCACACATGACCACTGGAAAAACCATAGCCTTGGTTTTTGGCTATGGAAAAACCAAAACCATAGACGGACCTTTGTTGGCAAAGTAATGTCTCTGCTTTTTAAAATGCTATCTAGGTTGGTCATAACTTTCCTTCCAAGGAGTAAGCATCTTTTAATTTCATGACTGCAGTCACCATCTGCAGTGATTTTGGAGCTCAGAAAAATAAAGTCAGCCACTGTTTCCACTGTTTCCCCATCTATTTGCCGTGAAGTGATGGATCAGATGCCATGATCTTAGTTTTCTGAATGTTGAGCTTTAAGCCAACTTTTTCACTCTCCTCTTTCACTTTCATCAAGAGGCTCTTTAGTTCTTCACTTTCTGCCATAAGGGTGGTGTCATCTGCATATCTGAGGTTATTGATATTTCTCCTGGCAATCTTGATTCCAGCTTGTGCTTCCTCCAGCCCAGTATTTCTCATGATGTACTCTACATATAAGTTAAATAAGCAGGGTGACAATATACAGCCTTGACGTACTCCTTTTCCTATTTGGAACCAGTCTGTTGTCCCATGTCCAGTTCTAACTGTTGCTTCCTGACCTGCATACAAGTTTCTCAAGAGGCAGGTCAGGTGGTCTGATATTCCCATCTCCTTCAGAATTTTCCACAGTTTACTGTGATCCACACAGTCGAAAGCTTTGGCATAGTCAATAAAGCAGAAATAGATGTTTTTTTTGGAACTCTCTTGCTTTTTTGATGATCCAGTGGATGTTGGCAATTTGATCTTTGGTTCCTCTGACTTTTCTAAAACCAGCTTGAACATCTGGAAGTTCTCGGTTCACATATTGCTGAAGCCTGGCTTGGGGAATTTTAAGCATCACTTTACTAGCATGTGCTTTTTAGATGATCCAATGTATGTTGGCAGTTGAGTCTCTGGTTTCTCTGGTTCCCAAGATCGCACCACCCCAAAGTGTTGTCACAAAGGAAGAAATAAAAATAAGAGGGCTTCCCTGCTGGTCCAGTGGTGAGGAATCCACCTGCCAATGCAGGTTACATGCGTTTGACCCCTGGTCCAGGAAGATCCCACATGCTGCAGAGCAACAAAGTCCGTGCGGAGCAATTACTGATCCTGTGCTTGAGAGCCCATGGGCCCCAGCTAATGAAGTCTGCCTCCCTAGAGCCTGTGCTCTCCAACAAGAGAAGCCACTGCAATGAGAAGCCCAAGCTCCACAAGGAAGAGGAGCCCTCCATCGCAGCAACCAGAGGAAAGCCAGTGTAGCAACAAAGATGCAGCACAGCCAAAAACAAACACAAAAGAAGAATTTAAAAAATAAATGGGAAGTATAATCCTCTCTCCCAACTCTACCCTTTGCCCAGAGCCTGTGAAGCTTAGGAAGAAAAAATAAACTTCTGAACCATTGGGTCCCCATTGTAAGGTAACAACAAGAATAACAACAAAAGTAATGATAACAATTATGACAAAATCAAATTTCATCATAACTCTAAGATGGATGTATCATTCATCTCATTTTATAGAACACCATTCTGACAGAGTAAGAAATCTGGGTAATGGGCAGCAGAGCTGGGAATCAAACCGAAATCTATGTGCCTCCAACTCTTGCTCTGTCTCATGGACTCAGCTGCCGCCCTTTCATGGTCTTCTTCAAACTCTGTTGTATCCTTCTGGGCCTCTGCAGACCCCTCCCTACTTCCTCTGTGCACGTCGTCAGAGGACATCCCTAGAGAACCCATCAATCCGAACCGCCTGTAAAAGGCCATTTCCTCACAACACGCCCTGAACATCTGTAAAAACAATTTCTCCTCAAGCCCACAACTGAACCTTGTAATAAAAACTCACCATCCAATATAGCCTCTTTTATAGAAGTTCTGATGGCATTTTAACTACGAGGGGGATGTTTAATTTCCTAGTTATCCCGGGAAGACGCTTGTCTCTTTGGGATAGGGTTATCTATGAGACACCAGGGCATTCTTTCTCCATGGGAAAGATTTTGTTGGTCTTCAGCTGTGTAGACGAGATCATGCTGCTGGGGGGGTGGTAGTAGCAGTAAGTCCCTTCAGTTTGCCTATTTGTGACCCCATGGACAGCAGCCCACCAGGCTCCTCTGTCCGTGGGATTCTCCAGGCAGGAATGCTAGAGTAGGTCACCATGCCCTCCTCCAGGGGATCTTCCCCACCTAGGGACTGAACCTGCATCTCTTATATCTCCTGCATTGCCAGGCAGGTTCTTTATCACTAGCACTATCTGGGAAGCCCTATGCAGCTATAAACAATCCCCAAATATCAGGCACTTGAGTTTATTTCTCAATCACTCTATGTTGGCTCTGGGTTCAAGCAATTCTCTAGACAATTCTAGAATTTTAGAGAATTCTCTAGACGGTTCTAGCCACATTCAGGCAGCTTCCATCTTACCATCCTGTCTCTTGCAAGGTTGCCAAACTAGAGAGAACTACACACTCACTTACACCACGCTGTTTAAAACAAGTCACATGGTCATGGCTATTCAAGGGGGTGAAGATGAACACTGTTCCAAGGAGAGGAGAATCAGAAATATGGGGAGAAGCACTGCTGATCTCCATGCAGGCTTTCTTATCCACAAGTGCAAGAGGAAAGTATATTGTCACTGAGAAGGCTCAGCAGAGAGAGCGCTGGTCTAGGAGTCGGGAGACAAGGGTTTAGGGTCTTCTGGACTCCACCGCTTAGCTATGTAGCCTTGTGGGAGCTACGAGGTCTGCCCCTCAGATTGCTCATCAGTATAATGAGAAGAGCGCTGACAATGATCAGCCTCATACCTCAGTGGTTAAATTAGGTAATGAATGTGTTTCTCCACAAAAAAATTTCCTGGTTACTCACTAGTACTTCTAAAATCATGTTTCCCTTCATTATTTGCTTTCTGGTCAAGAATAAACACAGAAAAAAACAAAAGCCGAAGTCGTTTCAGGTGTCCTGAGCTCATAGCCTTGTTCTCGCCTCTTGACTTAAAGTCCCTTGATCTTTCTTAGGGTCAAATAGATTGTGATGCCATTTCTATCTGTACCATATGAGTTTGTAAAATGCAAAGTACTGAATAAAATTATAAGATTCTCTACAAATGGAAGGGATGACTATTCTCCTGTCCCTTTTATTCCAAGGGTTTCCCCCTCTCCCTCACTTTCCCTTCTGGACAAGCTCAAGTCCCCTAGCCTTCAAAAAATGTTTCTTCAACCTTAATACCCAACTACCACTTACTTGTTCATACAGATCTCTTTGTTTACCATGCTTCCTGAAAACAAGGCTCCATGTATTCCTGGCCCCACTCTTATCTTCCAGTCATATATATACACATACGTATATGTGAGTGTGGGCTGCGTGGGTGTTTCTCTAGTTGGTGCATGGTCTTCCCATTGCGGTGGCTTTTCTTGGTTGCAGAGCACAGGCTCTAGGGGACACGGGCTTCAGTAATGGTGCCTCACGGGCTCCAGAGCACAAGCTCAGTAGTTGTGACCCACGGGCTTCATTGCTCCACAGCATGTGGGATCTTCCTGGACCAGGGATCGAACTCCATTGTCTCCTGCATTGGCAGGCTGATTCTTTACCACTGAGCCACCAGGGAATTCCCTCTTCATAATACTTTTATTTAGCTCACATGCATGCATGCTAAGTCGCTTTAGTTGTGTCCAACTCTCTGCGACCCCATGGGCTGCAGCCCGCCAGACTCCTAGGTCCACGGGATTCTCCAGGCAAGAATACTGGAGTGGGTTGCCATGCCCTCCTCCAGAGGATCTTTCCAACCCAGAGATGGAACTCCTGTCCCTTGTGTTGCAGGAGTATTCTTTACCCACCGAGCCACCTGAGAAGCCCCTTATTTAGCTTAAGCCTCCACTATTAGAGAAAAGTGTCTCTTCTGGGTCCCGTGGCCTCCTCACTCAATTTCTATCCATTTGGCTTCTCCTTGACTGATGACAACATTTGACAACAAGAACTGCTGTATTTAATCTGACTGATCCCATGCACTGTTGGTTCTCTCCAGGTTCTACTGGTTGTATTTATGAAACATCTCTGTCTTTTTCACTCTATCACTGAAACATTTCTCGTGTTCTCTTAAATTTCTTCACTACTCACTCGAATACCTGTTGACACTCTGTTACTGGCTCTGTTCCTGAAACATCTTTCATCTCTATTGATTCTTCCTTCTCTTTGTTCCTGCCCTGGTCCAAGCTCCCAGTTATCTCTGGTGTAGGTTATTGCCATAGGTGCCTGATTGGTCTTTCTTCACTTAGCTATAAAACATCTCATCTCTTCTTATCAGTTAGCTCTATGACCTAGGTAACAAAACTAAAGCTACCAGACCACCACTAGGGAGACGGTTCACTAGCCTCTACACCATTGCCGTCTCATCTGCTCTGGTCCTGCGCTTCCTCTTCCAGGCCTCCTTGCCCTCTTCAGAATTTACTTATTTGGCTGCCTTGGGTCTTAGTTTCTGCAATCGGAATTTCTATTGAGTCATGCGAGATCTTTTGTTTTAGCAAGTGAGGGGCTTAGTTGCCCCGTGGCACATGGGACCATAGTTCCTTGACCAGGGATTGAACCCATGTCCCCTGCATTGCAAGGCAGATTTTTAACCACAGGACCACCAAGGAAGTCCTGTTGCCCTCTTCTGGAAGAAGCCTTTTACTAGTCATGAGGTGCATATCCCAATGAACTGTCTCCCTGATGCTGGTCTGGTGGCTTTCCTTTTACCTGGGTCACAGAACTAACTGATGAGAGACAAAGTGTGACACTTGCACAGAAATGTGGACCAGATGCAAGAAATCAGAATTAAGCAGTTATTCCTGGGGGTGGGGGTATTGGGTTAGAAAAAGCTTTGGAGTGAATTTAATGTTCACAGTGGGATGTGGAGGGTAGAGAGAGGATTGTTTTTTCGGACCAAGAAGAGAAGAAGCAAGTTCCAAGTGGAAGAGAGAATGCATGCAAATACACATGGATGGTGTGTTTGGGGGACTCTGAATGGTCCAGGGGAGTGAGGAGTCTAGGTTCCAGATATCTCACTTCATTTAGGCTAAGTCCATCCAGTCCATCTGGAAGGATCTCTGTTAAAGTGGACAGTCCAAACTCCTTCCATGCAGGGAGATAGCTGGAACTGAGCTCTGATGAGGAAGTGGATCTGTGCACTGGGATTGCCCTGGCCTGCAAGCTCCCGGACATCAACAAACAACAGCTGAAATGTTCAGGAGTTGATCTGTCACCAAACAACACATGAAAAACATCAGCAGTCCAAGGCTGCTGTGTGCCATCAGGAGACCAAGCTCTCAGCACTTCCCTGGCAGTCCAGGGGTTAAGAATCCACCTTCCAATGCAGGGGGCACCGGTTTGATCTTAGTCACAGAACTAAGATTCCACATGCCTTGGGGGCAAACTAAGCCCTCAAGCCAAAACTAGAGTCAGCATGCCACAGCTACAGAGTCCATGCTGCCTTAAGTCCGTATGCCACAACTAAGACCAGATGCAGCCAAATAAATAAATACTTTTTTAAAAAAGAGAAAGAGAAATCCCTGAGTCATATAGCAAATTCCCACAGGCTCTCTATTTTACAAATGGGAGTGCATGTGATGACCTAGATGGGTGGGGTGGGATGGGCAGTGGGAGGGAGAAGTCAAGAGAGAGGGGACATATGTATACCTATGGCTGATGTGGCTCAGTGGTAAAGAATCTGCCTGCAATGCGGGAGACCCAGGTTTGATCCCTGGGTTGGGAAGATCCCTCGGAAAAAGGAATGGCAACCCACTCCAGTATTTTTGCCTGGAGAATCCCATGGACAGAGGAGCCTGGTGGGCTATAGTCCACAGGGTCACAAAGAGTCAGACACGACTGAGCAACTAACACACGCATGCTGCTTCATATTGATGTATGGCAGAAAACAACACAATATTGTAATTGTAAAGCAATTATCTTTAATTAAAAATAAATTTAAAAAAAAACTGTTTTCTAAAAGAGAGAGATAGAGCTCTCGCTCTCCCTCTCCACCAGCCCTAAACATCACTGCCATACCTCAGGCCCCACACCCATCTGAGGCAGAGGGATGACCAACGAGGAGGCTTCACTTCTGCTTATGTTTTGCAACTCTAGACCAGGACATGGTCACTCCTGGATGCAGGAGAATGTGGATGATTCATTCAGTGTTCCAAACTCTCAACCAGAGAAAGGCAAAGGAGAAGTGGCTGGACATGAGCATCCATACCTGCCACAGCTGAATTGAAACAGGTTTTACTGTTGCCTGTCTGTCTTTCATCTACATTCTGAGCTCCCTCAGATATGCAGATGACACCACCCTTATGGCAGAAAGTGAAGAAGAACTAAAGAGCCTCTTGATGAAAGTGAAAGAGAAAAGTGAAAAAGTTGGCTTAAAACTCAGCATTCAGAAAACTAAGATCATGGCATCTGGTCCCATCACTTCTTGGCAAATAGATGGGAAAACAGTGGAAATAGTGAGAGACTTTATTTTGGGGGCTCCAAAATCACTGCTGATGCTGACTGCAGCCATCAAATTAAAAGACGCTTGCTCCTTGGAAGAAAAGTTATGACCAATCTAGACAGCATATTAAAAAGCAGAGACATTACTCTGCCAACAAATGTCCATCTAGTCAAAGCTATGGTATTTCCAGTAGTCATGTATGGATGTGAGAGTTGGACTGTAGAAAAAGCTGAGTGCTGAAGAACTGATACTTTTGAACTGTGGTGTTGGAGAAAACTCTTGAGAGTCCCTTGGACTGCAAGGAGATCCAACCAGTCCATCCTAAAGGAAAATCAGTCCTGAATATTCATTGGAAGGACTGATGCTGAAGCTGAAACTGCAATACTTTAGCCCTCTGATGCGAAGAACTGACTCATTTGAAAAGACCCTGATGCTGGGATAGATTGAAAGTGGGAGGAGAAGGGGATGACAGAAGATGAGAAGGTTGGAGGGCATCACCGACTCAATGGACATGTGTTTGAGTAAACTCCAGGAGTTGGCGATGGACAGGGAGGCCTGGCATGCTGCAGTCCATGAGATCATAGAGTCGGACACAACTGAGCGACTGAACTGAACTGAACTGATCTTGGGAAGTGCATTTGGGGGCTGGAGATGCCTTTTGTTTAGAAGTTGCATTTAAGTTTTAAAAGCTAAGAAGAGCCGGGAGAGGCTGAGGGAAAAGGAGCAGAATGCTGGTTGCTTAGAACTGGCTCCCAGCTAATGGTTCTAAGTGGGATGACGAAGAGGCCTTTCCACAGAGTGACATTCTGCATTGTCCAGCCTAGCTGGCCAGAGAACCCATCCAGGGTAGAATCCTGGTTAGTATTAAATAGGACTCAATGGACTGAAAGTCTTAACTGTCTCTTATCTGTCTCATCTCTAGGGAACCTCAACCAACTGCTAGGTGGAGACACTGGATACAATCAAAGAGATAGGAAGGAAATCCCCAGTGCATTGACAGGCCAACATGAAGAGTGGTCAGGTGAGTCCACATCTGATCCCATGGTCATGTCAGTAACTTTTTTCCTTCCTGTTTGAAAAGTTACTCAGTTTTGAGAGAGGACATTGGAATCTTTCCTTTCACTCAGATTTCCGAAACTTTGTTTACCGATGTAAATTTTCATGGTTTTGTGTATGTGTGTGTGATAGCTATGCCATAGCTACCCAACTATTTACTTCATTCCTTACAGTTGACTCATTTTTTTAAAAACACCCACTTTCATTTGATGCTGAACAATAATATCCATGGAATCACAGCTTTTGCAGGTTTTCTTTTGTAGCACGTATGACAATAAATATGTGACTCAAATTTTTTCAAGATTATTGGCTCAGGGTCTACCTGCAGTTGTCTGGCAGACCCCTAGGAGTGCACGGGTCATGTTTTGGGGTCCCCACTCTGGAAGCCAAGGGAAGCCAGGTGGGGGGTCTTGCCTGGGGAGTTGGTGGGGCGCACCACCCAGAAGGGGGGCTCCATCTTGGTTCCTCTGCTACCATCTGCTCCACGCGAGCATCCTTTTGTGAAAAGCCCTGGATGGATCAGCCTGGCTGATTGGCTGGAGCTGTGCCCAGAGTGCCCAGATGTACAGGCGCCTGGAAGATGGGGCACAGCTGGGGTTCGCTGCCTCCCCCGAGGCTGGGCTTTGCTGGGGAGGCTCGACTGTGCCTCCCCCTCAACTGCGGGGCTTCCTGCAGGGTGGGCGGGCAGCGTGGGACAGACCCTCCTTGTGCTGCGGCTCCTGGGCCGCCTCTGCCTGCCGTGTGCTGCCACTGGGGACCCTCGGGTGCTTCCATGGCAACAGAACCGTGGATTGTGCTTCCAAAAAATGTCTCAGTCTCCTGTGTGTGGAGCTGGGCTGGGTGTGTGGAGCGGGTGGCAGTCACTGAGGAGGGGCAAGAAGAGGAAAGGAAGGGTTTGCAGGGATCCCCCTCGCCCCAGCCCCGCTCCATTTTCCTGAATTCCAGGGACTTCATTGTTTTGGATGCATGTCGGAAGTCATGGCTCATCAAGAAGTGGTGTTTGGAAGGCGAGCTCATTAACTGGACGAAGGTCCTCAGCAATAGTTGCATTCTGTTTGGTCTGGATGGGTCTCTTTCTCCGGAGGTAACCCTCAGAGGAAGGAGGTGTACCGGCAGGGCAGAGAAGGCAATGGAAGGCTGTGTGCACCGAGCGTGTCCCCAGGTCTCCCTGCAGGACCCCAGTCTCTGGGTTGAATCTCCCCCACAGTCCTTTCCCCTCTACCAGGCAGGGAAATGTAGCCTCAAAGATAAATATATTTTCGTGAGCCCCTCTAGATTTCTTTCAACATCCCAGTATGAAAATCTTGGATTTTCTGTCTGGGATGAAACAGCAGGTTGGACTCCTCACCAAACTGAGCCAAAGAGACAGAGTAGGTGGCACAGTGATGAGTGTTGCAAAAAAAAAAAAAAAAAAAATGGGGCCAGAGAGGATGCTCAGGTTTGAGTCAGGTGAGCCCCTGGAATGCCATCCCGAGTGAGGGTCCTCGGCTTCACACCGGAAGGAAGTCAAGAGGGAGGCTTGATAAAGTGAAACCAAGTTTATTTAGGGCCATATACACTCCATAGATAGAATGCATGAGTATCAGAAAGTGAGAGTGGCCTCGGAAGATGAGGTGATTAGTCTTGATGGGCTGAGGAATTCCATAGGCTAATGAGCAAGAGGATTATTTCAACTATTTTGGGCAAGGGGCGGAGATTTCCAGGAGTTGGGGCACTGCCCACTTTTTGACCTTTTATGGTTGGTCTTGAGCTGTCATGGTGCCTGTGGGTGTGTCATTTAGCACATATGATGGTATTATAGTGAGCGTGTAATGAGGCTCAAGGTCTACTGGAAGTTGAATTACCCACCAGCTTGGAACTAGTTGGTTCTAAGCAGTCATGTTCTCAGGGGCTATGTCATTCTTTTAAAGATTGTGCCCTGCCCCCTTCCTATCTTGAGAGTGGAGTTGCCTTATGCTACCGTTCAGAAGCGTAGCTGGTCAGAGAGAGAGATGAGAAAGAAACATGCAATGGGGAGGAAAATAGAAGGGTAGAGTTGCCACAATAGCTTGGGGATTCTTACCACTCTGGCTTAGAGGAAGGAAGTGAGCAAAGAAGAAAAGGTATCAAAACCTTGAACCTGGGACTCCTCACGTAAGTGTTGCACTGGGATGAAGATACAACATTTTTGTGTGCCCTGTGAACTTTTGTTCCATCGGATGCTCCACCCAGTAAAATGGTGGTCCAAAAGAATGTTCTGGAATTGAAGCAATCTAGTCTATGACATCTCCTCCTTGGGAATGGACTGTCTTGCCTCCAGAGAGAAGAGAGTGTTCTTAACCAGTCTCCTCCTCTTCCCTGTAAAGAAGGGAAATGGAGAACTTTTCCCATAGAGTGGTCAGACCTCTTTCTAGTAAGTCTCTCTTTTTCCCTTTGTGGACAATGACTTTGGGTTTGCCTGGCCTGGAAAATCCCATGGACGGAGGAGCCTGGTGGGCTGCAGTCCATGGGGTCACTAAGAGATGGACACGACTGAAGTGACTTAGCAGCAGCAGCAGCAAGTGTATGTAAAAGTTAGTCATGGTGCATCTGGGTCTCTATGGGTAGTAATAAAAGTAACTTCAATTGACTTGTATGAGATTCCTGGAATCTTGCTCGTGGCTCTTACTCTGCATTTAGAAGAACAGTGCTGACACATCTGTGCTCAGTAGTTAGGTAGGTGTCTCAGACTACAGCCCTATGTCACCTCTTGTGTGCTAAGTTGCTTCAGTCATGTCTGACTCTGCGACTCTATGGACCATAGCCCGCCAGGCTCCTCTGTCCATGGGATTCTCTAGGCAAAAATACTGGAGTGAGTATGCCCTCCTGCAGTATATCTTCCTGACCCAGGGATTGAACCCCCATCTCTTACATCTCCTGCCTTGGCAGCCAGGTTCTTCACCACTAGCGCCACCTTGGAAACTCATTTCACCTCTTAAGAGACTGGAATCTGTCACCATGTGGCAGGAGGCTGAGCTTTTAGCAATGTGCCAGGCCTTGGGGTGTGCCTTGGGGTGCTTGGCTCAAAGCAAGCTAGCAAATAATTGTTGAATAGCCAAATCTTATTTTCCTTATTATATTCTAGGATTAGAATTCCTTTAGGAGTTAAAAGGATTTGAACAACTTTACAGGGCTTAACTTTAGAATTTGGGATTATCACAGTATCTTCAAAGAAAAATCATGAGTGGTCTTTGTACCACCTATCAGCTCCAGGCCACCCTTTCTCATTTCTGTACCTTGTTCCAGTCCTCTTCACTTGGAAAGTCCTTCTCCCTATTTACCCTTCAAGTCATGTTTTGTTTCAAGACATCCTCAATGCTAATTTGTATGTATCTTTCCATCCCCTGAAGTTCTCATTGATCCCTCTCTCCATCGTCACATGGCTCTGCCGTTCTGCACCCTCATTGGGCACTTAACACCTGCTAGACTGTGTCATCTTTTGCTTTTTTGTGTGTGTGAGTTTTGCTTTCCTGACTAGATTAGAAATCAATGCTAATCTCATAACTCTTTATATCTTCCTTCCTGTTTCAGATGAATGTTTTGGAGTGGGGCTCAATTCATATTTTGGCATTGAATATCAACCTGAGGGGGACTTTCCTGGTGGTCCAGTGGTTGAGAATCCACCTTCCAATGCAGGGGGGCATGGGTTTGATTCCTGCTGGGAAACTAGGATCCCAAATGCCATGGGGGAAACTAAGCCCTTGTGATGCAATGAGGATCCCCAGTGCTAAAAGTAAATAAATAATAAATATAAAAACTCATTAAAAAAATCAACCTAAGGAAATTTCCTCCCTGGTAAAGTGAGGATCATACCAGAATCTGTTCCCAGATGATGCTATGAGGACTAGATGGGATGCTGTTGTGAAGCTCCTAGACCCTGGCGCATAGTACTACCTCCATCAGCGTTGGTCTTCCCCCTTCTTTTGGGGCAAGGAGTCCAGCTTTGACTTCCTGAATCATAAGCAAGCCATTTGTTAGCCCTTGCTGTTTCGATCTCCTTAGTTGCTCAGTTGTGTCCGACTCTTTGCAACCCCATGGAGTGTAGCCTGCCAGGCTCCTCTGTCCTTGGGGATTTTCTAGGCAAGAATACTGGAGAGGGTAGCCATTCCCTTCTCCAGGGGGTCTTCCCAACCTAGGGATTGAACCCAGGTCTCCCGCATTGCAGGCAGATTCTTTACTGTCTGAGCCACCAGGGAAACCCTTATAAAAGAAAAATGTGGTATTCCCTTACTCTTTTTACTGCAGTTTTAAGGAAACTCAAAAGACCCGTGTTTGGTTCTACAACCTCTACGCCTTGAATTTCCTGTCTTTTTCAGAGCTGTGGTTCTTTATACTGTTTTTTCTTCCTCCACCCCCCACCTCCCCAATACTGCATGGCATGCATTTACTTCCCAAGTGAACCACATTTCAATTCTGTTTCAAGAGTTTCAGTATCTCCCCGCACGTCTCTGGAGAGCCATGGGATGGCTCCCAGCCCCAGACTTCAGTGATTGCTGTGAAACATCAACCATCATTCAAGCCTGGCTCCGCAGAGCTGCCCGCTTCCAGCACGTCTGTGCTCCCCATTGGCACTGCTTGCCTGGCACTCACCCAATCCGGTCTGACACTTGCTGCTGAGGATGGGGAGGGGACCCAGGCAGACTTCCAGTTCTTTCATGAGCTGGGTGCTGCCTGTAGCCAGGAACCATGCCTCACTGTTCTGAAGGCATCAGAGGTCCCCAGCAGAGTGGACTGGGGCACTGAGCCACGGAAGTGTATAAGCAGAGAGCGCTGAGGAAAGTAAATTAGCTCCTGGCATTGAGTCCTGCTGATGGAAGTGTTTGATTTTTTTTTCACTCCTCAAGTACCACTTACCCCCCTGAGCCTGCTTCCTCGCAGACAATGGAGCCGAATGTTCATTTGTTTGCTTGGAGCGGCTTGGGTTTTCCCGTCTCAGTTCCAAAGGCTTGCTCAGCTGTCCTCTTCGCAGAAACCTGCCCCCCTTGGCTTTAGCGTCTTCTGTGTTTAATTGCAAATTATTGATTTGAAGGGAATTAATTTTTAGCTCTTGCCAGATTCGGTCGCTCTTGGGTTGGACTCCCCGGCAGGATACTCTAGGGATCCTGGCTGGGGCAGGGGGAGGACCACTCAGGGCTCGGCAGGACCGCGCTGGGCTGGAGGCTACATGCCTCTTACAGGCTGATCAGATAGATGCTGGGGCTGCGGTTGTCTAGCCCAGTGTTTGCCTCTATTTTACCAGAGAGGAACCTGAGGGCCGGTGAGTGCCGCTGATAAGCAGGAGCACCTGGGAGTTTAAAAAATTACTAATGTTTGCATCCCGTCCCCAGAAATTCTGACTTATTTGTGGGGTGCCCTGGACAATGGGACTTTAAGAACCTTCCCAGCTGTTTTTGCCTGTCTAGCACATCAATTTCATTAGGGAGTAATGAGCTCACTGAGCCTCCCTAAATTGTGTACAAATATGCATTCATTTGCATAGCTGTACCCTCATACACGGGGCTTCCCTGGTGGCTCAGTTGGAAAGAATCTGCCTGCCAAGACAGGAAACTCGGGTTTGATCCCTGGGTCTGGAAGATGCCCTGGAGAAGGAAATGGCAACCGACTCTAGTATTCTTGCCTGGAGAAGCCCATGGGCAGAGGAACCCAGTGGGTTATAGTTCATAGGGTCATAAAGAGTCAGACACATCTGAGCAACTGAGCATACACACCCTGATACACACACACACACACACACACACACACACACACACGTGTGCCTGATTTTCACATCGGTGATCTTAGAACCAAAGGAATCAAATAATTGTTATAATATTATAATAATATTTTCCCTGAGCATCTACTCTGCACCTAGCATTTTACATGCATTATCTCACTTAATGTATCACAAAATCCCTGCAAGAAGATGTTGCTTTAATGGCTAGAAAAGATCAGCTGATTCTAGTTACCATTCTTCCGTCAGGTTTGGCATAACCATGCCTACTCCATTAATGAAGCATCTGAGACTGAAAGGTCATTATTCCTGTGTGTCATGTGAGGCCACTGCCCACCCAGGTGAGGAGGAGCTGAGTTCATTTTGTGATCCTCAAGGTGGGGCCTCCTTCTGGGGAGTGGCAGCCGCAGGAGCCGAAACGTCTCAGACCAGAGGAGGCAGCTGGGGAAACAGCAGGAAAGTGTTAAGCAAGTTGTGGCCCGATTTCATTGAGCTGATTCACGGGTATGGATGTCACAGTTGTGCAAAAAAGAACCTTTTTTTCTTTCGTCGTTTGGGCATCGTGTGTGCACATGTGTGTGTGGACACTGGTGTGCCTTGGTTCTGTGCTGTGTTACATAAGCCCCCCCCCTGGCCCACACACACACACACACACACACACACACACACACACACACACACACACACACACACACACACAGAGGTCCCTGCAGAGGTCTCTGCATCCTCTTTCTCTCCCCTATGAGGTTCTACAAGTCCCCCAGCCTCTCAGAAGCAATTTGAGGAAGCATTTCCTGTGTATTAGACTCCATTATTAGCACTTTACTAACATGAACTTACTTAGTTCTCATAAAATCCTAAAAGGCAGGTATTATTATCACCCCTATTTTACTGATGAAGACTCTGAGACAAAGAGGGGTTAAGTTACTTGCGCAAACTCACATGGCAGGAGCCATAATTCAAAGTGTCACTTTGGCTCTGGAACCCACACTCTTATTGATATCATTAATTTGAGATCCTGAGTGTCCAGGAGTATGACTGCACTGGTGAAGGGATTTGATTAGATGATCTCTTAATGCTTTTCTTTTTTAAAACATTTTATTGGAGTATAGTTGCTTTCCAATATTGTGTTAGTTTCTGCAGTACATCAAAGTGAGTGAGTTATACATACATCTATCTTTTTTGGATTTCCTTCCCATTTAGATCACCACGGAGCATTGAGTAGAGTCCCTTGTGCTATACAGTAGTTCTCACTAGTTATCTATTTTATCCATAGTACCAATAGTTATCTATTAGTTCTGTTAGTTATCTGTTTTATACATAGTGTTAATACTATTTATGTGTCAGTCCCAATCTCCCAATTATCTCATCCCTCCCTTTCCCCCGTGGTGTCCACAGTTTGTTCTCTAGATGATTCCTTAATACTTTTCAACTCTGACTATATCTCCTCCCATCATATTAACCAATAGCGTCGTAAAGAAATCTTCCACTATCCGTGGTCTGTACTTCCTCCTTTCTTGCACCACTGGGGCTGTGGATCTGTTCAGATCTAAGACACGTGGCTGTTTTCTCCTTAATACATCTTTTATGAGCATACTGTATTCCCCTTTGTAGATCTTAAATGCCTGATATATCATAGCTGCTCAGCTGGTGGTAAAAGACCTGAGTGGCATTGAGGAATAGTAGCCCAAAGACTTCCTAGGTGGCCCTAGTTGTAAATAACCCACCTGCCCAATCCAGGAGTTGCAGGAGACCAGGGTTTGATCCCTGGGTTGAGAAGATCCCCTGGAGGAGGTCATAGCAACCCACTCCAGTATTATTGCCTGAGAATCCCATAGACCGAGAGGCCTGGTGGGCTACAGTCCATAGGGTTGAAAAGAGGTGGGCATGACTGAACAACTTGGCATGCACACACAGCCCAAAGACTAAGTTTTCTTGATGAAAGCAACGGGAGGAGGAGAAGTGGAAGGGAGGTGACAGGCTGCATGGAGAACAATTCCAGGATCAAGTTCAGTGTTTTCCTTAAACTTGATTCATATTAACCTCCTGATCTGTAGTGCTTTGGAAGAAGTTTACTAGAAGAGTGTACTTAGAATTTGTCCATCATCACAATGGCTAGAGGTCTCTAAGCCAAACTGCCACCTTGCGCTCTGGTCCTTCTCTTTCAGTTTCCCAAAGCCGTGGGAGCTCTGGACCCACTGTGTCCTAAGCCACAGAACGATTCATTATACATGGGCTCTGTCTCCCCAGCCCCTCCCTGCCACAATTAACACCTCAGGGAGGGAATCTAAAATCAAGTGCTCCTTTTTCAATTACCACTTAGAAAACTGTGTAATAAAACACCACGGCAAGACTGCTTGCTCTTTTAGAAAGTCTAATTAATTCATTTGCGGAGGTTGCGTCTTGCCTGGCACTGTGTCACTGGCTCATTTAGAAAGGTGCTAAGGCTTGGAATCTGTGGGTTACCACTTGAACAAATCCATTTTCATGTCCCGATTTTGGAGGCTGATAGAAGAGCAGTGGAGGCTGAGATAGCCTGGGGGACAGCACAAATATCCCGCGATCCAATGAGAGAGTCTGCTTTTGGCTTTTCAAAGAATCCACTGTCGGCCTCACTCTCTATCCTGGGAGACAGGAGGCCCGGGTCTAGGCCTGGGCTTGGCCACTGAATGGTCCTGTGACCTTTAGCTGTGACCACTCTTCCTTTCTCTTTAACAAAAATTAATTCATAATTGATGTATTATATTAGTTTCAAGAATATAACATAAAGACTCAATAGCTGTATATATTGTGAAATGAACGCTAAGTCTAGGGATCTTCCCTGGCAGTCCAGTGGTTGGGCCTCTGCCTTCCAATGCCGGGGACGTGGGTTCAGTTCTTGACTGGGGAGCTAAGATCCCACATGCCTTGCAGCCAAAAAACCAAAAACATAAAACAGAAGCAATAGTGTAACAAATTCAATAGAGTCTTTAAAAATGGTCCACATCAAAAACAACAGTAAATCTAGTTGACATCCATCACTACACATAGTTAAAATTTTTTTTCTTGTAATGAGAAATTTTTGTTTTTGAGAACTTTTAAGATCTACTCTCTTAGCAACTTTTAAAAAAAGTTTTTGTTGGAGTATAATTGGTTTACAATGGTTCTTTGTTGTTGTTGTTTATTTGATAAGTTCTGTCCAACTCTTTGTGACCCTGTGGACTCTAGCCTGCCAGGCTCCTCTGTCCATGGGATTCTCCAGACAAGAATACTGGAGTAGGTTGCTATGACCTCCTCTAGGGGATCTTCCCAACCTAGGGATTGAACCTGGGTCACTTATGTGTCCTGCATGGCCAGGCGTGTTCTTTACCGCTAGCATCACCTGGGAAGCCTTTTCAAGGATTAAATGTGTAAAATACAGTATTATCAGCCACCACGCTTATCCTTTGGTTTTTTGAGCCTTCAACTTCTTGAATCATTCCCTCTAAACTCTAATCTTATAAGTTAGACCTACCTCCAGCTATCACTTTTCTCACCGAACGTGCCTTTAGCTGA
This sequence comes from Dama dama, assembly GCF_033118175.1. Lineage (NCBI taxonomy): Eukaryota > Metazoa > Chordata > Mammalia > Artiodactyla > Cervidae > Dama > Dama dama. Next base: position 37,908,312 of record NC_083696.1, on the reverse strand, counting down.
TTGACCTAAAACCAACTGGATTAATTGAATTTCATTTATAATGTGCCTCCTTCACAAATTTTTGGTGAAAGAATTTGTAGGGGGGACAAAAATGAAAAGAAGTCAGTTGATTCATGAAATTTGGTGTCTCCTTGCTTCCCCAAATAGTTTGTGTGTATTCAGAGAATTCTAGCCTGCAAGGTGTTATCTAGATGGGTTTTCTCTGCGGCTTTGATTTCTCTAACCTGGTCCTCATATGGCAGTAAGAAACTAACCTGTGTATTGTTTAATTGTTTAATTCCCTGTAATATCTTCTCATTAAAAAATTTCCCACATTGCCAATCAAGCTCTTCTAAGTGTTTTTTCTTCCTGATGAAGGGCACAGGATATCATAGCCATGTTCTGAGACTCACTGATCTTCCAGGGGATCTTTCCAACTCAGGGATCGAAGCTGCATCTCTTGCATCTCCTGTGTTGGCAGGTGATTCTTTACCACTAGCAGCACCTGGGAAGCCCTGTGCTTCCTACGGGAAAAAGCCCATATCCTTACTCTGAGTTGAGCTGCACTGGGGTTGGGTAAAAAGTTCACATTGTTTGATGGATGCAGAGTTTCATTTTGAAGTGATGGATGAAAGTGATGGTTGTACAGCAGTGTGAATTTTCTTAATGTCACTGAACTGTACACTTAAAGACAGTTACAGTGGTACATTTTATGTGGTGTGTATTTTACTGAACTAAAAAGTGCACGTAAATTTGGGAGTGTTACTCAAGGAAACTGTCAACCTTATCTAGCCTTATCCTGAATCCAATAGTGAGCGAACAATGAACCATCAATTGCTGAGAAAGTCATATGGACCAGATATGGATGCAGGACAAGCAGAGACCTCTCAGTCTCCCTGAGATTTGTCACTGTCCAGACATGGACTGTATCCGCCATATGTCTTGCTGGGAGTAGTGACCTCAGCTGGATGCAGTGAGTCTAGAGACTGCCCAAGAAAGACCAGGTGGGATGAAGTTCATCTCCATGGATACTTGAGAAGAACAGAGGGAAGCTGGACAGATGAGCTCCTTCCTCTGAATATCACGTGCACTTACCCACCTAGAGCTGGTCCCTAAAGAAGGGAAGGAGCAGACTCTTGAACTGGTTGACAAAATCCTGACTTCACCAGGGCAACGCCATCCAATAGAAATACAATGCGAGGCATGTAAGGATTTTTACATTTTCTAATAGTCATATTAGAGTAAAAAGAAACAGATAAAATTTATTTTAGTAATGTATTTCTCCAGTATATCTAAAATATTTTCATTTCAACATGTTATCAATATTAAAAATGATTGAGATATTTTACATTCTTATTTGTACTGAGTCTAAAATCCAATGTGTAATTTGTATTTCTGGCACATCTCAATTTGGACCAGAACATTTCAAGAGCTCCTTAGTTAATGATGGATATATTGGAAAGTGAAGGAGTAGAGGTTAAGCCAGAAACAGCCAAACCAAAAAAAAAAAAAAAAAAAGTCATGAATATGACAAGATTTGCTTGGATGTCGTTACATTATGTTTTTTTTTTTGGCTATGCTGTATGGCATGTGGGATCTTAGTTCCCCAACCAGGGATCAAACCCAGGCCCATGGCAGTGAAAGTTCTGAGTCTTAATCACTGGACTGCCAGGGAATTCCTTCCATTATGTTCTTAATCAGTGAAATGGAAATGGAAGTGATGTATGTTCTGGCTAAGGGGAGAAGCATTTAGTTGCCAGTGGGTACACAGCTGTTCTCTATAGCCATTCATGTGGTGAGTGTGAAAGCATTGACCTCCATCAGACTGAGTCCCTAAGAGTGATTAAATGGCAGAGCCAAGCCACCTAACTACTCATATTGGACAGGTGATAAGAGAAAGCCGTTAAATGGTCTGAGATTAAGGAGATGTTTGTTACTGTAGCATACTTTAGTTTGTCCTGACGGATGCCTGTGCTTTCATACTATTTAGACTAATTAAAATTCTAAATATAAGTATAACTTTGTGGTAAAAAGGCATGTCTTCTGTTTTAAATCTTTACAGCCTTTCTAGTTAAAAGATATGGGAAATATGCCACTTAAGAATACTGTGAACTCATTTACCTAGGTATATTAATGAAGAATTGTTTGAAGAGAGATATTACACAAACAAGTAGAATATGTGTAATTGTTAAAGATAGCTCCCAAAGAGAATTTTATCCATCAGTGTTTGTTGGGGGATACTGGCAGGCAAACTAAAATTTTAATCCTGGAAATACCAAAAAATTACTTCTATTTCAAACATTGTGATGTATAAAAGAAAAATTACCTGGCATTGGTGAGTGCTTTTCTTTAAAGAATTTGAAGCATTTTCCATTTATTTAGGAACTGATGCTTTCAACACAAGAGATTGTAGCATCATAGACAATCTGAATGTTTCATCCATTCTTAAATAAATGGAAATAATAAAGGCAGTTTCTACCAACTTCCTCAGCATTTGTACTTGTCAGCACTAGTCATTTATGGAACATATATGAGCTCATGTAAATTTATTTAAAGTGCTTTGAAACTATATATAGAATTGTAACATTGTAAAGACATTGTACAATTGGAATTTTTCATAATGAGTACTAAAAAAAAAAAAAAACCCTCAATTCCTAAGCCTTCCTTCCACAGGTCAGAATTTTAAGTTGTCTATCTCATTTTCTCTGAAACTCCCTCTGCATGAGTATGCTTCTTTTAGAACAGAGAATTACCTTTAATCATTTCTTAGCATTCAGATAGATACAGAGAAATTAGTGCATTTCTGAAAACTTTCTCTATACTGAGTGCCTTTTTGCTTTATTTTTTTAAGCTAATTTTTATTGGAGTATAGTTGCTTTACAGTGTTGTGTTAGTTTCATTGTACAGCAAAGTGAATCAGCTCTACGTATACATACATGCCCTCTTCTCTGGGATTTCCTTCCCATTTAGGTTAAACACGTGAAAAGATGCTCACCGTCACTAATTGTTAGAGAAATGCAAATCAAAACTACAACAAAGTACTGCCTCAGACTCGTTAGAATGGCCATCATTAAAAAAATCTACAAACAATGAATGCTGGAGAGGGTATGGAGAGAAAGGAACACTCTTGCAGTGTTGGTGGGAGTATAAATTGTACAACCACTATGGAAAACAGTATGGCGTTTCCTTAAAAAACTAAAATTAGAACTATCGTAATACCCAGAAATCCCACTACTGGGCATATACCCAGAGAAAGCTGTAATTCAAAAAGACACATGCACCCCAGTGTTCACTGAGTACCTTTTTTTCAGTTGACTTTGGAAATACATTCCATTTTGTTGAGTCTTTTTCAAACACTTTGTTGTTCAGTCACCCGGTTGTGTCCAGCTGTTTGTGACCCCGTGGACTGCAGCACGCCAGGCCTTCCTGTCCCTCACTGCCTCCCAGACCTTGCCCAAGTTCATGTTCATTGCATCGGTGATGCCATTCAGCCATCTCTTTATCTGACGCCTTCTTGTGCTTGGGTGCTGTGAGGAAAAAGTGGATATAGAAGGTATATTCTACCCCTGGTGTAGTCTCCTGATGCTGGGAAAGATTTGAGGGCAGGAGGAGAGGGGGGTGACAGAGGATGAGATGGTTAGATACCATCACTGACTCAATGGACATGAGTTTGCACAAACTCAGGGAGATAGTGAAGGACAGCATGCTGCAGTCCATGGGGTCGCAAAGAGTCAGACGTGACTGAGCACGCACACACACACACACACACACACACACACACACACACAGACACACACACACACCCCACTGTGGGAGTGCCTCTGCAAATAGTAACTTCTTACAGAGGTGTGAAAACATTAGGGAGCTAATGCATTAGGGCCAGGACCTTAATTGACTTCTCCTCATTGACTTCGATGAGACAGTGAAGAAAGAGGTAGTTCTAATAGAGGAAATCAACAACTTTGAGCTTAAAAGAAACCTAAGTCGGTGAATATGATCTTTCAACAAGAAAGTTTTCTTAGGGAAATGAGCTAAACTGACAGAACGCCAGGTACAGCAACTCGATGAGTTGGTCCAGCAGGTTATTAATATGTAGCCAAACCAAGAGAAAGCTGAGCGCCAAGAAATTGATGCTTTTGAACTGTGGTGTTGGAGAAGACTCTTGAGAATCCCTTGAACTGCAGGAAGATCAAACCTAAAGGAAATCAGTCCTGAATATTCATTAGAAAGACTGATGCTGAAGCTGAAACTCTGGTACTTTGGCCACCTAATGTGAAGAACTGACTCACTGGAAAAGACCATGATGCTGGGAAAGGTTGAGGGCAGGAGGAGAAGGGGATGACAGAGGATGAGATGGTTGGATGGCATCACCGACTGGATGGACATGAGTTTGAGCAAGCTCCGGGAGTTGGTGATGGACAGGGAAGCCTGGCATGCTGCAGTCCATGGGGTCAGACACGACTGAGTGATTGAACTGAACTGAAACCAAGATTCATGGTCAAGATCAAGTAATCTATAACACTAACCATAGAGGACAAACCTGGATAGAACTACTCAGCTGCTATTATGCTCTCATTTTCTCTAACACAGAGAACGTGGAGTGGGGAATATCACAAGAGAAAAATAAAGACAGAGATGAAAACTAGCCAACTTCTCTTACATTTTAGATCTTTTATGTAGAAATGATTTTCAGTGGCTCTCAGAGGAAAAACCAAACCTGGAATCTTGTTCTCTGGATAGAAGGAAGAAAGAAAGGGAAAAAAAGAAGAGTGAATTGATATAGTATATACCAGGAACCGAGCAACTAACACACACATACCGGGAACTGATACTAGACCGCTTCACATAGATTAGCTTACATTTGCATTTTAAAAAAACCTGAAGAATTAGCTTTTTTTTTTTTTTTTTTTTTTTTTAAGAATTAGCTTTTATCTTTTCCATGTTTAAGAAGAAAAATTACATATATTGTTATGCTTAAAGTAAACCAGCTATACATTCAGAAAACTAAGATCATGGCATCTGGTCCCATCACTTCATGGCAAATATATGGAGAAACAGTGGAAACAGTGTCAGACTTTATTTTTTTGGACTCCAAAATCACTGCATATGGTGACTGCAGCCATGAAATTAAAAGGCTTACTCCTTGAAAGGAAAGTTATGACCAACCTGGATAGCATATTAAAAAGCAGACACATTACTTTGCCAACAAATGTCCGTCTAGTCAAGGCTATGGTTTTTCCAGTGGTCATGTATGGATGTGAGAGTTGGACTGTGAAGAAAGCTGAGCGCCGAAAAATTGATGCTTTTGAACTGTGGTGTTGGAGAAGACTCTTGAGAGTCCTTTGGAGTGCAAGGAGATCCAACCAGTCCATCCTAGAGAAGATCAGTCCTGGGTGTTCATTGGAAGGACTGATGCTGAAGCTGAAACTCCAGTACTTTGGCCACCTCATGTGAAGAGTTGACTCATTGGAAAAGACCCTGATGCTGGGAGGGATTGGGGGAAGGAGGAGAAGGGGACAACAGAGGATGAGATGGCTGGATGGCATCACCAACTTGATGGACATGAGTTTGAGTAAACTCCGGGAGTAAGTGATGGACAGGGATGCCTGGCGTGCTACGATTCTTGGGGTCACAAGGAGCCAGACACAACTGAGCAACTGAACTGAACCGAAACCAGCTATAAAATGACAGAGATGGAATTTGACATGTCTTTGTGACTTCAAGGCAGTATCAGTTCAGTTGCTCAGTCTTGTTGGACTCTTTGTGACCCCATGGACTGCAGCACACCAGGCCTCCCTATCCATTGCCAGCTCCCAGAGTTTACTCAAACTCTTGTCCATCCAGTCAGTGATGCCATCCAACCATCTCATCCTCTGTCATCCCCTTCTCCCGCCTTCAATCTTTCCCAGCATCAGGGTCTGTTCCAATAAGTCAGCTCTTAGCATCAGGTGGCCAGAGTATTTCAGTTTCAGTTTCAGCATCAGTCCTTCCAATGAATATTTAGGACTGATTTCCTTTAGGATGGACTGGTTGGGTCTCCTTGCAGTCCAAGGGACTCTCAAGAGTCTTCTCTAACACCACAGTTCAAAAGCATCAATTCTTTGGCACTCAGCTTTCTTTATAGTCCAACTCTCACATCCATACATGACTACTGGAAAAACCACAACCTTGACTAGACGGACCTTTGTTGGCAAAGTAGTCTCTGCTGTCTAGGTTGGTCATAACTTTTCTTCCAAGGAGCAAGTGCCTTTTAATTTCGTGGCTGCATTCACCATCTGCAGTGATTTTGGATCCCAAAAAATAAAGTCTGCCACTGTTTCCACTGTTTCCCCATCTACTTGCCATGAAGTGATGGGACTGGATGCCATGATCTTAGTTTTCTGAATGTTGAGCTTTAAGCCAACTTTTTCAGTCTCCTCTTTCACTTTCATCAAGAGGCTCTTTAGTTCTTCACTTTCTGCCACAAGGGTGGTGTCATCTACATATCTGAGGTTACTGATATTTCTCCCAGCAATCTTGATTCCAGCTTGTGCGTCATCCAGCCCAGCGTTTCTCATGATGTACTCTGCATATAAGTTAAACAAGCAGGGCTTTGACTGTGACTTCAAAGCCTATATTTATTCTGTCATTGCTGTTGTTTAGTTGCTAAGTTGCATCTGACTCTTTGCAACCCCATGGATTGTAGCCCACAAGGCTCCTCTGTCCATGGGATTTCCCAGGCAAGAATACTGGAGTAGGTTGCCATTACCTTCTCCAGGGGATCTTCCAGGACTGGGGATTGAACCCATGTCTCCCGCATTGGCAAGTGGATTCTTTACTGCGGAGACACCAGGGAAGCCCATGTTTACTCTACTTAATTGTAACATAGAGTTGTAAAACTGAAGGTATGGCTGTGGACTAGCATGGGAAGGTACATAAATGAATGGAATAAAGCTTCATAAAGGAGGGAAGTTTTGACCCGAGTCTTCAAATTTGTTGGATATGATTAAGCTAAGCGAAAAAGGAAGTCATCAAAAGTGGTGTTTCAGGAGAACTGTATAGCCTGACATAATTTCATTAGAAATAAAGCTAGCTTTAAATTGATGACCTAGGTGTCCATCATCAGAAGTTGTATAAATGAACAGTAGGGTGAACTCAAAGAAAGTAGAAAGTAATAATTAAAATAAGAGTAGAAATTACTGCAGTAAACATCAATAACAAAAGGTCAAAGATAAACAAAGCCAAAAGTTGACCCTTTGACACAAGAACACTAGACAAATCTTTGGAAAAATACTTTTCAAGAGAGTAAGAATACAAATAAATGTTATCAATTGCAAAAGAGTACATAACCATATATATAGTAAAAATGCTGTAAACAACCATGTAGTAACATTTTGAAACTTACCAAGACCATATGAAAAGCTGCCATACATCAATAAGAGAAGCACAAACAATCTCGTATAAAAATGGGCAAAAGACATGAACAGGCATTTGAGAATAGGAAGCCCGTGTAACCAATAAAAACTTGAAGATATGTTTAACACCATTAGTAATCTAGGGAATGTGAATTGAGGTCACACCACCTATTGAATTGGCTAAAAATGACAATACCACATGCTGTAAAGGGTGTGAATGCATAGGATTTCCTTTGCCTGGCTTGTTGGAGTAAAATGGCAAAACCACTTGGGAAAACAATTTGTTGTTATTTCCTGAAGTTGAACATTCACGTATCTTATGACCAATAATTCTACTCTTTGGTACACACCCAAGAGAACCTCCTGCACGTTTACAATAGGAAATATGTGTAAGGATGTTCACAGGCACTTTCCTGGTGGTCTAGCGGGTAAGAATCTGCCTTCCAGTGCAGGGGATTCATGTTCACTCCCTGGTCAGGGAACGAAGATCCAACATGCCGTCAGTCAACTTAGCTCACATGCCGCAAATAGAGAAGCCTGCACCCGGCAAAAGACACCCAGTACAGCCAAAAAAGGGGAAGAAAAGAATGTTCAAGGTGAAGTAACTGTTCACAATAGCAAAAGCCTAGAGTAATCCAAAACACCCATCAGCAGAAGAGTAAGTGAAAAACCTGCAGTGTAGTCACACAATGAATAGCATATTATATATCAGAAAAACAAACTATTGCACTATCAACAGTATTATGCTCGACTTTAAAAGTCTTCCAAAATTATATTTAACATATTTTCTTAAACTCAAAAACCAACACAATTCTGCACACGCACAATAACGTGAATAAATGATAAAGAAATACATGAAATTAAAGGTGTGAATCAATGTAGGAACCACAACGGTAGTAATTTCAGGTGACAGGAGACAGCAGAATGGTTGGTGGAGAAGGACACACCATCATATGTAAGTTATTTTCAAGGTCCTGACTCTAATTTTGAATTGTGTTTTCATGGATATTTATTACCGAATTAAAAGAAACAAATAAATGTTGGACTATGCATAGATCAATGATGAAAACGATTATGAAATAAGATTACAATTGATCCATTTAATCATAATTAGAGCAGAACAATCAACACTGGAGGTCTCTGGAGCAGCTCGGTCCATAGCACTCTCTGAGATGTTGGAAATGTTCTGTGTCTTATGTTGTTTAGTGGCTTCCCAGGTGACTTACTGGCAAAGAGTTTGCCTGCCAATGCAGTAGACATGGGTTCGATTCCTGGGTTGGGAAGATCCCCAGGAGGAGGAAATGGGGATTTCCACTCCAGTATTCTTGCTCGGAAAATTTCATGGACAGAGGAGCCTGGTGGGACAAAGGGCCTGACACGACTGAACACATTGTCTAACGCAGTAGCTGCTAGCCTATGTTGAGTACTTGAAACATGACTAATGCGGCTGAGGAACTAAATTTTCAGTATTAATTTGAATTAACTTATATTTAAATGTGTAAGTAGCCACACAGTACGATTTTCAGTGGTGGGAGAAAATAAGTAAAGTTCGAATGTCAATGAGGAAGTTGGTGTGGCTTAAGTAAATGGTTCTTAATAGAAAGTGGCCCAGAATAAGGCTGGTCAAAGACTTAAGTTCCTTTCCTTGTGGAAAACCCAGTTCAACATTTCCAAAGTGTAGATAATGTACTTTTCCTTCCTCTTCTTGTCTTTCTGCTTTGAGGAGTACGAGAAGCCTTCTTTAATACCATAAAACTCAACTGCCTGTTACGGTATTTGTTTTTCATGCATTCATTCATTCATCAGTTAATTTTTATTTCTCTCTTCCCAAGCCTCTTGTACACAAACAAGTCTCCTGAAAACATAAGTTGGTTATTATTTGAGGAAAGTCTAAGGCTGTGTGTTTAAATGTATTTACCTCCTTCTTGTTAATGGCATCATTCAATCACAGTTTAGTAGCTTCCAAGTGAGAGGATTAAACATGCCATGGGAATTGCTCACTCAAACCAGGAAACGTGGGGTTTTTAGTTCAAACGGTATCTGAAGGAAGCTGGTAAGCAACAGCTGAGAAGATGAAAGATCAGATCAACGCCTCCCTTTGAAGTAAAGACTACTCAGGCTGTGAGTATAACAATGTTCATTACTGCCAGAACTCCAAGTGGCTGTTCCTGATGCAAGCTTTAGAATGTATCATAAAATCTATAAAAATATCAACAAGATGCTTTCAAGTGACACAAAACAGCTAGAGTGCCCTATTTGCAGGGACACTGCTGTTTAAAGGCAATTTGCTGGATTGCTTTCCATCTGGGACCCACGCAAATACCTTCCAATCTTCTTCTCCCCACTCCCCCCATCCTTCCTCCCTCCCTCCCCCCTCCTCCTATCCCCAGTTAGAAACTAAGATTTTTTTTTTAATGTTTCATTTCTGCTTCCTTTGAGGGCCAGGAGGAGAAAATGAAGCTTTTCTTGGCTTGCGTCTCAACTCCTAGGAGATTTAGAGACAAAAAGATTGCTTTGGGAAAATAATAATGCCAAATGAGCATTAAAATAATAAATGGGTTTTCTGGAAATTAGGTTCTCAGAGGTCATGCAATTAAAAGTTAGGAGGAAAACACACCTCAGGCTTGATTGGAGGAGACAGCCAAGAGCCAGGGCAGGTACTTTCACCACACTTAAAGTTCCATTCAAAGTTTTAAGCACGGAGCTGGTTGATTAATCTATTTGCATACTTCCAGGACTTGATAACAAGTCAGAGTGTAGTATAATTTCATAGGCACTGATTATTAATAATAACGAGGAGTGTGATTAGAGCCCTGAATATCGAGAGGTCACAGCAGGGCACAAGGCAGACATGAGTCAGCAGCACAACATTATTTGAAAAACAACAAACAAAAGCTCTCAACTGCCTGAGGAGATGCACATATGCCTGTCCTTAATGAATGCTGATATAGTAGACTTTGTCACAGCATAATTAAAATCAAGGAACTTATTTCTCATGTACTGTCCTCAGAAATGGAGAAAGGAAATGGCCAACCACTCCAGTATTCTTACCTGGGAATTCCCACGGATAGATAAGTCTGTTGGGCTACAGTCCGTGGGGTCACAAAGAATCAGACACAACTGAGCGACTGAGCATGCACGCATCTCCTTCAGGGAATGAGTCCGGTCAGTTCTCCCTAGTACTCACTGCCATTAAACTATCTGTGGATGATTGTTCTTTTCCTGGAACTGGTCGTCTTGCTTCTCTTCCAATCCATTTTGAACATTTCTTCACAAATGCTGGATGTGTCTTTTCAGTACGTTGCCTTTTTTCCATCACTGCTGTCTCAAAATTCTTCAGTGGCTGGTGGCCCCAGGATCATGTTTCATGGATTAGTTTTGGAATCTATTGGGATGCTGTCAACTACAGGTGAAAAGAAGCTTGCACTGATTCATTTATTTTTTTAGCTGCCTTGGGTCTTAGCTGTGGCACGTGGAACCGCCATTATGGTGCATGGACTCTCTCCAGTCGTGGTGCTCAGGTTCAGTAGTTGCCACGTAGAGGCTCAATTGCTTCGTGGCATGTGGGATCTTAGGCCCACCCCTCTCCTCCTGCCAGGGATCAAACTTGTGTCCTCTGCATTGCAAGGCAGATTATTAATCACTAGACCACCAGGGAAGTCCCTGCACTGGTTTAAATAAGGAAATCTGCTCAGGATATTAAGGATCTAGTTCATTTCCATCTCTGCAGCATTGGTTTCATGCTGAGCCTGGTCTCTCTCATGATTTAGGTTGGCTGGTGATGGCATCAGGGGTCACATGTGCCCTCAGTAACTCTGAATAGGAGATTTACTCCTTGTGCCTTTTTTGAAGGATTCAGGAGAACTTTGCCAAGGGCATCCAGCAGATCTTTCCTTTCATTTCCTTATCACATTAAATTTGCCATGGCTTACAACAGGGGTTTATTTCTTGCTCATTACACATGTCTGATATGGCTTGAGTGCAGTTCTGCGTCTTGTCATCCTCACTCTGGGATCCAGATTGAGGAACAGCCCTCATCTGGGACATTGCCAGAACCATACCTGGGCTCACTTTTATTCATCAGAATGAGCCTCAGGACCAAGCCTGACATCGGTGGGGCCAGGAATCAGTGGCGTCCACAGAGAAGGCAGCGAGTGTTATGAGTGATCAAAGATCTACCACACAGGTTCAATCCCTGGGTCGGGAAGATCCCCTGGAGAAGTAAATGGCAACCCACTCCAGTATTCTTGCTTGGGAAATCTCATGTACAGAGGAGCTTGACGGGCTATAGTCCGTGGCATCACAAAAGAGTCGGACACGACTTAGCAGGTAAACAACAGCAACTGGGGAAAGGAAGTTTGGGACTTGCCATTATATATACATTTTTTTTAAGGCTTTAATCAATTTTGTCTTGATTTTTGTGTATAGTCTAAGGCAGTAGTTTCATTCTTTTGCATGTAGCTATCCAGTTTTCCCAGCACCACTTATTGAAGAGATTATCCTTTCCCCATTGTATATTCTTGGCTCCTTTGTTTTAATTAATTGACATACATAACTCATTTTTTCTTGAGTTGATTTCTAAATGTCTTACATTTCTCTTACTATTCTGGATAGAATCTCTTCTTTAAAGTAAAAAAAAAATTCTTTTTCTATTAATTAAAAAAGTCATACATATTCATCACAAAAAATGCTAAACAGTGCTAAATTAAAAAAAAAAAACAACATTCATAATCTCATCACTCAGAGATAATTCCTGAGAGTTATTGTATGTGTTTCTTTCCAGATAATTTCCTCTATGTGCATATTTATACATACTTTTATTCTCTACACAGTGGTTTTATGTGCTGTATAAATTTTTGTAATTCTGTTGGTTTTATTTGCAGTATATAACCAATATTTCTCCATGGGAAAACAATATTTACCCGCAACATTCTTAAAAGACTGGATTTTGTTTAATCAACTTACAGTTGCTCACATTTTTTACTTTTACTATTAGAAACAATTGTTATTAATATTCTTATAACAAAAATCTTGTACACATTTTAAAATAATTTCTTTAGGAAAGATTTCCAGAAATTGAATTGCTGGTTATGGGGTATATTTTGCATTTAAGATTTACTATATAGTCTTACTAAATTGTTGTTTGTATATAGATTGCTAAATTACCCCAAAGAAAGTTGAACCAAATTTATATTTGCGCGCGAATAGTCAGTTGCCTTCATCATTGTTAGTCATTAGGTATTGTTCTTAAAGAAGAGAAAATTAGCCACTTACAGAACAAAAGTATATAGGTTTTAAAATTTTTATTTATTTTTTGGACCTGCTTGGCATTTGGGATCTTAGTTCCCCAGCCAGGGATTGAACCTGTACCCCCTGCAGTGGAAGCACCACGTCTTAACCACTGGACCATCAGGGAAGTCCTAAAAGTATATGGTTTAATTAGAATTTATTAGTTACAAAAAAGGTCAATGATTTACAGTTATTTTATTTACCATTTATATTCCTTTCTGTGGGCCACTTTTTCATGTCTTTTATTTTAAAATTAGGTTATCTTTTTTTCCCTTTTATTCATAGAAGTATTTTGTGCCTTAGGACATTAATCTGCATTGACCAGATATATTAGAAATATTTCTAGTATTTTTTGTTATTTTGTTTGCCTTAATTTTGTCATTCAGAAATTTCACACTTTCTAGCTTTATCAAGATATCACTGACAAATAACATCATGTATATCTAAGGTGTATAACATGATGACTTGATATATGTACATATTATGAAATGATTAGCACCTTAAGGTTAGTTAACACATCCATCACCTTACATAGTTAGCTTTTGTTGTGTGTGTGTTGACACACATGCTTAAGATCTACTCTATACCTAACTCAGTACTCCAGCCTTTCTCACTGATTTGAAATATCACCTCTGAACTTTTGATTAAACATGGCAAATTGAACACACAGTTCAATTTGTGTGTTCACACAAAGAAGTGAATACACAGTTATCTCCTCATTCTCCTAAAAGCCCAATTAAAATGGCAATAAAAGAATATAGAGGCTTAATGCCCCCAAAAATTGGAAGGGGAAATTTATAGGAGTTGAAAGATGTCAACCAGAAAAGCTCATAATTTACACATGCACATGGAGCTTCAATTAGTACTTCTGAAAAATCAGGTTCATTAAGTATAATGTAAAGTGAAGTGTAATGTAACATACAATAAAAATATACCCTTTTATTTTTTAAATATTTATTTATTTGGCTGCATCAGGTTTTACTTGCATGCCACTAAGATCAAGGTATCTGGTCCCATCACTTCATGGCAAGTAGATGGGAAAACAATGGAAACAGTGACACTATTTTCTTGGGCTCCAAAATGACTGCAGATGGTGACTGCAGCCATAAAATTAAAAGACACTTGCTCTTTGGAAGAAAAGCTATGACAAACCTAGACAGCATATTAAAAAGCAGAGACGTTACTTTGCCAACAAAAGTCCATCTAGTCAAAGCTATGGTATTTCCAGTAGTCATGAATGGATATGAGAGTTGGACTGTAAAGAAACTGAGCACTGAAGAATTGATGCTTTTGAACTATGGTGTTGGAGAAGACTCTTGAGAGTCCCTTGGACTATAAGGAGATCCAACCAGTCCATCCTAAAGGAGATCAGTCCTGGGTGTTCACTGGAAGGACTGATGCTAAAGCTGAAACTGCAATACTTTGGCCACCTGATGTGAAGAACTGACTCATTTGAAAAGACTCTGATGCTGGGCAAGATTGAGGGCAGGAGGAGAAGGGGATGACAGAGGATGAGATGGTTGGATGGCATCACCGACTGGATGGACATGAGTTTGAGCAAGCTCCGGGAGTTGGTGTTGGACAGGGAGGCCTGGTGTGCCGCAGTCCATGGGGTCGCAAAGAGTCAGACAAGACTGAGCGACTGAACTGACTGTTCAGTTTATTCCAAGACAGCATGAGTGAATCAGTAAATGTACATTTTTATCTCTAACTTTTATCCTTGCTCTAAATCTAGTTCTATTTTATACACTATGGTATATAAGATCTTCTGTCTTTACATGTTCTTTATATATCTTTGTGTGTGGAAACAATCTTTATTTTTGCCATCTTATTTTTTAACTTTTCTGAAATTTCTAGTCAGTTTTAATAATATCTTAGTTGGTACTCTTGTGTGTTCCTATTGTACAATCATACTATTTGAAAATTATATTTTCTCCTCATTTCTAACATGAGATTAATTTCTTTTTTCTTTTTTCTCATTTCACTTTCTGTTTTTAATTTATGGTATATAGTTATTTTGTATGCAAGTTGAACTTTTTCTTATTGTTACTTTGATCTTGTTTCCGCATTGTCTTCTTGTTTTCTGTCTTTTCATTTATGATATCTTTTCTTTGTTTTTATTCTTTAATGTTTTAATTATGTTTGTGTCCCATTTTTATTTAAATAGCAATAACAATGGTAGCAATAACCTTATTATTGTCATGTGTGTATGGTCAGCTGCTAAATCATGTTCAACTCTTCATGATACCAATGACCATAGCCAGGCTCCTCTGTCCATGGGATTCTCCAGGTGAGAATACTGGAGTGGGTTGCCATTTCCTATGCCACTTTTATTGTCATAGTAGTCATTTATTAAAAACTTACATGCACCTAGCAATATTTGGTACTTTACAGACATTTCAATAACCCTAGTATTACTGCTAACAACATAAACAATGGTAACAGTTGCTAACAATGTTGAACTTTCTATGTGCTAGACATGTTTTTAGTACTATATTTATTCATTAACTCACTTAGTTCTGACAACCCTTTATGAAAAAATTGCTATTCTATTAGTCTGGCAAAATCCCCTGAAGATTGTGTATAATCACCTCCATTTTATAATGAGAAATCATGGTGCTCGGGTATGCCACCAAGACCTAACAATAATCCGTGGTGTCTCATACTTATCTTTAAGAGTAGTATAAGATTAGTATCTTTAAGATAAGTGTCTCTCATAATTATCTTTAAGCATCAGAAATGCTTTTCTCTGTTTACCGTTTTTTCCCTGAATCCTGTTGCTGCTTCTTCCTCTCCCTCTTCTTCCTCTTTTTGCCCTCCTCCTCCTATTTTTCATCTATAGTCACTTTCTCATCTTCTTTCCCCTGTATCACAGGCAGTTCCACTCAACATTTCCTTCTTTTTCTTCTTCAAGGACCAGCAGTTCAACATCTATTTTAAAAAGAAAAGAACGAGTCAAGGAAAAAGAAAAGAAAGGAAAGGAAGGGAAATGTTAGCGAAGAGAATCTTTTCAAGGCTGTGACTTCAGGTTATTCCCAGTAACCATCTTCCTTATTCCAAGATCAAGAATCCTCACCCTTGTAAGAGTTCTGCCCAGGCAGTGGAGATAGCACACACTCAGTACACAGTGTGTGATGGTTCCTACAGAGGGCGGATCCTTCTGGGTTCAGGTGCCTGAAAACAACCACAGATGGTGCAAGCCATTACTCACTACCCTAAGGCGGTGCAGCCCAACCCTCACTGTTCACGGATGTAACAAAGTACTAAGATCAAGCCGGTGACAAAGGCATTCTCTCTGAGCACTAATTAGCCTCTGAGTAATTTCTCTCTGACTCTAATTTCAACCATATGTATATACAGATGCACTGTACTTTGCACGTCTTGTCTACTTTTTACCCATCATTCTTAGATCCTCTTGCTATCCTCCTCCCCTTTCTGCATCTTTTTGATTCTGTTCATCAATTTTCTTCCATGAGATATTTAAACATTTAACTTGGGACTTGAAGGCTGATGACTTTAGGGAGCCTACATATTCTTCCATACAACTGTGAGGGGCTCTTAGGAACCAATTGCTAGAGAATTCCTTTTTTTCCAAAGAGACAATCTACAGGCATAGATGCAACTGAGGCAGGTGTTGCGTCTGCTGACTGTGACGTTATTATTTATTTTCTTATATTTCATGTTCTTTATATTTTTTAATGTTTCCCCAAAGTTACCTATAAAAAGACCATTTTGTTATCTTGAGTACTTTTATTTCATCAGTGAAAACATGCCCAAGATTCTTAGAGAGAACTTCTTTCTCATTTGCTCCTTTTCTTTTAATATCAGAGATTTTCTTGGGTTATGACTTTCTTTAGATGATCGCATGTATATTTCTATCTGACTTTAGCTATGACTGTATTGTCACAACTTTACTTTGGGAACTTGTAGTTCTTTTTCTCTGTCCCATGAGTTGACTCCTTTATTTTTTTCCTTTTTTATTTTCTGTTTTCAAAAATCTGCTCCTCAAATTGCATGGCACATACTAACGATGCCTTTCATTGGCTTCCTTATTTGCATGAATTCCAAGAAGACAGTGGCATTCTGCTGTAGGTTCTCCTTGCTTCCATGTCCACCCCAAATTTGTCTTACCTAAGGTCAATGTGGTTATTAACTCTGCCAGGAAGTTGTATGGAGCTATGAAAAGGGATGGCTTTAGAAAGAGGTGAGCCTATTAAAATCTTGGCTCTACACTTTCCTAGCCATGTGATGTTGAGAAAGTTTCTTAGCCTACCTAAACCTCAGTCTACTGAAGTTTAAAAATGAAGAGAACAACACCTACATTGTAATGTTGTTGTAAGCATTGAAGGTCATGTTAATTACTTGATATGTGACAAGGATGCAATTAATGAAAATTACTTTATCATGAGTCAGTAAAGTATGGAATTCAAATTTCAATTCTTCTACCTTTAGGACTTTTTAAAACGAAGTTTTTATGTATGCTGAGTCATTTCAGTTATGTCTGACTCTTTGCGACCCTGTGGGTTGTAGCCCAACAAAGTCCTCTGTTTATGGGATTCTCCAGGCAAGAATATTGGAATCGATTGCCATACCCTCCTCTAGGAGATCTTTCCAATCCAGGGACTGAGCCGGCATCTCTTATGTCTCTTGCATTGGGAGATAGGTTCTTTACCATTAGCACCACCTGGGAAGCCCCAAAGGAAGTTTACTTAACCAGTTTTGAGCTTATCTATAGGCTCAAGTGAGAATAAATGTCCCTATTTTTCAAAAGTCCTGGGAAGACTGCAACAGCAGACAAGGTATAAGACAGTTGCAGATGCTCTCAATGAACTTTCATTCTCTTCCATCTTCTGGACAAAGACATACTCTGATGGACTTGTCTGAACTTTACCTGGTGCATTGCTTTTTCACAGAACAAAACTTCTAATAGGTATTACCCTAGTGTGAAGGATTCATGTTTAGCTCAAAAGATTGCTTGTTTTGATCTCTTGGAAAAGTGGATCCAGTTTCTCCTTCTGATCAATGGGAATTTTTTCATAAAAATCATACTTTTGATTTTCTCTTTTTCCAAGTAGGTACATCTTTTAACCCCAGAGCACCATGCAAATGAAACAGAAGGAACAAGAGAGAGAAGAACCACAATTCAGTGAAGGTGGTATATTCAGATAGTATGTAAAACAAAAGATTTGCGACTTCCCAGGTTGCTCAGTGGTTAAGAATCTGCCTGCCAAGCAGGAGAGTCAAGTCCAATCCCTGGGTCGTGAAGATCCTCTGGAGAAGGAAATGGCAACCTTCTCCACTATTCCTGCCTGAAAAATCCCATGGAGAGAGGAGCCTGGTGGGCCACAGTCACAAAGAGTTGAACACAACTTAGTGACTAAACAACAACAACAAAACAGAAGATTTAGAGAAAATCTCATTGCAGTCAAGAAATATCCGTGCATTTTGATGAATTCATTTTTCACTGGAAGATAATTTTTTATTCATTTTTTTCAAGGATTTGGAAAATGCTAAATAAAAGAGAACCAATAAATTGGAGGAAACATTGCTCTCTTTAGACTATACACAGAGATTCTTTGCTTCTCACAGCACTCTGAAAAAGAAATGTTCTTCAAATGCAAACTGCCTCCCATCTTTTGTAATCCCGAAGGAACACATCTGTCTCTGATGAAATGGAGTGTGTGGGCTTTGAAATCTGACATTACCCTGATTTTAATCCAAGCTCTGTCACAAACCATCGGCAATGCATTTAACTTCAGCAAACCTCAGTTTCCTATGTTATGGTTGTTTAGTTGCTAAGTCATGTCTCTTTTGTGATCCCATGGACTGTAGCCGGCCAGGCTCCTCTGTCCCTGGGATTTCCCAGGCAAGAATACTGGAATGGGTTGCCATTTCCTTCTCCAGGGGGTCTTCCCGACCCAGGGATCAAACCAGTGTCTCAGGTTTGGCAGGAGGATTCTTTACCAATGAGCCACCAGGGAAGCCTCTCAGTTTCCTTACGGTGTTAATAATAAAATGGTCAGCTTAGTTCTCCCTTTGTATAGTTTTTAGTAGAAACAAATAACACGATTGATATGTGCTGAAGCGTGTAGCCCAGTGCCTTGTATAGAGTAGAAAATAAATGTCAGAGCCCCTTCTGTTTTCCCTTTAGAGCTATCCAATAGTGTGAACTTGATAATCATAGATGATCAATACAAGTAAATAATGGAACCTGTTGGAAGAATGTATCAGTGGAATTAATCCTATTTTCAATCATTGAGGAAGCATCTAGTCAAGAGAAGCAAAATTGACTGAGTTGTTCTAATACTTGGTGTAACTTGGTTTTAATTTTGATGAAAAAATAAGGATCCCACCTGTGTTATGATGATTAATTATATCATTATTAATAAAAATAAATACTATCATTTGTCGACTTAGTGTGAATCAGGTGCTTATGCCTTAAGGAAAGTAAGATTTGTCTTACAACTGAGAAGACAAAGGCTCAGAATTAAGAAATGTTTCCTCAAGGTTGGGGCTTCCCTGGTGGCTCAGACAGTGAAGTATCCACCTGCCATGCGGGAGACCTGGGTTCAATCCCTGGGTCAGGAAGATCCCCTGGAGAAGGAAATGGCAACCCACTCCAATATACTTGCCTAGAGAATCCCATGGACATAGGAACCTGGAGGGCTACAGTCCATGGGGTCACAAAGAATCAGACACGGCTAAGCGACTAACGCTTTCACTTTCCTCAAGGTTACAAAGCTCATGAGTAGAACCAGAGCATATGAACCTCCACAAATGATTAATGTTTTTGTATCATATAGTAACAGAAATAGACTATTTGCTGCAAATAGGCACTTTATTTGGTTCATACAATAATTGAATCCATGATCAAATCTTAAAATTTTTATTTTCATTTATTCTCTGGAAGAAGCATCAACAACCTAGGGGCATAATTTCATTTTTTCCACTTTTGGCATCAACCTCTATTTTATTGAGTTTATCTAAGTAAGTGATTGCAATTTTCTACCATTAGATATAAGGTGTCATCTTACTGGCAAATGAGGCCAGCCCATGGCTGAGGCATGAATACTACATATTTACTGACAAGTCAGGGAAGTAATGTATGGTACTAGTGGTAAAGAGCTTGCCTGCAAATGCAGGAGACACAAGAGATGCAGGTTTGATCCCTGGGTTGGGAAGAACCCCTGGAGGAGGGCGTGGCACCCACTCCAGTGTTCTTGCCTGGAGAATCCCATGGACAGAGGAGCCTGGCAGGCTACAGTCCATGGGTCGCAAAGGGTCAGACACGACTTGAAGTGACTTAGCAACCACGCACGCAGGGAAGTAAGAGATTTATATGTAATTTTTCCCTTGGAGTTTTGATACTTTCAGAGTTTAGGGAAGTGAATTAATATTCAAAGTGTACTGTGGCTGGAAGTATAGGTAGAGACATCGCATGTGTTCTTTCATTTAATACTCATAACAGTGGGTGAAAAAGACGTCATCAACTCCGTCTTAGAGCTGAGGAGTGGAGGCTTTGTGAGCTTAAGTAACTCACGTAAAGTAGGAAGTATAACTTGGCTTTGAGCCCTGGAAAACACTCTTATATTGTGGATCTCATCCCATGATGATGCTAGTAAATGAAGTGTTAGAATTCTCTGTCCTGATTTCCTGTTTACCTTGACAAGAAAAATATCCATTACTTTCCCCAATGGTGCCCTGCCTCATTCCAGGGTCAGGCTTTCTTTCAACTGAATAAGGTACAATAAAGCACAAATGACTGAACCATCTTCTGAAAACTCAGGGAGGTGGGGGGATATGGAGGAGAGATGATGGATGGGAATAAAGGAAACGATATAATGTTGTGGAAATTTAGATTTGGGAATGATTTTTAATCAAGTTGGGCCAGAAGAGCCTCTCTCTAGGTGTAACCTAGATGTAATCAATAACTGACATTCCCAGCCTTCTTGTCTCCCATGTGATTTTACTGAACGCAGGTTTAATTGACCTCAGAAAGAACTTGCTTGTTTGAAAAGCCATGTGCGCTACCAGCAAAATAAACTTTCCTCAGTTCTTGCCATGTGGGGAGCTTTGCTGGACTCTTTCACATGGTCATTCCTGAGTAGACAGCTGTCACGCCATCAGGCTATAAATGCTTGGGAAACAAGTCTATGAGGCCACTTTGATAATGAGAGAAACTATAAAATGTCGTAAGGATTTCCTTTCGCTGGGTTTTCTCGTAGCAGAAATGGAATTGGATAGGTTACCGGGGAAGGATTCCGTTACAGCCATGCTCAAGACAGGCAAGGCAACACAGGAGCAGATTCATGCAGGAAAAAATCTTATCTCCCTTTTATTGTGTAATCTATGAAGATCCTACCCCGAAGGAGTGGACTAGAAGTGACTGCTCAAGGGAAAATTCCATTTCTTTGTTGAATCAGACTATGCACTTTGTCTTGATGAACCCTAATTTCTGTGGCTCAGATGGTAAAAAAATCTGCCTGAAATGCAGGAGACCCAGGTTTGATCCCTGGCCTGGAGAGATCCCCTGGAGGAGGGCTTAGCAACCCATTACAGTACTCTTGCCTGGAGAACTCCATGGACAGAGAAGCCTGGTGGACTACAGTCCATGGGGTTGCAAAAAGTCAGACATGACTGAGCGACTAACACTTTCACTTTTCAAGATAAAATAGATCCTTCCTTGTCAGAATGATACAAAGGCTTCTGGACCTCAGAAGCTGAAGAAAGTTTAAGCTAAGCTTTCTATTGATGAAATTCTTCTCCTGTCCGCTTAATATTTTGGTGGCCTGAAAAGTCTTTTCTGAGCTTCACATTACTTAGATGTACAATGAGAGGGTTGAGCTAGATTATCTGCAAAGTGCTTCCCTTCTGTAATGCCAAATACCTCCATTCCCACTAATACCCTAAGAATAAGGCAGCCCTGCATTTACAAAATACCCTAAGCTCAAAGAACTGCTTTAGAAGGCAGCCATGGCACAGAGGAAGGACCTGAGTCAGAAGACCTGTGGTCCCATCTCACTTTGGCCACATCCTTGCATGTGAACTTGATTGTTTTTTTTTAAATTTATTTACTTGGCTGTGCCAGGTCATAGCTGCACCTGTGGGGTCTTCAGCCTTCATTATGACATGAAGAACATGCTGGACCTTTAGGTGCAGCCTGTGGGATCTTCAGTTGTGGCGTGTGAACTCTTAGTTGTGGCCTGTGGGATCTGACCAGGGATGGAACCTGGACCCCCTGCACTGGGAGTGCAGAGTCTTAGTCTCTGAATCACTAAGGGAGTCCCGAGTGTGGACTTTGACAAAGCATTTCACATCCCTAAACCTGAATTTCTTAATCTATAAAATGAGGGTGATAATAACCTATCGCAGGGAAAAGCTGGTAGAATTTTGTCAGATTGTGTATGTGAAAGTAAACTTTTCCCACTAAGAAACCATGTATGCATTTAAATATTTTGACTGTCATCTGGTGAAGCCCTCTCACTTATTTTTTCCTCCAACAAAAAGCTTTTAAAATCCAGATTTTTAAAAAGATGTAGTTTAAATCAAAGTTATGTATGCTCATAGTTTAAAGTATCAACCATCTCTACAGAATGAATTATGTCACACAGAAGTCCATGCCCCTTCTCCATACTGTCTCTGATACCCTGTTTCCCAGAGGTGACCACTTTCAACTCTAAGTTTTGTGTTTTTTTTTAAAAGAGGATTTACGTCCCTGAGA
Source organism: Dama dama (assembly GCF_033118175.1). Classification (NCBI taxonomy): domain Eukaryota; kingdom Metazoa; phylum Chordata; class Mammalia; order Artiodactyla; family Cervidae; genus Dama; species Dama dama. Next base: position 37,885,929 of record NC_083696.1, on the reverse strand, counting down.
ATCTTGTGATGAACTTCACCTTTCAGTGAAGGGGCTGTGGGTCAATGCCTGGTCATGGAGTTAAGAAACCTTGTGCCTTGCAGCCAAAAAAAGTGAAAATTAAAACAGAAACTATATTGTAACAAATTCAATAAATACTAAAAATGATTCACATTAAAAATAGTCTTAAAAATATTTACCACCATGTATCTAAGTAATCTGTGCATAGTACCATTTTTGATTTTTCAGTTTTACACATAAAGTGTGCTTAGTCACTCAGTCATGTCCGACTCTTTGTGACCCCATGGACTGCAGCCCGCCAGGCTCCTTTGTCCATGGGGATTCTCTAGGCAAGAATACTGGAGTGGGTTGCCATGCCCTCCTCCAGAGGATCTTCCCAACCCAGGGATCGAACCCAGGTCTCTTGCATTGCAGGCAGATTCTTTACTGACTGAGCCACCAGGAAAGCCTACACATTATAATAATCTGCCACTTATGAAAGATGTAGATTTTCATCCCTGTCACTCTTCTACCAGCAAATACATGCACAATATTAATATTTCCATTCTCCCAAAACAAACATATAATTTTGGTTAGATCTATCATCAGTCTTTAAATTAATGTGAGTCTGTAAATCCTATTCATGGCGGAGTCACATAGAGTACTGTAATTTTCTTCTTTCCTTGCACAAGTATGTATTTTTCTGAGATTTAACCATTGTTTTGTTTATCTGCTACATTTTTCTTTTTTTTAAATTGATTAATTTATTTTAATTGGAAGCTGATGACTTTACAATATTGTAGTATTTTCTTTTGAGAAGCTTTTATAAATCTCTCTTTCCCCTGGTGTTCCAGAACTTCATGGTGACATACCTGGGTCTATTTTCACTTACTGTGCAGGTTCTTAGGTTGTCCAGTCCCCAGGTTTAGTGAGCCTCTTCTTGGCTGCTTTTAACTGTGTACTTTAAAGTCCCTGTTATACAGCTTCACAGGCACATTTCTATGACAGTTCTTATTACATTATCTTATAGTTAGTTATAAGTTCCAAAGAATAACAAGGAGAGATAAGAAAGCCTTCCTCAGTGATCAGTGGGAAGAAATAGAGGAAAAGAGTAGAATGGGAAAGACTAGAGATCTCTTCAAGAAAATTAGAGATACCAAGGGAATATTTCATGCAAAGATGGGCTCAATAAAGGACAGAAATGGTATGGGCCTAAGAGAAGCAGAAGATATTAAGAAGAGGTGGCAAGAATACACAGAAGAACTGTACAAAAAAGATCTTCATGACCCAGATAATCATGATGGTGTGATCACTCACACTCACCTAGAGCCAGACATCCTGGAATGTGAAGTCAAGTGGGCCTTAGGAAGCATCACTATGAACAAAGCTAGTGAGGTGATGGAATTCCAATTGAGCTATTTCAAATCCTAAAAGATGATGCTGTGAAAGTGCTTCACTCAATATGCCAGCAAATTTGGAAAACTCAGCAGTGGCCACAGGACTGGGAAAGGTCAGTTTTCATTCTAATCCCAAAGTAAGGCAATGCCAAAGAATGCTCAAACTACTGCACACTTGCACTCATCTCACACGCTAGCAAAGTAATGCTCAAAATTCTCCAAGCAAGGCTTTAGCGATATGTGAACTGTGAACTTCCAGATGTTCAAGCTGGTTTTAGAAAAGGCAGAGGAACCAGAGATCAAATTGCCAACATCCTCTAGATCATCGAAAAAGCAAGAGAGTTCCAGAAAAACATCTATTTCTGCTTTATTGACTATGCCAAAGCCTTTGACTGTGTGGATCACAATAAACTGTGGAAAATTCTGAAACAGATGGGAATACCAGACCACCTGACCTGCCTCTTGAGAAATCTGTATGCAGGTCAGGATGCAACAGTTAGAACTGGGCATGGAACAACAGACTGGTTCCAAACAGGAAAAGGAGTACGTCAAGGCTATATATTGTCACCCTGCTTATTTAACTTATATACAGAGTACATCGTGAGAAACACTGGGCTAGATGAAACACAGTCTGGAATCAAAATTGCTGGGAGAAATGTCAATAACCTCAGATATGCAGATGAAACCACCCTTATGGCAGAAAGTGAAGAACTAAAGATCCTCTTGATGAAAATGAAAGAGGAGAGTGAAAAAGTTGGCTCAACATTCAGAAAACTAAGATCATGGCATCTGGTCCCATCACTTCATGGCAAATAGATGGTGAAACAGTGGAAACAGTGGCTGACTTTATTTTTCTGGGCTCCAAAATCACTGCAAATGGTGACTGCAACCATGGTATTAATAGCCGCTTACTCCTTGGAAGGAAAGTTATGACCAACCTAGACAGCATATTAAAAAGCAGAGACATTACTTTGCCAACAAAGGTCCATCTAGTCAAAGCTATGGTTTTTCCAGTGGTCATGTATGGATGTGAGAGTTGGACTGTAAAGAAAACTGAGCACCGAAGAATTGATGCTTTTGAACTGTGGTGTTAGAGAAGACTCTTGAGAGTCCCTTGGACTGCAAGGAGATCCAACCAGTCCATCCTAAAGAAGACCAGTCCTAAATATTCATTGGAAGGACTGATGTTGAAACTGAAACTGCAATACTTTGGCCACCTCATGTGCTAGAGCTGACTCATTTGAAAAGACCCTGATGCTGGGAAAGATTGAGGGAAGGAGGAGAAGGGGATGACAGAGGATGAGATAGTTGGATGGCATCACCAACTCAATGGACATGCGTTTGGGTAGACTCCAGGAATTAGTGATGGACAGGGAAGCCTGGCATGCTACAGTCCATGGGGTTGCAAAGAGTTGGACACGACAGAGCAACTGAACTGATAGTTATGAACATCCATGGCATAAACATACCATGCCCCATTATGGAAGATCAACTGATTTTTATTTTATAAATAAAAAATTACTCATGATTGGGACTTCTCTGGTGATTCAATGGCTAAGACTGTGCACACCCAATGTAGGGGGCCTGAGTTTGGTCTCTGTTCAGGGAACTAGATCCCATATGCTTCAAACTGAGTTCACCTGCCGCAACTAAAGTTCTTGCATGCTGCAATGAAGATCGAAGATCCCATGCTGCAGCTAAGAGACGGTGCAGCCCAATAGAGACATAAAATATTTTAAAAAAATACTTGTGATCTTCTGGCAGTATGGACATAGAAGCATAGTATGTTATATGGATTTGAAAAATTAATAGTGGCTAGAATTGTCCTAGTTTTCTGAAAATATACCTGTGCTTTGGAGATTTTACAGTTTGCCATACATTTTGTAACTCTTTGTAATGAGTGACTTTGCTATTAACCTGAACAAATTCTAGACTGCTCTCCACAATGACTTGGAACTTGAAGGGAGAGAAATAAAAATAGTTTGATATTCTTGAGGTTTCTAAGGGCCTTTAAACACCCATTGTTAGTTATAGCCAGTATATTTATGACCCAGGAAAAGGAAAAGTTGTAGAAATAGGCTCTCCTTTAGTATTTGTGGGGCCCAAGACAAGAATATAAATGGTGGCCCACATACATATGTCTAAATATTTAAAATTTATAATTCAGCCTTTAAAAATGTTGAATAAAATATGCTCTAGCTTCATATTTTAACAAGTACATTTTTATCAGGACCTGGAAGGCTAGATTGTATTTAAATTCTGGGATTCCTTAGCAGCCTAGAAGGAGCCAGTCTTCAGCTTTCCTCTCATCTTCTTGCATGTGTGTGCGCTCAGTCATTCAGTCGTGTCCAACTCTTTGCGACCCCATGAACTGTAGTCCACCAGGCTCCTCTGTCCTTGAGATTTCCCAGGCAAGAATACTGGAGTGGGTTGCCATGCCCTCCTCCAGAGGATCTTCCTGACCCAGGGATTGAACCCAGGTCTCCTGAATTGCAGGTGAATTCTTTACCACTGAGCCACCTGGGAAGCCCCCTGTCATCTTCTTACCTTTAACCAGATCTATCTCATCTTTGAAACATTCAACTGGCACACATATAGTTACGCAGACACAACCCATGATCAAGCTCCAGTCACATACTCTGATTACAGACATCCTTTGCTCAGTGGTTGGGAAATTGGTAACCATATTTGTGGTTTAGTCAACATTTGGGAGGAGAGTCTTGGAAGAAAACTGTCCAAGACTGGAAAGTGGTCTCAGGGGCATTTGTGCCAGGAATTCCAGGGCTCCATGGAGAAATGTCTAGAGGGCAGGCATGGGTTCCAGGTGGGCATATTCCCCTTGACCCTATGTCCTCCCCCTTAGCGGTAGGGTCAAAACATGGCCCTCTGAGTGCAAGGTCCAAGGCAGAGTCTCCTCCTGACTGGGGCTGAAGACCCTAAGAGAGTAAGAGGAGTCTGATTATGGTCATTTTATGTGTATGTGTGTGCATACTGAGTCGTGTCCTACTCTTTGTGACCCCATGGACTGCAGCCCACCAGGCTCTTCTGTCCATGGGATTTTCCAGGGGAGAATACTGGGGTGGGTAGCCATTTCTTCCTCCAGAAGATGTTCCTGACCCAGGGATCAAACCTGCATCTCCTACATTGGCAGGTGAATTCTTTACCACTGTGCCACCTGGTAAGTGTGATCATTTTGCAATTGTGGGCAAATCTGAGAAGGAAACATAAGTTGTGCTGGTCTGTTCCTTTGACCTCCAACTACCTCTGTCAGCTCCACAATCTATTCCATTAACCAGGCAGGTTCAGTCCTTTGACTTTAACTTTACATTTATAAAAACAGGGATGGAACATGAGACTTCTTGATAGCTTGTGTTGATCCAGCCTACATCATAAATCAGAATTTAAATGTCTCGTGGTTTGAGGTAAGTCCTAAGCTGACGTTATCCTCTCGCTTTATAAAGCCTTGGAGGCTTACAAACTCAGATTCAGACTTGGTGGTTTGGGTATTAAAAACTGGTTCCTTTCCCTGGGTTTTATGTTACCACTTCGAATTCCACCAAGCAAGGAGTGACGGATACAGCAGGAAAGCTCAGTAGACAAAGAATGCCCACCAAGGGCTCTGGGAAGGGCCCTCAAGGAGAATTTGGAAACTCAAAATCTCTTTGCTCCCAATTCGGCTGACTGATGAACCTGCAAAAGGCCATATCTCAAATTTCAAAAACTGTATAAATAACTGATGTCTTGAAAACATGTCTTTACCCACTCCACCAACCGCCTTTATTATGCTGCAGTATTTATAAAGCACCTGTAATTGCTTCCATTTCTTCTACTCTTTTTGCCAGGCTACAGGAGTGCAAAGGAAAGATAAACCAAAATAACTAAGCCATGGGGGTAGTTTTCAAATAGGAATTGCCCTTTCGGTGTGTGATAGAGTTTGGTTGTTCAATAAATATTATTCTCTCTCTCTCTCAATCTCTGTTCCAGCTCCACCCCCATATACTGTTCATGGAGATGGCGGATAAATTAAGAGCTAACTGTTTAGTTCACAGGGTGAGATGCTGAGTCCAGGCAGTTCTAGGTGTGCGGCCAGCTAAAGCAGAGGGAGAGCCGGACAACAGCCTAGTGTAAGCGTTGGCTTCTTTGTCTTGTTCTAGTAGTTCGATCTCGAATTGGGTCCTAGAATCTGGTTCTCCTAGTTGCTCTGGTTTGAACTTGGCGTTATACGCTGATTAACTCTTTCTGATCTCAGCCCTCACTCCTTTCACCTACTCAGCTCTGCTTTCCCACCTGTATTCATCCTGTTAATTTGCTTTGGTAATCACTGTGGTAGGACAGCCTGCCGGAACACTCTCAGATTTCTGCCTGATATAGGACACTGCTGCTGCTGCTGCGGCTAAGTCGCTTCAGTCGTGTCCGACTCTGTGCGACCCCATAGATGGCAGCCCACCAGGCTCCCCCGTCCCTGGGATTCTCCAGGCAAGAACACTGGAGTGGGTTGCCATTTCCTTCTCCAATGCACGAAAGTGAAAAGTGAAAGTGAAGTTGCTCAGTCGTGTCCCACTCTTCGAGACCCCATGGACTTCAGCCTACCAGGCTACTCCGCCCATGGGATTTTCCAGGCAAGAGTACTGGAGTGGGTTGCCATTGCCTTCTCCGTGTGAATATACTAAAACCCATTAAATTTTATACTTTAAATGTGAGAACTATATGGTAGATAAATTATATCTCAATAAAGCTATTACAAAGTTTATTGAAATGATTAATACACTATATCATTATGGAATTCCAGCTGAGCTGTAATTATTGTATATAATTAATACACCATATCATTGTGGAATTCCATCAATCCTGAAAGATGATGCTGCTAAAGTGCTGTACTCAATATGCCCACGAATTTGGAAAACTCAGCAATGGCCACAGGACTGGAAAAGGTCAGTTTTCACTCCAACCCAAAGAAGGGCAATGTCAAAGAATGTTCAAACTACTACACAATTGCATCATTTCACATGCTGCTAAGATCAGGCTCAAAATACTCCAAGCTGGACTTCAGCAGTATGTGAACAGAGAACTTCCAGATGTACAAGCTAGACTTAGAAAAGGCAGAGGAGCCAGAGATTGAATTGCCAACATCTGTTGGATCATAGAAAAAGCAAGAGGATTCCACAAGAACATATACTTCTACTTCTGCTTCATTGACTATGCTGAAGTGACTGTGTGGATCACAACAAACTGTAGAAAATTCTTAAAGGGATGGAAATACCAGACCTGCCTCCTGTGAAATCTGTATGCAGGTCAGGAAGCAACAATTAGAACTGAACATGGAACAACAGACTGGTTCAAAATTGGGACAGGAGTGTGTCAAGATTGTATATTGTCACCCTGCTTATTTAACTTATATGCAGAATACATCAGGCAGAAAGCTGGGCTGAATAAATCACAAGCTAGAATCAAGATTGCCGGGAGAAACATCAATAACCATAGATATGCAGATGATACCACCCTTATAGAAGAAAGTGAAGAGGAACTAAAGAGCCTCTTGATGAAGGTAAAAGATAAGAGTGAAAAAGCTGGCTTAAAACTCAACATTCAGAAAACTAAGATCATGGCATCCTGTCCCATCACTTCATGACATATAGATGGAGAAACAATGGAAACAGTGAAAGACTTTATTTTCTTCAGCTCCAAAATCACTGCAGATGGTGACTGCAGCCATGAAACTAAAAGACACTTGCTCCTTGGAAGAAAAGCTATGACAAACTTAGCATATTAAAGGACAGAGACATTACTTTAATGACAAAATTCTGTATAGTAAAAGCTATGGTTTTTCCAGTAGTCATGTATGGATATGAGAGTTGGACCATAAAGAAGGCTAAACACCGAACAATTGGTGCTTTCGAACTGTGGTGTTGGAGAAGGCTCTTGAGAGTCCCTTCAACTGCAAGGAGATCAAAACTGTCAATCCTGAAGGAAATCAGTCCTGAATATTCATTGGAAGGACTGATGCGGAAGCTGAAGCTCCAGCAGTTTGGCCACCTGATGGGAAGAGCTGACTCTTTGCTAAAGACCCTGATGCTGGGAAAGATAGAAGGCCGGAGGAGAAAGGGATGACAGAGGATGAGATAGTTGGATTGCATCACCAAAAACTCAATGGACATGAGTTTGAGCAAGCTCCTGGAAATGGTGAAGGACAGGGAAGATTGGCCTGCTCCAGTCCAGGGGGTCACAAAGAGTCAGACATGACTGAGTGACTGAACAACAAACAACAAAATGATACACTGTATCATTGATCAATACACTATATCACAGTCTTATTAGTTCAGCCATTTTTTTCCTCTTAGTCATAGAATATGTTGAAGTAAATTAAGAGCTCATATATTTAATGTTATTCATGTTAAATGTTTGTTTCTAAAGGCATCTGTCTTTTTTTTTTTTTTCTTTTTTAATTTTTATTATTATTATTTTTTTTTCCCAGTGGGTTTTGTCATACATTGATATGAATCAGCCATGGATTTACATGTATTCCCAATCCCGATCCCCCCTCCCACCTCCCTCTCCACCCGATTCCTCTGGGTCTTCCCAGTGCACCAGGCCCGAGCACTTGTCTCGTGCATCCCACTTGGGCTGGTGATCTGTTTCACCATAGATAGTATACATGCTGTTCTTTTCAAATATCCCACCCTCACATTCTCCCACAAAGTTCAAAAGTCTGTTCTGTGTTTCTGTGTCTCTTTTTCTGTTCTGCATATAGGGTTATCGTTATCACCTTTCTAAATTCCATATACATGTGTCAGTATGCTGTAATGTTCTTTATCTTTCTGGCTTACTTCACTCTGTATAATGGGCTCCAGCTTCATCCATCTCAATAGGACTGGTTCAAATGAATTCTTTTTAATGGCTGAGTAATATTCCATGGTGTATATGTACCACAGCTTCCTTATCCATTCATCTGCTGATGGGCATCTAGGTTGCTTCCATGTCCTGGCTATTATAAACAGTGCTGCGATGAACATTGGGGTGCACGTGTCTCTTTCAGATCTGGTTTCCTCAGTGTGTATGCCCAGAAGTGGAAGAGATGATCATGCTAGTGGTGGCATGGCTGAGAGGTCTAAGGTGCTGGATTAAGGCTCCAGGCTCTTTGGGGTCATGGGTTTGAATCCCGTTGCTGCCAATCCTTTTAGGACTTCCCTGTAGCTCAAACAGTAAAGAACCTGCCTGCAATGCAGGAGACCAGTGTTTGATCCCTGGGTTGGGAAGTTCCTCTGGAGAAGGGAATGGTAATCCATTCCAGTGTTCTTGCCTGGAGAATCCCATGGACAGAGAAGCCTGGCGGGCCACTGTCTGTGGGGTAACAAAGAGTCGAACACGACTGAGTGGCTAACACACACACACGTGCTAATGTTATGTGTCTGTTCATCTGTTCATTTTTTTATTCATCTCCTTGTCTACATTGTAGTATATATGGTATTTTAAAGTTGTGTTCATATAATAATACCAAGTTAACTTTTATAGTATGTTTGAAAGGTAACAAAAACATGCTTATCTTTATATTTTCTCATATTATAATCTTGATAAAAATTAAAAACTTCTCACCATAGGAGGAAAAAAGACAATACTTGACAATCCTAGTATGTACACACTTTATAACAAAGTTTTAAAACAGAAATGAAATCCTTAACAAAATTCTAGCAAACAGAATCCAACAACATATTAAAAAAATCATACACCATGACCAAGTCGGCTTTATCCCAGGAAGGCAAGGATTCTTTAATATCCATAAATCAATCAATGTAATACACCACATTAACAAACTGAAAGATAAAAACCATATGATTATCTCAACAGATGCAGAGAAAGCCTTTGACAAAATTCAACACTCATTTATGATTAAAACTCTCCAAAAAGCAGGAATAGAAGGAACATACCTCAACATAATAAAAGCTATATATGACAAACCCACAGCAAGCATCACCCTCAATGGTGAAAAATTGAAAGCATTTCCCCTGAAATCAGGAACAAGACAAGGGTGCCCACTCTCACCACTACTATTCAACATAGTGTTGGAAGTTTTGGCCACAGCAATCAGAGCAGAAAAAGAAGTAAAAGGAATCCAGATAGGAAAAGAAGAAGTGAAACTCTCACTGTTTGCAGATGACATGATCCTCTACATAGAAAACCCTAAAGACTCTACCAGAAAATTACTAGAGCTAATCAATGAATATAGTAAAGTTGCAGGATATAAAATGAACACACAGAAATCCCTTGCATTCCTATATACTAACAATGAAAAAACAGAAAGAGAAATTAAGGAAACAATACCATTCACCATTGCAACAAAAAGAATAAAATACTTAGGAGTATATCTACCTAAAGAAACAAAAGACCTATACATAGAAAACTATAAAACACTGATGAAAGAAATCAAAGAGGACACAAACAGATGGAGAAACATACCGTGTTCATGGATTGGAAGAATCAATATTGTCAAAATGGCTATTCTACCCAAAGCAATCTATAGATTCAATGCAATCCCTATCAAGCTACCAATGGTATTTTTCACAGAACCAGACCAAAGAACTTCACAATTTGTATGGAAATACAAAAAACCTCGAATAGCCAAAGTAATCTTGAGAAAGAAGAATGGAACTGGAGGAATCAACCTGCCTGACTTCAGACTCTACTACAAAGCCACAGTCATCAAGACAGTATGGTACTGGCACAAAGACAGAAATATAGATCAATGGAACAGAATAGAAAGCCCAGAGATAAATCCATGAACCTATGGACACCTTATCTTTGACAAAGGAGGCAAGGATATACAATGGAAAAAAGACAACCTCTTTAACAAGTGGTGCTGGGAAAACTGGTCAACCACTTGTAAAAGAATGAAACTAGAACACTTTCTAACACCATACACAAAAATAAACTCAAAATGGATTAAAGATCTAAATGTAAGACCAGAAACTATAAAACTCCTAGAGGAGAACATAGGCAAAACACTCTCCGACATAAATCACAGCAAGATCCTCTATGACCCACCTCCCAGAATATTGGAAATAAAAGCAAAACTAAACAAATGGGACCTAATGAAACTTAAAAGCTTTTGCACTACAAAGGAAACTATAAGCAAGGTGAAAAGACAGCCCTCAGATCGGGAGAAAATAATAGCAAATGAAGCAACAGACAAAGGATTAATCTCAAAAATATACAAGCAACTCCTGCAGCTCAATTCCAGAAAAATAAATGACCCAATCAAAAAATGGGCCAAAGAACTAAACAGACATTTCTCCAAAGAAGACATACAGATGGCTAACAAACACATGAAAAGATGCTCAACATCACTCATTATCAGAGAAATGCAAATCAAAACCACAATGAGGTACCATTACACGCCAGTCAGGATGGCTGCTATCCAAAAGTCTACAAGCAATAAATGCTGGAGAGGGTGTGGAGAAAAGGGAACCCTCTTACACTGTTGGTGGGAATGCAAACTAGTACAGCCACTATGGAGAACAGTGTGGAGATTTCTTAAAAAACTGGAAATAGAACTGCCATATGACCCAGCAATCCCACTTCTGGGCATACACACCGAGGAAACCAGATCTGAAAGAGACACGTGCACCCCAATGTTCATCGCAGCACTGTTTATAATAGCCAGGACATGGAAGCAACCTAGATGCCCATCAGCAGATGAATGGATAAGGAAGCTGTGGTACATATACACCATGGAATATTACTCAGCCATTAAAAAGAATTCATTTGAATCAGTCCTAATGAGATGGATGAAACTGGAGCCCATTATACAGAGTGAAGTAAGCCAGAAAGATAAAGAACATTACAGCATACTAACACATATATATGGAATTTAGAAAGATGGTAACGATAACCCTATATGCAAAACAGAAAAAGAGACACAGATGTACAGAACAGACTTTTGAACTCTGTGGGAGAATGTGAGGGTGGGATATTTCAAAAGAACAGCATGTATACTATCTATGGTGAAACAGATCACCAGCCCAGGTGGGATGCATGAGACAAGTGCTTGGGCCTGGGGCACTGGGAAGACCCAGAGGAATCGGGTGGAGAGTGAGGTGGGAGGGGGGATCGGGATGGGGAATACGTGTAAATCTATGGCTGATTCATATCAATGTATGACAAAACCCACTGAAATGTTGTGAAGTAATTAGCCTCCAGCTAATAAAAAAAAATAAAAATAAAATAAAATAAAACAGAAATGAAAATTGACAGAACTAAGAGAAAAAATTGAAAATGTTACAGTTATAGTTAAATTAATATTTTAATATCTATCAGTAATTGCTAGAACAAGTAGGAAAAAAATCAGAGTATGGGAAATTGGAACAGTATCAACCATCTTGATCTAATTGAAATTTATAGATTATTATATCCAGTAACCACATAATACACATTCTTTTTCAAGTGTATATGGAATTCTCAATAATAGAACATATACAGGGCCATAATGTCTATTACATTTTTATGGATTAACTATACAGAGTGTTTCTAGAACATGACATAATTAAACTAGAAATCCATGACAGAAAGCTATCTAGAAAATTCATCAAAATTTGAAAAATGAATTACAGCATACTAACACATATATATGGAATTTAGAAAGATGGTAACGATAACCCTATATGCAAAACAGAAAAAGAGACACAGATGTACAGAACAGACTTTTGAACTCTGTGGGAGAATGTGAGGGTGGGATATTTCAAAAGAACAGCATGTATACTATCTATGGTGAAACAGATCGCCAGCCCAGGTGGGATGCATGAGACAAGTGCTCGGGCCTGGTGCACTGGGAAGACCCAGAGGAATCGGGTGGAGAGGGAGGTGGGAGGGGGGATCGGGATGGGGAATACGTGTAAATCTATGGCTGATTCATATCAATGTATGACAAAACCCACTGAAATGTTGTGAAGTAATTAGCCTCCAACTAATAAAAAAAAAAAAAAAGAAAAATGAAACAGTTCATTTCACAAATTCTTAAAATCTGTTTTTAAAAGAAAAAATTAAAACAAATTAGAAAATATTTTGAATGAAATAATAATGAAATATATCAAAATATATGGAATGCTACTAAAATAATTCTGAGGGAAAATATACAGCTTGAATGTTAATGGATTAGTCACTAAGTTGTGTCTGACTCTTTCAACCCCGTGACATGGGCTGTAGCCCACTAGGTTCCTCTGTTCATGGGATTTTCCAGGCAAAAATACTGGAGTGGCTTGCCATTGCTTTCTCCAGGGGATCTTCCCAACCCAGGAATGGAAGCTGTTTCCTGTGTTGCCAGCGGATTCTTCACCCCTGAGCCACCAGGGAAGCCCTATAGCCTAAATACATACTCATATTAGAGATGAATGAGATAAAAATCAATTACCTAAGCCTCTGCTATGAGTAACTGGATAAAAAAAGGACAAATCGAATTCAAAATAAGTAGAAAAAAGCAATTGAGATGAAAACATACAAAGTGGGGAAAAAATAATAAATACATAATACTAAAGTTGCCTTTTAGAAACAAATTGATAAAATTGATAGGCTTTCAGCTAGACTGATGAAGAAAAAAAGAGAAAAGAACCAGGAGTTTTAAAAGAAAAGTTTAATTTTGACTGTGCTGGGTCTTCGTTGCTCTGTGGGCTTTCCTCTAGTTGTGACAAGTGGGGGCGACTTTCTAGCTGCAGTGTGTGGGCTTCTCACGGCAGTGGCTTCTCCTGTTGCACAGATCCTGTGGTCGAGGGCTGTGGGCTTCAGTGGTCGTGGTTCCCAGGCCTCAGAACATAGGGTCAATAATTGTGGCACATGGTCTTAGTTGCCCCACAACATGTGGGATCAAGGGATCAAGCCCGTGTCTCCTGCATTGGCAGGGTTTTTCATTGCTACTGAGCCATCAGGGAAACCCTAGAGAAATACCAGGAATTTTTAAAATGGGATAGATTTACAGACCCTCAAATTTCAAAATAAAGGGATACTGTATGCAAGTATGTGTCGAAAATTGTGATGACTTAGATGAAATTTATAAATTGTTTAGAATCAGAATGTTCTACAAAGATGCTTCAGGGACAGATGGTTTCTCTGGAAAATTCTATAAACACTTGAGAAATATAATATCAAGCTCTTTCCAAAAATAGGGGACAGAACTTATTTATTGAGTCCAGGGTTATCTTAATATGAAATCCAAACAAGGCACAGGAAAGAAAATTGCAGACCAAGGTGCCCCATGACTGTGGATGGACAAATCCTTTAAAAAATGTTAGCAAATCGAATCCATTAATATATAAAAGTGATAATGCATTATAAAACAATAGGAATTACCTCACAAATATTAGTTGGGTTCAACAGGATTCAACCATTTAAAAATTCTATTGATAATACAGTTTACCACATTAGCAGAATATAGGAGAAAATTATGTAATAATTTAAATTCATGGAGAAATGCACCCATCCATGATAAATGCTCTCAGAAATCTAGAGAGGGAAATAGATGTTCTCAATCTGATCAAGTGCACCTATGAAATCTATGAAAAGCCTGTTATTGTTGTTGTTCAGTCACTAAGTTGTGTCCAACTCTGCGACCCCATGGACAGCAGCATGCCACCCCCTGTCCTTCATTCTCTCCTGGAGTTTGCTCAGATTCATGTCCATTGAGTTGGTGGTGCTCTCTAACCATCTCATCCCCTGCCACCCCGTTCTCCTTTTGACTTCAATCTTTCCCAGCCTCAGGGTCTTTTCCAATGAGTCAGCTCTTCGCATCAGGTGGCCAAAGTATTGGAGCTTCAGCTTCGGCATCTGTCCTTCCAATGAGTATTCAGGGTTGATTTCCTTTAGGATTGGTTGGTATGTTTAACACATGCTTGATGTTGTACTGAAGGTTTTTATACCCTCAGATTGGGAACAAAGCCAAGATGTACGACCTCAGTACTTCTTTTCAAAATTGTTCTGGAGGTCATAGCCAATGCATGAAGAATGAAATAGAAATAAACAGCATGTGCATTAGAACAGGAGAGATAAAACTGTATTTATTTGTCTATGAAGAAAATAAACTGTATATAAAAGTCTTAAAAAGCTATATAAAAAGGATATAATTTTTTTTCATTTATTTTTATTAGTTGGAGGCTAATTACTTTACAATATTGAAGTGGGTTTTGTCATACATTGACATGAATCAGCCATGGATTTACATGTATTCCCAATCCCGATCCCCCCTCCCACCTCCCTCTCCACCCAATTCCTCTGGGTCTTCCCAGTGCCCCAGGCCCAAGCACTTGTCTCATGCATCCAACCTGGGCTGGTGATCTGTTTCACCATAGATAATATACATGTTTCGATGCTGTTCTCTTGAAACATCCCACCCTCGCCTTCTCCCACAGAGTTCAAAAGTCTGTTCTGTACATCTGTGTCTCTTTTTCTGTTTTGCATATAGGGTTATCATTACCATCTTTCTAAATTCCAAATATATGTGTTAGTATGCTGTAATGTTCTTTATCTTTCTGGCTTACTTCACTCTGTATAATGGGCTCCAGCTTCATCCATCTCATTAGAACTGATTCACATGAATTCTTTTTAATGGCTGAGTAATATTCCATGGTGTATATGTACCACAGCTTCCTTATCCATTCATCTGCTGATGGGCATCTAGGTTGCTTCCATGTCCTGGCTATTATAAACAGTGCTGCGATGAACATTGGGGTGCATGTGTCTCTTTCAGATCTGGTTTCCTCGGTGTGTATGCCCAGAAGTGGGATTGCTGGGTCATATGGCAGTTCTATTTCCAGTTTTTTAAGAAATCTCCACACTGTTCTCCATAGTGGCTGTACTAGTTTGCATTCCCACCAACAGTGTAAGAGGGTTCCCTTTTCTCCACACCCTCTCCAGCATTTATTGCTTGTAGACTTTTGGATAGCAGCCATCCTGACTGGCATGTAATGGTACCTCATTGTGGTTTTGATTTGCATTTCTCTAATAATGAGTGATGTTGAGCATCTTTTCATGTGTTTGTTAGCCATCTGTATGTCTTCTTTGGAGAAATGTCTCTTTAGTTCTTTGGCCCATTTTTTGATTGGGTCATTTATTTTTCTGGAATTGAGCTGCAGGAGTTGCTTGTGTATTTTTGAGATTAATCCTTTGTCTGTTTCTTCATTTGCTATTATTTTCTCCCAATCTGAGGGCTGTCTTTTCACCTTGCTTATAGTATCCTTTGTTGTGCAAAAACTTTTAAGTTTCATTAGGTCCCATTTCTTTATTTTTGCTTTTATTTCCAATATTCTGGGAGGTGGGTCATAGAGGATCCTGCTGTGATTCATGTTGGAGAGTGTTTTGCCTATGTTCTCCTCTAGGAGTTTTATAGTTTCTGGTCTTACATTTAGATCTTTAATCCATTTTGAGTTTATTTTTGTGTATGGTGTTAGAAAGTGTTCTAGTTTCATTCTTTTACAAGTGGTTGACCAGTTTTCCCAGCACAACTTGTTAAAGAGGTTGTCTTTTTTCGATTGTATATCCTTGCCTCCTTTGTCGAAGATAAAAAGAATATAATTTAAAAGAGTTTATCACATTCTCAGGATATAAATGCAATATACAAAAATTGTCTTTTTCATATATAAGCAACAAAAAATTGGAAGATAAAATATTTTAAAAATCACTTTCAGTAGCATGGGGAAAAACACAAAATACTTAGTAATAAATTTAATGAAGAGGATGCAAGACCTCCTTATTGAAAATAAAAACAACAACAACAAAGAAATTTGCAGTGAGAAATAAAAAGAAGCCTAACTGAATGGAAAGATTCATTTGTAAATTGGGAGATTCAGTTTTGTTACAATTTCAAACCTTTCCAAATTGATGGTACAGAGTTAGCATACTTCCAGTGAAGTCTTAACAATATTTTTATGTAGAAGTAGACGATCTGAATTTGAAATTTATATGAAGACGTAAAGGTCTAAACATGTCAAAACATCTTTGGAAAAAAAAAAGTTCTGAGATTTACTCTACCTGATTTTAGACCTACTAGTTTTTTGTTTTTTTTTAAGTCACTCAGTTGTGTCTAACTTTTTGTGGCCCCTTGGACTGTAGCCCACCAGGCTCTTCTGTCCATGGAGTTCTCCAGGCAAGAATACTGGTGTGGGTAGACATTCCCTTCTCCTGGGGATCTTCCTGACCCAGGCATTGAAGCCAGGTCTCCCTCATTGCAAGCGGATTCTTTATTGTCTGAGCCACCAGGGAAGCCCCATGCCAAAACATCTTTGAAAAAACAGTTCCAAGATTTACTCTACCTGATTTTAAGACCTACTATACAACTACAATAATCAAGACAGTGTGGTATTGGCAGGAGAACAGATAAATAGATCCGTGGGAATGAATAGAGAGTCAGGAAGTAGGTCCACACACATACAGGCAATTTGATTTCTGACAAAGTTGACAGGTTAATTGAATGAGGGAAGGACAGTCTTTTCAACAAACTGTGTTGGATCAATTGGGTACCATATGAAATAAAATCAAACTTCGATCTCTTGTTCACACAGTACACAAAAATTAATTCAACGTAGTTCATAGAACCTAAACATAAAAGTGAAACTTTTAAAACTTCTGGGAAAAAAAAAACTTTGACCTTGGGACAGGCAAAATACTTTTGCGTTAACATAAAAAGCATTTACCAGGGATAAAAATAAGTAAATAGGACTTCAGCAAAATTCAAAATTGTTTTTCAAAATGCGGTTGGCTGTTTTCCTCTCACGCTAACACGTCTACCCCTTCGAAGCATGAGTTTGCCATTCCTCACTTCCAGAGAAAGAGCCTTTTTCTTAGCCCCTTGAATAAACCCTGGTCTTGTGACTTGCTTGGGCCAAGAGAATGTGGCAGAAGTGATGTTTGCAAGTAGCAGAGCCAACTTCCACACATGTGAGTGAGTACATCTTGAACCTTCCAGCCCAGTCAACCCTCCAGCAGAATCAAGCCTCATGAATAATCCCAGACCAAAGAGGAGATGCTCAGACAAACCATGCAATTGTGAGAAAGAATAAATAATCTTTTTAAGCCATGAACTGTTGGGTGTGGTTTGTAATACAGCAAAGGCTAAATGAAAGAAAAATTGCTACACGGAGATGGTTAACAAAAACCTTCACCATGCACCAGTAGCTTGGGGATCAGGTGGAAGATGCAAGCAGAAGGGATGTTGGAAGGAACAGATAATGAAGATAATGAAGACTGAGCCATCACAGGAAAGTTCTGTTGGAGGCTGGAGAATGATTCACACTAGGTAATGTTGGAGAGACTGGCAAACTTCATGGAAGTATTAGGGTCTCAGTCATGTCCAACTCTTTGTGGCCCCATGGACTGTAGCCCACCAGACTCCTCTGTCCATGGAATTCTCCAGGCAAGAATAGTTGAGTGGGTTGCCATGCCCTCCTCCAGGAGATTTTCCTGGCCCAGGGATTGAACCCAGCTCTCCTGCACTGCAGGCAGATTCTTTACCATCTGAGCCACCAAGGAAGCCCAAACTTCATACCCATAGCAATTTAAAAGTTAGAGATAATTAACTTATGGCTATGAACAAGGAGATTTCCAGGCAGAATGTGGAAAGTATTGATGCCAATTTTTAGCTGTATATAAGATACCTAGAGTGATAAATGAACTGAGGAAAGAGCTGCTTGGCTTTCAAGGAAAAAGTAGGATATCTAATGGAAAATTAGGCTCAGTAGTGGAAAGTAAAGTTAACTTGGAAATGAAACTTAGAAAATGAAAGTATTTCTTATTCCCAGTCTTTCCCAGGAAAAAATTCTTAAAGTAGGAAATTGGGTAAAGATCGAACTATGAGTGTGGCTATAAGATAGCTTTTTTTAAATGTTTTATTTATTTTTTTATTAGTTGGAGGGTAACTACTTTACAATATTGTAGTGGTTTTTGTCATACATTGACATGAATCAGCCATGGAGTTACATGTATTCCCCATCCCGATCCCCACTCCCACCTCCCTTTCTACCCGATCCCTCTGGGTCTTCCCCGCGCATCAGGCCCGAGAACTTGTCTCAGGCATCCAACCTGGGCTGGTGATCTGTTTTACCCTAGCTTTTGAAGAGCACAGGACAATTTAAAATGATGCCTTGAAAACTCTCTCGCCTTGACAAAGGACTTTAAAGAACCATGATAGCCTTGTCCCCAAGGAGCCCAACAGTGGCCCTACATACAGAGAGGACTCCCAAAAATTACAGATGTAGCTTTGGGAGCACTTAATGAATCCCAGTCAAATTCATAGGAAGCCATAATGTTTTTTAACAAGTTATATTAGAAAGAACACCACCAACTTTACAGACAATGCGGCTCTTTTTTTTTATTATTGGAGTGTAATTGCTTTGCAGTGTTGTGTTCATTTCTGCTGTACCACAGAGTGAATCAGCTATGTGTATTCATTTATCCTCTCTCTCCTGAGCCTCCCTACCATCCCCACCCCACCCCTCTAGGTCATCACAGAGCATCAACTAGGCTCCTTGTGCTACACGGCAGCTTCCCACTAGCTATTTATTTTATAACATGTGGCTCTTCTGTTTCCTCATAGTCCTCATTTTGTCTCCTGGAACAGGACTTCTGCAACTGTCGCTATAGAGAAATGCTCTCTTAGCACATGACAGTCAATGCCCTCCTAATTGCACATCAAATAAACTTTGGCTATTTCCTTCTTCACCTTCAACTTTTGGGAGTATCTCACTTTGCGTCTTGTTTTCCTTTTCCTGAAGTTCTTCTCTCAGTTTGACTGAACACAAACCTAGTTCCCGTTTTATTTTTCCACTTACTTCTTCTCTGACCCCTTAATGGTTTTGCTTCCTCTTGCTTACTACATAAATGTAGCTCTTGGCCATCTTTTCTTCTTTCTGTATATTCACTTCCAGGCTAATCTGGTATATAATTCCCTGACCTAAATGATCATTTCTACATGGAAATTTTAATCTACATCTTCACATCTTGCCCTCCTTCTAACAGAACTCTAACCTTGCCTTTTCAATCGCTTTTAGATCAGTAAGACTACACATGAAGCCCACCATTTAAAGATAATTTTATTTGCAAAACAGAAGTATAGACACAGACTTAGAGGACAAATGTATGGATACCAAGGAGGGAAGGGGGTGGGTGGGAGGAGTTGGGAGGTCAGGATTGATCCACATATACTATTGATACTGTGTATACAACAGACAACTAATGATAAAATGCAGTATAGGGTGGGAACTATACTTAATGCCCTGTGTGACCTGAATGGGGAGGAAGTCCAGAAATGAGGGGCTTTGCATGTGTGTGGCTGATCCACTTTGCTGTGTGGTAGAAATGAACACCCCATTGGGAAGCAGCTTTACCCCATTAAAAAAAAACCTGATTGCTGATTGCTATATAACACATATATCCCCCAAAGGGAGGGGATGTATGTATTAATATATGTATGGCTGATTCATTTTGCTATACAGAAGAAACTAGCACAACATTGTAACACAACTCCAATAAAAATTCATCTGACAAGAAGGCAATAAACTTTACCACTGAATCGCCAAGAGCTTAGCACAGTGTCAGACATAGTGTCTCATATATGGTGGGTGTGAAATTTGGTGATTTATTGGATGTTATTTGTGGGTAAGTACAAGGGTGACCCCTAACTTGAAATTTTAACTACTGCAGAGATGGTGGTTGTTAGACAGGGAATGGGGAAGGAAGAGAATGTGGAAGAGGAGGAATAAGAAAAGAAAAATAAGAATTACTAATGCAATTTTAAGCATGCTGAGTTTGAAATCCCAGTTGTATGCTGATGCCAGAGTAAAATTCTTGAAACACAACTTGATCATGACATGACTTCCTTGTATAAAAACCTTCAAGAGTTTGTCACTGTAGACCAAATCTGTATCAAATACTCTATCCTGGAATTTAAGGTCCTCCACAATCTGGCCATGGTTTAGCTTTCCCAAAGTGATCTCACACCCTCCGGTTTTCCCAAACATCTGCTATTCGTCTCCTGGGCATGCACCAGACCGTCCCACCTACTGAGCTGTTCCTTCCATCTGGAATGTAATGTCCTTCACCATTCTACTGGTCAAAACCCCATCCATGCTTTAAGATTCAACTCAAATAGCAATTTATACAATTAGAATTATTTCTACAATTACCCAGGCAGAAAGACTTGTACCTCTGAGTATGTATCAATCTTGTTATACGTACTGATTATATAACTTGCCTTCTTACTTGAGGTGTAGCTAGTCACTCATATGTTTTATGACACCTAGGAGAGTTAAAGCTTTAAGAGGGTAGAAATTGTGTTTCACTTATTTTCAATGCTTCCATGTTCCAAGCCCATCATATGACATATAATAAATGCTGAATAAATTATTATAAAATGAAACAATAAAACAGGGATAAATTAATAACTGAAGACTAGAAGGAATGAATAGATGAAGTTGTTGAGAATGACTTTTCCTCCGTTACTTTTATATATATCAGTCAGTTCATTCACTCAGTCATGACCAACCCTTTGTGACCCCATGGACTACAGTACACCAGGCCTCCCTGTCCATCACCAACTCCCAGAGTTTACTCAAACTCATGTCCATTGAGCTGGTGATGCCATCCAACCATCTCATCATTTGTCATCCCCATTTCCTCCCACTTTCAATCTTTCCCAGCATCAGGGTCTTTTCAAAAGAGTCAGCTCTTTGCATTAGGTGGCCAAAGTATTGCAGTTTCATCTTAGGCATCAGTCCTTCCAATGAACACCCAGGTCTGATCTCCTTTAGGATGGACTGGTTAGATCTCCTTGCAGTCCAAGGGACTCTCAAGAGTCTTTGCCAACACCACAGTTCAAAAGCATCAATTCTTTGGTGCTCAGTTTTCTTTGTAGTCCAACTCTCACAATTATACATGATTACTGGAAAAACCATAGCCTTGACTAGACAAACCTTTGCTGAAAAAGTAATGTCTCTGCTTTTTAATATGCTGTCTAGGTTGATGATAACTTTTCTTCCAAAGAGTAAGCGTCTTTTAATTTCATGCCTGCAGTCACCATCTGCAGTGATTTTGGAGCCCCCAAATATAAAGTCTCTCACTATTTCCACTGTTTCCCCATCTATTTGCCATGAAGTGATGGGACCAGATGCCATGAACTTAGTTTTCTGAATGTTGAGCTTTAAGCCAACTTTTTCACTCTCCTCTTTCGCTTTCATCAAGAGGCTCTTTAGCTCTTCTTCACTTTCTGCCATAAGGGTGGTATCATCTGCATATCTGAGGTTATTGATATTCCTCCCAGAAATCTTGATTCCAGATTGTGTTTCATCCAGCCTAGTGTTTCTCATGATGTACTCTGTATATAAGTTAAATAAGCTGGGTGACAATATACAGCCTTGATGTACTCCTTTTCCTATTTGGAACCAGCCTGTTGTTCCATGTCCAGTTCTAACTATTGCTTCCTGACCTGCCTCCAGATTTCTCAAGAGGTGGGTCAGGTGGTCTGGTATTACCATCTCTTTAAGAATTTTCCAAAGTTTGTATACCTTTCAGCAAGTCCTAATAATTATCTGAGTGTGCCAACACTGAATGAAGCATGTGTTCAAGAGAAAAGAAATCAGGCCAAGAAATCAGCTAGTCTAAAGGACCATGAACGTTTGAGCTAATTGATCCATATCTTGGAGTTTGGGGCTGTGAGTCCCCTGTAGAACTTCTGTGCCAATTAGTAGAGTAGAGAGTAAAAACAGAAGCCCAGTGAAATGCGTATAGTACTTCTCCAGGCTCACTACATATAAATTATTAATGCCTCCTGATACTACATTTCCCTGAATATATTTAAATGTAAATACTTGGATGGAAGCATATGTAAAAGAAAAATACATTTATATTTCCACTGCTCCAGTGTAATCTATAGAACTAACATTTATTACATATTTCTGATTACAAAATAAATATGTATTCATTCTAGAAAATTTGTGAAGTGCAGAAAGCATGAAGGCAAAACTAAAATCACCTATAACTTCCTTTCATGGTATAAATCTGTTAATATATTGGTATATATTCTTATGGGCTCTTTTTCCTAACTGTGGGACAATGGGTTTCCCTGGTGGCTCAGTGGTAAAGAACCTGCCTGCCCATGCTGGAGATGCAGGTTTGATCCCTGGGTCAAAAGATCCCCTGGAGGAGGAAATGGCAACTTACTCCAGTATTCTTGCCTGAAAAATTCCATGGACAGAGGAGCCTGGCGGGCTACAACCCATGGGGTCACAAAAGAGTCAGACATGACTAAGGGACTAAGCATATAGCACGTGGGACAATACCATCTTTAATTTGGTTTCTTTCTTTTAATATACTCCGAATATTTTCTGTGTAATTAAGTATTCTTGTAGAGCATATGTTTTTCTTTTTCTTAATAGAACATAAGTTTTGATGGTTGTACATCTTCTTTCATATCCATGTATCAGGAAACCATATGTTATTTTTGGACATTTATCTTGTTTGAATATTCCATAGTTACAGATGACTCTGTGATAAACAGCCCTATAGCCAGATCTTTAGCATCTTTCTTATAGTTTGATAAATTCTAGCCTTGGAATTCGGGTTTCCCTGGTGGCTTAGATGGTAAAGAATCTGCCTGCAGTGCAGGAGACCCAGGCTCGATCCTTGGGTTGAAAAAATCTCCTGGAACAAAGAATGGCTACCCACTCCAATATTCTTGCCTGGAGAATCCCATGGACAGAGGAGCCTGGTAGTCCATGGGATTTCAAAGAGTCAGACAGACACAAATGAAAGACTAACATTTTCACTTTACTTTTTTACACTCTTCAAAACTGCATACACTCTTCAAAATTGCACGTGGGGATACCATTGATACATACTTTTGCCAAAAACTCAATATAATCAGATTTTTTTAGTTTTTACTAATCAGCTTAGTAAAAGACAGCATCTCAGTTTGTCTTAGTTTGCATTTCCCTGGTTACAACAAGGGTTGAACATCTCTTTACTTTTTTATTAGCCATATGATTTCCTCTTTGGTGAAATTCAGAAAACCATTTTCCCCTTATTGAGTTAGTTGTTTGTTTCTTATTGATGTGTAGAAATTTAAAATTATATTCTTGTTTGGAATATTTTATTGGTTGTATAAGTATTTTCTACCAGTTCATAGTCTGATTTTTCACTTTTTTTAAGTGTCTTTTTCTGAGCAGAAGTTTTAACAGTCTTAATGTAATTGAATTTATCAATCTTTTCTTTTTAAAGCTGGTGCTTTCGGTGTATTATTTAAGAAATCCTACCCTGCCACAAGGCCAGAAAGACATTCATCCACACATTTTTTTTTTCTGGAGTTGTAAAGGTTCACTTTTGACATTTATATTCTTAGAAATTTTATTTTTGGATGCTCTAGTTTCACTGGTTTTATTTTCTTTGTTTTGCTCAGTATTGAAGTGAAAGTCATTCAATTGTGTCCGACTCTTTGCGACCCCATGGACTATAGAGTCCATTGAGTTCTCCAGGCCAGAATACTGGAGTGGGTATCCTTTTCCCTTCTCCAGGGGATCTTCCCAAACCAGAGACTGAACCCAGGTTTCCCACATTGCAGGCAGATTCTTTGCCAGCTGAGCCACCCGGGAAGCCCTTTGCTCAATATTGGTACATACTTATAATCCAGGGACTCATGTCTCTCTTCATTGCTGGAAAACTATCAACAGTTGGGTTTTTTTGAATGCTACTTCTCTGTCTGTATCTCTGATTTCTCCTTACAGAATTATTTGATGGAAGTTGAGAATTCTCAACATATCATCTTTCAACAGTTCATTCTAAAATTTCTCAATTTCTCTATGTGTATTTAGAGAAAATATTTTTATGCTTTATTTCAATTTATTAATTCTTCATTTAATTATGCCCTATAAAGAGATTATCCTGTTACTGAATTTATTGGCAACTGTGTTTTTCAACTTAATGATTTTACTTTTAAAAATCCACTTGTTCTTTTTCCATTTCATAATTTTGTTCTTATTTGTAGATAGTATACCTTCATTTCTCTCTCTGAAGACACTAAACATACTTATTTTGAAATCGATTTCAGATTTTCCTGTTATTTATTTCTACCTGTAGTGAATTCATATTCTGATTGTTGATTTTGTTGACTTTTTCATATCTTCTGTGGACTTTTTTGGAAATTATATTTTTAGGGTCATTTTGAATGGGTGGATATTTCTCTCACTCATTTTCTTTGGACTTATTCTCCATTTAGTGGTCTTGAAATAATTGTTCCTAGGCCAGCCAGGAAAGCTTGGAAAAGACCTGGATGCTTGGAAGGATTGATGGCAGGAGGAGATAGGGGCAACAGAGGATGAGATGGTTGGATGGCATCATCGACTTAATCAAGCAAGCTCTGGGAGATAGTTAAGGACGGGGAAACCTGGTGTGCTGCAGTCGATGGGGTCACAAAGAGTCTTAGCGACTGAACAGTAACAACGCCAGCCAAAACCATGTCTTATATTGGAGGTCTAGGACTCCAGCTCTGCAGTGAAATTGGAGATGTCATAACTTCAGCCTGGCTTGTTTTTTCCCCTTGGTCTCAAAGCTCTACTTTCTCTTACCTTCCTTAGCCCAAGAAACATTTGGGAACAATAGTTAGGAGGCCTGAAAGTCAACCCCAAAGTATATTTTATTTTATATTTTCTTAAATGTTAAAGTCAAAAGTGAAATATGATCACTTGTCTCCTCCCACTTTAGATGAGGAATTTAGCATATAAATTCCTTCTTCATTTTTACTTCTTGGTTTTGCTGATACGATTTGGAATTTTAAGTCAAGATTATTGCTCTCAATTTATTGTTTTAAATAGCCCATTTCCTTCTTAAACTGGAGTGCTCCAATGTAATAGAATAGGAACACCCATGGTTTTCTAGATTGCCTTAAATGGAGCACTGATGATTATGAAGAAGATGAAGAAAGTAGGGGACAGCCAATTTTTTCCTACCTGGATGACAATTACAAAAAAAGAAAAAGAAAAGTAGCATAACTAAAATAGGTACTTTTTATGGGTCATTCTAATAGTCCTAATTTCTTTTCAGAGATGCTTTCAACTTATATCCTTATCGTAAATAGCTTACCCAGTAAGGGCCAGAAACACTTGTGAGGATGTGGAGATACCTAAATGTAAAGTATTTGCAGGCACTGAAAATAAACACCAAAACCTAATGGTTTACACCATCATGGAATTTATGGTCTAGGTGAACAAACTTAGTCATCTATAGTTCATCTTCAAGTTCACTTTCAGCACATTTTGTTCTGTCTTTCATCTCCATTGAAAAAGTGAAAGTGACTCAGTCGAGTCTTACTCTTTGTGACCCCGTGGACTGTACCCCTCCAGGCTTCTCTGTCCATGGAATTCTCCAGGCCAGACTATTGGAGTGGGTAGCTGTTCCCTTCTCCAGGGGGCCTTCCCAACCCAGGGATCAAACCCAGGTCTGCCACATTGCAGGCGGATTCTTTACCATCTGAGCCACCAGGGAAGACCTTCATTTTCACAGATCTTGTCAAAGACCCTCATGACCTTCATGTTGCCAGACCCTATAGACTAGTGCCCCTTGAGGAGGTGGGACATAGCTCCTCAGTCCTCAGATGTGAGCTGCATGTAGTGACGTCCTTCCAAAGAGTGAAGTATGGAAAACTTTACAGCAGAGAAATCTGATAAAGAAACCTGTAGCCAGGTGATCAGGGTCAACCTTGAGAGTGAAGAAGAGTCAGGAACTTCCCTGGTGGGTCACTGGTTAAGAATCTGCTTTTCAATGCAAGGGACACAAGTTCAATCCTTGGTCTGGAGACCATGGTCCCACATGCTGGGGGCTGGGTGGGGGAGGGGAGAAAGGTGGAAAGGCAGGCAGGCAGGCAGCTAAGCCTGTGTACCAGAGCTAGAAAGCCTGGATGCTGCAACTAGAGAAAAGCCCATGCACTACAGTGAAGAGCTCACCCACACAACAAAGACCCAGGACAGCAAAAAAAATTAATAATAAAGAACTTTAAGTCATATTGATAGCATGTACCCTTGAGAAGATGTGATGAGAATTCCTCCCCCAATGCCATAACGCAGTCTAGCCATGGTTCAAACATCAGGCACGCTCAAGTTAAAGAATAATTTCTGAAATATCTAACCAGTGTTCTCCTCAAAACTATCCAGGTCCTGAACAATGAGGAAATTCTGAAAAACTGTCAGAGTCCAGAGGAACTTAAGGAAACATGATGACCAAATGTAATACGGTTTCGCAGATGGGATCTTAGGATAGAAAAGGGGTACTAGGTAAAAATTAAGAAAATATGAATAAAATACCATATATGCAGATTACTCTAGGAATAGAATAAATGGTATTTGATTTAGTCTGGTGAGTGGGGGCAGAAAGGTTTCTTTGACAAACCAGTATATAAACTAAAGCCTGAAAGGCAACTAAAAACCACCACAAGAGTGGGATGATCCGCATGCTACCAGAAAAAAAACATATTCTATTGAAGAAAAGTAAACCAGCCCAATAACTTCTCCAGGGCAGCCTCTTAAGAGGCTGTGATTAATCCCAGTTTATGGATGAGGAAATGAAGACTATGTTCCCAATGCCACACGGATGAGGAAATAGCAATCATGTTCCCAGTGGCACACAGCTGGTTGGTGGTTAAAATAGAATTGGGATCCCGTCAGACTCTAAAACCTAAATCCTTTCCTCTTGAGCTCCTTTCCACTTGCCTATAAAATAGGCTGTGGTCAGGCAGTTTCTCACTTCTGAAAACGAGAACACATGGAGTTAACATGCAGATCAGCAGGAATTCTGGGAACGGCTGGCCAGAGCACCGTGAATTCTAAGTTGCTCTCACAAGAAGCCTTCTCGTACTTGCCAGGAACCAGAGCCCTCTGAATCCAGAGGTCACATTCCAACCTATGAACCCGAGGGGAATTATGTATCATGAAAATATGGCCTGGGAGCTGGAACCAAGGAGCGGGGGAAAAAAGCCTGTTACGGAAACAGGAATTAGAGCAGTGGAAAGAAGGATGAGGCTGGAGACAGGCTGTCCTTGGGTGGAGGAGCAGTGGACAAGGTGAAGAATTCAGTCTTAGCTTGGAAGGTGCCACCCAGTAGAGTCGTGAGTCAGCCCGCGGTTGTTAACTTAAGGGGCTTGCTTCCACTTCCACCTCCAGCTTTGCTCCTCATTACCACTTTGACAAGCCATTCAACAACCAGGAGGAACTGTCCAAACCTAGCACCTATCTGAGAAGTTTTCCTGTGTGTTCTCATCAGCCGAGCCTGGGAATAGAGCAACGTTTCTGGAGCAGGATAGGGAAAGGGAGATACCTAACACAGAAAAACTCACATGCTGGACTGAGGCATTACAGTAGTGGTCACAAAGGGAGTGATATAGAAGTCCTTAAAATGCCAAAAAAAAAAAAAAATCTCTGGAACACCCATATCAATGTAAAAAGCACTCAGAGCGGGTAGACTATTCAGCAGGCTGGTTATAATGGATTATTAGATCAACTGCTTTTAAGTTAAAGGTCTGGGGATATGTTTAGTAATGAACAGGGCTGGAAATGTAACACTGTTCAGTATTACTGGTCAAGTGAACGTGGGGCTGGGAAGGGAACAGGGAAAAGCTGGCATTCTTTGTGGTTTTTGTCACGGTTCCCAGGTGAAGCCCTTAATGTGAGCAACCCGTAAGTTTAAAGTGGCATCTTTCAGCTGCTCTGGAGCCCACCTAGTCAGACTCTGGGACTTGGACTGTTCTCTCCTGGGTCCCATCCACCAATAGGATGGCCTTTCAGAGGCTGATCTGTGGTCCGCGTGCTCATCTGATAGACGGCCAGAATTTTCTCTAGGGCTCCCCTGATGACTTGGATGGTAAAGAATCTGCCTGCAGTGCAGGAGACGCGGGGTTTGATCCCTGGGTTGGGAAGATCCCCTGGAGAAGGGAATAGCTACCCACTCCTGTATTCTTGCCGGGAGAATTCTATGACCCATGGTCTGTGTGGTCATTTGATAGATAGCCAGAATTTTCTCTAGGGTGAATTATATTGCAGGGATCCAGCTTTGGGGCACGCCTAGTCCCTCCTAACGACTTCGCTAGAGAGACTCAGTTTTGCCACACAGATGGATTCAGGCATGTTGTTCACTTTCCAAGCAGGCTCGAATCAAAGGGAGGTGTGGTAGAAATTCAGAACTTTGAAGCTGGAAGCAATTGACATTTGGATCCTGGAGGAGGAAGGGGAAGTATTTGTGGTTGGGTGTTTATACTGGCTCGGATAACAGGGCTTGAGCAGTTGTGGTCTTACTTTCTCATCATCACGCCCTCGGCATCAGTGCCCTGAGCTGGCTACGTGGGGTCCTAGGGACATTCCTCACTAGGTGACCTTTGTCCTGGCTGTTTCTAACACAAGCACCATTAGCTGTCCTGAGCTCGGGATATTAAATGTCGAGGAGCTGGGGGTAGGGTGGGAGTTCACCGGGTCAGCTTGCTGCTCTGGCTCTGAGCATAGCTTACTGTTGATCGTTGGCAAGAAGTTTGGTACCAGAAGGTAGCATGACTCTGAATTATTAACGGGCCCACATGGAGACAACTATATGAGGTATGTATATTAAGTACTATGAAGTCTTTTTACAAAAAAAAATACCAGAAGATTTTGATTGAATACCACTGACTTTGATGTTCTTACTCCCTAAAGCCGGCTATACGCTGATGCCATCTTTCTCTTAACACTGACCATTCTTGGTGTTGGAATTCATCTTGGGAAATGGTTTTGGAGGACTTGTCACATTCCTTTGCACATCATCAGTGGTGAGTCTTCATTCTTGGAGGATGTCTTGGGTTTGAGGAAAGAGCCAAAAGTCATGATGACCTCAGTCGTGAATGATAGGTGATTTGGCAGAGAATTCTAATTTTTGGAGAAAATAATTATTAAACACCCCCCCCTCACCTTAGCTCCCATCATCTCTCTGACTTACATCATAAAGTCCAAGAATTTTAGTTTTGGGAAGGGTAAGGAGAAATAATGGAAGGCATTCCAAAAGAATTTTACACTGAATGATATTTGGACAGTCTAAATTCATTTCTGAATTTGGAGTATCAATATCATTTTATTTGGGGACTATTAAAAAGGACTGGTATTTCAAGCCAATAAAATTAGTAATACTAACATTTGTGCAATGCTTTTAACTTTTTCAGAGGGCCTTTGGAACCCACATGCAGTGGTTACCAAGTTTCAGTGAGGCAATATTTGACTGCAGTGATTTTTAACCCCTTCAGGTATCATTAAAAAAGAGAGGGGGCTTAAACTAATGTTGGAGATATTTTCTTGGTGCCTTGATTGGCTGAGAACTGGTCAAGAAACTCTTGATCTTTTAAAAATATACTATCATATTTTATGGTTAACAGTTAAGAACCTGGGCTTGGAAGCCAGCCTGCCTGCATTCAAATGTCTCCATTGCTTACTTAGCTCAAGTTAGCTTCTTGGAACCTATTTCTTTATTTGTAAAATGGGGATAATAATAGTACCCACGTCATAGGGATTTTTTTTTTTTTAGTATCAGATGAATTTAAGATATATACATTGCACATAGCCAGCGCTCAACAAATGTTAACTGTAACTATTATTAGTATTATTATTTCCCAAACCACACTATAAAATATGTTGGGTAGGTATTCTGAATTTCAATTTTATTTAATTGGCACAATAATCTTGATTGTTAGATGTGAAAAGACCCAGGGAATAAAGTATAAGAGGGTGAAATTTTTAAAACTCCCTATATACAAGCTGGATTATAACAATAATACTTGTTTTTTCTTTTCAGTGATTCTAGTAAATGATACTCACTCAGTTTTAGAACACCATGCTTAAACTGGAATTTGTGAACTCTGTTTAGTTTGTTACTTTTTTCTGCTCAGAGCATTTCTGAAAAAGTAAAAGGTTTAATGTATATGACTATTTTACAAATTATTGTAGAGGTATTGCAGAAAATGCATTTCTGTTTCATTTGAAACTGAAGCAAATGATTGCAAAATTCCTTTTCCAGAGAACATTCTAGAAAAATTTGTGGATTTTTGGTTTTGCAATATGTGAAAAGGTCTTCCTCAAACAGTGTTGTTAATTTGGGGTTTTCATGGTAGAGTTTGAGTATTTGGTGATATACGACTTCCTCCATTCACACAAAATACTATGATACATTCATGTCCTGTGATCAAGGACAAGTCACTTCTTTTATCTGGATAATGTGTGGTCAAGTTATTCAACCACTCTAAATTTAAATTTTTTCATCAATAAAAATAGGTTAATAAAGTGCTTAGCTTTAGACTGAGAAAGAGTGTTCATGTGTGATGTGTAAACAATCTGCAGTCATTTGCCTAGTTGTCTCTGGTAGGTAGCTACTTGTTCTGAGAAATAAGAGATGACGTATTGAAAATACTTAACATCATGCTTGGTGCTAAGCTTTATTTAAGCTCTCAATAAAGATGAGCTACTAAGATTAATATTATTATTGTTTCTACACCATGATGACAACTCTTATATTGACTACTGTCCTTCAAGATCTCATGAGCTCACTGTCCCTCTCTAATCCCAAGAGATTGGTTCACATATCACATGATGCTATATTTAAAAATTTTTTTTTTTAATTTTTAACTGGGTGATAATTGCTTTACAATGTTGTGTTGATATCTGCCATACAATATGAATCAGCCATAGGTATACATATGTTCCCTCCTTCTTGAACCTTGCTCCCACTCCCCCCATCCCCATCCCATACCTCTAGGTTGTCACAGACCACTGGGTTGAGCTTTCTGCATCATATAGCCCCACTCCCCCCATCCCCATCCCACACCTCTAGGTTGTCACAGACCACTGGGTTGAGCTTTCTGCATCATATAGCAGTATTTTTAAAAATATATTTATTTAGCTGCGTTGGGTCTTAGTTGCGGCACACTAGATCTTCGCTGGGTTGGGCGGTATCTTTTATTGTGATGCCCAGATTTTCTAGTTGTGGCGTGTAGGTTCAGTAGTTGTCTTTTGTGGGCTTTAGTTATTCCAGGGCATGTGGGATCTTAATTCCCCAACCACAGATTCTTAACCACTGGACCACCAGGGAAGTCCCATGTGATGCTGTATTTTATTGCACATGTGCAAAACCCAGGCGCTTGACAAGATGCACACCTTTAAGAGGACTCCGTCTACTGCTCCAAGCATTAGGAGTTATGTATACTTGTGAATGTAACTAAGAAAGGCTGCTTGAGCTGGAAAAGGGAGAATGGAGAGGTTATCCTGTCTACGTGACATGGGACATGGCAGGGAGCTGCAGAGAAAATTCGAGAGAGAGGATAATATTGCTGGCAGAGTGCTTAAGATTACGGTGTGGTGAGTAGTGTGTGCAGCCCTACCCCCTTGCGCTGGGGTTAGTAAAGACTCTTGCAGAGAGAATGAGGGTTGCACCCCTCTTGTTGAGGAGGGGCACAAGGTCTTAGGAGCTGGGAAAGAAGAGGGTCTGACAGATCCATGCAGACTGCCCTGAGCCAAACACTTTGGGGTCTGAGCACTGTCTGCAACCCTATGTAGCCTCCCCAAGCATCCTGTGTACTGCATCCTCCATTGCCTTGTGCATTGTTGTTAGCACAACTGTTCAACTGCGTTACCGGCAGTTTCTTTACCATCTGAGCCACCAGGGAAGCCCCAGTATAACTGTTCAACAAAGTAAGCTCTTCCACCTGAGAAGAGATGTAACACGATGTTACCTCTTCCCCACTTGCTGCTCTCAAATATTCTGTATTGAAGTCCATGTCCCTGCTCACTGGGAAGTGGGTCCTTAAATGACATTTTGTTCATTAAAAAAATCTAATAATTTAATGATTTTTAGTTATAAAGACTTGGTCTGGTTCCATGTAAAACTTTAGCCTCAGGGACTTCCCTGAGGGTGCAGTGGTTAAGACTTCATCTTCCAGCACAGGGGATGTGCGGGTTCGATCCCAGGTTGGGGAACTAAGATCCCACATACCTCGAGGCCAAAACACCAAAAACACCAGAACATAAACAGCAGAAGCAATATTGCAACAAATCCGATAAAGTAAAGAGTCCACAACAACAACAAAACATCGTAAAAAAAAAAAAAAATTAGCCTCATATGTGATCCAAATCTCTTGTATCCCTCTCCCTCCTTCCCCCATGCAGAGGTGAGGCTTGTGGCTTGGGGACCGAGGGTGGGAACAAGACTGATCTTTACTCTCCCTCTGCACTTATCAAGGTGTATTTTCTCTGACACTGGGGCCAACGGAGGAAGAAAGAGGGAGGCTGCTCTTGGCTGTGGTGGCAATTCTGCCCCTGGCTCACTCTGCTTTCATCTGCTTCTGCCTCTTACACACCTCTGCTGCGGCTGTGCTCTTGGAATAGTGGATGGCAACATTTCTTTTCTGAGGGATGCTCACCCAAGTTCCCCTCCATTGCTGGGGACATCCATGGTAGGGCACCCATGTTGGCTGTCAGCCCTCCAAGCATCGCGCACCCTACCTGTCCTCTGTGTTGGCCCAATAGGGCCTGGACTGCTCATCACTTCTGCCTCTCTGCTAAGCTCTCAGCTTCTTTACCCGGCGCTGTTCCTGTGTGCCCTCTTCCTCATCCTTCAGGTCTCTATGAGAACTGGGAGGAGGAGGAATTTTCTCCATGTTCTTTCTGGGCACATGACATCACACTGCCTTTAATCCCTGACAGCTCGGGTGTTGAAGGGACCTCCTATCTTCAGAATTTCAGGATGAGAAGCAGGCGGCCCTTCATACATTTCCATATGCTCTAAGCTTTAGAGAGTCCAGGTGCAGTTCTCTCTGTGTTCTGCTCACACGGCAGCTCCATAGAGGACCTGCCAGTCCCTCATTTCTGTGGGTGCCCAGGTGGGCTGAAAGAGGCAGGACTCCTTTGCTTTGGCAAGTTCTCTCAATGTATATATCTGACACTCTTCAGGATCAGGAAGGTGCTAGCCTACAGGAGGGCAAGCCCCTCTTTCTTCTCCAAAGGGGAGGGAAGAGCTTCTATGCACAGACACCACCCTCCCCACTGTCCACTGCTCCTCCCCTCTCCACAACAGGAGTGGGGTGGGAGGTGATCCAGGTGAGCTATTCTGACACCTCTTGGTGAGCTCCATGGCATAGTGTCTGCTCCCAGCCACTGACCTCTTCCCGTGGATTTCTTTTCTTTTTTTTTTCATTTATTTTTATTGGTTGGAGTCTAATTACTTTACAGTATTGTAGTGGTTTTTGCCATACATTGACGTGAATCAGCCATAGATTTACCTGTGTTCCCCATCCTGATCCCCGCTCCCACCTCCCTCCCCATCCCATCCCTCTGGGTCTTCCCAGTGCACCAGCCCTGAGCACTTGTCTCATGCATCCAACCTGGGCTGGTGATCTGTTTCACACTTGATAATATACATGTTTCAATGCTACATGGATTTCTTTAAGGTCTGAGAGTCCTGGTGCCTTTAATTTTGGCTAGGGGGCCCAGCCCACAACCCTAGGACATTAGAAAGGTCCTCTCCTACCAACTTGTTGCTCCATCTTTTTTTTTTTTTTTTTTTATTAGTTGGAGGCTAATTACTTCACAACATTTCAGTGGGTTTTGTCATACATTGATATGAATCAGCCATAGATTTACACGTATTCCCCATCCCGATCCCCCCTCCCACCTCCCTCTCCACCTGATTCCTCTGGGTCTTCTCAGTGCACCAGGCCCGAGCACTTGTCTCATGCATCCCACCTGGGCTGGTGATCTGTTTCACCATAGATAGTGTTGCTCCATCTTATTGGAATTTCCTGTTTTTTTCTTGTGTCTCCTCTATCATAAGCTTCTCAAGGACATAGCTTGTATCTTACCATATGTTTATGAGTATAGGCTTCAAATTTTACAGTTGTGGTAAAATGCACATCACATAAAATTTACCATCTCAACCACTTCAAGTGTATAGTTCACTGGGATTAAGTATGTTCACCTTGTTGTGCAACCATCACCATCATCCATCTCAGATTTCTTTACACCTTCTGAACTGAAACTGTACTATTAAACAAATTTCTCCTCTCCATGTGGTTTTGTGGGAAAGAATCTGCCTACAATGCAGAAGACATGGGTTCTATCCCTGGGTTGGGAAGATACCCTGGAGAAGGAAATGGCAACCCACTCACTCCAGTATTCTTGCCTGGGAAATTTCATGGACAGGGGAACCTGGAAAGCTACAGTCCATGGAGTCACAAAGAGTCAGACACTGGTGAGTGACTGAGTACACACACACATTTCTTCTTCTTATAGTCCCTGGCAAACACCATTCTATTTTCTGTCTCTATGAATTTGACTGCTCTACCTCGTGTTAATGGAATCATACGGTGTCTGTCTTTTTGTGATGGGCTTATTAATTCATTTAGCATAACAACCTCAAGGCTCATCTGTGTTGCAGCATGTGTAAGAATTTCCTTATTTTTAAAGGTGGAGCAATATTCCATTGTTTGTATATAACTCATATTGTTGAACTGTCCATCCAGTGATGGATACCTGGGTTGCTTCTACCTTTTGACTTTTGTTAATAATGCTCCTATGAATATGGGTGTACAAACATTTCTTCAAGACCCTACTTTCAATTCTTCTCAATTCTAGTATATACTAGAGGTTGAATTGCTAGATCATATGGTAATTCTGTGTTTAATGAATTCAGGAATTGCTGTAGTATTTTCAGTAGCAGTTGTACCATTTTACATTTCTACCATCAGTGTACAAAGACTTCAAGTTTTCCAAATTCTTTCCAGCACTTATTTTTCTGATTTTTTTTTGTAGTAGCCATTTTAATATGTGAGAGGTGGTATCTCACTATTGTTTGGATTTGCATTTCACTGTTAATTAGTGATATTGAGCATCTTTTCATTGTTATTGGCTATTTGTGTATCTTCTTTGGAGAAATGTCTGTTCAAGTCCTTTGTCCATTTTTAATCAAACTATTTGATTTTTCATTGCTGACTTACATACGTATGCTAAATATTAACCCTTTATTAGATACATGGTTTGTTCTAAATATTAACCCTTTATTAGATAAATGGTTTGCAAATATTTCCTCCCATCCTAAAGGTTCCCTTTGATTTGATTGATTGTGTCCACTGTTGCACAAAAGTTTTTGAAGTTTGATATCGTTTCATTTCTCTATTTTTCTTTTACTGCCTGTGCTTTTGGTGTTATATCCAAGAAATCATTGCCAAATCTCATGTTATGACATTTATATCTTTGTTTTCTTCTGAGAATTTTATAGTGTTGGATCTTAAACCCATTTTGAGTTAATTTTGGTATATGGTGTAACATAAGGATCCAACTT
The DNA here is from genome assembly GCF_033118175.1 of Dama dama. NCBI lineage: Eukaryota > Metazoa > Chordata > Mammalia > Artiodactyla > Cervidae > Dama > Dama dama. The sequence goes on along the minus strand of NC_083696.1, from coordinate 37,850,209 downwards.
CATTCTTTTGCATGTGATATCTTGTTTTTCAAATATTGTTTGTTTAAGAGCCTGGCCTTTCCCCACTGAATGGACTTGGCGTCCTTAAAATCATTTGATCACATATGCGAGGGTTTGTTTCTGGACTCCGTTCTGTTCCACTGGTGCATGCATGCATGCATGGGTGTGTGCTAAGTCGCTGGAGTTGTGTCCAACTCTTTGTGACCCCATGGACTGTAGCTTTCCAGGCTCCTTTGTCCATGGGATTTCCTAGACAAGAATACTGGATTGGGTTGCCATTTCCTCCTCCAGGGGATCTTTCTGACCCAGGAATCGAACTACATGTCCTGTAGCTTCTGCATTTCGGGTGAATTCTTTACTGCTGAGCCACCAGCGAAGCCCCTCCATTGGTCCATATGTTTGTCTTTATACCAGTAATATACTATTTTGATTGCTATAGCTTTGTAGTAAGTTTTGATATCAGGAAGTGTGAGACCTCCAGCTTTGTTCTGTTTTCAAATTGGGTTATTCATGGTTCCTTGAAATCCTATGTAAATTTTAGGAAGGATTTTTCTATTTCTGCAAAAATTACCAGGAGGTAATTTTTGATAGGGATTGCATTAAATCTATAGATCACTTGGGTAGTATTGACATTTTAACCATACTGAGTCTTTTAATCCATGAATATGTGAGGTCTTTCCATTTATTTGTGATTTCTTTAAGTTTTTAAGCAATGTTTTGTAGTTTTCCGTATATAAGTATTTTGCCTCCTTCATTGAGTTTATTCCTAATCATTTATTCTTTTAATGTTATTGGAAATTTAATTGTTTTCTTAATTTTCTTTTTGGATTATTCATTGTGAACATATAGAAACTGATTTTTTTATATTGATTGTATATCCTCTGTTTGTGTGTGTAATGTTTAGAGTTTTCTACATATAAGACTATGTCATCCAAAAACAGAGATAATTTTACTCCTTCTTTTCCAACTTGGATGCTTATAATTTCTTGTTTATGTCTAATTGCTCTAAGACTTCTAGTACTATGTGAAAAGAAGGCATCCTTGTCTTGTTTCATATCTTAAAAGGAAAGCTTTCAGACTCTCCCCACTGAGTATAATGCTAGCTCTCTGCTTCTCGTATGTGATCTTTATTATGTTGACATAGCTTCCTTCTAGACTTAGTCTGTTGAGTATTTTTATCACAGAGAGTGTTGAATTTTGTCACGTGTTTTTTTCCTATGTTGACTGTAGTTATCAAGTGATTTTTTTTCTTTCATTCTGTTAATTTGGTTGTTAAATTATATTGACTGGCTTCATATGTTAAACCATCCTTGCATCCCAGGAATAAATCTCACTCGATCATGGTTATGTTCCTTTCAATGTGCTGATTGAATTCTATCTTTTAGCATTTTGTTGAAGATTTTTGTATCAATATTCATCTATTTGGATATTGATCTATAGTTTTCTTTTCTTTGTTTGACTTTTGTATCAGGGTAATGAGTAATCCTGACCTTATGGAATGAATGTAAATATTGTTTCTTCCTCTTTAAATTTTTGGAAGAGTTTGAGGGAAATTGATGTTAATAATTCTTTTGATGCTTAGTAGAATTCACTAATGAAGCCATCTGGTTCTGGGCTTTTTTTTGTTAGGTGGTTTTTATTATTACTGGTTCAGTCTTACTGATTATTGGTTTGTTTAAATTTTCTATGTCTTCATGATTCAGTCTTGGTAGAGTGTGCATTTCTAGGAATTTGTCCATTTCATCTAGGAGATCCAATCTGTACTTTTTAATAGCACCCTCTGATAAACCCTCTTATTTCTGTAAAATTAGTTGTAATGTCTGTCCATTACTCATCATATTTTTATGTTTAACCTATCCAATGCTAATCCATGTTGAGATACCCAGAAATGATTTATTAAACTGAATACAAAAGAGAAAAACACTGGACTGTTTCAACTATGTTTTCAAATCCGTGGTGGGTAGGTTCACTGAGAAGGAATGGAGCTGGAGAAGGAAGCAGCCTTAGGAAGGCCGTCAAATCAGACTTGGATCACTGGGGTAATGTTTCCAGGGCTGGCCCTGGATGCTAGGTAGTGTGACACCTTGTGAGATGTGGTGGGTCTTTAGGCATGCTGTGGGTCAGAGAGACACAGTGGGCTTCCCGTTATGCAGCCCAGAACCCATAGAATGAGTTTAACCCAGCCTCGGGAGCCAGCATCTCCCAGGTCCTCCCTTGGACAGCTCTTTGCATGCTGCTGTGGAGCCCAGTGGAGGTGCGGTGGATCAATCCACGTGGAAAGTTGCCTGCCAGGAACCACTGCTTGTCAACAGGCAGAGTCCAGGCTAGGAGTCAGCCTGTGAGCTTCTTCAGGACAGAGTCGAGTAGCCCTGTTCCTTCCCTTTGGTAGTTGTGACCAGGAAGAGCCTCCAGAGAACCATCGGTCATCCCTGCATGTGGGGAGGGCAGTGTGTCTGGCCACAGTGACCCCCCTCACCAACTCTGATCTGCCTTCACAGAAGCAACCTCGTCATCTGAAGGGGCATGCCCCATCCCTGCCACGGACAGCCAAAGTGGGCAGGCTGCTGTTTTCACATAAAAAGCCTGTCTTTCTGCTTGCCTGGTGGCTCAGTGGTCAAGAATCCACCTGCCAATGAAGGAGACCATCTGCCGTGTAGGAGACCTGGGTTGATCCCTGGGTTGGGAAGAGCCCCTGGAGGAGGGCATGGCAACCCACTGCAGTATGCTTGCCTGGAGAATCCCATGGACAGAGGAGCCTGGCGGGCTACAGTTGGAAAGAGTTGGACATGACTGAGCAACTAAACCACTACCATCACAGAATGACTTCAGACTCTTATCTGCAACTCTGCCTCTCCCACTTACCCCTTGCCCCACCTGGAATCTTTCTGTACCATCTTGCACCAGTCAGCTTTTGCACAATTTCCACCATTAACATAGTGCCTCGCACCTAGGCAGGTGCTGGATTCTTTCTATTAATATTACTGTCACCTTTCCAGAGTGTACTAGTTGAGAGATGATGGAAAAGAGGTGTGTTCTCTACTGTGATCACAGAGACCAAAGGGAAATGTGTGTGTCAATAAGTTTTCCCTCTATTTCATTCTTCTTATTTTTATTCAACTACCTAGAGACCAGCATTCTCATTTGAGGCTTTTCAAGAAGGAAGCAAATACAGCAGATGACAGGCAATGCTAGCTAGCAATTTTTTCCCGCTTCAAAGCAGGTTAGCAGGTTCAAATAAAACAGTGAAGAGGAATTACATGAATTTCCAAAATGGAAACTGTGAAGTGCAAGCTGATATTTTTAGAAGTTTGCATAATGACAGGTCAGATTCCTGAAGATTAGCCAAAGTGGCGAATCTAACACCACTTATTCAAAACAGGGGCAAAAGATAGAGCAGGCAATTATAGCTCGGAGGCGGTTGTGGGGTGGGGGAATCAACTCTACTTGAACTTACTGAAGGGACAGCTTGGAAAGTGTAACTTGAATATAGATGGCTGACCAGAGGGCTTCTAGGGGGAGGGGGATGGGAAGCTGGTTGAAAGGAAAGAGAAAAGGAGGGGGTTGGCCAGAAGTTTATTATTTTCATATTTTAAAGCCCTGAATAGTTTGAAAGGATGATTGCTAGAGGGGACCAGGAAAAATTAGTGGTTGTTTGATTCAGGATCAATTTTCAAATCTGCCCAGTTTATAATTGTGTGACTCCCACTGTCATCACTCATGTGGTTCAAGCTCCAGATGTTCAGGTTTGCAACGTCCCCAGGGCTCACTAGGTCCCTGGTATGCCTCCAAGCTCTCTTTTTTCCCCCACCAAATCGTTTTCCCCGGGACTTATTTATTGATATTTAGAATGCCTGCATAGGGACTGAAAAATAAAAAAGGTGAAAACGAAACCCTGAAAAGGCAGGTCTCTGGCTTAATGGGTATTTCTGGAAGAAGTGATGTAGATTAAATCCATACTCAGACATGAAGGAAGGGCGAGGTTCTTCTCTTTTCTATGAGTAGGTTTTTAGTAAGGACAGAGTGCTGAGATCTCTGGGGGTGAGGAAGATACGGGCATTAAAGGCAGGAGGGGAGCACAGGTGATAAATTTGGATAACCTGAGGGTGAGTGGCTCACTTGTTGTCCAGGTTGGTGTTTGTCCTTCCTGGTGTTTAGAATAATGGGGGAGTGTCAGAGTTGAAAAGGATCTTTCAGATAATCTGGTCCAACTTTACTCAGTCTGGGTTCAGCAGACTCTTGAGGTCCACAAACATATTTTTAGTCCACAAGTTTTTTAGGAGATTTAAAATTGTGTCTTCTCATTTTGATGATGATGTAAATATATTAGCAAAATAATCAGGGCATCTGAATGCAGACCTGGAACCAGGTGATCCTAGGAGTGTGTTTACATTTGCAGGGTGGAGGATGAGGGGACCACCAAAGGGAACTGCTACTTGGTCTTCTCTGGTTGGGCGTAGCTTAAGACTTAATGTCCCAATGACAGCCACCAAGCGGGTCCCCTCTGTCCTCACACTAAATCCTTTACCAGTAATAAACACAAGGCTTATTTTCCAAGGATAATTTACAACTGAATGATGCTTTCCGTGATTCTGGTTCTAAAGTTTTTTAATAAATTAAGACTTTGACTTGACATCATGGAAATGACATACTAAAATAGATGGCTAATGAAAAAGAACAGAGTCGGGATTAATAGATGAATTTATGCATTTCATAAAGCTAAGATGAAATACTCTCATGGCATGCTGAATGAATAAGAATTTCCAGTAATTTAAAAAGAGAGACGTGATATAAGAATTTGATCATCACATAATACGCAGAAGTATAGACACCTCAAACTCCAAAGTGAGTGGATTGTAGCCTTCGACACTCGATTCATGGGGGAGATAGCAATTTAGTTTCTGCCAGACAATGCTGCTTATAATTTTAAATTAGTGAATTTTATTGCCTTTTGAGTTTTATGTCTCTTCACCTTGTGAATGTGAATTTATAGTTGTTTAATAAAGAAGTTATACCTAATTTAATGTTTGCACAAAACATAATAAAAATATGGTAAGTCAACACTGCAGGTCTGCAAAAAAAATTTTCCCCACTACATCTAACTTCCCACTATATCTAACTTACCCTTGCATAACACTCATCTGGGCTCTCCAGGTGGCTCAGTGGTAAAAGAATCCATCTGCCAATGCAGGAGACACAGGTTGTATCCCTA